>NC_142291.1:10328709-11577959 GCF_965620075.1 Prunus avium
GATAATTGAACCAAAACAAAAAAAACAAAAAAACTGACAACGTTAAGAACAACCCCAATAATTTCGGCAGTGGGCGTCGAGTCCTGCTGTTTTTTCGCTTTCGTTCGTTTGCGGTGCCCGGTTAATTGGAGACGAGCTCCACGGGGTGATGTAGGACAGATGGCGTAAGTTATTGGAGAGGAGCTGGACCGACGCGCGTGCAACGGCAAATCGGGCAAACCGCTGATCTGGGCTCCGACCTCAGAATTGGGCCCACGAACCGTCGATTCGAAGGCAACGGCGTCGCAAGCAAAACTCATTGCGTTGCCATGAGTCGTGGGCTTTTTCGGGCATCCGACGTCGTTTACTAGCCCGAAATCCAGTTTTTGAAGTTTTTGGTAACTGTGTTATTTTCCTATTTTAATTCCTTCGTTAATCCTAGGCTTTCTAGGAGTATTTAATCATAGTGTGCCCCGATTGTCACGCTGCGCCAAGGGGTCGTGATAAAACAAAGACATCCAGATGAATAAGATGACGGAAAGCAAACGCCCACGACAATTGAAACGTCAACAAGGCAAAAAAAGAAGGGATGCAACACGAGGACTTCCCGGGAGGTCACCCATCCTAGTACTACTCTCGCCCAAACTCGCTTAACTTCGGAGTTCTGATGGGATCCGGTGCATGTGAGTTGGTATGATCTCATCCGTTAGCTTATAACGCCTAAAAGTATATAAGCCACGTTTGAGCCATGCCATATGACCATGGGTTGGCTATCCAACGCCCCCCGCATGAAATGGCATGGCCTGTCAAGCCTTGTCGTCGCCACCCCTACCACGTGTCGCGCGCAGGCCTGCCGAACTGCCGGTTCCGATCGGCTGTGGGGCCTACCTTACGATAATTGAACCAAAACAAAAAAAACAAAAAAACTGACAACGTTAAGAACAACCCCAATAATTTCGGCAGTGGGCGTCGAGTCCTGCTGTTTTTTCGCTTTTGTTCGTTTGCGGTGCCCGGTTAATTGGAGACGAGCTCCACGGGGTGATGTAGGACAGATGGCGTAAGTTATTGGAGAGGAGCTGGACCGACGCGCGTGCAACGGCAAATCGGGCAAACCGCTGATCTGGGCTCCGACCTCAGAATTGGGCCCACGAACCGTCGATTCGAAGGCAACGGCGTCGCAAGCAAAACTCATTGCGTTGCCATGAGTCGTGGGCTTTTTCGGGCATCCGACGTCGTTTACTAGCCCGAAATCCAGTTTTTGAAGTTTTTGGTAACTGTGTTATTTTCCTATTTTAATTCCTTCGTTAATCCTAGGCTTTCTAGGAGTATTTAATCATAGTGTGCCCCGATTGTCACGATGCGCCAAGGGGTCGTGATAAAACAAAGACATCCAGATGAATAAGATGACGGAAAGCAAACGCCCACGACAATTGAAACGTCAACAAGGCAAAAAAAGAAGGGATGCAACACGAGGACTTCCCGGGAGGTCACCCATCCTAGTACTACTCTCGCCCAAACTCGCTTAACTTCGGAGTTCTGATGGGATCCGGTGCATGTGAGTTGGTATGATCGCATCCGTTTGCTTATAACGCCTAAAAGTATATAAGCCACGTTTGAGCCATGCCATATGACCATGGGTTGGCTATCCAACGCCCCCCGCATGAAATGGCATGGCCTGTCAAGCCTTGTCGTCGCCACCCCTACCACGTGTCGCGCGCAGGCCTGCCGAACTGCCGGTTCCGATCGGCTGTGGGGCCTACCTTACGATAATTGAACCAAAACAAAAAAAACAAAAAAACTGACAACGTTAAGAACAACCCCAATAATTTCGGCAGTGGGCGTCGAGTCCTGCTGTTTTTTCGCTTTCGTTCGTTTGCGGTGCCCGGTTAATTGGAGACGAGCTCCACGGGGTGATGTAGGACAGATGGCGTAAGTTATTGGAGAGGAGCTGGACCGACGCGCGTGCAACGGCAAATCGGGCAAACCGCTGATCTGGGCTCCGACCTCAGAATTGGGCCCACGAACCGTCGATTCGAAGGCAACGGCGTCGCAAGCAAAACTCATTGCGTTGCCATGAGTCGTGGGCCTTTTCGGGCATCCGACGTCGTTTACTAGCCCGAAATCCAGTTTTTGAAGTTTTTGGTAACTGTGTTATTTTCCTATTTTAATTCCTTCGTTAATCCTAGGCTTTCTAGGAGTATTTAATCATAGTGTGCCCCGATTGTCACGCTGCGCCAAGGGGTCGTGATAAAACAAAGACATCCAGATGAATAAGATGACGGAAAGCAAACGCCCACGACAATTGAAACGTCAACAAGGCAAAAAAAGAAGGGATGCAACACGAGGACTTCCCGGGAGGTCACCCATCCTAGTACTACTCTCGCCCAAACTCGCTTAACTTCGGAGTTCTGATGGGATCCGGTGCATGTGAGTTGGCATGATCGCATCCGTTTGCTTATAACGCCTAAAAGTATATAAGCCACGTTTGAGCCATGCCATATGACCATGGGTTGGCTATCCAACGCCCCCCGCATGAAATGGCATGGCCTGTCAAGCCTTGTCGTCGCCACCCCTACCACGTGTCGCGCGCAGGCCTGCCGAACTGCCGGTTCCGATCGGCTGTGGGGCCTACCTTACGATAATTGAACCAAAACAAAAAAAACAAAAAAACTGACAACGTTAAGAACAACCCCAATAATTTCGGCAGTGGGCGTCGAGTCCTGCTGTTTTTTCGCTTTCGTTCGTTTGCGGTGCCCGGTTAATTGGAGACGAGCTCCACGGGGTGATGTAGGACAGATGGCGTAAGTTATTGGAGAGGAGCTGGACCGACGCGCGTGCAACGGCAAATCGGGCAAACCGCTGATCTGGGCTCCGACCTCAGAATTGGGCCCACGAACCGTCGATTCGAAGGCAACGGCGTCGCGAGCAAAACTCATTGCGTTGCCATGAGTCGTGGGCTTTTTCGGGCATCCGACGTCGTTTACTAGCCCGAAATCCAGTTTTTGAAGTTTTTGGTAACTGTGTTATTTTCCTATTTTAATTCCTTCGTTAATCCTAGGCTTTCTAGGAGTATTTAATCATAGTGTGCCCCGATTGTCACGCTGCGCCAAGGGGTCGTGATAAAACAAAGACATCCAGATGAATAAGATGACGGAAAGCAAACGCCCACCACAATTGAAACGTCAACAAGGCAAAAAAAGAAGGGATGCAACAAGAGGACTTCCCGGGAGGTCACCCATCCTAGTACTACTCTCGCCCAAACTCGCTTAACTTCGGAGTTCTGATGGGATCCGGTGCATGTGAGTTGGTATGATCGCATCCGTTAGCTTATAACGCCTAAAAGTATATAAACCACGTTTGAGCCATGCCATATGACCATGGGTTGGCTATCCAACGCCCCCCGCATGAAATGGCATGGCCTGTCAAGCCTTGTCGTCGCCACCCCTACCACGTGTCGCGCGCAGGCCTGCCGAACTGCCGGTTCCGATCGGCTGTGGGGCCTACCTTACGATAATTGAACCAAAACAAAAAAAACAAAAAAACTGACAACGTTAAGAACAACCCCAATAATTTCGGCAGTGGGCGTCGAGTCCTGCTGTTTTTTCGCTTTCGTTCGTTTGCGGTGCCCGGTTAATTGGAGACGAGCTCCACGGGGTGATGTAGGACAGATGGCGTAAGTTATTGGAGAGGAGCTGGACCGACGCGCGTGCAACGGCAAATCGGGCAAACCGCTGATCTGGGCTCCGACCTCAGAATTGGGCCCACGAACCGTCGATTCGAAGGCAACGGCGTCGCGAGTAAAACTCATTGCGTTGCCATGAGTCGTGGGCTTTTTCGGGCATCCGACGTCGTTTACTAGCCCGAAATCCAGTTTTTGAAGTTTTTGGTAACTGTGTTATTTTCCTATTTTAATTCCTTCGTTAATCCTAGGCTTTCTAGGAGTATTTAATCATAGTGTGCCCCGATTGTCACGCTGCGCCAAGGGGTCGTGATAAAACAAAGACATCCAGATGAATAAGATGACGGAAAGCAAACGCCCACCACAATTGAAACGTCAACAAGGCAAAAAAAGAAGGGATGCAACAAGAGGACTTCCCGGGAGGTCACCCATCCTAGTACTACTCTCGCCCAAACTCGCTTAACTTCGGAGTTCTGATGGGATCCGGTGCATGTGAGTTGGTATGATCGCATCCGTTAGCTTATAACGCCTAAAAGTATATAAGCCACGTTTGAGCCATGCCATATGACCATGGGTTGGCTATCCAACGCCCCCCGCATGAAATGGCATGGCCTGTCAAGCCTTGTCGTCGCCACCCCTACCACGTGTCGCGCGCAGGCCTGCCGAACTGCCGGTTCCGATCGGCTGTGGGGCCTACCTTACGATAATTGAACCAAAACAAAAAAAACAAAAAAACTGACAACGTTAAGAACAACCCCAATAATTTCGGCAGTGGGCGTCGAGTCCTACTGTTTTTTCGCTTTCGTTCGTTTGCGGTGCCCGGTTAATTGGAGACGAGCTCCACGGGGTGATGTAGGACAGATGGCGTAAGTTATTGGAGAGGAGCTGGACCTACGCGCGTGCAACGGAAAATCGGGCAAACCGCTGATCTGGGCTCCGACCTCAGAATTGGGCCCACGAACCGTCGATTCGAAGGCAACGGCGTCGCGAGTAAAACTCATTGCGTTGCCATGAGTCGTGGGCTTTTTCGGGCATCCGACGTCGTTTACTAGCCCGAAATCCAGTTTTTGAAGTTTTTGGTAACTGTGTTATTTTCCTATTTTAATTCCTTCGTTAATCCTAGGCTTTCTAGGAGTATTTAATCATAGTGTGCCCCGATTGTCACGCTGCGCCAAGGGGTCGTGATAAAAAAAGACATCCAGATGAATAAGATGACGGAAAGCAAACGCCCACGACAATTGAAACGTCAACAAGGCAAAAAAAGAAGGGATGCAACACGAGGACTTCCCGGGAGGTCACCCATCCTAGTACTACTCTCGCCCAAACTCGCTTAACTTCGGAGTTCTGATGGGATCCGGTGCATGTGAGTTGGTATGATCGCATCCGTTAGCTTATAACGCCTAAAAGTATATAAACCACGTTTGAGCCATGCCATATGACCATGGGTTGGCTATCCAACGCCCCCCGCATGAAATGGCATGGCCTGTCAAGCCTTGTCGTCGCCACCCCTACCACGTGTCGCGCGCAGGCCTGCCGAACTGCCGGTTCCGATCGGCTGTGGGGCCTACCTTACGATAATTGAACCAAAACAAAAAAAACAAAAAAACTGACAACGTTAAGAACAACCCCAATAATTTCGGCAGTGGGCGTCGAGTCCTGCTGTTTTTTCGCTTTCGTTCGTTTGCGGTGCCCGGTTAATTGGAGACGAGCTCCACGGGGTGATGTAGGACAGATGGCGTAAGTTATTGGAGAGGAGCTGGACCGACGCGCGTGCAACGGAATTAAGCATTAGGAACCCATTAAGCATAGAAGAACAATTTAAACAACCAAGTATGTATCTAATCCCTGTTGTCGAATGTCCATACATACTCTTCCTATTCATAGTTCAATTCGAATTAAAGCATGGTGTATACTCTTAATTCAAACCAAGATAGCTAACATGCAAGCCTAAATGGTGATCAGTCATTCAAACTAGCATATTAACTTATAAGCATAATGAATAAGAACAAAAACCATAATTGAAACTTGGAAACTAATTAAACTTGAATACTTAAGAAAGAATGTACATTACAAGAAAAATAAATTACAACTAAGAAAACATTAAAGAAAGCTAGAATTGAGAACTAGAAAGCAAAACTAAGAGAATTTGAGGGAGAGAAGGGAAGGGAGCTCTAGAGAAGTGTTTGAGAGCTCCCCTCCCTTGGGGTGTGTTTACAAGCTTGGGAAACCTCACTATATATAGGCCTAAGGAAGCTGAAAATCTGAATTAAGTATGGCTAATGCATACAACACTTTGTTTTATAAAATCTGAAATGGTTGATGCACTTCACTAATGCATACAACACTTCCATTATAAAATCTGAAATGGTTGATGCACTTCACTAATAAATCCCACCAGCAGCCCTAGCTCATCTTCATGTCACCATGACCAAGCTTCCAACCAGAAATAATAGCTCATCCTGAGGTCAGCATGACCAGCAACTTCAAGGGCTTACGAATTGGGCTTCCCTTAAGCAAATTAAGACTTTAAGCACTCAAACTTGAAGTTCAGAATGTCTTCTTTCCAGCCATATATCATTTGGGCCAATCCAAGGTCGGAGGAGGAAGTTAAGGCCAAAACAAATTGCTAACTCATTTTGCGCGCTGATAAAATCCATCCTGAGCATGGCTCTGTGTTTGCTAGGTAACAGACTCCATATTTATCCAATATGGCTGAATTTTGGATATGTTATATTACACACCCATTGGAACAACTTTCATGAAGAATGTGGCCTCATCCGAGCTATGTAGGTTGCTGAAACAAAGCTTGCAATATGACCTACGAAACTGGGCTGGCAGGGGACTGTAGCCAAAATTGAGTTTGTCTTTAAGCTCTTCATCCATTCATCCAAATTAGGCCCTAACATGCATGGATTGCATCATTTACTATCCAAAGCCATCATTATTACCTAAAGCTCAATGAACTGAAAGATAAACACAAAAAGGATTAAAAGCACAAGTTTAACTCAAAAACATAACCAAATCATAAGCTAGAAGGGTACAAAATGATATACAATTATGAACCGATCAAATACCCCCAAACCTAGATTTTGCTAGTCCTCGAGCAAAACAACACAAAACAAAGTTAAAAACAAAACAAGAAGTTAACTAGACCACTTTCGTAGGTAACTCGATTGCATTGAGCGAATGCAACAAGCCTTTAAACCTCTAGGCATCCCTAGTAGGAGGAGTTGTGTCTCCTGAGGGTTTAACAGAAACGATACCCACAAACGTTTTACTAACTCTACAAAACAAAGTGGTTAGAAAACTTATTAGATTTGTTAGTCCTTAAGCAAAAATAAAAGAAACACAAAAACAAAAATAATTACAAAAACAAAACAAAAATAAAAATAAAAATAAATAAATAAAAACTCAAAACAATCTTTCCGAACATTTTATGAAGAGAAATGACTCATGCACATGACTCAAAAGTTTAAAAGCTCAATTTTAGACATTATTTACAAGGCGGCAAAGTTCAAAACATAACATGTTCAAAGTGTATTAGTGTGATAGCCAAATGCAACAAATTCCCCAATCTTAGTTTTCACACAATTTCAAAAATCATACCAAGCACAAATGCAACTTCAAATCTCACCGAAGTTGTCCTGTCACAAATGAATCACTCGGAAGAGGGCTACAATGCAACACTCAGTTATAAACATGAGATTAGAGTTAAACCATAAGGGACTTAACTCGCAATAGAAAGATGAAGAACTTGCATTAATATGATCTCAAGAAGGATGCCAAACACTTAAAAGTAGAAAAATAAATGCAATTCAACCACATGACATTTAAGATCAATTTAGGTCTTTAGCATAGGTTGTAATGGGGCCAAGGGTGTAAGGTGAGTAAGAAATGAAGGGTATGGATAAAACAAAGTCCAAGAAACTCAAAATATAAGAGCATAAAACAATTGTTTACAAGACTTCGAATCATCACGATTAGATTTTTTCTTTTACACGATCAAAACTCCTTATACCTTCATTTACAATGATTTAAACTCCTTTCCAAACACCAATGAAACCCAAAAACAAAATTTCATTCAACTACCATTTAATCATAACTTTTTTCTTTTCTTTTCTTTCACCAATTGTGTGATTTTCTTTTTTTTTCTTTTTTTCTTCTATGTAATATCCCTTCCCAAACTTAGCATGAAAAACACATCCGAATTAGAGCTCATGAGTTCCTTAGAAAGGTAAATATTTGTTTTTCGGGCTAAGGCGAGGAAATATAATTGGTAAAATGAAAGAAAAGGTTTACATGTAGGCTCAAAATGGTTAACAATGGAAAATCATGCTTAAGCATGCATAAGGTTAGCTTGAGAGGCACAAACGATCCAAAGAGGGCCTTAATATCACTTCTTAAATGTCATGAAATCAAATTGCATAAGAATGAATGACTTTTAAGTGATCAACCAAATCAATGAATAATGAGATCAAACAACAACTTTGATGACAAGAAAATAAGAGTATGTGTATAACATTCATGAAATGAAGCACAAGGCTCAAAAGCTCACATTATATGGTTATATAAGTCTAATTTATGCTTGATACAATTCTTTAGATCATGCAAATCCTTTAATTGGAAAATTATGAAACAAATGGCAAGTGCAAAGAAGGTTTCGAACATGTCATGCTAGAACGATGCCAAATTAATTAATTAATTAATTTTTTTTTACAATAAAAATTTACAAGGAAAACAAAATAAATAATAAATAAAATTCAATTTTCATTTAAGTCATGCAAACATTTATCACAATCTCATCAAATGTGTTCGGAAAGTGACTAAACAAGATTCAAAACAAGAAAGAAATTTAAATTTTTTTTTTTAAAAAATTTTAAGAAAAACCAAGTTTACTTGCTAAACTCCAATACCCCCAAACCTAGAAATGAGCATTGTCCTCAATGTTTAAAAATTAGCCACAAACAATGTCATAACAACAAATGAAAGGTATTAAAGCAAATAAAAAAATATCACAAAATCACAAAAGAAAACAAAAACAAAATAATTATAAAATAAAAATTACAACACAAACAAACAAAAAAAAAAATGAAACAGTAAACCCTAATCACACAATTCTGAAACCCAAAAAAATTTTGAAGCCCAAAGCCCACAATTTCGAAACACAAACCATGGTGAATTTAACCCACTTTGAAACCCAAACTAAAGTGAAACCCGACCCACAATTTGTTTTCAATTCCGGCTTTTTATTATTATTTAGTTTGTAAAAACAAACTATCGAACCGTGATTAGCAACACAAAGAGCGGGATTTTAACATGGATCATGATGTCTCGGTTCAGTGTAAGGGACCAACAGACAGGGCGAGACACGTGTCGACGCAAAGAGGCGCCGCAGGCTCCACAAGCAAAAATTACGGGCTCATGGAAAGGCGCGAAGACTTTACTGAACGCGTTCGTTCAGAAAAGACACGTCGTGATAAATGAGTTGGGTATGGTTGGAAGGCGAGAAGGTTGTGGGACTCAAGGAATGCTGGAGATTCAGAAAATGCTCAGATGCTACAATGGCTAGGGTTTGTCAAAGACTAAGTCTATAAGAAAGGGTGAAAAAAAAACGCAAACTCAAAAACACACAAAAGAGAAAAGAAAGAAAGAAGAAAAGAGAGTGAGAAATCAAATGGCCTCTAACTACCCATTTTCGTTGGATCTCAACCTAGCTCCACCGACTCAGACACGAGGCCAAGCAGCGGCACTAGTATGGATGCCCTACTTTGCTTCCGCACGGGGGCCTGTGACAGTAACTGACTCAATACTCCTGGACAACGATGTTGCCATTGGAGTGGCTAGAAATTTAGTGACTCCTAAAGATATACGTGTTCTGGGGACAAGGGATGACAACCGGGTCGTGAGCGATGCCCTGGCACTGAGCGTGCAGAGTACAACAACAGTCGCAAGTTTGGGTCATCGCCTACTTGCGAAGTCCCATGAGGTAGAGGTGCTGAAAGGTCAGTTGGCGGCGGAGCGAAGTATGGTTGAGGAGTGTCAGACTGCTATAAAAAGCTTGAAAAGGGAGAGGTCAAGGATAGTGGAGGTGAATCGACACCAGCTAGAAGTATTGCGGGACGAGAATAAAAACCTATCAAAAATGGTAGAGTTGTACTCTCGCGACATGCGAAAACAGCTGGAGGACCTAGACCGACCGGGTAAACGCAAGCAAGCAGATCGTGAGAGTAGTTACGCTCAAGCTAAGATTGCGATCTTTGGGAGCTCAAGTGGTGAGCCCCAAGAAGCTGTGCGTGAAGCCCCGGAAGAGGACAGCCAGAGGGCCAAACTCAAAGCTCCAATGGTCGAGACACCAAGCACCGAGAAGAAATGATTTCCTACTGCATTATTGTTGTTTTTATTTTATTTTGTTGTTTTTGTATTTTCGTTATTTTGTTTCGGAAATAAAAGAGTAAGGTTGCAGAAAGAAAAAGAAAAAGAAAAAGAAAACACACTTCCCAACTAAAATAAAACAAAGACGACAAACGGAAAAGAAAACACATTTCCCTAACTAAAATAAGACAAAGATGATAGCCGAAAGGGAAAGGCAAAAACACAAAGCACTAGAAAATGAAAGTAACGGGCAAAAACATTAAACACCAGAAAACACGGAGGAAAAAAAAAAGAAAAGTAAAGTAAAGGTGCTCCCCCTTGAAGCGATTAGGTCGAGCATGCCCGGGAAATCCGAAATGGTGTTGGCTCTCTCTCATCAGCATATGTCTATTTAAACCACACCTCTGCAAGCAGATGATACCCAGCATTTCTTCCTGCAACTCAAGGAAAAACATCAAAAAATCCAGAAACAAAAAAAATGGCATCCTCATGCACTCACCTTGATGATCTCAACCTTGAGCTCTCACTTGCACCACCGAATGCCCAGACAAGGGCTCCTCCAACTCCTGTCTTCCCAAACTCCACATATCATCACGGCACGGCCTCAAACTTTACTGAGGCAATACCGAACTTTGTTGAGGCAAGGCCGAACAGAGCAGTGCTGCTGGGTGGCATGATTGGCAGTATACTCACACCGGCAGATCATCTGCATGTGACACAGCGGTCGGACAAGGTGGCAGTAGAGGAGTCCCACACTTTATCTGTGCTCCATGCGGTCTCGGCTACCAATTTGGGCATGCGATTACTGGCGAGGACACGTGAGTGTGCCGCGCTGAGCGAGGAAGTGGCTTCCTTGAAGGCTATGGTGGCAGACTTGCAGAAGCGGCTTTACTGTGCCAATCAGCATGTGGAAGCACTGCAGAGAAAGAATGAGGACCATGTGGAGCTGCTACAGATTCTACAAGTGCGAGAAAATAGAGGCAAGCCATGATGATGATGAAGATGAAGATGAAGAAGAAGAAGAAGAAGAAGTTTTTTTTTTTTTTTTTTTTTTTTTTATTTTTAAATTTTTTATTTTTAATGCAGCGTTTGAAATAAAAATGTGTTTTAACACTCAGACATAAACTAACTAACCATACCACGTAAAATAATAACAAGTAAAGAGAAAGGATTGAAATGCTCCCCCTTGAAGCGATTAGGTCGAGCGTGATGCATTTGGAGGTCGCGACTTCTCCCACTACTCCACACTTCCTATCTTTGAAGTTGCCATCTCTCTCCATTTTTATTGAGCTATTTACATTGCTAAAACAAACACACACAAAAACTTGAAACGGAATTAAAGGATTACGAAATATAAAAAAAAACTAAAAATGAAAAGGAAAAATCAACACAAGTCCAATTCCATGCTTCAAAGCAACAAGCACCAATGGGTTGTGTAAGCTGGGACTTAAACCCAGTTCTCTTGCTTGTTGGGCAATTGTCCTTTTCTGTTGGACTACAAACACAACTTGTCCATTAACGTCATTAACTTTAAAACTTGAAATTGTCCAGTTAAGAAAATAATAATAATAATAATAAAGTAGGAAAGCCAAATAGAATCAAACAATGTTACCGATCAACGGCAACGGCGCCAAAAACTTGTTGTGTAGATTTCAGCTGCACCAAAATGGATTAAGCTGCATCCTCAACTTGTGATACTCGCAAGTGCACGAGCCGTTCGGTAGTATAGCGTATGTAAGTGCGAGGTCGATCCCACGAGGATTGGTGATTGAATGATCCAATTCATTTTCCCTACACAAAACAGAAATGAAAAATAAAGGAAATAAATAAAACAAGGAAAGAAGAAATAACTAACTCAAGCAGATAAGTTCCCAAGTTCAATTAGATTAATGGATTGATTCTAGCTAAAGTATGATTAAGCCATGGTGTGTGGTCATAACCTTGTGTTCCTAATTCCCTAATTTGATCATTTGTTGTCTAACCTAAAATTAAGCATTAGGAACCCATTAAGCATAGAAGAACAATTTAAACAACCAAGTATGTATCTAATCCCTGTTGTCGAATGTCCATACATACTCTTCCTATTCATAGTTCAATTCGAATTAAAGCATGGTGTATACTCTTAATTCAAACCAAGATAGCTAACATGCAAGCCTAAATGGTGATCAATCATTCAAACTAGCATATTAACTTATAAGCATAATGAATAAGAACAAAAACCATAATTGAAACTTGGAAACTAATTAAACTTGAATACTTAAGAAAGAATGTACATTACAAGAAAAATAAATTACAACTAAGAAAACATTAAAGAAAGCTAGAATTGAGAACTAGAAAGCAAAACTAAGAGAATTTGAGGGAGAGAAGGGAAGGGAGCTCTAGAGAAGTGTTTGAGAGCTCCCCCCCCTTGGGGTGTGTTTACAAGCTTGGGAAACCTCACTATATATAGGCCTAAGGAAGCTGAAAATCTGAATTAAGTATGGCTAATGCATACAACACTTTGTTTTATAAAATCTGAAATGGTTGATGCACTTCACTAATGCATACAACACTTCCATTATAAAATCTGAAATGGTTGATGCACTTCACTAATAAATCCCACCAGCAGCCCTAGCTCATCCAGATGAATAAGATGACGGAAAGCAAACGCCCATGACAATTGAAACGTCAACAAGGCAAAAAAAGAAGGGATGCAACACGAGGACTTCCCAGGAGGTCACCCATCCTAGTACTACTCTCGCCCAAACTCGCTTAACTTCGGAGTTCTGATGGGATCCGGTGCATGTGAGTTGGTATGATCGCATCCGTTAGCTTATAACGCCTAAAAGTATATAAGCCACGTTTGAGCCATGCCATATGACCATGGGTTGGCTATCCAATGCCCCCCTCATGAAATGGCATGGCCTGTCAAGCCTTGTCGTCGCCACCCCGACCACGTGTCGCGCGCAGGCCTGCCGAACTGCCGGTTCCGATCGGCTGTGGGGCCTACCTTACGATAATTGAACCAAAACAAAAAAAACAAAAAAGCTGACAACGTTAAGAACAACCCCAATAATTTCGGCAGTGGGCGTCGAGTCCTGCTGTTTTTTCGCTTTCGTTCGTTTGCGGTGCCCGGTTAATTGGAGACGAGCTCCACGGGGTGATGTAGGACAGATGGCGTAAGTTATTGGAGAGGAGCTGGACCGACGCGCGTGCAACGGCAAATCGGGCAAACCGCTGATCTGGGCTCCGAACTCAGAATTGGGCCCACGAACCGTCGATTCGAAGGCAACGGCGTCGCGAGTAAAACTCATTGCGTTGCCATGAGTCGTGGGCTTTTTCGGGCATCCGACGTCGTTTACTAGCCCGAAATCCAGTTTTTGAAGTTTTTGGTAACTGTGTTATTTTCCAATTTTAATTCCCTCGTTAATCCTAGGCTTTCTAGGAGTATTTAATCATAGTGTGCCCCGATTGTCACGCTGCGCCGAGGGGTCGTGATAAAACAAAGACATCCAGATGAATAAGATGACGGAAAGCAAACGCCCACGACAATTGAAACGTCAACAAGGCAAAAAAAGAAGGGATGCAACACGAGGACTTCCCAGGAGGTCACCCATCCTAGTACTACTCTCGCCCAAACTCGCTTAACTTCGGAGTTCTGATGGGATCCGGTGCATGTGAGTTGGTATGATCGCATCCGTTAGCTTATAACGCCTAAAACTATATAAGCCACGTTTGAGCCATGCCATATGACCATGGGTTGGCTATCCAACGCCCCCCGCATGAAATGGCATGGCCTGTCAAGCCTTGTCGTCGCCACCCCTGCCACGTGTCGCGCGCAGGCCTGCCGAACTGCCGGTTCCGATCGGCTGTGGGGCCTACCTTACGATAATTGAACCAAAACAAAAAAAACAAAAAAGCTGACAACGTTAAGAACAACCCCAATAATTTCGGCAGTGGGCGTCGAGTCCTGCTGTTTTTTCGCTTTCGTTCGTTTGCGGTTCCCGGTTAATTGGAGACGAGCTCCACGGGGTGATGTAGGACAGATGGCGTAAGTTATTGGAGAGGAGCTGGACCGACGCGCGTGCAACGGCAAATCGGGCAAACCGCTGATCTGGGCTCCGAACTCAGAATTGGGCCCACGAACCGTCGATTCGAAGGCAACGGCGTCGCGAGTAAAACTCATTGCGTTGCCATGAGTCGTGGGCTTTTTCGGGCATCCGACGTCGTTTACTAGCCCGAAATCCAGTTTTTGAAGTTTTTGGTAACTGTGTTATTTTCCTATTTTAATTCCTTCGTTAATCCTAGGCTTTCTAGGAGTATTTAATCATAGTGTGCCCCGATTGTCACGCTGCGCCGAGGGGTCGTGATAAAACAAAGACATCCAGATGAATAAGATGACGGAAAGCAAACGCCCACGACAATTGAAACGTCAACAAGGCAAAAAAAGAAGGGATGCAACACGAGGACTTCCCAGGAGGTCACCCATCCTAGTACTACTCTCGCCCAAACTCGCTTAGCTTCGGAGTTCTGATGGGATCCGGTGCATGTGAGTTGGTATGATCGCATCCGTTAGCTTATAACGCCTAAAATTATATAAGCCACGTTTGAGCCATGCCATATGACCATGGGTTGGCTATCCAACGCCCCCCGCATGAAATGAGATGGCCTGTCAAGCCTTGTCGTCGCCACCCCTACCACGTGTCGCGCGCAGGCCCGCCGAACTGCCGGTTCCGATCGGCTGTGGGGCCTACCTTACGATAATTGAACCAAAACAAAAAAAACCAAAAAACTGACAACGTTAAGAACAACCCCAATAATTTCGGCAGTGGGCGTCGAGTCCTGCTGTTTTTTCGCTTTCGTTCGTTTGCGGTGCCCGGTTAATTGGAGACGAGCTCCACGGGGTGATGTAGGACAGATGGCGTAAGTTATTGGAGAGGAGCTGGACCGACGCGCGTGCAACGGCAAATCGGGCAAACCGCTGATCTGGGCTCCGAACTCAGAATTGGGCCCACGAACCGTCGATTCGAAGGCAACGGCGTCGCGAGTAAAACTCATTGCGTTGCCATGAGTCGTGGGCTTTTTCGGGCATCCGACGTCGTTTACTAGCCCGAAATCCAGTTTTTGAAGTTTTTGGTAACTGTGTTATTTTCCTATTTTAATTCCTTCGTTAATCCTAGGCTTTCTAGGAGTATTTAATCATAGTGTGCCCCGATTGTCACGCTGCGCCGAGGGGTCGTGATAAAACAAAGACATCCAGATGAATAAGATGACGGAAAGCAAACGCCCACGACAATTGAAACGTCAACAAGGCAAAAAAAGAAGGGATGCAACACGAGGACTTCCCAGGAGGTCACCCATCCTAGTACTACTCTCGCCCAAACTCGCTTAACTTCGGAGTTCTGATGGGATCCGGTGCATGTGAGTTGGTATGATCGCATCCGTTAGCTTATAACGCCTAAAAGTATATAAGCCACGTTTGAGCCATGCCATATGACCATGGGTTGGCTATCCAACGCCCCCCGCATGAAATGGCATGGCCTGTCAAGCCTTGTCGTCGCCACCCCTACCACGTGTCGTGCGCAGGCCTGCCGAACTGCCGGTTCCGATCGGCTGTGGGGCCTACCTTACGATAATTGAACCAAAACAAAAAAAACAAAAAAGCTGACAACGTTAAGAACAACCCCAATAATTTCGGCAGTGGGCGTCGAGTCCTGCTGTTTTTTCGCTTTCGTTCGTTTGCGGTTCCCGGTTAATTGGAGACGAGCTCCACGGGGTGATGTAGGACAGATGGCGTAAGTTATTGGAGAGGAGCTAGACCGACGCGCGTGCAACGGCAAATCGGGCAAACCGCTGATCTGGGCTCCGAACTCAGAATTGGGCCCACGAACCGTCGATTCGAAGGCAACGGCGTCGCGAGTAAAACTCATTGCGTTGCCAGGAGTCGTGGGCTTTTTCGGGCATCCGACGTCGTTTACTAGCCCGAAATCCAGTTTTTGAAGTTTTTGGTAACTGTGTTATTTTCCTATTTTAATTCCTTCGTTAATCCTAGGCTTTCTAGGAGTATTTAATCATAGTGTGCCCCGATTGTCACGCTGCGCCGAGGGGTCGTGATAAAACAAAGACATCCAGATGAATAAGATGACGGAAAGCAAACGCCCACGACAATTGAAACGTCAACAAGGCAAAAAAAGAAGGGATGCAACACGAGGACTTCCCAGGAGGTCACCCATCCTAGTACTACTCTCGCCCAAACTCGCTTAGCTTCGGAGTTCTGATGGGATCCGGTGCATGTGAGTTGGTATGATCGCATCCGTTAGCTTATAACGCCTAAAATTATATAAGCCACGTTTGAGCCATGCCATATGACCATGGGTTGGCTATCCAACGCCCCCCGCATGAAATGAGATGGCCTGTCAAGCCTTGTCGTCGCCACCCCTACCACGTGTCGCGCGCAGGCCCGCCGAACTGCCGGTTCCGATCGGCTGTGGGGCCTACCTTACGATAATTGAACCAAAACAAAAAAAACCAAAAAACTGACAACGTTAAGAACAACCCCAATAATTTCGGCAGTGGGCGTCGAGTCCTGCTGTTTTTTCGCTTTCGTTCGTTTGCGGTGCCCGGTTAATTGGAGACGAGCTCCACGGGGTGATGTAGGACAGATGGCGTAAGTTATTGGAGAGGAGCTGGACCGACGCGCGTGCAACGGCAAATCGGGCAAACCGCTGATCTGGGCTCCAAACTCAGAATTGGGCCCACGAACCGTCGATTCGAAGGCAACGGCGTCGCGAGTAAAACTCATTGCGTTGCCATGAGTCGTGGGCTTTTTCGGGCATCCGACGTCGTTTACTAGCCCGAAATCCAGTTTTTGAAGTTTTTGGTAACTGTGTTATTTTCCTATTTTAATTCCTTCGTTAATCCTAGGCTTTCTAGGAGTATTTAATCATAGTGTGCCCCGATTGTCACGCTGCGCCGAGGGGTCGTGATAAAACAAAGACATCCAGATGAATAAGATGACGGAAAGCAAACGCCCACGACAATTGAAACGTCAACAAGGCAAAAAAAGAAGGGATGCAACACGAGGACTTCCCAGGAGGTCACCCATCCTAGTACTACTCTCGCCCAAACTCGCTTAGCTTCGGAGTTCTGATGGGATCCGGTGCATGTGAGTTGGTATGATCGCATCCGTTAGCTTATAACGCCTAAAATTATATAAGCCACGTTTGAGCCATGCCATATGACCATGGGTTGGCTATCCAACGCCCCCCGCATGAAATGGCATGGCCTGTCAAGCCTTGTCGTCGCCACCCCTACCACGTGTCGCGCGCAGGCCCGCCGAACTGCCGGTTCCGATCGGCTGTGGGGCCTACCTTACGATAATTGAACCAAAACAAAAAAAACCAAAAAACTGACAACGTTAAGAACAACCCCAATAATTTCGGCAGTGGGCGTCGAGTCCTGCTGTTTTTTCGCTTTCGTTCGTTTGCGGTGCCCGGTTAATTGGAGACGAGCTCCACGGGGTGATGTAGGACAGATGGCGTAAGTTATTGGAGAGGAGCTGGACCGACGCGCGTGCAACGGCAAATCGGGCAAACCGCTGATCTGGGCTCCAAACTCAGAATTGGGCCCACGAACCGTCGATTCGAAGGCAACGGCGTCGCGAGTAAAACTCATTGCGTTGCCATGAGTCGTGGGCTTTTTCGGGCATCCGACGTCGTTTACTAGCCCGAAATCCAGTTTTTGAAGTTTTTGGTAACTGTGTTATTTTCCTATTTTAATTCCTTCGTTAATCCTAGGCTTTCTAGGAGTATTTAATCATAGTGTGCCCCGATTGTCACGCTGCGCCGAGGGGTCGTGTTAAAACAAAGACATCCAGATGAATAAGATGACGGAAAGCAAACGCCCACGACAATTGAAACGTCAACAAGGCAAAAAAAGAAGGGATGCAACACGAGGACTTCCCAGGAGGTCACCCATCCTAGTACTACTCTCGCCCAAACTCGCTTAGCTTCGGAGTTCTGATGGGATCCGGTGCATGTGAGTTGGTATGATCGCATCCGTTAGCTTATAACGCCTAAAATTATATAAGCCACGTTTGAGCCATGCCATATGACCATGGGTTGGCTATCCAACGCCCCCCGCATGAAATGGCATGGCCTGTCAAGCCTTGTCGTCGCCACCCCTACCACGTGTCGCGCGCAGGCCCGCCGAACTGCCGGTTCCGATCGGCTGTGGGGCCTACCTTACGATAATTGAACCAAAACAAAAAAAACCAAAAAACTGACAACGTTAAGAACAACCCCAATAATTTCGGCAGTGGGCGTCGAGTCCTGCTGTTTTTTCGCTTTCGTTCGTTTGCGGTGCCCGGTTAATTGGAGACGAGCTCCACGGGGTGATGTAGGACAGATGGCGTAAGTTATTGGAGAGGAGCTGGACCGACGCGCGTGCAACGGCAAATCGGGCAAACCGCTGATCTGGGCTCCAAACTCAGAATTGGGCCCACGAACCGTCGATTCGAAGGCAACGGCGTCGCGAGTAAAACTCATTGCGTTGCCATGAGTCGTGGGCTTTTTCGGGCATCCGACGTCGTTTACTAGCCCGAAATCCAGTTTTTGAAGTTTTTGGTAACTGTGTTATTTTCCTATTTTAATTCCTTCGTTAATCCTAGGCTTTCTAGGAGTATTTAATCATAGTGTGCCCCGATTGTCACGCTGCGCCGAGGGGTCGTGTTAAAACAAAGACATCCAGATGAATAAGATGACGGAAAGCAAACGCCCACGACAATTGAAACGTCAACAAGGCAAAAAAAGAAGGGATGCAACACGAGGACTTCCCAGGAGGTCACCCATCCTAGTACTACTCTCGCCCAAACTCGCTTAGCTTCGGAGTTCTGATGGGATCCGGTGCATGAGAGTTGGTATGATCGCATCCGTTAGCTTATAACGCCTAAAATTATATAAGCCACGTTTGAGCCATGCCATATGACCATGGGTTGGCTATCCAACGCCCCCCGCATGAAATGGCATGGCCAATCAAGCCTTGTCGTCGCCACCCCTACCACGTGTCGCGCGCAGGCCTGCCGAACTGCCGGTTCCGATCGGCTGTGGGGCCTACCTTACGATAATTGAAACAAAACAAAAAAAACAAAAAAACTGACAACGTTAAGAACAACCCCAATAATTTCGGCAGTGGGCGTCGAGTCCTGCTGTTTTTTCGCTTTCGTTCGTTTGCGGTGCCCGGTTAATTGGAGACGAGCTCGACGGGGTGATGTAGGACAGATGGCGTAAGTTATTGGAGAGGAGCTGGACCGACGCGCGTGCAACGGCAAATCGGGCAAACCGCTGATCTGGGCTCCGAACTCAGAATTGGGCCCACGAACCGTCGATTCGAAGGCAACGGCGTCGCGAGTAAAACTCATTGCGTCGCCATGAGTCGTGGGCTTTTTCGGGTATCCGACGTCGTTTACTAGCCCGAAATCCAGTTTTTGAAGTTTTTGGTAACTGTGTTATTTTCCTATTTTAATTCCTTCGTTAATCCTAGGCTTTCTAGGAGTATTTAATCATAGTGTGCCCCGATTGTCACGCTGCGCCGAGGGGTCGTGATAAAACAAAGACATCCAGATGAATAAGATGACGGAAAGCAAACGCCCACGACAATTGAAACGTCAACAAGGCAAAAAAAGAAGGGATGCAACACGAGGACTTCCCAGGAGGTCACCCATCCTAGTACTACTCTCGCCCAAACTCGCTTAACTTCGGAGTTCTGATGGGATCCGGTGCATGTGAGTTGGTATGATCGCATCCGTTAGCTTATAACGCCTAAAAGTATATAAGCCACGTTTGAGCCATGCCATATGACCATGGGTTGGCTATCCAACGCCCCCCGCATGAAATGGCATGGCCTGTCAAGCCTTGTCGTCGCCACCCCTACCACGTGTCGCGCGCAGGCCTGCCGAACTGCCGGTTCCGATCGGCTGTGGGGCCTACCTTACGATAATTGAACCAAAACAAAAAAAACAAAAAAGCTGACAACGTTAAGAACAACCCCAATAATTTCGGCAGTGGGCGTCGAGTCCTGCTGTTTTTTCGCTTTCGTTCGTTTGCGGTTCCCGGTTAATTGGAGACGAGCTCCACGGGGTGATGTAGGACAGATGGCGTAAGTTATTGGAGAGGAGCTGGACCGACGCGCGTGCAACGGCAAATCGGGCAAACCGCTGATCTGGGCTCCGAACTCAGAATTGGGCCCACGAACCGTCGATTCGAAGGCAACGGCGTCGCGAGTAAAACTCATTGCGTTGCCATGAGTCGTGGGCTTTTTCGGGCATCCGACGTCGATTACTAGCCCGAAATCCAGTTTTTGAAGTTTTTGGTAACTGTGTTATTTTCCTATTTTAATTCATTCGTTAATCCTAGGCTTTCTAGGAGTATTTAATCATAGTGTGCCCCGATTGTCACGCTGCGCCGAGGGGTCGTGATAAAACAAAGACATCCAGATGAATAAGATGACGGAAAGCAAACGCCCACGACAATTGAAACGTCAACAAGGCAAAAAAAGAAGGGATGCAACACGAGGACTTCCCAGGAGGTCACCCATCCTAGTACTACTCTCGCCCAAACTCGCTTAACTTCGGAGTTCTGATGGGATCCGGTGCATGTGAGTTGGTATGATCGCATCCGTTAGCTTATAACGCCTAAAAGTATATAAGCCACGTTTGAGCCACGCCATATGACCATGGGTTGGCTATCCAACTCCCCCCGCATGAAATGGCATGGCCTGTCAAGCCTTGTCGTCGCCACCCCTACCACGTGTCGCGCGCAGGCCTGCCGAACTGCCGGTTCCGATCGGCTGTGGGGCCTACCTTGCGATAATTGAACCAAAACAAAAAAAAACAAAAAAACTGACAACGTTAAGAACAACCCCAATAATTTCGGCAGTGGGCGTCGAGTCCTGTTGTTTTTTCGCTTTCGTTCGTTTGCGGTGCCCGGTTAATTGGAGACGAGCTCCACGGGGTGATGTAGGACAGATGGCGTAAGTTATTGGAGAGGAGCTGGACCGACGCGCGTGCAACGGCAAATCGGGCAAACCGCTGATCTGGGCTCCGAACTCAGAATTGGGCCCACGAACCGTCGATTCGAAGGCAACGGCGTCGCGAGTAAAACTCATTGCGTTGCCATGAGTCGTGGGCTTTTTCGGGCATCCGACGTCGTTTACTAGCCCGAAATCCAGTTTTTGAAGTTTTTGGTAACTGTGTTATTTTCCTATTTTAATTCATTCGTTAATCCTAGGCTTTCTAGGAGTATTTAATCATAGTGTGCCCCGATTGTCACGCTGCGCCGAGGGGTCGTGATAAAACAAAGACATCCAGATGAATAAGATGACGGAAAGCAAACGCCCACGACAATTGAAACGTCAACAAGGCAAAAAAAGAAGGGATGCAACACGAGGACTTCCCAGGAGGTCACCCATCCTAGTACTACTCTCGCCCAAACTCGCTTAACTTCGGAGTTCTGATGGGATCCGGTGCATGTGAGTTGGTATGATCGCATCCGTTAGCTTATAACGCCTAAAAGTATATAAGCCACGTTTGAGCCACGCCATATGACCATGGGTTGGCTATCCAACGCCCCCCGCATGAAATGGCATGGCCTGTCAAGCCTTGTCGTCGCCACCCCTACCACGTGTCGCGCGCAGGCCTGCCGAACTGCCGGTTCCGATCGGCTGTGGGGCCTACCTTGCGATAATTGAACCAAAACAAAAAAAAACAAAAAAACTGACAACGTTAAGAACAACCCCAATAATTTCGGCAGTGGGCGTCGAGTCCTGTTGTTTTTTCGCTTTCGTTCGTTTGCGGTGCCCGGTTAATTGGAGACGAGCTCCAAGGGGTGATGTAGGACAGATGGCGTAAGTTATTGGAGAGGAGCTGGACCGACGCGCGTGCAACGGCAAATCGGGCAAACCGCTGATCTGAGCTCCGACCTCAGAATTGGGCCCACGAACCATCGATTCGAAGGCAACGGCGTCGCGAGTAAAACTCATTGCGTCGCCAAGAGTCGTGGGCTTTTTCGGGTATCCGACGTCGTTTACTAGCCCGAAATCCAGTTTTTGAAGTTTTTGGTAACTGTGTTATTTTCCTATTTTAATTCCTTCGTTAATCCTAGGCTTTCTAGGAGTATTTAATCATAGTGTGCCCCGATTGTCACGCTGCGCCGAGGGGTCGTGATAAAACAAAGACATCCAGATGAATAAGATGACGGAAAGCAAACGCCCACGACAATTGAAACGTCAACAAGGCAAAAAAAGAAGGGATGCAACACGAGGACTTCCCAGGAGGTCACCCATCCTAGTACTACTCTCGCCCAAACTCGCTTAACTTCGGAGTTCTGATGGGATCCGGTGCATGTGAGTTGGTATGATCGCATCCGTTAGCTTATAACGCCTAAAAGTATATAAGCCACGTTTGAGCCATGCCATATGACCATGGGTTGGCTATCCAACGCCCCCCGCATGAAATGGCATGGCCTGTCAAGCCTTGTCGTCGCCACCCCTACCACGTGTCGCGCGCAGGCCTGCCGAACTGCCGGTTCCGATCGGCTGTGGGGCCTACCTTACGATAATTGAACCAAAACAAAAAAAACAAAAAAGCTGACAACGTTAAGAACAACCCCAATAATTTCGGCAGTGGGCGTCGAGTCCTGCTGTTTTTTCGCTTTCGTTCGTTTGCGGTTCCCGGTTAATTGGAGACGAGCTCCACGGGGTGATGTAGGACAGATGGCGTAAGTTATTGGAGAGGAGCTGGACCGACGCGCGTGCAACGGCAAATCGGGCAAACCGCTGATCTGGGCTCCGAACTCAGAATTGGGCCCACGAACCGTCGATTCGAAGGCAACGGCGTCGCGAGTAAAACTCATTGCGTTGCCATGAGTCGTGGGCTTTTTCGGGCATCCGACGTCGTTTACTAGCCCGAAATCCAGTTTTTGAAGTTTTTGGTAACTGTGTTATTTTCCAATTTTAATTCCTTCGTTAATCCTAGGCTTTCTAGGAGTATTTAATCATAGTGTGCCCCGATTGTCACGCTGCGCCGAGGGGTCGTGATAAAACAAAGACATCCAGATGAATAAGATGACGGAAAGCAAACGCCCACGACAATTGAAACGTCAACAAGGCAAAAAAAGAAGGGATGCAACACGAGGACTTCCCAGGAGGTCACCCATCCTAGTACTACTCTCGCCCAAACTCGCTTAACTTCGGAGTTCTGATGGGATCCGGTGCATGTGAGTTGGTATGATCGCATCCGTTAGCTTATAACGCCTAAAAGTATATAAGCCACGTTTGAGCCATGCCATATGACCATGGGTTGGCTATCCAACGCCCCCCGCATGAAATGGCATGGCCTGTCAAGCCTTGTCGTCGCCACCCCTACAACGTGTCGCGCGCAGGCCTGCCGAACTGCCGGTTCCGATCGGCTGTGGGGCCTACCTTACGATAATTGAACCAAAACAAAAAAAAACAAAAAAGCTGACAACGTTAAGAACAACCCCAATAATTTCGGCAGTGGGCGTCGAGTCCTGCTGTTTTTTCGCTTTCGTTCGTTTGCGGTGCCCGGTTAATTGGAGACGAGCTCCACGGGGTGATGTAGGACAGATGGCGTAAGTTATTGGAGAGGAGCTGGACCAACGCGCGTGCAACGGCAAATCGGGCAAACCGCTGATCTGGGCTCCGAACTCAGAATTGGGCCCACGAACCGTCGATTCGAAGGCAACGGCGTCGCGAGTAAAACTCATTGCGTTGCCATGAGTCGTGGGCTTTTTCGGGCATCCGACGTCGTTTACTAGCCCGAAATCCAGTTTTTGAAGTTTTTGGTAACTGTGTTATTTTCCTATTTTAATTCCTTCGTTAATCCTAGGCTTTCTAGGAGTATTTAATCATAGTGTGCCCCGATTGTCACGCTGCGCCGAGGGGTCGTGATAAAACAAAGACATCCAGATGAATAAGATGACGGAAAGCAAACGCCCACGACAATTGAAACGTCAACAAGGCAAAAAAAGAAGGGATGCAACACGAGGACTTCCCAGAAGGTCACCCATCCTAGTACTACTCTCGCCCAAACTCGCTTAACTTCGGAGTTCTGATGGGATCCGGTGCATGTGAGTTGGTATGATCGCATCCGTTAGCTTATAACGCCTAAAAGTATATAAGCCACGTTTGAGCCACGCCATATGACCATGGGTTGGCTATCCAACGCCCCCCGCATGAAATGGCATGGCCTGTCAAGCCTTGTCGTCGCCACCCCTACCACGTGTCGCGCGCAGGCCTGCCGAACTGCCGGTTCCGATCGGCTGTGGGGCCTACCTTGCGATAATTCAACCAAAACAAAAAAAAACAAAAAAACTGACAACGTTAAGAACAACCCCAATAATTTCGGCAGTGGGCGTCGAGTCCTGTTGTTTTTTCGCTTTCGTTCGTTTGCGGTGCCCGGTTAATTGGAGACGAGCTCCACGGGGTGATGTAGGACAGATGGCGTAAGTTATTGGAGAGGAGCTGGACCGACGCGCGTGCAACGGCAAATCGGGCAAACCGCTGATCTGAGCTCCGACCTCAGAATTGGGCCCACGAACCATCGATTCGAAGGCAACGGCATCGCGAGTAAAACTCATTGCGTCGCCATGAGTCGTGGGCTTTTTCGGGTATCCGACGTCGTTTACTAGCCCGAAATCCAGTTTTTGAAGTTTTTGGTAACTGTGTTATTTTCCTATTTTAATTCCTTCGTTAATCCTAGGCTTTCTATGAGTATTTAATCATAGTGTGCCCCGATTGTCACGCTGCGCCGAGGGGTCGTGATAAAACAAAGACATCCAGATGAATAAGATGACGGAAAGCAAACGCCCACGACAATTGAAACGTCAACAAGGCAAAAAAAGAAGGGATGCAACACGAGGACTTCCCAGGAGGTCACCCATCCTAGTACTACTCTCGCCCAAACTCGCTTAACTTCGGAGTTCTGATGGGATCCGGTGCATGTGAGTTGGTATGATCGCATCCGTTAGCTTATAACGCCTAAAAGTATATAAGCCACGTTTGAGCCATGCCATATGACCATGGGTTGGCTATCCAACGCCCCCCGCATGAAATGGCATGGCCTGTCAAGCCTTGTCGTCGCCACCCCTACCACGTGTCGCGCGCAGGCCTGCCGAACTGCCGGTTCCGATCGGCTGTGGGGCCTACCTTACGATAATTGAACCAAAACAAAAAAAACAAAAAAGCTGACAACGTTAAGAACAACCCCAATAATTTCGGCAGTGGGCGTCGAGTCCTGTTGTTTTTTCGCTTTCGTTCGTTTGCGGTTCCCGGTTAATTGGAGACGAGCTCCACGGGGTGATGTAGGACAGATGGCGTAAGTTATTGGAGAGGAGCTGGACCGACGCGCGTGCAACGGCAAATCGGGCAAACCGCTGATCTGGGCTCCGAACTCAGAATTGGGCCCACGAACCGTCGATTCGAAGGCAACGGCGTCGCGAGTAAAACTCATTGCGTGGCCATGAGTCGTGGGCTTTTTCGGGCATCCGACGTCGTTTACTAGCCCGAAATCCAGTTTTTGAAGTTTTTGGTAACTGTGTTATTTTCCTATTTTAATTCCTTCGTTAATCCTAGGCTTTCTAGGAGTATTTAATCATAGTGTGCCCCGATTGTCACGCTGCGCCGAGGGGTCGTGATAAAACAAAGACATCCAGATGAATAAGATGACGGAAAGCAAACGCCCACGACAATTGAAACGTCAACAAGGCAAAAAAAGAAGGGATGCAACACGAGGACTTCCCAGAAGGTCACCCATCCTAGTACTACTCTCGCCCAAACTCGCTTAACTTCGGAGTTCTGATGGGATCCGGTGCATGTGAGTTGGTATGATCGCATCCGTTAGCTTATAACGCCTAAAAGTATATAAGCCACGTTTGAGCCACGCCATATGACCATGGGTTGGCTATCCAACGCCCCCCGCATGAAATGGCATGGCCTGTCAAGCCTTGTCGTCGCCACCCCTACCACGTGTCGCGCGCAGGCCTGCCGAACTGCCGGTTCCGATCGGCTGTGGGGCCTACCTTGCGATAATTGAACCAAAACAAAAAAAAACAAAAAAACTGACAACGTTAAGAACAACCCCAATAATTTCGGCAGTGGGCGTCGAGTCCTGTTGTTTTTTCGCTTTCGTTCGTTTGCGGTGCCCGGTTAATTGGAGACGAGCTCCACGGGGTGATGTAGGACAGATGGCGTAAGTTATTGGAGAGGAGCTGGACCGACGCGCGTGCAACGGCAAATCGGGCAAACCGCTGATCTGAGCTCCGACCTCAGAATTGGGCCCACGAACCATCGATTCGAAGGCAACGGCATCGCGAGTAAAACTCATTGCGTCGCCATGAGTCGTGGGCTTTTTCGGGTATCCGACGTCGTTTACTAGCCCGAAATCCAGTTTTTGAAGTTTTTGGTAACTGTGTTATTTTCCTATTTTAATTCCTTCGTTAATCCTAGGCTTTCTAGGAGTATTTAATCATAGTGTGCCCCGATTGTCACGCTGCGCCGAGGGGTCGTGATAAAACAAAGACATCCAGATGAATAAGATGACGGAAAGCAAACGCCCACGACAATTGAAACGTCAACAAGGCAAAAAAAGAAGGGATGCAACACGAGGACTTCCCAGGAGGTCACCCATCCTAGTACTACTCTCGCCCAAACTCGCTTAACTTCGGAGTTCTGATGGGATCCGGTGCATGTGAGTTGGTATGATCGCATCCGTTAGCTTATAACGCCTAAAAGTATATAAGCCACGTTTGAGCCATGCCATATGACCATGGGTTGGCTATCCAACGCCCCCCGCATGAAATGGCATGGCCTGTCAAGCCTTGTCGTCGCCACCCCTACCACGTGTCGCGCGCAGGCCTGCCGAACTGCCGGTTCCGATCGGCTGTGGGGCCTACCTTACGATAATTGAACCAAAACAAAAAAAACAAAAAAGCTGACAACGTTAAGAACAACCCCAATAATTTCGGCAGTGGGCGTCGAGTCCTGCTGTTTTTTCGCTTTCGTTCGTTTGCGGTTCCCGGTTAATTGGAGACGAGCTCTACGGGGTGATGTAGGACAGATGGCGTAAGTTATTGGAGAGGAGCTGGACCGACGCGCGTGCAACGGCAAATCGGGCAAACCGCTGATCTGGGCTCCGAACTCAGAATTGGGCCCACGAACCGTCGATTCGAAGGCAACGGCGTCGCGAGTAAAACTCATTGCGTGGCCATGAGTCGTGGGCTTTTTCGGGCATCCGACGTCGTTTACTAGCCCGAAATCCAGTTTTTGAAGTTTTTGGTAACTGTGTTATTTTCCTATTTTAATTCCTTCGTTAATCCTAGGCTTTCTAGGAGTATTTAATCATAGTGTGCCCCGATTGTCACGCTGCGCCGAGGGGTCGTGATAAAACAAAGACATCCAGATGAATAAGATGACGGAAAGCAAACGCCCACGACAATTGAAACGTCAACAAGGCAAAAAAAGAAGGGATGCAACACGAGGACTTCCCAGAAGGTCACCCATCCTAGTACTACTCTCGCCCAAACTCGCTTAACTTCGGAGTTCTGATGGGATCCGGTGCATGTGAGTTGGTATGATCGCATCCGTTAGCTTATAACGCCTAAAAGTATATAAGCCACGTTTGAGCCACGCCATATGACCATGGGTTGGCTATCCAACGCCCCCCGCATGAAATGGCATGGCCTGTCAAGCCTTGTCGTCGCCACCCCTACCACGTGTCGCGCGCAGGCCTGCCGAACTGCCGGTTCCGATCGGCTGTGGGGCCTACCTTGCGATAATTGAACCAAAACAAAAAAAAACAAAAAAACTGACAACGTTAAGAACAACCCCAATAATTTCGGCAGTGGGCGTCGAGTCCTGTTGTTTTTTCGCTTTCGTTCGTTTGCGGTGCCCGGTTAATTGGAGACGAGCTCCACGGGGTGATGTAGGACAGATGGCGTAAGTTATTGGAGAGGAGCTGGACCGACGCGCGTGCAACGGCAAATCGGGCAA
The DNA here is from genome assembly GCF_965620075.1 of Prunus avium. NCBI lineage: Eukaryota > Viridiplantae > Streptophyta > Magnoliopsida > Rosales > Rosaceae > Prunus > Prunus avium. The sequence goes on from NC_142291.1 coordinate 10,356,782, forward strand.
ACCGCTGATCTGAGCTCCGACCTCAGAATTGGGCCCACGAACCATCGATTCGAAGGCAACGGCGTCGCGAGTAAAACTCATTGCGTCGCCATGAGTCGTGGGCTTTTTCGGGTATCCGACGTCGTTTACTAGCCCGAAATCCAGTTTTTGAAGTTTTTGGTAACTGTGTTATTTTCCTATTTTAATTCCTTCGTTAATCCTAGGCTTTCTAGGAGTATTTAATCATAGTGTGCCCCGATTGTCACGCTGCGCCACGGGGTCGTGATAAAACAAAGACATCCAGATGAATAAGATGACGGAAAGCAAACGCCCACGACAATTGAAACGTCAACAAGGCAAAAAAAGAAGGGATGCAACACGAGGACTTCCCAGGAGGTCACCCATCCTAGTACTACTCTCGCCCAAACTCGCTTAACTTCGGAGTTCTGATGGGATCCGGTGCATGTGAGTTGGTATGATCGCATCCGTTAGCTTATAACGCCTAAAAGTATATAAGCCACGTTTGAGCCACGCCATATGACCATGGGTTGGCTATCCAACGCCCCCCCGCATGAAATGGCATGGCCTGTCAAGCCTTGTCGTCGCCACCCCTACCACGTGTCGCGCGCAGGCCTGCCGAACTGCCGGTTCCGATCGGCTGTGGGGCCTACCTTACGATAATTGAACCAAAACAAAAAAAACAAAAAAGCTGACAACGTTAAGAACAACCCCAATAATTTCGGCAGTGGGCGTCGAGTCCTGCTGTTTTTTCGCTTTCGTTCGTTTGCGGTTCCCGGTTAATTGGAGACGAGCTCCACGGGGTGATGTAGGACAGATGGCGTAAGTTATTGGAGAGGAGCTGGACCGACGCGCGTGCAACGGCAAATCGGGCAAACCGCTGATCTGGGCTCCGAACTCAAAATTGGGCCCACGAACCGTCGATTCGAAGGCAACGGCGCCGCGAGTAAAACTCATTGTGTTGCCATGAGTCGTGGGCTTTTTCGGGCATCCGACGTCGTTTACTAGCCCGAAATCCAGTTTTTGAAGTTTTTGGTAACTGTGTTATTTTCCTATTTTAATTCCTTCGTTAATCCTAGGCTTTCTAGGAGTATTTAATCATAGTGTGCCCCGATTGTCACGCTGCGCCACGGGGTCGTGATAAAACAAAGACATCCAGATGAATAAGATGACGGAAAGCAAACGCCCACGACAATTGAAACGTCAACAAGGCAAAAAAAGAAGGGATGCAACACGAGGACTTCCCAGGAGGTCACCCATCCTAGTACTACTCTCGCCCAAACTCGCTTAACTTCGGAGTTCTGATGGGATCCGGTGCATGTGAGTTGGTATGATCGCATCCGTTAGCTTATAACGCCTAAAAGTATATAAGCCACGTTTGAGCCATGCCATATGACCATGGGTTGGCTATCCAACGCCCCCCGCATGAAATGGGATGCCGTCGCATGAAATGGCATGGTCTGTCAGGCCTTGTCGTCACCACCCCTACCATGTGTCGCATGCAGGCCTGCCGAACTGCCGGTTCCGATCGGCTGTGGGGCCTACCTTACGATAATTGAACCAAAACAAAAAAAAACAAAAAAACTGACAACGTTAAGAACAACCCCAATAATTTCGGCAGTGGGCGTCGAGTCCTGTTGTTTTTTCGCTTTCGTTCGTTTGCGGTGCCCGGTTAATTGGAGACGAGCTCCACGGGGTGATGTAGGACAGATGGCGTAAGTTAATGGAGAGGAGCTGGACCGACGCGCGTGCAACGGCAAATCGGGCAAACCGCTGATCTGGGCTCCGACCTCAGAATTGGGCCCACGAACCGTCGATTCGAAGGCAACGGCGTCGCGAGTAAAACTCATTGCGTTGCCATGAGTCGTGGGCTTTTTCGGGCATCCGACGTCGTTTACTAGCCCGAAATCCAGTTTTTGAAGTTTTTGGTAACTGTGTTATTTTCCTATTTTAATTCCTTCGTTAATCCTAGGCTTTCTAGGAGTATTTAATCATAGTGTGCCCCGATTGTCACGCTGCGCCACGGGGTCGTGATAAAACAAAGACATCCAGATGAATAAGATGACGGAAAGCAAACGCCCACGACAATTGAAACGTCAACAAGGCAAAAAAAGAAGGGATGCAACACGAGGACTTCCCAGGAGGTCACCCATCCTAGTACTACTCTCGCCCAAACTCGCTTAACTTCGGAGTTCTGATGGGATCCGGTGCATGTGAGTTGGTATGATCGCATCCGTTAGCTTATAACGCCTAAAAGTATATAAGCCACGTTTGAGCCATGCCATATGACCATGGGTTGGCTATCCAACGCCCCCCGCATGAAATGGGATGCCGTCGCATGAAATGGCATGGTCTGTCAGGCCTTGTCGTCACCACCCCTACCATGTGTCGCATGCAGGCCTGCCGAACTGCCGGTTCCGATCGGCTGTGGGGCCTACCTTACGATAATTGAACCAAAACAAAAAAAAACAAAAAAACTGACAACGTTAAGAACAACCCCAATAATTTCGGCAGTGGGCGTCGAGTCCTGTTGTTTTTTCGCTTTCGTTCGTTTGCGGTGCCCGGGTAATTGGAGACGAGCTCCACGGGGTGATGTAGGACAGATGGCGTAAGTTATTGGAGAGGAGCTGGACCGACGCGCGTGCAACGGCAAATCGGGCAAACCGCTGATCTGGGCTCCGACCTCAGAATTGGGCCCACGAACCGTCGATTCGAAGGCAACGGCGTCGCGAGTAAAACTCATTGCGGTGCCATGAGTCGTGGGCTTTTTCGGGCATCCGACGTCCTTTACTAGCCCGAAATCCAGTTTTTGGAGTTTTTGGTAACTGTGTTATTTTCCTATTTTAATTCCTTCGTTAATCCTAGGCTTTCTAGGAGTATTTAATCATAGTGTGCCCCGATTGTCACGCTGCGCCACGGGGTCGTGATAAAACAAAGACATCCAGATGAATAAGATGACGGAAAGCAAACGCCCACGACAATTGAAACGTCAACAAGGCAAAAAAAGAAGGGATGCAACACGAGGACTTCCCAGGAGGTCACCCATCCTAGTACTACTCACGCCCAAACTCGCTTAACTTCGGAGTTCTGATGGGATCCGGTGCATGTGAGTTGGTATGATCGCATCCGTTAGCTTATAACGCCTAAAAGTATATAAGCCACGTTTGAGCCATGCCATATGACCATTGGTTGGCTATCCAACGCCCCCCGCATGAAATGGCATGGCCTGTCAGGCCTTGTCGTCGCCACCCCTACCATGTGTCGCGCGCAGGCCTGCCGAACTGCCGGTTCCGATATGCTGTGGGGCCTACCTTACGATAATTGAACCAAAACAAAAAAAAACAAAAAAACTGACAAAGTTAAGAACAACCCCAATAATTTCGGCAGTGGGCGTCGAGTCCTGTTGTTTTTTCGCTTTCGTTCGTTTGCGGTGCCCGGGTAATTGGAGACGAGCTCCACGGGGTGATGTAGGACAGATGGCGTAAGTTATTGGAGAGGAGCTGGACCGACGCGCGTGCAACGGCAAATCGGGCAAACCGCTGATCTGGGCTCCGACCTCAGAATTGGGCCGACGAACCGTCGATTCGAAGGCAACGGCGTCGCGAGTAAAACTCATCGCGTTGCCATGTGTCGTGGGCTTTTTCGGGCATCCGACGTCGTTTACTAGCCCGAAATCCAGTTTTTGAAGTTTTTGGTAACTGTGTTATTTTCCTATTTTAATTCCTTCGTTAATCCTAGGCTTTCTAGGAGTATTTAATCATAGTGTGCCCCGATTGTCACGCTGCGCCAAGGGGTCGTGATAAAACAAAGACATCCAGATGAATAAGATGACGGAAAGCAAACGCCCACGACAATTGAAACGTCAACAAGGCAAAAAAAGAAGGGATGCAACACGAGGACTTCCCAGGAGGTCACCCATCCTAGTACTACTCTCGCCCAAACTCGCTTAACTTCGGAGTTCTGATGGGATCCGGTGCATGTGAGTTGGTATGATCGCATCCGTTAGCTTATAACGCCTAAAAGTATATAAGCCACGTTTGAGCCATGCCATATGACCATGGGTTGGCTATCCAACGCCCCCCGCATGAAATGGGATGCCGTCGCATGAAATGGCATGGTCTGTCAGGCCTTGTCGTCACCACCCCTACCATGTGTCGCATGCAGGCCTGCCGAACTGCCGGTTCCGATCGGCTGTGGGGCCTACCTTACGATAATTGAACCAAAACAAAAAAAAACAAAAAAACTGACAACGTTAAGAACAACCCCAATAATTTCGGCAGTGGGCGTCGAGTCCTGTTGTTTTTTCGCTTTCGTTCGTTTGCGGTGCCCGGGTAATTGGAGACGAGCTCCACGGGGTGATGTAGGACAGATGGCGTAAGTTATTGGAGAGGAGCTGGACCGACGCGCGTGCAACGGCAAATCGGGCAAACCGCTGATCTGGGCTCCGACCTCAGAATTGGGCCCACGAACCGTCGATTCGAAGGCAACGGCGTCGCGAGTAAAACTCATTGCGGTGCCATGAGTCGTGGGCTTTTTCGGGCATCCGACGTCCTTTACTAGCCCGAAATCCAGTTTTTGGAGTTTTTGGTAACTGTGTTATTTTCCTATTTTAATTCCTTCGTTAATCCTAGGCTTTCTAGGAGTATTTAATCATAGTGTGCCCCGATTGTCACGCTGCGCCACGGGGTCGTGATAAAACAAAGACATCCAGATGAATAAGATGACGGAAAGCAAACGCCCACGACAATTGAAACGTCAACAAGGCAAAAAAAGAAGGGATGCAACACGAGGACTTCCCAGGAGGTCACCCATCCTAGTACTACTCACGCCCAAACTCGCTTAACTTCGGAGTTCTGATGGGATCCGGTGCATGTGAGTTGGTATGATCGCATCCGTTAGCTTATAACGCCTAAAAGTATATAAGCCACGTTTGAGCCATGCCATATGACCATTGGTTGGCTATCCAACGCCCCCCGCATGAAATGGCATGGCCTGTCAGGCCTTGTCGTCGCCACCCCTACCATGTGTCGCGCGCAGGCCTGCCGAACTGCCGGTTCCGATATGCTGTGGGGCCTACCTTACGATAATTGAACCAAAACAAAAAAAAACAAAAAAACTGACAAAGTTAAGAACAACCCCAATAATTTCGGCAGTGGGCGTCGAGTCCTGTTGTTTTTTCGCTTTCGTTCGTTTGCGGTGCCCGGGTAATTGGAGACGAGCTCCACGGGGTGATGTAGGACAGATGGCGTAAGTTATTGGAGAGGAGCTGGACCGACGCGCGTGCAACGGCAAATCGGGCAAACCGCTGATCTGGGCTCCGACCTCAGAATTGGGCCGACGAACCGTCGATTCGAAGGCAACGGCGTCGCGAGTAAAACTCATCGCGTTGCCATGTGTCGTGGGCTTTTTCGGGCATCCGACGTCGTTTACTAGCCCGAAATCCAGTTTTTGAAGTTTTTGGTAACTGTGTTATTTTCCTATTTTAATTCCTTCGTTAATCCTAGGCTTTCTAGGAGTATTTAATCATAGTGTGCCCCGATTGTCACGCTGCGCCAAGGGGTCGTGATAAAACAAAGACATCCAGATGAATAAGATGACGGAAAGCAAACGCCCACGACAATTGAAACGTCAACAAGGCAAAAAAAGAAGGGATGCAACACGAGGACTTCCCAGGAGGTCACCCATCCTAGTACTACTCTCGCCCAAACTCGCTTAACTTCGGAGTTCTGATGGGATCCGGTGCATGTGAGTTGGTATGATCGCATCCGTTAGCTTATAACGCCTAAAAGTATATAAGCCACGTTTGAGCCATGCCATATGACCATGGGTTGGCTATCCAACGCCCCCCGCATGAAATGGCATGGCCTGTCAAGCCTTGTCGTCGCCACCCTTACCATGTGTCGCGCGCAGGCCTGCCGAACTGCCGGTTCCGATCGGCTGTGGGGCCTACCTTACGATAATTGAACCAAAAAAAAAAAAACAAAAAAACAGACAACGTTAAGAACACCCCCAATAATTTCGGCAGTGGGCGTCGAGTCCTGTTGTTTTTTCGCTTTCGTTCGTTTGCGGTGCCCGGTTAATTGGAGACGAGCTCCACGGGGTGATGTAGGACAGATGGCGTAAGTTATTGGAGAGGAGCTGGACCGACGCGCGTGCAACGGCAAATCGGGCAAACCGCTGATCTGGGCTCCGACCTCAGAATTGGGCCTACGAACCGTCGATTCGAAGGCAATGGCGTCGCCAGTAAAACTCATTGCGGTGCCATGGGTCGTGGGCTTTTTCGGGCATCCGACGTCGTTTACTAGCCCGAAATCCAATTTTTGAAGTTTTTGGTAACTGTGTTATTTTCCTATTTTAATTCCTTCGTTAATCCTAGGCTTTCTAGGAGTATTTAATCATAGTGTGCCCCGATTGTCACGCTGCGCCAAGGGGTCGTGTTAAAACAAAGACATCCAGATGAATAAGATGACGGAAAGCAAACGCCCACGACAATTTAAACGTCAACAAGGCAAAAAAAGAAGGGATGCAACACGAGGACTTCCCAGGAGGTCACCCATCCTAGTACTAGTCTACCCCAAACTCGCTTAACTTCGGAGTTCTGATGGGATCCGGTGCATGTGAGTTGGTGTGATCGCATCCGTTATCTTATAACGCCTAAAAGTATATAAGCCACGTTTGAGCCATGCCATATGACCATGGGTTGGCTATCCAACGCCCCCCGCATGAAATGGCATGGCCTGTCAAGCCTTGTCGTCGCCACCCTTACCATGTGTCGCACGCAGGCCTGCCGAACTGCCGGTTCCGATCGGCTGTGGGGCCTACCTTACGATAATTGAACCAAAACAAAAAAAACAAAAAAACTGACAATGTTAAGAACAACCCCAATAATTTCGGCAGTGGGCGTCGAGTCCTGTTGTTTTTTCGCTTTCGTTCGTTTGCGGTGCCCGGTTAATTGGAGACGAGCTCCACGGGGTGATGTAGGACAGATGGCGTAAGTTATTGGAGAGGAGCTGGACCGACGAGCGTGCAACGTCAAATCGGGCAAACCGCTGATCTGGGCTCTGTTGCGTAGATACAGCTGCACCAAAATGGATTCAGTTGCATCCTCAACTTGTGATACTCGCAAGTGCACGAACCGTTGGTAGTATAGCATATGTAAGTGCGAGGTCGATTCCACAGGGATTGGTGATTGAATGATCCAATTTAGTTTCCCTACACAAAATAGAAACAAAAACAAAGAACATAAAACAAGGAAGAAAGAAATAAGTAACTCAAGCAAATAAGTTCCCAAGTTCAATTTAGATTAATGGATTGATTCTAGCTAAAGTATGATTAAGCCATGGTGTGTGGTCATAACCTTGTGTTCCTAATTCCCTAATTTGATCATTTGTTGTCTAACCTAAAATTAAGCATTAGGAACCCATTAAGCATAGAAGAACAATTTAAACAACCAAGCATGTATCTAATCCCTGTTGTCGAATGTCCATACATACTCTTCCTATTCATAGTTCAATTCGAATTAAAGTATGGTGTCTACTCTTAATTCAAACCAAGATAGCTAACATGCAAGCCTAAATGGTGATCAATCATTCAAACTAGCATATTAACTTATAAGCATAATGAATAAGAACAAAAATCATAATTGAAACTTGGAAACTAATCAAACTTGAAACTAAAGAAAAGAATTTACATAACAATGAAAATTAAAGTAGAACTTGGAAAGACTTAAAGGAAAATTTCAGCACAAAGATCTCATTATAACAATTGAAAACTAGAAAGAGAAACTAAGAGAATTTGAGGGAGAGAAGGGAAGGGAGCTCTAGAGAAGTGTTTGAGAGCTCCCCCCCTTGGGGTGTGTTTACAAGCTTAGAGAACTTCCCTATTTATAGGCCTAGGGGAAGTGAAAATCTGAATTCAATATGGCTAATGCATACAACACTTGTTTTATAAAATCTGAAATGGTTGATGCACTTGTATTAGAAAATCTAAATTGGGTGATGCACTTGTATTAGAAAATCTTGAATTGGTTGATGCACTTCACCAATAGATCCCACCAGCAGCCCTAGCTCATCTTCATGTCACCATGACCAAGCTTCCAACCAGAAATGATAGCTCATACCTAGCTCACCATGACCAAGCATCCAACCAGCACATGCTGAGGTCAGCATGACCAGCAACTTCAAGGGCTTACAACTTGGGCTTCTCTTAATCAAATTAGGGCTTTAAGCACTCGAAATTGAAGTTCAGAATGTCTTCTTTCCAGCCATATGTTATTTGGGCCAATCCAAGGTCGGAGGAAGAAGTTAAGGCCGAAACAAATTGCTAACTCATTTTCCGCGCTGATAAGATCCATCCTGAGCATGGTTCTGTGTTTGCTAGGTAACGGACTCCAGATTTATCCAATGGGGCTGAATTTTGGATATGTTATAGTACACACCAATTGGAACAACTTTCATGAAGAATGTGGCCTCATTCGAGCTATGTAGGTGGTTGAAACAAAGCTTGCAATATGACCTACGGAACTGGACTGGCAGGGGGCTGTAGCCAAAATGAGTTTGTCTTTAAGCTCTTCATCCATTCATCCAAATTAGGCCTTAACATGCTTGAATTGCATGAATTATGCTCTCTAAAGCCATCATTATTACCTAAAGCTCAATGAACTGAAAGATAAACACAAAAAGGATTAAAAGCACAAGTTTAACTCAAAAACATAACCAAATCATAAGCTAGAAGGGTACAAAATGATATACAATTATGAACCGATCAAATACCCCCAAACCTAGATTTTGCTAGTCCTCGAGCAAAACAACACAAAACAAAGTTAAAAACAAAACAAGAAGTTAACTAGACCACTTTCGTAGGTAACTCGATTGCATTGAGCGAATGCAACAAGCCTTTAAACCTCTAGGCATCCCTAGTAGGAGGAGTTGTGTCTCCTGAGGGTTTAACAGATACGATACCCACAAACGTTTTTCTAACTCTACAAAACAAAATGGTTAGAAAACTTAATAGATTTGTTAGTCCTTAAGCAAAAACAAAAACAAAAATAATTACAAAAACAAAAACAAAAATAAAAGAAATAAAAATAAAACTCAAAACAATTTTTCCGAACATTTTCTGAAGAGAAATGACTCATGCACATGACTCAAAAATTTTAACAATAAAAACTCAATTTTAGACATTATTTACAAGGCGGCAAAGTTCAAAACATAACATGTTCAAAGTGTATTAGTGTGATAGCCAAATGCAACAAATTCCCCAATCTTAGTTTTCACACAATTTCAAAAATCATACAAAGCACAAATTCAACTTCAAATCTCACCAAAGTTGTCCTCTCACAAATGAATCACTCAGAAGAGGGCTATAATGCAACACTCAGTTATAAACATGAGATTAGAGTTAAACCATAAAGACTTAACTCGAAATAGAAAGATGAAGAACTTGCATTAATATGATCTCAAGAAGGATGCCAAACACTTAAAAGTAAGAAAATGCATGCAATTCAACCATATGACATTTAAGATCAATTTAGGTCTTTATTATAGGTTGTAATGGGGCCAAGGGTGTAAGGTGAGTGAGAAATGAAAGGTATGGATAATACAAAGTCCAAGGAACTCAAAATGTAAGAGCATAAAATAATTGTTTACAAGACTTCGAATCATCACGATTAGATTTTTTTCTTTTACATGATCAAAACTCCTTATACCTTCATTTACATTGATTCAAACTCCTTTCCAAACACCAAATTATTTTGAAGGCCCAAAAATGAAACCCAAAAATGAAATTTCATTCAACCACCACTTAATCACAATTTTTTCTCTTTTCTTTTCTTTTCTTTCACCAATTGAGTGAATTTTTTTTTTCTTCTTTATGTAATATCCCTTCCCAAACTTAGCATGAAAAACACATCCGAATTAGAGCTCATGAGTTCCTTAGAAAGGTAAATTCTTGTTTTTCGGGCTAAGGCGAGGAAATATAATTGGTAAAATGAAAGAAAAGGTTTACATGTAGGCTCAAAATGGTTAACAATGGAAAATCATGCTTAAGCATGCATAAGGTTAGCTTGAAAGGCACAAACGATCCAAAGAGGGCCTTAATATCACTTCTTAAATGTCATGAAATCAAATTGCATAAGAATTAATGACTTTTAAGTGTTCAACCAAATCAATGAATAATGAGATCAAACAACAACTTTGATGACAAGAAAATAAGAGTATGTGTATAACACTCATGAAATGAAGCACAAGGCTCAAAAGCTCACATTTATGGTTATATAAGTCTAATTTATGCTTGATACAATTCTTTGGGTCATGCAAATCCTTTAATTGGAGAATTATGAAACAAATGGCAAGTGCAAAGAAGGTTTCGAACATATCATGCTAGAACGATGCCAAATTAATCAATTAATTAAATTTTTTTTTTTTTACAATAAAAATTTACAAGGAAAAAAAAAAAATAATAAATAAAATTCAATTTTCATTTAAGTCATGCAAACATTTATCACAATCTCATCAAATGTGTTCGGAAAGTGAATAAAATCAAAATCAAAATCAAAATAAAAGCAAGACTTAACAAAATAAAAAAATAAAAACAAGCAAATAAAAAAAAATTTAAATTAAATTAAGGAAAAACCAATTTTACATGGTAAACTCCAATACCCCCAAACCTAGAAATGAACATTGTCCTCAATGTTTAAAAATTAGCCACAAACAATGTCATAACAACAAATGAAAGGTATTAAAGCAAATAAAAAAAAATCACAAAATCACAAAAGAAAACAAAAACAAAATAATTATAAAATAAAAATTACAACACAAACAAAAAAACAAAAAAAAATGAAACAGTAAACCCTAATCACACAATTCTGAAACCCAAAAAAATTTTGAAGCCCAAAGCCCACAATTTCGAAACACAAACCACGGTGAATTTAACCCACTTTGAAACCCAAACTAAAGTGAAACCCGACCCACAATTTGTTTTCAATTCCGGCTTTTTATTATTATTTAGTTTTGTAAAAACAAACTATCGAACCGTGATTAGCAACACAAAGAGCGGGATTTTAACATGGGTCATGATGTCTCGGTTTAGTGTAAGGGACCAACAGACAAGGCGAGACACGTGTCGACGCATAGAGGCGCCGCAGACTCCACAAGCAAAAATTACGGGCTCATGGAAAGGCGCGAAGACTTTACTGAACGCGTTCGTTCAGAAAAGACACGTCGTGATAAATGAGTTGGGTATGGTTGGAAGGCGAGAAGGTTGTGGGACTCAGGGAATGCTGGAGATTCAGAAAATGCTCAGATGCTGTAATGGCTAGGGTTTGTCAAAGACTAAGTCTATAAGAAAGGGTGAAAAAAAAAAAACGCAAACTCAGAAACACACAAAAGAGAAAAGAAAGAAAGAAGAAAAGAGAGTGAGAAATCAAATGGCCTCTAACTACCCATTTTCGTTGGATCTCAACCTAGCTCCACCGACTCAGACACGAGGCCAAGCAGCGGCACCAGTATGGATGCCCTACTTTGCTTCCGCACGGGGGCCTGTGACAGTAACTGACTCAATACTCCTGGACAACGATGTTGCCATTGGAGTGGCTAGAAATTTAGTGACTCCTAAAGATATACGTGTTCTGGGGACAAGGGATGACAACCGGGTCGTGAGCGATGCCCTAGCACTGAGCGTGCAGAGTACGGCAACAGTCGCAAGTTTGGGTCATCGCCTACTTGCGAAGTCCCATGAGGTAGAGGTGCTGAAAGGTCAGTTGGCGGTGGAGCGAAGTATGGTTGAGGAGTGTCAGACTGCTATAAAAAGCTTGAAAAGGGAGAGGTCAAGGATAGTGGAGGTGAATCGACACCAGCTAGAAGTATTGCGGGACGAGAATAAAAACCTATCAAAAATGGTAGAGTTGTACTCTCGCGACATGCGAAAACAGCTGGAGGACCTAGACCGACCGGGTAAACGCAAACAAGCAGATCGCGAGAGTAGTTACGCTCAAGCTAAGATTGCGATCTTTGGGAGCTCAAGTGATGAGCCCCAAGAAGCTGTGCGTGAAGCCCCAGAAGAGGACAGCCAGAGGGCCAAACTCAAAGCTCCAATGGTCGAGACACCAAGCACCGAGAAGAAATGATTTCCTACTGCATTATTGTTGTTTTTATTTTATTTTGTTGTTTTTGTATTTTCGTTATTTTGTTTCGGAAATAAAAGAGTAAGGTTGCAGAAAGAAAAAGAAAAAGAAAAAGAAAACACACTTCCCAACTAAAATAAAACAAAGACGACAAACGGAAAAGAAAACACATTTCCCTAACTAAAATAAGACAAAGATGATAGCCGAAAGGGAAAGGCAAAAACACAAAGCACTAGAAAATGAAAGTAACGGGCAAAAACATTAAACACCAGAAAACACTGAGGAAAAAAAAAAAAAAAAAGTAAAGTAAAGGTGCTCCCCCTTGAAGCGATTAGGTCGAGCATGCCCGGGAAATCCGAAATGGTGTTGGCTCTCTCTCATCAGTATATGTCTATTTAAACCACACCTCTGCAAGCGGATGATACCCAGCATTTCTTCCTGCAACTCAAGGAAAAACATCAAAAAATCCATAAACAGAAAAAAAAAAAATGGCATCCTCATGCACTCACCTTGATGATCTCAACCTTGAGCTCTCACTTGCACCACCGAATGCCCAGACAAGGGCTCCTCCAAACACTGTCTTTCCAAACTCTTCATATCATCACGGCACGGCCTCAAACTTTGCTGAGGCAATACCGAACTTTTCTGAGGCACTGTCGAACAGAGCAGTGCTGCTAGGAGGCATGATTAGCAGCAAGCTCACTCCGACAGATCATCTGCATGTGGCACAGAGGTCTGATAAGGCAGCGGTAGAGGAGTCCCACAATTTAACTGTGCTCCACGCGGTCTCCGCTACCAATTTGGGCATGCGATTACTGGCGAGGACAAGGGAGTGTGCCGCGATGAGCGAGGAAATAGCTTCCTTGAAGGCTATGGTGGCGGACTTGCAGAAGCGGCTCTACTGTGCCAATCAGCACGTGGAAGCACTGCAGAGAAAAAATGAGGACCATGTGGAGCTGCTGCAGATTCTACAAGTGCGAGAAAATAGAGGCAAGCCATGATGATGATGAAGATGAAGAAGAAGAAGAAGAAGAAGAAGAAGAAGTTTTTTTTTTTTTTTTTTTTTTTTTTTGGGTTTGTTTTTTTGTTTTTAATGCAGCGTTTGAAATAAAAATGTGTTTTAACACTCAGAAATAAACTAACTAACCATACCACGTAAATAAATAAATAAACTAACATAACAAAACAAAAACAGAAACAAAACAAAAACAAAGACTCAACAGAAAAGAAAACAAAGAAAATAAAGAAAACTTAATTTAAAAACACACGAATATACAAGCAACTCACGGATGACCAGTTAAGGGCCTCAGAAAACACAGCCAGGGGATCCGGGAAGGTTGGAGGGGTCACAATGGTCCCGCTTAAAACCCAAACTTCTTAGACACCGAAGGTGTCGCCTAAAGAACTCCTAGACACTGTATTAACGGAAGTGCTCACTGGGGTTACCATAAGTCGGCTCATATGAAAAATCTTTTTTTTTTTTTAATTTTAAAATTTTTAAGATAAGAAATAAAAACAAATTAAGATAAAATGAAACAACAAACCATAAATGAAAATGAACTAAGTACTATAAACAAACTCAAACAAACGATATAAATTATTGTACTAAAAGAAACAAACCAAGAAACCAAAGAAAAAAAAACAAACAGCACTTTCTATCACCTGTTTATCACCATTTGGACAGATTCGTTTCTATGTTTTTCAGCTTCGACCTCTGTTCAGTTTTTAGGCTATAACTTTCCAACCGTAAGTCTAAATTTTACGTTCTTTATATGGTTGGATTCAGCATAGAAAAAAAAAGAACTCAACGCGGACCAAAAGGCAAAAACAACTACGAAAATAAACAGAATTCAAAGAAGAGAAAGGATTGAAATGCTCCCCCTTGAAGCGATTAGGTCGAGCATGGATGCACTTGGAGGTCGCGACTTCTCCCACTGCTCCACACTTCCCATTCTTATGATTGAGGTTGCCATCTCTCTCCATTTATTATTGAGCTATAATAAATTGCTAAAACAAACATAGAAAACTTGAAATAGAATTAAAGGATTAGGAAATAAAAACTAAAATGAAAAGGAAAATCAACACACATCCAATTCCATGTTTCAAAGCAACAAGCACCAATGGGTTGTGTAAGCTGGGACTTAAACCCAGTTCTCTTGCTTGTTGGGCAATTGTCCTTTTCTGTTGGACTACAAACACAACTTGTCCATTAACGTCATTAACTTTAAAACAAGAAATTGTCTAGTTAAGAAAAACAAATAAAATAAAGTAGGAAAGCCAAATAGAATCAAACAATGTTACCGATCCCCGGCAACGGCGCCAAAAACTTGTTACGTAGATACAGCTGCACCAAAATGGATTCAGTTGCATCCTCAACTTGTGATACTCGCAAGTGCACGAACCGTTGGTAGTATAGCATATGTAAGTGCGAGGTCGATTCCACAGGGATTGGTGATTGAATGATCCAATTTAGTTTCCCTACACAAAATAGAAACAAAAACAAAGAACATAAAACAAGGATGAAAGAAATAAGTAACTCAAGCAAATAAGTTCCCAAGTTCAATTTAGATTAATGGATTGATTCTAGCTAAAGTATGATTAAGCCATGGTGTGTGGTCATAACCTTGTGTTCCTAATTCCCTAATTTGATCATTTGTTGTCTAACCTAAAATTAAGCATTAGGAACCCATTAAGCATAGAAGAACAATTTAAACAACCAAGCATGTATCTAATCCCTGTTGTCGAATGTCCATACATACTCTTCCTATTCATAGTTCAATTCGAATTAAAGTATGGTGTCTACTCTTAATTCAAACCAAGATAGCTAACATGCAAGCCTAAATGGTGATCAATCATTCAAACTAGCATATTAACTTATAAGCATAATGAATAAGAACAAAAATCATAATTGAAACTTGGAAACTAATCAAACTTGAAACTAAAGAAAAGAATTTACATAACAATGAAAATTAAAGTAGAACTTGGAAAGACTTAAAGGAAAATTTCAGCACAAAGATCTCATTATAACAATTGAAAACTAGAAAGAGAAACTAAGAGAATTTGAGGGAGAGAAGGGAAGGGAGCTCTAGAGAAGTGTTTGAGAGCTCCCCCCCTTGGGGTGTGTTTACAAGCTTAGAGAACTTCCCTATTTATAGGCCTAGGGGAAGTGAAAATCTGAATTCAATATGGCTAATGCATACAACACTTGTTTTATAAAATCTGAAATGGTTGATGCACTTGTATTAGAAAATCTAAATTGGGTGATGCACTTGTATTAGAAAATCTTGAATTGGTTGATGCACTTCACCAATAGATCCCACCAGCAGCCCTAGCTCATCTTCATGTCACCATGACCAAGCTTCCAACCAGAAATGATAGCTCATACCTAGCTCACCATGACCAAGCATCCAACCAGCACATGCTGAGGTCAGCATGACCAGCAACTTCAAGGGCTTACAACTTGGGCTTCTCTTAATCAAATTAGGACTTTAAGCACTCGAAATTGAAGTTCAGAATGTCTTCTTTCCAGCCATATGTTATTTGGGCCAATCCAAGGTCGGAGGAAGAAGTTAAGGCCGAAACAAATTGCTAACTCATTTTCCGCGCTGATAAGATCCATCCTGAGCATGGTTCTGTGTTTGCTAGGTAACGGACTCCAGATTTATCCAATGGGGCTGAAGTTTGGATATGTTATAGTACACACCAATTGGAACAACTTTCATGAAGAATGTGGCCTCATTCGAGCTATGTAGGTGGTTGAAACAAAGCTTGCAATATGACCTACGGAACTGGACTGGCAGGGGGCTGTAGCCAAAATGAGTTTGTCTTTAAGCTCTTCATCCATTCATCCAAATTAGGCCTTAACATGCTTGAATTGCATGAATTATGCTCTCTAAAGCCATCATTATTACCTAAAGCTCAATGAACTGAAAGATAAACACAAAAAGGATTAAAAGCACAAGTTTAACTCAAAAACATAACCAAATCATAAGCTAGAAGGGTACAAAATGATATACAATTATGAACCGATCAGGCTCCGACCTCAGAATTGGGCCTACGAACCGTCGATTCGAAGGCAATGGCGTCGCGAGTAAAACTCATTGCGGTGCCATGAGTCGTGGGCTTTTTCGGGCATCCGACGTCGTTTACTAGCCCGAAATCCAATTTTTGAAGTTTTTGGTAACTGTGTTATTTTCCTATTTTAATTCCTTCGTTAATCCTAGGCTTTCTAGGAGTATTTAATCATAGTGTGCCCCGATTGTCACGCTGCGCCAAGGGGTCGTGTTAAAACAAAGACATCCAGATGAATAAGATGACGGAAAGCAAACGCCCACGACAATTTAAACGTCAACAAGGCAAAAAAAGAAGGGATGCAACACGAGGACTTCCCAGGAGGTCACCCATCCTAGTACTACTCTAGCCCAAACTCACTTAACTTCGGAGTTCTGATGGGATCCGGTGCATGCGAGTTGGTGTGATCGCATCCGTTAGCTTATAACGCCTAAAAGTATATAAGCCACGTTTGAGCCATGCCATATGACCATGGGTTGGCTATCCAACGCCCCCCGCATGAAATGGCATGGCCTGTCAAGCCTTGTCGTCGCCACCCTTACCATGTGTCGCGCGCAGGCCTGCCGAACTGCCGGTTCCGATCGGCTGTGGGGCCTACCTTACGATAATTGAACCAAAACAAAAAAAACAAAAAAACTGACAACGTTAAGAACAACCCCAATAATTTCGGCAGTGGGCGTCGAGTCCTGCTGTTTTTTCGCTTTCGTTCGTTTGCGGTGCCCGGTTAATTGGAGACGAGCTCCACGGGGTGATGTAGGACAGATGGCGTAAGTTATTGGAGAGGAGCTGGACCGACGCGCGTGCAACGGCAAATCGGGCAAACCGCTGATCTGGGCTCCGACCTCAGAATTGGGCCCATGAACCGTCGATTCGAAGGCAACGGCGTCGCGAGTTAAACTCATTGCGTTGCCATGAGTCGTGGGCTTTTTCGGGCATCCGACGTCGTTTACTAGCCCGAGATCCAGTTTTTGAAGTTTTTGGTAACTGTGTTATTTTCCTATTTTAATTCCTTCGTTAATCCTAGGCTTTCTAGGAGTATTTAATCATAGTGTGCCCCGATTGTCACGCTGCGCCAAGGGGTCGTGATAAAACAAAGACATCCAGATGAATAAGATGACGGAAAGCAAACGCCCACGACAATTGAAACGTCAACAAGGCAAAAAAAGAAGGGATGCAACACGAGGACTTCCCAGGAGGTCACCCATCTTAGTACTACTCTCGCCCAAACTCGCTTAACTTCGGAGTTCTGATGGGATCCGGTGCATGTGAGTTGGTATGATCGCATCCGTTAGCTTATAACGCCTAAAAGTATATAAACCACGTTTGAGCCATGCCATATGACCATGGGTTGGCTATCCAACGCCCCCCGCATGAAATGGCATGGCCTGTCAAGCCTTGTCGTCGCCACCCCTACCACGTGTCGCGCGCAGGCCTGCCGAACTGCCGGTTCCGATCGGCTGTGGGGCCTACCTTACGATAATTGAACCAAAACAAAAAAAACAAAAAAACTGACAACGTTAAGAACAACCCCAATAATTTCGGCAGTGGGCGTCGAGTCCTGCTGTTTTTTCGCTTTCGTTCGTTTGCGGTGCCCGGTTAATTGGAGACGAGCTCCACGGGGTGATGTAGGACAGATGGCGTAAGTTATTGGAGAGGAGCTGGACCGACGCGCGTGCAACGGCAAATCGGGCAAACCGCTGATCTGGGCTCCGACCTCAGAATTGGGCCACCGAACCGTCGATTCGAAGGCAACGGCGTCGCGAGTTAAACTCATTGCGTTGCCATGAGTCGTGGGCTTTTTCGGGCATCCGACGTCGTTTACTAGCCCGAGATCCAGTTTTTGAAGTTTTTGGTAACTGTGTTATTTTCCTATTTTAATTCCTTCGTTAATCCTAGGCTTTCTAGGAGTATTTAATCATAGTGTGCCCCGATTGTCACGCTGCGCCAAGGGGTCGTGATAAAACAAAGACATCCAGATGAATAAGATGACGGAAAGCAAACGCCCACGACAATTGAAACGTCAACAAGGCAAAAAAAGAAGGGAAGCAACACGAGGACTTCCCAGGAGGTCACCCATCCTAGTACTACTCTCGCCCAAACTCGCTTAACTTCGGAGTTCTGATGGGATCCGGTGCATGTGAGTTGGTATGATCGCATCCGTTAGCTTATAACGCCTAAAAGTATATAAGCCACGTTTGAGCCATGCCATATGACCATGGGTTGGCTATCCAACGCCCCCCGCATGAAATGGCATGGCCTGTCAAGCCTTGTCGTCGCCACCCCTACCACGTGTCGCGCGCAGGCCTGCCGAACTGCCGGTTCCGATCGGCTGTGGGGCCTACCTTACGATAATTGAACCAAAACAAAAAAAACAAAAAAACTGACAACGTTAAGAACAACCCCAATAATTTCGGCAGTGGGCGTCGAGTCCTGCTGTTTTTTCGCTTTCGTTCGTTTGCGGTGCCCGGTTAATTGGAGACGAGCTCCACGGGGTGATGTAGGACAGATGGCGTAAGTTATTGGAGAGGAGTTGGACCGACGCGCGTGCAACGGCAAATCGGGCAAACCGCTGATCTGGGCTCCGACCTCAGAATTGGGCCCACGAACCGTCGATTCGAAGGCAACGGCGTCGCGAGTTAAACTCATTGCGTTGCCATGAGTCGTGGGCTTTTTCGGGCATCCGACGTCGTTTACTAGCCCGAGATCCAGTTTTTGAAGTTTTTGGTAACTGTGTTATTTTCCTATTTTAATTCCTTCGTTAATCCTAGGCTTTCTAGGAGTATTTAATCATAGTGTGCCCCGATTGTCACGCTGCGCCAAGGGGTCGTGATAAAACAAAGACATCCAGATGAATAAGATGACGGAAAGCAAACGCCCACGACAATTGAAACGTCAACAAGGCAAAAAAAGAAGGGATGCAACACGAGGACTTCCCAGGAGGTCACCCATCCTAGTACTACTCTCGCCCAAACTCGCTTAACTTCGGAGTTCTGATGGGATCCGGTGCATGTGAGTTGGTATGATCGCATCCGTTAGCTTATAACGCCTAAAAGTATATAAGCCACGTTTGAGCCATGCCATATGACCATGGGTTGGCTATCCAACGCCCCCCGCATGAAATGGCATGGCCTGTCAAGCCTTGTCGTCGCCACCCCTACCACGTGTCGCGCGCAGGCCTGCATAACTGCCGGTTCCGATCGGCTGTGGGGCCTACCTTACGATAATTGAACCAAAACAAAAAAAACAAAAAAACTGACAACGTTAAGAACAACCCCAATAATTTCGGCAGTGGGCGTCGAGTCCTGCTGTTTTTTCGCTTTCGTTCGTTTGCGGTGCCCGGTTAATTGGAGACGAGCTCCACGGGGTGATGTAGGACAGATGGCGTAAGTTATTGGAGAGGAGCTGGACCGACGCGCGTGCAACGGCAAATCGGGCAAACCGCTGATCTGGGCTCCGACCTCAGAATTGGGCCCACGAACCGTCGATTCGAAGGCAACGGCGTCGCGAGTAAAACTCATTCCGTTGCCATGAGTCGTGGGCTTTTTCGGGCATCCGACGTCGTTTACTAGCCCGAGATCCAGTTTTTGAAGTTTTTGGTAACTGTGTTATTTTCCTATTTTAATTCCTTCGTTAATCCTAGGCTTTCTAGTAGTATTTAATCATAGTGTGCCCCGATTGTCACGCTGCGCCAAGGGGTCGTGATAAAAAAAGACATCCAGATGAATAAGATGACGGAAAGCAAACGCCCACGACAATTGAAACGTCAACAAGGCAAAAAAAGAAGGGATGCAACACGAGGACTTCCCGGGAGGTCACCCATCCTAGTACTACTCTCGCCCAAACTCGCTTAACTTCGGAGTTCTGATGGGATCCGGTGCATGTGAGTTGGTATGATCGCATCCGTTAGCTTATAACGCCTAAAAGTATATAAACCACGTTTGAGCCATGCCATATGACCATGGGTTGGCTATCCAACGCCCCCCGCATGAAATGGCATGGCCTGTCAAGCCTTGTCGTCGCCACCCCTACCACGTGTCGCGCGCAGGCCTGCCGAACTGCCGGTTCCGATCGGCTGTGGGGCCTACCTTACGATAATTGAACCAAAACAAAAAAAACAAAAAAACTGACAACGTTAAGAACAACCCCAATAATTTCGGCAGTGGGCGTCGAGTCCTGCTGTTTTTTCGCTTTCGTTCGTTTGCGGTGCCCGGTTAATTGGAGACGAGCTCCACGGGGTGATGTAGGACAGATGGCGTAAGTTATTGGAGAGGAGCTGGACCGACGTGCGTGCAACGGCAAATCGGGCAAACCGCTGATCTGGGCTCCGACCTCAGAATTGGCCCCACGAACCGACTATTCGAAGGCAACGGCGTCGCGAGTAAAACTCATTGCGTTGCTGTTGTGTAGATTTCAGCTGCACCAAAATGGATTAAGCTGCATCCCCAACTTGTGATACTCGCAAGTGCACGAACCGTTCGGTAGTATAGCGTATGTAAGTGCGAGGTCGATCCCACGAGGATTGGTGATTGAATGATCCAATTCATTTTCCCTACACAAAACAGAAATGAAAAATAAAGGAAATAAATAAAACAAGGAAAGAAGAAATAACTAACTCAAGCAGATAAGTTCCCAAGTTCAATTAGATTAATGGATTGATTCTAGCTAAAGTATGATTAAGCCATGGTGTGTGGTCATAACCTTGTGTTCCTAATTCCCTAATTTGATCATTTGTTGTCTAACCTAAAATTAAGCATTAGGAACCCATTAAGCATAGAAGAACAATTTAAACAACCAAGTATGTATCTAATCCCTGTTGTCGAATGTCCATACATACTCTTCCTATTCATAGTTCAATTCGAATTAAAGCATGGTGTATACTCTTAATTCAAACCAAGATAGCTAACATGCAAGCCTAAATGGTGATCAATCATTCAAACTAGCATATTAACTTATAAGCATAATGAATAAGAACAAAAACCATAATTGAAACTTGGAAACTAATTAAACTTGAATACTTAAGAAAGAATGTACATTACAAGAAAAATAAATTACAACTAAGAAAACATTAAAGAAAGCTAGAATTGAGAACTAGAAAGCAAAACTAAGAGAATTTGAGGGAGAGAAGGGAAGGGAGCTCTAGAGAAGTGTTTGAGAGCTCCCCCCCCTTGGGGTGTGTTTACAAGCTTGGGAAACCTCACTATATATAGGCCTAAGGAAGCTGAAAATCTGAATTAAGTATGGCTAATGCATACAACACTTTGTTTTATAAAATCTGAAATGGTTGATGCACTTCACTAATGCATACAACACTTCCATTATAAAATCTGAAATGGTTGATGCACTTCACTAATAAATCCCACCAGCAGCCCTAGCTCATCTTCATGTCACCATGACCAAGCTTCCAACCAGAAATAATAGCTCATCCTGAGGTCAGCATGACCAGCAACTTCAAGGGCTTACGAATTGGGCTTCCCTTAAGCAAATTAAGACTTTAAGCACTCAAACTTGAAGTTCAGAATGTCTTCTTTCCAGCCATATATCATTTGGGCCAATCCAAGGTCGGAGGAGGAAGTTAAGGCCAAAACAAATTGCTAACTCATTTTGCGCGCTGATAAAATCCATCCTGAGCATGGCTCTGTGTTTGCTAGGTAACAGACTCCATATTTATCCAATGGGGCTGAAGTTTGGATATGTTATATTACACACCCATTGGAACAACTTTCATGAAGAATGTGGCCTCATCCGAGCTATGTAGGTTGCTGAAACAAAGCTTGCAATATGACCTACGAAACTGGGCTGGCAGGGGACTGTAGCCAAAATTGAGTTTGTCTTTAAGCTCTTCATCCATTCATCCAAATTAGGCCCTAACATGCATGGATTGCATCATTTACTATCCAAAGCCATCATTATTACCTAAAGCTCAATGAACTGAAAGATAAACACAAAAAGGATTAAAAGCACAAGTTTAACTCAAAAACATAACCAAATCATAAGCTAGAAGGGTACAAAATGATATACAATTATGAACCGATCAAATACCCCCAAACCTAGATTTTGCTAGTCCTCGAGCAAAACAACACAAAACAAAGTTAAAAACAAAACAAGAAGTTAACTAGACCACTTTCGTAGGTAACTCGATTGCATTGAGCGAATGCAACAAGCCTTTAAACCTCTAGGCATCCCTAGTAGGAGGAGTTGTGTCTCCTGAGGGTTTAAGATATACGTGTTCTGGGGACAAGGGATGACAACCGGGTCGTGAGCGATGCCCCTGGCACTGAGCGTGCAGAGTACAACAACAGTCGCAAGTTTGGGTCATCGCCTACTTGCGAAGTCCCATGAGGTAGAGGTGCTGAAAGGTCAGTTGGCGGCGGAGCGAAGTATGGTTGAGGAGTGCCAGACTGCTATAAAAAGCTTGAAAAGGGAGAGGTCAAGGATAGTGGAGGTGAATCGACACCAGCTAGAAGTATTGCGGGACGAGAATAAAAACCTATCAAAAATGGTAGAGTTGTACTCTCGCGACATGCGAAAACAGCTGGAGGACCTAGACCGACCGGGTAAACGCAAGCAAGCAGATCGTGAGAGTAGTTACGCTCAAGCTAAGATTGCGATCTTTGGGAGCTCAAGTGGTGAGCCCCAAGAAGCTGTGCGTGAAGCCCCGGAAGAGGACAGCCAGAGGGCCAAACTCAAAGCTCCAATGGTCGAGACACCAAGCACCGAGAAGAAATGATTTCCTACTGCATTATTGTTGTTTTTATTTTATTTTGTTGTTTTTGTATTTTCGTTATTTTGTTTCGGAAATAAAAGAGTAAGGTTGCAGAAAGAAAAAGAAAAAGAAAAAGAAAACACACTTCCCAACTAAAATAAAACAAAGACGACAAACGGAAAAGAAAACACATTTCCCTAACTAAAATAAGACAAAGATGATAGCCGAAAGGTAAAGGCAAAAACACAAAGCACTAGAAAATGAAAGTAACGGGCAAAAACATTAAACACCAGAAAACACGGAGGAAAAAAAAAAGAAAAGTAAAGTAAAGGTGCTCCCCCTTGAAGCGATTAGGTCGAGCATGCCCGGGAAATCCGAAATGGTGTTGGCTCTCTCTCATCAGCATATGTCTATTTAAACCACACCTCTGCAAGCGGATGATACCCAGCATTTCTTCCTGCAACTCAAGGAAAAACATCAAAAAATCCAGAAACAAAAAAAATGGCATCCTCATGCACTCACCTTGATGATCTCAACCTTGAGCTCTCACTTGCACCACCGAATGCCCAGACAAGGGCTCCTCCAACTCCTGTCTTCCCAAACTCCACATATCATCACGGCACGGCCTCAAACTTTACTGAGGCAATACCGAACTTTGTTGAGGCAAGGCCGAACAGAGCAGTGCTGCTGGTTGGCATGATTGGCAGTATACTCACACCGGCAGATCATCTGCATGTGACACAGCGGTCGGACAAGGTGGCAGTAGAGGAGTCCCACACTTTATCTGTGCTCCATGCGGTCTCGGCTACCAATTTGGGCATGCGATTACTGGCGAGGACACGTGAGTGTGCCGCGCTGAGCGAGGAAGTGGCTTCCTTGAAGGCTATGGTGGCAGACTTGCAGAAGCGGCTTTACTGTGCCAATCAGCATGTGGAAGCACTGCAGAGAAAGAATGAGGACCATGTGGAGCTGCTACAGATTCTACAAGTGCGAGAAAATAGAGGCAAGCCATGATGATGATGAAGATGAAGATGAAGAAGAAGAAGAAGAAGAAGTTTTTTTTTTTTTTTTTTTATATTTTTTTAAAATTTTTTTTTTTTAATGCAGCGTTTGAAATAAAAATGTGTTTTAACACTCAGACATAAACTAACTAACCATACCACGTAAATAAATAAATAAAATAACATAACAAAACAAAAACAAAGACTCAACAGAAAAGAAAACAAGGAAAATAAAAAAAACTTAATTTAAAAACACACAATATACAAGCAACTCACGGATGACCAGTTAAGGGCCTCAGAAAACACAGCCAGGGGATCCGGGAAGGTTGGAGGGGTCACAATGGTCCCGCTTAAAACCCAAACTTCTTAGACACCGAAGGTGTCGCCTAAAGAACTCCTAGACACTGTATTAACGGAAGTGCTCACTGGGGTTACCATAAGTCGGCTCATATGAAAAATCCTTTTTTTAAATTTTAAATTTATTTTATTTTTTAAATTTTTATAAAAAAGAAACATAAATTTAAAATAATAACAAGTAAAGAGAAAGGATTGAAATGCTCCCCCTTGAAGCGATTAGGTCGAGCGTGATGCATTTGGAGGTCGCGACTTCTCCCACTACTCCACACTTCCTATCTTTGAAGTTGCCATCTCTCTCCATTTTTATTGAGCTATTTACATTGCTAAAACAAACACACACAAAAACTTGAAACGGAATTAAAGGATTACGAAATATAAAAAAAAACTAAAAATGAAAAGGAAAAATCAACACAAGTCCAATTCCATGCTTCAAAGCAACAAGCACCAATGGGTTGTGTAAGCTGGGACTTAAACCCAGTTCTCTTGCTTGTTGGGCAATTGTCCTTTTCTGTTGGACTACAAACACAACTTGTCCATTAACGTCATTAACTTTAAAACTTGAAATTGTCCAGTTAAGAAAATAATAATAATAATAATAAAGTAGGAAAGCCAAATAGAATCAAACAATGTTACCGATCCCCGGCAACGGCGCCAAAAACTTGTTGTGTAGATTTCAGCTGCACCAAAATGGATTAAGCTGCATCCTCAACTTGTGATACTCGCAAGTGCACGAGCCGTTCGGTAGTATAGCGTATGTAAGTGCGAGGTCGATCCCACGAGGATTGGTGATTGAA
This sequence comes from Prunus avium, assembly GCF_965620075.1. Classification (NCBI taxonomy): domain Eukaryota; kingdom Viridiplantae; phylum Streptophyta; class Magnoliopsida; order Rosales; family Rosaceae; genus Prunus; species Prunus avium. The sequence continues at coordinate 10,381,826 of NC_142291.1, forward strand.
TGATCCAATTCATTTTCCCTACACAAAACAGAAATGAAAAATAAAGGAAATAAATAAAACAAGGAAAGAAGAAATAACTAACTCAAGCAGATAAGTTCCCAAGTTCAATTAGATTAATGGATTGATTCTAGCTAAAGTATGATTAAGCCATGGTGTGTGGTCATAACCTTGTGTTCCTAATTCCCTAATTTGATCATTTGTTGTCTAACCTAAAATTAAGCATTAGGAACCCATTAAGCATAGAAGAACAATTTAAACAACCAAGTATGTATCTAATCCCTGTTGTCGAATGTCCATACATACTCTTCCTATTCATAGTTCAATTCGAATTAAAGCATGGTGTATACTCTTAATTCAAACCAAGATAGCTAACATGCAAGCCTAAATGGTGATCAATCATTCAAACTAGCATATTAACTTATAAGCATAATGAATAAGAACAAAAACCATAATTGAAACTTGGAAACTAATTAAACTTGAATACTTAAGAAAGAATGTACATTACAAGAAAAATAAATTACAACTAAGAAAACATTAAAGAAAGCTAGAATTGAGAACTAGAAAGCAAAACTAAGAGAATTTGAGGGAGAGAAGGGAAGGGAGCTCTAGAGAAGTGTTTGAGAGCTCCCCCCCCCTTGGGGTGTGTTTACAAGCTTGGGAAACCTCACTATATATAGGCCTAAGGAAGCTGAAAATCTGAATTAAGTATGGCTAATGCATACAACACTTTGTTTTATAAAATCTGAAATGGTTGATGCACTTCACTAATGCATACAACACTTCCATTATAAAATCTGAAATGGTTGATGCACTTCACTAATAAATCCCACCAGCAGCCCTAGCTCATCTTCATGTCACCATGACCAAGCTTCCAACCAGAAATAATAGCTCATCCTGAGGTCAGCATGACCAGCAACTTCAAGGGCTTACGAATTGGGCTTCCCTTAAGCAAATTAAGACTTTAAGCACTCAAACTTGAAGTTCAGAATGTCTTCTTTCCAGCCATATATCATTTGGGCCAATCCAAGGTCGGAGGAGGAAGTTAAGGCCAAAACAAATTGCTAACTCATTTTGCGCGCTGATAAAATCCATCCTGAGCATGGCTCTGTGTTTGCTAGGTAAAAGACTCCATATTTATCCAATGGGGCTGAATTTTGGATATGTTATATTACACACCCATTGGAACAACTTTCATGAAGAATGTGGCCTCATCCGAGCTACGTAGGTTGCTGAAACAAAGCTTGCAATATGACCTACGAAACTGGGCTGGCAGGGGACTGTAGCCAAAATTGAGTTTGTCTTTAAGCTCTTCATCCATTCATCCAAATTAGGCCCTAACATGCATGGATTGCATCATTTACTATCCAAAGCCATCATTATTACCTAAAGCTCAATGAACTGAAAGATAAACACAAAAAGGATTAAAAGCACAAGTTTAACTCAAAAACATAACCAAATCATAAGCTAGAAGGGTACAAAATGATATACAATTATGAACCGATCAAATACCCCCAAACCTAGATTTTGCTAGTCCTCGAGCAAAACAACACAAAACAAAGTTAAAAACAAAACAAGAAGTTAACTAGACCACTTTCGTAGGTAACTCGATTGCATTGAGCGAATGCAACAAGCCTTTAAACCTCTAGGCATCCCTAGTAGGAGGAGTTGTGTCTCCTGAGGGTTTAACAGAAACGATACCCACAAACGTTTTACTAACTCTACAAAACAAAGTGGTTAGAAAACTTATTAGATTTGTTAGTCCTTAGCAAAAATAAAAGAAACACAAAAACAAAAATAATTACAAAAACAAAACAAAAATAAAAATAAAAATAAATAAATAAAAACTCAAAACAATCTTTCCGAACATTTTATGAAGAGAAATGACTCATGCACATGACTCAAAAGTTTAAAAGCTCAATTTTAGACATTATTTACAAGGCGGCAAAGTTCAAAACATAACATGTTCAAAGTGTATTAGTGTGATAGCCAAATGCAACAAATTCCCCAATCTTAGTTTTCACACAATTTCAAAAATCATACCAAGCACAAATGCAACTTCAAATCTCACCGAAGTTGTCCTGTCACAAATGAATCACTCGGAAGAGGGCTACAATGCAACACTCAGTTATAAACATGAGATTAGAGTTAAACCATAAGGGACTTAACTCGCAATAGAAAGATGAAGAACTTGCATTAATATGATCTCAAGAAGGATGCCAAACACTTAAAAGTAGAAAAATAAATGCAATTCAACCACATGACATTTAAGATCAATTTAGGTCTTTAGCATAGGTTGTAATGGGGCCAAGGGTGTAAGGTGAGTAAGAAATGAAGGGTATGGATAAAACAAAGTCCAAGAAACTCAAAATATAAGAGCATAAAACAATTGTTTACAAGACTTCGAATCATCACGATTAGATTTTTTCTTTTACACGATCAAAACTCCTTATACCTTCATTTACAATGATTTAAACTCCTTTCCAAACACCAATGAAACCCAAAAACAAAATTTCATTCAACTACCATTTAATCATAACTTTTTTCTTTTCTTTTCTTTCACCAATTGTGTGATTTTCTTTTTTTTTCTTTTTTTCTTCTATGTAATATCCCTTCCCAAACTTAGCATGAAAAACACATCCGAATTAGAGCTCATGAGTTCCTTAGAAAGGTAAATATTTGTTTTTCGGGCTAAGGCGAGGAAATATAATTGGTAAAATGAAAGAAAAGGTTTACATGTAGGCTCAAAATGGTTAACAATGGAAAATCATGCTTAAGCATGCATAAGGTTAGCTTGAAAGGCACAAACGATCCAAAGAGGGCCTTAATATCACTTCTTAAATGTCATGAAATCAAATTGCATAAGAATGAATGACTTTTAAGTGATCAACCAAATCAATGAATAATGAGATCAAACAACAACTTTGATGACAAGAAAATAAGAGTATGTGTATAACATTCATGAAATGAAGCACAAGGCTCAAAAGCTCACATTATATGGTTATATAAGTCTAATTTATGCTTGATACAATTCTTTAGATCATGCAAATCCTTTAATTGGAAAATTATGAAACAAATGGCAAGTGCAAAGAAGGTTTCGAACATGTCATGCTAGAACGATGCCAAATTAATTAATTAATTAATTTTTTTTTACAATAAAAATTTACAAGGAAAACAAAATAAATAATAAATAAAATTCAATTTTCATTTAAGTCATGCAAACATTTATCACAATCTCATCAAATGTGTTCGGAAAGTGACTAAACAAGATTCAAAACAAGAAAGAAATTTAAATATTTTTTTTTAAAAAATTTTAAGAAAAACCAAGTTTACTTGCTAAACTCCAATACCCCCAAACCTAGAAATGAGCATTGTCCTCAATGTTTAAAAATTAGCCACAAACAATGTCATAACAACAAATGAAAGGTATTAAAGCAAATAAAAAAATATCACAAAATCACAAAAGAAAACAAAAACAAAATAATTATAAAATAAAAATTACAACACAAACAAACAAACAAAAAAAAATGAAACAGTAAACCCTAATCACACAATTCTGAAACCCAAAAAAATTTTGAAGCCCAAAGCCCACAATTTCGAAACACAAACCATGGTGAATTTAACCCACTTTGAAACCCAAACTAAAGTGAAACCCGACCCACAATTTGTTTTCAATTCCGGCTTTTTATTATTATTTAGTTTTGTAAAAACAAACTATCGAACCGTGATTAGCAACACAAAGAGCGGGATTTTAACATGGATCATGATGTCTCGGTTCAGTGTAAGGGACCAACAGACAGGGCGAGACACGTGTCGACGCAAAGAGGCGCCGCAGGCTCCACAAGCAAAAATTACGGGCTCATGGAAAGGCGCGAAGACTTTACTGAACGCGTTCGTGCAACGGCAAATCGGGCAAACCGCTGATCTGGGGTCCGACCTCAGAATTGGGCCCACGAACCGTCGATTCGAAGGCAACGGCGTCGCGAGTAAAACTCATTGGGTTGCCAAGAGTCGTGGGCTTTTTCGGGCATCCGACGTCGTTTACTAGCCCGAAATCCAGTTTTTGAAGTTTTTGATAACTGTGTTATTTTCCTATTTTAATTCCTTCGTTAATCCTAGGCTTTCTAGGAGTATTTAATCATAGTGTGCCCCGATTGTCACGCTGCGCCACGGGGTCGTGATAAAACAAAGACATCCAGATGAATAAGATGACGGAAAGCAAACGCCCACGACAATTGAAACGTCAACAAGGCAAAAAAAGAAGGGATGCAACACGAGGACTTCCCAGGAGGTCACCCATCCTAGTACTACTCTCGCCCAAACTCGCTTAACTTCGGAGTTCTGATGGGATCCGGTGCATGTGAGTTGGTATGATCGCATCCGTTAGCTTATAACGCCTAAAAGTATATAAGCCACGTTTGAGCCATGCCATATGACCATGGGTTGGCTATCCAACATCCCCTGCATGAAATGGCATGGCCTGTCAGGCCTTGTCGTCGCCACCCCTACCATGTGTCGCGCGCAGGCCTGCCGAACTGCCGGTTCCGATCGGCTGTGGGGCCTACCTTACGATAATTGAACCAAAACAAAAAAAAACAAAAAAACTGACAACGTTAAGAACAACCCCAATAATTTCGGCAGTGGGCGTCGAGTCCTGTTGTTTTTTCGCTTTCGTTCGTTTGCGGTGCCCGGTTAATTGGAGACGAGCTCCACGGGGTGATGTAGGACAGATGGCGTAAGTTATTGGAGAGGAGCTGGACCGACGCGCGTGCAACGGCAAATCGGGCAAACCGCTGATCTGGGCTCCGACCTCAGAATTGGGCCCACGAACCGTCGATTCGAAGGCAACGGCGTCGCGAGTAAAACTCATTGCGTTGCCATGAGTCGTGGACTTTTTCGGGCATCCGACGTCGTTTACTAGCCCGAAATCCAGTTTTTGAAGTTTTTGGTAACTGTATTATTTTCCTATTTTAATTCCTTCGTTAATCCTACGCTTTCTAGGAGTATTTAATCATAGTGTGCCCCGATTGTCACGCTGCGCCAAGGGGTCGTGATAAAACAAAGACATCCAGATCAATAAGTTGACGGAAAGCAAACGCCCACGACAATTGAAACGTCAACAAGGCAAAAAAAGAAGGGATGCAACACGAGGACTTCCCAGGAGGTCACCCATCCTAGTACTACTCTCGCCCAAACTCGCTTAACTTCGGAGTTCTGATGGGATCCGGTGCATGTGAGTTGGTATGATCGCATCCGTTAGCTTATAACGCCTAAAAGTATATAAGCCACGTTTGAGCCATGCCATATGACCATGGGTTGGCTATCCAACGCCCCCCGCATGAAATGGCATGGCCTGTCACGCCTTGTCGTCGCCACCCCTACCACGTGTCGCGCGCAGGCCTGCCGAACTGCCGGTTCCGATCGGCTGTGGGGCCTACCTTACGATAATTGAACCAAAACAAAAAAAACAAAAAAACTGACAACGTTAAGAACAACCCCAATAATTTCGGCAGTGGGCGTCGAGTCCTGTTGTTTTTTCGCTTTCGTTCGTTTGCGGTGCCCGGTTAATTGGAGACGAGCTCCACGGGGTGATGTAGGACAGATGGCGTAAGTTATTGGAGAGGAGCTGGACCGACGCGCGTGCAACGGCAAATCGGGCAAACCGCTGATCTGGGCTCCGACCTCAGAATTGGGCCCACGAACCGTCGATTCGAAGGCAACGGCGTCGCGAGTAAAACTCATTGCGTTGCCATGAGTCGTGGGCTTTTTCGGGCATCCGACGTCGTTTACTAGCCCGAAATCCAGTTTTTGAAGTTTTTGGTAACTGTGTTATTTTCATATTTTAATTCCTTCGTTAATCCTAGGGTTTCTAGGAGTATTTAATCATAGTGTGCCCCGATTGTCACGCTGCGCCAAGGGGTCGTGATAAAACAAAGACATCCAGATGAATAAGATGACGGAAAGCAAACGCCCACGACAATTGAAATGTCAACAAGGCAAAAAAAGAAGGGATGCAACACGAGGACTTCCCAGGAGGTCACCCATCCTAGTACTACTCTCGCCCAAACTCGCTTAACTTCGGAGTTCTGATGGGATCCGGTGCATGTGAGTTGGTATGATCGCATCCGTTAGCTTATAACGCCTAAAAGTATATAAGCCACGTTTGAGCCATGCCATATGACCATGGGTTGGCTATCCAACGCCCCCCGCATGAAATGGCATGGCCTGTCAAGCCTTGTCGTCGCCACCCCTACCACGTGTCGCGCGCAGGCCTGCCGAACTGCCGGTTCCGATCGGCTGTGGGGCCTACCTTACGATAATTGAACCAAAACAAAAAAAAACATAAAAACTGACAACGTTAATAACAACCCCAATAATTTCGGCAGTGGGCGTCGAGTCCTGTTGTTTTTTCGCTTTCGTTCGTTTGCGGTGCCCGGTTAATTGGAGACGAGCTCCACGGGGTGATGTAGGACAGATGGCGTAAGTTATTGGAGAGGAGCTGGACCGACGCGCGTGCAACGGCAAATCGGGCAAACCGCTGATCTGGGCTCCGACCTCAGAATTGGGCCCACGAACCGTCGATTCGAAGGCAACGGCGTCGCGAGTAAAACTCATCGCGTTGCCATGTGTCGTGGGCTTTTTCGGGCATCCGACGTCGTTTACTAGCCCGAAATCCAGTTTTTGAAGTTTTTGGTAACTGTGTTATTTTGCTATTTTAATTCCTTCGTTAATCCTAGGCTTTCTAGGAGTATTTAATCATAGTGTGCCCCGATTGTCTCGCTGCGCCACGGGGTCGTGATAAAACAAAGACATCCAGATGAATAAGATGACGGAAAGCAAACGCCCACGACAATTGAAACGTCAACAAGGCAAAAAAAGAAGGGATGCAACACGAGGACTTCCCAGGAGGTCACCCATCCTAGTACTACTCTCGCCCAAACTCGCTTAACTTCGGAGTTCTGATGGGATCCGGTGCATGTGAGTTGGTATGATCGCATCCGTTAGCTTATAACGCCTAAAAGTATATAAGCCACGTTTGAGCCATGCCATATGACCATGGGTTGGCTATCCAACGCCCCCCGCATGAAATGGCATGGCCTGTCACGCCTTGTCGTCGCCACCCCTACCACGTGTCGCGCGCAGGCCTGCCGAACTGCCGGTTCCGATCGGCTGTGGGGCCTACCTTACGATAATTGAACCAAAACAAAAAAAACAAAAAAACTGACAACGTTAAGAACAACCCCAATAATTTCGGCAGTGGGCGTCGAGTCCTGTTGTTTTTTCGCTTTCGTTCGTTTGCGGTGCCCGGTTAATTGGAGACGAGCTCCACGGGGTGATGTAGGACAGATGGCGTAAGTTATTGGAGAGGAGCTGGACCGACGCGCGTGCAACGGCAAATCGGGCAAACCGCTGATCTGGGCTCCGACCTCAGAATTGGGCCCACGAACCGTCGATTCGAAGGCAACGGCGTCGCGAGTAAAACTCATTGCGCTGCCATGAGTCGTGGGCTTTTTCGGGCATCCGACGTCGTTTACTAGCCCGAAATCCAGTTTTTGAAGTTTTTGGTAACTGTATTATTTTCCTATTTTAATTCCTTCGTTAATCCTACGCTTTCTAGGAGTATTTAATCATAGTGTGCCCCGATTGTCACGCTGCGCCAAGGGGTCGTGATAAAACAAAGACATCCAGATCAATAAGTTGACGGAAAGCAAACGCCCACGACAATTGAAACGTCAACAAGGCAAAAAAAGAAGGGATGCAACACGAGGACTTCCCAGGAGGTCACCCATCCTAGTACTACTCTCGCCCAAACTCGCTTAACTTCGGAGTTCTGATGGGATCCGGTGCATGTGAGTTGGTATGATCGCATCCGTTAGCTTATAACGCCTAAAAGTATATAAGCCACGTTTGAGCCATGCCATATGACCATGGGTTGGCTATCCAACGCCCCCCGCATGAAATGGCATGGCCTGTCACGCCTTGTCGTCGCCACCCCTACCACGTGTCGCGCGCAGGCCTGCCGAACTGCCGGTTCCGATCGGCTGTGGGGCCTACCTTACGATAATTGAACCAAAACAAAAAAAACAAAAAAACTGACAACGTTAAGAACAACCCCAATAATTTCGGCAGTGGGCGTCGAGTCCTGTTGTTTTTTCGCTTTCGTTCGTTTGCGGTGCCCGGTTAATTGGAGACGAGCTCCACGGGGTGATGTAGGACAGATGGCGTAAGTTATTGGAGAGGAGCTGGACCGACGCGCGTGCAACGGCAAATCGGGCAAACCGCTGATCTGGGCTCCGACCTCAGAATTGGGCCCACGAACCGTCGATTCGAAGGCAACGGCGTCGCGAGTAAAACTCATTGCGTTGCCATGAGTCGTGGGCTTTTTCGGGCATCCGACGTCGTTTACTAGCCCGAAATCCAGTTTTTGAAGTCTTTGGTAACTGTATTATTTTCCTATTTTAATTCCTTCGTTAATCCTAGGCTTTCTAGGAGTATTTAATCATAGTGTGCCCCGATTGTCACGCTGCGCCAAGGGGTCGTGATAAAACAAAGACATCCAGATGAATAAGATGACGGAAAGCAAACGCCCACGACAATTGAAACGTCAACAAGGCAAAAAAAGAAGGGATGCAACACGAGGACTTCCCAGGAGGTCACCCATCCTAGTACTACTCTCGCCCAAACTCGCTTATCTTCGGAGTTCTGATGGGATCCGGTGCATGTGAGTTGGTATGATCGCATCCGTTAGCTTATAACGCCTAAAAGTATATAAGCCACGTTTGAGCCATGCCATATGACCATGGGTTGGCTATCCAACGCCCCCCGCATGAAATGGCATGGCCTGTCAAGCCTTGTCGTCGCCACCCCTACCACGTGTCGCGCGCAGGCCTGCCGAACTGCCGGTTCCGATCGGCTGTGGGGCCTACCTTACGATAATTGAACCAAAACAAAAAAAACAAAAAAACTGACAACGTTAAGAACAACCCCAATAATTTCGGCAGTGGGCGTCGAGTCCTGCTGTTTTTTCGCTTTCGTTCGTTTGCGGTGCCCGGTTAATTGGAGACGAGCTCCACGCGGTGATGTAGGACAGATGGCGTAAGTTATTGGAGAGGAGCTGGACCGACGCGCGTGCAACGGCAAATCGGGCAAACCGCTGATCTGGGCTCCGACCTCAGAATTGGGCCCACGAACCGTCGATTCGAAGGCAACGGCGTCGCGAGTAAAACTCATTGCGCTGCCACGAGTCGTGGGCTTTTTCGGGCATCCGACGTCGTTTACTAGCCCGAAATCCAGTTTTTGAAGTCTTTGGTAACTGTATTATTTTCCTATTTTAATTCCTTCGTTAATCCTAGGCTTTCTAGGAGTATTTAATCATAGTGTGCCCCGATTGTCACGCTGCGCCAAGGGGTCGTGATAAAACAAAGACATCCTGATGAATAAGATGACGGAAAGCAAACGCCCACGACAATTGAAACGTCAACAAGGCAAAAAAAGAAGGGATGCAACACGAGGACTTCCCAGGAGGTCACCCATCCTAGTACTACTCTCGCCCAGACTCGCTTAACTTCGGAGTTCTGATGGGATCCGGTGCATGTGAGTTGGTATGATCGCATCCGTTAGCTTATAACGCCTAAAAGTATATAAGCCACGTTTGAGCCATGCCATATGACCATGGGTTGGCTATCCAACGCCCCCCGCATGAAATGGCATGGCCTGTCAAGCCTTGTCGTCGCCACCCCTACCACGTGTCGCGCGCAGGCCTGCCGAACTGCCGGTTCCGATCGGCTGTGGGGCCTACCTTACGATAATTGAACCAAAACAAAAAAAACAAAAAAACTGACAACGTTAAGAACAACCCCAATAATTTCGGCAGTGGGCGTCGAGTCCTGCTGTTTTTTCGCTTTCGTTCGTTTGCGGTGCCCGGTTAATTGGAGACGAGCTCCACGGGGTGATGTAGGACAGATGGCGTAAGTTATTGGAGAGGAGCTGGACCGACGCGCGTGCAACGGCAAATCGGGCAAACCGCTGATCTGGGCTCCGACCTCAGAATTGGGCCCACGAACCGTCGATTCGGAGGCAACGGCGTCGCGAGTAAAACTCATTGCGTTGCCATGAGTCGTGGGCTTTTTCGGGCATCCGACGTCGTTTACTAGCCCGAAATCCAGTTTTTGAAGTTTTTGGTAACTGTGTTATTTTCCTATTTTAATTCCTTCGTTAATCCTAGGCTTTCTAGGAGTATTTAATCATAGTGTGCCCCGATTGTCACGCTGCGCCAAGGGGTCGTGATAAAACAAAGACATCCAGATGAATAAGATGACGGAAAGCAAACGCCCACGACAATTGAAACGTCAACAAGGCAAAAAAAGAAGGGATTCAACACGAGGACTTCCCAAGAGGTCACCCATCCTAGTACTACTCTCGCCCAAACTCGCTTAACTTCGGAGTTCTGATGGGATCCGTTGCATGTGAGTTGGTATGATCGCATCCGTTAGCTTATAACGCCTAAAAGTATATAAGCCACGTTTGAGCCATGCCATATGACCATGGGTTGGCTATCCAACGCCCCCCGCATGAAATGGCATGGCCTGTCAAGCCTTGTCGTCGCCACCCCTACCACGTGTCGCGCGCAGGCCTGCCGAACTGCCGGTTCCGATCGGCTGTGGGGCCTACCTTACGATAATTGAACCAAAACAAAAAAAACAAAAAAACTGACAACGTTAAGAACAACCCCAATAATTTCGGCAGTGGGCGTCGAGTCCTGCTGTTTTTTCGCTTTCGTTCGTTTGCGGTGCCCGGTTAATTGGAGACGAGCTCCACGGGGTGATGTAGGACAGATGGCGTAAGTTATTGGAGAGGAGCTGGACCGACGCGCGTGCAACGGCAAATCGGGCAAACCGCTGATCTGGGCTCCGACCTCAGAATTGGGCCCACGAACCGTCGATTCGGAGGCAACGGCGTCGCGAGTAAAACTCATTGCGTTGCCATGAGTCGTGGGCTTTTTCGGGCATCCGACGTCGTTTACTAGCCCGAAATCCAGTTTTTGAAGTTTTTGGTAACTGTGTTATTTTCCTATTTTAATTCCTTCGTTAATCCTAGGCTTTCTAGGAGTATTTAATCATAGTGTGCCCCGATTGTCACGCTGCGCCGAGGGGTCGTGATAAAACAAAGACATCCAGATGAATAAGATGACGGAAAGCAAACGCCCACGACAATTGAAACGTCAACAAGGCAAAAAAAGAAGGGATGCAACACGAGGACTTCCCAGGAGGTCACCCATCCTAGTACTACTCTCGCCCAAACTCCCTTAGCTTCGGAGTTCTGATGGGATCCGGTGCATGTGAGTTGGTATGATCGCATCCGTTAGCTTATAACGCCTAAAAGTATATAAGCCACGTTTGAGCCATGCCATATGACCATGGGTTGGCTATCCAACGCCCCCCGCATGAAATGGCATGGCCTGTCAAGCCTTGTCGTCGCCACCCCTACCACGTGTCGCGCGCAGGCCTGCCGAACTGCCGGTTCCGATCGGCTGTGGGGCCTACCTTACGATAATTGAACCAAAACAAAAAAAACAAAAAAACTGACAACGTTAAGAACAACCCCAATAATTTCGGCAGTGGGCGTCGAGTCCTGCTGTTTTTTCGCTTTCGTTCGTTTGCGGTGCCCGGTTAATTGGAGACGAGCTCGACGGGGTGATGTAGGACAGATGGCGTAAGTTATTGGAGAGGAGCTGGACCGACGCGCGTGCAACGGCAAATCGGGCAAACCGCTGATCTGGGCTCCGAACTCAGAATTGAGCCCACGAACCGTCGATTCGAAGGCAACGGCGTCGCGAGTAAAACTCATTACGTTGCCATGAGTCGTGGGCTTTTTCGGGCATCCGACGTCGTTTACTAGCCCGAAATCCAGTTTTTGAAGTTTTTGGTAACTGTGTTATTTTCCTATTTTAATTCCTTCGTTAATCCTAGGCTTTCTAGGAGTATTTAATCATAGTGTGCCCCGATTGTCACGCTGCGCCGAGGGGTGTTGATAAAACAAAGACATCCAGATGAATAAGATGACGGAAAGCAAACGCCCACGACAATTGAAACGTCAACAAGGCAAAAAAAGAAGGGATGCAACACGAGGACTTCCCAGGAGGTCACCCATCCTAGTACTACTCTCGCCCAAACTCGCTTAGCTTCGGAGTTCTGATGGGATCCGGTGCATGTGAGTTGGTATGATCACATCCGTTAGCTTATAACGCCTAAAAGTATATAAGCCACGTTTGAGCCACGCCATATGACCATGGGTTGGCTATCCAACGCCCCCCGCATGAAATGGCATGGCCTGTCAAGCCTTGTCGTCGCCACCCCTACCACGTGTCGCGCGCAGGCCTGCCGAACTACCGGTTCCGATCGGCTGTGGGGCCTACCTTACGATAATTGAACCAAAACAAAAAAAACAAAAAAACTGACAACGTTAAGAACAACCCCAATAATTTCGGCAGTGGGCGTCGAGTCCTGCTGTTTTTTCGCTTTCGTTCGTTTGCGGTGCCCGGTTAATTGGAGACGAGCTCGACGGGGTGATGTAGGACAGATGGCGTAAGTTATTGGAGAGGAGCTGGACCGACGCGCGTGCAACGGCAAATCGGGCAAACCGCTGATCTGGGCTCCGAACTCAGAATTGGGCCCACGAACCGTCGATTCGTAGGCAACGGCGTCGCGAGTAAAACTCATTGCGTGGCCATGAGTCGTGGGCTTTTTCGGGCATCCGACGTCGTTTACTAGCCCGAAATCCAGTTTTTGAAGTTTTTGGTAACTGTGTTATTTTCCTATTTTAATTCCTTCGTTAATCCTAGGCTTTCTAGGAGTATTTAATCATAGTGTGCCCCGATTGTCACGCTGCGCCGAGGGGTCGTGATAAAACAAAGACATCCAGATGAATAAGATGACGGAAAGCAAACGCCCACGACAATTGAAACGTCAACAAGGCAAAAAATGAAGGGATGCAACACGAGGACTTCCCAGGAGGTCACCCATCCAGGTACTACTCTCGCCCAAACTCGCTTAGCTTCGGAGTTCTGATGGGATCCGGTGCATGTGAGTTGGTATGATCGCATCCGTTAGTTTATAACGCCTAAAAGTATATAAGCCACGTTTGAGCCACGCCATATGACCATGGGTTGGCTATCCAACGCCCCCCGCATGAAATGGCATGGCCTGTCAAGCCTTGTCGTCGCCACCCCTACCACGTGTCGCGCGCAGGCCTGCCGAACTGCCGGTTCCGATCGGCTGTGGGGCCTACCTTACGATAATTGAACCAAAACAAAAAAAACAAAAAAACTGACAACGTTAAGAACAACCCCAACAATTTCGGCAGTGGGCGTCGAGTCCTGCTGTTTTTTCGCTTTCGTTCGTTTGCGGTGCCCGGTTAATTGGAGACGAGCTCGACGGGGTGATGTAGGACAGATGGCGTAAGTTATTGGAGAGGAGCTGGACCGACGCGCGTGCAACGGCAAATCGGGCAAACCGCTGATCTGGGCTCCGAACTCAGAATTGGGCCCACGAACCGTCGATTCGAAGGCAACGGCGTCGCGAGTAAAACTCATTGCGTTGCCATGAGTCGTGGGCTTTTTCGGGCATCCGACGTCGTTTACTAGCCCGAAATCCAGTTTTTGAAGTTTTTGGTAACTGTGTTATTTTCCAATTTTAATTCCTTCGTTAATCCTAGGCTTTCTAGGAGTATTTAATCATAGTGTGCCCCGATTGTCACGCTGCGCCGAGGGGTCGTGATAAAACAAAGACATCCAGATGAATAAGATGACGGAAAGCAAACGCCCACGACAATTGAAACGTCAACAAGGCAAAAAAAAAGAAGGGATGCAACACGAGGACTTCCCAGGAGGTCACCCATCCTAGTACTACTTTCGCCCAAACTCGCTTAACTTCGGAGTTCTGATGGGATCCGGTGCATGTGAGTTGGTATGATCGCATCCGTTAGCTTATAACGCCTAAAGGTATATAAGCCACGTTTGAGCCATGCCATATGACCATGGGTTGGCTATCCAACGCCCCCCGCATGAAATGGCATGGCCTGTCAAGCCTTGTCGTCGCCACCCCGACCACGTGTCGCGCGCAGGCCTGCCGAACTGCCGGTTCCGATCGGCTGTGGGGCCTACCTTACGATAATTGAACCAAAACAAAAAAAACAAAAAAACTGACAACATTAAGAACAACCCCAATAATTTCGGCAGTGGGCGTCGAGTCCTGCTGTTTTTTCGCTTTCGTTCGTTTGCTGTGCCCGGTTAATTGGAGACGAGCTCCACGGGGTGATGTAGGACAGATGGCGTAAGTTATTGGAGAGGAGCTGGACCGACGCGCGTGCAACGGCAAATCGGGCAAACCGCTGATCTGGGCTCCGAACTCAGAATTGGGCCCACGAACCGTCGATTCGAAGGCAACGGCGTCGCGAGTAAAACTCATTGCGTTGCCATGAGTCGTGGGCTTTTTCGGGCATCCGACGTCGTTTACTAGCCCGAAATCCAGTTTTTGAAGTTTTTGGTAACTGTGTTATTTTCCAATTTTAATTCCTTCGTTAATCCTAGGCTTTCTAGGAGTATTTAATCATAGTGTGCCCCGATTGTCACGCTGCGCCGAGGGGTCGTGATAAAACAAAGACATCCAGATGAATAAGATGACGGAAAGCAAACGCCCACGACAATTGAAACGTCAACAAGGCAAAAAAAGAAGGGATGCAACACGAGGACTTCCCAGGAGGTCACCCATCCTAGTACTACTCTCGCCCAAACTCGCTTATCTTCGGAGTTCTGATGGGATCCGGTGCATGTGAGTTGGTATGATCGCATCCGTTAGCTTATAACGCCTAAAAGTATATAAGCCACGTTTGAGCCATGCCATATGACCATGGGTTGGCTATCCAACGCCCCCCGCATGAAATGGCATGGCCTGTCAAGCCTTGTCGTCGCCACCCCGACCACGTGTCGCGCGCAGGCCTGCCGAACTGCCGATTCCGATCGGCTGTGGGGCCTACCTTACGATAATTGAACCAAAACAAAAAAAACAAAAAAACTGACAACATTAAGAACAACCCCAATAATTTCGGCAGTGGGCGTCGAGTCCTGCTATTTTTTCGCTTTCGTTCGTTTGCGGTGCCCGGTTAATTGGAGACGAGCTCCACGGGGTGATGTAGGACAGATGGCGTAAGTTATTGGAGAGGAGCTGGACCGACGCGCGTGCAACGGCAAATCGGGCAAACCGCTGATCTGGGCTCCGAACTCAGAATTGGGCCCACGAACCGTCGATTCGAAGGCAACGGCGTCGCGAGTAAAACTCATTGCGTTGCCATGAGTCGTGGGCTTTTTCGGGCATCCGACGTCGTTTACTAGCCCGAAATCCAGTTTTTGAAGTTTTTGGTAACTGTGTTATTTTCCAATTTTAATTCCTTCGTTAATCCTAGGCTTTCTAGGAGTATTTAATCATAGTGTGCCCCGATTGTCACGCTGCGCCGAGGGGTCGTGATAAAACAAAGACATCCAGATGAATAAGATGACGGAAAGCAAACGCCCACGACAATTGAAACGTCAACAAGGCAAAAAAAGAAGGGATGCAACACGAGGACTTCCCAGGAGGTCACCCATCCTAGTACTACTCTCGCCCAAACTCGCTTATCTTCGGAGTTCTGATGGGATCCGGTGCATGTGAGTTGGTATGATCGCATCCGTTAGCTTATAACGCCTAAAAGTATATAAGCCACGTTTGAGCCATGCCATATGACCATGGGTTGGCTATCCAACGCCCCCCGCATGAAATGGCATGGCCTGTCAAGCCTTGTCGTCGCCACCCCGACCACGTGTCGCGCGCAGGCCTGCCGAACTGCCGATTCCGATCGGCTGTGGGGCCTACCTTACGATAATTGAACCAAAACAAAAAAAACAAAAAAACTGACAACATTAAGAACAACCCCAATAATTTCGGCAGTGGGCGTCGAGTCCTGCTATTTTTTCGCTTTCGTTCGTTTGCGGTGCCCGGTTAATTGGAGACGAGCTCCACGGGGTGATGTAGGACAGATGGCGTAAGTTATTGGAGAGGAGCTGGACCGACGCGCGTGCAACGGCAAATCGGGCAAACCGCTGATCTGGGCTCCGAACTCAGAATTGGGCCCACGAACCGTCGATTCGAAGGCAACGGCGTCGCGAGTAAAACTCATTGCGTTGCCATGAGTCGTGGGCTTTTTCGGGCATCCGACGTCGTTTACTAGCCCGAAATCCAGTTTTTGAAGTTTTTGGTAACTGTGTTATTTTCCAATTTTAATTCCTTCGTTAATCCTAGGCTTTCTAGGAGTATTTAATCATAGTGTGCCCCGATTGTCACGCTGCGCCGAGGGGTCGTGATAAAACAAAGACATCCAGATGAATAAGATGACGGAAAGCAAACGCCCACGACAATTGAAACGTCAACAAGGCAAAAAAAGAAGGGATGCAACACGAGGACTTCCCAGGAGGTCACCCATCCTAGTACTACTCTCGCCCAAACTCGCTTATCTTCGGAGTTCTGATGGGATCCGGTGCATGTGAGTTGGTATGATCGCATCCGTTAGCTTATAACGCCTAAAAGTATATAAGCCACGTTTGAGCCATGCCATATGACCATGGGTTGGCTATCCAACGCCCCCCGCATGAAATGGCATGGCCTGTCAAGCCTTGTCGTCGCCACCCCTACCACGTGTCGCGCGCAGGCCTGCCGAACTGCCGGTTCCGATCGGCTGTGGGGCCTACCTTACGATAATTGAACCAAAACAAAAAAAACAAAAAAACTGACAACGTTAAGAACAACCCCAATAATTTCGGCAGTGGGCGTCGAGTCCTGCTGTTTTTTCGCTTTCGTTCGTTTGCGGTGCCCGGTTAATTGGAGACGAGCTCCACGGGGTGATGTAGGACAGATGGCGTAAGTTATTGGAGAGGAGCTGGACCGACGCGCGTGCAACGGCAAATCGGGCAAACCGCTGATCTGGGCTCCGAACTCAGAATTGGGCCCACGAACCGTCGATTCAAAGGCAACGGCGTCGCGAGAAAAACTCATTACGTTGCCATGAGTCGTGGGCTTTTTCGGGCATCCGACGTCGTTTACTAGCCCGAAATCCAGTTTTTGATGTTTTTGGTAACTGTGTTATTTTCCTATTTTAATTCCTTCGTTAATCCTAGGCTTTCTAGGAGTATTTAATCATAGTGTGCCCCGATTGTCACGCTGCGCCGAGGGGTCGTGATAAAACAAAGACATCCAGATGAATAAGATGACGGAAAGCAAACGCCCACGACAATTGAAACGTCAACAAGGCAAAAAAAGAAGGGATGCAACACGAGGACTTCCCAGGAGGTCACCCATCCTAGTACTACTCTCGCCCAAACTCGCTTAGCTTCGGAGTTCTTATGGGATCCGGTGCATGTGAGTTGGTATGATCGCATCCGTTAGCTTATAACGCCTAAAAGTATATAAGCCACGTTTGAGCCATGCCATATGACCATGGGTTGGCTATCCAACGCCCCCCGCATGAAATGGCATGGCCTGTCAAGCCTTGTCGTCGCCACCCCTACCACGTGTCGCGCGCAGGCCTGCCGAACTGCCGGTTCCGATCGGCTGTGGGGCCTACCTTACGATAATTGAACCAAAACAAAAAAAACAAAAAAACTGACAACGTTAAGAACAACCCCAATAATTTCGGCAGTGGGCGTCGAGTCATGCTGTTTTTTCGCTTTCGTTCGTTTGCGGTGCCCGGTTAATTGGAGACGAGCTCCACGGGGTGATGTAGGACAGATGGCGTAAGTTATTGGAGAGGAGCTGGACCGACGCGCGTGCAACGGCAAATCGGGCAAACCGCTGATCTGGGCTCCGAACTCAGAATTGGGCCCACGAACCGTCGATTCGAAGGCAACGGCGTCGCGAGTAAAACTCATTACGTTGCCATGAGTCTTGGGCTTTTTCGGGCATCCGACGTCGTTTACTAGCCCGAAATCCAGTTTTTGAAGTTTTTGGTAACTGTGTTATTTTCCTATTTTAATTCCTTCGTTAATCCTAGGCTTTCTAGGAGTATTTAATCATAGTGTGCCCCGATTGTCACGCTGCGCCGAGGGGTCGTGATAAAACAAAGACATCCAGATGAATAAGATGACGGAAAGCAAACGCCCACGACAATTGAAACGTCAACAAGGCAAAAAAAGAAGGGATGCAACACAAGGACTTCCCAGGAGGTCACCCATCCTAGTACTACTCTCGCCCAAACTCGCTTAGCTTCGGAGTTCTGATGGGATCCGGTGCATGTGAGTTGGTATGATCGCATCCGTTAGCTTATAACGCCTAAAAGTATATAACCCACGTTTGAGCCACGCCATATGACCATGGGTTGGCTATCCAACGCCCCCCGCATGAAATGGCATGGCCTGTCAAGCCTTGTCGTCGCCACCCCTACCACGTGTCGCGCGCAGGCCTGCCGAACTGCCGGTTCCGATCGGCTGTGGGGCCTACCTTACGATAATTGAACCAAAACAAAAAAAACAAAAAAACTGACAACGTTAAGAACAACCCCAATAATTTCGGCAGTGGGCGTCGAGTCCTGCTGTTTTTTCGCTTTCGTTCGTTTGCGGTGCCCGGTTAATTGGAGACGAGCTCGACGGGGTGATGTAGGACAGATGGCGTAAGTTATTGGAGAGGAGCTGGACCGACGCGCGTGCAACGGCAAATCGGGCAAACCGCTGATCTGGGTTCCGAACTCAGAATTGGGCCCACGAACCGTCGATTCGTAGGCAACGGCGTCGCGAGTAAAACTCATTGCGTGGCCATGAGTCGTGGGCTTTTTCGGGCATCCGACGTCGTTTACTAGCCCGAAA
This sequence comes from Prunus avium, assembly GCF_965620075.1. Taxonomy (NCBI): domain Eukaryota; kingdom Viridiplantae; phylum Streptophyta; class Magnoliopsida; order Rosales; family Rosaceae; genus Prunus; species Prunus avium. The sequence continues at coordinate 10,400,706 of NC_142291.1, forward strand.
TCCAGTTTTTGAAGTTTTTGGTAACTGTGTTATTTTCCTATTTTAATTCCTTCGTTAATCCTAGGCTTCCTAGGAGTATTTAATCATAGTGTGCCCCGATTGTCACGCTGCGCCGAGGGGTCGTGATAAAACAAAGACATCCAGATGAATAAGATGACGGAAAGCAAACGCCCACGACAATTGAAACGTCAACAAGGCAAAAAAAGAAGGGATGCAACACGAGGACTTCCCAGGAGGTCACCCATCCAAGTACTACTCTCGCCCAAACTCGCTTAGCTTCGGAGTTCTGATGGGATCCGGTGCATGTGAGTTGGTGTGATCGCATCCGTTAGCTTATAACGCCTAAAAGTATATAAGCCACGTTTGAGCCATGCCATATGACCATGGGTTGGCTATCCAACGCCCCCCGCATGAAATGGCATGGCCTGTCAAGCCTTGTCGTCGCCACCCCTACCACGTGTCGCGCGCAGGCCTGCCGAACTGCCGGTTCCGATCGGCTGTGGGGCCTACCTTACGATAATTGAACCAAAACAAAAAAAACAAAAAAACTGACAACGTTAAGAACAACCCCAATAATTTCGGCAGTGGGCGTCGAGTCCTGCTGTTTTTTCGCTTTCGTTCGTTTGCGGTGCCCGGTTAATTGGAGACGAGCTCCATGGGGTGATGTAGGACAGATGGCGTAAGTTATTGGAGAGGAGCTGGACCGACGCGCGTGCAACGGCAAATCGGGCAAACCGCTGATCTGGGCTCCGACCTCAGAATTGGGCCCACGAACCGTCGATTCGAAGGCAACGGCGTCGCGAGTAAAACTCATTGCATTGCCATGAGTCGTGGGCTTTTTCGGGCATCCGACGTCGTTTACTAGCCCGAAATCCAGTTTTTGAAGTTTTTGGTAACTGTGTTATTTTCCTATTTTAATTCCTTCGTTAATCCTAGGCTTTCTAGGAGTATTTAATCATAGTGTGCCCCGATTGTCACGCTGCGCCGAGGGGTCGTGATAAAACAAAGACATCCAGATGAATAAGATGACGGAAAGCAAACGCCCACGACAATTGAAACGTCAACAAGGCAAAAAAAGAAGGGATGCAACACGAGGACTTCCCAGGAGGTCACCCATCCTAGTACTACTCTCGCCCAAACTCGCTTAACTTCGGAGTTCTGATGGGATCCGGTGCATGTGAGTTGGTATGATCGCATCCGTTAGCTTATAACGCCTAAAAGTATATAAGCCACGTTTGAGCCATGCCATATGACCATGGGTTGGCTATCCAACGCCCCCCGCATGAAATGGCATGGCCTGTCAGGCCTTGTCGTCGCCACCCCTACCATGTGTCGCGCGCAGCCCTGCCGAACTGCCGGTTCCGATCGGCTGTGGGGCCTACCTTACGATAATTGAACCAAAACAAAAAAAACAAAAAAACTGACAACGTTAAGAACAACCCCAATAATTTCGGCAGTGGGCGTCGAGTCCTGCTGTTTTTTCGCTTTCGTTCGTTTGCGGTGCCCGGTTAATTGGAGACGAGCTCCACGGGGTGATGTAGGACAGATGGCGTAAGTTATTGGAGAGGAGCTGGACCGACGCGCGTGCAACGGCAAATCGGGCAAACCGCTGATCTGGGCTCCGACCTCAGAATTGGGCCCACGAACCGTCGATTCGAAGGCAACGGCGTCGCGAGTAAAACTCATTGCATTGCCATGAGTCGTGGGCTTTTTCGGGCATCCGACGTCGTTTACTAGCCCGAAATCCAGTTTTTGAAGTTTTTGGTAACTGTGTTATTTTCCTATTTTAATTCCTTCGTTAATCCTAGGCTTTCTAGGAGTATTTAATCATAGTGTGCCCCGATTGTCACGCTGCGCCGAGGGGTCGTGATAAAACAAAGACATCCAGATGAATAAGATGACGGAAAGCAAACGCCCACGACAATTGAAACGTCAACAAGGCAAAAAAAGAAGGGATGCAACACGAGGACTTCCCAGGAGGTCACCCATCCAAGTACTACTCTCGCCCAAGCTCGCTTAACTTCGGAGTTCTGATGGGATCCGGTGCATGTGAGTTGGTATGATCGCATCCGTTAGCTTATAACGCCTAAAAGTATATAAGCCACGTTTGAGCCATGCCATATGACCATGGGTTGGCTATCCAACGCCCCCCGCATGAAATGGCATGGCCTGTCAAGCCTTGTCGTCGCCACCCCTACCACGTGTCGCGCGCAGGCCTGCCGAACTGCCGGTTCCGATCAGCTGTGGGGCCTACCTTACGATAATTGAACCAAAACAAAAAAAACAAAAAAACTGACAACGTTAAGAACAACCCCAATAATTTCGGCAGTGGGCGTCGAGTCCTGCTGTTTTTTCGCTTTCGTTCGTTTGCGGTGCCCGGTTAATTGGAGACGAGCTCCACGGGGTGATGTAGGACAGATGGCGTAAGTTATTGGAGAGGAGCTGGACCGACGCGCGTGCAACGGCAAATCGGGCAAACCGCTGATCTGGGCTCCGACCTCAGAATTGGGCCCACGAACCGTCGATTCGAAGGCAACGGCGTCGCGAGTAAAACTCATTGCGTTGCCATGAGTCGTGGGCTTTTTCGGGCATCCGACGTCGTTTACTAGCCCGAAATCCAGTTTTTGAAGTTTTTGGTAACTGTGTTATTTTCCTATTTTAATTCCTTCGTTAATCATAGTGTGCCCCGATTGTCACGCTGCGCCAAGGGGTCGTGATAAAACAAAGAGATCCATATGAATAAGATGACGGAAAGCAAACGCCCACGACAATTGAAACGTCAACAAGGCAAAAAAAGAAGGGATGCAACACGAGGACTTCCCAGGAGGTCACCCATCCTAGTACTACTCTCGCCCAAACTCGCTTAACTTCGGAGTTCTGATGGGATCCGGTGCATGTGAGTTGGTATGATCGCATCCGTTAGCTTATAACGCCTAAAAGTATATAAGCCACGTTTGAGCCATGCCATATGACCATGGGTTGGCTATCCAACGCCCCCCGCATGAAATGGCATGGCCTGTCAGGCCTTGTCGTCGCCACCCCTACCATGTGTCGCGCGCAGCCCTGCCGAACTGCCGGTTCCGATCGGCTGTGGGGCCTACCTTACGATAATTGAACCAAAACAAAAAAAACAAAAAAACTGACAACGTTAAGAACAACCCCAATAATTTCGGCAGTGGGCGTCGAGTCCTGCTGTTTTTTCGCTTTCGTTCGTTTGCGGTGCCCGATTAATTGGAGACGAGCTCCACGGGGTGATGTAGGACAGATGGCGTAAGTTATTGGAGAGGAGCTGGACCGACGCGCGTGCAACGGCAAATCGGGCAAACCGCTGATCTGGGCTCCGACCTCAGAATTGGGCCCACGAACCGTCGATTCGAAGGCAACGGCGTCGCGAGTAAAACTCATTGCATTGCCATGAGTCGTGGGCTTTTTCGGGCATCCGACGTCGTTTACTAGCCCGAAATCCAGTTTTTGAAGTTTTTGGTAACTGTGTTATTTTCCTATTTTAATTCCTTCGTTAATCCTAGGCTTTCTAGGAGTATTTAATCATAGTGTGCCCCGATTGTCACGCTGCGCCGAGGGGTCGTGATAAAACAAAGACATCCAGATGAATAAGATGACGGAAAGCAAACGCCCACGACAATTGAAACGTCAACAAGGCAAAAAAAGAAGGGATGCAACACGAGGACTTCCCAGGAGGTCACCCATCCTAGTACTACTCTCGCCCAAACTCGCTTAACTTCGGAGTTCTGATGGGATCCGGTGCATGTGAGTTGGTATGATCGCATCCGTTAGCTTATAACGCCTAAAAGTATATAAGCCACGTTTGAGCCATGCCATATGACCATGGGTTGGCTATCCAACGCCCCCCGCATGAAATGGCATGGCCTGTCAGGCCTTGTCGTCGCCACCCCTACCATGTGTCGCGCGCAGCCCTGCCGAACTGCCGGTTCCGATCGGCTGTGGGGCCTACCTTACGATAATTGAACCAAAACAAAAAAAACAAAAAAACTGACAACGTTAAGAACAACCCCAATAATTTCGGCAGTGGGCGTCGAGTCCTGCTGTTTTTTCGCTTTCGTTCGTTTGCGGTGCCCGGTTAATTGGAGACGAGCTCCACGGGGTGATGTAGGACAGATGGCGTAAGTTATTGGAGAGGAGCTGGACCGACGCGCGTGCAACGGCAAATCGGGCAAACCGCTGATCTGGGCTCCGACCTCAGAATTGGGCCCACGAACCGTCGATTCGAAGGCAACGGCGTCGCGAGTAAAACTCATTGCATTGCCATGAGTCGTGGGCTTTTTCGGGCATCCGACGTCGTTTACTAGCCCGAAATCCAGTTTTTGAAGTTTTTGGTAACTGTGTTATTTTCCTATTTTAATTCCTTCGTTAATCCTAGGCTTTCTAGGAGTATTTAATCATAGTGTGCCCCGATTGTCACGCTGCGCCGAGGGGTCGTGATAAAACAAAGACATCCAGATGAATAAGATGACGGAAAGCAAACGCCCACGACAATTGAAACGTCAACAAGGCAAAAAAAGAAGGGATGCAACACGAGGACTTCCCAGGAGGTCACCCATCCAAGTACTACTCTCGCCCAAGCTCGCTTAACTTCGGAGTTCTGATGGGATCCGGTGCATGTGAGTTGGTATGATCGCATCCGTTAGCTTATAACGCCTAAAAGTATATAAGCCACGTTTGAGCCATGCCATATGACCATGGGTTGGCTATCCAACGCCCCCCGCATGAAATGGCATGGCCTGTCAAGCCTTGTCGTCGCCACCCCTACCACGTGTCGCGCGCAGGCCTGCCGAACTGCCGGTTCCGATCAGCTGTGGGGCCTACCTTACGATAATTGAACCAAAACAAAAAAAACAAAAAAACTGACAACGTTAAGAACAACCCCAATAATTTCGGCAGTGGGCGTCGAGTCCTGCTGTTTTTTCGCTTTCGTTCGTTTGCGGTGCCCGGTTAATTGGAGACGAGCTCCACGGGGTGATGTAGGACAGATGGCGTAAGTTATTGGAGAGGAGCTGGACCGACGCGCGTGCAACGGCAAATCGGGCAAACCGCTGATCTGGGCTCCGACCTCAGAATTGGGCCCACGAACCGTCGATTCGAAGGCAACGGCGTCGCGAGTAAAACTCATTGCGTTGCCATGAGTCGTGGGCTTTTTCGGGCATCCGACGTCGTTTACTAGCCCGAAATCCAGTTTTTGAAGTTTTTGGTAACTGTGTTATTTTCCTATTTTAATTCCTTCGTTAATCATAGTGTGCCCCGATTGTCACGCTGCGCCAAGGGGTCGTGATAAAACAAAGAGATCCATATGAATAAGATGACGGAAAGCAAACGCCCACGACAATTGAAACGTCAACAAGGCAAAAAAAGAAGGGATGCAACACGAGGACTTCCCAGGAGGTCACCCATCCTAGTACTACTCTCGCCCAAACTCGCTTAACTTCGGAGTTCTGATGGGATCCGGTGCATGTGAGTTGGTATGATCGCATCCGTTAGCTTATAACGCCTAAAAGTATATAAGCCACGTTTGAGCCATGCCATATGACCATGGGTTGGCTATCCAACGCCCCCCGCATGAAATGGCATGGCCTGTCAGGCCTTGTCGTCGCCACCCCTACCATGTGTCGCGCGCAGCCCTGCCGAACTGCCGGTTCCGATCGGCTGTGGGGCCTACCTTACGATAATTGAACCAAAACAAAAAAAACAAAAAAACTGACAACGTTAAGAACAACCCCAATAATTTCGGCAGTGGGCGTCGAGTCCTGCTGTTTTTTCGCTTTCGTTCGTTTGCGGTGCCCGATTAATTGGAGACGAGCTCCACGGGGTGATGTAGGACAGATGGCGTAAGTTATTGGAGAGGAGCTGGACCGACGCGCGTGCAACGGCAAATCGGGCAAACCGCTGATCTGGGCTCCGACCTCAGAATTGGGCCCACGAACCGTCGATTCGAAGGCAACGGCGTCGCGAGTAAAACTCATTGCATTGCCATGAGTCGTGGGCTTTTTCGGGCATCCGACGTCGTTTACTAGCCCGAAATCCAGTTTTTGAAGTTTTTGGTAACTGTGTTATTTTCCTATTTTAATTCCTTCGTTAATCCTAGGCTTTCTAGGAGTATTTAATCATAGTGTGCCCCGATTGTCACGCTGCGCCGAGGGGTCGTGATAAAACAAAGACATCCAGATGAATAAGATGACGGAAAGCAAACGCCCACGACAATTGAAACGTCAACAAGGCAAAAAAAGAAGGGATGCAACACGAGGACTTCCCAGGAGGTCACCCATCCAAGTACTACTCTCGCCCAAACTCGCTTAACTTCGGAGTTCTGATGGGATCCGGTGCATGTGAGTTGGTATGATCGCATCCGTTAGCTTATAACGCCTAAAAGTATATAAGCCACGTTTGAGCCATGCCATATGACCATGGGTTGGCTATCCAACGCCCCCCGCATGAAATGGCATGGCCTGTCAAGCCTTGTCGTCGCCACCCCTACCACGTGTCGCGCGCAGGCCTGCCGAACTGCCGGTTCCGATCAGCTGTGGGGCCTACCTTACGATAATTGAACCAAAACAAAAAAAACAAAAAAACTGACAACGTTAAGAACAACCCCAATAATTTCGGCAGTGGGCGTCGAGTCCTGCTGTTTTTTCGCTTTCGTTCGTTTGCGGTGCCCGGTTAATTGGAGACGAGCTCCACGGGGTGATGTAGGACAGATGGCGTAAGTTATTGGAGAGGAGCTGGACCGACGCGCGTGCAACGGCAAATCGGGCAAACCGCTGATCTGGGCTCCGACCTCAGAATTGGGCCCACGAACCGTCGATTCGAAGGCAACGGCGTCGCGAGTAAAACTCATTGCGTTGCCATGAGTCGTGGGCTTTTTCGGGCATCCGACGTCGTTTACTAGCCCGAAATCCAGTTTTTGAAGTTTTTGGTAACTGTGTTATTTTCCTATTTTAATTCCTTCGTTAATCATAGTGTGCCCCGATTGTCACGCTGCGCCAAGGGGTCGTGATAAAACAAAGAGATCCAGATGAATAAGATGACGGAAAGCAAACGCCCACGACAATTGAAACGTCAACAAGGCAAAAAAAGAAGGGATGCAACACGAGGACTTCCCAGGAGGTCACCCATCCTAGTACTACCCTCGCCCAAACTCGCTTAACTTCGGAGTTCTGATGGGATCCGGTGCATGTGAGTTGGTATGATCGCATCCATTAGCTTATAACGCCTAAAAGTATATAAGCCACGTTTGAGCCATGCCATATGACCATGGGTTGGCTATCCAACGCCCCCCGCATGAAATGGCATGGCCCGTCAGGCCTTGTCGTCGCCACCCCTACCATGTGTCGCGCGAAGGCCTGCGGAACTGCCGGTTCCGATCGGCTGTGGGGCCTACCTTACGATAATTGAACCAAAACAAAAAAAAACAAAAAAACTGACAATGTTAAGAACAACCCCAATAATTTCGGCAGTGGGCGTCGAGTCCTGTTGTTTTTTCGCTTTCGTTCGTTTGCGGTGCCCGGTTAATTGGAGACGAGCTCCACGGGGTGATGTAGGACAGATGGCGTAAGTTATTGGAGAGGAGCTGGACCGACGCGCGTGCAACGGCAAATCGGGCAAACAGCTGATCTGGGCTCCGACCTCAGAATTGGGCCCACGAACCGTCGATTCGAAGGCAACGGCGTCGCGAGTAAAACTCATTGCATTGCCATGAGTCGTGGACTTTTTCGGGCATCCGACGTCGTTTACTAGCCCGAAATCCAGTTTTTGAAGTTTTTGGTAACTGTGTTATTTTCCTATTTTAATTCCTTCGTTAATCCTAGGCTTTCTAGGAGTATTTAATCATAGTGTGCCCCGATTGTCACGCTGCGCCACGGGGTCGTGATAAAACAAAGACATCCAGATGAATAAGATGACGGAAAGCAAACGCCCACGACAATTGAAACGTCAACAAGGCAAAAAAAGAAGGGATGCAACACGAGGACTTCCCAGGAGGTCACCCATCCTAGTACTACTCTCGCCCAAACTCGCTTAACTTCGGAGTTCTGATGGGATCCAGTGCATGTGAGTTGGTATGATCGCATCCGTTAGCTTATAACGCCTAAAAGTATATAAGCCAAGTTTGAGCCATGCCATATGACCATGGGTTGGCTATCCAACGCCCCCCGCATGAAATGGCATGGCCTGTCATGCCTTGTCGTCCCCAACCCCTACCATATGTCGCGCGCAGGCCTGCCGAACTGCCGGTTCCGATCGGCTGTGGGGCCTACCTTACGATAATTGAACCAAAACAAAAAAAAACAAAAAAACTGACAACGTTAAGAACAACCCCAATAATTTCGGCAGTGGGCGTCGAGTCCTGTTGTTTTTTCGCTTTCGTTCGTTTGCGGTGCCCGGTTAATTGGAGACGAGCTCCACGGGGTGATGTAGGACAGATGGCGTAAGTTATTGGAGAGGAGCTGGACCGACGCGCGTGCAACGGCAAATCGGGCAAACCGCTGATCTGGGCTCCGACCTCATAATTGGGCCCACGAACCGTCGATTCGAAGGCAACGGCGTCGCGAGTAAAACTCATTGCGTTGCCATGGGTCGTGGACTTTTTCGGGCATCCGACGTCGTTTACTAGCCCGAAATCCAATTTTTGAAGTTTTTGGTAACTGTGTTATTTTCCTATTTTAATTCCTTCGTTAATCCTAGGCTTTCTAGGAGTATTTAATCATAGTGTGGCCCGATTGTCACGCTGCGCCACGGGGTCGTGATAAAACAAAAACATCCAGATGAATAATATGACGGAAAGCAAACGCCCACGACAATTGAAACGTCAACAAGGCAAAAAAAGAAGGGATGCAACACGAGGACTTCCCAGGAGGTCACCCATCCTAGTACTACTCTCGCCCAAACTCGCTTAACTTCGGAGTTCTGATGGGATCCGGTGCATGTGAGTTGGTATGATCGCATCCGTCTGCTTATAACGCCTAAAAGTATATAAGCCACGTTTGAGCCATGCCATATGACCATGGGTTGGCTATCCAACGCCCCCCGCATGAAATGGCATGGCCTGTCAGGCCTTGTCGTCGCCACCCCTACCATGTGTCGCGCGCAGGCCTGCCGAACTGCCGGTTCCGATCGGCTGTGGGGCCTACCTTACGATAATTGAACCAAAACAAAAAAAAACAAAAAAGCTGACAACGTTAAGAACAACCCCAATAATTTCGGCAGTGGGCGTCGAGTCTGTTGTTTTTTCGCTTTCGTTCGTTTGCGGTGCCCGATTAATTGGAGACGAGCTCCACGGGGTGATGTAAGACAGATGGCGTAAGTTATTGGAGAGGAGCTGGACCGACGCGCGTGCAACGGCAAATCGGGCAAACCGCTGATCTGGGCTCCGACCTCAGAATTGGGCCCACGAACCGTCGATTCGAAGGCAACGGCGTCGCGAGTAAAACTCATTGCATGGCCATGAGTCGTGGACTTTTTCGGGCATCCGACGTCGTTTACTACCCCGAAATCCAGTTTTTGAAGTTTTTGGTAACTGTGTTATTTTCCTATTTTAATTCCTTCGTTAATCCTAGGCTTTCTAGGAGTATTTAATCATAGTGTGCCCCGATTGTCACGCTGCGCCACGGGGTCGTGATAAAAAAAGACATCCAGATGAATAAGATGACGGAAAGCAAACGCCCACGACAATTGAAACGTCAACAAGGCAAAAAAAGAAGGGATGCAACACGAGGACTTCCCAGGAGGTCACCCATCCTAGTACTACTCTCGCCCAAACTCGCTTAACTTCCGAGTTCTGATGGGATCCGGTGCATGTGAGTTGGTATGATCGCATCCGTTAGCTTATAACGCCTAAAAGTATATAAGCCACGTTTGAGCCATGCCATATGACCATGGGTTGGCTATCCAACGCCCCCCGCATGAAATGGCATGGCCTGTCAGGCCTTGTCGTCGCCACCCCTACCATATGTCGCGCGCAGGCCTGCCGAACTGCCGGTTCCGATCGGCTGTGAGGCCTACCTTACGATAATTGAACCAAAACAAAAAAAAACAAAAAAACTGACAACATTAAGAACAACCCCAATAATTTCGGCAGTGGGCGTCGAGTCCTGTTGTTTTTTCGCTTTCGTTCGTTTGCGGTGCCCGGTTAATTGGAGACGAGCTCCACGGGGTGATGTAGGACAGATGGCGTAAGTTATTGGAGAGGAGCTAGACCGACGCGCGTGCAACGGCAAATCGGGCAAACCGCTGATCTGGGCTCCGACCTCAGAATTGGGCCCACGAACCGTCGATTCGAAGGCAACGGCGTCGCGAGTAAAACTTATTGCGTTGCCATGGGTCGTGGACTTTTTCGGGCATCCGACGTCGTTTACTAGCCCGAAATCCAGTTTTTGAAGTTTTTGGTAACTGTGTTATTTTCCTATTTTAATTCCTTCGTTAATCCTAGGCTTTCTAGGAGTATTTAATCATAGTGTGCCCCGATTGTCACGCTGCGCCACGGGGTCGTGATAAAACAAAGACATCCAGATGAATAAGATGACGGAAAGCAAACGCCCACGACAATTGAAACGTCAACAAGGCAAAAAAAGAAGGGATGCAACACGAGGACTTCCCAGGAGGTCACCCATCCTAGTACTACACTCGCCCAAACTCGCTTAACTTCGGAGTTCTGATGGGATCCGGTGCATGTGAGTTGGCATGATCGCATCCGTTAGCTTATAACGCCTAAAAGTATATAAGCCACGTTTGAGCCATGCCATATGACCATGGGTTGGCTATCCAACGCCCCCCGCATGAAATGGCATGGCCTGTCAGGCCTTGTCGTCGCCACCCCTACCATGTGTCGCGCGTAGGCCTGCCGAACTGCCGGTTCCGATCGGCTGTGGGGCCTACCTTACGATAATTGAACCAAAACAAAAAAAAACAAAAAAACTGACAACGTTAAGAACAACCCCAATAATTTCGGCAGTGGGCGTCGAGTCCTATTGTTTTTTCGCTTCCGTTCGTTTGCGGTGCCCGGTTAATTGGAGAAGAGCTCCACGGGGTGATGTAGGACAGATGGCGTAAGTTATTGGAGAGGAGCTGGACCGACGAGCGTGCAACGGCAAATCGGGCAAACCGCTGATCTGGGCTCCGACCTCAGAATTGGGCCCACGAACCGTCGATTCGAAGGCAACGGCGTCGCGAGTAAAACTCATCGCGTTGCCATGAGTTGTGGGCTTTTTCGGGCATCCGACGTCGTTTACTAGCCCGAAATCCAGTTTTTGAAGTTTTTGGTAACTGTGTTATTTTCCTATTTTAATTCCTTCGTCAATCCTTGGCTTTCTAGGAGTATTTAATCATAGTGTGCCCCGATTGTCACGCTGCGCCAAGGGGTCGTGATAAAACAAAGACATCCAGATGAATAAGATGACGGAAAGCAAACCCACGACAATTTAAACGTCAACAAGGCAAAAAAAGAAGGGATGCAACACGAGGACTTCCCAGGAGGTCACCCATCCTAGTACTACTCTCGCCCAAACTCGCTTAGCTTCGGAGTTCTGATGGGATCCGGTGCATGTGAGTTGGTATGATCGCATCCGTTAGCTTATAACGCCTAAAAGTATATAAGCCACGTTTGAGCCATGCCATATGACCATGGGTTGGCTATCCAACGCCCCACGCATGAAATGGCATGGCCTGTCAAGCCTTGTCGTCGCCACCCTTACCATGTGTCGCGCGCAGGCCTGCCGAACTGACGGTTCCGATCGGCTGTGGGGCCTACCTTACGATAATTGAACCAAAACAAAAAAAAACAAAAAAACTGACAACGTTAAGAACAACCCCAATAATTTCGGCAGTGGGCGTCGAGTCCTATTGTTTTTTCGCTTCCGTTCGTTTGCGGTGCCCGGTTAATTGGAGAAGAGCTCCACGGGGTGATGTAGGACAGATGGCGTAAGTTATTGGAGAGGAGCTGGACCGACGCGCGTGCAACGGCAAATCGGGCAAACCGCTGATCTGGGCTCCGACCTCAGAATTGGGCCCACGAACCGTCGATTCGAAGGCAACGGCGTCGCGAGTAAAACTCATCGCGTTGCCATGAGTTGTGGGCTTTTTCGGGCATCCGACGTCGTTTACTAGCCCGAAATCCAGTTTTTGAAGTTTTTGGTAACTGTGTTATTTTCCTATTTTAATTCCTTCGTCAATCCTAGGCTTTCTAGGAGTATTTAATCATAGTGTGCCCCGATTGTCACGCTGCGCCAAGGGGTCGTGATAAAACAAAGACATCCAGATGAATAAGATGACGGAAAGCAAACCCACGACAATTTAAACGTCAACAAGGCAAAAAAAGAAGGGATGCAACACGAGGACTTCCCAGGAGGTCACCCATCCTAGTACTACTCTCGCCCAAACTCGCTTAGCTTCGGAGTTCTGATGGGATCCGGTGCATGTGAGTTGGTATGATCGCATCCGTTAGCTTATAACGCCTAAAAGTATATAAGCCACGTTTGAGCCATGCCATATGACCATGGGTTGGCTATCCAACGCCCCCTGCATGAAATGGCATGGCCTGTCAAGCCTTGTCGTCGCCACCGCTATCATGTGTCGCGCGCAGGCCTGCCGAACTGCCGGTTCCGATCGGCTGTGGGCCTACCTTACGATAATTGAACCAAAATAAAAAAAACAAAAAAACTGACAACGTTAAGAACAACCCCAATAACTTCGGCCGTGGGCGTCGAGTCCTGTTGTTTTTTCGCTTTCGTTCGTTTGCGGTGCCCGGTTAATTGGAGACGAGCTAAACGGGGTGATGTAGGACAGATGGCGTAAGTTATTGGAGAGGAGCTGGACCGACGCGCGTGCAACGGCAAATCGGGCAAACCGCTGATCTGGGCTCCGACCTCAGAATTGGGCCCACGAACCGTCGATTCGAAGGCAACGGCGTCGCGAGTAAAACTCATTGCGTTGCCATGAGTCGTGGGCTTTTTCGGGCATCCGACGTCGTCTACTAGCCCGAAATCCAGTTTTTGAAGTTTTTGGTAACTGTGTTATTTTCCTATTTTAATTCCTTCGTTAATCCTAGGCTTTCTAGGAGTATATAATCATAGTGTGCCCCGATTGTCACGCTGCGCCACGGGGTCGTGAGAAAACATAGACATCCAGATGAATAAGATGACGGAAAGCAAACGCCCACGACAATTGAAACGTCAACAAGGCAAAAAAAGAAGGGATGCAACACGAGGACTTCCCAGGAGGTCACCCATCCTAGTACTACTCTCGCCCAGACTCGCTTAACTTCGGAGTTCTGATGGGATCCGGTGCATGTGAGTTGGTATGATCGTATCCGTTAGCTTATAACGCCTAAAAGTATATAAGCCACGTTTCAGCCATGCCATATGACCATGGGTTGGCTATCCAACGCCCCCCGCATGAAATGGCATGGCCTGTCAGGCCTTGTCGTCGCCACCCCTACCATGTGTCGCGCGCAGGCCTGCCGAACTGCCGGTTCCGATCGGCTGTGGGGCCTACCTTACGATAATTGAACCAAAACAAAAAAAAACAAAAAAACTGACAACGTTAAGAACAACCCCAATAATTTCGGCAGTGGGCGTCGAGTCCTGTTGTTTTTTCGCTTTCGTTCGTTTGCGGTGCCCGGTTAATTGGAGACGAGCTCCACGGGGTGATATAGGACAGATGGCGTAAGTTATTGGAGAGGAGCTGGACCGACGCGCGTGCAACGGCAAATCGGGCAAACCGCTGATCTGGGCTCCGACCTCAGAATTGGGCCCACGAACCGTCGATCCGAAGGCAACGGCGTCGCGAGTAAAACTCATTGCGTTGCCATGAGTCGTGGGCTTTTTCGGGCATCCGACGTCGTCTACTAGCCCGAAATCCAGTTTTTGAAGTTTTTGGTAACTGTGTTATTTTCCTATTTTAATTCCTTCGTTAATCCTAGGCTTTCTAGGAGTATATAATCATAGTGTGCCCCGATTGTCACGCTGCGCCACGGGGTCGTGAGAAAACATAGACATCCAGATGAATAAGATGACGGAAAGCAAACGCCCACGACAATTGAAACGTCAACAAGGCAAAAAAAGAAGGGATGCAACACGAGGACTTCCCAGGAGGTCACCCATCCTAGTACTACTCTCGCCCAGACTCGTTTAACTTCGGAGTTCTGATGGGATCCGGTGCATGTGAGTTGGTATGATCGTATCCGTTAGCTTATAACGCCTAAAAGTATATAAGCCACGTTTCAGCCATGCCATATGACCATGGGTTGGCTATCCAACGCCCCCCGCATGAAATGGCATGGCCTGTCAGGCCTTGTCGTCGCCACCCCTACCATGTGTCGCGCGCAGGCCTGCCGAACTGCCGGTTCCGATCGGCTGTGGGGCCTACCTTACGATAATTGAACCAAAACAAAAAAAAACAAAAAAACTGACAACGTTAAGAACAACCCCAATAATTTCGGCAGTGGGCGTCGAGTCCTGTTGTTTTTTCGCTTTCGTTCGTTTGCGGTGCCCGGTTAATTGGAGACGAGCTCCACGGGGTGATATAGGACAGATGGCGTAAGTTATTGGAGAGGAGCTGGACCGACGCGCGTGCAACGGCAAATCGGGCAAACCGCTGATCTGGGCTCCGACCTCAGAATTGGGCCCACGAACCGTCGATTCGAAGGCAACGGCGTCGCGAGTAAAACTCATTGCGTTGCCATGAGTCGTGGGCTTTTTCGGGCATCCGACGTCGTCTACTAGCCCGAAATCCAGTTTTTGAAGTTTTTGGTAACTGTGTTATTTTCCTATTTTAATTCCTTCGTTAATCCTAGGCTTTCTAGGAGTATTTAATCATAGTGTGCCCCGATTGTCACGCTGCGCCACGGGGTCGTGATAAAACAAAGACATCCAGATGAATAAGATGACGGAAAGCAAACGCTCACGACAATTGAAACGTCAACAAGGCAAAAAAAGAAGGGATGCAACACGAGGACTTCCCAGGAGGTCACCCATCCTAGTACTACTCTCGCCCAAACTCGCTTAACTTCGGAGTTCTGATGGGATCCGGTGCATGTGAGTTGGTATGATCGCATCCGTTAGCTTATAACGCCTAAAAGTATATAAGCCACGTTTGAGCCATGCCATATGACCATGGGTTGGCTATCCAACGCCCCCCGCATGAAATGGCATGGCCTGTCAGGCCTTGTCGTCGCCACCCCTACCATGTGTCGCGCGCAGGCCTGCCGAACTGCCGGTTCCGATCGGCTGTGGGGCCTACCTTACGATAATTGAACCAAAACCAAAAAAAACAAAAAAACTGACAACGTTAAGAACAACCCCAAAAATTTCGGCAGTGGGCGTCGAGTCCTGTTGTTTTTTCGCTTTCGTTCATTTGCGGTGCCCGGTTAATTGGAGACGAGCTCCACGGGGTGATGTAGGACAGAGGGTGTAAGTTATTGGAGAGGAGCTGGACCGACGCGCGTGCAACGGCAAATCGGGCAAACCGCTGGTCTGGGCTCCGACCTCAGAATTGGGCCCACGAACCGTCGATTCGAAGGCAACGGCGTCGCGAGTAAAACTCATTGCGTTGCCATGAGTCGTGGACTTTTTCGGGCATCCGACGTCGTTTACTAGCCCGAAATCCAGTTTTTGAAGTTTTTGGTAACTGTGTTATTTTCCTATTTTAATTCCTTCGTTAATCCTAGGCTTTCTAGGAGTATTTAATCATAGTGTGCCCCGATTGTCACGCTGCGCCACGGGGTCGTGATAAAACAAAGACATCGAGATGAATAAGATGACGGAAAGCAAACGCTCACGACAATTGAAACGTCAACAAGGCAAAAAAAGAAGGGATGCAACACGAGGACTTCCCAGGAGGTCACCCATCCTAGTACTACTCTCGCCCAAACTCGCTTAACTTCGGAGTTCTGATGGGATCCGGTGCATGTGAGTTAGTATGATCGCATCCGTTAGCTTATAACGCCTAAAAGTATATAAGCCACGTTTGAGCCATGCCATATGACCATGGGTTGGCTATCCAACGCCCCCCGCATGAAATGGCATGGCCTGTCAGGCCTTGTCGTCGCCACCCCTACCATGTGTCGCGCGCATTCCTGCCGAACTGCCGGTTCCGATCGGCTGTGGGGCCTACCTTACGATAATTGAACCAAAACCAAAAAAAACAAAAAAACTGACAACGTTAAGAACAACCCCAATAATTTCGGCAGTGGGCGTCGAGTCCTGTTGTTTTTTCGCTTTCGTTCATTTGCGGTGCCCGGTTAATTGGAGACGAGCTCCACGGGGTGATGTAGGACAGATGGCGTAAGTTATTGGAGAGGAGCTGGACCGACGCGCGTGCAACGGCAAATCGGGCAAACCGCTGATCTGGGCTCCGACCTCAGAATTGGGCCCACGAACCGTCGATTCGAAGGCAACGGTGTCGCGAGTAAAACTCATTGCGTTGCCATGAGTCGTGGACTTTTTCGGGCATCCGACGTCGTTTACTAGCCCGAAATCCAGTTTTTGAAGTTTTTGGTAACTGTGTTATTTTCCTATTTTAATTCCTTCGTTAATCCTAGGCTTTCTAGGAGTATTTAATCATAGTGTGCCCCGGTTGTCACGCTGCGCCAAGGGGTCGTGATAAAACAAAGACATCCAGATGAATAAGATGACGGAAAGCAAACGCCCACGACAATTGAAATGTCAACAAGGCAAAAAAAGAAGGGATGCAACACGAGGACTTCCCAGGAGGTCACCCATCCTAGTACTACTCTCGCCCAAACTCGCTTAACTTCGGAGTTCTGATGGGATCCGGTGCATGTGAGTTGGTATGATCGCATCCGTTAGCTTATAACGCCTAAAAGTATATAAGCCACGTTTGAACCATGCCATATGACCATGGGTTGGCTATCCAACGCCCCCCGCATGAAATGGCATGGCCTGTCAAGCCTTGTCGTCGCCACCCCTACCACGTGTCGCGCGCAGGCCTGCCGAACTGCCGGTTCCGATCGGCTGTGGGGCCTACCTTACGATAATTGAACCAAAACAAAAAAAACAAAAAAACTGACAACGTTAAGAACAACCCCAATAATTTCGGCAGTGGGCGTCGAGTCCTGCTGTTTTTTCGCTTTCGTTCGTTTGCGGTGCCCGGTTAATTGGAGACGAGCTCCACGGGGTGATGTAGGACAGATGGCGTAAGTTATTGGAGAGGAGCTGGACCGACGCGCGTGCAACGGCAAATCGGGCAAACCGCTGATCTGGGCTCCGACCTCAGAATTAGGCCCACGAACCGTCGATTCGAAGGCAACGGCGTCGCGAGTAAAACTCATTGCGTTGCCATGAGTCGTGGGCTTTTTCGGGCATCCGACGTCGTTTACTAGCCCGAAATCCAGTTTTTGAAGTTTTTGGTAACTGTATTATTTTCCTATTTTAATTCCTTCGTTAATCCTAGGCTTTCTAGGAGTATTTAATCATAGTGTGCCCCGATTGTCACGCTGCGCCAAGGGGTCGTGATAAAACAAAGACATCCAGATGAATAAGATGACGGAAAGCAAACGCCCACGACAATTGAAATGTCAACAAGGCAAAAAAAGAAGGGATGCAACACGAGGACTTCCCAGGAGGTCACCCATCCTAGTACTACTCTCGCCCAAACTCGCTTAACTTCGGAGTTCTGATGGGATCCGGTGCATGTGAGTTGGTATGATCGCATCCGTTAGCTTATAACGCCTAAAAGTATATAAGCCACGTTTGAGCCATGGCATATGACCATGGGTTGGCTATCCAACGCCCCCCGCATGAAATGGCATGGCCTGTGAAGCCTTGTCGTCGCCACCCCTACCACGTGTCGCGCGCAGGCCTGCCGAACTGCCGGTTCCGATCGGCTGTGGGGCCTACCTTACGATAATTGAACCAAAACAAAAAAAACAAAAAAACTGACAACGTTAAGAACAACCCCAATAATTTCGGCAGTGGGCGTCGAGTCCTGTTGTTTTTTCGCTTTCGTTCGTTTGCGGTGCCCGGTTAATTGGAGACGAGCTCCACGGGGTGATGTAGGACAGATGGCGTAAGTTATTGGAGAGGAGCTGGACCGACGCGCGTGCAACGGCAAATCGGGCAGACCGCTGATCTGGGCTCCGACCTCAGAATCGGGCCCACAAACCGTCGATTCGAAGGCAACGGCGTCGCGAGTAAAACTCATTGCATTGCCATGAGTCGTGGGCTTTTTCGGGCATCCGACGTCGTTTACTAGCCCGAAATCCAGTTTTTGAAGTTTTTGGTAACTGTGTTATTTTCCTATTTTAATTCCTTCGTTAATCCTAGGCTTTCTAGGAGTATTTAATCATAGTGTGCCCCGATTGTCACGCTGCGCCAAGGGGTCGTGATAAAACAAAGACATCCAGATGAATAAGATGACGGAAAGCAAACGCCCACGACAATTGAAACGTCAACAAGGCAAAAAAAGAAGGGATGCAACACGAGGACTTCCCAGGAGGTCACCCATCCTAGTACTACTCTCGCCCAAACTCGCTTAACTTCGGAGTTCTGATGGGATCCGGTGCATGTGAGTTGGTACGATCGCATCCGTTAGCTTATAACGCTTAAAAGTATATAAGCCACGTTTGAGCCATGCCATATGACCATGGGTTGGCTATCCAACGCCCCCCGCATGAAATGGCATGGCCTGTCAAGCCTTGTCGTCGCCACCCCTACCACGTGTCGCGCGCAGGCCTGCCGAACTGCCGGTTCCGATCGGCTGTGGGGCCTACCTTACGATAATTGAACCAAAACAAAAAAAACAAAAAAACTGACAACGTTAAGAACAACCCCAATAATTTCGGCAGTGGGCGTCGAGTCCTGCTGTTTTTTCGCTTTCGTTCGTTTGCGGTGCCCGGTTAATTGGAGACGAGCTCCACGGGGTGATGTAGGACAGATGGCGTAAGTTATTGGAGAGGAGCTGGACCGACGCGCGTGCAACGGCAAATCGGGCAAACCGCTGATCTGGGCTCCGACCTCAGAATTGGGCCCACGAACCGTCGATTCGAAGGCAACGGTGTCGCGAGTAAAACTCATTGCGTTGCCATGAGTCGTGGGCTTTTTCGGGCATCCGACGTCGTTTACTAGCCCGAAATCCAGTTTTTGAAGTTTTTGGTAACTATGTTATTTTCCTATTTTAATTCCTTCGTTAATCCTAGGCTTTCTAGGAGTATTTAATCATAGTGTGCCCCGGTTGTCACGCTGCGCCAAGGGGTCGTGATAAAACAAAGACATCCAGATGAATAAGATGACGGAAAGCAAACGCCCACGACAATTGAAATGTCAACAAGGCAAAAAAAGAAGGGATGCAACACGAGGACTTCCCAGGAGGTCACCCATCCTAGTACTACTCTCGCCCAAACTCGCTTAACTTCGGAGTTCTGATGGGATCCGGTGCATGTGAGTTGGTATGATCGCATCCGTTAGCTTATAACGCCTAAAAGTATATAAGCCACGTTTGAACCATGCCATATGACCATGGGTTGGCTATCCAACGCCCCCCGCATGAAATGGCATGGCCTGTCAAGCCTTGTCGTCGCCACCCCTACCACGTGTCGCGCGCAGGCCTGCCGAACTGCCGGTTCCGATCGGCTGTGGGGCCTACCTTACGATAATTGAACCAAAACAAAAAAAACAAAAAAACTGACAACGTTAAGAACAACCCCAATAATTTCGGCAGTGGGCGTCGAGTCCTGCTGTTTTTTCGCTTTCGTTCGTTTGCGGTGCCCGGTTAATTGGAGACGAGCTCCACGGGGTGATGTAGGACAGATGGCGTAAGTTATTGGAGAGGAGCTGGACCGACGCGCGTGCAACGGCAAATCGGGCAAACCGCTGATCTGGGCTCCGACCTCAGAATTAGGCCCACGAACCGTCGATTCGAAGGCAACGGCGTCGCGAGTAAAACTCATTGCGTTGCCATGAGTCGTGGGCTTTTTCGGGCATCCGACGTCGTTTACTAGCCCGAAATCCAGTTTTTGAAGTTTTTGGTAACTGTATTATTTTCCTATTTTAATTCCTTCGTTAATCCTAGGCTTTCTAGGAGTATTTAATCATAGTGTGCCCCGATTGTCACGCTGCGCCAAGGGGTCGTGATAAAACAAAGACATCCAGATGAATAAGATGACGGAAAGCAAACGCCCACGACAATTGAAATGTCAACAAGGCAAAAAAAGAAGGGATGCAACACGAGGACTTCCCAGGAGGTCACCCATCCTAGTACTACTCTCGCCCAAACTCGCTTAACTTCGGAGTTCTGATGGGATCCGGTGCATGTGAGTTGGTATGATCGCATCCGTTAGCTTATAACGCCTAAAAGTATATAAGCCACGTTTGAGCCATGGCATATGACCATGGGTTGGCTATCCAACGCCCCCCGCATGAAATGGCATGGCCTGTGAAGCCTTGTCGTCGCCACCCCTACCACGTGTCGCGCGCAGGCCTGCCGAACTGCCGGTTCCGATCGGCTGTGGGGCCTACCTTACGATAATTGAACCAAAACAAAAAAAACAAAAAAACTGACAACGTTAAGAACAACCCCAATAATTTCGGCAGTGGGCGTCGAGTCCTGTTGTTTTTTCGCTTTCGTTCGTTTGCGGTGCCCGGTTAATTGGAGACGAGCTCCACGGGGTGATGTAGGACAGATGGCGTAAGTTATTGGAGAGGAGCTGGACCGACGCGCGTGCAACGGCAAATCGGGCAGACCGCTGATCTGGGCTCCGACCTCAGAATCGGGCCCACAAACCGTCGATTCGAAGGCAACGGCGTCGCGAGTAAAACTCATTGCATTGCCATGAGTCGTGGGCTTTTTCGGGCATCCGACGTCGTTTACTAGCCCGAAATCCAGTTTTTGAAGTTTTTGGTAACTGTGTTATTTTCCTATTTTAATTCCTTCGTTAATCCTAGGCTTTCTAGGAGTATTTAATCATAGTGTGCCCCGATTGTCACGCTGCGCCAAGGGGTCGTGATAAAACAAAGACATCCAGATGAATAAGATGACGGAAAGCAAACGCCCACGACAATTGAAACGTCAACAAGGCAAAAAAAGAAGGGATGCAACACGAGGACTTCCCAGGAGGTCACCCATCCTAGTACTACTCTCGCCCAAACTCGCTTAACTTCGGAGTTCTGATGGGATCCGGTGCATGTGAGTTGGTACGATCGCATCCGTTAGCTTATAACGCTTAAAAGTATATAAGCCACGTTTGAGCCATGCCATATGACCATGGGTTGGCTATCCAACGCCCCCCGCATGAAATGGCATGGCCTGTCAAGCCTTGTCGTCGCC
Organism: Prunus avium; assembly: GCF_965620075.1. NCBI lineage: Eukaryota > Viridiplantae > Streptophyta > Magnoliopsida > Rosales > Rosaceae > Prunus > Prunus avium. The sequence continues at coordinate 10,422,009 of NC_142291.1, forward strand.
ACCCCTACCACGTGTCGCGCGCAGGCCTGCCGAACTGCCGGTTCCGATCGGCTGTGGGGCCTACCTTACGATAATTGAACCAAAACAAAAAAAACAAAAAAACTGACAACGTTAAGAACAACCCCAATAATTTCGGCAGTGGGCGTCGAGTCCTGCTGTTTTTTCGCTTTCGTTCGTTTGCGGTGCCCGGTTAATTGGAGACGAGCTCCACGGGGTGATGTAGGACAGATGGCGTAAGTTATTGGAGAGGAGCTGGACCGACGCGCGTGCAACGGCAAATCGGGCAAACCGCTGATCTGGGCTCCGACCTCAGAATTGGGCCCACGAACCGTCGATTCGAAGGCAACGGTGTCGCGAGTAAAACTCATTGCGTTGCCATGAGTCGTGGGCTTTTTCGGGCATCCGACGTCGTTTACTAGCCCGAAATCCAGTTTTTGAAGTTTTTGGTAACTATGTTATTTTCCTATTTTAATTCCTTCGTTAATCCTAGGCTTTCTAGGAGTATTTAATCATAGTGTGCCCCGGTTGTCACGCTGCGCCAAGGGGTCGTGATAAAACAAAGACATCCAGATGAATAAGATGACGGAAAGCAAACGCCCACGACAATTGAAATGTCAACAAGGCAAAAAAAGAAGGGATGCAACACGAGGACTTCCCAGGAGGTCACCCATCCTAGTACTACTCTCGCCCAAACTCGCTTAACTTCGGAGTTCTGATGGGATCCGGTGCATGTGAGTTGGTATGATCGCATCCGTTAGCTTATAACGCCTAAAAGTATATAAGCCACGTTTGAACCATGCCATATGACCATGGGTTGGCTATCCAACGCCCCCCGCATGAAATGGCATGGCCTGTCAAGCCTTGTCGTCGCCACCCCTACCACGTGTCGCGCGCAGGCCTGCCGAACTGCCGGTTCCGATCGGCTGTGGGGCCTACCTTACGATAATTGAACCAAAACAAAAAAAACAAAAAAACTGACAACGTTAAGAACAACCCCAATAATTTCGGCAGTGGGCGTCGAGTCCTGCTGTTTTTTCGCTTTCGTTCGTTTGCGGTGCCCGGTTAATTGGAGACGAGCTCCACGGGGTGATGTAGGACAGATGGCGTAAGTTATTGGAGAGGAGCTGGACCGACGCGCGTGCAACGGCAAATCGGGCAAACCGCTGATCTGGGCTCCGACCTCAGAATTAGGCCCACGAACCGTCGATTCGAAGGCAACGGCGTCGCGAGTAAAACTCATTGCGTTGCCATGAGTCGTGGGCTTTTTCGGGCATCCGACGTCGTTTACTAGCCCGAAATCCAGTTTTTGAAGTTTTTGGTAACTGTATTATTTTCCTATTTTAATTCCTTCGTTAATCCTAGGCTTTCTAGGAGTATTTAATCATAGTGTGCCCCGATTGTCACGCTGCGCCAAGGGGTCGTGATAAAACAAAGACATCCAGATGAATAAGATGACGGAAAGCAAACGCCCACGACAATTGAAACGTCAACAAGGCAAAAAAAGAAGGGATGCAACACGAGGACTTCCCAGGAGGTCACCCATCCTAGTACTACTCTCGCCCAAACTCGCTTAACTTCGGAGTTCTGATGGGATCCGGTGCATGTGAGTTGGTACGATCGCATCCGTTAGCTTATAACGCCTAAAAGTATATAAGCCACGTTTGAGCCATGCCATATGACCATGGGTTGGCTATCCAACGCCCCCCGCATGAAATGGCATGGCCTGTCAAGCCTTGTCGTCGCCACCCCTACCACGTGTCGCGCGCAGGCCTGCCGAACTGTCGGTTCCGATCGGCTGTGGGGCCTACCTTACGATAATTGAACCAAAACAAAAAAAACAAAAAAACTGACAACGTTAAGAACAACCCCAATAATTTCGGCAGTGGGCGTCGAGTCCTGCTGTTTTTTCGCTTTCGTTCGTTTGCGGTGCCCGGTTAATTGGAGACGAGCTCCACGGGGTGATGTAGGACAGATGGCGTAAGTTATTGGAGAGGAGCTGGACCGACGCGCGTGCAACGGCAAATCGGGCAAACCGCTGATCTGGGCTCCGACCTCAGAATTGGGCCCACGAACCGTCGATTCGAAGGCAACGGTGTCGCGAGTAAAACTCATTGCGTTGCCATGAGTCGTGGGCTTTTTCGGGCATCCGACGTCGTTTACTAGCCCGAAATCCAGTTTTTGAAGTTTTTGGTAACTGTGTTATTTTCCTATTTTAATTCCTTCGTTAATCCTAGGCTTTCTAGGAGTATTTAATCATAGTGTGCCCCGGTTGTCACGCTGCGCCAAGGGGTCGTGATAAAACAAAGACATCCAGATGAATAAGATGACGGAAAGCAAACGCCCACGACAATTGAAATGTCAACAAGGCAAAAAAAGAAGGGATGCAACACGAGGACTTCCCAGGAGGTCACCCATCCTAGTACTACTCTCGCCCAAACTCGCTTAACTTCGGAGTTCTGATGGGATCCGGTGCATGTGAGTTGGTATGATCGCATCCGTTAGCTTATAACGCCTAAAAGTATATAAGCCACGTTTGAACCATGCCATATGACCATGGGTTGGCTATCCAACGCCCCCCGCATGAAATGGCATGGCCTGTCAAGCCTTGTCGTCGCCACCCCTACCACGTGTCGCGCGCAGGCCTGCCGAACTGCCGGTTCCGATCGGCTGTGGGGCCTACCTTACGATAATTGAACCAAAACAAAAAAAACAAAAAAACTGACAACGTTAAGAACAACCCCAATAATTTCGGCAGTGGGCGTCGAGTCCTGCTGTTTTTTCGCTTTCGTTCGTTTGCGGTGCCCGGTTAATTGGAGACGAGCTCCACGGGGTGATGTAGGACAGATGGCGTAAGTTATTGGAGAGGAGCTGGACCGACGCGCGTGCAACGGCAAATCGGGCAAACCGCTGATCTGGGCTCCGACCTCAGAATTAGGCCCACGAACCGTCGATTCGAAGGCAACGGCGTCGCGAGTAAAACTCATTGCGTTGCCATGAGTCGTGGGCTTTTTCGGGCATCCGACGTCGTTTACTAGCCCGAAATCCAGTTTTTGAAGTTTTTGGTAACTGTATTATTTTCCTATTTTAATTCCTTCGTTAATCCTAGGCTTTCTAGGAGTATTTAATCATAGTGTGCCCCGATTGTCACGCTGCGCCAAGGGGTCGTGATAAAACAAAGACATCCAGATGAATAAGATGACGGAAAGCAAACGCCCACGACAATTGAAATGTCAACAAGGCAAAAAAAGAAGGGATGCAACACGAGGACTTCCCAGGAGGTCACCCATCCTAGTACTACTCTCGCCCAAACTCGCTTAACTTCGGAGTTCTGATGGGATCCGGTGCATGTGAGTTGGTATGATCGCATCCGTTAGCTTATAACGCCTAAAAGTATATAAGCCACGTTTGAGCCATGGCATATGACCATGGGTTGGCTATCCAACGCCCCCCGCATGAAATGGCATGGCCTGTGAAGCCTTGTCGTCGCCACCCCTACCACGTGTCGCGCGCAGGCCTGCCGAACTGCCGGTTCCGATCGGCTGTGGGGCCTACCTTACGATAATTGAACCAAAACAAAAAAAACAAAAAAACTGACAACGTTAAGAACAACCCCAATAATTTCGGCAGTGGGCGTCGAGTCCTGTTGTTTTTTCGCTTTCGTTCGTTTGCAGTGCCCGGTTAATTGGAGACGAGCTCCACGGGGTGATGTAGGACAGATGGCGTAAGTTATTGGAGAGGAGCTGGACCGACGCGCGTGCAACGGCAAATCGGGCAGACCGCTGATCTGGGCTCCGACCTCAGAATTGGGCCCACAAACCGTCGATTCGAAGGCAACGGCGTCGCGAGTAAAACTCATTGCGTTGCCATGAGTCGTGGGCTTTTTCGGGCATCCGACGTCGTTTACTAGCCCGAAATCCAGTTTTTGAAGTTTTTGGTAACTGTGTTATTTTCCTATTTTAATTCCTTCGTTAATCCCAGGCTTTCTAGGAGTATTTAATCATAGTGTGCCCCGATTGTCACGCTGCGCCAAGGGGTCGTAATAAAACAAAGACATCCAGATGAATAAGATGACGGAAAGCAAACGCCCACGACAATTGAAACGTCAACAAGGCAAAAAAAGAAGGGATGCAACACGAGGACTTCCCAGGAGGTCACCCATCCTTGTACTACTCTCGCCCAAACTCGCTTAACTTCGGAGTTCTGATGGGATCCGGTGCATGTGAGTTGGTACGATCGCATCCGTTAGGTTATAACGCCTAAAAGTATATAAGCCACGTTTGAGCCATGCCATATGACCATGGGTTGGCTATCCAACGCCCCCCGCATGAAATGGCATGGCCTGTCAAGCCTTGTCGTCGCCACCCCTACCACGTGTCGCGCGCAGGCCTGCCGAACTGCCGGTTCCGATCGGCTGTGGGGCCTACCTTACGATAATTGAACCAAAACAAAAAAAACAAAAAAACTGACAACGTTAAGAACAACCCCAATAATTTCGGCAGTGGGCGTCGAGTCCTGCTGTTTTTTCGCTTTCGTTCGTTTGCGGTGCCCGGTTAATTGGAGACGAGCTCCACGGGGTGATGTAGGACAGATGGCGTAAGTTATTGGAGAGGAGCTGGACCGACGCGCGTGCAACGGCAAATCGGGCAAACCGCTGATCTGGGCTCCGACCTCAGAATTGGGCCCACGAACCGTCGATTCGAAGGCAACGGCGTCGCGAGTAAAACTCATTGCGCTGCCACGAGTCGTGGGCTTTTTCGGGCATCCGACGTCGTTTACTAGCCCGAAATCCAGTTTTTGAAGTCTTTGGTAACTGTATTATTTTCCTATTTTAATTCCTTCGTTAATCCTAGGCTTTCTAGGAGTATTTAATCATAGTGTGCCCCGATTGTCACGCTGCGCCAAGGGGTCGTGATAAAACAAAGACATCCAGATGAATAAGATGACGGAAAGCAAACGCCCACGACAATTGAAATGTCAACAAGGCAAAAAAAGAAGGGATGCAACACGAGGACTTCCCAGGAGGTCACCCATCCTAGTACTACTCTCGCCCAAACTCGCTTAACTTCGGAGTTCTGATGGGATCCGGTGCATGTGAGTTGGTATGATCGCATCCGTTAGCTTATAACGCCTAAAAGTATATAAGCCACGTTTGAACCATGCCATATGACCATGGGTTGGCTATCCAACGCCCCCCGCATGAAATGGCATGGCCTGTGAAGCCTTGTCGTCGCCACCCCTACCACGTGTCGCGCGCAGGCCTGCCGAACTGCCGGTTCCGATCGGCTGTGGGGCCTACCTTACGATAATTGAACCAAAACAAAAAAAACAAAAAAACTGACAACGTTAAGAACAACCCCAATAATTTCGGCAGTGGGCGTCGAGTCCTGTTGTTTTTTCGCTTTCGTTCGTTTGCGGTGCCCGGTTAATTGGAGACGAGCTCCACGGGGTGATGTAGGACAGATGGCGTAAGTTATTGGAGAGGAGCTGGACCGACGCGCGTGCAACGGCAAATCGGGCAGACCGCTGATCTGGGCTCCGACCTCAGAATTGGGCCCACAAACCGTCGATTCGAAGGCAACGGCGTCGCGAGTAAAACTCATTGCGTTGCCATGAGTCGTGGGCTTTTTCGGGCATCCGACGTCGTTTACTAGCCCGAAATCCAGTTTTTGAAGTTTTTGGTAACTGTGTTATTTTCCTATTTTAATTCCTTCGTTAATCCCAGGCTTTCTAGGAGTATTTAATCATAGTGTGCCCCGATTGTCACGCTGCGCCAAGGGGTCGTAATAAAACAAAGACATCCAGATGAATAAGATGACGGAAAGCAAACGCCCACGACAATTGAAACGTCAACAAGGCAAAAAAAGAAGGGATGCAACACGAGGACTTCCCAGGAGGTCACCCATCCTAGTACTACTCTCGCCCAAACTCGCTTAACTTCGGAGTTCTGATGGGATCCGGTGCATGTGAGTTGGTACGATCGCATCCGTTAGCTTATAACGCCTAAAAGTATATAAGCCACGTTTGAGCCATGCCATATGACCATGGGTTGGCTATCCAACGCCCCCCGCATGAAATGGCATGGCCTGTCAAGCCTTGTCGTCGCCACCCCTACCACGTGTCGCGCGCAGGCCTGCCGAACTGCCGGTTCCGATCGGCTGTGGGGCCTACCTTACGATAATTGAACCAAAACAAAAAAAACAAAAAAACTGACAACGTTAAGAACAACCCCAATAATTTCGGCAGTGGGCGTCGAGTCCTGCTGTTTTTTCGCTTTCGTTCGTTTGCGGTGCCCGGTTAATTGGAGACGAGCTCCACGGGGTGATGTAGGACAGATGGCGTAAGTTATTGGAGAGGAGCTGGACCGACGCGCGTGCAACGGCAAATCGGGCAAACCGCTGATCTGGGCTCCGACCTCAGAATTGGGCCCACGAACCGTCGATTCGAAGGCAACGGCGTCGCGAGTAAAACTCATTGCGCTGCCACGAGTCGTGGGCTTTTTCGGGCATCCGACGTCGTTTACTAGCCCGAAATCCAGTTTTTGAAGTCTTTGGTAACTGTATTATTTTCCTATTTTAATTCCTTCGTTAATCCTAGGCTTTCTAGGAGTATTTAATCATAGTGTGCCCCGATTGTCACGCTGCGCCAAGGGGTCGTGATAAAACAAAGACATCCAGATGAATAAGATGACGGAAAGCAAACGCCCACGACAATTGAAATGTCAACAAGGCAAAAAAAGAAGGGATGCAACACGAGGACTTCCCAGGAGGTCACCCATCCTAGTACTACTCTCGCCCAAACTCGCTTAACTTCGGAGTTCTGATGGGATCCGGTGCATGTGAGTTGGTATGATCGCATCCGTTAGCTTATAACGCCTAAAAGTATATAAGCCACGTTTGAACCATGCCATATGACCATGGGTTGGCTATCCAACGCCCCCCGCATGAAATGGCATGGCCTGTGAAGCCTTGTCGTCGCCACCCCTACCACGTGTCGCGCGCAGGCCTGCCGAACTGCCGGTTCCGATCGGCTGTGGGGCCTACCTTACGATAATTGAACCAAAACAAAAAAAACAAAAAAACTGACAACGTTAAGAACAACCCCAATAATTTCGGCAGTGGGCGTCGAGTCCTGTTGTTTTTTCGCTTTCGTTCGTTTGCGGTGCCCGGTTAATTGGAGACGAGCTCCACGGGGTGATGTAGGACAGATGGCGTAAGTTATTGGAGAGGAGCTGGACCGACGCGCGTGCAACGGCAAATCGGGCAGACCGCTGATCTGGGCTCCGACCTCAGAATTGGGCCCACAAACCGTCGATTCGAAGGCAACGGCGTCGCGAGTAAAACTCATTGCGTTGCCATGAGTCGTGGGCTTTTTCGGGCATCCGACGTCGTTTACTAGCCCGAAATCCAGTTTTTGAAGTTTTTGGTAACTGTGTTATTTTCCTATTTTAATTCCTTCGTTAATCCTAGGCTTTCTAGGAGTATTTAATCATAGTGTGCCCCGATTGTCACGCTGCGCCAAGGGGTCGTGATAAAACAAAGACATCCAGATGAATAAGATGACGGAAAGCAAACGCCCACGACAATTGAAATGTCAACAAGGCAAAAAAAGAAGGGATGCAACACGAGGACTTCCCAGGAGGTCACCCATCCTAGTACTACTCTCGCCCAAACTCGCTTAACTTCGGAGTTCTGATGGGATCCGGTGCATGTGAGTTGGTACGATCGCATCCGTTAGCTTATAACGCCTAAAAGTATATAAGCCACGTTTGAGCCATGCCATATGACCATGGGTTGGCTATCCAACGCCCCCCGCATGAAATGGCATGGCCTGTCAAGCCTTGTCGTCGCCACCCCTCTGCATGTGAGTGTCATTCCTCTGCATGATGAAATTATCTGTGTTTCTAACCATTGAAGCAACAATTTCTTCCAAAGTTGGTCCTTGAGGTGGTTGGTGAGATTGACTAAGTGGTGGTGGATTATAATATTGGGGTTGACCATAAGGTGGACAAGTATTATGTTGGCCTTGATATGGTTGATATGACCCTTGTTGAAAATTTGGATTTTCAGTCCACCAGAAGTTTGAATGATTTCTCCACTCCGGATTGTATGTTTGTCGGAAATATTCATTCATAGGCAACTCATTATGAAATGAGCCAAAAACATTTGCTTCCTCCATCACAAATTTATTGGAGTATTCTTACATAGTAAGTTCCACAATTTTAGTTGCGGCTGCCATTGGAGATGGTGAAGGTGACTCCTCGGATGTTCCTATAAGAAAAAGAAACAAAAACAAATCAAGATAAAATGAAACAACAATCAATAAACAAAAATAAAACTAAGTACTCTAAACATACTCAAACAAAACAGATAAGCAACCGTGCTAGTTCCTCGGTAACGGCGCCAAAAATTGTTGCATTCCTAAAAGGACACAAATTAATGTGCAAACAACCAATTAAAAATACCCGCAAGTGCACGAATCTAATGAAGTATAGATTATGTAAGTACGGGGTCGATCCCACGAAGAACTTGTCGGCTCCCTATAAGTTCTAATTTGAGTACGTAAAGAACACTTAATTGACACACCACAAATACGCAAATGCAAAATGGAAACTAAAAATAAGTAAAGAAGTGCAAAAGAAATGAAACAACACAAGAAAACTAAAGAAAAACACAAACAGCATTTTCTATCGCCATTTTATCACCTGTTTATCACATGTGAACAGTACCGTGAACAGTAAACAGTGACATGAACAGTGCCGTGAACAGTGAACAGTGATGACCGGTCGTTTTTGGGCAGAGTCGAAATTTCAATAAACGTGTGATGAGCGACCGGTCGTGAACAGTAACGACCGGTCGTTTTTGGGCAGATTCGTTTCTCTGTTTTTCAGTTTCGACCTCTGTCCAGTGTTTTGCCTATAACTTTCCAACCGTACGTCCAAAATTCACGTTATTTATACGGTTGGATTCAGAACAGAAAATGCAAGAACACAACGCGGACCAAATGTCCAAAACAATTACGGAAACAAATAAAATTCAGTATCAAAGACACACCACGTATCAAACACACAACTCACACACACATTGGGGGGGTTTTGATTTGTTTCAAGTGACCTATTTCTATTGCATGAAAGTAAATGGACTTTGAATTTAAATGAGAAAGGCAGAGATGAAATATCAAAGAGTGGAATTAAAAAGTAACAAACACTAGGGTTTCGGAATCCACCCTAAACAATTCTACCCAAGTTCATGAATACTCAAGTGATGAACTCTAAACGTGTTGATGAAAATGTTCGCAATCAAGGCCATGGGTCGTGGCTCAAGACGCATTGATTCTCTCTAATATACGTAAAGTGCATGGTTCGTGCTACAATACTGTGCCCTCCTCATAACCGAACCTAGGTATGGTTCGTACTTTGATTCAATTACAAGGAGAACCCATTAAGTTCAAAGAGAATATGAACATCACAAGAATCCTAATAGCATGGTGTTTACATTAGGTATTCAAGAAACCAATTCACATGGATGATTCTTACTTCATCCATTTATTGCTTAGGATAACATGAAGATACACATAATCCCAACAATCTCAAGAAGCATGCTTTCAAAGATGGCCAACCAAGGAAAAACACACATCAAGGATAGATTAATTTGGTGAATTGGAATTCATCAACAATATCTAGAAATTCATACACTCAAGTATCAAAACAATAAGGTAATCATGTTTAGGGCTTCAACCTAAGCCCTAGCTATAGAGTTTAGTTGCTCATACTTATTTCAAATACAAACTCAAAATGAAATTAGAAAGAGTTTACAGATTTTCAGAAAATGATGAAAGCTTCAAGATCATCAATGGTGGAAGTCTTCTTCTCCACTTTTCTTGGCTGCACCTTGGCTTTCTCCAAGCTCCAAAAACTCTCCAAAATCTGCTCTCAATTGTGTAGAATTCAGAATTGAATTGCTTTCCACGTTCAAAGGCTCCCTCCATATCTGATTGCCAATTGCTTTTGCTCCTTTTCCCATCTTTTCCTACTCACACTTTTAATATAAAACTCATTCTTTCTCTAAAGCTTTTGCCCATTGTCCCCTTGCCATTATGAAGCATTGACTCACAAAGATGCCAAATACTTCAGAAAATATCTCTTTTACAAAGGTAATTCCTTGTTACCAAGAGTTATGGTAACAAGAAATTAAGATGACACAAAGGAGGTAAAAGCTGGCCAAATCCGGATTTCCAGAGCTGTGGTAACATGCTGGATTGGTTGGATAGGCAATACTTGTCCAATGGAGCTCAAATTTGGATATGTTGTAGTTAACATCCATTGGAACAAATCTCATGAAGATCATGACCTCATCCGAGCACCAGAGCATGTTGATCCCAGGCCAAGAAGTTGACCTACGAAAATGAACAAAAACAGAATTTATAACTAATAATGCACTTTTAGCTCATTTTCATTCCAACCAAGGTAAAATCTAAGAAAACACAAAAAGGAAGTAAAAAGCTATAAAATGTCAAGAACTAACTCAAAATAGTGGGTGAATAACATGAAAAATCATGTGTAAAAATGAACCGAACAAACTTCCCAAACTTATCTTTTGCTAGTCCTCGAGCAAAACAGAAACTAAAACAAGATTCGAAACAAAACTTTCCGAACACTTTCCAAAGAGAGAGCGACTTATGCAAATGACTTAAAAGTTTTCACAAAGAAAACTCATTTTAGACATTATTCACAAGGCAGCAAAGTTCAGAACACAACATGTTCAAAGTGTAGTAGTGTGATGGCCAAATGGAACTCATTCTCCAATTTCAGTTTTCACACAACTTCAAAAATCATACCCAGCACAAATGTAACTTCAAATCTCACCTAAGTTGTCCTCTCACAAATGAATCACTCGGAAGAGGGTTACAATGCATCACTCAATAATAGACATGAGAATAGAGTTAAACCATAAGGGACTTAACTCAAAATTAGCAAGCTGAAAAACATGCATGAATATGATCTCAAGAAGGATGCTAAACACTTAAAAGAAGAATGTGTGCAATTCAACCACATGACATCTAGGATCAATTTAGGTCTTTATTATAGGTTGTAATGGGGCTAAGGGTGTAAGGTGAGTAAGAAATGAAGGATAAGGATACAACAAAGTCCAAGGAACTCACAATGTAAGAGCATATAATCGTTGACTAAAAGACTTTGAAACATCACGCTTGAAATTTTCATTCTTTTATTATTTTTTGGGTGATCAAATAGACCACAAAGCCTTATACCTCCACTAATTATGATTCACACTCCTTCCTTCCATTTGAACAACCAAGAAACATGGAATTGAATTTGAAACCATTGCCACTTAACCACGACTTTTCTCTTTTCTTTCACCCTTTTTTTTTTTTTTTTTTTTTTTTTTGAAAGTAATAACCCTTCCCAAACTTAGCATGAAAAACACATCTAAATTAAAGCTCACGAGTTCCTTAGAAAGGTAAATTCTTGTTTTTCAGGCTAAGGCTAGAAGTAATAACTGGTTACTTGAAAGAAAAGGCATACATATAGGCTCAAGGTGGTTAACAATGGAAAATCATGCTTAAGCATGCATAGGGTTAGCTTGAAAGGCACAAACGGTCCAAAGAGGGCCTTAATATCATTTCTCAAATGTCATGTAATCAAATTGCACAAGAATGAGTAACTTTTAAGTGCTCAACCAAATCAATGAATAATGAGATCAAACAACAACTCAGATGACAAGAAAAGTGGAATATGTGTATAACACTCATGAATTGAAGCACAAGGCTCAAAGCTCACATTATATGGTTATACAAGTCTAATTCATGCTTGATACAATTCTTTGGATCATGCAAGTCCCTCAACTGGAGAATTATGAAACAAATGGCAAGTGCGTAGAGGGTTTCAAACATATCATGCTAGAACGATGCCATTTAGTGAATAACAAATTTTTTAATTTTTTTTTTTTAATTTTTTTTTTTTAGAGCATTTTCAATCAAGTCATTTAAACATTCATCACAATCTCATCATATATGTCCGGAAAGTGACTTGAAAACACAAAGACTCAAAACTGAAAAGAAAACAGAACAAATTAAAGCAAGAATTAAAGCGAAACGAAAAAGACTTGCTATCCCTTCCCAAACTTAGAAATAAACATTGTCCTCAATGTTAAAGAATTCAGACATCAACAACGTTATAACAAGAATTAAAGGGAATAAAGCAGTTAAATACAAGAACAAACACGAAAAAAACAACTACAACACGGTTGCAAAAACAAAAACAAAAACGAAACCAAACAGAAACAAATAAAACAGTAAGCCCTAACAACAGTCTTACACATGCAGAAATCCAACCCAATGAAACGCAAAAACCAAATGAAAGCCCAACCCAAACGAAAGCCCAAAAGCCCAAAAGCGAAGAAAGTAAATAAAACAAAGAAACCAAGTCAGAAGCACAAAGAGCGAGGACTCAGTAAAATAGAAAAAGTGGGCCCTAAAGTCTCGACACCTGTGAGTCACGGGAAACAAAGGGAGAGACGTGTCGACAAGCAGAGGTCTCTCTCACGGTCCCAAGCCAGAAAAATTGGCTTCATAGGAAGGCGTGACGACTTTCGTTTCTCAAAAACGCTGAAAGGCGGAACTGTAATTAAAGGGGTTGGGGACCAGGTGGGGTGACCTAAGGGGATAGGCCGTAAGGGCCGCGCAAAATGCAGAAGCGCAGTGGCTAGGGTTACGTAAAAACTCATTGCGTTGCCATGAGTCGTGGGCTTTTTCGGGCATCCGACGTCGTTTACTAGCCCGAGATCCAGTTTTTGAAGTTTTTGGTAACTGTGTTATTTTCCTATTTTAATTCCTTCGTTAATCCTAGGCTTTCTAGGAGTATTTAATCATAGTGTGCCCCGATTGTCACGCTGCGCCAAGGGGTCGTGATAAAACAAAGACATCCAGATGAATAAGATGACGGAAAGCAAACGCCCACGACAATTGAAACGTCAACAAGGCAAAAAAAGAAGGGATGCAACACGAGGACTTCCCAGGAGGTCACCCATCCTAGTACTACTCTCGCCCAAACTCACTTAACTTCGGAGTTCTGATGGGATCCGGTGCATGTGAGTTGGTATGATCGCATCCGTTAGCTTATAACGCCTAAAAGTATATAAGCCACGTTTGAGCCATGCCATATGACCATGGGTTGGCTATCCAACGCCCCCCGCATGAAATGGCATGGCCTGTCAAGCCTTGTCTTCGCCACCCCTACCATGTGTCGCGCGCAGGCCTGCCGAACTGCCGGTTCCGATCGGCTGTGGGGCCTACCTTACGATAATTGAACCAAAACAAAAAAAAAAAAAAAAATGACAACGTTAAGAACAACCCCAATAATTTCGGCAGTGGGCGTCGAGTCCTGTTGTTTTTTCGCTTTCGTTCGTTTGCGGTGTCCGGTTAATTGGAGAGGAGCTCCACGGGGTGATGTAGTACAGATGGCGTAAGTTATTGGAGAGGAGCTGGACCGACGCGCGTGCAACGGCAAATCGGGCAAACCGCTGATCTGGGCTCCGACCTCAGAATTGGGCCCCCGAACCGTCGATTCGAAGGCAACGGCGTCGCGAGTAAAACTCATCGCGTTGCCATGAGTCGTGGGCTTTTTCGGGCATCCGACGTCGTTTACTAGCCCGAAATCCAGTTTTTGAAGTTTTTGGTAACTGTGTTATTTTCCTATTTTAATTCCTTCGTTAATCCTAGGCTTTCTAGGAGTATTTAATCATAGTGTGCCCCGATTGTCACGCTGCGCCAAGGGGTCGTGATAAAACAAAGACATCCAGATGAATAAGATGACGGAAAGCAAACGCCCACGACAATTGAAACGTCAACAAGGCAAAAAAAGAAGGGATGCAACACGAGGACTTCCCAGGAGGTCACCCATCCTAGTACTACTCTCGCCCAAACTCGCTTAACTTCGGAGTTCTGATGGGATCCGGTGCATGTGAGTTGGTATGATCGCATCCGTTAGCTTATAACGCCTAAAAGTATATAAGCCACGTTTGAGCCATGCCATATGACCATGGGTTGGCTATCCAACGCCCCCCGCATGAAATGGCATGGCCTGTCAAGCCTTGTCTTCGCCACCCCTACCATGTGTCGCGCGCAGGCCTGCCGAACTGCCGGTTCCGATCGGCTGTGGGGCCTACCTTACGATAATTGAACCAAAAAAAAAAAAAAAAAAAAAAACTGACAACGTTAAGAACAACCCCAATAATTTCGGCAGTGGGCGTCGAGTCCTGTTGTTTTTTCGCTTTCGTTCGTTTGCGGTGCCCGGTTAATTGGAGAGGAGCTCCACGGGGTGATGTAGGACAGATGGCGTAAGTTATTGGAGAGGAGCTGGACCGACGCGCGTGCAACGGCAAATCGGGCAAACCGCTGATCTGGGCTCCGACCTTAGAATTGCGCCCACAAACCGTCGATTCGAAGGCAACGGCGTCGCGAGTAAAACTCATCGCGTTTCCATGAGTCGTGGGCTTTTTCGGGCATCCGACGTCGTTTACTAGCCCGAAATCCAGTTTTTGAAGTTTTTGGTAACTGTGTTATTTTCCTATTTTAATTCCTTCGTTAATCCTAGGCTTTCTAGGAGTATTTAATCATAGTGTGCCCCGATTGTCACGCTGCGCCAAGGGGTCGTGATAAAACAAAGACATCCAGATGAATAAGATGACGGAAAGCAAACGCCCACGACAATTGAAACGTCAACAAGGCAAAAAAAGAAGGGATGCAACACGAGGACTTCCCAGGAGGTCACCCTTATTCATCTGGATGTCTTTGTTTGATCACGACCCCTTGGCGTCGTTTACTAGCCCGAAATCCAGTTTTTGAAGTTTTTGGTAACTGTGTTATTTTCCTATTTTAATTCCTTCGTCAATCCTAGGCTTTCTAGGAGTATTTAATCATAGTGTGCCCCGATTGTCACGCTGCGCCAAGGGGTCGTGATAAAACAAAGAGATCCAGATGAATAAGATGACGGAAAGCAAACGCCCACGACAATTGAAACGTCAACAAGGCAAAAAAAGAAGGGATGCAACACGAGGACTTCCCAGGAGGTCACCCATCCTAGTACTACTCTCGCCCAAACTCGCTTGACTTCGAAGTTCTGATGGGATCCGGTGCATGTGAGTTGGTATGATCGCATCCGTTAGCTTATAATGCCTAAAAGTATATAAGCCACGTTTGAGCCATGCCATATGACCATGGGTTGGCTATCCAACGCCCCCCGCATGAAATGGCATGGCCTGTCAGGCCTTGTCGTCGCCACCCCTAC
This sequence comes from Prunus avium, assembly GCF_965620075.1. Classification (NCBI taxonomy): domain Eukaryota; kingdom Viridiplantae; phylum Streptophyta; class Magnoliopsida; order Rosales; family Rosaceae; genus Prunus; species Prunus avium. The sequence goes on from NC_142291.1 coordinate 10,437,310, forward strand.
CATGTGTCGCGCGCAGGCCTGCCGAACTGCCGGTTCCGATCGGCTGTGGGGCCTACCTTACGATAATTGAACCAAAACAAAAAAAACAAAAAAACTGACAACGTTAAGAACAACCCCAATAATTTCGGCAGTGGGCGTCGAGTCCTGTTCTTTTTTCGCTTTCGTTCGTTTGCGGTGCCCGGTTAATTGGAGACGAGCTCCACGGGGTGATGTAGGACAGATGGCGTAAGTTATTGGAGAGGAGCTGGACCGACGCGCGTGCAACGGCAAATCGGGCAAACCGCTGATCTGGGCTCCGACCTTAGAATTGCGCCCACGAACCGTCGATTCGAAGGCAACGGCGTCGCGAGTAAAACTCATCGCGTTGCCATGAGTCGTGGGCTTTTTCGGGCATCCGACGTCGTTTACTAGCCCGAAATCCAGTTTTTGAAGTTTTTGGTAACTGTGTTATTTTCCTATTTTAATTCCTTCGTTAATCCTAGGCTTTCTAGGAGTATTTAATCATAGTGTGCCCCGATTGTCATGCTGCGCCAAGGGGTCGTGATAAAACAAAGACATCCAGATGAATAAGATGACGGAAAGCAAACGCCCACGACAATTGAAACGTCAACAAGGCAAAAAAAGAAGGGATGCAACACGAGGACTTCCCAGGAGGTCACCCTTATTCATCTGGATGTCTTTGTTTGATCACGACCCCTTGGCGTCGTTTACTAGGCCGAAATCCAGTTTTTGAAGTTTTTGGTAACTGTGTTATTTTCCTATTTTAATTCCTTCGTCAATCCTAGGCTTTCTAGGAGTATTTAATCATAGTGTGCCCCGATTGTCACGCTGCGCCAAGGGGTCGTGATAAAACAAAGAGATCCAGATGAATAAGATGACGGAAAGCAAACGCCCACGACAATTGAAACGTCAACAAGGCAAAAAAAGAAGGGATGCAACACGAGGACTTCCCAGGAGGTCACCCATCCTAGTACTACTCTCGCCCAAACTCGCTTGACTTCGGAGTTCTGATGGGATCCGGTGCATGTGAGTTGGTATGATCGCATCCGTTAGCTTATAATGCCTAAAAGTATATAAGCCACGTTTGAGCCATGCCATATGACCATGGGTTGGCTATCCAACGCCCCCCGCATGAAATGGCATGGCCTGTCAGGCCTTGTCGTCGCCACCCCTACCATGTGTCGCGCGCAGGCCTGCCGAACTGCCGGTTCCGATCGGCTGTGGGGCCTACCTTACGATAATTGAACCAAAACAAAAAAAACAAAAAAACTGACAACGTTAAGAACAACCCCAATAATTTCGGCAGTGGGCGTCGAGTCCTGTTCTTTTTTCGCTTTCGTTCGTTTGTGGTGCCCGGTTAATTGGAGACGAGCTCCACGGGGTGATGTAGGACAGATGGCGTAAGTTATTGGAGAGGAGCTGGACCGACGCGCGTGCAACGGCAAATCGGGCAAACCGCTGATCTGGGCTCCGACCTCAGAATTGGGCCCACGAACCGTCGATTCGAAGGCAACGGCATCGCGAGTAACACTCATTGCGTTGCCATGAGTCGTGGGCTTTTTCGGGCATCCGACGTCGTTTACTAGCCCGAAATCCAGTTTTTGAAATTTTTGGTAACTGTGTTATTTTCCTATTTTAATTCCTTCGTCAATCCTAGGCTTTCTAGGAGTATTTAATCATAGTGTGCCCCGATTGTCACGCTGCGCCAAGGGGTCGTGATAAAACAAAGACATCCAGATGAATAAGATGACGGAAAGCAAACGCCCACGACAATTGAAACGTCAACAAGGCAAAAAAATAAGGGATGCAACACGAGGACTTCCCAGGAGGTCACCCATCCTAGTACTACTCTCGCCCAACCTCGGTTAACTTCGGAGTTCTGATGGGATCCGGTGCATGTGAGTTGGTATGATCGCATCCGCTAGCTTATAACGCCTAAAAGTATATAAGCCACGTTTGAGCCATGCCATATGACCATGGGTTGGCTATCCAACGCCCCCCGCATGAAATGGCATGGCCTGTCAACCCTTGTCGTCGCCACCCCTACCCTGTGTCGCGCGCAGGCCTGCCGAACTGCCGGTTCCGATCGGCTGTGGGGCCTACCTTACGATAATTGAACCAAAACAAAAAAAACAAAAAAACTGACAACGTTAAGAACAACCCCAATAATTTCGGCAGTGGGCGTCGAGTCCTGTTGTTTTTTCGCTTTCGTTCGTTTGCGGTGCCCGGTTAATTGGAGAGGAGCTCCACGGGGTGATGTAGGACAGATGGCGTAAGTTATTGGAGAGGAGCTGGACCGACGCGCGTGCAACGGCAAATCGGGCAAACCGCTGATCTGGGCTCCGACCTCAGAATTGGGCCCACGAACCGTCGATTCGAAGGCAACGGCGTCGCGAGTAAAACTCATTGCGTTGCCATGAGTCGTGGGCTTTTTCGGGCATCCGACGTCGTTTACTAGCCCGAAATCCAGTTTTTGAAGTTCTTGGTAACTGTGTTATTTTCCTATTTTAATTCCTTCGTTAATCCTAGGCTTTCTAGGAGTATTTAATCATAGTGTGCCCCGATTGTCACGCTGCGCCAAGGGGTCGTGATAAAACAAAGACATCCAGATGAATAAGATGACGGAAAGCAAACGCCCACGACAATTGAAACGTCAACAAGGCAAAAAAAGAAGGGATGCAACACGAGGACTTCCCAGGAGGTCACCCTTATTCATCTGGATGTCTTTGTTTTATCACGACCCCTTGGCGTCGTTTACTAGCCCGAAATCCAGTTTTTGAAGTTTTTGGTAACTGTGTTATTTTCCTATTTTAATTCCTTCGTCAATCCTAGGCTTTCTAGGAGTATTTAATCATAGTGTGCCCCGATTGTCACGCTGCGCCAAGGGGTCGTGATAAAACAAAGAGATCCAGATGAATAAGATGACGGAAAGCAAACGCCCACGACAATTGAAACTTCAACAAGGCAAAAAAATAAGGGATGCAACACGAGGACTTCCCAGGAGGTCACCCTTATTCATCTGGATGTCTTTGTTTTATCACGACCCCTTGGCGTCGTTTACTAGCCCGAAATCCAGTTTTTGAAGTTTTTGGTAACTGTGTTATTTTCCTATTTTAATTCCTTCGTCAATCCTAGGCTTTCTAGGAGTATTTAATCATAGTGTGCCCCGATTGTCACGCTGCGCCAAGGGGTCGTGATAAAACAAAGACATCCAGATGAATAAGATGACGGAAAGCAAACGCCCACGACAATTGAAACGTCAACAAGGCAAAAAAAGAAGGGATGCAACACGAGGACTTCCCAGGAGGTCACCCTTATTCATCTGGATGTCTTTGTTTTATCACGACCCCTTGGCGTCGTTTACTAGCCCGAAATCCAGTTTTTGAAGTTTTTGGTAACTGTGTTATTTTCCTATTTTAATTCCTTCGTCAATCCTAGGCTTTCTAGGAGTATTTAATCATAGTGTGCCCCGATTGTCACGCTGCGCCAAGGGGTCGTGATAAAACAAAGAGATCCAGATGAATAAGATGACGGAAAGCAAACGCCCACGACAATTGAAACGTCAACAAGGCAAAAAAATAAGGGATGCAACACGAGGACTTCCCAGGAGGTCACCCATCCTAGTACTACTCTCGCTCAAACTCGCTTAACTTCGGAGTTCTGATGGGATCCGGTGCATGTGAGTTGGTATGATCGCATCCGTTAGCTTATAACGCCTAAAAGTATATAAGCCACGTTTGAGCCATGCCATATGACCATGGGTTGGCTATCCAACGCCCCCCGCATGAAATGGTATGGCCTGTCAAGCCTTGTCGTCGCCACCCCTACCATGTGTCGTGCGCAGGCCTGCCGAACTGCCGGTTCCGATCGGCTGTGGGGCCTACCTTATGATAATTGAACCAAAACAAAAAAAAATAAAAAAACTGACAACGTTAAGAACAACCCCAATAATTTCGGCAGTGGGCGTCGAGTCCTGTTGTTTTTTCGCTTTCGTTCGTTAGCGGTGCCCGGTTAATTGGAGACGAGCTCCACGGGGTGATGTAGGACAGATGGCGTAAGTTATTGGAGAGGAGCTGGACCGACGCGCGTGCAACGGCAAATCGGGCAAACCGCTGATCTGGGCTCCGACCTTAGAATTGGGCCCACGAACCGTCGATTCGAAGGCAACGGCGTCGCGAGTAAAACTCATGGCGTTGCCATGAGTCGTGGGCTTTTTCGGGCATCCGACGTCGTTTACTAGCCCGAAATCCAGTTTTTGAAGTTTTTGGTAACTGTGTTATTTTCCTATTTTAATTCCTTCGTTAATCCTAGGCTTTCTAGGAGTATTTAATCATAGTGTGCCCCGATTGTCACGCTGCGCCACGGGGTCGTGATAAAACAAAGACATCCAGATGAATAAGATGACGGAAAGCAAACGCCCACGACAATTGAAACGTCAACAAGGCAAAAAAAGAAGGGATGCAACACGAGGACTTCCCAGGAGGTCACCCATCCTAGTACTACTCTCGCCCAAACTCGCTTATCTTCGGAGTTCTGATGGGATCCGGTGTATGTGAGTTGGTATGATCGCATCCGTTAGCTTATAACGCCTAAAAGTATATAAGCCACGTTTGAGCCATGCCATATGACCATGGGTTGGCTATCCAACGCCCCCCGCATGAAATGGGATGCCGTCGCATGAAATGGCATGGCCTGTCAGGCCTTGTCGTCGCCACCCCTACCATGTGTCGCGCGCAGGCCTGCCGAACTGCCGGTTCCGATCGGCTGTGGGGCCTACCTTACGATAATTGAACCAAAACAAAAAAAAACAAAAAAACTGACAACGTTAAGAACAACCCCAATAATTTCGGCAGTGGGCGTCGAGTCCTGTTGTTTTTTCGCTTTCGTGAGTTTGCGGTGCCCGGTTAATTGGAGACGAGCTCCACGGGGTGATGTAGGACAGATGGCGTAAGTTATTGGAGAGGAGCTGGACCGACGCGCGTGCAACGGCAAATCGGGCAAACCGCTGATCTGGGCTCCGACCTCAGAATTGGCCCCACGAACCGACGATTCGAAGGCAACGGCGTCGCGAGTAAAACTCATTGCGTTGCTGTTGTGTAGATTTCAGCTGCACCAAAATGGATTAAGCTGCATCCTCAACTTGTGATACTCGCAAGTGCACGAGCCGTTTGGTAGTATAGCGTATGTAAGTGCGAGGTCGATCCCACGAGGATTGGTGATTGAATGATCCAATTCATTTTCCCTACACAAAACAGAAATGAAAAATAAAGGAAAAAATAAAACAAGGAAAGAAGAAATAACTAACTCAAGCAGATAAGTTCCCAAGTTCAATTAGATTAATGGATTGATTCTAGCTAAAGTATGATTAAGCCATGGTGTGTGGTCATAACCTTGTGTTCCTAATTCCCTAATTTGATCATTTGTTGTCTAACCTAAAATTAAGCATTAGGAACCCATTAAGCATAGAAGAACAATTTAAACAACCAAGTATGTATCTAATCCCTGTTGTCGAATGTTCATACATACTCTTCCTATTCATAGTTCAATTCGAATTAAAGCATGGTGTATACTCTTAATTCAAACCAAGATAGCTAACATGCAAGCCTAAATGGTGATCAATCATTCAAACTAGCATATTAACTTATAAGCATAATGAATAAGAACAAAAACCATAATTGAAACTTGGAAACTAATTAAACTTGAATACTTAAGAAAGAATGTACATTACAAGAAAAATAAATTACAACTAAGAAAACATTAAAGAAAGCTAGAATTGAGAACTAGAAAGCAAAACTAAGAGAATTTGAGGGAGAGAAGGGAAGGGAGCTCTAGAGAAGTGTTTGAGAGCTCCCCCCCCCTTGGGGTGTGTTTACAAGCTTGGGAAACCTCACTATATATAGGCCTAAGGAAGCTGAAAATCTGAATTAAGTATGGCTAATGCATACAACACTTTGTTTTATAAAATCTGAAATGGTTGATGCACTTCACTAATGCATACAACACTTCCATTATAAAATCTGAAATGGTTGATGCACTTCACTAATAAATCCCACCAGCAGCCCTAGCTCATCTTCATGTCACCATGACCAAGCTTCCAACCAGAAATAATAGCTCATCCTGAGGTCAGCATGACCAGAAACTTCAAGGGCTTACGAATTGGGCTTCCCTTAAGCAAATTAAGACTTTAAGCACTCAAACTTGAAGTTCAGAATGTCTTCTTTCCAGCCATATATCATTTGGGCCAATCCAAGGTCGGAGGAGGAAGTTAAGGCCAAAACAAATTGCTAACTCATTTTGCGCGCTGATAAAATCCATCCTGAGCATGGCTCTGTGTTTGCTAGGTAACAGACTCCATATTTATCCAATGGGGCTGAATTTTGGATATGTTATATTACACACCCATTGGAACAACTTTCATGAAGAATGTGGCCTCATCCGAGCTATGTAGGTTGCTGAAACAAAGCTTGCAATATGACCTACGAAACTGGGCTGGCAGGGGACTGTAGCCAAAATTGAGTTTGTCTTTAAGCTCTTCATCCATTCATCCAAATTAGGCCCTAACATGCATGGATTGCATCATTTACTATCCAAAGCCATCATTATTACCTAAAGCTCAATGAACTGAAAGATAAACACAAAAAGGATTAAAAGCACAAGTTTAACTCAAAAACATAACCAAATCATAAGCTAGAAGGGTACAAAATGATATACAATTATGAACCGATCAGTTGCCATGAGTCGTGGGCTTTTTCGGGCATCCGACGTCGTTTACTAGCCCGAAATCCAGTTTTTGAGGTTTTTGGTAACTGTGTTATTTTCCTATTTTAATTCCTTCGTTAATCCTAGGCTTTCTAGGAGTACTTAATCATAGTGTGCCCCGATTGTCACGCTGCACCACGGGGTCGTGATAAAACAAAGACATCCAGATGAATAAGATGACGGAATGCAAACGCCCACGACAATTGAAACGTCAACAAGGCAAAAAAAAAGAAGGGATGCAACACGAGCACTTCCCAGGAGGTCACCCATCCTAGTACTACTCTCGCCCAAACTCGCTTAACTTCGGAGTTCTGATGGGATCCGGTGCATGTGAGTTGGTATGATCGCATCCGTTAGCTTATAACGCCTATAAGTATATAAGCCACGTTTGAGCCATGCCATATGACCTTGGGTTGGCTATCCAACGCCCCCCGCATGAAATGGCATGGCCTGTCAGGCCTTGTCGTCGCCACCCCTACCATGTGTCGCGCGCAGGCCTGCCGAACTGCCAGTTCCGATCGGCTGTGGGGCCTACCTTACGATAATTGAACCAAAACAAAAAAAAATAAAAAAACGGACAACGTTAAGAACAACCCCAATAATTTCGGCAGTGGGCGTCGAGTCCTGTTGTTTTTTCGCTTTCGTTCGTTTGCGGTGCCCGGTTAATTGGAGACGAGCTCCACGGGGTGATGTAGGACAGATGGCGTAAGTTATTGGAGAGGAGCTGGACCGACGCGCGTGCAACGGCAAATCGGGCAAACCGCTGATCTGGGCTCCGACCTCAGAATTGGGCCCACGAACGGTCGATTCGAAGGCAACGGCGTCGCGAGTAAAACTCATTGCGTTGCCAAGAGTCGTGGGCTTTTTCGGGCATCCGACGTCGTTTACTAGCCCGCAATCCAGTTTTTGAAGTTTTTGGTAACTGTGTTATTTTCCTATTTTAATTCCTTCGTTAATCCTAGGCTTTCTAGGAGTATTTAATCATAGTGTGCCCCGATTGTCACGCTGCGCCACGGGGTCGTGATAGAACAAAGACATCCAGATGAATAAGATGACGGAAAGCAAACGCCCACGACAATTGAAACGTCAACAAGGCAAAAAAAGAAGGGATGCAACACGAGGACTTCCCAGGAGGTCACCCATCCTAGTACTACTCTCGCCCCAACTCGCTTGACTTCGGAGTTCTGATGGGATCCGGTGCATGTGAGTTGGTATGATTGCATCCGTTAGCTTATAACGCCTAAAAGTATATAAGCCACGTTTGAGCCATGCCATATGACCATGGGTTGGCTATCCAACGCCCCCCGCATGAAATGGCATGGCCTGTCAGGCCTTGTCGTCGCCACCCCTACCATATGTCGCGCGCAGGCCTGCCGAACTGCCGGTTCCGATCGGCTGTGGGTCCTACCTTACGATAATTGAACCAAAACAAAAAAAAACAAAAAAACTGACAACGTTAAGAACAACCCCAATAATTTCGGCAGTGGGCGTCGAGTCCTGTTGTTTTTTCGCTTTCGTTCGTTTGCGGTGCCCGGTTAATTGGAGACGAGCTCCACGGGGTGATGTAGGACAGATGGCGTAAGTTATTGGGGAGGAGCTGGACCGACGCGCGTGCAACGGCAAATCGGGCAAACCGCTGATCTGGGCTCCGACCTCAGAATTGGGCCCACGAACCGTCGATTCGAAGGCAACGGCGTCGCGAGTAAAACTCATTGCGTTGCCATGGGTCGTGGACTTTTTCGGGCATCCGACGTCGTTTACTAGCCCGAAATCCAGTTTTTGAAGTTTTTGAAGTTTTTGGTAACTGTGTTATTTTCCTATTTGAATTCCTTCGTTAATCCTAGGCTTTCTAGGAGTATTTAATCATAGTGTGCCCCGATTGTCACGCTGCGCCACGGGGTCGTGATAAAACAAAGACATCCAGATGAATAAGATGACGGAAAGCAAACGCCCACGACAATTGAAACGTCAACAAGGCAAAAAAAGAAGGGATGCAACACGAGGACTTCCCAGGAGGTCACCCATCCTAGTACTACTCTCGCCCAAACTCGCTTAACTTCGGAGTTCTGATGGGATCCGGTGCATGTGAGTTGGTATGATCGCATCCGTCTGCTTATAACGCCTAAAAGTATATAAGCCACGTTTGAGCCATGCCATATGACCATGGGTTGGCTATCCAACGCCCCCCGCATGAAATGGCATGGCCTGTCAGGCCTTGTCGTCGCCACCCCTACCATGTGTCGCGCGCAGGCCTGCCGAACTGCCGGTTCCGATCGGCTGTGGGGCCTACCTTACGATAATTGAACCAAACCAAAAAAAACAAAAAAACTGACAACGTTAAGAACAACCCCAATAATTTCGGCAGTGGGCGTCGAGTCCTGTTGTTTTTTCGCTTTCGTTCGTTTGCGGTGCCCGGTTAATTGGAGACGAGCTCCACGGGGTGATGTAGGACAGATGGCGTAAGTTATTGGAGAGGAGCTGGACCGAAGCGCGTGCAACGGCGAATCGGGCAAACCGCTGATCTGGGCTCCGACCTCAGAATTGGGCCCACGAACAGTCGATTCGAAGGCAACGGCGTCGCGAGTAAAACTCATCGCGTTGCCATGTGTCGTGGGCTTTTTCGGGCATCCGACGTGGTTTACTAGCCCGAAATCCAGTTTTTGAAGTTTTTGGTAACTGTGTTATTTTCCTATTTTAATTCCTTCGTTAATCCTAGGCTTTCTAGGAGTATTTAATCATAGTGTGCCCCGATTGTCACGCTGCGCCAAGGGGTCGTGATAAAACAAAGACATCCAGATGAATAAGATGACGGAAAGCAAACGCCCACGACAATTGAAACGTCAACAAGGCAAAAAAAGAAGGGATGCAACACGAGGACTTCCCAGGAGGTCACCCATCCTAGTACTACTCTCGCCCAAACTCGCTTAACTTCGGAGTTCTGATGGGATCCGGTGCATGTGAGTTGGTATGATCGCATCCGTTAGCTTATAACGCCTAAAAGTAAATAAGCCACGTTTGAGCCATGCCATATGACCATGGGTTGGCTATCCAACGCCCCCCGCATGAAATGGCATGGCCTGTCAAGCCTTGTCGTCGCCACCCTTACCATGTGTCGCGCGCAGGCCTGCCGAACTGCCGGTTCCGATCGGCTGTGGGGCCTACCTTACGATAATTGAACCAAACCAAAAAAAACAAAAAAACTGACAACGTTAAGAACAACCCCAATAATTTCGGCAGTGGGCGTCGAGTCCTGTTGTTTTTTCGCTTTCGTTCGTTTGCGGTGCCGGGTTAATTGGAGACGAGCTCCACAGGGTGATGTAGGACAGATGGCGTAAGTTATTGGAGAGGAGCTGGACCGAAGCGCGTGCAACGGCGAATCGGGCAAACCGCTGATCTGGGCTCCGACCTCAGAATTGGGCCCACGAACCGTCGATTCGAAGGCAACGGCGTCGCGAGTAAAACTCATCGCGTTGCCATGTGTCGTGGGCTTTTTCGGGCATCCGACGTCGTTTACTAGCCCGAAATCCAGTTTTTGAAGTTTTTGGTAACTGTGTTATTTTCCTATTTTAATTCCTTCGTTAATCCTAGGCTTTCTAGGAGTATTTAATCATAGTGTGCCCCGATTGTCACGCTGCGCCAAGGGGTCGTGATAAAACAAAGACATCCAGATGAATAAGATGACGGAAAGCAAACGCCCACGACAATTGAAACGTCAACAAGGCAAAAAAAGAAGGGATGCAACACGAGGACTTCCCAGGAGGTCACCCATCCTAGTACTACTCTCGCCCAAACTCGCTTAACTTCGGAGTTCTGACGGGATCCGGTGCATGTGAGTTGGTATGATCGCATCCGTTAGCTTATAACGCCTAAAAGTAAATAAGCCACGTTTGAGCCATGCCATATGACCATGGGTTGGCTATCCAACGCCCCCCGCATGAAATGGCATGGCCTGTCAAGCCTTGTCGTCGCCACCCTTACCATGTGTCGCGCGCAGGCCTGCCGAACTGCCGGTTCCGATCGGCTGTGGGGCCTACCTTACGATAATTGAACCAAACCAAAAAAAACAAAAAAACTGACAACGTTAAGAACAACCCCAATAATTTCGGCAGTGGGCGTCGAGTCCTGTTGTTTTTTCGCTTTCGTTCGTTTGCGGTGCCGGGTTAATTGGAGACGAGCTCCACGGGGTGATGTAGGACAGATGGCGTAAGTTATTGGAGAGGAGCTGGACCGAAGCGCGTGCAACGGCGAATCGGGCAAACCGCTGATCTGGGCTCCGACCTCAGAATTGGGCCCACGAACCGTCGATTCGAAGGCAACGGCGTCGCGAGTAAAACTCATCGCGTTGCCATGTGTCGTGGGCTTTTTCGGGCATCCGACGTCGTTTACTAGCCCGAAATCCAGTTTTTGAAGTTTTTGGTAACTGTGTTATTTTCCTATTTTAATTCCTTCGTTAATCCTAGGCTTTCTAGGAGTATTTAATCATAGTGTGCCCCGATTGTCACGCTGCGCCAAGGGGTCGTGATAAAACAAAGACATCCAGATGAATAAGATGACGGAAAGCAAACGCCCACGACAATTGAAACGTCAACAAGGCAAAAAAAGAAGGGATGCAACACGAGGACTTCCCAGGAGGTCACCCATCCTAGTACTACTCTCGCCCGAACTCGCTTAACTTCGGAGTTCTGATGGGATCCAGTGCATGTGAGTTGGTATGATCGCATCCGTTAGCTTATAACGCCTAAAAGTAAATAAGCCACGTTTGAGCCATGCCATATGACCATGGGTTGGCTATCCAACGCCCCCCGCATGAAATGGCATGGCCTGTCAAGCCTTGTCGTCGCCACCCTTACCATGTGTCGCGCGCAGGCCTGCTGAACTGCCGGTTCCGATCGGCTGTGGGGCCTACCTTACGATAATTGAACCAAACCAAAAAAAACAAAAAAACTGACAACGTTAAGAACAACCCCAATAATTTCGGCAGTGGGCGTCGAGTCCTGTTGTTTTTTCGCTTTCGTTCGTTTGCGGTGCCCGGTTAATTGGAGACGAGCTCCACGGGGTGATGTAGGACAGATGGCGTAAGTTATTGGAGAGGAGCTGGACCGACGCGCGTGCAACGGCAAATCGGGCAAACCGCTGATCTGGGCTCCGACCTCAGAATTGGGCCCACGAACCGTCGATTCGAAGGCAACGGCGTCGCGAGTAAAACTCATCGCGTTGCCATGTGTCGTGGGCTTTTTCGGGCATCCGACGTCGTTTACTAGCCCGAAATCCAGTTTTTGAAGTTTTTGGTAACTGTGTTATTTTCCTATTTTAATTCCTTCGTTAATCCTAGGCTTTCTAGGAGTATTTAATCATAGTGTGCCCCGATTGTCACGCTGCGCCAAGGGGTCGTGATAAAACAAAGACATCCAGATGAATAAGATGACGGAAAGCAAACGCCCACGACAATTGAAACGTCAACAAGGCAAAAAAAGAAGGGATGCAACACGAGGACTTCCCAGGAGGTCACCCATCCTAGTACTACTCTCACCCAAACTCGCTTAACTTCGGAGTTCTGATGGGATCCGGTGCATGTGAGTTGGTGTGATCGCATCCGTTAGCTTATAACGCCTAAAAGTATATAAGCCACGTTTGAGCCATGCCATATGACCATGGGTTGGCTATCCAACGCCTCACGCATGAAATGGCATGGCCTGTCAAGCCTTGTCGTCGCCACCCTTACCATGTGTCGCGCGCAGGCCTGCCGAACTGCCGGTTCCGATCGGCTGTGGGGCCTACCTTACGATAATTGAACCAAAACAAAAAAAAACAAAAAAACCGACAACGTTAAGAACAACCCCAATAATTTCGGCAGTAGGCGTCGAGTCCTGTTGTTTTTTCGCTTCCGTTCGTTTGCGGTGCCCGGTTAATTGGAGACGAGCTCCACGGGGTGATGTAGGACAGATGGCGTAAATTATTGGAGAGGAGCTGGACCGACGCGCGTGCAACGGCAAATCGGGCAAACCGCTGATCTGGGCTCCGACCTCAGAATTGGGCCCACGAACCGTCGATTCGAAGGCAACGGCGTCGCGAGTAAAACTCATGGCGTTGCCATGAGTTGTGGGCTTTTTCGGGCATCCGACGTCGTTTACTAGCCCGAAATCCAGTTTTTGAAGTTTTTGGTAACTGTGTTATTTTCCTATTTTAATTCCTTCGTCAATCCTAGGCTTTCTAGGAGTATTTAATCATAGTGTGCCCCGATTGTCACGCTGCGCCAAGGGGTCGTGATAAAACAAAGACATCCAGATGAATAAGATGACGGAAAGCAAACCCACGACAATTTAAACGTCAACAAGGCAAAAAAAGAAGGGATGCAACACGAGGACTTCCCAGGAGGTCACCCATCCTAGTACTACTCTCGCCCAAACTCGCTTAGCTTCGGAGTTCTGATGGGATCCGGTGCATGTGAGTTGGTATGATCGCATCCGTTAGCTTATAACGCCTAAAAGTATATAAGCCACGTTTGAGCCATGCCATATGACCATGGGTTGGCTATCCAACGCCCCCTGCATGAAATGGCATGGCCTGTCAAGCCTTGTCGTCGCCACCGCTATCATGTGTCGCGCGTAGGCCTGCCGAACTGCCGGTTCCGATCGGCTGTGGGGCCTACCTTACGATAATTGAACCAAAATAAAAAAAACAAAAAAACTGACAACGTTAAGAACAACCCCAATAATTTCGGCAGTGGGCGTCGAGTCCTGTTGTTTTTTCGCTTTCGTTCGTTTGCGGTGCCCGGTTAATTGGAGACGAGCTCCACGGGGTGATGTAGGACAGATGGCGTAAGTTATTGGAGAGGAGCTGGACCGACGCGCGTGCAACGGCAAATCGGGCAAACCGCTGATCTGGGCTCCGACCTCAGAATTGGGCCCACGAACCGTCGATTCGAAGGCAACGGCGTCGCGAGTAAAACTCATTGCGTTGCCATGAGTCGTGGACTTTTTCGGGCATCCGACGTCGTTTACTAGCCCGAAATCCAGTTTTTGAAGTTTTTGGTAACTGTGTTATTTTCCTATTTTAATTCCTTCGTTAATCCTAGGCTTTCTAGGAGTATTTAATCATAGTGTGCCCCGATTGTCACGCTGCGCCACGGGGTCGTGATAAAACAAAGACATCCAGATGAATAAGATGACGGAAAGCAAACGCTCACGACAATTGAAACGTCAACAAGGCAAAAAAAGAAGGGATGCAACACGAGGACTTCCCAGGAGGTCACCCATCCTAGTACTACTCTCGCCCAAACTCGCTTCACTTCGGAGTTCTGATGGGATCCGGTGCACGTGAGTTGGTATGATCGCATTCGTTAGCTTATAACGCCTAAAAGTATATAAGCCACGTTTGAGCCATGCCATATGACCATGGGTTGGCTATCCAACGTCCCCCGCATGAAATGGCATGGCCTGTCAAGCCTTGTCGTCGCCACCCCTACCATGTGTCGCGCGCAGGCCTGCCGAACTGCCGGTTCCGATCGGCTGTGGGGCCTACCTTACGATAATTGAACCAAAACAAAAAACACAAAAAAACTGACAACGTTAAGAACAACCCCAATAATTTCGGCAGTGGGCGTCGAGTCCTGTTGTTTTTTCGCTTTCGTTCGTTTGCGGTGCCCGGTTAATTGGAGACGAGCTCCACGGGGTGATGTAGGACAGATGGCGTAAGTTATTGGAGAGGAGCTGGACCGACGCGCGTGCAACGGCAAATCGGGCAAACCGCTGATCTGGGCTCCGACCTCAGAATTGGGCCCACGAACCGTCGATTCGAAGGCAACGGCGTCGCGAGTAAAACTCATCGCGTTGCCATGAGTCGTGGACTTTTTCGGGCATCCGACGTCGTTTACTAGCCCGAAATCCAGTTTTTGAAGTTTTTGGTAACTGTGTTATTTTCCTATTTTAATTCCTTCGTTAATCCTAGGCTTTCTAGGAGTATTTAATCATAGTGTGCCCCGATTGTCACGCTGCGCCAAGGGGTCGTGATAAAACAAAGACATCCAGATGAATAAGATGACGGAAAGCAAACGCCCACGACAATTGAAACGTCAACAAGGCAAAAAAAGAAGGGATGCAACACGAGGACTTCCCAGGAGGTCACCCATCCTAGTACTACTCTCACCCAAACTCGCTTAACTTCGGAGTTCTGATGGGATCCGGTGCATGTGAGTTGGTGTGATCGCATCCGTTAGCTTATAACGCCTAAAAGTATATAAGCCACGTTTGAGCCATGCCATATGACCATGGGTTGGCTATCCAACGCCTCACGCATGAAATGGCATGGCCTGTCAAGCCTTGTCGTCGCCACCCTTACCATGTGTCGCGCGCAGGCCTGCCGAACTGCCGGTTCCGATCGGCTGTGGGGCCTACCTTACGATAATTGAACCAAAACAAAAAAAAACAAAAAAACCGACAACGTTAAGAACAACCCCAATAATTTCGGCAGTAGGCGTCGAGTCCTGTTGTTTTTTCGCTTCCGTTCGTTTGCGGTGCCCGGTTAATTGGAGACGAGCTCCACGGGGTGATGTAGGACAGATGGCGTAAATTATTGGAGAGGAGCTGGACCGACGCGCGTGCAACGGCAAATCGGGCAAACCGCTGATCTGGGCTCCGACCTCAGAATTGGGCCCACGAACCGTCGATTCGAAGGCAACGGCGTCGCGAGTAAAACTCATGGCGTTGCCATGAGTTGTGGGCTTTTTCGGGCATCCGACGTCGTTTACTAGCCCGAAATCCAGTTTTTGAAGTTTTTGGTAACTGTGTTATTTTCCTATTTTAATTCCTTCGTCAATCCTAGGCTTTCTAGGAGTATTTAATCATAGTGTGCCCCGATTGTCACGCTGCGCCAAGGGGTCGTGATAAAACAAAGACATCCAGATGAATAAGATGACGGAAAGCAAACCCACGACAATTTAAACGTCAACAAGGCAAAAAAAGAAGGGATGCAACACGAGGACTTCCCAGGAGGTCACCCATCCTAGTACTACTCTCGCCCAAACTCGCTTAGCTTCGGAGTTCTGATGGGATCCGGTGCATGTGAGTTGGTATGATCGCATCCGTTAGCTTATAACGCCTAAAAGTATATAAGCCACGTTTGAGCCATGCCATATGACCATGGGTTGGCTATCCAACGCCCCCTGCATGAAATGGCATGGCCTGTCAAGCCTTGTCGTCGCCACCGCTATCATGTGTCGCGCGTAGGCCTGCCGAACTGCCGGTTCCGATCGGCTGTGGGGCCTACCTTACGATAATTGAACCAAAATAAAAAAAACAAAAAAACTGACAACGTTAAGAACAACCCCAATAATTTCGGCAGTGGGCGTCGAGTCCTGTTGTTTTTTCGCTTTCGTTCGTTTGCGGTGCCCGGTTAATTGGAGACGAGCTCCACGGGGTGATGTAGGACAGATGGCGTAAGTTATTGGAGAGGAGCTGGACCGACGCGCGTGCAACGGCAAATCGGGCAAACCGCTGATCTGGGCTCCGACCTCAGAATTGGGCCCACGAACCGTCGATTCGAAGGCAACGGCGTCGCGAGTAAAACTCATTGCGTTGCCATGAGTCGTGGACTTTTTCGGGCATCCGACGTCGTTTACTAGCCCGAAATCCAGTTTTTGAAGTTTTTGGTAACTGTGTTATTTTCCTATTTTAATTCCTTCGTTAATCCTAGGCTTTCTAGGAGTATTTAATCATAGTGTGCCCCGATTGTCACGCTGCGCCACGGGGTCGTGATAAAACAAAGACATCCAGATGAATAAGATGACGGAAAGCAAACGCTCACGACAATTGAAACGTCAACAAGGCAAAAAAAGAAGGGATGCAACACGAGGACTTCCCAGGAGGTCACCCATCCTAGTACTACTCTCGCCCAAACTCGCTTCACTTCGGAGTTCTGATGGGATCCGGTGCACGTGAGTTGGTATGATCGCATTCGTTAGCTTATAACGCCTAAAAGTATATAAGCCACGTTTGAGCCATGCCATATGACCATGGGTTGGCTATCCAACGTCCCCCGCATGAAATGGCATGGCCTGTCAAGCCTTGTCGTCGCCACCCCTACCATGTGTCGCGCGCAGGCCTGCCGAACTGCCGGTTCCGATCGGCTGTGGGGCCTACCTTACGATAATTGAACCAAAACAAAAAACACAAAAAAACTGACAACGTTAAGAACAACCCCAATAATTTCGGCAGTGGGCGTCGAGTCCTGTTGTTTTTTCGCTTTCGTTCGTTTGCGGTGCCCGGTTAATTGGAGACGAGCTCCACGGGGTGATGTAGGACAGATGGCGTAAGTTATTGGAGAGGAGCTGGACCGACGCGCGTGCAACGGCAAATCGGGCAAACCGCTGATCTGGGCTCCGACCTCAGAATTGGGCCCACGAACCGTCGATTCGAAGGCAACGGCGTCGCGAGTAAAACTCATCGCGTTGCCATGAGTCGTGGACTTTTTCGGGCATCCGACGTCGTTTACTAGCCCGAAATCCAGTTTTTGAAGTTTTTGGTAACTGTGTTATTTTCCTATTTTAATTCCTTCGTTAATCCTAGGCTTTCTAGGAGTATTTAATCATAGTGTGCCCCGATTGTCACGCTGCGCCACGGGGTCGTGATAAAACAAAGACATCCAGATGAATAAGATGACGGAAAGCAAACGCTCACGACAATTGAAACGTCAACAAGGCAAAAAAAGAAGGGATGCAACACGAGGACTTCCCAGGAGGTCACCCATCCTAGTACTACTCTCGCCCAAACTCGCTTAACTTCGGAGTTCTGATGGGATCCGGTGCATGTGAGTTGGTATGATCGCATCCGTTAGCTTATAACGCCTAAAAGTATATAAGCCACGTTTGAGCCATGCCATATGACCATGGGTTGGCTATCCAACGCCCCCCGCATGAAATGGCATGGCCTGTCAGGCCTTGTCGTCGCCACCCCTACCATGTGTCGCGCGCAGGTCTGCCGAACTGCCGGTTCCGATCGGCTGTGGGGCCTACCTTACGATAATTGAACCAAAACCAAAAAAAACAAAAAAACTGACAACGTTAAGAACAACCCCAATAATTTCGGCAGTGGGCGTCGAGTCCTGTTGTTTTTTCGCTTTCGTTCATTTGCGGTGCCCGGTTAATTGGAGACGAGCTCCACGGGGTGATGTAGGACAGATGGCGTAAGTTATTGGAGAGGAGCTGGACCGACGCGCGTGCAACGGCAAATCGGGCAAACCGCTGATCTGGGCTCCGACCTCAGAATTGGGCCCACGAACCGTCGATTCGAAGGCAACGGCGTCGCGAGTAAAACTCATTGCGTTGCCATGAGTCGTGGACTTTTTCGGGCATCCGACGTCGTTTACTAGCCCGAAATCCAGTTTTTGAAGTTTTTGGTAACTGTGTTATTTTCCTATTTTAATTCCTTCGTTAATCCTAGGCTTTCTAGGAGTATTTAATCATAGTGTGCCCCGATTGTCACGCTGCGCCACGGGGTCGTGATAAAACAAAGACATCCAGATGAATAAGATGACGGAAAGCAAACGCTCACGACAATTGAAACGTCAACAAGGCAAAAAAAGAAGGGATGCAACACGAGGACTTCCCAGGAGGTCACCCATCCTAGAACTACTCTCGCCCAAACTCGCTTAACTTCGGAGTTCTGATGGGATCCGGTGCATGTGAGTTGGTATGATCGCATCCGTTAGCTTATAACGCCTAAAAGTATATAAGCCACGTTTGAGCCATGCCATATGACCATGGGTTGGCTATCCAACGCCCCCCGCATGAAATGGCATGGCCTGTCAGGCCTTGTCGTCGCCACCCCTACCATGTGTCGCGCGCAGGCCTGCCGAACTGCCGGTTCCGATCGGCTGTGGGGCCTACCTTACGATAATTGAACCAAAACCAAAAAAAACAAAAAAACTGACAACGTTAAGAACAACCCCAATAATTTCGGCAGTGGGCGTCGAGTACTGTTGTTTTTTCGCTTTCGTTCATTTGCGGTGCCCGGTTAATTGGAGACGAGCTCCACGGGGTGATGTAGGACAGATGGCGTAAGTTATTGGAGAGGAGCTGGACCGACGCGCGTGCAACGGCAAATCGGGCAAATCGCTGATCTGGGATCCGACCTCAGAATTGGGCCCACGAACCGTCGATTCGAAGGCAACGGCGTCGCGAGTAAAACTCATTGCGTTGCCATGAGTCGTGGACTTTTTCGGGCATCCGACGTCGTTTACTAGCCCGAAATCCAGTTTTTGAAGTTTTTGGTAACTGTGTTATTTTCCTATTTTAATTCCTTCGTTAATCCTAGGCTTTCTAGGAGTATTTAATCATAGTGTGCCCCGATTGTCACGCTGCGCCACGGGGTCGTGATAAAACAAAGACATCCAGATGAATAAGATGACGGAAAGCAAACGCTCACGACAATTGAAACGTCAACAAGGCAAAAAAAGAAGGGATGCAACACGAGGACTTCCCAGGAGGTCACCCATCCTAGTACTACTCTCGCCCAAACTCGCTTAACTTCGGAGTTCTGATGGGATCCGGTGAATGTGAGTTGGTATGATCGCATCCATTAGCTTATAACGCCTAAAAGTATATAAGCCACGTTTGAGCCATGCCATATGACCATGGGTTGGCAATCCAACGCCCCCCGCATGAAATGGCATGGCCTGTCAGGCCTTGTCGTCGCCACCCCTACCATGTGTCGCGCGCAGGCCTGCCGAACTGCCGGTTGCGATCGGCTGTGGGGCCTACCTTACGATAATTGAACCAAAACCAAAAAAAACAAAAAAACTGACAACGTTAAGAACAACCCCAATAATTTCGGCAGTGGGCGTCGAGTCCTGTTGTTTTTTCGCTTTCGTTCATTTGCGGTGCCCGGTTAATTGGAGACGAGCTCCACGGGGTGATGTAGGACAGATGGCGTAAGTTATTGGAGAGGAGCTGGACCGACGCGCGTGCAACGGCAAATCGGGCAAACCGCTGATCTGGGCTCCGACCTCAGAATTGGGCCCACGAACCGTCGATTCGAAGGCAACGGCGTCGCGAGTAAAACTCGTTGCGTTGCCATGAGTCGTGGGCTTTTTCGGGCATCCGACGTCGTTTACTAGCCCGAAATCCAGTTTTTGAAGTTTTTGGTAACTGTGTTATTTTCCTATTTTAATTCCTTCGTTAATCCTAGGCTTTCTAGGAGTATTTAATCATAGTGTGCCCCGATTAGCACGCTGCGCCAAGGGGTCGTGATAAAACAAAGACATCCAGATGAATAAGATGACGGAATGCAAACGCCCACGACAATTGAAACGTCCACAAGGCAAAAAAAGAAGGGATGCAACACGAGGACTTCCCAGGAGGTCACCCATCCTAGTACTACTCTCGCCCAAACTCGCTAAACTTCGGAGTTTTGATGGGATCCGGTGCATGTGAGTTGGTATGATCGCATCCGTTAGCTTATAACGCCTAAAAGTATATCAGCTACGTTTGAGCCATGCCATATGACCATGGGTTGGCTATCCAACACCCCCCGCATGAAATGGCATGGCCTGTCAAGCCCTGTCGTCGCCACCCCTACCACGTGTCGCGCGCAGGCCTGCCGAACTGCCGGTTCCGATCGGCTGTGGGGCCTACCTTACGATAATTGAACCAAAACAAAAAAAATAAAAAAACTGACAACGTTAAGAACAACCCCAATAATTTCGGCAGTGGGCGTCGAGTCCTGCTGTTTTTTCGCTTTCGTTCGTTTGCGGTGCCCGGTTAATTGGAGACGAGCTCCACGGGGTGATGTAGGACAGATGGCGTAAGTTATTGGAGAGGAGCTGGACCGACGCGCGTGCAACGGCAAATCGGGCAAACCGCTGATCTGGGCTCCGACCTCAGAATTGGGCCCACGAACCGTCGATTCGAAGGCAACGGCGTCGCGAGTAAAACTCGTTGCGTTGCCATGAGTCGTGGGCTTTTTCGGGCATCCGACGTCGTTTACTAGCCCGAAATCCAGTTTTTGAAGTTTTTGGTAACTGTGTTATTTTCCTATTTTAATTCCTTCGTTAATCCTAGGCTTTCTAGGAGTATTTAATCATAGTGTGCCCCGATTGTCACGCTGCGCCAAGGGGTCGTGATAAAACAAAGACATCCAGATGAATAAGATGACGGAATGCAAACGCCCACGACAATTGAAACGTCCACAAGGCAAAAAAAGAAGGGATGCAACACGAGGACTTCCCAGGAGGTCACCCATCCTAGTACTACTCTCGCCCAAACTCGCTAAACTTCGGAGTTTTGATGGGATCCGGTGCATGTGAGTTGGTATGATCGCATCCGTTAGCTTATAACGCCTAAAAGTATATCAGCTACGTTTGAGCCATGCCATATGACCATGGGTTGGCTATCCAACACCCCCCGCATGAAATGGCATGGCCTGTCAAGCCCTGTCGTCGCCACCCCTACCACGTGTCGCGCGCAGGACTGCCGAACTGCCGGTTCCGATCGGCTGTGGGGCCTACCTTACGATAATTGAACCAAAACAAAAAAAATAAAAAAACTAACAACGTTAAGAACAACCCCAATAATTTCGGCAGTGGGCGTCGAGTCCTGCTGTTTTTTCGCTTTCGTTCGTTTGCGGTGCCCGGTTAATTGGAGACGAGCTCCACGGGGTGATGTAGGACAGATGGCGTAAGTTATTGGAGAGGAGCTGGACCGACGCGCGTGCAACGGCAAATCGGGCAAACCGCAGATCTGGGCTCCGACCTCAGAATTGGGACCACGAATCGTCGATTCGAAGGCAACGGCGTCGCGAGTAAAACTCATTGCGCTGCCATGAGTCGTGGGCTTTTTCGGGCATCCGACGTCGTTTACTAGCCCGAAATCCAGTTTTTGAAGTTTTTGGTAACTGTGTTATTTTCCTATTTTAATTCCTTCGTTAATCCTAGGCTTTCTAGGAGTATTTAATCATAGTGTGCCCCGATTGTCACGCTGCGCCAAGGGGTCGTGATAAAACAAAGACATCCAGATGAATAAGATGACGGAAAGCAAACGCCCACGACAATTGAAACGTCAACAAGGCAAAAAAAGAAGGGATGCAACACGAGGACTTCCCAGGAGGTCACCCATCCTAGTACTACTCTCGCCAAAACTGACAACGTTAAGAACAACCCCAATAATTTCGGCAGTGGGCGTCGAGTCCTCCTGTTTTTTCGCTTTCGTTCGTTTGCGGTGCCCGGTTAATTGGAGACGAGCTCCACGGGGTGATGTAGGACAGATGGCGTAAGTTATTGGAGAGGAGCTGGACCGACGCGCGTGCAACGGCAAATCGGGCAAACCGCTGATCTGGGCTCCGACCTCAGAATTGGGCCCACGAACCGTCGATTCGAAGGCAACGGCGTCGCGAGTAAAACTCATTGCCTTGCCATGAGTCGTGGGCTTTTTCGGGCATCCGACGTCGTTTACTAGCCCGAAATCCAGTTTTTGAAGTTTTTGGTAACTGTGTTATTTTCCTATTTTAATTCCTTCGTTAATCGTAGGCTTTCTAGGAGTATTTAATCATAGTGTGCCCCGATTGTCACGCTGCGCCAAGGGGTCGTGATAAAACAAAGACATCCAGATGAATAAGATGACGGAAAGCAAACGCCCACGACAATTGAAACGTCAACAAGGCAAAAAAAGAAGGGATGCAACACGAGGACTTCCCAGGAGGTCACCCATCCTAGTACTACTCTCGCCAAAACTGACAACGTTAAGAACAACCCCAATAATTTCGGCAGTGGGCGTCGAGTCCTGCTGTTTTTTCGCTTTCGTTCGTTTGCGGTGCCCGGTTAATTGGAGACGAGCTCCACGGGGTGATGTAGGACAGATGGCGTAAGTTATTGGAGAGGAGCTGGACCGACGCGCGTGCAACGGCAAATCGGGCAAACCGCTGATCTGGGCTCCGACCTCAGAATTGGGCCCACGAACCGTCGATTCGAAGGCAACGGCGTCGCGAGTAAAACTCATTGCCTTGCCATGAGTCGTGGGCTTTTTCGGGCATCCGACGTCGTTTACTAGCCCGAAATCCAGTTTTTGAAGTTTTTGGTAACTGTGTTATTTTCCTATTTTAATTCCTTCGTTAATCGTAGGCTTTCTAGGAGTATTTAATCATAGTGTGCCCCGATTGTCACGCTGCGCCAAGGGGTCGTGATAAAACAAAGACATCCAGATGAATAAGATGACGGAAAGCAAACGCCCACGACAATTGAAACGTCAACAAGGCAAAAAAAGAAGGGATGCAACACGAGGACTTCCCAGGAGGTCACCCATCCTAGTACTACTCTCGCCAAAACTGACAACGTTAAGAACAACCCCAATAATTTCGGCAGTGGGCGTCGAGTCCTGCTGTTTTTTCGCTTTCGTTCGTTTGCGGTGCCCGGTTAATTGGAGACGAGCTCCACGGGGTGATGTAGGACAGATGGCGTAAGTTATTGGAGAGGAGCTGGACCGACGCGCGTGCAACGGCAAATCGGGCAAACCGCTGATCTGGGCTCCGACCTCAGAATTGGGCCCACGAACCGTCGATTCGAAGGCAACGGCGTCGCGAGTAAAACTCATTGCGTTGCCATGAGTCGTGGGCTTTTTCGGGCATCCGACGTCGTTTACTAGCCCGAAATCCAGTTTTTGAAGTTTTTGGTAACTGTGTTATTTTCCTATTTTAATTCCTTCGTTAATCCTAGGCTTTCTAGGAGTATTTAATCATAGTGTGCCCCGATTGTCACGCTGCGCCAAGGGGTCGTGATAAAACAAAGACATCCAGATGAATAAGATGACGGAAAGCAAACGCCCACGACAATTGAAACGTCAACAAGGCAAAAAAAGAAGGGATGCAACACGAGGACTTCCCAGGAGGTCACCCATCCCAGTACTACTCTCGCCAAAACTGACAACGTTAAGAACAACCCCAATAATTTCGGCAGTGGGCGTCGAGTCCTGCTGTTTTTTCGCTTTCGTTCGTTTGCGGTGCCCGGTTAATTGGAGACGAGCTCCACGGGGTGATGTAGGACAGATGGCGTAAGTTATTGGAGAGGAGCTGGACCGACGCGCGTGCAACGGCAAATCGGGCAAACCGCTGATCTGGGCTCCGACCTCAGAATTGGGCCCACGAACCGTCGATTCGAAGGCAACGGCGTCGCGAGTAAAACTCATTGCGTTGCCCTGAGTCGTGGGCTTTTTCGGGCATCCGACGTCGTTTACTAGCCCGAAATCCAGTTTTTGAAGTTTTTGGTAACTGTGTTATTTTCCTATTTTAATTCCTTCGTTAATCCTAGGCTTTCTAGGAGTATTTAATCATAGTGTGCCCCGATTGTCACGCTGCGCCAAGGGGTCGTGATAAAACAAAGACATCCAGATGAATAAGATGACGGAAAGCAAACGCCCACGACAATTGAAACGTCAACAAGGCAAAAAAAGAAGGGATGCAACACGAGGACTTCCCAGGAGGTCACCCATCCTAGTACTACTCTCGCCAAAACTGACAACGTTAAGAACAACCCCAATAATTTCGGCAGTGGGCGTCGAGTCCTGCTGTTTTTTCGCTTTCGTTCGTTTGCGGTGCCCGGTTAATTGGAGACGAGCTCCACGGGGTGATGTAGGACAGATGGCGTAAGTTATTGGAGAGGAGCTGGACCGACGCGCGTGCAACGGCAAATCGGGCAAACCGCTGATCTGGGCTCCGACCTCAGAATTGGGCCCACGAACCGTCGATTCGAAGGCAACGGCGTCGCGAGTAAAACTCATTGCGCTGCCATGAGTCGTGGGCTTTTTCGGGCATCCGACGTCGTTTACTAGCCCGAAATCCAGTTTTTGAAGTTTTTGGTAACTGTATTATTTTCCTATTTTAATTCCTTCGTTAATCCTAGGCTTTCTAGGAGTATTTAATCATAGTGTGCCCCGATTGTCACGCTGCGCCAAGGGGTCGTGATAAAACAAAGACATCCAGATGAATAAGATGACGGAAAGCAAACGCCCACGACAATTGAAACGTCAACAAGGCAAAAAAAGAAGGGATGCAACACGAGGACTTCCCAGGAGGTCACCCATCCTAGTACTACTCTCGCCCAAACTCGCTTCACTTCGGAGTTCTGATGGGATCCGGTGCATGTGAGTTGGTATGATCGCATCCGTTAGCTTATAACGCCTAAAAGTATATAAGCCACGTTTGAGCCATGCCATATGACCATGGGTTGGCTATCCAACGCCCCCCGCATGAAATGGCATGGCCTGTCAAGCCTTGTCGTCGCCACCCCTACCACGTGTCGCGCGCAGGCCTGCCGAACTGCCGGTTCCGATCGGCTGTGGAGCCTACCTTACGATAATTGAACCAAAACAAAAAAAACAAAAAAACTGACAACGTTAAGAACAACCCCAATAATTTCGGCAGTGGGCGTCGAGTCCTGTTGTTTTTTCGCTTTCGTTCGTTTGCGGTGCCCGGTTAATTGGAGACGAGCTCCACGGGGTGATGTAGGACAGATGGCGTAAGTTATTGGAGAGGAGCTGGACCGACGCGCGTGCAACGGCAAATCGGGCAAACCGCTGATCTGGGCTCCGACCTCAGAATTGGGCCCACGAACCGTCGATTCGAAGGCAACGGCGTCGCGAGTAAAACTCATTGCGTTGCCATGAGTCGTGGGCTTTTTCGGGCATCCGACGTCGTTTACTAGCCCGAAATCCAGTTTTTGAAGTTTTTGGTAACTGTATTATTTTCCTATTTTAATTCCTTCGTTAATCCTAGGCTTTCTAGGAGTATTTAATCATAGTGTGCCCCGATTGTCACGCTGCGCCAAGGGGTCGTGATAAAACAAAGACATCCAGATGAATAAGATGACGGAAAGCAAACGCCCACGACAATTGAAACGTCAACAAGGCAAAAAAAGAAGGGATGCAACACGAGGACTTCCCAGGAGGTCACCCATCCTAGTACTACTCTCGCCCAAACTCGCTTAACTTCGGAGTTCTGATGGGATCCGGTGCATGTGAGTTGGTATGAACGCATCCGTTAGCTTATAACGCCTAAAAGTATATAAGCCACGTTTGAGCCATGCCATATGACCATGGGTTCGCTATCCAACGCCCCCCGCATGAAATGGCATGGCCTGTCAAGCCTTGTCGTCGCCACCCCTACCACGTGTCGCGCGCAGGCCTGCCGAACTGCCGGTTCCGATCGGCTGTGGGGCCTACCTCACGATAATTGAACCAAAACAAAAAAAACAAAAAAACTGACAACGTTAAGAACAACCCCAATAATTTCGGCAGTGGGCGTCGAGTCCTGTTGTTTTTTCGCTTTCGTTCGTTTGCGGTGCCCGGTTAATTGGAGACGAGCTCCACGGGGTGATGTAGGACAGATGGCGTAAGTTATTGGAGAGGAGCTGGACCGACGCGCGTGCAACGGCAAATCGGGCAAACCGCTGATCTGGGCTCCGACCTCAGAATTGGGCCCACGAACCGTCGATTCGAAGGCAACGGCGTCGCGAGTAAAACTCATTGCGTTGCCATGAGTCGTGGGCTTTTTCGGGCATCCGACGTCGTTTACTAGCCCGAAATCCAGTTTTTGAAGTTTTTGGTAACTGTATTATTTTCCTATTTTAATTCCTTCGTTAATCCTAGGCTTTCTAGGAGTATTTAATCATAGTGTGCCCCGATTGTCACGCTGCGCCAAGGGGTCGTGATAAAACAAAGACATCCAGATGAATAAGATGACGGAAAGCAAACGCCCACGACAATTGAAACGTCAACAAGGCAAAAAAAGAAGGGATGCAACACGAGGACTTCCCAGGAGGTCACCCATCCTAGTACTACTCTCGCCCAAACTCGCTTAACTTCGGAGTTCTGATGGGATCCGGTGCATGTGAGTTGGTATGAACGCATCCGTTAGCTTATAACGCCTAAAAGTATATAAGCCACGTTTGAGCCATGCCATATGACCATGGGTTGGCTATCCAACGCCCCCCGCATGAAATGGCATGGCCTGTCAAGCCTTGTCGTCGCCACCCCTACCACGTGTCGCGCGCAGGCCTGCCGAACTGCCGGTTCCGATCGGCTGTGGGGCCTACCTCACGATAATTGAACCAAAACAAAAAAAACAAAAAAACTGACAACGTTAAGAACAACCCCAATAATTTCGGCAGTGGGCGTCGAGTCCTGCTGTTTTTTCGCTTTCGTTCGTTTGCGGTGCCCGGTTAATTGGAGACGAGCTCCACGGGGTGATGTAGGACAGATGGCGTAAGTTATTGGAGAGGAGCTGGACCGACGCGCGTGCAACGGCAAATCGGGCAAACCGCTGATCTGGGCTCCGACCTCAGAATTAGGCCCACGAACCGTCGATTCGAAGCCAACGGCGTCGCGAGTAAAACTCATGGCGTTGCCATGAGTCGTGGGCTTTTTCGGGCATCCGACGTCGTTTACTAGCCCGAAATCCAGTTTTTGAAGTTTTTGGTAACTGTGTTATTTTCCTATTTTAATTCCTTCGTTAATCCTAGGCTTTCTAGGAGTATTTAATCATAGTGTGCCCCGATTATCACGCTGCGCCAAGGGGTCGTGATAAAACAAAGACATCCAGATGAATAAGATGACGGAAAGCAAACGCCCACGACAATTGAAACGTCAACAAGGCAAAAAAAGAAGGGATGCAACACGAGGACTTCCCAGGAGGTCACCCATCCCAGTACTACTCTCGCCAAAACTGACAACGTTAAGAACAACCCCAATAATTTCGGCAGTGGGCGTCGAGTCCTGCTGTTTTTTCGCTTTCGTTCGTTTGCGGTGCCCGGTTAATTGGAGACGAGCTCCACGGGGTGATGTAGGACAGATGGCGTAAGTTATTGGAGAGGAGCTGGACCGACGCGCGTGCAACGGCAAATCGGGCAAACCGCTGATCTGGGCTCCGACCTCAGAATTAGGCCCACGAACCGTCGATTCGAAGCCAACGGCGTCGCGAGTAAAACTCATGGCGTTGCCATGAGTCGTGGGCTTTTTCGGGCATCCGACGTCGTTTACTAGCCCGAAATCCAGTTTTTGAAGTTTTTGGTAACTGTGTTATTTTCCTATTTTAATTCCTTCGTTAATCCTAGGCTTTCTAGGAGTATTTAATCATAGTGTGCCCCGATTATCACGCTGCGCCAAGGGGTCGTGATAAAACAAAGACATCCAGATGAATAAGATGACGGAAAGCAAACGCCCACGACAATTGAAACGTCAACAAGGCAAAAAAAGAAGGGATGCAACACGAGGACTTCCCAGGAGGTCACCCATCCCAGTACTACTCTCGCCAAAACTGACAACGTTAAGAACAACCCCAATAATTTCGGCAGTGGGCGTCGAGTCCTGCTGTTTTTTCGCTTTCGTTCGTTTGCGGTGCCCGGTTAATTGGAGACGAGCTCCACGGGGTGATGTAGGACAGATGGCGTAAGTTATTGGAGAGGAGCTGGACCGACGCGCGTGCAACGGCAAATCGGGCAAACCGCTGATCTGGGCTCCGACCTCAGAATTGGGCCCACGAACCGTCGATTCGAAGGCAACGGCGTCGCGAGTAAAACTCATTGCGTTGCCCTGAGTCGTGGGCTTTTTCGGGCATCCGACGTCGTTTACTAGCCCGAAATCCAGTTTTTGAAGTTTTTGGTAACTGTGTTATTTTCCTATTTTAATTCCTTCGTTAATCCTAGGCTTTCTAGGAGTATTTAATCATAGTGTGCCCCGATTGTCACGCTGCGCCAAGGGGTCGTGATAAAACAAAGACATCCAGATGAATAAGATGACGGAAAGCAAACGCCCACGACAATTGAAACGTCAACAAGGCAAAAAAAGAAGGGATGCAACACGAGGACTTCCCAGGAGGTCACCCATCCTAGTACTACTCTCGCCAAAACTGACAACGTTAAGAACAACCCCAATAATTTCGGCAGTGGGCGTCGAGTCCTGCTGTTTTTTCGCTTTCGTTCGTTTGCGGTGCCCGGTTAATTGGAGACTAGCTCCACAGGGTGATGTAGGACAGATGGCGTAAGTTATTGGAGAGGAGCTGGACCGACGCGCGTGCAACGGCAAATCGGGCAAACCGCTGATCTGGGCTCCGACCTCAGAATTGGGCCCACGAACCGTCGATTCGAAGGCAACGGCGTCGCGAGTAAAACTCATTGCGTTGCCATGAGTCGTGGGCTTTTTCGGGCATCCGACGTCGTTTACTAGCCCGAAATCCAGTTTTTGAAGTTTTTGGTAACTGTGTTATTTTCCTATTTTAACTCCTTCGTTAATCCTAGGCTTTCTAGGAGTATTTAATCATAGTGTGCCCCGATTGTCACGCTGCGCCAAGGGGTCGTGATAAAACAAAGACATCCAGATGAATAAGATGACGGAAAGCAAACGCCCACGACATTTGAAATGTCAACAAGGCAAAAAAAGAAGGGATGCAACACGAGGACTTCCCAGGAGGTCACCCATCCTAGTACTACTCTCGCCCAAACTCGCTTAACTTCGGAGTTCTGATGGGATCCGGTGCATGTGAGTTGGTATGATCGCATCCGTTAGCTTATAACGCCTAAAAGTATATAAGCCACGTTTGAGCCATGCCATATGACCATGGGTTGGCTATCCAACGCCCCCCGCATGAAATGGCATGGCCTGTCAAGCCTTGTCGTCGCCACCCCTACCACGTGTCGCGCGCAGGCCTGCCGAACTGCCGGTTCCGATCGGCTGTGGGGCCTACCTTACGATAATTGAACCAAAAGAAAAAAAACAAAAAAACTGACAACGTTAAGAACAACCCCAATAATTTCGGCAGTGGGCGTCGAGTCCTGCTGTTTTTTCGCTTTCGTTCGTTTGCGGTGCCCGGTTAATTGGAGACGAGCTCCACGGGGTGATGTAGGACAGATGGCGTAAGTTATTGGAGAGGAGTTGGACCGACGCGCGTGCAACGGTAAATCGGGCAAACCGCTGATCTAGGCTCCGACCTCAGAATTGGGCCCACGAACCGTCGATTCGAAGGCAACGGCGTCGTGAGTAAAACTCATTGCGCTGCCATGAGTCGTGGGCTTTTTCGGGCATCCGACGTCGTTTACTAGCCCGAAATCCAGTTTTTGAAGTTTTTGGTAACTGTATTATTTTCCTATTTTAATTCCTTCGTTAATCCTAGGCTTTCTAGGAGTATTTAATCATAGTGTGCCCCGATTGTCACGCTGCGCCAAGGGGTCGTGATAAAACAAAGACATCCAGATGAATAAGATGACGGAAAGCAAACGCCCACGACCATTGAAACGTCAACAAGGCAAAAAAAGAAGGGATGCAACACGAGGACTTCCCAGGAGGTCACCCATCCTAGTACTACTCTCGCCAAAACTGACAACGTTAAGAACAACCCCAATAATTTCGGCAGTGGGCGTCGAGTCCTGCTGTTTTTTCGCTTTCGTTCGTTTGCGGTGCCCGGTTAATTGGAGACGAGCTCCACGGGGTGATGTAGGACAGATGGCGTAAGTTATTGGAGAGGAGCTGGACCGACGCGCGTGCAACGGCAAATCGGGCAAACCGCTGATCTGGGCTCCGACCTCAGAATTGGGCCCACGAACCGTCGATTCGAAGGCAACGGCGTTGCGAGTAAAACTCATTGCGCTGCCATGAGTCGTGGGCTTTTTCGGGCATCCGACGTCGTTTACTAGCCCGAAATCCAGTTTTTGAAGTTTTTGGTAACTGTATTATTTTCCTATTTTAATTCCTTCGTTAATCCTAGGCTTTCTAGGAGTATTTAATCATAGTGTGCCCCGATTATCACGCTGCGCCAAGGGGTCGTGATAAAACAAAGACATCCAGATGAATAAGATGACGGAAAGCAAACGCCCACGACAATTGAAACGTCAACAAGGCAAAAAAAGAAGGGATGCAACACGAGGACTTCCCAGGAGGTCACCCATCCTAGTACTACTCTCGCCAAAACTGACAACGTTAAGAACAACCCCAATAATTTCGGCAGTGGGCGTCGAGTCCTGCTGTTTTTTCGCTTTCGTTCGTTTGCGGTGCCCGGTTAATTGGAGACGAGCTCCACGGGGTGATGTAGGACAGATGGCGTAAGTTATTGGAGAGGAGCTGGACCGACGCGCGTGCAACGGCAAATCGGGCAAACCGCTGATCTGGGCTCCGACCTCAGAATTGGGCCCACGAACCGTCGATTCGAAGGCAACGGCGTCGCGAGTAAAACTCATTGCGCTGCCATGAGTCGTGGGCTTTTTCGGGCATCCGACGTCGTTTACTAGCCCGAAATCCAGTTTTTGAAGTTTTTGGTAACTGTATTATTTTCCTATTTTAATTCCTTCGTTAATCCTAGGCTTTCTAGGAGTATTTAATCATAGTGTGCCCCGATTGTCACGCTGCGCCAAGGGGTCGTGATAAAACAAAGACATCCAGATGAATAAGATGACGGAAAGCAAACGCCCACGACAATTGAAACGTCAACAAGGCAAAAAAAGAAGGGATGCAACACGAGGACTTCCCAGGAGGTCACCCATCCTAGTACTACTCTCGCCCAAACTAGCTTAACTTCGGAGTTCTGATGGGATCCGGTGCATGTGAGTTGGTATGATCGCATCCGTTAGCTTATAACGCCTAAAATTATATAAGCCACGTTTGAGCCATGCCATATGACCATGGGTTGGCTATCCAACGCCCCCCGCATGAAATGGCATGGCCTGTCAAGCCTTGTCGTCGCCACCCCTACCACGTGTCGCGCGCAGGCCTGCCGAACTGCCGGTTCCGATCGGCTGTGGGGCCTACCTTACGATAATTGAACCAAAACAAAAAAAACAAAAAAACTGACAACGTTAAGAACAACCCCAATAATTTCGGCAGTGGGCGTCGAGTCCTGCTGTTTTTTCGCTTTCGTTCGTTTGCGGTGCCCGGTTAATTGGAGACGAGCTCCACGGGGTGATGTAGGACAGATGGCGTAAGTTATTGGAGAGGAGCTGGACCGACGCGCGTGCAACGGCAAATCGGGCAAACCGCTGATCTGGGCTCCGACCTCAGAATTGGGCCCACGAACCGTCGATTCGAAGGCAACGGCGTCGCGAGTAAAACTCATTGCGCTGCCATGAGTCGTGGGCTTTTTCGGGCATCCGACGTCGTTTACTAGCCCGAAATCCAGTTTTTGAAGTTTTTGGTAACTGTATTATTTTCCTATTTTAATTCCTTCGTTAATCCTAGGCTTTCTAGGAGTATTTAATCATAGTGTGCCCCGATTGTCACGCTGCGCCAAGGGGTCGTGATAAAACAAAGACATCCAGATGAATAAGATGACGGAAAGCAAACGCCCACGACAATTGAAACGTCAACAAGGCAAAAAAAGAAGGGATGCAACACGAGGACTTCCCAGGAGGTCACCCATCCTAGTACTACTCTCGCCCAAACTAGCTTAACTTCGGAGTTCTGATGGGATCCGGTGCATGTGAGTTGGTATGATCGCATCCGTTAGCTTATAACGCCTAAAATTATATAAGCCACGTTTGAGCCATGCCATATGACCATGGGTTGGCTATCCAACGCCCCCCGCATGAAATGGCATGGCCTGTCAAGCCTTGTCGTCGCCACCCCTACCACGTGTCGCGCGCAGGCCTGCCGAACTGCCGGTTCCGATCGGCTGTGGGGCCTACCTTACGATAATTGAACCAAAACAAAAAAAAACAAAAAAACTGACAACGTTAAGAACAACCCCAATAATTTCGGCAGTGGGCGTCGAGTCCTGCTGTTTTTTCGCTTTCGTTCGTTTGCGGTGCCCGGTTAATTGGAGACGAGCTCCACGGGGTGATGTAGGACAGATGGCGTAAGTTATTGGAGAGGAGCTGGACCGACGCGCGTGCAACGGCAAATCGGGCAAACCGCTGATCTGGGCTCCGACCTCAGAATTGGGCCCACGAACCGTCGATTCGAAGGCAACGGCGTCGCGAGTAAAACTCATTGCGCTGCCATGAGTCGTGGGCTTTTTCGGGCATCCGACGTCGTTTACTAGCCCGAAATCCAGTTTTTGAAGTTTTTGGTAACTGTATTATTTTCCTATTTTAATTCCTTCGTTAATCCTAGGCTTTCTAGGAGTATTTAATCATAGTGTGCCCCGATTGTCACGCTGCGCCAAGGGGTCGTGATAAAACAAAGACATCCAGATGAATAAGATGACGGAAAGCAAACGCCCACGACAATTGAAACGTCAACAAGGCAAGAAAAGAAGGGATGCAACACGAAGACTTCCCAGGAGGTCACCCATCCTTAACTTCGGAGTTCTGATCGGATCCGGTGCATGTGAGTTGGTATGATCGCATCCGTTAGCTTATAACGCCTAAAAGTATATAAGCCACGTTTGAGCCATGCTATATGACCATGGGTTGGCTATCCAACGCCCCCCGCATGAAATGGGATGCCGTCGCATGAAATGGCATGGCCTGTCAGGGCTTGTCGTCGCCACCCCTACCATGTGTTGCGCGCAGGCCTGCCGAACTGCCGGTTCCGATCGGCTGTGGGGCCTACCTTACGATAATTGAACCAAAACAAAAAAAACAAAAAAACTGACAACGTTAAGAACAACCCCAATAATTTCGGCAGTGGGCGTCGAGTCCTGTTGTTTTTTCGCTTTCGTTCGTTTGCGGTGCCCGGTTAATTGGAGACGAGCTCCACGGGGTGATGTAGGACAGATGGCGTAAGTTATTGGAGAGGAGCTGGACCGACGCGCGTGCAACGGCAAATCCGGCAAACCGCTGATCTGGGCTCCGACCTCAGAATTGGGCCCACGAACCGTCGATTCGAAGGCAATGACGTCGCGAGTAAAACCCATTGCGCTGCCATGAGTCGTGGGCTTTTTCGGGCATCCGACGTCGTTTACTAGCTCGAAATCCAGTTTTTGAAATTTTTGGTAACTGTGTTATTTTCCTATTTTAATTCCTTCGTTAATCCTAGGCTTTCTAGGATTATTTAATCATAGTGTGCCCCGATTGTGACGCTGCGCCAAGGGGTCGTGATAAAACAAAGACATCCAGATGAATAAGAT
Organism: Prunus avium; assembly: GCF_965620075.1. Lineage (NCBI taxonomy): Eukaryota > Viridiplantae > Streptophyta > Magnoliopsida > Rosales > Rosaceae > Prunus > Prunus avium. The sequence continues at coordinate 10,471,095 of NC_142291.1, forward strand.
GACGGAAAGCAAACGTCCACGACAATTAAAACGTCAATAAGGCAAAAAAAGAAGGGATGCAACACGAGGACTTCCCAGGAGGTCACCCATCCTAGTACTACTCTCGCCCAAACTCGCTTAACTTCGGAGTTCTGATGGGATCCGGTGCATGTGAGTTGGTATGATCGCATCCGTTAGCTTATAACGCCTAAAAGTATATAAGCCACGTTTGAGCCATGCCATATGACCATGGGTTGGCTATCCAACGCCCCCCGCATGAAATGGCATGGCCTGTCAAGCCTTGTCGTCGCCACCCCTACCATGTGTCGCGCGCAGGCCTGCCGAACTGCCAGTTCCGATCGGCTGTGGGGCCTACCTTACGATAATTGAACCAAAACAAAAAAAACAAAAAAACTGACAACGTTAAGAACAACCCCAATAATTTCGGCAGTGGGCGTCGAGTCCTGTTGTTTTTTCGCTTTCGTTCGTTTGCGGTGCCCGGTTAATTGGAGACGAGCTCCACGGGGTGATGTAGGACAGATGGCGTAAGTTATTGGAGAGGAGCTGGACCGACGTGCGTGCAACGGCAAATCGGGCAAACCGCTGATCTGGGCTCCGACCTCAGAATTGGGCCCACGAACCGTCGATTCGAAGGCAACGGCGTCGCGAGTAAAACTCATTGCGTCGCCATGAGTCGTGGGCTTTTTCGGGCATCCGACGTCGTTTACTAGCCCGAAATCCAGTTTTTGAAGTTTTTGGTAACTGTGTTATTTTCCTATTTTAATTCCTTCGTTAATCCTAGGCTTTCTAGGAGTATTTAATCATAGTGTGCCCCGATTGTCACGCTGCGCCAAGGGGTCGTGATAAAACAAAGACATCCAGATGAATAAGATGACGGAAAGCAAACGCCCACGACAATTGAAACGTCAACAAGGCAAAAAAAGAAGGGATGCAACACGAGGACTTCCCAGGAGGTCACCCATCCTAGTACTACTCTCGCCCAAACTCGCTTAACTTCGGAGTTCTGATGGGATCCGGTGCATGTGAGTTGGTATGATCGCATCCGTTAGCTTATAACGCCTAAAAGTATATAAGCCACGTTTGAGCCATGCCATATGACCATGGGTTGGCTATCCAACGCCCCCCGCATGAAATGGGATGCCGTCGCATGAAATGGCATGGCCTGTCAGGGCTTGTCGTCGCCACCCCTACCATGTGTCGCGCGCAGGCCTGCCGAACTGCCGGTTCCGATCGGCTGTGGGGCCTACCTTACGATAATTGAACCAAAACAAAAAAAACAAAAAAACTGACAACGTTAAGAACAACCCCAATAATTTCGGCAGTGGGCGTCGAGTCCTGTTGTTTTTTCGCTTTCGTTCGTTTGCGGTGCCCGGTTAATTGGAGACGACCTCCACGAGGTGATGTAGGACAGATGGCGTAAGTTATTGGAGAGGAGCTGGACCGACGCGCGTGCAACGGCAAATCGGGCAAACCGCTGATCTGGGCTCCGACCTCAGAATTGGGCCCACGAACCGTCGATTCGAAGGCAACGGCGTCGCGAATAAAACCCATTGCGCTGCCATGAGTCGTGGGCTTTTTCGGGCATCCGACGTCGTTTACTAGCTCGAAATCCAGTTTTTGAAATTTTTGGTAACTGTGTTATTTTCCTATTTTAATTCCTTCGTTAATCCTAGGCTTTCTAGGATTATTTAATCATAGTGTGCCCCGATTGTCACGCTGCGCCAAGGGGTCGTGATAAAACAAAGACATCCAGATGAATAAGATGACGGAATGCAAACGCCCACGACAATTAAAACGTCAAAAGGCAAAAAAAGAAGGGATGCAACACGAGGACTTCCCAGGAGGTCACCCATCCTAGTACTACTCTCGCCCAAACTCGCTTAACTTCGGAGTTCTGATGGGATCCGGTGCATGTGAGTTGGTATGATCGCATCCGTTAGCTTATAACGCCTAAATGTATATAAGCCACGTTTGAGCCATGCCATATGACCATGGGTTGGCTATCCAACGCCCCCCGCATGAAATGGGATGCCGTCGCATGAAATGGCATGGCCTGTCAGGGCTTGTCGTCGCCACCCCTACCATGTGTCGCGCGCAGGCCTGCCGAACTGCCGGTTCCGATCGGCTGTGGGGCCTACCTTACGATAATTGAACCAAAACAAAAAAAACAAAAAAACTGACAACGTTAAGAACAACCCCAATAATTTCGGCAGTGGGCGTCGAGTCCTGTTGTTTTTTCGCTTTCGTTCGTTTGCGGTGCCCGGTTAATTGGAGACGAGCTCCACGGGGTGATGTAGGACAGATGGCGTAAGTTATTGGAGAGGAGCTGGACCGACGCGCGTGCAACGGCAAATCGGGCAAACCGCTGATCTGGGCTCCGACCTCAGAATTGGGCCCACGAACCGTCGATTCGAAGGCAACGGCGTCGCGAGTAAAACCCATTGCATTGCCATGAGTCGTGGGCTTTTTCGGGCATCCGACGTCGTTTACTAGCCCGAAATGCAGTTTTTGAAGTTTTTGGTAACTGTGTTATTTTCCTATTTTAATTCCTTCGTTAATCCTAGGCTTTCTAGGAGTATTTAATCATAGTGTGCCCCAATTGTCACTCTGCGCCAAGGGGTCGTGATAAAACAAAGACATCCAGATGAATAAGATGACGGAAAGCAAACGCCCACGACAATTGAAACGTCAACAAGGCAAAAAAAGAAGGGATGCAACACGAGGACTTCCCAGGAGGTCACCCATCCTAGTACTACACTCGCCCAAACTCGCTTAACTTCGGAGTTCTGATGGGATCCGGTGCATGTGAGTTGGTATGATCGCTCCCGTTGGCTTATAACGCCTAAAAGTATATAAGCCACGTTTGAGCCATGCCATATGACCATGGGTTGGCTATCCAACGCCCCCCGCACGAAATGGGATGCCGTCGCATGAAATGGCATGGCCTGTCAGGGATTGTCGTCGCCACCCCTACCATGTGTCGCGCGCAGGCCTGCCGAACTGCCGGTTCCGATCGGCTGTGGGGCCTACCTTACGATAATTGAACCAAAACAAAAAAAACAAAAAAACTGACAACGTTAAGAACAACCCCAATAATTTCGGCAGTGGGCGTCGAGTCCTGTTGTTTTTTCGCTTTCGTTCGTTTGCGGTGCCCGGTTAATTGGAGACGAGCTCCACGGGGTGATGTAGGACAGATGGCGTAAGTTATTGGAGAGGAGCTGGACCGACGCGCGTGCAACGGCAAATAGGGCAAACCGCTGATCTGGGCTCCGACCTCAGAATTGGGCCCACGAACCGTCGATTCGAAGGCAACGGCGTCGCGAGTAAAACTCATTGCGTCGCCATGAGTCGTGGGCTTTTTCGGGCATCCGACGTCGTTTACTATCCCGAAATCCAGTTTTTGAAGTTTTTGGTAACTGTGTTATTTTCCTATTTTAATTCCTTCGTTAATCCTAGGCTTTCTAGGAGTATTTAATCATAGTGTGCCCCGATTGTCACGCTGCGCCAAGGGGTCGTGATAAAACAAAGACATCCAGATGAATAAGATGACGGAAAGCAAACGCCCACGACAATTGAAACGTCAACAAGGCAAAAAAAGAAGGGATGCAACACGAGGACTTCCCAGGAGGTCACGCATCCTAGTACTACTCTCGCCCAAACTCGCTTAACTTCGGAGTTCTGATGGGATCCGGTGCATGTGAGTTGGTATGATCGCATCCGTTAGCTTATAACGCCTAAAAGTATATAAGCCACGTTTGAGCCATGCCATATGACCATGGGTTGGCTATCCAACGCCCCCCGCATGAAATGGGATGCCGTCGCATGAAATGGCATGGCCTGTCAGGGCTTGTCGTCGCCACCCCTACCATGTGTCGCGCGCAGGCCTGCCGAACTGCCGGTTCCGATCGGCTGTGGGGCCTACCTTACGAGAATTGAACCAAAACAAAAAAAACAAAAAAACTGACAACGTTAAGAACAACCCCAATAATTTCGGCAGTGGGCGTCGAGTCCTGTTGTTTTTCGCTTTCGTTCGTTCGCGGTGCCCGGTTAATTGGAGACGAGCTCCACGGGGTGATGTAGGACAGATGGCGTAAGTTATTGGAGAGGAGCTGGACCGACGCGCGTGCAACGGCAAATAGGGCAAACCGCTGATCTGGGCTCCGACCTCAGAATTGGGCCCACGAACCGTCGATTCGAAGGCAACGGCGTTGCGAGTAAAACTCATTGCGTCGCCAGTTTTTGAAGTTTTTGGTAACTGTGTTATTTTCCTATTTTAATTCCTTCGTTAATCCTAGGCTTTCTAGGAGTATTTAATCATAGTGTGCCCCGATTGTCACGCTGTGCCAAGGGGTCGTGATAAAACAAAGACATCCAGATGAATAAGATGACGGAAAGCAAACGCCCACGACAATTGAAACGTCAACAAGGCAAAAAAAGAAGGGATGCAACACGAGGACTTCCCAGGAGGTCACCCATCCTAGTACTACTCTCGCCCAAACTCCCTTAACTTCGGAGTTCTGATGGGATCCGGTGCATGTGAGTTGGTACGATCGCATCCGTTAGCTTATAACGCCTAAAAGTATATAAGCCACGTTTGAGCCATGCCATATGACCATGGGTTGGCTATCCAACGCCCCCCGCGTGAAATGGGATGCCGTCGCATGAAATGGCATGGCCTGTCAGGGCTTGTCGTCGCCACCCCTACCATGTGTCACGCGCAGGCCTGCCGAACTGCCGGTTCCGATCGGCTGTGGGGCCTACCTTACGATAATTGAACCAAAACAAAAAAAACAAAAAAACTGACAACGTTAAGAACAACCCCAATAATTTCGGCAGTGGGCGTCGAGTCCTGTTGTTTTTTCGCTTTCGTTCGTTTGCGTTGCCCGGTTAATTGGAGACGAGCTCCACGGGGTGATGTAGGACAGATGGCGTAAGTTATTGGAGAAGAGCTGGACCGACGCGCGTGCAACGGCAAATCGGCAAACCGCTGATCTGGGCTCCGACCTCAGAATTGGGCCCACGAACCGTCGATCCGAAGGCAACGGCGTCGCGAGTAAAACTCATTGCGCTGCCACAAGTCGTGGGCTTTTTCGGGCATCCGACGTCGTTTACTAGCCCGAAATCCAGTTTTTGAAGTTTTTGGTAACTGTGTCATTTTCCTATTTTAATTACTTCGTTAATCCTAGGCTTTCTAGGAGTATTTAATCATAGTGTGCCCCGATTGTCACGCTGCGCCAAGGGGTCGTGATAAAACAAAGACATCCAGATGAATAAGATGACGGAAAGCAAACGCCCACGACAATTGAAACGTCAACAAGGCAAAAAAAGAAGGGATGCAACACGAGGACTTCCCAGGAGGTCACCCATCCTAGTACTACTCTCGCCCAAACTCGCTTAACTTCGGAGTTCTGATGGGATCCGGTGCATGTGAGTTGGTATGATCGCATCCGTTAGCTTATAACACCTAAAAGTACATAAGCCACGTTTGAGCCATGCCATATGACCATGGGTTGGCTATCCAACGCCCCCCGCATGAAATGGCATGGCCTGTCAGGCCTTGTCGTCGCCACCCCTACCATGTGTCGCGCGCAGGCCTGCCGAACTGCCGGTTCCGATCGGCTGTGGGGCCTACCTTACGATAATTGAACCAAAACAAAAAAAAACAAAAAAAACTGACAACGTTAAGAACAACCCCAATAATTTCGGCAGTGGGCGTCGAGTCCTGTTGTTTTTTCGCTTTCGTTCGTTTGCGGTGCCCGGTTAATTGGAGACGAGCTCCACGGGGTGATGTAGGACAGATGGCGTAAGTTATTGGAGAGGAGCTGGACCGACGCGCGTGCAACGGCAAATCGGGCAAACCGCTGATCTGGGCTCCGACCTCAGAATTGGGCCCACGAACCGTCGATTCGAAGGCAACGGCGTCGCGAGTAAAACTCATTGCGTTGCCATGAGTCGTGGGCTTTTTCGGGCATCCGACGTCGTTTACTAGCCCGAAATCCAGTTTTTGAAGTTTTTGGTAACTGTGTTATTTTCCTATTTTAATTCCTTCGTTAATCCTAGGCTTTCTAGGAGTATTTAATCATAGTGTGCCCCGATTGTCACGCTGCGCCACGGGGTCGTGATAAAACAAAGACATCCAGATGAATAAGATGACGGAAAGCAAACGCCCACGACAATTGAAACGTCAACAAGGCAAAAAAAGAAGGGATGCAACACGAGGACTTCCCAGGAGGTCACCCATCCTAGTACTACTCTCGCCCAAACTCGCTTAACTTCGGAGTTCTGATGGGATCCGGTGCATGTGAGTTGGTATGATCGCATCCGTTAGCTTATAACACCTAAAAGTATATAAGCCACGTTTGAGCCATGCCATATGACCATGGGTTGGCTATCCAACGCCCCCCGCATGAAATGGCATGGCCTGTCAGGCCTTGTCGTCGCCACCCCTACCATGTGTCGCGCGCAGGCCTGCCGAACTGCCGGTTCCGATCGGCTGTGGGGCATACCTTACGATAATTGAACCAAAACAAAAAAAAACAAAAAAACTGACAACGTTAAGAACAACCCCAATAATTTCGGCAGTGGGCGTTGTTAAGCTCATAATTTCATACATATACATGCCCAATTTACTTACTTCTTTTGCTTAGTTTCTTATAATTTTGAGTTATTTGCCTCCCTTTGTGTGTTTTGTAGGCCAAAAGAGCAAGAGAGCATAATTCATGCAATTCATGCATGTTAAGGCCTAATTTGGATGAAGAGAAGAAGAGCTTAAAGACAAACTCATTTTGGCTACAGCCCCCTGCCAGTCCAGTTCCGTAGGTCATATTGCAAGCTTCGTTTCAGCAACCTACATAGCTCGGATGAGGCAACAGTCTTCATGAAAGTTGTTCCAATGGGTGTGTACTATAACATATCCAAAATTCAGCCCCATTGGATAAATCTGGAGTTCGTCACCTAGCAAACACAGAACCATGCTCAGGATGGATTTTGTCAGCGAGCAAACTGAGTTAGCAATTTGTTTCGGCCTTAACTTCCTCCTCCGAGCTTGGATTGGGCCAATACTTGTGTGGTTGGATCATACACATTCTGAACTTCACAATGGACATCTTTAAGTCTTCATTTGATTCAGCCTAGCCCAAGTTGTAAGCCCTTGAAGTTGCTGGTCATGCTGACCTCAGGATGAGCTGGTTGGAAGCTTGGTCATGGTGAGCTAGGCATGAGCTATTGTAGCTGGTTGGAGGCTTGGTCATGGTGACATGAAGATGAGCTAGGGCTGCTGGTGGGATTTATTGCTGAAGTGCATCAACCAATTCAGATTTTATAATGCAAGTGTTGTATGCATTAGTGAAGTGCATCAACCAATTCATCTTTTATAATGCAAGTGTTGTATGCATTAGCCATATTGAATTCAGATTTATCACTCCCCTCTCCCTATAAATACCACATCCATTCCACATTCAAGACACAACAAATCCTGAGATTCACAACCCCCACAATTCACTCCAACCATCCTCAAACACTCTCACAATCCCAAACACTCCAACAATCACCAAAACAACTCCAGCAAACTTCTATTCCATTTCCCTACGAATTTCATCTTCCTTAGCCATCACCACTCACTCAAACTCATCCCAAATCACCTCCATATCCTTCATACATCTTTCTAGAAGTGGGGAAGCTCTTGGAGAAGCATTAGAAGTGGAGAAGCACTTGGAGAAGCCTTGGACACCACAAGAACTTCAGAAAAAGGGTTTTTCTACTCTTATTGCATTCATTATGTTTTCTCATTTCTGTTCAAGTCTCTTTTCCATTATGAGTAGCTAAATCCATAACTAGGGCTTCGATGTAACCTAACATGAATATTCTGGGTTTATAAGTTTGGAGTTTCAAGTTTGATTCATGATTCATGTTCTTATTCATTATGCTTATAAGTTAACATGCTTGTTTGAATGATTGATCACCATTAGAACTTGTTTGTTAACTATCTTGGTTTGAATTAAGAGTATACACCAGGCTTTAATTCGAATTGAACTATGAATAGGAAGAGTATGTATGGACATTCGACAACAGGGATTAGATACATACTTGGTTGTTTAAAATGTTCTTCTATGCTTAATGGGTTCCTAATGCTTAATTTTAGTTTAGACAACAAATGATCAAATTAGGGAATTAGGAACACAAGGTTAGGACCAAACACCATGGCCTAATCATACTTTAGCTAGAATCAATCTTTGAATCTGAATTAGACTTGTTACTTGAATCTTTATAACCCAGAATTGAATTGTTATGGTGAATCGAATGCCCTAGTCTCCAAACCTGTGTTTTAACTTTCAAAACCACCCTTTGTTACTTTTGTTTACTTGCTTTCCGTTGCAATTTCAGTTTGTTCATTTCTTTCTATAATCACAAGCATTCTCACTTCAAAGTTCATTTTAATCTTGCTGCATTTGTTTTCAAACTCACTCTTGCTTTAAATTCTGTTTTAGATTTAACTTCCTAACTTCTTGAATTTGGTAATCTAAAGTACATAACTAATTTGAACTTCTCAGTCTTCGTGGGTACGACCTCGTACTTGTCTTGCTATACTACTAATTGCCCCGTACAATTGCGAGTTAACATATTATTAACAACAGGCGTCGAGTCCTGTTGTTTTTTCGCTTTCGTTCGTTTGCGGTGCCCGGTTAATTGGAGACGAGCTCCACGGGGTGATGTAGGACAGATGGCGTAAGTTATTGGAGAGGAGCTGGACCGACGCGCGTGCAACGGCAAATCGGGCAAACCGCTGATCTGGGCTCCGACCTCAGAATTGGGCCCACGAACCGTCGATTCGAAGGCAACGGCGTCGCGAGTAAAACTCATTGCGTTGCCATGAGTCGTGGGCTTTTTCGGGCATCCGACGTCGTTTACTAGCCCGAAATCCAGTTTTTGAAGTTTTTGGTAACTGTGTTATTTTCCTATTTTAATTCCTTCGTTAATCCTAGGCTTTCTAGGAGTATTTAATCATAGTGTGCCCCGATTGTCACGCTGCACCACGGGGTCGTGATAAAACAAAGACATCCAGATGAATAAGATGACGGAAAGCAAACGCCCACGACAATTGAAACGTCAACAAGGCAAAAAAAGAAGGGATGCAACACGAGGACTTCCCAGGAGGTCACCCATCCTAGTACTACTCTCGCCCAAACTCGCTTAACTTCGGAGTTCTGATGGGATCCGGTGCATGTGAGTTGGTATGATCGCATCCGTTAGCTTATAACACCTAAAAGTACATAAGCCACGTTTGAGCCATGCCATATGACCATGGGTTGGCTATCCAACGCCCCCCGCATGAAATGGCATGGCCTGTCAGGCCTTGTCGTCGCCACCCCTACCATGTGTCGCGCGCAGGCCTGCCGAACTGCCGGTTCCGATCGGCTGTGGGGCCTACCTTACGATAATTGAACCAAAACAAAAAAAAACAAAAAAACTGACAACGTTAAGAACAACCCCAATAATTTCGGCAGTGGGCGTCGAGTCCTGTTGTTTTTTCGCTTTCGTTCGTTTGCGGTGCCCGGTTAATTGGAGACGAGCTCCACGGGGTGATGTAGGACAGATGGCGTAAGTTATTGGAGAGGAGCTGGACCGACGCGCGTGCAACGGCAAATCGGGCAAACCGCTGATCTGGGCTCCGACCTCAGAATTGGGCCCACGAACCGTCGATTCGAAGGCAACGGCGTCGCGAGTAAAACTCATTGCGTTGCCATGAGTCGTGGGCTTTTTCGGGCATCCGACGTCGTTTACTAGCCCGAAATCCAGTTTTTGAAGTTTTTGGTAACTGTGTTATTTTCCTATTTTAATTCCTTCGTTAATCCTAGGCTTTCTAGGAGTATTTAATCATAGTGTGCCCCGATTGTCACGCTGCGCCACGGGGTCGTGATAAAACAAAGACATCCAGATGAATAAGATGACGGAAAGCAAACGCCCACGACAATTGAAACGTCAACAAGGCAAAAAAAGAAGGGATGCAACACGAGGACTTCCCAGGAGGTCACCCATCCTTGTACTACTCTCGCCCAAACTCGCTTAACTTCGGAGTTCTGATGGGATCCGGTGCATGTGAGTTGGTATGATCGCATCCGTTAGCTTATAACACCTAAAAGTACATAAGCCACGTTTGAGCCATGCCATATGACCATGGGTTGGCTATCCAACGCCCCCCGCATGAAATGGCATGGCCTGTCAGGCCTTGTCGTCGCCACCCCTACCATGTGTCGCGCGCAGGCCTGCCGAACTGCCGGTTCCGATCGGCTGTGGGGCCTACCTTACGATAATTGAACCAAAACAAAAAAAAACAAAAAAACTGACAACGTTAAGAACCACCCCAATAATTTCGGCAGTGGGCGTCGAGTCCTGTTGTTTTTTCGCTTTCGTTCGTTTGCGGTGCCCGATTAATTGGAGACGAGCTCCACGGGGTGATGTAGGACAGATGGCGTAAGTTATTGGAGAGGAGCTGGACCGACGCGCGTGCAACGGCAAATCGGGCAAACCGCTGATCTGGGCTCCGACCTCAGAATTGGGCCCACGAACCGTCGATTCGAAGGCAACGGCGTCGCGAGTAAAACTCATTGCGTTGCCATGAGTCGTGGGCTTTTTCGGGCATCCGACGTCGTTTACTAGCCCGAAATCCAGTTTTTGAAGTTTTTGGTAATTGTGTTATTTTCCTATTTTAATTCCTTCGTTAATCCTAGGCTTTCTAGGAGTATTTAATCATAGTGTGCCCCGATTGTCACGCTGCGCCACGGGGTCGTGATAAAACAAAGACATCCAGATGAATAAGATGACGGAAAGCAAACGCCCACGACAATTGAAACGTCAACAAGGCAAAAAAAGAAGGGATGCAACACGAGGACTTCCCAGGAGGTCACCCATCCTAGTACTACTCTCGCCCAAACTCGCTTAACTTCGGAGTTCTGATGGGATCCGGTGCATGTGAGTTGGTATGATCGCATCCGTTAGCTTATAACGCCTAAAAGTATATAAGCCACGTTTGAGCCATGCCATATGACCATGGGTTGGCTATCCAACGCCCCCCGCATGAAATGGGATGCCGTCGCATGAAATGGCATGGCCTGTCAGGCCTTGTCGTCGCCACCCCTACCATGTGTCGCATGCAGGCCTGCCGAACTGCCGGTTCCGATCGGCTGTGGGGCCTACCTTACGATAATTGAACCAAAACAAAAAAAAACAAAAAAACTGACAACATTAAGAACAACCCCAATAATTTCGGCAGTGGGCGTCGAGTCCTGTTGTTTTTTCGCTTTCGTTCATTTGCGGTGCCCGGTTAATTGGAGACGAGCTCCACGGGGTGATGTAGGACAGATGGCGTAAGTTATTGGAGAGGAGCTGGACCGACGCGCGTGCAACGGCAAATCGGGCAAACCGCTGATCTGGGCTCCGACCTCAGAATTGGGAGCACGAACCGTCGATTCGAAGGCAACGGCGTCGCGAGTAAAACTCATTGCGTTGCCATGAGTCGTGGGCTTTTTCGGGCATCCGACGTCGTTTACTAGCCCGAAATCCAGTTTTTGAAGTTTTTGGTAACTGTGTTATTTTCCTATTTTAATTCCTTCGTTAATCCTAGGCTTTCTAGGAGTATTTAATCATAGTGTGCCCCGATTGTCACGCTGCGCCACGGGGTCGTGATAAAACAAAGACATCCAGATGAATTAGATGACGGAAAGCAAACGCCCACGACAATTGAAACGTCAACAAGGCAAAAAAAGAAGGGATGCAACACGAGGACTTCCCAGGAGGTCACCCATCCTAGTACTACTCTCGCCCAAACTCGCTTAACTTCGGAGTTCTGATGGGATCCGGTGCATGTGAGTTGGTATGATCGCATCCGTTAGCTTATAACACCTAAAAGTATATAAGCCACGTTTGAGCCATGCCATATGACCATGGGTTGGCTATCCAACGCCCCCCGCATGAAATGGCATGGCCTGTCAGGCCTTGTCGTCGCCACCCCTACCATGTGTCGCGCGCAGGCCTGCCGAACTGCCGGTTCCGATCGGCTGTGGGGCCTACCTTACGATAATTGAACCAAAACAAAAAAAAACAAAAAAACTGACAACGTTAAGAACAACCCCAATAATTTCGGCAGTGGGCGTCGAGTCCTGTTGTTTTTTCGCTTTCGTTCGTTTGCGGTGCCCGGTTAATTGGAGACGAGCTCCACGGGGTGATGTAGGACAGATGGCGTAAGTTATTGGAGAGGAGCTGGACCGACGCGCGTGCAACGGCAAATCGGGCAAACCGCTGATCTGGGCTCCGACCTCAGAATTGGGCCCACGAACCGTCGATTCGAAGGCAACGGCGTCGCGAGTAAAACTCATTGCGTTGCCATGAGTCGTGGGCTTTTTCGGGCATCCGACGTCGTTTACTAGCCCGAAATCCAGTTTTTGAAGTTTTTGGTAACTGTGTTATTTTCCTATTTTAATTCCTTCGTTAATCCTAGGCTTTCTAGGAGTATTTAATCATAGTGTGCCCCGATTGTCACGCTGCGCCACGGGGTCGTGATAAAACAAAGACATCCAGATGAATAAGATGACGGAAAGCAAACGCCCACGACAATTGAAACGTCAACAAGGCAAAAAAAGAAGGGATGCAACACGAGGACTTCCCAGGAGGTCACCCATCCTAGTACTACTCTCGCCCAAACTCGCTTAACTTCGGAGCTCTGATGGGATCCGGTGCATGTGAGTTGGTATGATCGCATCCGTTAGCTTATAACACCTAAAAGTATATAAGCCACGTTTGAGCCATGCCATATGACCATGGGTTGGCTATCCAACGCCCCCCGCATGAAATGGCATGGCCTGTCAGGCCTTGTCGTCGCCACCCCTACCATGTGTCGCGCGCAGGCCTGCCGAACTGCCGGTTCCGATCGGCTGTGGGGCCTACCTTACGATAATTGAACCAAAACAAAAAAAAACAAAAAAACTGACAACGTTAAGAACAACCCCAATAATTTCGGCAGTGGGCGTCGAGTCCTGTTGTTTTTTCGCTTTCGTTCGTTTGCGGTGCCCGGTTAATTGGAGACGAGCTCCACGGGGTGATGTAGGACAGATGGCGTAAGTTATTGGAGAGGAGCTGGACCGACGCGCGTGCAACGGCAAATCGGGCAAACCGCTGATCTGGGCTCCGACCTCAGAATTGGGCCCACGAACCGTCGATTCGAAGGCAACGGCGTCGCGAGTAAAACTCATTGCGTTGCCATGAGTCGTGGGCTTTTTCGGGCATCCGACGTCGTTTACTAGCCCGAAATCCAGTTTTTGAAGTTTTTGGTAACTGTGTTATTTTCCTATTTTAATTCCTTCGTTAATCCTAGGCTTTCTAGGAGTATTTAATCATAGTGTGCCCCGATTGTCACGCTGCGCCACGGGGTCGTGATAAAACAAAGACATCCAGATGAATAAGATGACGGAAAGCAAACGCCCACGACAATTGAAACGTCAACAAGGCAAAAAAAGAAGGGATGCAACACGAGGACTTCCCAGGAGGTCACCCATCCTAGTACTACTCTCGCCCAAACTCGCTTAACTTCGGAGCTCTGATGGGATCCGGTGCATGTGAGTTGGTATGATCGCATCCGTTAGCTTATAACACCTAAAAGTATATAAGCCACGTTTGAGCCATGCCATATGACCATGGGTTGGCTATCCAACGCCCCCCGCATGAAATGGCATGGCCTGTCAGGCCTTGTCGTCGCCACCCCTACCATGTGTCGCGCGCAGGCCTGCCGAACTGCCGGTTCCGATCGGCTGTGGGGCCTACCTTACGATAATTGAACCAAAACAAAAAAAAACAAAAAAACTGACAACGTTAAGAACAACCCCAATAATTTCGGCAGTGGGCGTCGAGTCCTGTTGTTTTTTCGCTTTCGTTCGTTTGCGGTGCCCGGTTAATTGGAGACGAGCTCCACGGGGTGATGTAGGACAGATGGCGTAAGTTATTGGAGAGGAGCTGGACCGACGCGCGTGCAACGGCAAATCGGGCAAACCGCTGATCTGGGCTCCGACATCAGAATTGGGCCCACGAACCGTCGATTCGAAGGCAACGGCGTCGCGAGTAAAACTCATTGCGTCGCCATGAGTCGTGGGCTTTTTCGGGCATCCGACGTCGTTTACTAGCCCGAAATCCAGTTTTTGAAGTTTTTGGTAACTGTGTTATTTTCCTATTTTAATTCCTTCGTTAATCCTAGGCTTTCTAGGAGTATTTAATCATAGTGTGCCCCGATTGTCACGCTGCGCCACGGGGTCGTGATAAAACAAAGACATCCAGATGAATAAGATGACGGAAAGCAAACGCCCACGACAATTGAAACGTCAACAAGGCAAAAAAAGAAGGGATGCAACACGAGGACTTCCCAGGAGGTCACCCATCCTAGTACTACTCTCGCCCAAACTCGCTTAACTTCGGAGCTCTGATGGGATCCGGTGCATGTGAGTTGGTATGATCGCATCCGTTAGCTTATAACACCTAAAAGTATATAAGCCACGTTTGAGCCATGCCATATGACCATGGGTTGGCTATCCAACGCCCCCCGCATGAAATGGCATGGCCTGTCAGGCCTTGTCGTCGCCACCCCTACCATGTGTCGCGCGCAGGCCTGCCGAACTGCCGGTTCCGATCGGCTGTGGGGCCTACCTTACGATAATTGAACCAAAACAAAAAAAAACAAAAAAACTGACAACGTTAAGAACAACCCCAATAATTTCGGCAGTGGGCGTCGAGTCCTGTTGTTTTTTCGCTTTCGTTCGTTTGCGGTGCCCGGTTAATTGGAGACGAGCTCCACGGGGTGATGTAGGACAGATGGCGTAAGTTATTGGAGAGGAGCTGGACCGACGCGCGTGCAACGGCAAATCGGGCAAACCGCTGATCTGGGCTCCGACATCAGAATTGGGCCCACGAACCGTCGATTCGAAGGCAACGGCGTCGCGAGTAAAACTCATTGCGTCGCCATGAGTCGTGGGCTTTTTCGGGCATCCGACGTCGTTTACTAGCCCGAAATCCAGTTTTTGAAGTTTTTGGTAACTGTGTTATTTTCCTATTTTAATTCCTTCGTTAATCCTAGGCTTTCTAGGAGTATTTAATCATAGTGTGCCCCGATTGTCACGCTGCGCCACGGGGTCGTGATAAAACAAAGACATCCAGATGAATAAGATGACGGAAAGCAAACGCCCACGACAATTGAAACGTCAACAAGGCAAAAAAAGAAGGGATGCAACACGAGGACTTCCCAGGAGGTCACCCATCCTAGTACTACTCTCGCCCAAACTCGCTTAACTTCGGAGCTCTGATGGGATCCGGTGCATGTGAGTTGGTATGATCGCATCCGTTAGCTTATAACACCTAAAAGTATATAAGCCACGTTTGAGCCATGCCATATGACCATGGGTTGGCTATCCAACGCCCCCCGCATGAAATGGCATGGCCTGTCAGGCCTTGTCGTCGCCACCCCTACCATGTGTCGCGCGCAGGCCTGCCGAACTGCCGGTTCCGATCGGCTGTGGGGCCTACCTTACGATAATTGAACCAAAACAAAAAAAAACAAAAAAACTGACAACGTTAAGAACAACCCCAATAATTTCGGCAGTGGGCGTCGAGTCCTGTTGTTTTTTCGCTTTCGTTCGTTTGCGGTGCCCGGTTAATTGGAGACGAGCTCCACGGGGTGATGTAGGACAGATGGCGTACGTTATTGGAGAGGAGCTGGACCGACGCGCGTGCAACGGCAAATCGGGCAAACCGCTGATCTGGGCTCCGACCTCAGAATTGGGCCCACGAACCGTCGATTCGAAGGCAACGGCGTCGCGAGTAAAACTCATTGCGTCGCCATGAGTCGTGGGCTTTTTCGGGCATCCGACGTCGTTTACTAGCCCGAAATCCAGTTTTTGAAGTTTTTGGTAACTGTGTTATTTTCCTATTTTAATTCCTTCGTTAATCCTAGGCTTTCTAGGAGTATTTAATCATAGTGTGCCCCGATTGTCACGCTGCGCCACGGGGTCGTGATAAAACAAAGACATCCAGATGAATAAGATGACGGAAAGCAAACGCCCACGACAATTGAAACGTCAGCAAGGCAAAAAAAGAAGGGATGCAACACGAGGACTTCCCAGGAGGTCACCCATCCTAGTACTACTCTCGCCCAAACTCGCTTAACTTCGGAGCTCTGATGGGATCCGGTGCATGTGAGTTGGTATGATCACATCCGTTAGCTTATAACACCTAAAAGTATATAAGCCACGTTTGAGCCATGCCATATGACCATGGGTGGCTATCCAACGCCCCCCGCATGAAATGGCATGGCCTGTCAGGCCTTGTCGTCGCCACCCCTACCATGTGTCGCGCGCAGGCCTGCCGAACTGCCGGTTCCGATCGGCTGTGGGGCCTACCTTACGATAATTGAACCAAAACAAAAAAAAACAAAAAAACTGACAACGTTAAGAACAACCCCAATAATTTCGGCAGTGGGCGTCGAGTCCTGTTGTTTTTTCGCTTTCGTTCGTTTGCGGTGCCCGGTTAATTGGAGACGAGCTCCACGGGGTAATGTAGGACAGATGGCGTAAGTTATTGGAGAGGAGCTGGACCGACGCGCGTGCAACGGCAAATCGGGCAAACCGCTGATCTGGGCTCCGACCTCAGAATTGGGCCCACGAACCGTCGATTCGAAGGCAACGGCGTCGCGAGTAAAACTCATCGCGTTGCCATGAGTCGTGGGCTTTTTCGGGCATCCGACGTCGTTTACTAGCCCGAAATCCAGTTTTTGAAGTTTTTGGTAACTGTGTTATTTTCCTATTTTAATTCCTTCGTTATTCCTAGGCTTTCTAGGAGTATTTAATCATAGTGTGCCCCGATTGTCACGCTGCGCCACGGGGTCGTGATAAAACAAAGACATCCAGATGAATAAGATGACGCAAAGCAAACGCCCACGACAATTGAAACGTCAACAAGGCAAAAAAAGAAGGGATGCAACACGAGGACTTCCCAGGAGGTCACCCATCCTAGTACTACTCTCGCCCAAACTCGCTTAACTTCGGAGTTCTGATGGGATCCGGTGCATGTGAGTTGGTATGATCGCATCCGTTAGCTTATAACACCTAAAAGTATATAAGCCACGTTTGAGCCATGCCATATGACCATGGGTTGGCTATCCAACGCCCCCCGCATGAAATGGCATGGCCTGTCAGGCCTTGTCGTCGCCACCCCTACCATGTGTCGCGCGCAGGCCTGCCGAACTGCCGGTTCCGATCGGCTGTGGGGCCTACCTTACGATAATTGAACCAAAACAAAAAAAAACAAAAAAACTGACAACGTTAAGAACAACCCCAATAATTTCGGCAGTGGGCGTCGAGTCCTGTTGTTTTTTCGCTTTCGTTCGTTTGCGGTGCCCGGTTAATTGGAGACGAGCTCCACGGGGTGATGTAGGACAGATGGCGTAAGTTATTGGAGAGGAGCTGGACCGACGCGCGTGCAACGGCAAATCGGGCAAACCGCTGATCTGGGCTCCGACATCAGAATTGGGCCCACGAACCGTCGATTCGAAGGCAACGGCGTCGCGAGTAAAACTCATTGCGTCGCCATGAGTCGTGGGCTTTTTCGGGCATCCGACGTCGTTTACTAGCCCGAAATCCAGTTTTTGAAGTTTTTGGTAACTGTGTTATTTTCCTATTTTAATTCCTTCGTTAATCCTAGGCTTTCTAGGAGTATTTAATCATAGTGTGCCCCGATTGTCACGCTGCGCCACGGGGTCGTGATAAAACAAAGACATCCAGATGAATAAGATGACGGAAAGCAAACGCCCACGACAATTGAAACGTCAACAAGGCAAAAAAAGAAGGGATGCAACACGAGGACTTCCCAGGAGGTCACCCATCCTAGTACTACTCTCGCCCAAACTCGCTTAACTTCGGAGCTCTGATGGGATCCGGTGCATGTGAGTTGGTATGATCGCATCCGTTAGCTTATAACACCTAAAAGTATATAAGCCACGTTTGAGCCATGCCATATGACCATGGGTTGGCTATCCAACGCCCCCCGCATGAAATGGCATGGCCTGTCAGGCCTTGTCGTCGCCACCCCTACCATGTGTCGCGCGCAGGCCTGCCGAACTGCCGGTTCCGATCGGCTGTGGGGCCTACCTTACGATAATTGAACCAAAACAAAAAAAAACAAAAAAACTGACAACGTTAAGAACAACCCCAATAATTTCGGCAGTGGGCGTCGAGTCCTGTTGTTTTTTCGCTTTCGTTCGTTTGCGGTGCCCGGTTAATTGGAGACGAGCTCCACGGGGTGATGTAGGACAGATGGCGTAAGTTATTGGAGAGGAGCTGGACCGACGCGCGTGCAACGGCAAATCGGGCAAACCGCTGATCTGGGCTCCGACATCAGAATTGGGCCCACGAACCGTCGATTCGAAGGCAACGGCGTCGCGAGTAAAACTCATTGCGTCGCCATGAGTCGTGGGCTTTTTCGGGCATCCGACGTCGTTTACTAGCCCGAAATCCAGTTTTTGAAGTTTTTGGTAACTGTGTTATTTTCCTATTTTAATTCCTTCGTTAATCCTAGGCTTTCTAGGAGTATTTAATCATAGTGTGCCCCGATTGTCACGCTGCGCCACGGGGTCGTGATAAAACAAAGACATCCAGATGAATAAGATGACGGAAAGCAAACGCCCACGACAATTGAAACGTCAACAAGGCAAAAAAAGAAGGGATGCAACACGAGGACTTCCCAGGAGGTCACCCATCCTAGTACTACTCTCGCCCAAACTCGCTTAACTTCGGAGCTCTGATGGGATCCGGTGCATGTGAGTTGGTATGATCGCATCCGTTAGCTTATAACACCTAAAAGTATATAAGCCACGTTTGAGCCATGCCATATGACCATGGGTTGGCTATCCAACGCCCCCCGCATGAAATGGCATGGCCTGTCAGGCCTTGTCGTCGCCACCCCTACCATGTGTCGCGCGCAGGCCTGCCGAACTGCCGGTTCCGATCGGCTGTGGGGCCTACCTTACGATAATTGAACCAAAACAAAAAAAAACAAAAAAACTGACAACGTTAAGAACAACCCCAATAATTTCGGCAGTGGGCGTCGAGTCCTGTTGTTTTTTCGCTTTCGTTCGTTTGCGGTGCCCGGTTAATTGGAGACGAGCTCCACGGGGTGATGTAGGACAGATGGCGTACGTTATTGGAGAGGAGCTGGACCGACGCGCGTGCAACGGCAAATCGGGCAAACCGCTGATCTGGGCTCCGACCTCAGAATTGGGCCCACGAACCGTCGATTCGAAGGCAACGGCGTCGCGAGTAAAACTCATTGCGTCGCCATGAGTCGTGGGCTTTTTCGGGCATCCGACGTCGTTTACTAGCCCGAAATCCAGTTTTTGAAGTTTTTGGTAACTGTGTTATTTTCCTATTTTAATTCCTTCGTTAATCCTAGGCTTTCTAGGAGTATTTAATCATAGTGTGCCCCGATTGTCACGCTGCGCCACGGGGTCGTGATAAAACAAAGACATCCAGATGAATAAGATGACGGAAAGCAAACGCCCACGACAATTGAAACGTCAGCAAGGCAAAAAAAGAAGGGATGCAACACGAGGACTTCCCAGGAGGTCACCCATCCTAGTACTACTCTCGCCCAAACTCGCTTAACTTCGGAGCTCTGATGGGATCCGGTGCATGTGAGTTGGTATGATCACATCCGTTAGCTTATAACACCTAAAAGTATATAAGCCACGTTTGAGCCATGCCATATGACCATGGGTGGCTATCCAACGCCCCCCGCATGAAATGGCATGGCCTGTCAGGCCTTGTCGTCGCCACCCCTACCATGTGTCGCGCGCAGGCCTGCCGAACTGCCGGTTCCGATCGGCTGTGGGGCCTACCTTACGATAATTGAACCAAAACAAAAAAAAACAAAAAAACTGACAACGTTAAGAACAACCCCAATAATTTCGGCAGTGGGCGTCGAGTCCTGTTGTTTTTTCGCTTTCGTTCGTTTGCGGTGCCCGGTTAATTGGAGACGAGCTCCACGGGGTAATGTAGGACAGATGGCGTAAGTTATTGGAGAGGAGCTGGACCGACGCGCGTGCAACGGCAAATCGGGCAAACCGCTGATCTGGGCTCCGACCTCAGAATTGGGCCCACGAACCGTCGATTCGAAGGCAACGGCGTCGCGAGTAAAACTCATCGCGTTGCCATGAGTCGTGGGCTTTTTCGGGCATCCGACGTCGTTTACTAGCCCGAAATCCAGTTTTTGAAGTTTTTGGTAACTGTGTTATTTTCCTATTTTAATTCCTTCGTTATTCCTAGGCTTTCTAGGAGTATTTAATCATAGTGTGCCCCGATTGTCACGCTGCGCCACGGGGTCGTGATAAAACAAAGACATCCAGATGAATAAGATGACGCAAAGCAAACGCCCACGACAATTGAAACGTCAACAAGGCAAAAAAAGAAGGGATGCAACACGAGGACTTCCCAGGAGGTCACCCATCCTAGTACTACTCTCGCCCAAACTCGCTTAACTTCGGAGTTCTGATGGGATCCGGTGCATGTGAGTTGGTATGATCGCATCCGTTAGCTTATAACACCTAAAAGTATATAAGCCACGTTTGAGCCATGCCATATGACCATGGGTTGGCTATCCAACGCCCCCCGCATGAAATGGCATGGCCTGTCAGGCCTTGTCGTCGCCACCCCTACCATGTGTCGCGCGCAGGCCTGCCGAACTGCCGGTTCCGATCGGCTGTGGGGCCTACCTTACGATAATTGAACCAAAACAAAAAAAAACAAAAAAACTGACAACGTTAAGAACAACCCCAATAATTTCGGCAGTGGGCGTCGAGTCCTGTTGTTTTTTCGCTTTCGTTCGTTTGCGGTGCCCGGTTAATTGGAGACGAGCTCCACGGGGTGATGTAGGACAGATGGCGTAAGTTATTGGAGAGGAGCTGGACCGACGCGCGTGCAACGGCAAATCGGGCAAACCGCTGATCTGGGCTCCGACCTCAGAATTGGGCCCACGAACCGTCGATTCGAAGGCAACGGCGTCGCGAGTAAAACTCATTGCGTTGCCATGAGTCGTGGGCTTTTTCGGGCATCCGACGTCGTTTACTAGCCCGAAATCCAGTTTTTGAAGTTTTTGGTAACTGTGTTATTTTCCTATTTTAATTCCTTCGTTAATCCTAGGCTTTCTAGGAGTATTTAATCATAGTGTGCCCCGATTGTCACGCTGCGCCACGGGGTCGTGATAAAACAAAGACATCCAGATGAATAAGATGACGCAAAGCAAACGCCCACGACAATTGAAACGTCAACAAGGCAAAAAAAGAAGGGATGCAACACGAGGACTTCCCAGGAGGTCACCCATCCTAGTACTACTCTCGCCCAAACTCGCTTAACTTCGGAGTTCTGATGGGATCCGGTGCATGTGAGTTGGTATGATCGCATCCGTTAGCTTATAACACCTAAAAGTATATAAGCCACGTTTGAGCCATGCCATATGACCATGGGTTGGCTATCCAACGCCCCCCGCATGAAATGGCATGGCCTGTCAGGCCTTGTCGTCGCCACCCCTACCATGTGTCGCGCGCAGGCCTGCCGAACTGCCGGTTCCGATCGGCTGTGGGGCCTACCTTACGATAATTGAACCAAAACAAAAAAAAACAAAAAAACTGACAACGTTAAGAACAACCCCAATAATTTCGGCAGTGGGCGTCGAGTCCTGTTGTTTTTTCGCTTTCGTTCGTTTGCGGTGCCCGGTTAATTGGAGACGAACTCCACGGGGTGATGTAGGACAGATGGCGTAAGTTATTGGAGAGGAGCTGGACCGACGCGCGTGCAACGGCAAATCGGGCAAACCGCTGATCTGGGCTCCGACCTCAGAATTGGGCCCACGAACCGTCGATTCGAAGGCAACGGCGTCGCGAGTACGACTCATTGCGTTGCCATGAGTCGTGGGCTTTTTCGGGCATCCGACGTCGTTTACTAGCCCGAAATCCAGTTTTTGAAGTTTTTGGTAACTGTGTTATTTTCCTATTTTAATTCCTTCGTTAATCCTAGGCTTTCTAGGAGTATTTAATCATAGTGTGCCCCGATTGTCACGCTGCGCCAAGGGGTCGTGATAAAACAAAGACATCCAGATGAATAAGATGACGGAAAGCAAACGCCCACGACAATTGAAACGTCAACAAGGCAAAAAAAGAAGGGATGCAACACGAGGACTTCCCAGGAGGTCACCTGTTGCATTCCTAAAAGGACACAAATTAATGTGCAAACAACCAATTAAAAATACCCGCAAGTGCACGAATCTAATGAAGTATAGATTATGTAAGTACGGGGTCGATCCCACGAAGAACTTGTCGGCTCCCTATAAGTTCTAATTTGAGTACGTAAAGAACACTTAATTGACACACCACAAATACGCAAATGCAAAATGGAAACTAAAAATAAGTAAAGAAGTGCAAAAGAAATGAAACAACACAAGAAAACTAAAGAAAAACACAAACAGCATTTTCTATCGCTATTTTATCACCTGTTTATCACCTGTGAACAGTACCGTGAACAGTGAACAGTGACATGAACAGTTCCGTGAACAGTGAACAGTGACGACCGGTCGCGTGAACAGTGATGACCGGTCGTTTTTGGGCAGAGTCGAAATTTCAATAAACGTGTGATGAGCGACCGGTCGTGAACAGTAACGACCGGTCGTTTTTGGGCAGATTCGTTTCTCTGTTTTTCAGTTTCGACCTCTGTCCAGTGTTTTGCCTATAACTTTCCAACCGTACGTCGAAAATTCACGTTCTTTATACGGTTGGATTCAGAACAGAAAATGCAAGAACACAACGCGGACCAAAAGTCCAAAACAATTACGGAAACAAATAAAATTCAGTATCAAAGACACACCACGTATCAAACACACAACTCACACACACATTGGGGGGGTTTTGATTTGTTTCAAGTGACCTATTTCTATTGCATGAAAGTAAATGGACTTTGAATTTAAATGAGAAAGGCAGAGATGAAATATCAAAGAGTGGAATTAAAAAGTAACAAACACTAGGGTTTCGGAATCCACCCTAAACAATTCTACCCAAGTTCATGAATACTCAAGTGATGAACTCTAAACGTGTTGATGAAAATGTTCGCAATCAAGGCCATGGGTCGTGGCTCAAGACGCATTGATTCTCTCTAATATACGTAAAGTGCATGGTTCGTGCTACAATACTTGTGCCCTCCTCATAACCGAACCTAGGTATGGTTCGTACTTTGATTCAATTACAAGGAGAACCCATTAAGTTCAAAGAGAATATGAACATCACAAGAATCCTAATAGCATGGTGTTTACATTAGGTAATCAAGAAACCAATTCACATGGATGATTCTTACTTCATCCATTTATTGCTTAGGATAACATGAAGATACACATAATCCCAACAATCTCAAGAAGCATGCTTTCAAAGATGGCCAACCAAGGAAAAACACACATCAAGGATAGATTAATTTGGTGAATTGGAATTCATCAACAATATCTAGAAATTCATACACTCAAGTATCAAAACAATAAGGTAATCATGTTTAGGGCTTCAACCTAAGCCCTAGCTATAGAGTTTAGTTGCTCATACTTATTTCAAATACAAACTCAAAATGAAATTAGAAAGAGTTTACAGATTTTCAGAAAATGATGAAAGCTTCAAGATCATCAATGGTGGAAGTCTTCTTCTCCACTTTTCTTGGCTGCACCTTGGCTTTCTCCAAGCTCCAAAAACTCTCCAAAATCTGCTCTCAATTGTGTAGAATTCAGAATTGAATTGCTTTCCACGTTCAAAGGCTCCCTCCATATCTGATTGCCAATTGCTTTTGCTCCTTTTCCCATCTTTTCCTACTCACACTTTTAATATAAAACTCATTCTTTCTCTAAAGCTTTTGCCCATTGTCCCCTTGCCATTATGAAGCATTGACTCACAAAGATGCCAAATACTTCAGAAAATATCTCTTTTACAAAGGTAATTCCTTGTTACCAAGAGTTATGGTAACAAGAAATTAAGATGACACAAAGGAGGTAAAAGCTGGCCAAATCCGGATTTCCAGAGCTGTGGTAACATGCTGGATTGGTTGGATAGGCAATACTTGTCCAATGGAGCTCAAATTTGGATATGTTGTAGTTAACATCCATTGGAACAAATCTCATGAAGATCATGACCTCATCCGAGCACCAGAGCATGTTGATCCCAGGCCAAGAAGTTGACCTACGAAAATGAACAAAAACAGAATTTATAACTAATAATGCACTTTTAGCTCATTTTCATTCCAACCAAGGTAAAATCTAAGAAAACACAAAAAGGAAGTAAAAAGCTATAAAATGTCAAGAACTAACTCAAAATAGTGGGTGAATAACATGAAAAATCATGTGTAAAAATGAACCGAACAAACTTCCCAAACTTGTCTTTTGCTAGTCCTCGAGCAAAACAGAAACTAAAACAAGATTCGAAACAAAACTTTCCGAACACTTTCCAAAGAGAGAGCGACTTATGCAAATGACTTAAAAGTTTTCACAAAGAAAACTCATTTTAGACATTATTCACAAGGCAGCAAAGTTCAGAACACAACATGTTCAAAGTGTAGTAGTGTGATGGCCAAATGGAACTCATTCTCCAATTTCAGTTTTCACACAACTTCAAAAATCATACCCAGCACAAATGTAACTTCAAATCTCACCTAAGTTGTCCTCTCACAAATGAATCACTCGGAAGAGGGTTACAATGCATCACTCAATAATAGACATGAGAATAGAGTTAAACCATAAGGGACTTAACTCAAAATTAGCAAGCTGAAAAACATGCATGAATATGATCTCAAGAAGGATGCTAAACACTTAAAAGAAGAATGTGTGCAATTCAACCACATGACATCTAGGATCAATTTAGGTCTTTATTATAGGTTGTAATGGGGCTAAGGGTGTAAGGTGAGTAAGAAATGAAGGATAAGGATACAACAAAGTCCAAGGAACTCACAATGTAAGAGCATATAATCGTTGACTAAAAGACTTTGAAACATCACGCTTGAAATTTTCATTCTTTTATTATTTTTTGGGTGATCAAATAGACCACAAAGCCTTATACCTCCACTAATTATGATTCACACTCCTTCCTTCCATTTGAACAACCAAGAAACATGGAATTGAATTTGAAACCATTGCCACTTAACCACGACTTTTCTCTTTTCTTTCACCCTTTTTTTTTTTTTTTTTTTTTTTTGAAAGTAATAACCCTTCCCAAACTTAGCATGAAAAACACATCTAAATTAAAGCTCACGAGTTCCTTAGAAAGGTAAATTCTTGTTTTTCAGGCTAAGGCTAGAAGTAATAACTGGTTACTTGAAAGAAAAGGCATACATATAGGCTCAAGGTGGTTAACAATGGAAAATCATGCTTAAGCATGCATAGGGTTAGCTTGAAAGGCACAAACGGTCCAAAGAGGGCCTTAATATCATTTCTCAAATGTCATGTAATCAAATTGCACAAGAATGAGTAACTTTTAAGTGCTCAACCAAATCAATGAATAATGAGATCAAACAACAACTCAGATGACAAGAAAAGTGGAATATGTGTATAACACTCATGAATTGAAGCACAAGGCTCAAAGCTCACATTATATGGTTATACAAGTCTAATTCATGCTTGATACAATTCTTTGGATCATGCAAGTCCCTCAACTGGAGAATTATGAAACAAATGGCAAGTGCGTAGAGGGTTTCAAACATATCATGCTAGAACGATGCCATTTAGTGAATAACAAATTTTTTAATTTTAATTTTTTAATTTTTTTTTTTAAGAGCATTTTCAATCAAGTCATTTAAACATTCATCACAATCTCATCATATATGTCCGGAAAGTGACTTGAAAACACAAAGACTCAAAACTGAAAAGAAAACAGAACAAATTAAAGCAAGAATTAAAGCGAAACGAAAAAGACTTGCTATCCCTTCCCAAACTTAGAAATAAACATTGTCCTCAATGTTAAAGAATTCAGACATCAACAACGTTATAACAAGAATTAAAGGGAATAAAGCAGTTAAATACAAGAACAAACACGAAAAAAACAACTACAACACGGTTGCAAAAACAAAAACAAAAACGAAACCAAACAGAAACAAATAAAACAGTAAGCCCTAACAACAGTCTTACACATGCAGAAATCCAACCCAATGAAACGCAAAAACCAAATGAAAGCCCAACCCAAACGAAAGCCCAAAAGCCCAAAAGCGAAGAAAGTAAATAAAACAAAGAAACCAAGTCAGAAGCACAAAGAGCGAGGACTCAGTAAAATAGAAAAAGTGGGCCCTGAAGTCTCGACACCTGTGAGTCACGGGAAACAAAGGGAGAGACGTGTCGACAAGCAGAGGTCTCTCTCACGGTCCCAAGC
Organism: Prunus avium; assembly: GCF_965620075.1. NCBI lineage: Eukaryota > Viridiplantae > Streptophyta > Magnoliopsida > Rosales > Rosaceae > Prunus > Prunus avium. The sequence goes on from NC_142291.1 coordinate 10,497,550, forward strand.
CAGAATTATTGGCTTCATAGGAAGGCGTGACGACTTTCGTTTCTCAAAAACGTTGAAAGGCGGAACTGTAATTAAAGGGGTTGGGGACCAGGTGGGGTGACCTAAGGGGATAGGCCGTAAGGGCCGCGCAAAACGCAGAAGCGCAGTGGCTAGGGTTACGTAAAAACTCATTGCGTTGCCATGAGTCGTGGGCTTTTTCGGGCATCCGACGTCGTTTACTAGCCCGAGATCCAGTTTTTGAAGTTTTTGGTAACTGTGTTATTTTCCTATTTTAATTCCTTCGTTAATCCTAGGCTTTCTAGGAGTATTTAATCATAGTGTGCCCCGATTGTCACGCTGCGCCAAGGGGTCGTGATAAAACAAAGACATCCAGATGAATAAGATGACGGAAAGCAAACGCCCACGACAATTGAAACGTCAACAAGGCAAAAAAAGAAGGGATGCAACACGAGGACTTCCCAGGAGGTCACCCATCCTAGTACTACTCTCGCCCAAACTCGCTTAACTTCGGAGTTCTGATGGGATCCGGTGCATGTGAGTTGGTATGATCGCATCCGTTAGCTTATAACGCCTAAAAGTATATAAGCCACGTTTGAGCCATGCCATATGACCATGGGTTGGCTATCCAACGCCCCCCGCATGAAATGGCATGGCCTGTCAAGCCTTGTCGTCGCCACCCCTACCACGTGTCGCGCGCAGGCCTGCCGAACTGCCGGTTCCGATCGGCTGTGGGGCCTACCTTACGATAATTGAACCAAAACAAAAAAAACAAAAAAACTGACAACGTTAAGAACAACCCCAACAATTTCGGCAGTGGGCGTCGAGTCCTGCTGTTTTTTCGCTTTCGTTCGTTTGCGGTGCCCGGTTAATTGGAGACGAGCTCCACGGGGTGATGTAGGACAGATGGCGTAAGTTATTGGAGAGGAGCTGGACCGACGCGCGTGAAACGGCAAATCGGGCAAACCGATGATCTGGGCTCCGACCTCAGAATTGGGCCCACGAACCGTCGATTCGAAGGCAACGGCGTCGCGAGTAAAACTCATTGCGTTGCCATGAGTCGTGGGCTTTTTCGGGCATCCGACGTCGTTTACTAGCCCGAGATCAAGTTTTTGAAGTTTTTGGTAACTGTGTTATTTTCCTATTTTAATTCCTTCGTTAATCCTAGGCTTTCTAGGAGTATTTAATCATAGTGTGCCCCGATTGTCATGCTGCGCCAAGGGGTCGTGATAAAACAAAGACATCCAGATGAATAAGATGACGGAAAGCAAACGCCCACGACAATTGAAACGTCAACAAGGCAAAAAAAGAAGGGATGCAACACGAGGACTTCCCAGGAGGTCACCCATCCTAGTACTACTCTCGCCCAAACTCGCTTAACTTCGGAGTTCTGATGGGATCCGGTGCATGTGAGTTGGTATGATCGCATCCGTTAGCTTATAACGCCTAAAAGTATATAAGCCACGTTTGAGCCATGCCATATGACCATGGGTTGGCTATCCAACGCCCCCCGCATGAAATGGCATGGCCTGTCAAGCCTTGTCTTCGCCACCCCTACCATGTGTCGCGCGCAGGCCTGCCGAACTGCCGGTTCCGATCGGCTGTGGGGCCTACCTTACGATAATTGAACCAAAAAAAAAAAAAAAAAAAACTGACAACGTTAAGAACAACCCCAATAATTTCGGCAGTGGGCGTCGAGTCCTGTTGTTTTTTCGCTTTCGTTCGTTTGCGGTGCCCGGTTAATTGGAGACGAGCTCCACGGGGTGATGTAGGACAGATGGCGTAAGTTATTGGAGAGGAGCTGGACCGACGCGCGTGCAACGGCAAATCGGGCAAACCGCTGATCTGGGCTCCGACCTTAGAATTGCGCCCACGAACCGTCGATTCGAAGGCAACGGCATCGCGAGTAAAACTCATTGCGTTGCCATGAGTCGTGGGCTTTTTCGGGCATCCGACGTCGTTTACTAGCCCGAAATCCAGTTTTTGAAGTTTTTGGTAACTGTGTTATTTTCCTATTTTAATTCCTTCGTCAATCCTAGGCTTTCTAGGAGTATTTAATCATAGTGTGCCCCGATTGTCACGCTGCGCCAAGGGGTCGTGATAAAACAAAGACATCCAGATGAATAAGATGACGGAAAGCAAACGCCCACGACAATTGAAACGTCAACAAGGCAAAAAAATAAGGGATGCAACACGAGGACTTCCCAGGAGGTCACCCATCCCAGTACTACTCTCGCCCAACCTCGGTTAACTTCGGCGTTCTGATGGGATCCGGTGCATGTGAGTTGGTATGATCGCATCCGTTAGCTTATAACGCCTAAAAGTATATAAGCCACGTTTGAGCCATGCCATATGACCATGGGTTGGCTATCCAACGCCCCCCGCATGAAATGGCATGGCCTGTCAAGCCTTGTCGTCGCCACCCCTACCATGTGTCGCGCGCAGGCCTGCCGAACTGCCGGTTCCGATCGGCTGTGGGGCCTACCTTACGATAATTGAACCAAAACAAAAAAAACAAAAAAACTGACAACGTTAAGAACAACCCCAATAATTTCGGCAGTGGGCGTCGAGTCCTGTTGTTTTTTCGCTTTCGTTCGTTTGCGGTGCCCGGTTAATTGGAGAGGAGCTCCACGGGGTGATGTAGGACAGATGGCGTAAGTTATTGGAGAGGAGCTGGACCGACGCGCGTGCAACGGCAAATCGGGCAAACCGCTGATCTGGGCTCCGACCTCAGAATTGGGCCCACGAACCGTCGATTCGAAGGCAACGGCGTCGCGAGTAAAACTCATCGCGTTGCCATGAGTCGTGGGCTTTTTCGGGCATCCGACGTTGTTTACTAGCCCGAAATCCAGTTTTTGAAGTTCTTGTTAACTGTGTTATTTTCCTATTTTAATTCCTTCGTTAATCCTAGGCTTTCTAGGAGTATTTAATCATAGTGTGCCCCGATTGTCACGCTGCGCCAAGGGGTCGTGATAAAACAAAGACATCCAGATGAATAAGATGACGGAAAGCAAACGCCCACGACAATTGAAACGTCAACAAGGCAAAAAAAGAAGGGATGCAACACGAGGACTTCCCAGGAGGTCACCCTTATTCATCTGGATGTCTTTGTTTTATCACGACCCCTTGGCGTCGTTTACTAGCCCGAAATCCAGTTTTTGAAGTTTTTTGTAACTGTGTTATTTTCCTATTTTAATTCCTTCGTCAATCCTAGGCTTTCTAGGAGTATTTAATCATAGTGTGCCCCGATTGTCACGCTGCGCCAAGGGATCGTGATAAAACAAAGAGATCCAGATGAATAAGATGACGGAAAGCAAACGACCACGACAATTGAAACGTCAACAAGGCAAAAAAAGAAGGGATGCAACACGAGGACTTCCCAGGAGGTCACCCATCCTAGTACTACTCTCGCCCAAACTCGCTTAACTTCGGAGTTCTGATGGGATCCGGTGCATGTGAGTTGGTATGATCGCATCCGTTAGCTTATAACGCCTAAAAGTATATAAGCCACGTTTGAGCCATGCCATATGACCATGGGTTGGCTATCCAACGCCCCCCACATGAAATGGCATGGCCTGTCAGGCCTTGTCGTCGCCACCCCTACCATGTGTCGCGCGCAGGCCTGCCGAACTGCCGGTTCCGATCGGCTGTGGGGCCTACCTTACGATAATTGAACCAAAACAAAAAAAACAAAAAAACTGACAACGTTAAGAACAACCCCAATAATTTCGGCAGTGGGCGTCGAGTCCTGTTCTTTTTTCGCTTTCGTTCGTTTGCGGTGCCCGGTTAATTGGAGACGAGCTCCACGGGGTGATGTAGGACAGATGGCGTAAGTTATTGGAGAGGAGCTGGACCGACGCGCGTGCAACGGCAAATCGGGCAAACCGCTGATCTGGGCTCCGACCTCAGAATTGGGCCCACGAACCGTCGATTCGAAGGCAACGGCGTCGCGAGTAAAACTCATCGCGTTGCCATGAGTCGTGGGCTTTTTCGGGCATCCGACGTTGTTTACTAGCCCGAAATCCAGTTTTTGAAGTTCTTGTTAACTGTGTTATTTTCCTATTTTAATTCCTTCGTTAATCCTAGGCTTTCTAGGAGTATTTAATCATAGTGTGCCCCGATTGTCACGCTGCGCCAAGGGGTCGTGATAAAACAAAGACATCCAGATGAATAAGATGACGGAAAGCAAACGCCCACGACAATTGAAACGTCAACAAGGCAAAAAAAGAAGGGATGCAACACGAGGACTTCCCAGGAGGTCACCCTTATTCATCTGGATGTCTTTGTTTTATCACGACCCCTTGGCGTCGTTTACTAGCCCGAAATCCAGTTTTTGAAGTTTTTTGTAACTGTGTTATTTTCCTATTTTAATTCCTTCGTCAATCCTAGGCTTTCTTGGAGTATTTAATCATAGTGTGCGCCGATTGTCACGCTGCGCCAAGGGGTCGTGATAAAACAAAGAGATCCAGATGAATAAGATGACGGAAAGCAAACGCCCACGACAATTGAAACGTCAACAAGGCAAAAAAAGAAGGGATGCAAAACGTGGACTTCCCAGGAGGTCACCCATCCTAGTACTACTCTCGCCCAAACTCGCTTGACTTCGGAGTTCTGATGGGATCCGGTGCATGTGAGTTGGTATGATCGCATCCGTTAGCTTATAACGCCTAAAAGTATATAAGCCACGTTTGAGCCATGCCATATGACCATGGGTTGGCTATCCAACGCCCCCCACATGAAATGGCACGGCCTGTCAGGCCTTGTCGTCGCCACCCCTACCATGTGTCGCGCGCAGGCCTGCCGAACTGCCGGTTCCGATCGGCTGTGGGGCCTACCTTACGATAATTGAACCAAAACAAAAAAAACAAAAAAACTGACAACGTTAAGAACAACCCCAATAATTTCGGCAGTGGGCGTCGAGTCCTGTTCTTTTTTCGCTTTCGTTCGTTTGCGGTGCCCGGTTAATTGGAGACGAGCTCCACGGGGTGATGTAGGACAGATGGCGTAAGTTATTGGAGAGGAGCTGGACCGACGCGCGTGCAACGGCAAATCGGGCAAACCGCTAATCTGGGCTCCGACCTCAGAATTGGGCCCACGAACCGTCGATTCGAAGGCAACGGCATCGCGAGTAAAACTCATTGCGTTGCCGTGAGTCGTGGGCTTTTTCGGGCATCCGACGTCGTTTACTAGCCCGAAATCCAGTTTTTGAAGTTTTTGGTAACTGTGTTATTTTCCTATTTTAATTCCTTCGTCAATCCTAGGCTTTCTAGGAGTATTTAATCATAGTGTGCCCCGATTGTCACGCTGCGCCAAGGGGTCGTGATAAAACAAAGACATCCAGATGAATAAGATGACGGAAAGCAAACGCCCACGACAATTGAAACGTCAACAAGGCAAAAAAATAAGGGATGCAACACGAGGACTTCCCAGGAGGTCACCCATCCCAGTACTACTCTCGCCCAACCTCGGTTAACTTCGGCGTTCTGATGGGATCCGGTGCATGTGAGTTGGTATGATCGCATCCGTTAGCTTATAACGCCTAAAAGTATATAAGCCACGTTTGAGCCATGCCATATGACCATGGGTTGGCTATCCAACGCCCCCCGCATGAAATGGCATGGCCTGTCAAGCCTTGTCGTCGCCACCCCTACCATGTGTCGCGCGCAGGCCTGCCGAACTGCCGGTTCCGATCGGCTGTGGGGCCTACCTTACGATAATTGAACCAAAACAAAAAAAACAAAAAAACTGACAACGTTAAGAACAACCCCAATAATTTCGGCAGTGGGCGTCGAGTCCTGTTGTTTTTTCGCTTTCGTTCGTTTGCGGTGCCCGGTTAATTGGAGAGGAGCTCCACGGGGTGATGTAGGACAGATGGCGTAAGTTATTGGAGAGGAGCTGGACCGACGCGCGTGCAACGGCAAATCGGGCAAACCGCTGATCTGGGCTCCGACCTCAGAATTGGGCCCACGAACCGTCGATTCGAAGGCAACGGCGTCGCGAGTAAAACTCATCGCGTTGCCATGAGTCGTGGGCTTTTTCGGGCATCCGACGTTGTTTACTAGCCCGAAATCCAGTTTTTGAAGTTCTTGTTAACTGTGTTATTTTCCTATTTTAATTCCTTCGTTAATCCTAGGCTTTCTAGGAGTATTTAATCATAGTGTGCCCCGATTGTCACGCTGCGCCAAGGGGTCGTGATAAAACAAAGACATCCAGATGAATAAGATGACGGAAAGCAAACGCCCACGACAATTGAAACGTCAACAAGGCAAAAAAAGAAGGGATGCAACACGAGGACTTCCCAGGAGGTCACCCTTATTCATCTGGATGTCTTTGTTTTATCACGACCCCTTGGCGTCGTTTACTAGCCCGAAATCCAGTTTTTGAAGTTTTTTGTAACTGTGTTATTTTCCTATTTTAATTCCTTCGTCAATCCTAGGCTTTCTAGGAGTATTTAATCATAGTGTGCCCCGATTGTCACGCTGCGCCAAGGGATCGTGATAAAACAAAGAGATCCAGATGAATAAGATGACGGAAAGCAAACGACCACGACAATTGAAACGTCAACAAGGCAAAAAAAGAAGGGATGCAACACGAGGACTTCCCAGGAGGTCACCCATCCTAGTACTACTCTCGCCCAAACTCGCTTAACTTCGGAGTTCTGATGGGATCCGGTGCATGTGAGTTGGTATGATCGCATCCGTTAGCTTATAACGCCTAAAAGTATATAAGCCACGTTTGAGCCATGCCATATGACCATGGGTTGGCTATCCAACGCCCCCCACATGAAATGGCATGGCCTGTCAGGCCTTGTCGTCGCCACCCCTACCATGTGTCGCGCGCAGGCCTGCCGAACTGCCGGTTCCGATCGGCTGTGGGGCCTACCTTACGATAATTGAACCAAAACAAAAAAAACAAAAAAACTGACAACGTTAAGAACAACCCCAATAATTTCGGCAGTGGGCGTCGAGTCCTGTTCTTTTTTCGCTTTCGTTCGTTTGCGGTGCCCGGTTAATTGGAGACGAGCTCCACGGGGTGATGTAGGACAGATGGCGTAAGTTATTGGAGAGGAGCTGGACCGACGCGCGTGCAACGGCAAATCGGGCAAACCGCTGATCTGGGCTCCGACCTCAGAATTGGGCCCACGAACCGTCGATTCGAAGGCAACGGCGTCGCGAGTAAAACTCATCGCGTTGCCATGAGTCGTGGGCTTTTTCGGGCATCCGACGTTGTTTACTAGCCCGAAATCCAGTTTTTGAAGTTCTTGTTAACTGTGTTATTTTCCTATTTTAATTCCTTCGTTAATCCTAGGCTTTCTAGGAGTATTTAATCATAGTGTGCCCCGATTGTCACGCTGCGCCAAGGGGTCGTGATAAAACAAAGACATCCAGATGAATAAGATGACGGAAAGCAAACGCCCACGACAATTGAAACGTCAACAAGGCAAAAAAAGAAGGGATGCAACACGAGGACTTCCCAGGAGGTCACCCTTATTCATCTGGATGTCTTTGTTTTATCACGACCCCTTGGCGTCGTTTACTAGCCCGAAATCCAGTTTTTGAAGTTTTTTGTAACTGTGTTATTTTCCTATTTTAATTCCTTCGTCAATCCTAGGCTTTCTTGGAGTATTTAATCATAGTGTGCGCCGATTGTCACGCTGCGCCAAGGGGTCGTGATAAAACAAAGAGATCCAGATGAATAAGATGACGGAAAGCAAACGCCCACGACAATTGAAACGTCAACAAGGCAAAAAAAGAAGGGATGCAAAACGTGGACTTCCCAGGAGGTCACCCATCCTAGTACTACTCTCGCCCAAACTCGCTTGACTTCGGAGTTCTGATGGGATCCGGTGCATGTGAGTTGGTATGATCGCATCCGTTAGCTTATAACGCCTAAAAGTATATAAGCCACGTTTGAGCCATGCCATATGACCATGGGTTGGCTATCCAACGCCCCCCACATGAAATGGCACGGCCTGTCAGGCCTTGTCGTCGCCACCCCTACCATGTGTCGCGCGCAGGCCTGCCGAACTGCCGGTTCCGATCGGCTGTGGGGCCTACCTTACGATAATTGAACCAAAACAAAAAAAACAAAAAAACTGACAACGTTAAGAACAACCCCAATAATTTCGGCAGTGGGCGTCGAGTCCTGTTCTTTTTTCGCTTTCGTTCGTTTGCGGTGCCCGGTTAATTGGAGACGAGCTCCACGGGGTGATGTAGGACAGATGGCGTAAGTTATTGGAGAGGAGCTGGACCGACGCGCGTGCAACGGCAAATCGGGCAAACCGCTAATCTGGGCTCCGACCTCAGAATTGGGCCCACGAACCGTCGATTCGAAGGCAACGGCATCGCGAGTAAAACTCATTGCGTTGCCGTGAGTCGTGGGCTTTTTCGGGCATCCGACGTCGTTTACTAGCCCGAAATCCAGTTTTTGAAGTTTTTGGTAACTGTGTTATTTTCCTATTTTAATTCCTTCGTCAATCCTAGGCTTTCTAGGAGTATTTAATCATAGTGTGCCCCGATTGTCACGCTGCGCCAAGGGGTCGTGATAAAACAAAGACATCCAGATGAATAAGATGACGGAAAGCAAACGCCCACGACAATTGAAACGTCAACAAGGCAAAAAAATAAGGGATGCAACACGAGGACTTCCCAGGAGGTCACCCATCCTAGTACTACTCTCGCTCAAACTCGCTTAACTTCGGAGTTCTGATGGGATCCGGTGCATGTGAGTTGGTATGATCGCATCCGTTAGCTTATAACGCCTAAAAGTATATAAGCCACGTTTGAGCCATGCCATATGACCATGGGTTGGCTATCCAACGCCCCCCGCATGAAATGGTATGGCCTGTCGAGCCTTGTCGTCGCCACCCCTACCATGTGTCGTGCGCAGGCCTGCCGAACTGCCGGTTCCGATCGGCTGTGGGGCCTACCTTATGATAATTGAACCAAAACAAAAAAAAATAAAAAAATTGACAACGTTAAGAACAACCCCAATAATTTCGGCAGTGGGCGTCGAGTCCTGTTGTTTTTTCGCTTTCGTTCGTTAGCGGTGCCCGGTTAATTGGAGACGAGCTCCACGGGGTGATGTAGGACAGATTGCGTAAGTTATTGGAGAGGAGCTGGACCGACGCGCGTGCAACGGCAAATCGGACAAACCGCTGATCTGGGCTCCGACCTTAGAATTGGGCCCACGAACCGTCGATTCGAAGGCAACGGCGTCGCGAGTAAAACTCATGGCGTTGCCATGAGTCGTGGGCTTTTTCGGGCATCCGACCTCGTTTACTAGCCCGAAATCCAGTTTTTGAAGTTTTTGGTAACTGTGTTATTTTCCTATTTTAATTCCTTCGTTAATCCTAGGCTTTCTAGGAGTATTTAATCATAGTGTGCCCCGATTGTCACGCTGCGCCACGGGGTCGTGATAAAACAAAGACATCCAGATGAATAAGATGACGGAAAGCAAACGCCCACGACAATTGAAACGTCAACAAGGCAAAAAAATAAGGGATGCAACACGAGGACTTCCCAGGAGGTCACCCATCCTAGTACTACTCTCGCTCAAACTCGCTTAACTTCGGAGTTCTGATGGGATCCGGTGCATGTGAGTTGGTATGATCGCATCCGTTAGCTTATAACGCCTAAAAGTATATAAGCCACGTTTGAGCCATGCCATATGACCATGGGTTGGCTATCCAACGCCCCCCGCATGAAATGGTATGGCCTGTCGAGCCTTGTCGTCGCCACCCCTACCATGTGTCGTGCGCAGGCCTGCCGAACTGCCGGTTCCGATCGGCTGTGGGGCCTACCTTATGATAATTGAACCAAAACAAAAAAAAATAAAAAAATTGACAACGTTAAGAACAACCCCAATAATTTCGGCAGTGGGCGTCGAGTCCTGTTGTTTTTTCGCTTTCGTTCGTTAGCGGTGCCCGGTTAATTGGAGACGAGCTCCACGGGGTGATGTAGGACAGATTGCGTAAGTTATTGGAGAGGAGCTGGACCGACGCGCGTGCAACGGCAAGAGGTAAACGTGTTATTAGTGGTTCTAATGATGCTTCTAGTGTGCAGATTTCAAAACTGGAACAAAAGCTAGATGCTCTTCTTGCATTAAACTCAAGAAGCCCTCCGAAGGAAGTGTGTAGCATTTGTGAATCTCATGACCATGCTACCACAGCTTGTCCACTTGGGGCTGGATATCCAGAATTTGTGCAAGAGCAAGCTAAGTTGGTAAATTCCTACAACCAAGGTCCAAGAAATGATCCATACTCTCAAAGTTATAATCCAGGTTGGAGGAATCATCCAAACTTTTCATGGAGAAATACCCAGAATCAAGCAAATCCCCCTTCATTCCAAAGGCCACAACAATCATCATCATCATTGGAAGATATAGTGAAGCAGATGGCAATCAACCAATCCAATTTTCAGCAAACTACACAAGCTGCCATCTCCAAATTGGAAGTCCAATTAGGCCAAATAGCTGCTGAAATAACTCAAAGAGTGCCTGGGAAATGGCCAAGCCAAACTGAGATCAATCCAAAGAACCCAGAAGCCAAGGCCATTCATGTGCTCAGATCAGGTAAGATCATTGATAATAAAGATGATTCTAATCTTTCAAATGATGTTGTGATTGTAGAAGATAAAGACGAGGAGACCATGGCTACGGAAGGAGAACAACTCAAAACTTCTCAATATGCTCCTAAGGCCAAATCAGATTCTCAGAAATCCGATCAATTCCAATTGCATAAAAGGGATGACAAATTTGTGCCACCACATCTTCAAGAAGATAGATACGTGCCACCCGCTCCATATGTTCCACAGATTCCATTTCCAGGCCGTCTTAAGAAAGCAAAGCAAGATAAGGCTTTTAAAGAGATTTATGATATTTTGAGTAAAGTTAATATCAATTTGCCTTTGCTTGATCTTATTGAACAGATTCCTGCATATGGAAAATTCATCAAGGACTTGAAAACTCACAAGCTCAATTTCGCTCCAAATGAAGGAGTAAAGCTCGACCAGAATGTAAGTGCTGTATTGCAAAGGAAACTTCCACCAAAACTAGATGATCCTGGCAGCTTTGACATTCCCATTAACATTGGAGTCAAGAAGGTTGGAAGAGCCATGTTGGACTTGGGAGCAAGCATCAATGTTTTGCCATATTCAGTTTATCAAGAGCTTGGCTTAGAAGGGATGAAGAAGACTTCAATGCGACTTGAACTAGCTGATCATTCTATAAAATATCCAAAAGGTATTGTAGAAGATATTCTAGTTCAAGTTAATACACTAATTCTCCCTGCTGATTTTGTAGTGATGGACATGGAAGACAATCCAAATGGAGATCGTGTTGATCCCATTCTCCTAGGCAGACCATTCATGGCCACTGCAGACACAATCATCAAAGTGAAAGATAGCACCCTCTCCATGACTGTTTTGGGTGAAACTGTTGAATTTAAAATGCTTAATGCTCTATCTCAACCTTCTATCTCTCTTGATTCTTGCTTTTCAATTGATGTTGTGGATCATGAGGTTTCTTCCAAAATTTTGCAGAGAAAGTCTAATGATGCTCTAGAAGCTGTCTTAACACAAGAAGAGGAAGATCTTTGTGAACCGGAGTTCCAAGAAGTGGTGGCTGCCTTAGAAGTGTTTCCGCCATACCCACCATCCTTTAGGCCACCAATCGAGCCTCTTGGACCATCATCCACGAAATTGGAGCCATCCATTGTCATCCCACCAAAGCTAGAACTTAAACCTCTTCCCAATAATCTTAAATATACATATTTGGGTGCTAACGAAACTCTCCCTGTTATAATTGCTGCAGGTCTCTCCTCACATGAAGAAGAGAGCTTAATTAAAGTTCTAAAAGAGCATAAAACAGCCATTGGGTGGACCATAGCAGACATCAAAGGAATTAGTCCAAGCATGTGCATGCACCGGATTTTAATGGAAGAAGACAGCAAACCATCTCGTGATGCCCAAAGGAGGCTAAATCCCAACATGAAAGAGGTGGTTAGAGCTGAAGTTTTAAAGCTACTCGATGTAGGAATCATCTACCCAATTTCAGATTCTAAGTGGGTGAGCCCTGTGCAAGTTGTTCCAAAGAAGTCCGGAATCACCGTTGTGAAGAATGAGAAGAATGAGCTAGTTCCTACACGAACTGTCACTGGTTGGAGAGTTTGCATTGATTACAGGAAGTTGAACACATCCACTAGAAAAGATCATTTCCCCTTACCTTTTATTGATCAAATGCTTGAACGTTTATCTGGCCATGCTTACTATTGTTTTCTTGATGGTTTTTCAGGTTATAATCAAATTCCCATTGCTCCGGAAGACCAAGAGAAAACCACATTCACATGCCCATTTGGTACGTTTGCTTATAGAAGGATGCCATTCGGTTTGTGCAATGCCCCAGCAACTTTCCAAAGATGCATGATGTCAATCTTTTCAGATATGGTGGAACGATTCATTGAGGTATTTATGGATGATTTTTCAGTTTTTGGTTCCTCTTTTGATAATTGTCTTCACCACTTGTCTCTAGTGCTTAAAAGATGCCAGGAAACAAATCTGATTTTGAATTGGGAGAAGTGTCACTTCATGGTGAGACAAGGCATTGTGCTAGGCCATGTGATTTCAAGCAAGGGAATCGAAGTGGATAAAGCCAAGATCGATCTCATCTCAAATCTTCCACCCCCTACCTCTGTTAAAGGAATTAGAAGCTTTCTAGGTCATGCTGGATTCTATAGAAGGTTCATCAAAAATTTCTCAAGCATTACAAGGCCATTGTGTAATCTCCTTGCTAAGGATGCTGTTTTTGAGTTTAATGAAGCTTGCATGGAAGCTTTTTCTACCTTGAAGAGGGAGCTAACTTCAGCCCCTATTATCATAGCTCCGGATTGGTCTTTACCATTTGAAATAATGTGTGATGCCTCTGACTTTGCTATTGGTGCAGTTTTAGGTCAAAAGAAGAACAAGCTGCCCCATGTGATTCATTATGCTAGCCGGACCTTGAATGATGCTCAAATCAACTACTCCACAACAGAGAAGGAGTTGCTTGCTGTGGTTTTTGCTTTAGAAAAATTTCGTTCTTACCTTGTTGGTTCTAAAGTAATTGTTTATTCTGACCATGCAGCCCTTAGATACTTGCTCACTAAGAAGGATGCCAAACCACGCTTGATTAGATGGATTCTCTTGCTGCAAGAATTCGATTTGGAGATTCGAGATAAGAAGGGATGTGAGAATGTGGTAGCTGATCATTTGAGCAGAATTGTGGTTGAAGAAAAAGGAGGAGCTGTGCTACCCTTGAATGAGACTTTCCCTGATGAACAACTATATGCTGCCCAAGTCAAAGAGCCATGGTATGCTGATTTTGTTAATTATCTTGCTTGTGGTGTTCTTAGAAATGATCTAACTTCTCAGGATAAGAAGAAGTTCTTTTCCATGGTGAAACATTATGTATGGGATGAACCTTTCTTATTCAAGCATTGCCCGGATCAACTCATCAGAAGATGTGTTCCAGAAGAAGAGCAAGAAAGCATACTTAGGCATAGCCACGAATTGGCCTGTGGAGGTCACTTTGGAGCTAAGAAAACAGCACTTAAAATTCTGCAATCTGGTTTCTTTTGGCCCACTCTATTTAAAGATGCATTTAATTTTTGTGTTAAGTGTGATAGGTGCCAAAGGATGGGGAACATAAGTCGCAGGAATGAAATGCCATTGAATAACATACTTGTTGTGGAGCTCTTCGATGTGTGGGGTATTGATTTCATGGGACCATTCCCATCTTCCTTTGGTTATACTTACATACTTGTTGCTGTTGATTATGTGTCTAAATGGGTGGAAGCCATAGCCACCAAAACCAATGATTATAAGGTGGTGCTGAAGTTCTTGAAGGATAATATTTTCACAAGGTTTGGTACTCCAAGGGCTGTCATTAGTGATGGAGGCAGCCACTTCTGTAACAAGCCATTCGAAGCACTCATGAAGAAGTACAACATCACCCATCGAGTCTCTACACCATATCATCCGCAAACTTCTGGTCAAGTGGAAATAAGCAATAGAGAAATTAAGCACATCCTGGAGAATGTGGTGAACAATACAAGGAAAGATTGGGCAGCTAAGCTCAATGATTCATTATGGGCTTATAGGACTGCATATAAGACTCCCATTGGAATGAGCCCTTATCGTCTTGTGTTTGGGAAAGCTTGTCACCTGCCAATGGAGCTTGAACACAATGCTTTTTGGGCCATCAAGAAGTTAAATTTTGATCTAGACAAGGCAAGCCATGCAAGAAAGTTTCAGCTCAATGAATTGGAAGAAATTAGACATGAGTCTTATGAGAATGCAAAGCTTTACAAAGAACGAACCAAGAGTTACCATGACAGAAACATTCAACGGAAAGAGTTCTCCAAAGGTATGTCAGTTCTTTTGTTTAACTCACGTTTGCGTCTCTTTCCAGGAAAATTGAAGTCTAGATGGCAAGGCCCATTCACCGTGGTCAATGTTTCTCCCTATGGAGCTGTGGAGATTCAAAACCCTAAAGATGGCTCGACTTTCAAAGTAAATGGACAACGTTTAAAGCCATTCTATGAGGGAGTTTCAGCTGGCATCCAAACTGGCCATGTGGTAGATCAACTTCCCTTCGTACCATCAACTTAGCTGATTGCACAATGTCTTGCCAAGACAGTAACTAAGGCGCTTCTTGGGAGGCAACCCATGTGTTCAAGAAGAAGGTGCTTGGTAGCAATCGACCTAATCGCATCAAGGGGAAGCATTTCAATCCTTTCTCTTTACTTGTTTTGTTTTTATTTTTAAGTTTCTGTTCCTTTTTATAAATAAATAAATATAAAAATTAAAAAAAAATTAAAAAAAATAATAATAATTCATATAAGCTAACTTTTGGTAACCCCAGTGAGCACCTCCGTCAATACAGTGTCTAGGAGTTCTTTAGGCGACACCTTCGGTGTCTAAGAAGTTTGGGTTTTAAGCGGGACCATTGTGACCCCTCCAACCTTCCCGGATCCCCTGGCTGTGTTTTCTGAGGCCCTTAACTGGTCATCCATGAGTTGCTTATATATTCTTTTTTTTTTTTTTTTTTTTTTTCCTAAACCTTCTTCTAAACTTTTCCCTTTATCATTTGTTTGTTCTCAATCATCTTTTGTATGCTTTCACATTGAGGACAATGTTTAATTCAGGTCTGGGGGGA
Organism: Prunus avium; assembly: GCF_965620075.1. Lineage (NCBI taxonomy): Eukaryota > Viridiplantae > Streptophyta > Magnoliopsida > Rosales > Rosaceae > Prunus > Prunus avium. The sequence continues at coordinate 10,512,739 of NC_142291.1, forward strand.
AGGTTTTCAAATTTCATTCATTTGTGTTTCAATTTTCGTTCATTTGTCACTAATTTTTTTTTCTAAATGTCATACAATCGATGCTATGGAGCTGCCATTGAGGTTTTCATATCAGAATTTTGCACTTCACAAAGCTTTGGCTCTTAGAATTCTGGTGGCTAAAGTACCATGCTCAAATTCTTGAAGGAAAATAGTGGAGACTACCCTAGTGAGCTATATCGAGCCTAATTGCTTTCTTGAGAGGGTTTAAAGTGTTCTATTTCTCATCCATACTTATTTTCTTCAATTCACTCTAATTGATCTCATCATTTCATTTTGATCGAATACTAAGGATGATTCTCTTTTGCAGATATCATATGCTTGCTCTCATTCATGAATGAACTCATTGAAGTGATGCTAGGCTATGTGTGTATAACCATTCTTTATGCTTTCTTTTCACCCTACCCATATGTGTGTTCCATTAGCCCTCTTGAAGCCAAACACTCAAAGCCTTTTCTTTTATCACCCTCATCATTTTCCCTACCTTTGTATCTCAATCTGAGATACTTAACCTCTTGTAGCCATACCCTATAACTTAGAAATATACCAAGGTGTGCCAAGATAAAGTTTGATGCAAGGAAGTTGCTGCCGTGTACCTAAATGAAATTTGGTGTGAATCTGGGCAATGAAGTTAATGAAGATGCAGATCAAATCAACGAAGATGAAAGTGTTTCGATTTGATCTAAGTGTGAAAAATAAAGTCCATGCCAGGTGATACCATGAAGTTTGCTGCCATGCCAATCTAAATCAATGATGCCTTGCAGATTAATGAAGCATGCAACCTTGGTATGTTCTTAAGTTATTTGTTTTTCCTTCCAATTCTTCCATTTCCCCTAAACCTTAGCCTTTCATTACAACATTGTGAAAGACCTAGCTGATCTTTGAGGATGTATTCATGGGTGCTGGTAAGTATGTGTGTATCTCTATTCTTAGTATTTAATTCCTTTCATGAGATCTAACCAAATTTGTGCTTCTATTTCATACACTCACTTATGCTTTCTTGAGAGAATTAAAACATAGGTTCTGAGTGATTGAGTGTTATCTGTGAGAATTAGAGTCGAAGCATGTTCTCTATTCAAGGTTTGAGTGTGCTTGCTTTGAAACTGTGTGCCTTTGAGCTATAGCTTCCACTTGTACACACTGATTGATGACCTATCTTGGCAACTCTATGGTGTTGAAGGTATGACTAAAACTTTCTTTCATTTTCATTAGTTGATTTCAAAGTTGTTTTTCTAACCATTTTGTTTTGTAGAGTTAGAAAAACGTTTGTGGGTATCGTATCTGTTAAACCCTCAGGAGACACAACTCCTCCTACTAGGGATGCCTAGAGGTTTAAAGGCTTGTTGCATACGCTCAATGCAATCGAGTTACCTACGAAAGTGGTCTAGTTAACTTCTTGTTTTGTTTTTATCTTTGTTTCTCTTTTGTTTTGCTCGAGGACTAGCAAAATCTAAGTTTGGGGGTGTGTTAAGCTCATAATTTCATACATATACATGCCCAATTTACTTACTTCTTTTGCTTAGTTTCTTATAATTTTGAGTTATTTGCCTCCCTTTGTGTGTTTTGTAGGCCAAAAGAGCAAGAGAGCATAATTCATGCAATTCATGCATGTTAAGGCCTAATTTGGATGAAGAGAAGAAGAGCTTAAAGACAAACTCATTTTGGCTACAGCCCCCTGCCAGTCCAGTTCCGTAGGTCATATTGCAAGCTTCGTTTCAGCAACCTACATAGCTCGGATGAGGCAACAGTCTTCATGAAAGTTGTTCCAATGGGTGTGTACTATAACATATCCAACATTCAGCCCCATTGGATAAATCTGGAGTCCGTCACCTAGCAAACACAGAACCATGCTCAGGATGGATTTTGCCAGCGAGCAAACTGAGTTAGCAATTTGTTTCGGCCTTAACTTCCTCCTCCGAGCTTGGATTGGGCCAATACTTGTGTGGTTGGATCATACACATTCTGAACTTCATAATGGACATCTTTAAGTCTTCATTTGATTCAGCCTAGCCCAAGTTGTAAGCCCTTGAAGTTGCTGGTCATGCTGACCTCAGGATGAGCTGGTTGGAAGCTTGGTCATGGTGAGCTAGGCATGAGCTATTGTAGCTGGTTGGAGGCTTGGTCATGGTGACATGAAGATGAGCTAGGGCTGCTGGTGGGATTTATTGCTGAAGTGCATCAACCAATTCAGATTTTATAATGCAAGTGTTGTATGCATTAGTGAAGTGCATCAACCAATTCATCTTTTATAATGCAAGTGTTGTATGCATTAGCCATATTGAATTCAGATTTATCACTCCCCTCTCCCTATAAATACCACATCCATTCCACATTCAAGACACAACAAATCCTGAGATTCACAACCCCCACAATTCACTCCAACCATCCTCAAACACTCTCACAATCCCAAACACTCCAACAATCACCAAAACAACTCCAGCAAACTTCTATTCCATTTCCCTACGAATTTCATCTTCCTTAGCCATCACCACTCACTCAAACTCATCCCAAATCACCTCCATATCCTTCATACATCTTTCTAGAAGTGGGGAAGCTCTTGGAGAAGCATTAGAAGTGGAGAAGCACTTGGAGAAGCCTTGGACACCACAAGAACTTCAGAAAAAGGGTTTTTCTACTCTTATTGCATTCATTATGTTTTCTCATTTCTGTTCAAGTCTCTTTTCCATTATGAGTAGCTAAATCCATAACTAGGGCTTCGATGTAACCTAACATGAATATTCTGGGTTTATAAGTTTGGAGTTTCAAGTTTGATTCATGATTCATGTTCTTATTCATTATGCTTATAAGTTAACATGCTTGTTTGAATGATTGATCACCATTAGAACTTGTTTGTTAACTATCTTGGTTTGAATTAAGAGTATACACCATGCTTTAATTCGAATTGAACTATGAATAGGAAGAGTATGTATGGACATTCGACAACAGGGATTAGATACATACTTGGTTGTTTAAAATGTTCTTCTATACTTAATGGGTTCCTAATGCTTAATTTTAGGTTAGACAACAAATGATCAAATTAGGGAATTAGGAACACAAGGTTAGGACCAAACACCATGGCCTAATCATACTTTAGCTAGAATCAATCTTTGAATCTGAATTAGACTTGTTACTTGAATCTTTATAACCCAGAATTGAATTGTTATGGTGAATCGAATGCCCTAGTCTCCAAACCTGTGTTTTAACTTTCAAAACCACCCTTTGTTACTTTTGTTTACTTGCTTTCCGTTGCAATTTCAGTTTGTTCATTTCTTTCTATAATCACAAGCATTCTCACTTCAAAGTTCATTTTAATCTTGCTGCATTTGTTTTCAAACTCACTCTTGCTTTAAATTCTGTTTTAGATTTAACTTCCTAACTTCTTGAATTTGGTAATCTAAAGTACATAACTAATTTGAACTTCTCAGTCTTCGTGGGTACGACCTCGTACTTGTCTTGCCGGGGACTGAACGAAAGTTCTTCCCTGGTTATGTGCCCAAGGTTACCCTATTCTTTTTAGTGTTTCTAATTAATCTAATTTTCTGTTTCAGGTAGTTTATGTCTAAAAATCCATTACTTGAACAAGTGAGGTCTTCGTTCCAACGTTCTAGATCTTTGAACGCAGGACCATCATTGCAACCCAGACGAGTGACCTCTGAAATTCAGAATCGTCTAGAAAGGGAGTTGTCAACTGCAAAAGAGCAAGCTCTTGCTACATTTACAAGTCTTGCTCTCCACACTGAACTTCCCGGTTCTTCACTTTCAAATTCGGAAGCAAGTTCCGATCGGCTGTGGGGCCTACCTTACGATAATTGAACCAAAACAAAAAAAAACAAAAAAAGTGACAACGTTAAGAACAACCCCAATAATTTCGGCAGTGGGCGTCGAGTCCTGTTGTTTTTTCGCTTTCGTTCGTTTGCGGTGCCCGGTTAATTGGAGACGAGCTCCACGGGGTGATGTAGGACAGATGGCGTAAGTTATTGGAGAGGAGCTGGACCGACGCGCGTGCAACGGCAAATCGGGCAAACCGCTGATCTGGGCTCCGACCTCAGAATTGGGCCCACGAACCGTCGATTCGAAGGCAACGGCGTCGCGAGTAAAACTCATTGCGTTGCCATGAGTCGTGGGCTTTTTCGGGCATCCGACGTCGTCTACTAGCCCGAAATCCAGTTTTTGAAGTTTTTGGTAACTGTGTTATTTTCCTATTTTAATTCCTTCGTTAATCCTAGGCTTTCTAGGAGTATATAATCATAGTGTGCCCCGATTGTCACGCTGCGCCACGGGGTCGTGAGAAAACAAAGACATCCAGATGAATAAGATGACGGAAAGCAAACGCCCACGACAATTGAAACGTCAACAAGGCAAAAAAAGAAGGGATGCAACACGAGGACTTCCCAGGAGGTCACCCATCCTAGTACTACTCTCGCCCAAACTAGCTTAACTTCGGAGTTCTGATGGGATCCGGTGCATGTGAGTTGGTATGATCGCATCCGTTAGCTTATAACGCCTAAAAGTATATAAGCCACGTTTCAGCCATGCCATATGACCATGGGTTGGCTATCCAACGCCCCCCGCATGAAATGGCATGGCCTGTCAGGCCATGTCGTCGCCACCCCTACCATGTGTCGCGCGCAGGCCTGCCGAACTGCCGGTTCCGATCGGCTGTGGGGCCTACCTTACGATAATTGAACCAAAACAAAAAAAAACAAAAAAACTGACAACGTTAAGAACAACCCCAATAATTTCGGCAGTGGGCGTCGAGTCCTGTTGTTTTTTCGCTTTCGTTCGTTTGCGGTGCCCGGTTAATTGGAGACGAGCTCCACGGGGTGATGTAGGACAGATGGCGTAAGTTATTGGAGAGGAGCTGGACCGACGCGCGTGCAACGGCAAATCGGGCAAACCGCTGATCTGGGCTCCGACCTCAGAATTGGGCCCACGAACCGTCGATTCGAAGGCAACGGCGTCGCGAGTAAAACTCATTGCGTTGCCATGAGTCGTGGGCTTTTTCGGGCATCCGACGTCGTCTACTAGCCCGAAATCCAGTTTTTGAAGTTTTTGGTAACTGTGTTATTTTCCTATTTTAATTCCTTCGTTAATCCTAGGCTTTCTAGGAGTATATAATCATAGTGTGCCCCGATTGTCACGCTGCGCCACGGGGTCGTGAGAAAACAAAGACATCCAGATGAATAAGATGACGGAAAGCAAACGCCCACGACAATTGAAATGTCAACAAGGCAAAAAAAGAAGGGATGCAACACGAGGACTTCCCAGGAGGTCACCCATCCTAGTACTACTCTCGCCCAAACTCGCTTAACTTCGGAGTTCTGATGGGATCCGGTGCATGTGAGTTGGTATGATCGCATCCGTTAGCTTATAACGCCTAAAAGTATATAAGCCACGTTTCAGCCATGCCATATGACCATGGGTTGGCTATCCAACGCCCCCCGCATGAAATGGCATGGCCTGTCAGGCCATGTCGTCGCCACCCCTAGCATGTGTCGCGCGCAGGCCTGCCGAACTGCCGGTTCCGATCGGCTGTGGGGCCTACCTTACGATAATTGAATAAAACAAAAAAAAACAAAAAAACTGACAACGTTAAGAACAACCCCAATAATTTCGGCAGTGGGCGTCGAGTCCTGTTGTTTTTTCGCTTTCGTTCGTTTGCGGTGCCCGGTTAATTGGAGACGAGCTCCACGGGGTGATGTAGGACAGATGGCGTAAGTTATTGGAGAGGAGCTGGACCGACGCGCGTGCAACGGCAAATCGGGCAAACCGCTGATCTGGGCTCCGACCTCAGAATTGGGCCCACGAACCGTCGATTCGAAGGCAACGGCGTCGCGAGTAAAACTCATTGCGTTGCCATGAGTCGTGGGCTTTTTCGGGCATCCGACGTCGTCTACTAGCCCGAAATCCAGTTTTTGAAGTTTTTGGTAACTGTGTTATTTTCCTATTTTAATTCCTTCGTTAATCCTAGGCTTTCTAGGAGTATATAATCATAGTGTGCCCCGATTGTCACGCTGCGCCACGGGGTCGTGAGAAAACAAAGACATCCAGATGAATAAGATGACGGAAAGCAAACGCCCACGACAATTGAAACGTCAACAAGGCAAAAAAAGAAGGGATGCAACACGAGGACTTCCCAGGAGGTCACCCATCCTAGTACTACTCTCGCCCAAACTCGCTTAACTTCGGAGTTCTGATGGGATCCGGTGCATGTGAGTTGGTATGATCGCATCCGTTAGCTTATAACGCCTAAAAGTATATAAGCCACGTTTCAGCCATGCCATATGACCATGGGTTGGCTATCCAACGCCCCCCGCATGAAATGGCATGGCCTGTCAGGCCATGTCGTCGCCACCCCTACCATGTGTCGCGCGCAGGCCTGCCGAACTGCCGGTTCCGATCGGCTGTGGGGCCTACCTTACGATAATTGAACCAAAACAAAAAAAAACAAAAAAACTGACAACGTTAAGAACAACCCCAATAATTTCGGCAGTGGGCGTCGAGTCCTGTTGTTTTTTCGCTTTCGTTCGTTTGCGGTGCCCGGTTAATTGGAGACGAGCTCCACGGGGTGATGTAGGACAGATGGCGTAAGTTATTGGAGAGTAGCTGGACCGACGCGCGTGCAACGGCAAATCGGGCAAACCGCTGATCTGGGCTCCGACCTCAGAATTGGGCCCACGAACCGTCGATTCGAAGGCAACGGCGTCGCGAGTAAAACTCATTGCGTTGCCATGAGTCGTGGGCTTTTCCGGGCATCCGACGTCGTCTACTAGCCCGAAATCCAGTTTTTGAAGTTTTTGGTAACTGTGTTATTTTCCTATTTTAATTCCTTCGTTAATCCTAGGCTTTCTAGGAGTATATAATCATAGTGTGCCCCGATTGTCACGCTGCGCCACGGGGTCGTGAGAAAACAAAGACATCCAGATGAATAAGATGACGGAAAGCAAACGCCCACGACAATTGAAACGTCAACAAGGCAAAAAAAGAAGGGATGCAACACGAGGACTTCCCAGGAGGTCACCCATCCTAGTACTACTCTCGCCCAAACTCGCTTAACTTCGGAGTTCTGATGGGATCCTGTGCATGTGAGTTGGTATGATCGCATCCGTTAGCTTATAACGCCTAAAAGTATATAAGCCACGTTTCAGCCATGCCATATGACCATGGGTTGGCTATCCAACGCCCCCCGCATGAAATGGCATGGCCTGTCAGGCCATGTCGTCGCCACCCCTACCATGTGTCGCGCGCAGGCCTGCCGAACTGCCGGTTCCGATCGGCTGTGGGGCCTACCTTACGATAATTGAACCAAAACAAAAAAAAACAAAAAAACTGACAACGTTAAGAACAACCCCAATAATTTCGGCAGTGGGCGTCGAGTCCTGTTGTTTTTTCGCTTTCGTTCGTTTGCGGTGCCCGGTTAATTGGAGACGAGCTCCACGGGGTGATGTAGGACAGATGGCGTAAGTTATTGGAGAGGAGCTGGACCGACGCGCGTGCAACGGCAAATCGGGCAAACCGCTGATCTGGGCTCCGACCTCAGAATTGGGCCCACGAACCGTCGATTCGAAGGCAACGGCGTCGCGAGTAAAACTCATTGCGTTGCCATGAGTCGTGGGCTTTTTCGGGCATCCGACGTCGTCTACTAGCCCGAAATCCAGTTTTTGAAGTTTTTGGTAACTGTGTTATTTTCCTATTTTAATTCCTTCGTTAATCCTAGGCTTTCTAGGAGTATATAATCATAGTGTGCCCCGATTGTCACGCTGCGCCACGGGGTCGTGAGAAAACAAAGACATCCAGATGAATAAGATGACGGAAAGCAAACGCCCACGACAATTGAAACGTCAACAAGGCAAAAAAAGAAGGGATGCAACACGAGGACTTCCCAGGAGGTCACCCATCCTAGTACTACTCTCGCCCAAACTCGCTTAACTTCGGAGTTCTGATGGGATCCTGTGCATGTGAGTTGGTATGATCGCATCCGTTAGCTTATAACGCCTAAAAGTATATAAGCCACGTTTCAGCCATGCCATATGACCATGGGTTGGCTATCCAACGCCCCCCCCATGAAATGGCATGGCCTGTCAGGCCATGTCGTCGCCACCCCTACCATGTGTCGCGCGCAGGCCAGCCGAACTGCCGGTTCCGATCGGCTGTGGGGCCTACCTTACGATAATTGAACCAAAACAAAAAAAAACAAAAAAACTGACAACGTTAAGAACAACCCCAATAATTTCGGCAGTGGGCGTCGAGTCCTGTTGTTTTTTCGCTTTCGTTCGTTTGCGGTGCCCGGTTAATTGGAGACGAGCTCCACGGGGTGATGTAGGACAGATGGCGTAAGTTATTGGAGAGGAGCTGGACCGACGCGCGTGCAACGGCAAATCGGGCAAACCGCTGATCTGGGCTCCGACCTCAGAATTGGGCCCACGAACCGTCGATTCGAAGGCAACGGCGTCGCGAGTAAAACTCATTGCGTTGCCATGAGTCGTGGGCTTTTTCGGGCATCCGACGTCGTCTACTAGCCCGAAATCCAGTTTTTGAAGTTTTTGGTAACTGTGTTATTTTCCTATTTTAATTCCTTCGTTAATCCTAGGCTTTCTAGGAGTATATAATCATAGTGTGCCCCGATTGTCACGCTGCGCCACGGGGTCGTGAGAAAACAAAGACATCCAGATGAATAAGATGACGGAAAGCAAACGCCCACGACAATTGAAACGTCAACAAGGCAAAAAAAGAAGGGATGCAACACGAGGACTTCCCAGGAGGTCACCCATCCTAGTACTACTCTCGCCCAAACTCGCTTAACTTCGGAGTTCTGATGGGATCCGGTGCATGTGAGTTGGTATGATCGCATCCGTTAGCTTATAACGCCTAAAAGTATATAAGCCACGTTTCAGCCATGCCATATGACCATGGGTTGGCTATCCAACGCCCCCCGCATGAAATGGCATGGCCTGTCAGGCCTTGTCGTCGCCACCCCTACCATGTGTCGCGCGCAGGCCTGCCGAACTGCCGGTTCCGATCGGCTGTGGGGCCTACCTTACGATAATTGAACCAAAACAAAAAAAAACAAAAAAACTGACAACGTTAAGAACAACCCCAATAATTTCGGCAGTGGGCGTCGAGTCCTGTTGTTTTTTCGCTTTCGTTCGTTTGCGGTGCCCGGTTAATTGGAGACGAGCTCCACGGGGTGATGTAGGACAGATGGCGTAAGTTATTGGAGAGGAGCTGGACCGACGCGCGTGCAACGGCAAATCGGGCAAACCGCTGATCTGGGCTCCGACCTCAGAATTGGGCCCACGAACCGTCGATTCGAAGGCAATGGCGTCGCTAGTAAAACTCATTGCGTTGCCATGAGTCGTGGGCTTTTTCGGGCATCCGACGTCGTTTACTAGCCCGAAATCCAGTTTTTGAAGTTTTTGGTAACTGTGTTATTTTCCTATTTTAATTCCTTCGTTAATCCTAGGCTTTCTAGGAGTATTTAATCATAGTGTCCCCCGATTGTCACGCTGCGCCACGGGGTCGTGATAAAACAAAGACATCCAGACGAATAAGTTGACGGAAAGCAAACGCCCACGACAATTGAAACGTCAACAAGGCAAAAAAAGAAGGGATGCAACACGAGGACTTCCCAGGAGGTCACCCATCCTAGTACTACTCTCGCCCAAGCTCGCTTAACTTCGGAGTTCTGATGGGATCCGGTGCATGTGAGTTGGTATGATCGCATCCGTTAGCTTATAACGCCTAAAAGTATATAAGCCACGTTTGAGCCATGCCATATGACCATGGGTTGGCTATCCAACGCCCCCCGCATGAAATGGCATCGTCGCCACCCCTACCATGTGTCGCGCGCAGGCCTGCCGAACTGCCGGTTCCGATCGGCTGTGGGGCCTACCTTACGATAATTGAACCAAAACAAAAAAAAACAAAAAAACTGACAACGTTAAGAACAACCCCAATAATTTCGGCAGTGGGCGTCGAGTCCTGTTGTTTTTTCGCTTTCGTTCATTTGCGGTGCCCGGTTAATTGGAGACGAGCTCCACGGGGTGATGTAGGACAGATGGCGTAAGTTATTGGAGAGGAGCTGGACCGACGCGCGTGCAACGGCAAATCGGGCAAACCGCTGATCTGGGCTCCGACCTCAGAATTGGGCCCACGAACCGTCGATTCGAAGGCAACGGCGTCGCGAGTAAAACTCATTGCGTTGCCATGAGTCGTGGGCTTTTTCGGGCATCCGACGTCGTTTACTAGCCCGAAATCCAGTTTTTGAAGTTTTTGGTAACTGTGTTATTTTCCTATTTTAATTCCTTCGTTAATCCTAGGCTTTCTAGGAGTATTTAATCATAGTGTGCCCCGATTGTCACGCTGCGCCACGGGGTCGTGATAAAACAAAGACATCCAGACGAATAAGATGACGGAAAGCAAACGCCCACGACAATTGAAACGTCAACAAGGCAAAAAAAGAAGGGATGCAACACGAGGACTTCCCAGGAGGTCACCCATCCTAGTACTACTCTCGCCCAAACTCGCTTAACTTCGGAGTTCTTATGGGATCCGGTGCATGTGAGTTGGTATGATCGCATCCGTTAGCTTATAACGCCTAAAAGTATATAAGCCACGTTTCAGCCATGCCATATGACCATGGGTTGGCTATCCAACGCCCCCCGCATGAAATGGCATGGCCTGTCAGGCCTTGTCGTCGCCACCCCTACCATGTGTCGCGCGCAGGCCTGCCGAACTGCCGGTTCCGATCGGCTGTGGGGCCTACCTTACGATAATTGAACCAAAACAAAAAAAAACAAAAAAACTGACAACGTTAAGAACAACCCCAATAATTTCGGCAGTGGGCGTCGAGTCCTGTTGTTTTTTCGCTTTCGTTCGTTTGCGGTGCCCGGTTAATTGGAGACGAGCTCCACGGGGTGATGTAGGACAGATGGCGTAAGTTATTGGAGAGGAGCTGGACCGACGCGCGTGCAACGGCAAATCGGGCAAACCGCTGATCTGGGCTCCGACCTCAGAATTGGGCCCACGAACCGTCGATTCGAAGGCAACGGCGTCGCGAGTAAAACTCATTGCGTTGCCATGAGTCGTTGGCTTTTTCGGGCATCCGACGTCGTTTACTAGCCCGAAATCCAGATTTTGAAGTTTTTGGTAACTGTGTTATTTTCCTATTTTAATTCCTTCGTTAATCCTAGGCTTTCTAGGAGTATTTAATCATAGTGTGCCCCGATTGTCACGCTGCGCCACGGGGTCGTGATAAAACAAAGACATCCAGACGAATAAGATGACGGAAAGCAAACGCCCACGACAATTGAAACGTCAACAAGGCAAAAAAAGAAGGGATGCAACACGAGGACTTCCCAGGAGGTCACCCATCCTAGTACTACTCTCGCCCAAACTCGCTTAACTTCGGAGTTCTTATGGGATCCGGTGCATGTGAGTTGGTATGATCGCATCCGTTAGCTTATAACGCCTAAAAGTATATAAGCCACGTTTCAGCCATGCCATATGACCATGGGTTGGCTATCCAACGCCCCCCGCATGAAATGGCATCGTCGCCACCCCTACCATGTGTCGCGCGCAGGCCTGCCGAACTGCCGGTTCCGATCGGCTGTGGGGCCTACCTTACGATAATTGAACCAAAACAAAAAAAAACAAAAAAACTGACAACGTTAAGAACAACCCCAATAATTTCGGCAGTGGGCGTCGAGTCCTGTTGTTTTTTCGCTTTCGTTCATTTGCGGTGCCCGGTTAATTGGAGACGAGCTCCACGGGGTGATGTAGGACAGATGGCGTAAGTTATTGGAGAGGAGCTGGACCGACGCGCGTGCAACGGCAAATCGGGCAAACCGCTGATCTGGGCTCCGACCTCAGAATTGGGCCCACGAACCGTCGATTCGAAGGCAACGGCGTCGCGAGTAAAACTCATTGCGTTGCCATGAGTCGTGGGCTTTTTCGGGCATCCGACGTCGTTTACTAGCCCGAAATCCAGTTTTTGAAGTTTTTGGTAACTGTGTTATTTTCCTATTTTAATTCCTTCGTTAATCCTAGGCTTTCTAGGAGTATTTAATCATAGTGTGCCCCGATTGTCACGCTGCGCCACGGGGTCGTGATAAAACAAAGACATCCAGACGAATAAGATGACGGAAAGCAAACGCCCACGACAATTGAAACGTCAACAAGGCAAAAAAAGAAGGGATGCAACACGAGGACTTCCCAGGAGGTCACCCATCCTAGTACTACTCTCGCCCAAACTCGCTTAACTTCGGAGTTCTGATGGGATCCGGTGCATGTGAGTTGGTATGATCGCATCCGTTTGCTTATAACGCCTAAAAGTATATAAGCCACGTTTGAGCCATGCCATATGACCATGGGTTGGCTATCCAACGCCCCCCGCATGAAATGGCATCGTCGCCACCCCTACCATGTGTCGCGCGCAGGCCTGCCGAACTGCCGGTTCCGATCGGCTGTGGGGCCTACCTTACGATAATTGAACCAAAACAAAAAAAAACAAAAAAACTGACAACGTTAAGAACAACCCCAATAATTTCGGCAGTGGGCGTCGAGTCCTGTTGTTTTTTCGCTTTCGTTCATTTGCGGTGCCCGGTTAATTGGAGACGAGCTCCACGGGGTGATGTAGGACAGATGGCGTAAGTTATTGGAGAGGAGCTGGACCGACGCGCGTGCAACGGCAAATCGGGCAAACCGCTGATCTGGGCTCCGACCTCAGAATTGGGCCCACGAACCGTCGATTCGAAGGCAACGGCGTCGCTAGTAAAACTCATTGCGTTGCCATGAGTCGTGGGCTTTTTCGGGCATCCGACGTCGTTTACTAGCCCGAAATCCAGTTTTTGAAGTTTTTGGTAACTGTGTTATTTTCCTATTTTAATTCCTTCGTTAATCCTAGGCTTTCTAGGAGTATTTAATCATAGTGTGCCCCGATTGTCACGCTGCGCCACGGGGTCGTGATAAAACAAAGACATCCAGACGAATAAGATGACGGAAAGCAAACGCCCACGACAATTGAAACGTCAACAAGGCAAAAAAAGAAGGGATGCAACACGAGGACTTCCCAGGAGGTCACCCATCCTAGTACTACTCTCGCCCAAACTCGCTTAACTTCGGAGTTCTGATGGGATCCGGTGCATGTGAGTTGGTATGATCGCATCCGTTTGCTTATAACGCCTAAAAGTATATAAGCCACGTTTGAGCCATGCCATATGACCATGGGTTGGCTATCCAACGCCCCCCGCATGAAATGGCATCGTCGCCACCCCTACCATGTGTCGCGCGCAGGCCTGCCGAACTGCCGGTTCCGATCGGCTGTGGGGCCTACCTTACGATAATTGAACCAAAACAAAAAAAAACAAAAAAACTGACAACGTTAAGAACAACCCCAATAATTTCGGCAGTGGGCGTCGAGTCCTGTTGTTTTTTCGCTTTCGTTCATTTGCGGTGCCCGGTTAATTGGAGACGAGCTCCACGGGGTGATGTAGGACAGATGGCGTAAGTTATTGGAGAGGAGCTGGACCGACGCGCGTGCAACGGCAAATCGGGCAAACCGCTGATCTGGGCTCCGACCTCAGAATTGGGCCCACGAACCGTCGATTCGAAGGCAACGGCGTCGCGAGTAAAACTCATTGCGTTGCCATGAGTCGTGGGCTTTTTCGGGCATCCGACGTCGTTTACTAGCCCGAAATCCAGTTTTTGAAGTTTTTGGTAACTGTGTTATTTTCCTATTTTAATTCCTTCGTTAATCCTAGGCTTTCTAGGAGTATTTAATCATAGTGTGCCCCGATTGTCACGCTGCGCCACGGGGTCGTGATAAAACAAAGACATCCAGACGAATAAGATGACGGAAAGCAAACGCCCACGACAATTGAAACGTCAACAAGGCAAAAAAAGAAGGGATGCAACACGAGGACTTCCCAGGAGGTCACCCATCCTAGTACTACTCTCGCCCAAACTCGCTTAACTTCGGAGTTCTGATGGGATCCGGTGCATGTGAGTTGGTATGATCGCATCCGTTTGCTTATAACGCCTAAAAGTATATAAGCCACGTTTGAGCCATGCCATATGACCATGGGTTGGCTATCCAACGCCCCCCGCATGAAATGGCATCGTCGCCACCCCTACCATGTGTCGCGCGCAGGCCTGCCGAACTGCCGGTTCCGATCGGCTGTGGGGCCTACCTTACGATAATTGAACCAAAACAAAAAAAAACAAAAAAACTGACAACGTTAAGAACAACCCCAATAATTTCGGCAGTGGGCGTCGAGTCCTGTTGTTTTTTCGCTTTCGTTCATTTGCGGTGCCCGGTTAATTGGAGACGAGCTCCACGGGGTGATGTAGGACAGATGGCGTAAGTTATTGGAGAGGAGCTGGACCGACGCGCGTGCAACGGCAAATCGGGCAAACCGCTGATCTGGGCTCCGACCTCAGAATTGGGCCCACGAACCGTCGATTCGAAGGCAACGGCGTCGCGAGTAAAACTCATTGCGTTGCCATGAGTCGTGGGCTTTTTCGGGCATCCGACGTCGTTTACTAGCCCGAAATCCAGTTTTTGAAGTTTTTGGTAACTGTGTTATTTTCCTATTTTAATTCCTTCGTTAATCCTAGGCTTTCTAGGAGTATTTAATCATAGTGTGCCCCGATTGTCACGCTGCGCCACGGGGTCGTGATAAAACAAAGACATCCAGACGAATAAGATGACGGAAAGCAAACGCCCACGACAATTGAAACGTCAACAAGGCAAAAAAAGAAGGGATGCAACACGAGGACTTCCCAGGAGGTCACTGTTAAGCTCATAATTTCATACATATACATGCCCAATTTACTTACTTCTTTTGCTTAGTTCCTATAATTCTAAGTTATTTCCCTCCCTTTGTGTGTTTTGTAGGCCAATAGAGCAAGAGAGCATAATTCATGCAATTCAAGCATGTTAAGGCCTAATTTGGATGAATGGAAGAAGAGCTTAAAAGACAAACTCATTTTGGCTACAGCCCCCTGCCAGTCCAGTTCCGTAGGTCATATTGCAAGCTTTGTTTCAGCAACCTACACAGCTCGGATGAGGCAGCATTCTTCATGAAAGTTGTTCCAATGGGTGTTTACTATAAGATATCCAAAATTCAGCCCCATTGGATAAATATGGAGTCTGTTACCTAGCAAACACAGAGCCATGCTCAGGATGGATTTTATCAGCGCGCAAAATGAGTTAGCAATTTGTTTTGGCCTTAACTTCCTCCTCCGACCTTGGATTGGCCCAAATGACATATGGCTGGAAAGAAGACATTCTGAACTTCAATTTCGAGTGCTTAAAGTCCTAATTTGATTAAGAGAAGCCCAAGTTGTAAGCCCTTGAAGTTGCTGGTTATGCTGACCTCAGCATGTGCTGGTTGGATGCTTGGTCATGGTGAGCTAGGTATGAGCTATCATTTCTGGTTGGAAGCTTGGTCATGGTGACATGAAGATGAGCTAGGGCTGCTGGTGGGATCTATTGGTGAAGTGCATCAACCAATTCAGATTTTATAATGCAAGTGTTGTATGCATTAGTGAAGTGCATCAACCAATTCATCTTTTATAATGCAAGTGTTGTATGCATTAGCCATATTGAATTCAGATTTGTCACTCCCCTCTCCCTATAAATACCACATCCATTCCACATTCAAGACACAACAAATCCTGAGATTCACAACCCCCACAATTCACTCCAACCATCCTCAAACACTCTCAAAATCCCAAACACTCCAACAATCACCAAAACAACTCCAGCAAACCTCTCTTCCATTTCCCTACGAATTTCATCTTCCTTAGCCATCACCACTCACTCAAACTCATCCCAAATCACCTCCATATCCTTCATACATCTTTCTAGAAGTGGGGAAGCTCTTGGAGAAGCATTAGAAGTGGAGAAGCACTTGGAGAAGCCTTGGACACCACAAGAACTTCAGAAAAAGGGTTTTTCTACTCTTATTGTATTCATTATGTTTTCTCATTTCTGTTCAAGTCTCTTTTCCATTATGAGTAGCTAAATCCATAACTAGGGCTTCGATGTAACCTAACATGAATATTCTGGGTTTATAAGTTTGGAGTTTCAAGTTTGATTCATGATTCATGTTCTTATTCATTATGCTTATAAGTTAACATGCTTGTTTGAATGATTGATCACCATTAGAACTTGTTTGTTAACTATCTTGGTTTGAATTAAGAGTATACACCATGCTTTAATTCGAATTGAACTATGAATAGGAAGAGTATGTATGGACATTCGACAACAGGGATTAGATACATACTTGGTTGTTTAAAATGTTCTTCTATGCTTAATGGGTTCCTAATGCTTAATTTTAGGTTAGACAACAAATGATCAAATTAGGGAATTAGGAACACAAGGTTAGGACCAAACACCATGGCCTAATCATACTTTAGCTAGAATCAATCTTTGAATCTGAATTAGACTTGTTACTTGAATCTTTATAACCCAGAATTGAATTGTTATGGTGATTCGAATGCCCTAGTCTCAAAATCTGTTTTCCAACTCTTAAAACCACTCTTTGTTACATTTGTTTACTTGTTTTTGTTTGCAATTTCATTTTGCTTCTTTTGTTCAACAATCACAACCACTCTTGTTTTAAATTCTGTTTTAGACATAACCTCCTACTTTCTTGAATTTGGTAATCTAAGTACATAACTAGTTTTAACTTCTCAGTCTTCGTGGGTACGACCTCGTACTTGTCTTGCTATACTACTAATTGCCCCGTACAATTGCGAGTTAACATAATATTAACAACAAATTTTGGCGCCGTTGCCGGGGACTGAACGAAAGTTCTTCCCTGGTTATGTGCCCAAGGTTACCCTATTCTTTTTAGTGTTTCTAATTAATCTAATTTTCTGTTTCAGGTAGTTTATGTCTAAAAATCCATTACTTGAACAAGTGAGGTCTTCGTTCCAACGTTCTAGATCTTTGAACGCAGGACCATCATTGCAACCCAGACGAGTGACCTCTGAAATTCAGAATCGTCTAGAAAGGGAGTTGTCAACTGCAAAAGAGCAAGCTCTTGCTACATTTACAAGTCTTGCTCTCCACACTGAACTTCCCGGTTCTTCACTTTCAAATTCGGAAGCAAGTTCAGACCAAGAAGAAGAAGAAATGATGGCTGCCATTGAGTTCATGGGAGAACTTGATATCCCAACAATTCCAGCATCTCCTTCAAGCATTTTGCTGCCCACTGTAGCTCGAAATTATGAGCTTAAATCTTCTCATCTTAATATGCTGCCTTCCTTTTATGGTTTACCTAATGAAGATCCATTGACTCATATAAAGGATATTTTTAATGTTGTGAGTTCTTTTCCCTTGACAGGTGTGACAGAAGATCAACTTCGAATGAGAGTGTTTCCATACACTTTAAAGGATAAGGCGAAGTATTGGTTGAATTCTTTGAAGCCTGGTTCACTCACTACATGGTCTGCCATTCAAAAGAAGTTCCTGGAAAAATACTTCTCCACGCAAAAGACCGACATGCTTAGGGACAAGATCTTGTTATTTGCACAGCAAGATGATGAATCGTTTTGTGAAGCATGGGAGAAATTCAATGGGTTGCTCAACCAATGTCCTCATCATGGGATTCCATTGAAGCTTCAAATGCGTATGTTTTATAAAGGACTAACCCCTTCTAGTCATAATATAGTCACCAATTTTGCAGGTGGTTCTTTTAAAACCAAAACTCCAGAAGAAACGTACGAACTCTTTGAGGAGATAGCAATGGAGACCCAACATACGGATACAAGAGGTAAACGTGTTATTAGTGGTTCTAATGATGCTTCTAGTGTGCAGATTTCAAAACTGGAACAAAAGCTAGATGCTCTTCTTGCATTAAACTCAAGAAGCCCTCCGAAGGAAGTGTGTAGCATTTGTGAATCTCATGACCATGCTACCACAGCTTGTCCACTTGGGGCTGGATATCCAGAATTTGTGCAAGAGCAAGCTAAGTTGGTAAATTCCTACAACCAAGGTCCAAGAAATGATCCATACTCTCAAAGTTATAATCCAGGTTGGAGGAATCATCCAAACTTTTCATGGAGAAATACCCAGAATCAAGCAAATCCCCCTTCATTCCAAAGGCCACAACAATCATCATCATCATTGGAAGATATAGTGAAGCAGATGGCAATCAACCAATCCAATTTTCAGCAAACTACACAAGCTGCCATCTCCAAATTGGAAGTCCAATTAGGCCAAATAGCTGCTGAAATAACTCAAAGAGTGCCTGGGAAATGGCCAAGCCAAACTGAGATCAATCCAAAGAACCCAGAAGCCAAGGCCATTCATGTGCTCAGATCAGGTAAGATCATTGATAATAAAGATGATTCTAATCTTTCAAATGATGTTGTGATTGTAGAAAATGAAGAGGAGGAGACCATGGCCACGGAAGGAGAACAACTCAAAACTTCTCAATCTGCTCCTAAGGCCAAATCAGATTCTCAGAAATCCGATCAATTCCAATTGCATAAAAGGGATGACAAATTTGTGCCACCACATCTTCAAGAAGATAGATACGTGCCACCCGCTCCATATGTTCCACAGATTCCATTTCCAGGCCGTCTTAAGAAAGCAAAGCAAGATAAGGCTTTTAAAGAGATTTATGATATTTTGAGTAAAGTTAATATCAATTTGCCTTTGCTTGATCTTATTGAACAGATTCCTGCATATGGAAAATTCATCAAGGACTTGAAAACTCACAAGCTCAATTTCGCTCCAAATGAAGGAGTAAAGCTCGACCAGAATGTAAGTGCTGTATTGCAAAGGAAGCTTCCACCAAAACTAGATGATCCTGGCAGCTTTGACATTCCCATTAACATTGGAGGCAAGAAGGTTGGAAGAGCCATGTTGGACTTGGGAGCAAGCATCAATGTTTTGCCATATTCAGTTTATCAAGAGCTTGGCTTAGAAGGGATGAAGAAGACTTCAATGCGACTTGAACTAGCTGATCATTCTATAAAATATCCAAAAGGTATTGTAGAAGATATTCTAGTTCAAGTTAATACACTAATTCTCCCTGCTGATTTTGTAGTGATGGACATGGAAGACAATCCAAATGGAGATCGTGTTGATCCCATTCTCCTAGGCAGGCCATTCATGGCCACTGCAGACACAATCATCAAAGTGAAAGATAGCACTCTCTCCATGACTGTTTTGGGTGAAACTGTTGAATTTAAAATGCTTAATGCTCTATCTCAACCTTCTATCTCTCTTGATTCTTGCTTTTCAATTGATGTTGTGGATCATGAGGTTTCTTCCAAAATTTTGCAGAGAAAGTCTAATGATGCTCTAGAAGCTGTCTTAACACAAGAAGAGGAAGATCTTTGTGAACCGGAGTTCCAAGAAGTGGTGGCTGCCTTAGAAGTGTTTCCGCCATACCCACCATCCTTTAGGCCACCAATCGAGCCTCTTGGACCATCATCCACGAAATTGGAGCCATCCATTGTCATCCCACCAAAGCTAGAACTTAAACCTCTTCCCAATAATCTTAAATATACATATTTGGGTGCTAACGAAACTCTCCCTGTTATAATTGCTGCAGGTCTCTCCTCACATGAAGAAGAGAGCTTAATTAAAGTTCTAAAAGAGCATAAAACAGCCATTGGGTGGACCATAGCAGACATCAAAGGAATTAGTCCAAGCATGTGCATGCACCGGATTTTAATGGAAGAAGACAGCAAACCATCTCGTGATGCCCAAAGGAGGCTAAATCCCAACATGAAAGAGGTGGTTAGAGCTGAAGTTTTAAAGCTACTCGATGTAGGAATCATCTACCCAATTTCAGATTCTAAGTGGGTAAGCCCTGTGCAAGTTGTTCCAAAGAAGTCCGGAATCACCGTTGTGAAGAATGAGAAGAATGAGCTAGTTCCTACACGAACTGTCACTGGTTGGAGAGTTTGCATTGATTACAGGAAGTTGAACACATCCACTAGAAAAGATCATTTCCCCTTACCTTTTATTGATCAAATGCTTGAACGTTTATCTGGCCATGCTTACTATTGTTTTCTTGATGGTTTTTCAGGTTATAATCAAATTCCCATTGCTCCGGAAGACCAAGAGAAAACCACATTCACATGCCCATTTGGTACGTTTGCTTATAGAAGGATGCCATTCGGTTTATGCAATGCCCCAGCAACTTTCCAAAGATGCATGATGTCAATCTTTTCAGATATGGTGGAACGATTCATTGAGGTATTTATGGATGATTTTTCAGTTTTTGGTTCCTCTTTTGATAATTGTCTTCACCACTTGTCTCTAGTGCTTAAAAGATGCCAGGAAACAAATCTGATTTTGAATTGGGAGAAGTGTCACTTCATGGTGAGACAAGGCATTGTACTAGGCCATGTGATTTCAAGCAAGGGAATCGAAGTGGATAAAGCCAAGATCGACCTCATCTCAAATCTTCCACCCCCTACCTCTGTTAAAGGAATTAGAAGCTTTCTAGGTCATGCTGGATTCTATAGAAGGTTCATCAAAAATTTCTCAAGCATTACAAGGCCATTGTGTAATCTCCTTGCTAAGGATGCTGTTTTTGAGTTTAATGAAGCTTGCATGGAAGCTTTTTCTACCTTGAAGAGGGAGCTAACTTCAGCCCCTATTATCATAGCTCCGGATTGGTCTTTACCATTTGAAATAATGTGTGATGCCTCTGACTTTGCTATTGGTGCAGTTTTAGGTCAAAAGAAGAACAAGCTGCCCCATGTGATTCATTATGCTAGCCGGACCTTGAATGATGCTCAAATCAACTACTCCACAACAGAGAAGGAGTTGCTTGCTGTAGTTTTTGCTTTAGAAAAATTTCGTTCTTACCTTGTTGGTTCTAAAGTAATTGTTTATTCTGACCATGCAGCCCTTAGATACTTGCTCACTAAGAAGGATGCCAAACCACGCTTGATTAGATGGATTCTCTTGCTGCAAGAATTCGATTTGGAGATTCGAGATAAGAAGGGATGTGAGAATGTGGTAGCTGATCATTTGAGCAGAATTGTGGTTGAAGAAAAAGGAGGAGCTGTGCTACCCTTGAATGAGACTTTCCCTGATGAACAACTATATGCTGCCCAAGTCAAAGAGCCATGGTATGCTGATTTTGTTAATTATCTTGCTTGTGGTGTTCTTAGAAATG
Organism: Prunus avium; assembly: GCF_965620075.1. Lineage (NCBI taxonomy): Eukaryota > Viridiplantae > Streptophyta > Magnoliopsida > Rosales > Rosaceae > Prunus > Prunus avium. Next base: position 10,533,933 of record NC_142291.1, read on the forward strand.
ATCTAACTTCTCAGGATAAGAAGAAGTTCTTTTCCATGGTGAAACATTATGTATGGGATGAACCTTTCTTATTCAAGCATTGCCCGGATCAACTCATCAGAAGATGTGTTCCAGAAGAAGAGCAAGAAAGCATACTTAGGCATAGCCACGAATTGGCCTGTGGAGGTCACTTTGGAGCTAAGAAAACAGCACTTAAAATTCTACAATCTGGTTTCTTTTGGCCCACTCTATTTAAAGATGCATTTAATTTTTGTGTTAAGTGTGATAGGTGCCAAAGGATGGGGAACATAAGTCGCAGGAATGAAATGCCATTGAATAACATACTTGTTGTGGAGCTCTTCGATGTGTGGGGTATTGATTTCATGGGACCATTCCCATCTTCCTTTGGTTATACTTACATACTTGTTGCTGTTGATTATGTGTCTAAATGGGTGGAAGCCATAGCCACCAAAACCAATGATTATAAGGTGGTGCTGAAGTTCTTGAAGGATAATATTTTCACAAGGTTTGGTACTCCAAGGGCTGTCATTAGTGATGGAGGCAGCCACTTCTGTAACAAGCCATTCGAAGCACTCATGAAGAAGTACAACATCACCCATCGAGTCTCTACACCATATCATCCGCAAACTTCTGGTCAAGTGGAAATAAGCAATAGAGAAATTAAGCACATCCTGGAGAAGGTGGTGAACAATACAAGGAAAGATTGGGCAGCCAAGCTCAATGATGCATTATGGGCTTATAGGACAGCATATAAGACTCCTATTGGAATGAGCCCTTATCGTCTTGTGTTTGGGAAAGCTTGTCACCTGCCAATGGAGCTTGAACACAATGCTTTTTGGGCCATCAAGAAGTTAAATTTTGATCTAGACAAGGCAGGCCATGCAAGAAAGTTTCAGCTGAATGAATTGGAAGAAATTAGACATGAGTCTTATGAGAATGCAAAGCTTTACAAAGAACGAACCAAGAGTTACCATGACAGAAACATTCAACGGAAAGAGTTCTCCAAAGGTATGTCAGTTCTTTTGTTTAACTCACGTTTGCGTCTCTTTCCAGGAAAATTGAAGTCTAGATGGCAAGGCCCATTCACCGTGGTCAATGTTTCTCCCTATGGAGCTGTGGAGATTCAAAATCCTAAAGATGGCTCGACTTTCAAAGTAAATGGACAACGTTTAAAGCCATTCTATGAGGGAGTTTCAGCTGGCATCCAAACTGGCCATGTGGTAGATCAACTTCCCTTCGTACCATCAACTTAGCTGATTGCACAATGTCTTGCCAAGACAGTAACTAAGGCGCTTCTTGGGAGGCAACCCATGTGTTCAAGGTGTCTAAGAAGTTTGGGTTTTAAGCGGGACCATTGTGACCCCTCCAACCTTCCCGGATCCCCTGGCTGTGTTTTCTGAGGCCCTTAGCTGGTCATCCATGAGTTGCTTATATATTCATTTTTTTTATTTTTTATTTTTCCTAAACCTTCTTCTAAACTTTTCCCTTTATCATTTGTTTGTTCTCAATCATCTTTTGTATGCTTTCACATTGAGGACAATGTTCAATTCAGGTCTGGGGGGAAGGTTTTCAATTTCAATTTTCTTATCCATTTGTGTTTTCAATTTTCGTTCTCTTGTCACAATTTTTTTTTTATTTTTTTATTTTTTTTATTTTTATTTTTTTTATTTTTTTTATTATTTTTTTTTTTAAAAGAATGTCATACAATCAATGCTATGGAGCTGCTATTTGAGGTTTTCATATCAGAATTTTGCACTTCACAAAGCTTTTGCTCTTAGAATTCTGGTGGCTAAAGTACCACGCTCAAATTCTTGAAGGAAAATAGTGGAGACTACCCTAGTGAGCTATATCGAGCCTAATTGCTTTCTTGAGAGGGTTTAAAGTGTTCTATTTCTCATCCATACTTATTTTCTTCAATTCACTCTAATTGATCTCATTATTCCATTTTGATTGAATACTAAGGATGATTCGCTTTTGCAGATATCATGTGCTTGCTCTCATTCATGAATGAACTCATTGAAGTGATGCTAGGCTATGTGTGCATAACCATTCTATGTGCTTTCTTTTCACCCTACCTATATGTGTGTTGCATCAACCCTCTTGAAGCCAAACACTTAAAGCCTTTTCTTCTATCACCCTCATCATTTCCCTACCTTTGTATCTCAATCTGAGATACTTGACCTATTGTAGCCATACCCTATAGCTTAGAAATATACCAAGGTGTGCCAAGATAAAGTTTGAAGCAAGGAAGTTGCAGCCATGTACCTAAATAAAGATGATGTGAATCTGTGCAATGAAGTTAATGAAGATGCAGATCAAATCAACGAAGATGAAAGTGTTTCGATTTGATCTAAGTGTGAAAAATAAAGTCTATGCCAGGAGATACCATGAAGTTTGCTGCCATGCCAATCTAAATCAATGATGCCTTGCAGATTAATGAAGCATGCAACCTTGGTATGTTCTTAAGTTATTTGTTTTTCCTTCCAATTCTTCCATTTCCCCTAAACCTTAGCCTTTCATTACAACATTGTGAAAGACCTAGCTGATCTTTGAGGATGTATTCATGGGTGCTGGTAAGTATGTGTGTATCTCTATTCTTAGTATTTAATTCCTTTCATGAGATCTAACCAAATTTGTGCTTCTATTTCATACACTCACTTATGCTTTCTTGAGAGAATTAAAACATAGGTTCTGAGTGATTGAGTGTTATCTGTGAGAATTAGAGTCGAAGCATGTTCTCTATTCAAGGTTTGAGTGTGCTTGCTTTGAAACTGTGTGCCTTTGAGCTATAGCTTCCACTTGTACACACTGATTGATGACCTATCTTGGCAACTCTATGGTGTTGGAGGTATGACTAAAACTTTCTTTCATTTTCATTAGTTGATTTCAAAGTTGTTTTTCTAACCATTTTGTTTTGTAGAGTTAGAAAAACGTTTGTGGGTATCGTATCTGTTAAACCCTCAGGAGACACAACTCCTCCTACTAGGGATGCCTAGAGGTTTAAAGGCTTGTTGCATACGCTCAATGCAATCGAGTTACCTACGAAAGTGGTCTAGTTAACTTCTTGTTTTGTTTTTATCTTTGTTTCTCTTTTGTTTTGCTCGAGGACTAGCAAAATCTAAGTCTGGGGGTGTGTTAAGCTCATAATTTCATACATATACATGCCCAATTTACTTACTTCTTTTGCTTAGTTCCTATAATTCTAAGTTATTTCCCTCCCTTTGTGTGTTTTGTAGGCCAATAGAGCAAGAGAGCATAATTCATGCAATTCAAGCATGTTAAGGCCTAATTTGGATGAATGGAAGAAGAGCTTAAAAGACAAACTCATTTTGGCTACAGCCCCCTGCCAGTCCAGTTCCGTAGGTCATATTGCAAGCTTTGTTTCAGCAACCTACACAGCTCGGATGAGGCAGCATTCTTCATGAAAGTTGTTCCAATGGGTGTTTACTATAAGATATCCAAAATTCAGCCCCATTGGATAAATATGGAGTCTGTTACCTAGCAAACACAGAGCCATGCTCAGGATGGATTTTATCAGCGCGCAAAATGAGTTAGCAATTTGTTTTGGCCTTAACTTCCTCCTCCGACCTTGGATTGGCCCAAATGACATATGGCTGGAAAGAAGACATTCTGAACTTCAATTTCGAGTGCTTAAAGTCCTAATTTGATTAAGAGAAGCCCAAGTTGTAAGCCCTTGAAGTTGCTGGTTATGCTGACCTCAGCATGTGCTGGTTGGATGCTTGGTCATGGTGAGCTAGGTATGAGCTATCATTTCTGGTTGGAAGCTTGGTCATGGTGACATGAAGATGAGCTAGGGCTGCTGGTGGGATCTATTGGTGAAGTGCATCAACCAATTCAGATTTTATAATGCAAGTGTTGTATGCATTAGTGAAGTGCATCAACCAATTCATCTTTTATAATGCAAGTGTTGTATGCATTAGCCATATTGAATTCAGATTTGTCACTCCCCTCTCCCTATAAATACCACATCCATTCCACATTCAAGACACAACAAATCCTGAGATTCACAACCCCCACAATTCACTCCAACCATCCTCAAACACTCTCAAAATCCCAAACACTCCAACAATCACCAAAACAACTCCAGCAAACCTCTCTTCCATTTCCCTACGAATTTCATCTTCCTTAGCCATCACCACTCACTCAAACTCATCCCAAATCACCTCCATATCCTTCATACATCTTTCTAGAAGTGGGGAAGCTCTTGGAGAAGCATTAGAAGTGGAGAAGCACTTGGAGAAGCCTTGGACACCACAAGAACTTCAGAAAAAGGGTTTTTCTACTCTTATTGTATTCATTATGTTTTCTCATTTCTGTTCAAGTCTCTTTTCCATTATGAGTAGCTAAATCCATAACTAGGGCTTCGATGTAACCTAACATGAATATTCTGGGTTTATAAGTTTGGAGTTTCAAGTTTGATTCATGATTCATGTTCTTATTCATTATGCTTATAAGTTAACATGCTTGTTTGAATGATTGATCACCATTAGAACTTGTTTGTTAACTATCTTGGTTTGAATTAAGAGTATACACCATGCTTTAATTCGAATTGAACTATGAATAGGAAGAGTATGTATGGACATTCGACAACAGGGATTAGATACATACTTGGTTGTTTAAAATGTTCTTCTATGCTTAATGGGTTCCTAATGCTTAATTTTAGGTTAGACAACAAATGATCAAATTAGGGAATTAGGAACACAAGGTTAGGACCAAACACCATGGCCTAATCATACTTTAGCTAGAATCAATCTTTGAATCTGAATTAGACTTGTTACTTGAATCTTTATAACCCAGAATTGAATTGTTATGGTGATTCGAATGCCCTAGTCTCAAAATCTGTTTTCCAACTCTTAAAACCACTCTTTGTTACATTTGTTTACTTGTTTTTGTTTGCAATTTCATTTTGCTTCTTTTGTTCAACAATCACAACCACTCTTGTTTTAAATTCTGTTTTAGACATAACCTCCTACTTTCTTGAATTTGGTAATCTAAGTACATAACTAGTTTTAACTTCTCAGTCTTCGTGGGTACGACCTCGTACTTGTCTTGCTATACTACTAATTGCCCCGTACAATTGCGAGTTAACATAATATTAACAACAGTCACCCATCCTAGTACTACTCTCGCCCAAACTCGCTTAACTTCGGAGTTCTGATGGGATCCGGTGCATGTGAGTTGGTATGATCGCATCCGTTTGCTTATAACGCCTAAAAGTATATAAGCCACGTTTGAGCCATGCCATATGACCATGGGTTGGCTATCCAACGCCCCCCGCATGAAATGGCATCGTCGCCACCCCTACCATGTGTCGCGCGCAGGCCTGCCGAACTGCCGGTTCCGATCGGCTGTGGGGCCTACCTTACGATAATTGAACCAAAACAAAAAAAAACAAAAAAACTGACAACGTTAAGAACAACCCCAATAATTTCGGCAGTGGGCGTCGAGTCCTGTTGTTTTTTCGCTTTCGTTCATTTGCGGTGCCCGGTTAATTGGAGACGAGCTCCACGGGGTGATGTAGGACAGATGGCGTAAGTTATTGGAGAGGAGCTGGACCGACGCGCGTGCAACGGCAAATCGGGCAAACCGCTGATCTGGGCTCCGACCTCAGAATTGGGCCCACGAACCGTCGATTCGAAGGCAACGGCGTCGCGAGTAAAACTCATTGCGTTGCCATGAGTCGTGGGCTTTTTCGGGCATCCGACGTCGTTTACTAGCCCGAAATCCAGTTTTTGAAGTTTTTGGTAACTGTGTTATTTTCCTATTTTAATTCCTTCGTTAATCCTAGGCTTTCTAGGAGTATTTAATCATAGTGTGCCCCGATTGTCACGCTGCGCCACGGGGTCGTGATAAAACAAAGACATCCAGATGAATAAGATGACGGAAAGCAAACGCCCACGACAATTGAAACGTCAACAAGGCAAAAAAATAAGGGATGCAACACGAGGACTTCCCAGGAGGTCACCCATACTAGTACTACTCTCGCCCAAACTCGCTTAACTTCGGAGTTCTGATGGGATCCGGTGCATGTGAGTTGGTATGATCGCATCCGTTAGCTTATAACTCCTAAAAGTATATAAGCCACGTTTGAGCCATGCCATATGACCATGGGTTGGCTATCCAACGCCCCCCGCATGAAATGGCATGGCCTGTCAGGCCTTGTCGTCGCCACCCCTACCATGTGTCGCGCGCAGGCCTGCCGAACTGCCGGTTCCGATCGGCTGTGGGGCCTACCTTACGATAATTGAACCAAAACAAAAAAAAACAAAAAAACTGACAACGTTAAGAACAACCCCAATAATTTCGGCAGTGGGCGTCGAGTCCTGTTGTTTTTTCGCTTTCGTTCGTTTGCGGTGCCCGGTTAATTGGAGACGAGCTCCACGGGGTGATGTAGGACAGATGGCGTAAGTTATTGGAGAGGAGCTGGACCGACGCGCGTGCAACGGCAAATCGGGCAAACCGCTGATCTGGGCTCCGACCTCAGAATTGGGCCCACGAACCGTCGATTCGAAGGCAACGGCGTCGCGAGTAAAACTCATTGCGTTGCCATGAGTCGTGGGCTTTTTCGGGCATCCGACGTCGTTTACTAGCCCGAAATCCAGTTTTTGAAGTTTTTGGTAACTGTGTTATTTTCCTATTTTAATTCCTTCGTTAATCCTAGGCTTTCTAGGAGTATTTAATCATAGTGTGCCCCGATTGTCACGCTGCGCCACGGGGTCGTGATAAAACAAAGACATCCAGATGAATAAGATGACGGAAAGCAAACGCCCACGACAATTGAAACGTCAACAAGGCAAAAAAATAAGGGATGCAACACGAGGACTTCCCAGGAGGTCACCCATACTAGTACTACTCTCGCCCAAACTCGCTTAACTTCGGAGTTCTGATGGGATCCGGTGCATGTGAGTTGGTATGATCGCATCCGTTAGCTTATAACTCCTAAAAGTATATAAGCCACGTTTGAGCCATTCCATATGACCGTGGGTTGGCTATCCAACGCCCCCCGCATGAAATGGCATGGCCTGTCAGGCCTTGTCGTCGCCACCCCTACCATGTGTCGCGCGCAGGCCTGCCGAACTGCCGGTTCCGATCGGCTGTGGGGCCTACCTTACGATAATTGAACCAAAACAAAAAAAAACAAAAAAACTGACAACGTTAAGAACAACCCCAATAATTTCGGCAGTGGGCGTCGAGTCCTGTTGTTTTTTCGCTTTCGTTCGTTTGCGGTGCCCGGTTAATTGGAGACGAGCTCCACGGGGTGATGTAGGACAGATGGCGTAAGTTATTGGAGAGGAGCTGGACCGACGCGCGTGCAACGGCAAATCGGGCAAACCGCTGATCTGGGCTCCGACCTCAGAATTGGGCCCACGAACCGTCGATTCGAAGGCAACGGCGTCGCGAGTAAAACTCATTGCGTTGCCATGAGTCGTGGGCTTTTTCGGGCATCCGACGTCGTTTACTAGCCCGAAATCCAGTTTTTGAAGTTTTTGGTAACTGTGTTATTTTCCTATTTTAATTCCTTCGTTAATCCTAGGCTTTCTAGGATTATTTAATCATAGTGTGCCCCGATTGTCACGCTGCGCCACGGGGTCGTGATAAAACAAAGACATCCAGATGAATAAGATGACGGAAAGCAAACGCCCACGACAATTGAAACGTCAACAAGGCAAAAAAAGAAGGGATGCAACACGAGGACTTCCCAGGAGGTCACCCATCCTAGTACTACTCTCGCCCAAACTCGCTTAACTTCGGAGTTCTGATGGGATCCGGTGCATGTGAGTTGGTATTATGTTAACTCGCAATTGTACGGGGCAATTAGTAGTATAGCAAGACAAGTACGAGGTCGTACCCACGAAGACTGAGAAGTTAAAACTAGTTATGTACTTAGATTACCAAATTCAAGAAAGTAGGAGGTTATGTCTAAAACAGAATTTAAAACAAGAGTGGTTGTGATTGTTGAACAAAAGAAGCAAAATGAAATTGCAAACAAAAACAAGTAAACAAATGTAACAAAGAGTGGTTTTAAGAGTTGGAAAACAGATTTTGAGACTAGGGCATTCGAATCACCATAACAATTCAATTCTGGGTTATAAAGATTCAAGTAACAAGTCTAATTCAGATTCAAAGATTGATTCTAGCTAAAGTATGATTAGGCCATGGTGTTTGGTCCTAACCTTGTGTTCCTAATTCCCTAATTTGATCATTTGTTGTCTAACCTAAAATTAAGCATTAGGAACCCATTAAGCATAGAAGAACATTTTAAACAACCAAGTATGTATCTAATCCCTGTTGTCGAATGTCCATACATACTCTTCCTATTCATAGTTCAATTCGAATTAAAGCATGGTGTATACTCTTAATTCAAACCAAGATAGTTAACAAACAAGTTCTAATGGTGATCAATCATTCAAACAAGCATGTTAACTTATAAGCATAATGAATAAGAACATGAATCATGAATCAAACTTGAAACTCCAAACTTATAAACCCAGAATATTCATGTTAGGTTACATCGAAGCCCTAGTTATGGATTTAGCTACTCATAATGGAAAAGAGACTTGAACAGAAATGAGAAAACATAATGAATACAATAAGAGTAGAAAAACCCTTTTTCTGAAGTTCTTGTGGTGTCCAAGGCTTCTCCAAGTGCTTCTCCACTTCTAATGCTTCTCCAAGAGCTTCCCCACTTCTAGAAAGATGTATGAAGGATATGGAGGTGATTTGGGATGAGTTTGAGTGAGTGGTGATGGCTAAGGAAGATGAAATTCGTAGGGAAATGGAAGAGAGGTTTGCTGGAGTTGTTTTGGTGATTGTTGGAGTGTTTGGGATTTTGAGAGTGTTTGAGGATGGTTGGAGTGAATTGTGGGGGTTGTGAATCTCAGGATTTGTTGTGTCTTGAATGTGGAATGGATGTGGTATTTATAGGGAGAGGGGAGTGACAAATCTGAATTCAATATGGCTAATGCATACAACACTTGCATTATAAAAGATGAATTGGTTGATGCACTTCACTAATGCATACAACACTTGCATTATAAAATCTGAATTGGTTGATGCACTTCACCAATAGATCCCACCAGCAGCCCTAGCTCATCTTCATGTCACCATGACCAAGCTTCCAACCAGAAATGATAGCTCATACCTAGCTCACCATGACCAAGCATCCAACCAGCACATGCTGAGGTCAGCATAACCAGCAACTTCAAGGGCTTACAACTTGGGCTTCTCTTAATCAAATTAGGACTTTAAGCACTCGAAATTGAAGTTCAGAATGTCTTCTTTCCAGCCATATGTCATTTGGGCCAATCCAAGGTCGGAGGAGGAAGTTAAGGCCAAAACAAATTGCTAACTCATTTTGCGCGCTGATAAAATCCATCCTGAGCATGGCTCTGTGTTTGCTAGGTAACAGACTCCATATTTATCCAATGGGGCTGAATTTTGGATATCTTATAGTAAACACCCATTGGAACAACTTTCATGAAGAATGCTGCCTCATCCGAGCTGTGTAGGTTGCTGAAACAAAGCTTGCAATATGACCTACGGAACTGGACTGGCAGGGGGCTGTAGCCAAAATGAGTTTGTCTTTTAAGCTCTTCTTCCATTCATCCAAATTAGGCCTTAACATGCTTGAATTGCATGAATTATGCTCTCTTGCTCTATTGGCCTACAAAACACACAAAGGGAGGGAAATAACTTAGAATTATAGGAACTAAGCAAAAGAAGTAAGTAAATTGGGCATGTATATGTATGAAATTATGAGCTTAACACACCCCCAGACTTAGATTTTGCTAGTCCTCGAGCAAAACAAAAGAGAAACAAAGATAAAAACAAAACAAGAAGTTAACTAGACCACTTTCGTAGGTAACTCGATTGCATTGAGCGTATGCAACAAGCCTTTAAACCTCTAGGCATCCCTAGTAGGAGGAGTTGTGTCTCCTGAGGGTTTAACAGATACGATACCCACAAACGTTTTTCTAACTCTACAAAACAAAATGGTTAGAAAAACAACTTTGAAATCAACTAATGAAAATGAAAGAAAGTTTTAGTCATACCTCCAACACCATAGAGTTGCCAAGATAGGTCATCAATCAGTGTGTACAAGTGGAAGCTATAGCTCAAAGGCACACAGTTTCAAAGCAAGCACACTCAAACCTTGAATAGAGAACATGCTTCGACTCTAATTCTCACAGATAACACTCAATCACTCAGAACCTATGTTTTAATTCTCTCAAGAAAGCATAAGTGAGTGTATGAAATAGAAGCACAAATTTGGTTAGATCTCATGAAAGGAATTAAATACTAAGAATAGAGATACACACATACTTACCAGCACCCATGAATACATCCTCAAAGATCAGCTAGGTCTTTCACAATGTTGTAATGAAAGGCTAAGGTTTAGGGGAAATGGAAGAATTGGAAGGAAAAACAAATAACTTAAGAACATACCAAGGTTGCATGCTTCATTAATCTGCAAGGCATCATTGATTTAGATTGGCATGGCAGCAAACTTCATGGTATCTCCTGGCATAGACTTTATTTTTCACACTTAGATCAAATCGAAACACTTTCATCTTCGTTGATTTGATCTGCATCTTCATTAACTTCATTGCACAGATTCACATCATCTTTATTTAGGTACATGGCTGCAACTTCCTTGCTTCAAACTTTATCTTGGCACACCTTGGTATATTTCTAAGCTATAGGGTATGGCTACAATAGGTCAAGTATCTCAGATTGAGATACAAAGGTAGGGAAATGATGAGGGTGATAGAAGAAAAGGCTTTAAGTGTTTGGCTTCAAGAGGGTTGATGCAACACACATATAGGTAGGGTGAAAAGAAAGCACATAGAATGGTTATGCACACATAGCCTAGCATCACTTCAATGAGTTCATTCATGAATGAGAGCAAGCACATGATATCTGCAAAAGCGAATCATCCTTAGTATTCAATCAAAATGGAATAATGAGATCAATTAGAGTGAATTGAAGAAAATAAGTATGGATGAGAAATAGAACACTTTAAACCCTCTCAAGAAAGCAATTAGGCTCGATATAGCTCACTAGGGTAGTCTCCACTATTTTCCTTCAAGAATTTGAGCGTGGTACTTTAGCCACCAGAATTCTAAGAGCAAAAGCTTTGTGAAGTGCAAAATTCTGATATGAAAACCTCAAATAGCAGCTCCATAGCATTGATTGTATGACATTCTTTTAAAAAAAAAAATAATAAAAAAAATAAAAAAAATAAAAATAAAAAAAATAAAAAAATAAAAAAAAAATTGTGACAAGAGAACGAAAATTGAAAACACAAATGGATAAGAAAATTGAAATTGAAAACCTTCCCCCCAGACCTGAATTGAACATTGTCCTCAATGTGAAAGCATACAAAAGATGATTGAGAACAAACAAATGATAAAGGGAAAAGTTTAGAAGAAGGTTTAGGAAAAATAAAAAATAAAAAAAATGAATATATAAGCAACTCATGGATGACCAGTTAAGGGCCTCAGAAAACACAGCCAGGGGATCCGGGAAGGTTGGAGGGGTCACAATGGTCCCGCTTAAAACCCAAACTTCTTAGACACCGAAGGTGTCGCCTAAAGAACTCCTAGACACTGTATTGACGGAAGTGCTCACTGGAGTTACCATAAGTTAGCTCATATGAAAAATCTTTTTAAATTTTTATAAAAAAAAAAAAACAGAAATTTAAAATAATAACAAGTAAAGAGAAAGGATTGAAATGCTCCCCCTTGATGCGATTAGGTCGATTACTACCAAGCACCTTCTTCTTGAACACATGGGTTGCCTCCCAAGAAGCGCCTTAGTTACTGTCTTGGCAAGACATTGTGCAATCAGCTAAGTTGATGGTACGAAGGGAAGTTGATCTACCACATGGCCAGTTTGGATGCCAGCTGAAACTCCCTCATAGAATGGCTTTAAACGTTGTCCATTTACTTTGAAAGTCGAGCCATCTTTAGGGTTTTGAATCTCCACAGCTCCATAGGGAGAAACATTGACCACGGTGAATGGGCCTTGCCATCTAGACTTCAATTTTCCTGGAAAGAGACGCAAACGTGAGTTAAACAAAAGAACTGACATACCTTTGGAGAACTCTTTCCGTTGAATGTTTCTGTCATGGTAACTCTTGGTTCGTTCTTTGTAAAGCTTTGCATTCTCATAAGACTCATGTCTAATTTCTTCCAATTCATTCAGCTGAAACTTTCTTGCATGGCCTGCCTTGTCTAGATCAAAATTTAACTTCTTGATGGCCCAAAAAGCATTGTGTTCAAGCTCCATTGGCAGGTGACAAGCTTTCCCAAACACAAGACGATAAGGGCTCATTCCAATGGGAGTCTTATATGCTGTCCTATAAGCCCATAATGCATCATTGAGCTTGGCTGCCCAATCTTTCCTTGTATTGTTCACCACCTTCTCCAGGATGTGCTTAATTTCTCTATTGCTTATTTCCACTTGACCAGAAGTTTGCGGATGATATGGTGTAGAGACTCGATGGGTGATGTTGTACTTCTTCATGAGTGCTTCGAATGGCTTGTTACAGAAGTGGCTGCCTCCATCACTAATGACAGCCCTTGGAGTACCAAACCTTGTGAAAATATTATCCTTCAAGAACTTCAGCACCACCTTATAATCATTGGTTTTGGTGGCTATGGCTTCCACCCATTTAGACACATAATCAACAGCAACAAGTATGTAAGTATAACCAAAGGAAGATGGGAATGGTCCCATGAAATCAATACCCCACACATCGAAGAGCTCCACAACAAGTATGTTATTCAATGGCATTTCATTCCTGCGACTTATGTTCCCCATCCTTTGGCACCTATCACACTTAACACAAAAATTAAATGCATCTTTAAATAGAGTGGGCCAAAAGAAACCAGATTGCAGAATTTTAAGTGCTGTTTTCTTAGCTCCAAAGTGACCTCCACAGGCCAATTCGTGGCTATGCCTAAGTATGCTTTCTTGCTCTTCTTCTGGAACACATCTTCTGATGAGTTTATCCGGGCAATGCTTGAATAAGAAAGGTTCATCCCATACATAATGTTTCACCATGGAAAAGAACTTCTTCTTATCCTGAGAAGTTAGATCATTTCTAAGAACACCACAAGCAAGATAATTAACAAAATCAGCATACCATGGCTCTTTGACTTGGGCAGCATATAGTTGTTCATCAGGGAAAGTCTCATTCAAGGGTAGCACAGCTCCTCCTTTTTCTTCAACCACAATTTTGCTCAAATGATCAGCTACCACATTCTCACATCCCTTCTTATCTCGAATCTCCAAATCGAATTCTTGCAGCAAGAGAATCCATCTAATCAAGCGTGGTTTGGCATCCTTCTTAGTGAGCAAGTATCTAAGGGCTGCATGGTCAGAATAAACAATTACTTTAGAACCAACAAGGTAAGAACGAAATTTTTCTAAAGCAAAAACCACAGCAAGCAACTCCTTCTCTGTTGTGGAGTAGTTGATTTGAGCATCATTCAAGGTCCGGCTAGCATAATGAATCACATGGGGCAGCTTGTTCTTCTTTTGACCTAAAACTGCACCAATAGCAAAGTCAGAGGCATCACACATTATTTCAAATGGTAAAGACCAATCCGGAGCTATGATAATAGGGGCTGAAGTTAGCTCCCTCTTCAAGGTAGAAAAAGCTTCCATGCAAGCTTCATTAAACTCAAAAACAGCATCCTTAGCAAGGAGATTACACAATGGCCTTGTAATGCTTGAGAAATTTTTGATGAACCTTCTATAGAATCCAGCATGACCTAGAAAGCTTCTAATTCCTTTAACAGAGGTAGGGGGTGGAAGATTTGAGATGAGGTCGATCTTGGCTTTATCCACTTCGATTCCCTTGCTTGAAATCACATGGCCTAGTACAATGCCTTGTCTCACCATGAAGTGACACTTCTCCCAATTCAAAATCAGATTTGTTTCCTGGCATCTTTTAAGCACTAGAGACAAGTGGTGAAGACAATTATCAAAAGAGGAACCAAAAACTGAAAAATCATCCATAAATACCTCAATGAATCGTTCCACCATATCTGAAAAGATTGACATCATGCATCTTTGGAAAGTTGCTGGGGCATTGCATAAACCGAATGGCATCCTTCTATAAGCAAACGTACCAAATGGGCATGTGAATGTGGTTTTCTCTTGGTCTTCCGGAGCAATGGGAATTTGATTATAACCTGAAAAACCATCAAGAAAACAATAGTAAGCATGGCCAGATAAACGTTCAAGCATTTGATCAATAAAAGGTAAGGGGAAATGATCTTTTCTAGTGGATGTGTTCAACTTCCTGTAATCAATGCAAACTCTCCAACCAGTGACAGTTCGTGTAGGAACTAGCTCATTCTTCTCATTCTTCACAACGGTGATTCCGGACTTCTTTGGAACAACTTGCACAGGGCTCACCCACTTAGAATCTGAAATTGGGTAGATGATTCCTACATCGAGTAGCTTTAAAACTTCAGCTCTAACCACCTCTTTCATGTTGGGATTTAGCCTCCTTTGGGCATCACGAGATGGTTTGCTGTCTTCTTCCATTAAAATCCGGTGCATGCACATGCTTGGACTAATTCCTTTGATGTCTGCTATGGTCCACCCAATGGCTGTTTTATGCTCTTTTAGAACTTTAATTAAGCTCTCTTCTTCATGTGAGGAGAGACCTGCAGCAATTATAACAGGGAGAGTTTCGTTAGCACCCAAATATGTATATTTAAGATTATTGGGAAGAGGTTTAAGTTCTAGCTTTGGTGGGATGACAATGGATGGCTCCAATTTCGTGGATGATGGTCCAAGAGGCTCGATTGGTGGCCTAAAGGATGGTGGGTATGGCGGAAACACTTCTAAGGCAGCCACCACTTCTTGGAACTCCGGTTCACAAAGATCTTCCTCTTCTTGTGTTAAGACAGCTTCTAGAGCATCATTAGACTTTCTCTGCAAAATTTTGGAAGAAACCTCATGATCCACAACATCAATTGAAAAGCAAGAATCAAGAGAGATAGAAGGTTGAGATAGAGCATTAAGCATTTTAAATTCAACAGTTTCACCCAAAACAGTCATGGAGAGAGTGCTATCTTTCACTTTGATGATTGTGTCTGCAGTGGCCATGAATGGCCTGCCTAGGAGAATGGGATCAACACGATCTCCATTTGGATTGTCTTCCATGTCCATCACTACAAAATCAGCAGGGAGAATTAGTGTATTAACTTGAACTAGAATATCTTCTACAATACCTTTTGGATATTTTATAGAATGATCAGCTAGTTCAAGTCGCATTGAAGTCTTCTTCATCCCTTCTAAGCCAAGCTCTTGATAAACTGAATATGGCAAAACATTGATGCTTGCTCCCAAGTCCAACATGGCTCTTCCAACCTTCTTGCCTCCAATGTTAATGGGAATGTCAAAGCTGCCAGGATCATCTAGTTTTGGTGGAAGCTTCCTTTGCAATACAGCACTTACATTCTGGTCGAGCTTTACTCCTTCATTTGGAGCGAAATTGAGCTTGTGAGTTTTCAAGTCCTTGATGAATTTTCCATATGCAGGAATCTGTTCAATAAGATCAAGCAAAGGCAAATTGATATTAACTTTACTCAAAATATCATAAATCTCTTTAAAAGCCTTATCTTGCTTTGCTTTCTTAAGACGGCCTGGAAATGGAATCTGTGGAACATATGGAGCGGGTGGCACGTATCTATCTTCTTGAAGATGTGGTGGCACAAATTTGTCATCCCTTTTATGCAATTGGAATTGATCGGATTTCTGAGAATCTGATTTGGCCTTAGGAGCAGATTGAGAAGTTTTGAGTTGTTCTCCTTCCGTGGCCATGGTCTCCTCCTCTTCATTTTCTACAATCACAACATCATTTGAAAGATTAGAATCATCTTTATTATCAATGATCTTACCTGATCTGAGCACATGAATTGCCTTGGCTTCTGGGTTCTTTGGATTGATCTCAGTTTGGCTTGGCCATTTCCCAGGCACTCTTTGAGTTATTTCAGCAGCTATTTGGCCTAATTGGACTTCCAATTTGGAGATGGCAGCTTGTGTAGTTTGCTGAAAATTGGATTGGTTGATTGCCATCTGCTTCACTATATCTTCCAATGATGATGATGATTGTTGTGGCCTTTGGAATGAAGGGGGATTTGCTTGATTCTGGGTATTTCTCCATGAAAAGTTTGGATGATTCCTCCAACCTGGATTATAACTTTGAGAGTATGGATCATTTCTTGGACCTTGGTTGTAGGAATTTACCAACTTAGCTTGCTCTTGCACAAATTCTGGATATCCAGCCCCAAGTGGACAAGCTGTGGTAGCATGGTCATGAGATTCACAAATGCTACACACTTCCTTCGGAGGGCTTCTTGAGTTTAATGCAAGAAGAGCATCTAGCTTTTGTTCCAGTTTTGAAATCTGCACACTAGAAGCATCATTAGAACCACTAATAACACGTTTACCTCTTGTATCCGTATGTTGGGTCTCCATTGCTATCTCCTCAAAGAGTTCGTACGTTTCTTCTGGAGTTTTGGTTTTAAAAGAACCACCTGCAAAATTGGTGACTATATTATGACTAGAAGGGGTTAGTCCTTTATAAAACATACGCATTTGAAGCTTCAATGGAATCCCATGATGAGGACATTGGTTGAGCAACCCATTGAATTTCTCCCATGCTTCACAAAACGATTCATCATCTTGCTGTGCAAATAACAAGATCTTGTCCCTAAGCATGTCGGTCTTTTGCGTGGAGAAGTATTTTTCTAGGAACTTCTTTTGAATGGCAGACCATGTAGTGAGTGAACCAGGCTTCAAAGAATTCAACCAATACTTCGCCTTATCCTTTAAAGTGTATGGAAACACTCTCATTCGAAGTTGATCTTCTGTCACACCTGTCAAGGGAAAAGAACTCACAACATTAAAAATATCCTTTATATGAGTCAATGGATCTTCATTAGGTAAACCATAAAAGGAAGGCAGCATATTAAGATGAGAAGATTTAAGCTCATAATTTCGAGCTACAGTGGGCAGCAAAATGCTTGAAGGAGATGCTGGAATTGTTGGGATATCAAGTTCTCCCATGAACTCAATGGCAGCCATCATTTCTTCTTCTTCTTGGTCTGAACTTGCTTCCGAATTTGAAAGTGAAGAACCGGGAAGTTCAGTGTGGAGAGCAAGACTTGTAAATGTAGCAAGAGCTTGCTCTTTTGCAGTTGACAACTCCCTTTCTAGACGATTTTGAATTTCAGAGGTCACTCGTCTGGGTTGCAATGATGGTCCTGCGTTCAAAGATCTAGAACGTTGGAACGAAGACCTCACTTGTTCAAGTAATGGATTTTTAGACATAAACTTCCTGAAACAGAAAATTAGATTAATTAGAAACACTAAAAAGAATAGGGTAACCTTGGGCACATAACCAGGGAAGAACTTTCGTTCAGTCCCCGGCAACGGCGCCAAAATTTGTTGTTAATATTATGTTAACTCGCAATTGTACGGGGCAATTAGTAGTATAGCAAGACAAGTACGAGGTCGTACCCACGAAGACTGAGAAGTTAAAACTAGTTATGTACTTAGATTACCAAATTCAAGAAAGTAGGAGGTTATGTCTAAAACAGAATTTAAAACAAGAGTGGTTGTGATTGTTGAACAAAAGAAGCAAAATGAAATTGCAAACAAAAACAAGTAAACAAATGTAACAAAGAGTGGTTTTAAGAGTTGGAAAACAGATTTTGAGACTAGGGCATTCGAATCACCATAACAATTCAATTCTGGGTTATAAAGATTCAAGTAACAAGTCTAATTCAGATTCAAAGATTGATTCTAGCTAAAGTATGATTAGGCCATGGTGTTTGGTCCTAACCTTGTGTTCCTAATTCCCTAATTTGATCATTTGTTGTCTAACCTAAAATTAAGCATTAGGAACCCATTAAGCATAGAAGAACATTTTAAACAACCAAGTATGTATCTAATCCCTGTTGTCGAATGTCCATACATACTCTTCCTATTCATAGTTCAATTCGAATTAAAGCATGGTGTATACTCTTAATTCAAACCAAGATAGTTAACAAACAAGTTCTAATGGTGATCAATCATTCAAACAAGCATGTTAACTTATAAGCATAATGAATAAGAACATGAATCATGAATCAAACTTGAAACTCCAAACTTATAAACCCAGAATATTCATGTTAGGTTACATCGAAGCCCTAGTTATGGATTTAGCTACTCATAATGGAAAAGAGACTTGAACAGAAATGAGAAAACATAATGAATACAATAAGAGTAGAAAAACCCTTTTTCTGAAGTTCTTGTGGTGTCCAAGGCTTCTCCAAGTGCTTCTCCACTTCTAATGCTTCTCCAAGAGCTTCCCCACTTCTAGAAAGATGTATGAAGGATATGGAGGTGATTTGGGATGAGTTTGAGTGAGTGGTGATGGCTAAGGAAGATGAAATTCGTAGGGAAATGGAAGAGAGGTTTGCTGGAGTTGTTTTGGTGATTGTTGGAGTGTTTGGGATTTTGAGAGTGTTTGAGGATGGTTGGAGTGAATTGTGGGGGTTGTGAATCTCAGGATTTGTTGTGTCTTGAATGTGGAATGGATGTGGTATTTATAGGGAGAGGGGAGTGACAAATCTGAATTCAATATGGCTAATGCATACAACACTTGCATTATAAAAGATGAATTGGTTGATGCACTTCACTAATGCATACAACACTTGCATTATAAAATCTGAATTGGTTGATGCACTTCACTAATAGATCCCACCAGCAGCCCTAGCTCATCTTCATGTCACCATGACCAAGCTTCCAACCAGAAATGATAGCTCATACCTAGCTCACCATGACCAAGCATCCAACCAGCACATGCTGAGGTCAGCATAACCAGCAACTTCAAGGGCTTACAACTTGGGCTTCTCTTAATCAAATTAGGACTTTAAGTACTCGAAATTGAAGTTCAGAATGTCTTCTTTCCAGCCATATTTCATTTGGGCCAATTCAAGGTCGGAGGAGGAAGTTAAGGCCAAAACAAATTGCTAACTCATTTTGCGCGCTGATAAAATCCATCCTGAGCATGGCTCTGTGTTTGCTAGGTAACAGACTCCATATTTATCCAATGGGGCTGAATTTTGGATATGTTATAGTACATACCCATTGGAACAACTTTCATGAAGAATGCTGCCTCATCCGAGCTGTGTAGGTTGCTGAAACAAAGCTTGCAATATGACCTACGGAACTGGACTGGCAGGGGGCTGTAGCCAAAATGAGTTTCTTCCATTCATCCAAATTAGGCCTTAACATGCTTGAATTGCATGAATTATGCTCTCTTGCTCTATTGGCCTACAAAACACACAAAGGGAGGGAAATAACTTAGAATTATAGGAACTAAGCAAAAGAAGTAAGTAAATTGGGCATGTATATGTATGAAATTATGAGCTTAACAGCCTACCTTACGATAATTGAACCAAAACAAAAAAACTGACAACGTTAAGAACAACCCCAATA
The DNA here is from genome assembly GCF_965620075.1 of Prunus avium. Classification (NCBI taxonomy): domain Eukaryota; kingdom Viridiplantae; phylum Streptophyta; class Magnoliopsida; order Rosales; family Rosaceae; genus Prunus; species Prunus avium. The sequence continues at coordinate 10,553,466 of NC_142291.1, forward strand.
ATTTCGGCAGTGGGCGTCGAGTCCTGCTGTTTTTTCGCTTTCGTTCGTTTGCGGTGCCCGGTTAATTGGAGACGAGCTCCACGGGGTGATGTAGGACAGATGGCGTAAGTTATTGGAGAGGAGCTGGACCGACGCGCGTGCAACGGCAAATCGGGCAAACCCCTGATCTGGGCTCCGACCTCAGAATTGGGCCCACGAACCGTCGATTCGAAGGCAACGGCGTCGCGAGTAAAACTCATTGCGTTGCCATGAGTCGTGGGCTTTTTCGGGCATCCGACGTCGTTTACTAGCCCGAAATCCAGTTTTTGAACTTTTTGGTAACTGTGTTATTTTCCTATTTTAATTCCTTCGTTAATCCTAGGCTTTCTAGGAGTATTTAATCATAGTGTGCCCCGATTGTCACGCTGCGCCAAGGGGTCGTGATAAAACAAAGACATCCAGATGAATAAGATGACGGAAAGCAAACGCCCACGACAATTGATACGTCAACAAGGCAAAAAAAGAAGGGATGCAACACGAGGACTTCCCAGGAGGTCACCCATCCTAGTGCTACTCTCGCCCTAACTCGCTTAACTTCGGAGTTCTGATGGGATCCGGTGCATGTGAGTTGGTATGATCGCATCCGTTAGCTTATAACGCCCAAAAGTATATAAGCCACGTTTGAGCCATGCCATATGACCATGGGTTGGCTATCCAACGTCCCCCGCATGAAATGGCATGGCCTGTCAGGCCTTGTCGTCGCCACCCCTACCATGTGTCGCGCGCAGGCCTGCCGAACTGCCGGTTCCGATCGGCTGTGGGGCCTACCTTACGATAATTGAACCAAAACAAAAAAAAACAAAAAAACTGACAACGTTAAGAACAACCCCAATAATTTCGGCAGTGGGCGTCGAGTCCTGTTGTTTTTTCGCTTTCGTTCGTTTGCGGTGCCCGGTTAATTGGAGACGAGCTCCACGGGGTGATGTAGGACAGATGGCGTAAGTTATTGGAGAGGAGCTGGACCGACGCGTGTGCAACGGCAAATCGGGCAAACCGCTGATCTGGGCTCCGAAGTCAGAATTGGGCCCACGAACCGTCGATTCGAAGGCAACGGCGTCGCGAGTAAAACTCATTGCGTTGCCATGAGTCGTGGGCTTTTTCGGGCATCTGATGTCGTTTACTAGCCCGAAATCCAGTTTTTGAAGTTTTTGGTAACTGTGTTATTTTCCTATTTTAATTCCTTCGTTAATCCTAGGCTTTCTAGGAGTATTTAATCATAGTGTGCCCCGATTGTCACGCTGCGCCACGGGGTCGTGATAAAACAAAGACATCCAGATGAATAAGATGACGGAAAGCAAACGCCCACGACAATTGAAACCTCAACAAGGCAAAAAAAGAAGGGATGCAACACGAGGACTTCCCAGGAGGTCACCCATCCTAGTACTACTCTCGCCCAAACTCGCTTAACTTCGGAGATCTGATGGGATCCGGTGCATGTGAGTTGGTATGATCGCATCCGTTAGCTTATAACGCCTAAAAGTATATAAGCCACGTTTGAGCCATGCCATATGACCATGGGTTGGCTATCCAACGCCCCCCGCATGAAATGGCATGGCCTGTCAAGCCTTGTCGTCGCCACCCCTACCACGTGTCGCGCGCAGGCCTGCCGAACTGCCGGTTCCGATCGGCTGTGGGGCCTACCTTACGATAATTGAACCAAAACAAAAAAAACAAAAAAACTGACAACGTTAAGAACAACCCCAATAATTTCGGCAGTGGGCGTCGAGTCCTGCTGTTTTTTCGCTTTCGTTCGTTTGCGGTGCCCGGTTAATTGGAGACGAGCTCCACGGGGTGATGTAGGACAGATGGCGTAAGTTATTGGAGAGGAGCTGGACCGACGCGCGTGCAACGGCAAATCGGGCAAACCGCTGATCTGGGCTCCGACCTCAGAATTGGGCCCACGAACCGTCGATTCGAAGGCAACGGCGTCGCGAGTAAAACTCGTTGCATTGCCATGAGTCGTGGGCTTTTTCGGGCATCCGACGTCGTTTACTAGCCCGAAATCCAGTTTTTGAAGTTTTTGGTAACTGTGTTATTTTCCTATTTTAATTCCTTCGTTAATCCTAGGCTTTCTAGGAGTATTTAATCATAGTGTGCCCCGATTGTCACGCTGCGCCAAGGGGTCGTGATAAAACAAAGACATCCAGAGGAATAAGATGACGGAAAGCAAACGCCCACGACAATTGAAACGTCAACAAGGCAAAAAAAGAAGGGATGCAATACGAGGACTTCCCAGGAGGTCACCCATCCTAGTACTACTCTCGCCCAAACTCGCTTAACTTCGGAGTTCTGATGGGATCCGGTGCATGTGAGTTGGTATGATCGCATCCGTTAGCTTATAACGCCTAAAAGTATATAAGCCACGTTTGAGCCATGCCATATGACCATGGGTTGGCTATCCAACGCCCCCCGCATGAAATGGCATGGCCTGTCAAGCCTTGTCGTCGCCACCCCTACCACGTGTCGCGCGCAGGCCTGCCGAACTGCCGGTTCCGATCGGCTGTGGGGCCTACCTTACGATAATTGAACCAAAACAAAAAAAACAAAAAAACTGACAACGTTAAGAACAACCCCAATAATTTCGGCAGTGGGCGTCGAGTCCTGCTGTTTTTTCGCTTTCGTTCGTTTGCGGTGCCCGGTTAATTGGAGACGAGCTCCACGGGGTGATGTAGGACAGATGGCGTAAGTTATTGGAGAGGAGCTGGACCGACGCGCGTGCAACGGCAAATCGGGCAAACCGCTGATCTGGGCTCCGACCTCAGAATTGGGCCCACGAACCGTCGATTCGAAGGCAACGGCGTCGCGAGTAAAACTCGTTGCGTTGCCATGAGTCGTGGGCTTTTTCGGGCATCCGACGTCGTTTACTAGCCCGAAATCCAGTTTTTGAAGTTTTTGGTAACTGTGTTATTTTCCTATTTTAATTCCTTCGTTAATCCTAGGCTTTCTAGGAGTATTTAATCATAGTGTGCCCCGATTGTCACGCTGCGCCAAGGGGTCGTGATAAAACAAAGACATCCAGAGGAATAAGATGACGGAAAGCAAACGCCCACGACAATTGAAACGTCAACAAGGCAAAAAAAGAAGGGAAGCAATACGAGGACTTCCCAGGAGGTCACCCATCCTAGTACTACTCTCGCCCAAACTCGCTTAACTTCGGAGTTCTGATGGGATCCGGTGCATGTGAGTTGGTATGATCGCATCCGTTAGCTTATAACGCCTAAAAGTATATAAGCCACGTTTGAGACATGCCATATGACCATGGGTTGGCTATCCAACGCCCCCCGCATGAAATGGCATGGCCTGTCAAGCCTTGTCGTCGCCACCCCTACCACGTGTCGCGCGCAGGCCTGCCGAACTGCCGGTTCCGATCGGATGTGGGGCCTACCTTACGATAATTGAACCAAAACAAAAAAACAAAAAAACTGACAACGTTAAGAACAACCCCAATAATTTCGGCAGTGGGCGTCGAGTCCTGCTGTTTTTTCACTTTCGTTCGTTTGCGGTGCCCGGTTAATTGGAGACGAGCTCCACGGGGTGATGTAGGACAGATGGCGTAAGTTATTGGAGAGGAGCTGGACCGACGCGCGTGCAACGGCAAATCGGGCAAACCGCTGATCTGGGCTCCGACCTCAGAATTGGGCCCACGAACCGTCGATTCGAAGGCAACGGCGTCGCGAGTAAAACTCGTTGCGTTGCCATGAGTCGTGGGCTTTTTCGGGCATCCGACGTCGTTTACTAGACCGAAATCCAGTTTTTGAAGTTTTTGGTAACTGTGTTATTTTCCTATTTTAATTCCTTCGTTAATCCTAGGCTTTCTAGGAGTATTTAATCATAGTGTGCCCCGATTGTCACGCTGCGCCAAGGGGTCGTGATAAAACAAAGACATCCAGAGGAATAAGATGACGGAAAGCAAACGCCCACGACAATTGAAACGTCAACAAGGCAAAAAAAGAAGGGATGCAATACGAGGACTTCCCAGGAGGTCACCCATCCTAGTACTACTCTCGCCCAAACTCGCTTAACTTCGGAGTTCTGATGGGATCCGGTGCATGTGAGTTGGTATGATCGCATCCGTTAGCTTATAACGCCTAAAAGTATATAAGCCACGTTTGAGCCATGCCATATGACCATGGGTTGGCTATCCAACGCCCCCCGCATGAAATGGCATGGCCTGTCAAGCCTTGTCGTCGCCACCCCTACCACGTGTCGCGCGCAGGCCTGCCGAACTGCCGGTTCCGATCGGATGTGGGGCCTACCTTACGATAATTGAACCAAAACAAAAAAACAAAAAAACTGACAACGTTAAGAACAACCCCAATAATTTCGGCAGTGGGCGTCGAGTCCTGCTGTTTTTTCACTTTCGTTCGTTTGCGGTGCCCGGTTAATTGGAGACGAGCTCCACGGGGTGATGTAGGACAGATGGCGTAAGTTATTGGAGAGGAGCTGGACCGACGCGCGTGCAACGGCAAATCGGGCAAACCGCTGATCTGGGCTCCGACCTCAGAATTGGGCCCACGAACCGTCGATTCGAAGGCAACGGCGTCGCGAGTAAAACTCATTGCGTTGCCATGAGTCGTGGGCTTTTTCGGGCATCCGACGTCGTTTACTAGCCCGAAATCCAGTTTTTGAAGTTTTTGGTAACTGTGTTATTTTCCTATTTTAATTCCTTCGTTAATCCTAGGCTTTCTAGGAGTATTTAATCATAGTGTGCCCCGATTGTCACGCTGCGCCAAGGGGTCGTGATAAAACAAAGACATCCAGATGAATAAGATGACGGAAAGCAAACGCCCACGACAATTGAAACGTCAACAAGGCAAAAAAAGAAGGGATGCAACACGAGGACTTCCCAGGAGGTCACCCATCCTAGTACTACTCTCGCCCAAACTCGCTTAACTTCGGAGTTCTGATGGGATCCGGTGCATGTGAGTTGGTATGATCGCATCCGTTAGCTTATAACGCCTAAAAGTATATAAGCCACGTTTGAGCCATGCCATATGACCATGGGTTGGCTATCCAACGCCCCCCGCATGAAATGGCATGGCCTGTCAAGCCTTGTCGTCGCCACCCCTACCACGTGTCGCGCGCAGGCCTGCCGAACTGCCGGTTCCGATCGGCTGTGGGGCCTACCTTACGATAATTGAACCAAAACAAAAAAAACAAAAAAACTGACAACGTTAAGAACAACCCCAATAATTTCGGCAGTGGGCGTCAAGTCCTGCTGTTTTTTCGCTTTCGTTCGTTTGCGGTGCCCGGTTAATTGGAGACGAGCTCCACGGGGTGATGTAGGACAGATGGAGTAAGTTATTGGAGAGGAGCTGGACCGACGCGCGTGCAACGGCAAATCGGGCAAACCGCTGATCTGGGCTCCGACCTCAGAATTGGGCCCACGAACCGTCGATTCGAAGGCAACGGCGTCGCGAGTAAAACTCATTGCGTTGCCATGAGTCGTGGGCTTTTTCGGGCATCCGACGTCGTTTACTAGCCCGAAATCCAGTTTTTGGTAACTGTGTCATTTTCCTATTTTAATTCCTTCGTTAATCCTAGTCTTTCTAGGAGTATTTAATCATAGTGTGCCCCGATTGTCACGCTGCGCCAAGGGGTCGTGATAAAACAAAGACATCCAGATGAATAAGATGACGGAAAGCAAACGCCCACGACAATTGAAACGTCAACAAGGCAAAAAAAGAAGGGATGCAACACGAGGACTTCCCAGGAGGTCACCCATCCTAGTAGTACTCTCGCCCAAACTCGCTTAACTTCGGAGTTCTGATGGGATCCGGTGCATGTGAGTTGGTATGATCGCATCCGTTAGCTTATAACGCCTAAAAGTATATAAGCCACGTTTGAGCCATGCCATATGACCATGGGTTGGCTATCCAACGCCCCCCGCATGAAATGGCATGGCCTGTCAAGCCTTGTCGTCGCCACCCCTACCACGTGTCGCGCGCAGGCCTGCCGAACTGCCGGTTCCGATCGGCTGTGGGGCCTACCTTACGATAATTGAACCAAAACAAAAAAAACAAAAAAACTGACAACGTTAAGAACAACCCCAATAATTTCGGCAGTGGGCGTCAAGTCCTGCTGTTTTTTCGCTTTCGTTCGTTTGCGGTGCCCGGTTAATTGGAGACGAGCTCCACGGGGTGATGTAGGACAGATGGAGTAAGTTATTGGAGAGGAGCTGGACCGACGCGCGTGCAACGGCAAATCGGGCAAACCGCTGATCTGGGCTCCGACCTCAGAATTGGGCCCACGAACCGTCGATTCGAAGGCAACGGCGTCGCGAGTAAAACTCATTGCGTTGCCATGAGTCGTGGGCTTTTTCGGGCATCCGACGTCGTTTACTAGCCCGAAATCCAGTTTTTGGTAACTGTGTCATTTTCCTATTTTAATTCCTTCGTTAATCCTAGTCTTTCTAGGAGTATTTAATCATAGTGTGCCCCGATTGTCACGCTGCGCCAAGGGGTCGTGATAAAACAAAGACATCCAGATGAATAAGATGACGGAAAGCAAACGCCCACGACAATTGAAACGTCAACAAGGCAAAAAAAGAAGGGATGCAACACGAGGACTTCCCAGGAGGTCACCCATCCTAGTACTACTCTCGCCCAAACTCGCTTAACTTCGGAGTTCTGATGGGATCCGGTGCATGTGAGTTGGTATGATCGCATCCGTTAGCTTATAACGCCTAAAAGTATATAAGCCACGTTTGAGCCATGCCATATGACCATGGGTTGGCTATCCAACGCCCCCCGCATGAAATGGCATGGCCTGTCAAGCCTTGTCGTCGCCACCCCTACCACGTGTCGCGCGCAGGCCTGCCGAACTGCCGGTTCCGATCGGCTGTGGGGCCTACCTTACGATAATTGAACCAAAACAAAAAAAACAAAAAAACTGACAACGTTAAGAACAACCCCAATAATTTCGGCAGTGGGCGTCAAGTCCTGCTGTTTTTTCGCTTTCGTTCGTTTGCGGTGCCCGGTTAATTGGAGACGAGCTCCACGGGGTGATGTAGGACAGATGGAGTAAGTTATTGGAGAGGAGCTGGACCGACGCGCGTGCAACGGCAAATCGGGCAAACCGCTGATCTGGGCTCCGACCTCAGAATTGGGCCCACGAACCGTCGATTCGAAGGCAACGGCGTCGCGAGTAAAACTCATTGCGTTGCCATGAGTCGTGGGCTTTTTCGGGCATCCGACGTCGTTTACTAGCCCGAAATCCAGTTTTTGAAGTTTTTGGTAACTGTGTTATTTTCCTATTTTAATTCCTTCGTTAATCCTAGTCTTTCTAGGAGTATTTAATCATAGTGTGCCCCGATTGTCACGCTGCGCCAAGGGGTCGTGATAAAACAAAGACATCCAGATGAATAAGATGACAGAAAGCAAACGCCCACGACAATTGAAACGTCAACAAGGCAAAAAAAGAAGGGATGCAACACGAGGACTTCCCAGGAGGTCACCCGTCCTAGTACTAGTCTCGCCCAAACTCGCTTAACTTCGGAGTTCTGATGGGATCCGGTGCATGTGAGTTGGTATGATCGCATCCGTTAGCTTATAACGCCTAAAAGTATATAAGCCACGTTTGAGCCATGCCATATGACCATGGGTTGGCTATCCAACGCCCCCCGCATGAAATGGCATGGCCTGTCAAGCCTTGTCGTCGCCACCCCTACCATGTGTCGCGCGCAGGCCTGCCGAACTGCCGGTTCCGATCGGCTGTGGGGCCTACCTTAGGAAAATTGAACCAAAAAAAAAAAAAAAAAAAACTGACAACGTTAAGAACAACCCCAATAATTTCGGCAGTGGGCGTCGAGTCCTGTTGTTTTTTCGCTTTCGTTCGTTTGCGGTGCCCGGTTAATTGGAGAGGAGCTCCACGGCGTGATGTAGGACAGATGGCGTAAGTTATTGGAGAGGAGCTGGACCGACGCGCGTGCAACGGCAAATCGGGCAAACCGCTGATCTAGGCTCCGACCTCAGAATTGGGCCCACGAACCGTCGATTCGAAGGCAGCGGCGTCGCGAGTAAAACTCATCGCGTTGCCATGAGTCGTGGGCTTTTTCGGGCATCCGATGTCGTTTACTAGCCCGAAATCCAGTTTTTGAAGTTTTTGGTAACTGTGTTATTTTCCTATTTTAATTCCTTCGTTAATCCTAGGCTTTCTAGGAGTATTTAATCATAGTGTGCCCCGATTGTCACGCTGCGCCAAGGGGTCGTGATAAAACAAAGACATCCAGATGAGTAAGATGACGGAAAGCAAACGCCCACGACAATTGAAACGTCAACAAGGCAAAAAAAGAAGGGATGCAACACGAGGACTTCCCAGGAGGTCACCCATCCTAGTACTACTCTCGCCCAAACTCGCTTAACTTCGAAGTTCTGATGGGATCCGGTGCATGTGAGTTGGTATGATTGCATCCGTTAGCTTATAACGCCTAAAAGTATATAAGCCACGTTTGAGCCATGCCATATGACCATGGGTTGGCTATCCAACGCCCCCCGCATGAAATGGCCTGGCCTGTCAAGCCTTGTCGTCGCCACCCCTACCATGTGTCGCGCGCAGGCCTGCTGAACTGCCGGTTCCGATTGGCTGTGGGGCCTACCTTACGATAATTGAACCAAAAAAAAAAAAAAAAAACTGACAACGTTAAGAACAACCCCAATAATTTCGGCAGTGGGCGTCGAGTCCTGTTGTTTTTTCGCTTTCGTTCGTTTGCGGTGCCCGGTTAATTGGAGAGGAGCTCCACGGCGTGATGTAGGACAGATGGCGTAAGTTATTGGAGAGGAGCTAAACCGACGCGCGTGCAACGGTAAATCGGGCAAACCGCTGATCTGGGCTCCGACCTCAGAATTGGGCCCACGAACCGTCGATTCGAAGGCAGCGGCGTCGCGAGTAAAACTCATCGCGTTGCCCTGAGTCGTGGGCTTTTTCGGGCATCCGACGTCGTTTACTAGCCCGAAATCCAGTTTTTGAAGTTTTTGGTAACTGTGTTATTTTCCTATTTTAATTCCTTCGTTAATCCTAGGCTTTCTAGGAGTATTTAATCATAGTGTGCCCCGATTGTCACGCTGCGCCAAGGGGTCGTGATAAAACAAAGACATCCAGATGAATAAGATGACGGAAAGCAAACGCCCACGACAATTGAAACGTCAACAAGGCAAAAAAAGAAGGGATGCAACACGAGGACTTCCCAGGAGGTCACCCATCCTAGTACTACTCTCGCCCAAACTCGCTTAACTTCGGAGTTCTGATGGGATCCGGTGCATGTGAGTTGGTATGATCGCATCCGTTAGCTTATAACGCCTAAAAGTATATAAGCCACGTTTGAGCCATGCCATATGACCATGGGTTGGCTATCCAACGCCCCCCGCATGAAATGGCCTGGCCTGTCAAGCCTTGTCGTCGCCACCCCTACCATGTGTCGCGCGCAGGCCTGCCGAACTGCCGGTTCCGATCGGCTGTGGGGCCTACCTTACGATAATTGAACCAAAAAAAAAAAAAAAAAAAAAACTGACAACGTTAAGAACAACCCCAATAATTTCGGCAGTGGGCGTCGAGTCCTGTTGTTTTTTCGCTTTCGTTCGTTTGCGGTGCCCGGTTAATTGGAGAGGAGCTCCACGGGGTGATGTAGGACAGATGGCGTAAGTTATTGGAGAGGAGCTGGACCGACGCGCGTGCAACGGCAAATCGGGCAAACCGCTGATCTGGGCTCCGACCTCAGAATTGGGCCCACGAACCGTCGATTCGAAGGCAACGGCGTCGCGAGTAAAACTCATTGCGTTGCCATGAGTCGTGGGCTTTTTCGGGCATCCGCCGTCGTTTACTAGCCCGAAATCCAGTTTTTGAAGTTTTTGGTAACTGTGTTATTTTCCTATTTTAATTCCTTCGTTAATCCTAGGCTTTCTAGGAGTATTTAATCATAGTGTGCCCCGATTGTCACGCTGCGTGATCGGTTCATAATTGTATATCATTTTGTACCCTTCTAGCTTATGATTTGGTTATATTTTTGAGTTAAACTTGTACTTTTAATCCTTTTTGTGTTTATCTTTCAGCTTTAGGGAACAATGATGGCTTTGGATAGGAAATGATGCAATCCATGCATGTTAAAGCCTGATTTGGATAAAGGGAAGAAGAGCTTAAAGACAAACTCATTTTGGCTACAGCCCCCTGCCAGTCCAGTTCCGTAGGTCATATTGCAAGCTTTGTTTCAGCAACCTACATAGCTCGAATGAGGCCACATTCTTCATGAAAGTTGTTCCAATGGGTGTGTACTATAACATACCCATACTTCAGCCCCATTGGATAAATATGGAGTCTGTTACCTAGCAAACACAGAACCATGCTCAGGATGGATCTTATCAGCGCGGAAAATGAGTTAGCAATTTGTTTCGGCCTTAACTTCTTCCTCCGACCTTGGATTGGCCCAAATAACATATGGCTGGAAAGAAGACATTCTGAACTTCAATTTCGAGTGCTTAAAGTCCTAATTTGATTAAGAGAAGCCCAAGTTGTAAGCCCTTGAAGTTGCTGGTCATGCTGACCTCAGCATGTGCTGGTTGGATGCTTGGTCATGGTGAGCTAGGTATGAGCTATCATTTCTGGTTGGAAGCTTGGTCATGGTGACATGAAGATGAGCTAGGGCTGCTGGTGGGATCTATTGGTGAAGTGCATCAACCAATTCAAGATTTTCTAATACAAGTGCATCACCCAATTTAGATTTTCTAATTCAAGTGCATCAACCATTTCAGATTTTATAAAACAAGTGTTGTATGCATTAGCCATACTTAATTCAGATTTTCAGCTTCCTTAGGCCTATATATAGTGAGGTTTCCCAAGCTTGTAATCACACCCCAAGGGGGGGAGCTCTCAAACACTTCTCTAGAGCTCCCTTCCCTTCTCTCCCTCAAATTCTCTTAGTTTCTCTTTCTAGTTTTCAATTGTTGTAATGAAATCTTTTGTGTTGAAATTTTCCTTAAGTTTTTCTTAGTTCCACTTTACTTTTCATTATGTAAATTCTTTTCTTTAGTTTCAAGTTTGATTAGTTTCCAAGTTTCAATTATGGTTCATGTTCTTATTCATTATGCTTATAAGTTAATATTCTAGTTTGAATGATTGATCACCATTTAGGCTTGCATGTTAGCTATCTTGGTTTGAATTAAGAGTATACACCATGCTTTAATTCGAATTGAACTATGAATAGGAAGAGTATGTATGGACATTCGACAACAGGGATTAGATACATGCTTGGTTGTTTAAATTGTTCTTCTATGCTTAATGGGTTCCTAATGCTTAATTTTAGGTTAGACAACAAATGATCAAATTAGGGAATTAGGAACACAAGGTTATGACCAAACACCATGGCTTAATCATACTTTAGCTAGAATCAATCCGTTAATCTAATTGAACTTGGGAACTTATCTACTTGAGTTAGTTATTTTCTTTCTTTCTTGTTTTATTTATTTCCTTTCTTTTTTCGTTTCTGTTTTGTGTAGGGAAAATGAATTGGGTCATTCAATCACCAATCCTCTTGGGATCGACCTCGCACTTACATACGCTATACTACCGAACGGCTCGTGCACTTGCGAGTATCACAAGTTGAGGATGCAACTGAATCCATTTTGGTGCAGCTGTATCTACACAACAAGTTTTTGGCGCCGTTGCCGGGGATTGGTAACATTGTTTGATTCTATTTGGCTTTCCTACATTATTTTTTTTTCTTAACTGGACAATTTCTTGTTTTAAAGTTAATGACGTTAATGGACAAGTTATGTTTGTAGTCCAACAGAAAAGGACAATTGCCCAACAAGCAAGAGAACTGGGTTTAAGTCCCAGCTTACACAACCCATTGGTGCTTGTTGCTTTGAAGCATGGAATTGGATGTGTGTTGATTTTCCTTTTCATTTTAGTTTTTATTTCCTCATCCTTTTAATTCTATTTCAAGTTTTCTATGTTTGTTTTAGCAATTTATTATAGCTCAATAATAAATGGAGAGAGATGGCAACCTCAATCATAAGAATGGGAAGTGTGGAGCAGTGGGAGAAGTCGCGACCTCCAAGTGCATCACGCTCGACCTAATCGCTTCAAGGGGGAGCATTTCAATCCTTTCTCTTCTTTGAATTCTGTTTATTTCCGTAGTTGTTTTTACCTTTTGGTCCGCGTTGAGTTCTTTGTTTTTCTATGCTGAATCCAACCATATAAAGAACGTAAAATTTGGACTTACGGTTGGAAAGTTATAGCCTAAAAACTGAACAGAGGTCGAAGCTGAAAAACATAGAAACGAATCTGTCCAAATGGTGATAAACGGGTGATAGAAAGTGCTGTTTGTTTTTTTTTCTTTGGTTTCTTGGTTTGTTTCCTTTTGTACAACAATTTATGTTGTTTGTTTGAATTTGTTTACAGTACTTAGTTCATTTTTGTTTGTGGTTTGTTGTTTCATTTTATCTTAATGTGTTTTTGTTTCTTATCTTAAAATTTTATTTTTTAAAAAAAAAATATTTTTCATATGAGCCGACTTATGGTAACCCCAGTGAGCACTTCCGTTAATACAGTGTCTAGGAGTTCTTTAGGCGACACCTTCGGTGTCTAAGAAGTTTGGGTTTTAAGCGGGACCATTGTGACCCCTCCAACCTTCCCGGATCCCCTGGCTGTGTTTTCTGAGGCCCTTAACTGGTCATCCGTGAGTTGCTTGTATATTCGTGTGTTTTTAAATTAAGTTTTCTTTATTTTCTTTGTTTTCTTTTCTGTTGAGTCTTTGTTTTTGTTTTGTTTCTGTTTTTGTTTTGTTATGTTAGTTTATTTATTTATGTGGTATGGTTAGTTAGTTTATTTCTGAGTGTTAAAACAATTTTTTTTAATTTCAAACATTGCATAAAAAAAAAAAAAAAAAACACAAAAACAAAAAAAAAACAAAAATAAAAACAATAAAAATAAAAAAAACAACATCATCATCTTCTTCATCATCTTCTTCATCTTCTTCATCTCCATCATCATCATGGCTTGCCTCTATTTTCTCGCACTTGTAGAATCTGCAGCAGCTCCACATGGTCCTCATTTTTTCTTTGCAGTGCTTCCACGTGCTGATTGGCACAGTAGAGCCGCTTCTGCAAGTCCGCCACCATAGCCTTCAAGGAAGCTATTTCCTCGCTCATCGCGGCACACTCCCTTGTCCTCGCCAGTAATCGCATGCCCAAATTGGTAGCAGAGACCGCGTGGAGCACAGTTAAATTGTGGGACTCCTCTACCGCTGCCTTATCAGACCTCTGTGCCACATGCAGATGATCTGTCGGAGTGAGCTTGCTGCTAATCATGCCTCCTAGCAGCACTGCTTTGTTCGACAGTACCTCAGAAAAGTTCGGTATTGCCTCAGCAAAGTTTGAGGCCGTGCCGTGATGATATGAAGAGTTTGGAAAGACAGTGTTTGGAGGAGCCCTTGTCTGGGCATTCGGTGGTGCAAGTGAGAGCTCAAGGTTGAGATCATCAAGGTGAGTGCATGAGGATGCCATTTTTTTTTTGTTTCTGAATTTTTTGATGTTTTTCCTTGAGTTTGCAGGAAGAAATGCTGGGTATCATCCGCTTGCAGAGGTGTGGTTTAAATAGACATACGCTGATGAGAGAGAGCCAACACCATTTCGGATTTCCCGGGCATGCTCGACCTAATCGCTTCAAGGGGGAGCACCTTTACTTTCACTTTACTTTTCTTTTTTCCGTGTTTTCTGGTGTTTTATGTTTTTGCCCGTTACTTTCATTTTCTAGAGCTTTGTGTTTTTGCTTTTCCCTTTCGGCTGTCATCTTTATTTTATTTTAGTTAGGGAACTGTGCTTTCTTTTCCGTTTTCTTTTTCCTTCTGCAACTTTACTTCCGAAAAAAAAAAATAACGAAAATACAAAAACAACAAAATAAAATAAAAACAACAAAAATGCAGTAGGAAATCATTTCTTCTCAGTGCTTGGTGTCTCGACCATTGGAGCTTTGAGTTTGGCCCTCTGGCTGTCCTCTTCCTGGGCTTCACGCACAGCTTCTTGGGGCTCATCACTTGAGCTCCCAAAGATCGCAATCTTAGCTTGAGCGTAACTACTCTCGCGATCTGCTTGTTTGCGTTTACCCGGTCGGTCTAGGTCCTCCAGTTGTTTTCGCATGTCGCGAGAGTACAACTCTACCATTTTTGATAGGTTTTTATTCTCGTCCCGCAATACTTCTAGCTGGTGTCGATTCACCTCCACTATCCTTGACCTCTCCCTTTTCAAGCTTTTTATAGCAGTCTGACACTCCTCAACCATACTTCGCTCCGCCGCCAACTGACCTTTCAGCACCTCTACCTCATGGGACTTCGCAAGTAGGCGATGACCCAAACTTGCGACTGTTGCCGTACTCTGCACGCTCAGTGCCAGGGCATCGCTCACGACCCGGTTGTCATCCCTTGTCCCCAGAACACGTATATCTTTAGGAGTCACTAAATTTCTAGCCACTCCAATGGCAACATCGTTGTCCAGGAGTATTGAGTCAGTTACTGTCACAGGCCCCCGTGCGGAAGCAAAGTAGGGCATCCATACTGGTGCCGCTGCTTGGCCTCGTGTCTGAGTCGGTGGAGCTAGGTTGAGATCCAACGAAAATGGGTAGTTAGAGGCCATTTGATTTCTCACTCTCTTTTCTTCTTTCTTTCTTTTCTCTTTTGTGTGTTTATGAGTTTGTGTTTTTTTTTACCTTTTTTTTTTACCTTTTATAGACTTAGTCTGCTAAACCCTAGCCGCTGCGGTTCTGAGTTCTGTGCGGCCCTTACGGCTTATCTCTATATGTCGCCGCACCCGTTTCCCAACCCCCTTAATTGCATTTTCACCTTTCACCACCTTCTAGTGAAAAAGTCGTCCCGCTTCACCCAAGAAGCCAATAATTCTGGCTTGGGGGATGTGACAGCTGCTTCTGCGCGCCGACACGTCCCTCACCCCTTTCACCCGTGACTTCCCAGGAACCAAGGCATCAGGGACCACACACTTTCTTTTCAGAAATCCTGCCTTCGCGCTCCCAATTCAAGTTTCATTTTATTTAAAAAAAAATAAAAAATAAAAAATAAAAACATGTGGGCTTTAGATTTCATTGTGGGTTGGGTTTTCACCGTTGTTAGGTTTCAAGGTGGTTTAACTTTCTTTTGGGTTGGGCTTTCAATTGTTTGGGTTTTGGTTTGCGTAAGACTGTCTGTTTAGGGCTTACTGTTTTGTCTGTTTAGGGCTTTCTGTTTCGAGTGTTTTACTGTTTCTTTTTTTGTTTGTTTTGTAATTTTTATTTTTGTAACTATTTTTTTTTTTTGTGTTTTTTTTTTTTGTGGTTTATATTTACTTTAGTACCTTTCATTTCTTGTTATGACATTGCTTGTTCCTAATTTTTAAACATTGAGGACAATGTTCATTTCTAGGTTTGGGGGTATTGGAGTTTAGCATGTAAAATTGGTTTTTCCTTAATTTAATTTAATTTTTTTTATTTGCTTGTTTTTATTTTTATTTTATTTTGTTTGAGTCTTGCTTTTATTTTTATTTTTATTTTTATTTTATTCACTTTCCGAACACATTTGATGAGATTGTGATAAATGTTTGCATGACTTAAATGAAAATTGAATTTTATTTATTTATAATTTATTTTATTTATTTATATTTATTTATTTATTTATTTATTTATTATTAATTTTTATTGTAAAAAAAAATTAAAAGCAACCCTTAAAATTTAAATTAAAATGAATAAATAATTTTGGCATCGTTCTAGCATTATATGTTTGAAACCTTCTTTGCACTTGCCATTTGTTTCCTAATTTTCCAATTAAAGGATTTGCATGATCTAAAGAATTGTATGAAGCATAAATTAGACTTATATAACCATATAATGTGAGCTTTTTGAGCCTTGTGCTTCATTTCATGAGTGTTATACACATACTCTTATTTTCTTGTCATCAAAGTTGTTGTTTGATCTCATTATTCATTGATTTGGTTGAACACTTAAAAGTCATTCATTCTTATGCAATTTGATTTCATGACATTTAAGAAATGATATTAAGGCCCTCTTTGGATCGCTTGTGCCTTTCAAGCTAACCTTATGCATGCTTAAGCATGATTTTCCATTGTTTACCATTTTGAGCCTACATGTAAACCTTTTCTTTCATTTTACCAATTATATTTCCTCGCCTTAGCCTGAAAAACAAATATTTACCTTTCTAAGGAATTCATGAGCTCTAATTCGGATATGTTTTTCATACTAAGTTTGGGAAGGGGTGTTACATTTCGAAGAAAAAAAAAATTAATTGGTGAAAGAAAAGAGAAAAATTGTGATTAAGTGGTGGTTGAATGAAATTTCATTTTTGGGTTTCATTTTTGGGCCTTCAAAATAAATTGGTGTTTGTTCAATTCAAGGAAAGGAGTATGAATCAATGTAAATGAAGGTATAAGGAGTTTTGATCATGTAAAAGAAAAAAAAATCTAATCGTGATGATTCGAAGTCTTGTAAACAATTATTTTATGCTCTTATATTTTGAGTTTCTTGGACTTTGTTTTACCCATACCCTTCATTTCTTACTCACCTTACACCCTTGGCCCCATTACAACCTATGCTAAAGACCTAAATTGATCTTAAATGTCATGTGGTTGAATTGCATTTATTTTTCTACTTTTAAGTGTTTGACATCCTTCTTGAGATCATATTAATGCAAGTTCTTCATCTTTCTATTGCGAGTTAAGTACCTTATGGTTTAACTCTAATCTCATGTTTATAACTGAGTGTTGCATTGTAGCCCTCTTCCGAGTGATTCATTTATGAGAGGACAATTTTGGTGAGATTTGAAGTTGAATTTGTGCTTTGTATGATTTTTGAAATTATGTGGAAACTAAGATTGGAGAATTTGTTGCATTTGGCTATCACACTATACACTTTGAGCATGTTGTGTTTTGAACTTTGCCACCTTGTAAATAATGTCTAAAATTGAGTTTTTATTGTTAAAACTTTTGAGTCATGTGCATGAGTCATTTCTCTTCAAAAAATGTTCGGAAAGATTGTTTTGAGTTCTTTTTATTTTTGTAATTGTTTTTGTTTTTGTTTTTGTTTTTGTTAATGTAATTTTATTTATTTTGTTTTTTGTGTTTTGTTTAAGAACTAACAATTTTTTTTATTTTTTATTCTATTAAGTTTTCTAACCATTTTATTTTGTAGAGTTAGAAAAACGTTTGTGGGTATCGTATCTGTTAAACCCTCAGGAGACACAACTCCTCCTACTAGGGATGCCTAGAGGTTTAAAGGCTTGTTGCATACGCTCAATGCAATCGAGTTACCTACGAAAGTGGTCTAGTTAACTTCTTGTTTTGTTTTTAACTTTGTTTTGTGTTGTTTTGCTCGAGGACTAGCAAAATCTAGGTTTGGGGGTATTTGATCGGTTCATAATTGTATATCATTTTGTACCCTTCTAGCTTATGATTTGGTTATATTTTTGAGTTAAACTTGTACTTTTAATCCTTTTTGTGTTTATCTTTCAGCTTTAGGGAACAATGATGGCTTTGGATAGGAAATGATGCAATCCATGCATGTTAAAGCCTGATTTGGATAAAGGGAAGAAGAGCTTAAAGACAAACTCATTTTGGCTACAGCCCCCTGCCAGTCCAGTTCCGTAGGTCATATTGCAAGCTTTGTTTCAGCAACCTACATAGCTCGAATGAGGCCACATTCTTCATGAAAGTTGTTCCAATGGGTGTGTACTATAACATACCCAAAATTCGGCCCCATTGGATAAATATGGAGTCTGTTACCTAGCAAACACAGAACCATGCTCAGGATGGATCTTATCAGCGCGGAAAATGAGTTAGCAATTTGTTTCGGCCTTAACTTCTTCCTCCGACCTTGGATTGGCCCAAATAACATATGGCTGGAAAGAAGACATTCTGAACTTCAATTTCGAGTGCTTAAAGTCCTAATTTGATTAAGAGAAGCCCAAGTTGTAAGCCCTTGAAGTTGCTGGTCATGCTGACCTCAGCATGTGCTGGTTGGATGCTTGGTCATGGTGAGCTAGGTATGAGCTATCATTTCTGGTTGGAAGCTTGGTCATGGTGACATGAAGATGAGCTAGGGCTGCTGGTGGGATCTATTGGTGAAGTGCATCAACCAATTCAAGATTTTCTAATACAAGTGCATCACCCAATTTAGATTTTCTAATTCAAGTGTATCAACCATTTCAGATTTTATAAAACAAGTGTTGTATGCATTAGCCATACTTAATTCAGATTTTCAGCTTCCTTAGGCCTATATATAGTGAGGTTTCCCAAGCTTGTAATCACACCCCAAGGGGGGGAGCTCTCAAACACTTCTCTAGAGCTCCCTTCCCTTCTCTCCCTCAAATTCTCTTAGTTTCTCTTTCTAGTTTTCAATTGTTGTAATGAAATCTTTTGTGTTGAAATTTTCCTTAAGTTTTTCTTAGTTCCACTTTACTTTTCATTATGTAAATTCTTTTCTTTAGTTTCAAGTTTGATTAGTTTCCAAGTTTCAATTATGGTTCATGTTCTTATTCATTATGCTTATAAGTTAATATTCTAGTTTGAATGATTGATCACCATTTAGGCTTGCATGTTAGCTATCTTGGTTTGAATTAAGAGTATACACCATGCTTTAATTCGAATTGAACTATGAATAGGAAGAGTATGTATGGACATTCGACAACAGGGATTAGATACATGCTTGGTTGTTTAAATTGTTCTTCTATGCTTAATGGGTTCCTAATGCTTAATTTTAGGTTAGACAACAAATGATCAAATTAGGGAATTAGGAACACAAGGTTATGACCAAACACCATGGCTTAATCATACTTTAGCTAGAATCAATCCGTTAATCTAATTGAACTTGGGAACTTATCTACTTGAGTTAGTTATTTTCTTTCTTTCTTGTTTTATTTATTTCCTTTCTTTTTTCGTTTCTGTTTTGTGTAGGGAAAATGAATTGGGTCATTCAATCACCAATCCTCGTGGGATCGACCTCGCACTTACATACGCTATACTACCGAACGGCTCGTGCACTTGCGAGTATCACAAGTTGAGGATGCAACTGAATCCATTTTGGGGCAGCTGTATCTACACAACACTGCGCCAAGGGGTCGTGATAAAACAAAGACATCCAGATGAATAAGATGACGGAAAGCAAACGCCCACGACAATTGAAACGTCAACAAGGCAAAAAAAGAAGGGATGCAACACGAGGACTTCCCAGGAGGTCACCCATCCTAGTACTACTCTCGCCCAAACTCGCTTAACTTCGGAGTTCTGATGGGATCCGGTGCATGTGAGTTGGTAAGATCGCATCCGTTAGCTTATAACGCCTAAAAGTATATAAGCCACGTTTGGGCCATGCCATATGACAATGGGTTGGCTATCCAACGCCCCCCGCATGAAATGGCATGGCCTGTCAAGCCTTATCTTCGCCACCCCTACCATGTGTCGCGCGCAGGCCTGCCGAACTGCCGGTTCCGATCGGCTGTGGGGCCTACCTTACGATAATTGAACCAAAACAAAAAAAAAAAAAAAACTGACAACGTTAAGAACAACCCCAATAATTTCGGCAGTGGGCGTCGAGTCCTGTTGTTTTTTCGCTTTCGTTCATTTGCGGTGCCCGGTTAATTAGAGAGGAGCTCCACGGGGTGATGTAGGACAGATGGCGTAAGTTATTGGAGAGGAGCTGGACCGACGCGCGTGCAACGGCAAATCGGGCAAACCGCTGATCTGGGCTGCGACCTCAGAATTGGGCCCACGAACCGTCGATTCGAAGGCAACGGCGTCGCGAGTAAAACTCATCGCGTTGCCATGAGTCGTGGGCTTTTTCGGGCATCCGACGTCGTTTACTAGCCCGAAATCCAGTTTTTGAAGTTTTTGGTAACTGTGTTATTTTCCTATTTTAATTCCTTCGTTAATCCTAGGCTTTCTAGGAGTATTTAATCATAGTGTGCCCCGATTGTCACGCTGCGCCAAGGGGTCGTGATAAAACAAAGACATCCAGATGAATAAGATGACGGAAAGCAAACGCCCACGACAATTGAAACGTCAACAAGGCAAAAAAAGAAGGGATGCAACACGAGGACTTCCCAGGAGGTCACCCATCCTAGTACTACTCTCGCCCAAACTGGCTTAACTTCGGAGTTCTGATGGGATCCGGTGCATGTGAGTTGGTATGATCGCATCCGTTAGCTTATAACGCCTAAAAGTATATAAGCCACGTTTGAGCCATGCCATATGACCATGGGTTGGCTATCCAACGCCCCCCGCATGAAATGGCATGGCCTGTCAAGCCTTGTCGTCGCCACCCCTACCATGTGTCGCGCGCAGGCCTGCCGAACTGCAGGTTCCGATCGGCTGTGGGGCCTACCTTACGATAATTGAACCAAAACAAAAAAAACAAAAAAACTGACAACGCTAAGAACAACCCCAGTAATTTCGGCAGTGGGCGTCGAGTCCTGTTGTTTTTTCGCTTTCGTTCGTTTGCGGTGCCCGGTTAATTGGAGAGGAGCTCCACGGGGTGATGTAGGACAGATGGCGTAAGTTATTGGAGAGGAGCTGGACCGACGCGCGTGCAACGGCAAATCGGGCAAACCGCTGATCTGGGCTCCGACCTCAGAATTGGGCCCACGAACCGTCGATTCGAAGGCAACGGCGTCGCGAGTAAAACTCATCGCATTGCCATGAGTCGTGGGCTTTTTCGGGCATCCGACGTCGTTTACTAGCCCGAAATCCAGTTTTTGAAGTTTTTGGTAACTGTGTTATTTTCCTATTTTAATTCCTTCGTTAATCCTAGGCTTTCTAGGAGTATTTAATCATAGTGTGCCCCGATTGTCACGCTGCGCCAAGGGGTCGTGATAAAACAAAGACATCCAGATGAATAAGATGACGGAAAGCAAACGCCCACGACATTTGAAACGTCAACAAGGCAAAAAAAGAAGGGATGCAACACGAGGACTTCCCAGGAGGTCACCCTTATTCATCTGGATGTCTTTGTTTTATCACGACCCCTTGGCGTCGTTTACTAGCCCGAAATCCAGTTTTTGAAGTTTTTGGTAACTGTGTTATTTTCCTATTTTAATTCCTTCGTCAATCCTAGGCTTTCTAGGAGTATTTAATCATAGTGTGCCCCGATTGTCACGCTGCGCCAAGGGGTCGTGATAAAAGAAAGAGATCCATATGAATAAGATGACGGAAAGCAAACGCCCACGACAATTGAAACGTCAACAAGGCAAAAAAAGAAGGGATGCAACACGAGGACTTCCCAGGAGGTCACCCATCCTAGTACTACTCTCGCCCAAACTCGCTTAACTTCGGAGTTCTGATGGGATCCGGTGCATGTGAGTTGGTATGATCACATCCGTTAGCTTATAACGCCTAAAAGTATATAAGCCACGTTTGAGCCATGCCATATGACCATGGGTTGGCTATCCAACGCCCCCCGCATGAAATGGTATGGCCTGTCAAGCCTTGTCGTCGCCACCCCTACCATGTGTCGTGCGCAGGCCTGCCGAACTGCCGGTTCCGTTCGGCTGTGGGGCCTACCTTACGATAATTGAACCAAAACAAAAAAAAATAAAAAAACTGACAACGTTAAGAACAACCCCAATAATTTCGGCAGTGGGCGTCGAGTCCTGTTGTTTTTTCGCTTTCGTTCGTTAGCGGTGCCCGGTTAATTGGAGACGAGCTCCACGGGGTGATGTAGGACAGATGGCGTAAGTTATTGGAGAGGAGCTGGACCGACGCGCGTGCAACGGCAAATCGGGCAAACCGCTGATCTGGGCTCCGACCTCAGAATTGGGCCCACGAACCGTCGATTCGAAGGCAACGGCGTCGCGAGTAAGCATTAGGAACCCATTAAGCATTAGGAACCCATTAAGCATAGAAGAACAATTTAAACAACCAAGTATGTATCTAATCCCTGTTGTCGAATGTCCATACATACTCTTCCTATTCATAGTTCAATTCGAATTAAAGCATGGTGTATACTCTTAATTCAAACCAAGATAGCTAACATGCAAGCCTAAATGGTGATCAATCATTCAAACTAGCATATTAACTTGTAAGCATAATGAATAAGAACAAAAACCATAATTGAAACTTGGAAACTAATTAAACTTGAATACTTAAGAAAGAATGTACATTACAAGAAAAATAAATTACAACTAAGAAAACATTAAAGAAAGCTAGAATTGAGAACTAGAAAGCAAAACAAAGAGAATTTGAGGGAGAGAAGGGAAGGGAGCTCTAGAGAAGTGTTTGAGAGCTCCCCCCCCTTGGGGTGTGTTTACAAGCTTGGGAAACCTCACTATATATAGGCCTAAGGAAGCTGAAAATCTGAATTAAGTATGGCTAATGCATACAACACTTTGTTTTATAAAATCTGAAATGGTTGATGCACTTCACTAATGCATACAACACTTCCATTATAAAATCTGAAATGGTTGATGCACTTCACTAATAAATCCCACCAGCAGCCCTAGCTCATCTTCATGTCACCATGACCAAGCTTCCAACCAGAAATAATAGCTCATCCTGAGGTCAGCATGACCAGCAACTTCAAGGGCTTACGAATTGGGCTTCCCTTAAGCAAATTAAGACTTTAAGCACTCAAACTTGAAGTTCAGAATGTCTTCTTTCCAGCCATATATCATTTGGGCCAATCCAAGGTCGGAGGAGGAAGTTAAGGCCAAAACAAATTGCTAACTCATTTTGCGCGCTGATAAAATCCATCCTGAGCATGGCTCTGTGTTTGCTAGGTAACAGACTCCATATTTATCCAATGGGGCTGAATTTTGGATATGTTATATTACACACCCATTGGAACAACGTTCGTGAAGAATGTGGCCTCATCCGAGCTATGTAGGTTGCTGAAACAAAGCTTGCAATATGACCTACGAAACTGGGCTGGCAGGGGACTGTAGCCAAAATTGAGTTTGTCTTTAAGCTCTTCATCCATTCATCCAAATTAGGCCCTAACATGCATGGATTGCATCATTTACTATCCAAAGCCATCATTATTACCTAAAGCTCAATGAACTGAAAGATAAACACAAAAAGGATTAAAAGCACAAGTTTAACTCAAAAACATAACCAAATCAAAAGCTAGAAGGGTACAAAATGATATACAATTATGAACCGATCAGTTGCCATGAGTCGTGGGCTTTTTCGGGCATCCGACGTCGTTTACTAGCCCGAAATCCAGTTTTTGAGGTTTTTGGTAACTGTGTTATTTTCCTATTTTAATTCCTTCGTTAATCCTAGGCTTTCTAGGAGTATTTAATCATAGTGTGCCCCGATTGTCACGCTGCACCACGGGGTCGTGATAAAACAAAGACATCCAGATGAATAAGATGACGGAATGCAAACGCCCACGACAATTGAAACGTCAACAAGGCAAAAAAAGAAGGGATGCAACACGAGGACTTCCCAGGAGGTCACCCATCCTAGTACTACTCTCGCCCAAACTCGCTTAACTTCGGAGTTCTGATGGGATCCGGTGCATGTGAGTTGGTATGATCGCATCCGTTAGCTTATAACGCCTAAAAGTATATAAGCCACGTTTGAGCCATGCCATATGACCATGGGTTGGCTATCCAACGCCCCCCGCATGAAATGGCATGGCCTGTCAGGCCTTGTCGTCGCCACCCCTACCATGTGTCGCGCGCAGGCCTGCCGAACTGCCGGTTCCGATCGGCTGTGGGGCCTACCTTACGATAATTGAACCAAAACAAAAAAAAATAAAAAAAACTGACAACGTTAAGAACAACCCCAATAATTTCGGCAGTGGGCGTCGAATCCTGTTGTTTTTTCGCTTTCGTTCGTTTGCGGTGCCCGGTTAATTGGAGACGAGCTCCATGGGGTGATGTAGGACAGATGGCGTAAGTTATTGGAGAGGAGCTGGACCGACGCGCGTGCAACGGCAAATCGGGCAAACCGCTGATCTGGGCTCCGACCTCAGAATTGGGCCCACGAACGGTCGATTCGAAGGCAACGGCGTCGCGAGTAAAACTCATTGCGTTGCCAAGAGTCGTGGGCTTTTTCGGGCATCCGACGTCGTTTACTAGCCCGAAATCCAGTTTTTGAAGTTTTTGGTAACTGTGTTATTTTCCTATTTTAATTCCTTCGTTAATCCTAGGCTTTCTAGGAGTATTTAATCATAGTGTGCCCCGATTGTCACGCTGCGCCACGGGGTCGTGATAGAACAAAGACATCCAGATGAATAAGATGACGGAAAGCAAACGCCCACGACAATTGAAACGTCAACAAGGCAAAAAAAGAAGGGATGCAACACGAGGACTTCCCAGGAGGTCACCCATCCTAGTACTACTCTCGCCCAAACTCGCTTGACTTCGGAGTTCTGATGGGATCCGGTGCATGTGAGTTGGTATGATCGCATCCGTTAGCTTATAACGCCTAAAAGTATATAAGACACTTTTGAGCCATGCCATATGACCATGGGTTGGCTATCCAACGCCCCCCGCATGAAATGGGATGCCGTCGCATGAAATGGCATGGCCTGTCAGGCCTTGTCGTCCCATGTGTCGCGCGCAGGCCTGCCGAACTGCCGGTTCCGATCGGCTGTGGGGCCTACCTTACGATAATTGAACCAAAACAAAAAAAACAAAAAAACTGACAACGTTAAGAACAACCCCAATAATTTCGGCAGTGGGCGTCGAGGACTGTTGTTTTTTCGCTTTCGTTCGTTTGCGGTGCCCGGTTAATTGGAGAGGAGCTCCACGGGGTGATGTAGGACAGATGGCGTAAGTTATTGGAGAGGAGCTGGACCGACGCGCGTGCAACGGCAAATCGGGCAAACCGCTGATCTGGGCTCCGACCTCAGAATTGGGCCCACGAACCGTCGATTCGAAGGCAACGGCGTCGCGAGTAAAACTCATTGCGCTGCCATGAGTCGTGGGCTTTTTCGGGCATCCGACGTCGTTTACTAGCCCGAAATCCAGTTTTTGAAGTTTTTGGTAACTGTGTTATTTTCCTATTTTAATTCCTTCGTTAATCCTAGGCTTTCTAGGAGTATTTAATCATAGTGTGCCCCGATTGTCACGCTGCGCCACGGGGTCGTGATAAAACAAAGACATCCAGATGAATAAGATGACGGAAAGCAAACGCCCACGACAATTGAAACGTCAACAAAGCAAAAAAAGAAGGGATGCAACACGAGGACTTCCCAGGAGGTCACCCATCCTAGTACTACGCTCGCCCAAACTCGCTTAACTTCGGAGTTCTGATGGGATCCGGTGCATGTGAGTTGGTATGATCGTATCCGTTAGCTTATAACGCCTAAAAGTATATAAGCCACGTTTGAGCCATGCCATATGACCATGGGTTGGCTATCCAACGCCCCCCGCATGAAATGGCATGGCCTGTCAGGCCTTGTCGTCGCCACCCCTACCATGTGTCGCACGCAGGCCTGCCGAACTGCCGGTTCCGATCGGCTGTGGGGCCTACCTTACGATAATTGAACCAAAACAAAAAAAACAAAAAAACTGACAACGTTAAGAACAACCCCAATAATTTCGGCAGTGGGCGTCGAGTCCTGTTGTTTTTTCGCTTTCGTTCGTTTGCGGTGCCCGGTTAATTGGAGACGAGCTCCACGGGGTGATGTAGGACAGATGGCGTAAGTTATTGGAGAGGAGCTGGACCGACGCGCGTGCAACGGCAAATCGGGCGAACTGCTGATCTGGGCTCCGACCTCAGAATTGGGCCCACGAACCGTCGATTCGAAGGCAACGGCGTCGCGAGTAAAACTCATTGCGTCGCCATGAGTCGTGGGCTTTTTCGGGCATCCGACGTCGTTTACTAGCCCGAAATCCAGTTTTTGAAGTTTTTGGTAACTGTGTTATTTTCCTATTTTAATTCCTTCGTTAATCCTAGGCTTTCTAGGAGTATTTAATCATAGTGTGCCCCGATTGTCACGCTGCGCCACGGGGTCGTGATAAAACAAAGACATCCAGATGAATAAGATGACGGAAAGCAAACGCCCACGACAATTGAAACGTCAACAAGGCAAAAAAAGAAGGGATGCAACACGAGGACTTCCCAGGAGGTCACCCATCCTAGTACTACGCTCGCCCAAACTCGCTTAACTTCGGAGTTCTGATGGGATCCGGTGCATGTGAGTTGGTATGATCGCATCCGTTAGCTTATAACTCCTAAAAGTATATAACCCACGTTTGAGCCATGCCATATGACCATGGGTTGGCTATCCAACGCCCCCCGCATGAAATGGCATGGCCTGTCAGGCCTTGTCGTCGCCACCCCTACCATGTGTCGCACGCAGGCCTGCCGAACTGCCGGTTCCGATCGGCTGTGGGGCCTACCTTACGATAATTGAACCAAAACAAAAAAAACAAAAAAACTGACAACGTTAAGAACAACCCCAATAATTTCGGCAGTGGGCGTCGAGTCCTGTTGTTTTTTCGCTTTCGTTCGTTTGCGGTGCCCGGTTAATTGGAGACGAGCTCCACGGGGTGATGTAGGACAGATGGCGTAAGTTATTGGAGAGGAGCTGGACCGACGCGCGTGCAACGGCAAATCGGGCAAACCGCTGATCTGGGCTCCGACCTCAGAATTGGGCCCACGAACCGTCGATTCGAAGGCAACGGCGTCGCGAGTAAAACTCATTGCGTTGCCAGGAGTCGTGGGCTTTTTCGGGCATCCGACGTCGTTTACTAGCCCGAAATCCAGTTTTTGAAGTTTTTGGTAACTGTGTTATTTTCCTATTTTAATTCCTTCGTTAATCCTAGGCTTTCTAGGAGTATTTAATCATAGTGTGCCCCGATTGTCACGCTGCGCCACGGGGTCGTGATAAAACAAAGACATCCAGATGAATAAGATGACGGAAAGCAAACGCCCACGACAATTGAAACGTCAACAAGGCAAAAAAAGAAGGGATGCAACACGAGGACTTCCCAGGAGGTCACCCATCCTAGTACTACTCTCGCCCAAACTCGCTTAACTTCGGAGATCTGATGGGATCCGGTGCATGTGAGTTGGTATGATCGCATCCGTTAGCTTATAACGCCTAAACGTATATAAGCCACGTTTGAGCCATGCCATATGACCATGGGTTGGCTATCCAACGCCCCCCGCATGAAATGGCATGGCCTGTCAGGCCTTGTCGTCGCCACCGCTACCATGTGTCGCGCGCAGGCCTGCCGAACTGTCGGTTCCGATCGGCTGTGTGGCCTACCTTACGATAATTGAACCAAAAAAAAAAAAAAAAAAAAAACTGACAACGTTAAGAACAACCCCAATAATTTCGGCAGTGGGCGTCGAGTCCTGTTGTTTTTTCGCTTTCGTTCGTTTGCGGTGCCCGGTTAATTAGAGATGAGCTCCACGGGGTGATGTAGGACAGATGGCGTAAGTTATTGGAGAGTAGCTGGACCGACGCGCGTGCAACGGCAAATCGGGCAAACCGCTGATCTGGGCTCCGACCTCAGAATTGGGCCCACGAACCGTCGATTCGAAGGCAACGGCGTCGCGAGTAAAACTCATTGCGTTGCCAGGAGTCGTGGGCTTTTTCGGACATCCGACGTCGTTTACTAGCCCGAAATCCAGTTTTTGAAGTTTTTGGTAACTGTGTTATTTTCCTATTTTAATTCCTTCGTTAATCTTAGGCTTTCTAGGAGTATTTAATCATAGTGTGCCCCGATTGTCACGCTGCGCCACGGGGTCGTGATAAAACAAA
This sequence comes from Prunus avium, assembly GCF_965620075.1. Lineage (NCBI taxonomy): Eukaryota > Viridiplantae > Streptophyta > Magnoliopsida > Rosales > Rosaceae > Prunus > Prunus avium. Next base: position 10,581,207 of record NC_142291.1, read on the forward strand.
GACATCCAGATGAATAAGATGACGGAAAGCAAACGACCACGACAATTGAAACGTCAACAGGGCAAAAATAGAAGGGATGCAACACGAGGACTTCCCAGGAGGTCACCCATCCTAGTACTACTCTCGCCCAAACTCGCTTAACTTCGGAGTTCTGATGGGATCCGGTGCATGTGAGTTGGTATGATCGCATCCGTTAGCTTATAACGCCTAAAAGTATATAAGCCACGTTTGAGCCATGCCATATGACCATGGGTTGGCTATCCAACGCCCCCCGCATGAAATGGGATGCCGTCGCATGAAATGGCATGGTCTGTCAGGCCTTGTCGTCGCCACCCCTACCATGTGTCGCATGCAGGCCTGCCGAACTGCCGGTTCCGATCGGCTGTGGGGCCTACCTTACGATAATTGAACCAAAACAAAAAAAAACAAAAAAACTGACAACATTAAGAACAACCCCAATAATTTCGGCAGTGGGCGTCGAGTCCTGTTGTTTTTTCGCTTTCGTTCATTTGCGGTGCCCGGTTAATTGGAGACGAGCTCCACGGGGTGATGTAGGACAGATGGCATAAGTTATTGGAGAGGAGCTGGACCGACGCGCGTGCAACGGCAAATCGGGCAAACCGCTGATCTGGGCTCCGACCTCAGAATTGGGCCCACGAACCGTCGATCCGAAGGCAACGGCGTCGCGAGTAAAACTCATTGCGTTGCCATGAGTCGTGGGCTTTTTCGGTCATCCGACGTCGTTTACTAGCCCGAAATCCAGTTTTTGAAGTTTTTGGTAACTGTGTTATTTTCCTATTTTAATTCCTTCGTTAATCCTAGGCTTTCTAGGAGTATTTAATCATAGTGTGCCCCGATTGTCACGCTGCGCCACGGGGTCGTGATAAAACAAAGACATCCAGATGAATAAGATGACGGAAAGCAAACGCCCACGACAATTGAAACGTCAACAAGGCAAAAAAAGAAGGGATGCAACACGAGGACTTCCCAGGAGGTCACCCATCCTAGTACTACTCTCGCCCAAACTCGCTTAACTTCGGAGTTCTTATGGGATCCGGTGCATGTGAGTTGGTATGATCGCATCCGTTAGCTTATAACGCCTAAAAGTATATAAGCCACGTTTGAGTCATGCCATATGACCATGGGTTGGCTATCCAACGCCCCCCGCATGAAATGGCATGGCCTATCAGGCCTTGTCGTCGCCCCCCCTACCATGTGTCGCATGCAGGCCTGCCGAACTGCCGGTTCCGATCGGCTGTGGGGCCTACCTTACGATAATTGAACCAAAACAAAAAAAAACAAAAAAACTGACAACGTTAAGAACAACCCCAATAATTTCGGCAGTGGGCGTCGAGTCCTGTTGTTTTTTCGCTTTCGTTCCTTTGCGGTGCCCGGTTAATTGGAGACGAGCTCCACGGGGTGATGTAGGACAGATGGCGTAAGTTATTGGAGAGGAGCTGGACCGACGCGCGTGCAACGGCAAATCGGGCAAACCGCTGATCTGGGCTCCGACCTCAGAATTGGGCCCACGAACCGTCGATTCGAAGGCAACGGCGTCGCGAGTAAAACTCATTGCGTTGCCATGAGTCGTGGGCTTTTTCGGGCATCCGACGTCGTTTACTAGCCCGAAATCCAGTTTTTGAAGTTTTTGGTAACTGTGTTATTTTCCTATTTTAATTCCTTCGTTAATCCTAGGCTTTCTAGGAGTATTTAATCATAGTGTGCCCCGATTGTCACGCTGCGCCACGGGGTCGTGATAAAACAAAGACATCCAGATGAATAAGATGACGGAAAGCAAACGCCCACGACAATTGAAACGTCAACAAGGCAAAAAAAGAAGGGATGCAACACGAGGACTTCCCAGGAGGTCACCCATCCTAGTACTACTCTCGCCCAAACTCGCTTAACTTCGGAGTTCTGATGGGATCCGGTGCATGTGAGTTGGTATGATCGCATCCGTTAGCTTATAACGCCTAAAAGTATATAAGCCACGTTTGAGTCATGCCATATGACCATGGGTTGGCTATCCAACGCCCCCCGCATGAAATGGCATGGCCTGTCAGGCCTTGTCGTCGCCCCCCATACCATGTGTCGCATGCAGGCCTGCCGAACTGCCGGTTCCGATCGGCTGTGGGGCCTACCTTACGATAATTGAACCAAAACAAAAAAAAACAAAAAAACTGACAACGTTAAGAACAACCCCAATAATTTCGGCAGTGGGCGTCGAGTCCTGTTGTTTTTTCGCTTTCGTTCCTTTGCGGTGCCCGGTTAATTGGAGACGAGCTCCACGGGGTGATGTAGGACAGATGGCGTAAGTTATTGGAGAGGAGCTGGACCGACGCGCGTGCAACGGCAAATCGGGCAAACCGCTGATCTGGGCTCCGACCTCAGAATTGGGCCCACGAACCGTCGATTCGAAGGCAACGGCGTCGCGAGTAAAACTCATTGCGTTGCCATGAGTCGTGGGCTTTTTCGGGCATCCGACGTCGTTTACTAGCCCGAAATCCAGTTTTTGAAGTTTTTGGTAACTGTGTTATTTTCCTATTTTAATTCCTTCGTTAATCCTAGGCTTTCTAGGAGTATTTAATCATAGTGTGCCCCGATTGTCACGCTGCGCCACGGGGTCGTGATAAAACAAAGACATCCAGATGAATAAGATGACGGAAAGCAAACGCCCACGACAATTGAAACGTCAACAAGGCAAAAAAAGAAGGGATGCAACACGAGGACTTCCCAGGAGGTCACCCATCCTAGTACTACTCTCGCCCAAACTCGCTTAACTTCGGAGTTCTGATGGGATCCGGTGCATGTGAGTTGGTATGATCGCATCCGTTAGCTTATAACGCCTAAAAGTATATAAGCCACGTTTGAGCCATACCATATGACCATGGGTTGGCTATCCAACGCCCCCCGCATGAAATGGGATGCCGTCGCATGAAATGGCATGGCCTGTCAGGCCTTGTTGGCGCCACCCCTACCATGTGTCGCATGCAGGCCTGCCGAACTGCCGGTTCCGATCGGCTGTGGGGCCTACCTTACGATAATTGAACCAAAACAAAAAAAAACAAAAAAACTGACAACGTTAAGAACAACCCCAATAATTTCGGCAGTGGGCGTCGAGTCCTGTTGTTTTTTTGTTTTTTCGCTTTCGTTCATTTGCGGTGCCCGGTTAATTGGAGACGAGCTCCACGGGGTGATGTAGGACAGATGGCGTAAGTTATTGGAGAGGAGCTGGACCGACGCGCGTGCAATGGCAAATCGGGCAAACCGCTGATCTGGGCTCCGACCTCAGAATTGGGCCCACGAACCGTCGATTCGAAGGCAACGGCGTCGCGAGTAAAACTCATTGCGTTGCCATGAGTCGTGGGCTTTTTCGGGCATCCGACGTCGTTTACTAGCCCGAAATCCAGTTTTTGAAGTTTTTGGTAACTGTGTTATTTTCCTATTTTAATTCCTTCGTTAATCCTAGGCTTTCTAGGAGTATTTAAGCATAGTGTGCCCCGATTGTCACGCTGCGCCACGGGGTCGTGATAAAACAAAGACATCCAGATGAATAAGATGACGGAAAGCAAACGCCCACGACAATTGAAACGTCAACAAGGCAAAAAAAGAAGGGATGCAACACGAGGACTTCCCAGGAGGTCACCCACCCTAGTACTACTCTCGCCCAAACTCGCTTAACTTCGGAGTTCTGATGGGATCCGGTGCATGTGAGTTGGTATGATCGCATCCGTTAGCTTATAACGCCTAAAAGTATATAAGCCACGTTTGAGTCATGCCATATGACCATGGGTTGGCTATCCAACGCCCCCCGCATGAAATGGCATGGCCTGTCAGGCCTTGTCGTCGCCCCCCCTACCATGTGTCGCATGCAGGCCTGCCGAACTGCCGGTTCCGATCGGCTGTGGGGCCTACCTTACGATAATTGAACCAAAACAAAAAAAAACAAAAAAACTGACAACGTTAAGAACAACCCCAATAATTTCGGCAGTGGGCGTCGAGTCCTGTTGTTTTTTCGCTTTCGTTCCTTTGCGGTGCCCGGTTAATTGGAGACGAGCTCCACGGGGTGATGTAGGACAGATGGCGTAAGTTATTGGAGAGGAGCTGGACCGACGCGCGTGCAACGGCAAATCGGGCAAACCGCTGATCTGGGCTCCGACCTCAGAATTGGGCCCACGAACCGTCGATTCGAAGGCAACGGCGTCGTGAGTAAAACTCATTGTGTTCCCATGAGTCGTGGGCTTTTTCGGGCATCCGACGTCGTTTACTAGCCCGAAATCCAGTTTTTGAAGTTTTTGGTAACTGTGTTATTTTCCTATTTTAATTCCTTCGTTAATCCTAGCATATTAACTTATAAGCAAATCATAGTGTGCCCCGATTGTCACGCTGCGCCAAGGGGTCGTGATAAAACAAAGACATCCAGATGAATAAGATGACGGAAAGCAAACCCATGACAATTGAAACGTCAACAAGGCAAAAAAAGAAGGGATGCAACACGAGGACTTCCTAGGAGGTCACCCATCCTAGTACTACTCTCGCCCAAACTCGCTTAACTTCGGAGTTCTGATGGTATCCGGTGCATGTGAGTTGGTGTGATCGCATCCGTTAGCTTATAACGCCTAAAAGTATATAAGCCACGTTTGAGCCATGCCATATGACCATGGGTTGGCTATCCAACGCCCCCCGCATGAAATGGCATGGCCTGTCAAGCCTTGTCGTCGCCACCCCTACCACGTGTCGCGCGCAGGCCTGCCGAACTGCCGGTTCCGATCGGCTGTGGGGCCTACCTTTTGATAATTGAACCAAAACAAAAAAAACAAAAAAACTGACAACGTTAAGAACAACCCCAATAATTTCGGCAGTGGGCGTCGAGTCCTGCTGTTTTTTCGCTTTCGTTCGTTTGCGGTGCCCGGTTAATTGGAGAGGAGCTCCACGGGGTGATGTAGGACAGATGGCGTAAGTTATTGGAGAGGAGCTGGACCGACGCGCGTGCAACGGCAAATCGGGCAAACCGCTGACCTGGGCTCCGACCTCAGAATTGGGCCCACGAACCGTCGATTCGAAGGCAACGGCGTCGCGAGCAAAACTCATTGCGTTGCCATGAGTCGTGGGCTTTTTCGGGCATCCGACGTCGTTTACTAGCCCGAAATCCAGTTTTTGAAGTTTTTGGTAACTGTGTTATTTTCCTATTTTAATTCCTTCGTTAATCCTAGGCTTTCTAGGAGTATTTAATCATAGTGTGCCCCGATTGTCACGCTGCGCCAAGGGGTCGTGATAAAACAAAGACATCCAGATGAATAAGATGACGGAAAGCAAACGCCCACGACAATTGAAACGTCAACAAGGCAAAAAAAGAAGGGATGCAACACGAGGACTTCCCGGGAGGTCACCCATCCTAGTACTACTCTCGCCCAAACTCGCTTAACTTCGGAGTTCTGATGGGATCCGGTGCATGTGAGTTGGTATGATCGCATCCGTTAGCTTATAACGCCTAAAAGTATATAAGCCACGTTTGAGCCATGCCATATGACCATGGGTTGGCTATCCAACGCCCCCCGCATGAAATGGCATGGCCTGTCAAGCCTTGTCGTCGCCACCCCTCCCACGTGTCGCGCGCAGGCCTGCCGAACTGCCGGTTCCGATCGGCTGTGGGGCCTACCTTACGATAATTGAACCAAAACAAAAAAAACAAAAAAACTGACAACGTTAAGAACAACCCCAATAATTTCGGCAGTGGGCGTCGAGTCCTGCTGTTTTTTCGCTTTCGTTCGTTTGCGGTGCCCGGTTAATTGGAGACGAGCTCCACGGGGTGATGTAGGACAGATGGCGTAAGTTATTGGAGAGGAGCTGGACCGACGCGCGTGCAACGGCAAATCGGGCAAACCGCTGATCTGGGCTCCGACCTCAGAATTGGGCCCACGAACCGTCGATTCGAAGGCAACGGCGTCGCGAGCAAAACTCATTGCGTTGCCATGAGTCGTGGGCTTTTTCGGGCATCCGACGTCGTTTACTAGCCCGAAATCCAGTTTTTGAAGTTTTTGGTAACTGTGTTATTTTCCTATTTTAATTCCTTCGTTAATCCTAGGCTTTCTAGGAGTATTTAATCATAGTGTGCCCCGATTGTCACGCTGCGCCAAGGGGTCGTGATAAAACAAAGACATCCAGATGAATAAGATGACGGAAAGCAAACGCCCACGACAATTGAAACGTCAACAAGGCAAAAAAAGAAGGGATGCAACACGAGGACTTCCCGGGAGGTCACCCATCCTAGTACTACTCTCGCCCAAACTCGCTTAACTTCGGAGTTCTGATGGGATCCGGTGCATGTGAGTTGGTATGATCGCATCCGTTAGCTTATAACGCCTAAAAGTATATAAGCCACGTTTGAGCCATGCCATATGACCATGGGTTGGCTATCCAACGCCCCCCGCATGAAATGGCATGGCCTGTCAAGCCTTGTCGTCGCCACCCCTACCACGTGTCGCGCGCAGGCCTGCCGAACTGCCGGTTCCGATCGGCTGTGGGGCCTACCTTACGATAATTGAACCAAAACAAAAAAAACAAAAAAACTGACAACGTTAAGAACAACCCCAATAATTTCGGCAGTGGGCGTCGAGTCCTGCTGTTTTTTCGCTTTCGTTCGTTTGCGGTTCCCGGTTAATTGGAGACGAGCTCCACGGGGTGATGTAGGACAGATGGCGTAAGTTATTGGAGAGGAGCTGGACCGACGCGCGTGCAACGGAAAATCGGGCAAACCGCTGATCTGGGCTCCGACCTCAGAATTGGGCCCACGAACCGTCGATTCGAAGGCAACGGCGTCGCGAGTAAAACTCATTGCGTTGCCATGAGTCGTGGGCTTTTTCGGGCATCCGACGTCGTTTACTAGCCCGAAATCCAGTTTTTGAAGTTTTTGGTAACTGTGTTATTTTCCAATTTTAATTCCTTCGTTAATCCTAGGCTTTCTAGGAGTATTTAATCATAGTGTGCCCCGATTGTCACGCTGCGCCGAGGGGTCGTGATAAAACAAAGACATCCAGATGAATAAGATGACGGAAAGCAAACGCCCACGACAATTGAAACGTCAACAAGGCAAAAAAAGAAGGGATGCAACACGAGGACTTCCCAGGAGGTCACCCATCCTAGTACTACTCTCGCCCAAACTCGCTTAACTTCGGAGTTCTGATGGGATCCGGTGCATGTGAGTTGGTATGATCGCATCCGTTAGCTTATAACGCCTAAAAGTATATAAGCCACGTTTGAGCCATGCCATATGACCATGGGTTGGCTATCCAACGCCCCCCGCATGAAATGGCATGGCCTGTCAAGCCTTGTCGTCGCCACCCCTACCACGTGTCGCGCGCAGGCCTGCCGAACTGCCGGTTCCGATCGGCTGTGGGGCCTACCTTACGATAATTGAACCAAAACAAAAAAAACAAAAAAGCTGACAACGTTAAGAACAACCCCAATAATTTCGGCAGTGGGCGTCGAGTCCTGCTGTTTTTTCGCTTTCGTTCGTTTGCGGTTCCCGGTTAATTGGAGACGAGCTCCACGGGGTGATGTAGGACAGATGGCGTAAGTTATTGGAGAGGAGCTGGACCGACGCGCGTGCAACGGCAAATCGGGCAAACCGCTGATCTGGGCTTCGAACTCAGAATTGGGCCCACGAACCGTCGATTCGAAGGCAACGGCGTCGCGAGTAAAACTCATTGCGTTGCCATGAGTCGTGGGCTTTTTCGGGCATCCGACGTCGTTTACTAGCCCGAAATCCAGTTTTTGAAGTTTTTGGTAACTGTGTTATTTTCCAATTTTAATTCCTTCGTTAATCCTAGGCTTTCTAGGAGTATTTAATCATAGTGTGCCCCGATTGTCACGCTGCGCCGAGGGGTCGTGATAAAACAAAGACATCCAGATGAATAAGATGACGGAAAGCAAACGCCCACGACAATTGAAACGTCAACAAGGCAAAAAAAGAAGGGATGCAACACGAGGACTTCCCAGGAGGTCACCCATCCTAGTACTACTCTCGCCCAAACTCGCTTAACTTCGGAGTTCTGATGGGATCCGGTGCATGTGAGTTGGTATGATCGCATCCGCTAGCTTATAACGCCTAAAAGTATATAAGCCACGTTTGAGCCATGCCATATGACCATGGGTTGGCTATCCAACGCCCCCCGCATGAAATGGCATGGCCTGTCAGGCCTTGTCGTCACCACCCCTACCATGTGTCGCATGCAGGCCTGCCGAACTGCCGGTTCCGATCGGCTGTGGGGCCTACCTTACGATAATTGAACCAAAACAAAAAAAAAACAAAAAAACTGACAACGTTAAGAACAACCCCAATAATTTCGGCAGTGGGCGTCGAGTCCTGTTGTTTTTTCGCTTTCGTTCGTTTGCGGTGCCCGGTTAATTGGAGACGAGCTCCACGGGGTGATGTAGGACAGATGGCGTAAGTTAATGGAGAGGAGCTGGACCGACGCGCGTGCAACGGCAAATCGGGCAAACCGCTGATCTGGGCTCCGACCTCAGAATTGGGCCCACGAACCGTCGATTCGAAGGCAACGGCGTCGCGAGTAAAACTCATTGCGCTGCCATGAGTCGTGGGCTTTTTCGGGCATCCGACGTCGTTTACTAGCCCGAAATCCAGTTTTTGAAGTTTTTGGTAACTGTGTTATTTTCCTATTTTAATTCCTTCGTTAATCCTAGGCTTTCTAGGAGTATTTAATCATAGTGTGCCCCGATTGTCACGCTGCGCCACGGGGTCGTGATAAAACAAAGACATCCAGATGAATAAGATGACGGAAAGCAAACACCCACGACAATTGAAACGTCAACAAGGCAAAAAAAGAAGGGATGCAACACGAGGACTTCCCAGGAGGTCACCTATCCTAGTACTACTCTCGCCCAAACTCGCTTAACTTCGGAGTTCTGATGGGATCCGGTGCATGTGAGTTGGTATGATCGCATCCGTTAGCTTATAACGCCTAAAAGTATATAAGCCACGTTTGAGCCATGCCATATGACCATGGGTTGGCTATCCAACGCCCCCCGCATGAAATGGCATGGCCTGTCAGGCCTTGTCGTCGCCCCCCCTACCATGTGTCGCGCGCAGGCCTGCCGAACTGCCGGTTCCGATCGGCTGTGGGGCCTACCTTACGATAATTGATCCAAAACAAAAAAAAACAAAAAAACTGACAACGTTAAGAACAACCCCAATAATTTCGGCAGTGGGCGTCGAGTCCTGTTGTTTTTTCGCTTTCGTTCGTTTGCGGTGCCCGGTTAATTGGAGACGAGCTCCACGGGGTGATGTAGGACAGATGGCGTAAGTTAATGGAGAGGAGCTGGACCGACGCGCGTGCAACGGCAAATCGGGCAAACCGCTGATCTGGGCTCCGACCTCAGAATTGGGCCCACGAACCGTCGATTCGAAGGCAACGGCGTCGCGAGTAAAACTCATTGCGCTGCCATGAGTCGTGGGCTTTTTCGGGCATCCGACGTCGTTTACTAGCCCGAAATCCAGTTTTTGAAGTTTTTGGTAACTGTGTTATTTTCCTATTTTAATTCCTTCGTTAATCCTAGGCTTTCTAGGAGTATTTAATCATAGTGTGCCCCGATTGTCACGCTGCGCCACGGGGTCGTGATAAAACAAAGACATCCAGATGAATAAGATGACGGAAAGCAAACACCCACGACAATTGAAACGTCAACAAGGCAAAAAAAGAAGGGATGCAACACGAGGACTTCCCAGGAGGTCACCTATCCTAGTACTACTCTCGCCCAAACTCGCTTAACTTCGGAGTTCTGATGGGATCCGGTGCATGTGAGTTGGTATGATCGCATCCGTTAGCTTATAACGCCTAAAAGTATATAAGCCACGTTTGAGCCATGCCATATGACCATGGGTTGGCTATCCAACGCCCCCCGCATGAAATGGCATGGCCTGTCAGGCCTTGTCGTCGCCCCCCCTACCATGTGTCGCGCGCAGGCCTGCCGAACTGCCGGTTCCGATCGGCTGTGGGGCCTACCTTACGATAATTGATCCAAAACAAAAAAAAACAAAAAAACTGACAACGTTAAGAACAACCCCAATAATTTCGGCAGTGGGCGTCGAGTCCTGTTGTTTTTTCGCTTTCGTTCGTTTGCGGTGCCCGGTTAATTGGAGACGAGCTCCACGGGGTGATGTAGGACAGATGGCGTAAGTTATTGGAGAGGAGCTGGACCGACGCGCGTGCAACGGCAAATCGGGCAAACCGCTGATCTGAGCTCCGACCTCAGAATTGGGCCCACGAACCGTCGATTCGAAGGCAACGGCGTCGCGAGTAAAACTCATTGCGTCGCCATGAGTCGTGGGCTTTTTCGGGCATCCGACGTCGTTTACTAGCCCGAAATCCAGTTTTTGAAGTTTTTGGTAACTGTGTTATTTTCCTATTTTAATTCCTTCGTTAATCCTAGGCTTTCTAGGAGTATTTAATCATAGTGTGCCCCGATTGTCACGCTGCGCCACGGGGTCGTGATAAAACAAAGACATCCAGATGAATAAGATGACGGAAAGCAAACGCCCACGACAATTGAAACGTCAACAAGGCAAAAAAAGAAGGGATGCAACACGAGGACTTCCCAGGAGGTCACCCATCCTAGTACTACTCTCGCCCAAACTCGCTTAACTTCGGAGTTCTGATGGGATCCGGTGCATGTGAGTTGGTATGATCGCATCCGTTAGCTTATAACGCCTAAAAGTATATAAGCCACGTTTGAGCCATGCCATATGACCATGGGTTGGCTATCCAACGCCCCCCGCATGAAATGGGATGCCGTCGCATGAAATGGCATGGTCTGTCAGGCCTTGTCGTCACCACCCCTACCATGTGTCGCATGCAGGCCTGCCGAACTGCCGGTTCCGATCGGCTGTGGGGCCTACCTTACGATAATTGAACCAAAACAAAAAAAACAAAAAAACTGACAACGTTAAGAACAACCCCAATAATTTCGGCAGTGGGCGTCGAGTCCTGTTGTTTTTTCGCTTTCGTTCGTTTGCGGTGCCCGGTTAATTGGAGACGAGCTCCACGGGGTGATGTAGGACAGATGGCGTAAGTTAATGGAGAGGAGCTGGACCGACGCGCGTGCAACGGCAAATCGGGCAAACCGCTGATCTGGGCTCCGACCTCAGAATTGGGCCCACGAACCGTCGATTCGAAGGCAACGGCGTCGCGAGTAAAACTCATTGCGTTGCCATGAGTCGTGGGCTTTTTCGGGCATCCGACGTCGTTTACTAGCCCGAAATCCAGTTTTTGAAGTTTTTGGTAACTGTGTTATTTTCCTATTTTAATTCCTTCGTTAATCCTAGGCTTTCTAGGAGTATTTAATCATAGTGTGCCCCGATTGTCACGCTGCGCCACGGGGTCGTGATAAAACAAAGACATCCAGATGAATAAGATGACGGAAAGCAAACGCCCACGACAATTGAAACGTCAACAAGGCAAAAAAAGAAGGGATGCAACACGAGGACTTCCCGGGAGGTCACCCATTCTAGTACTACTCTCGCCCAAACTCGCTTAACTTCGGAGTTCTGATGGGATCCGGTGCATGTGAGTTGGTATGATCGCATCCGTTAGCTTATAACGCCTAAAAGTATATAAGCCACGTTTGAGCCATGCCATATGACCATGGGTTGGCTATCCAACGCCCCCCGCATGAAATGGCATGGCCTGTCAGGCCTTGTCGTCGCCACCCCTACCATGTGTCGCGCGCAGGCCTGCCGCACTGCCGGTTCCGATCGGCTGTGGGGCCTACCTTACGATAATTGAACCAAAACAAAAAAAACAAAAAAACTGACAACGTTAAGAACAACCCCAATAATTTCGGCAGTGGGCGTCGAGTCCTGCTGTTTTTTCGCTTTCGTTCGTTTGCGGTGCCCGGTTAATTGGAGACGAGCTCCACGGGGTGATGTAGGACAGATGGCGTAAGTTATTGGAGAGGAGCTGGACCAACGCGCGTGCAACGGCAAATCGGGCAAACCGCTGATCTGGGCTCCGACCTCAGAATTGGGCCCACGAACCGTCGATTCGAAGGCAACGGCGTCGCGAGCAAAACTCATTGCGTTGCCATGAGTCGTGGGCTTTTTCGGGCATCCGACGTCGTTAACTAGCCTGAAATCCAGTTTTTGAAGTTTTTGGTAACTGTGTTATTTTCCTATTTTAATTCCTTCGTTAATCCTAGGCTTTCTAGGAGTATTTAATCATAGTGTGCCCCGATTGTCACGCTGCGCCAAGGGGTCGTGATAAAACAAAGACATCCAGATGAATAAGATGACGGAAAGCAAACGCCCACGACAATTGAAACGTCAACAAGGCAAAAAAAGAAGGGATGCAACACGAGGACTTCCCGGGAGGACACCCATTCTAGTACTACTCTCGCCCAAACTCGCTTAACTTCGGAGTTCTGATGGGATCCGGTGCATTTGAGTTGGTATGATCGCATCCGTTAGCTTATAACGCCTAAAAGTATATAAGCCACGTTTGAGCCATGCCATATGACCATGGGTTGGATATCCAACGCCCCCCGCATGAAATGGCATGGCCTGTCAAGCCTTGTCGTCGCCACCCCTACCACGTGTCGCGCGCAAGCCTGCCGAACTGCCGGTTCCGATCAGCTGTGGGGCCTACCTTACGATAATTGAACCAAAACAAAAAAACAAAAAAACTGACAACGTTAAGAACAACCCCAATAATTTCGGCAGTGGGCGTCGAGTCCTGCTGTTTTTTCACTTTCGTTCGTTTGCGGTGCCCGGTTAATTGGAGACGAGCTCCACGGGGTGATGTAGGACAGATGGCGTAAGTTATTGGAGAGGAGCTGGACCGACGCGCGTGCAACGGCAAATCGGGCAAACCGCTGATCTGGGCTCCGACCTCAGAATTGGGCCCACGAACCGTCGATTCGAAGGCAACGGCGTCGCGAGCAAAACTCATAGCTTTGCCATGAGTCGTGGGCTTTTTCGGGCATCCGACGTCGTTTACTAGCCCGAAATCCAGTTTTTGAAGTTTTTGGTAACTGTGTTATTTTCCTATTTTAATTCCTTCGTTAATCCTAGGCTTTCTAGGAGTATTTAATCATAGTGTGCCCCGATTGTCACGCTGCGCCAGGGGGTCGTGATAAAACAAAGACATCCAGATGAATAAGATGACGGAAAGCAAACGCCCACGACAATTGAAACGTCAACAAGGCAAAAAAAGAAGGGATGCAACACGAGGACTTCCCGGGAGGTCACCCATCCTAGTACTACTCTCGCCCAAACTCGCTTAACTTCGGAGTTCTGATGGGATCCGGTGCATGTGAGTTGGTATGATCGCATCCGTTAGCTTATAACGCCTAAAAGTATATAAGCCACGTTTGAGCCATGCCATATGACCATGGGTTGGCTATCCAACGCCCCCCGCATGAAATGGCATGGCCTGTCAAGCCTTGTCGTCGCCACCCCTACCACGTGTCGCGCGCAGGCCTGCCGAACTGCCGGTTCCGATCGGCTGTGGGGCCTACCTTACGATAATTGAACCAAAACAAAAAAAACAAAAAAACTGACAACGTTAAGAACAACCCCAATAATTTCGGCAGTGGGCGTCGAGTCCAGCTGTTTTTTCGCTTTCGTTCGTTTGCGGTGCCCGGTTAATTGGAGACGAGCTCCACGGGGTGATGTAGGACAGATGGCGTAAGTTATTGGAGAGGAGCTGGACCGACGCGCGTGCAACGGCAAATCGGGCAAACCGGTGATCTGGGCTCCGACCTCAGAATTGGGCCCACGAACCGTCGATTCGAAGGCAACGGCGTCGCGAGTAAAACTCATTGCGCTGCCACGAGTCGTGGGCTTTTTCGGGCATCCGACGTCGTTTACTAGCCCGAAATCCAGTTTTTGAAGTCTTTGGTAACTGTATTATTTTCCTATTTTAATTCCTTCGTTAATCCTAGGCTTTCTAGGAGTATTTAATCATAGTGTGCCCCGATTGTCACGCTGCGCCAAGGGGTCGTGATAAAACAAAGACATCCAGATGAATAAGATGACGGAAAGCAAACGCCCACGACAATTGAAACGTCAACAAGGCAAAAAAAGAAGGGATGCAACACGAGGACTTCCCAGGAGGTCACCCATCCTAGTACTACTCTCGCCCAAACTCGCTTAACTTCGGAGTTCTGATGGGATCCGGTGCATGTGAGTTGGTATGATCGCATCCGTTAGCTTCTAACGCCTAAAAGTATATAAGCCACGTTTGAGCCATGCCATATGACCATGGGTTGGCTATCCAACGCCCCCCGCATGAAATGGCATGGCCTGTCAAGCCTTGTCGTCGCCACCCCTACCACGTGTCGCGCGCAGGCCTGCCGAACTACCGGTTCCGATCGGCTGTGGGGCCTACCTTACGATAATTGAACCAAAACAAAAAAAACAAAAAAACTGACAACGTTAAGAACAACCCCAATAATTTCGGCAGTGGGCGTCGAGTCCTGCTGTTTTTTCGCTTTCGTTCGTTTGCGGTGCCCGGTTAATTGGAGACGAGCTCCACGGGGTGATGTAGGACAGATGGCGTAAGTTATTGGAGAGGAGCTGGACCGACGCGCGTGCAACGGCAAATCGGGCAAACCGCTGATCTGGGCTCCGACCTCAGAATTGGGCCCACGAACCGTCGATTCGGAGGCAACGGCGTCGCGAGTAAAACTCATTGCGTTGCCATGAGTCGTGGGCTTTTTCGGGCATCCGACGTCGTTTACTAGCCCGAAATCCAGTTTTTGAAGTTTTTGGTAACTGTGTTATTTTCCTATTTTAATTCCTTCGTTAATCCTAGGCTTTCTAGGAGTATTTAATCATAGTGTGCCCCGATTGTCACGCTGCGCCAAGGGGTCGTGATAAAACAAAGACATCCAGATGAATAAGATGACGGAAAGCAAACGCCCACGACAATTGAAACGTCAACAAGGCAAAAAAAGAAGGGATTCAACACGAGGACTTCCCAGGAGGTCACCCATCCTAGTACTACTCTCGCCCAAACTCGCTTAACTTCGGAGTTCTGATGGGATCCGTTGCATGTGAGTTGGTATGATCGCATCCGTTAGCTTATAACGCCTAAAAGTATATAAGCCACGTTTGAGCCATGCCATATGACCATGGGTTGGCTATCCAACGCCCCCCGCATGAAATGGCATGGCCTGTCAAGCCTTGTCGTCGCCACCCCTACCACGTGTCGCGCGCAGGCCTGCCGAACTGCCGGTTCCGATCGGCTGTGGGGCCTACCTTACGATAATTGAACCAAAACAAAAAAAAACAAAAAAACTGACAACGTTAAGAACAACCCCAATAATTTCGGCAGTGGGCGTCGAGTCCTGCTGTTTTTTCGCTTTCGTTCGTTTGCGGTGCCCGGTTAATTGGAGACGAGCTCCACGGGGTGATGTAGGACAGATGGCGTAAGTTATTGGAGAGGAGCTGGACCGACGCGCGTGCAACGGCAAATCGGGCAAACCGCTGATCTGGGCTCCGACCTCAGAATTGGGCCCACGAACCGTCGATTCGGAGGCAACGGCGTCGCGAGTAAAACTCATTGCGTTGCCATGAGTCGTGGGCTTTTTCGGGCATCCGACGTCGTTTACTAGCCCGAAATCCAGTTTTTGAAGTTTTTGGTAACTGTGTTATTTTCCTATTTTAATTCCTTCGTTAATCCTAGGCTTTCTAGGAGTATTTAATCATAGTGTGCCCCGATTGTCACGCTGCGCCAAGGGGTCGTGATAAAACAAAGACATCCAGATGAATAAGATGACGGAAAGCAAACGCCCACGACAATTGAAACGTCAACAAGGCAAAAAAAGAAGGGATGCAACACGAGGACTTCCCAGGAGGTCACCCATCCTAGTACTACTCTCGCCCAAACTCGCTTAACTTCGGAGTTCTGATGGGATCCGGTGCATGTAAGTTGGTATGATCGCATCCGTTAGCTTATAACGCCTAAAAGTATATAAGCCACGTTTGAGCCATGCCATATGACCATGGGTTGGCTATCCAACGCCCCCCGCATGAAATGGCATGGCCTGTCAGGCCTTGTCGTCGCCACCCCTACCATGTGTCGCGCGCATTCCTGCCGAACTGCCGGTTCCGATCGGCTGTGGGGCCTACCTTACGATAATTGAACCAAAACCAAAAAAAACAAAAAAACTGACAACGTTAAGAACAACCCCAATAATTTCGGCAGTGGGCGTCGAGTCCTGTTGTTTTTTCGCTTTCGTTCATTTGCGGTGCCCGGTTAATTGGAGACGAGCTCCACGGGGTGATGTAGGACAGATGGCGTAAGTTATTGGAGAGGAGCTGGACCGACGCGCGTGCAACGGCAAATTGGGCAAACCGCTGATCTGGGCTCCGACCTCAGAATTGGGCCCACGAACCGTCGATTCGAAGGCAAAGGCGTCGCGAGTAAAACTCATTGCGTTGCCATGAGTCGTGGACTTTTTCGGGCATCCGACGTCGTTTACTAGCCCGAAATCCAGTTTTTGAAGTTTTTGGTAACTGTGTTATTTTCCTATTTTAATTCCTTCGTTAATCCTAGGCTTTCTAGGAGTATTTAATCATAGTGTGCCCCGATTGTCACGCTGCGCCACGGGGTCGTGATAAAACAAAGACATCCAGATGAATAAGATGACGGAAAGCAAACGCTCACGACAATTGAAACGTCAACAAGGCAAAAAAAGAAGGGATGCAACACGAGGACTTCCCAGGAGGTCACCCATCCTAGTACTACTCTCGCCCAAACTCGCTTAACTTCGGAGTTCTGATGGGATCCGGTGCATGTAAGTTGGTATGATCGCATCCGTTAGCTTATAACGCCTAAAAGTATATAAGCCACGTTTGAGCCATGCCATATGACCATGGGTTGGCTATCCAACGCCCCCCGCATGAAATGGCATGGCCTGTCAGGCCTTGTCGTCGCCACCCCTACCATGTGTCGCGCGCATTCCTGCCGAACTGCCGGTTCCGATCGGCTGTGGGGCCTACCTTACGATAATTGAACCAAAACCAAAAAAAACAAAAAAACTGACAACGTTAAGAACAACCCCAATAATTTCGGCAGTGGGCGTCGAGTCCTGTTGTTTTTTCGCTTTCGTTCATTTGCGGTGCCCGGTTAATTGGAGACGAGCTCCACGGGGTGATGTAGGACAGATGGCGTAAGTTATTGGAGAGGAGCTGGACCGACGCGCGTGCAACGGCAAATCGGGCAAACCGCTGATCTGGGCTCCGACCTCAGAATTGGGCCCCCGAACCGTCGATTCGAAGGCAAAGGCGTCGCGAGTAAAACTCATTGCGTTGCCATGAGTCGTGGACTTTTTCGGGCATCCGACGTCGTTTACTAGCCCGAAATCCAGTTTTTGAAGTTTTTGGTAACTGTGTTATTTTCCTATTTTAATTCCTTCGTTAATCCTAGGCTTTCTAGGAGTATTTAATCATAGTGTGCCCCGATTGTCACGCTGCGCCACGGGGTCGTGATAAAACAAAGACATCCAGATGAATAAGATGACGGAAAGCAAACGCTCACGACAATTGAAACGTCAACAAGGCAAAAAAAGAAGGGATGCAACACGAGGACTTCCCAGGAGGTCACCCATCCTAGTACTACTCTCGCCCAAACTCGCTTAACTTCGGAGTTCTGATGGGATCCGGTGCAAGTGAGTTGGTATGATCGCATCCGTTAGCTTATAACGCCTAAAAGTATATAAGCCACGTTTGAGCCATGCCATATGACCATGGGTTGGCTATCCAACGCCCCCCGCATGAAATGGCATGGCCTGTCAGGCCTTGTCGTCGCAACCCCTACCATGTGTCGCGCGCATTCCTGCCGAACTGCCGGTTCCGATCGGCTGTGGGGCCTACCTTACGATAATTGAACCAAAACCAAAAAAAACAAAAAAACTGACAACGTTAAGAACAACCCCAATAATTTCGGCAGTGGGCGTCGAGTCCTGTTGTTTTTTCGCTTTCGTTCATTTGCGGTGCCCGGTTAATTGGAGACGAGCTCCACGGGGTGATGTAGGACAGATGGCGTAAGTTATTGGAGAGGAGCTGGACCGACGCGCGTGCAACGGCAAATCGGGCAAACCGCTGATCTGGGCTCCGACCTCAGAATTGGGCCCACGAACCGTCGATTCGAAGGCAAAGGCGTCGCGAGTAAAACTCATTGCGTTGCCATGAGTCGTGGACTTTTTCGGGCATCCGACGTCGTTTACTAGCCCGAAATCCAGTTTTTGAAGTTTTTGGTAACTGTGTTATTTTCCTATTTTAATTCCTTCGTTAATCCTAGGCTTTCTAGGAGTATTTAATCATAGTGTGCCCCGATTGTCACGCTGCGCCACGGGGTCGTGATAAAACAAAGACATCCAGATGAATAAGATGACGGAAAGCAAACGCTCACGACAATTGAAACGTCAACAAGGCAAAAAAAGAAGGGATGCAACACGAGGACTTCCCAGGAGGTCACCCATCCTAGTACTACTCTCGCCCAAACTCGCTTAACTTCGGAGTTCTGATGGGATCCGGTGCATGTGAGTTGGTATGATCGCATCCGTTAGCTTATAACGCCTAAAAGTATATAAGCCACGTTTGAGCCATGCCATATGACCATGGGTTGGCTATCCAACGCCCCCCGCATGAAATGGCATGGCCTGTCAGGCCTTGTCGTCGCCACCCCTACCATGTGTCGCGCGCATTCCTGCCGAACTGCCGGTTCCGATCGGCTGTGGGGCCTACCTTACGATAATTGAACCAAAACCAAAAAAAACAAAAAAACTGACAACGTTAAGAACAACCCCAATAATTTCGGCAGTGGGCGTCGAGTCCTGTTGTTTTTTCGCTTTCGTTCATTTGCGGTGCCCGGTTAATTGGAGACGAGCTCCACGGGGTGATGTAGGACAGATGGCGTAAGTTATTGGAGAGGAGCTGGACCGACGCCCGTGCAACGGCAAATCGGGCAAACCGCTGATCTGGGCTCCGACCTCAGAATTGGGCCCCCGAACCGTCGATTCGAAGGCAAAGGCGTCGCGAGTAAAACTCATTGCGTTGCCATGAGTCGTGGACTTTTTCGGGCATCCGACGTCGTTTACTAGCCCGAAATCCAGTTTTTGAAGTTTTTGGTAACTGTGTTATTTTCCTATTTTAATTCCTTCGTTAATCCTAGGCTTTCTAGGAGTATTTAATCATAGTGTGCCCCGATTGTCACGCTGCGCCACGGGGTCGTGATAAAACAAAGACATCCAGATGAATAAGATGACGGAAAGCAAACGCTCACGACAATTGAAACGTCAACAAGGCAAAAAAAGAAGGGATGCAACACGAGGACTTCCCAGGAGGTCACCCATCCTAGTACTACTCTCGCCCAAACTCGCTTAACTTCGGAGTTCTGATGGGATCCGGTGCAAGTGAGTTGGTATGATCGCATCCGTTAGCTTATAACGCCTAAAAGTATATAAGCCACGTTTGAGCCATGCCATATGACCATGGGTTGGCTATCCAACGCCCCCCGCATGAAATGGCATGGCCTGTCAGGCCTTGTCGTCGCAACCCCTACCATGTGTCGCGCGCATTCCTGCCGAACTGCCGGTTCCGATCGGCTGTGGGGCCTACCTTACGATAATTGAACCAAAACCAAAAAAAACAAAAAAACTGACAACGTTAAGAACAACCCCAATAATTTCGGCAGTGGGCGTCGAGTCCTGTTGTTTTTTCGCTTTCGTTCATTTGCGGTGCCCGGTTAATTGGAGACGAGCTCCACGGGGTGATTTAGGACAGATGGCGTAAGTTATTGGAGAGGAGCTGGACCGACGCGCGTGCAACGGCAAATCGGGCAAACCGCTGATCTGGGCTCCGACCTCAGAATTGGGCCCACGAACCGTCGATTCGAAGGCAACGGCGTCGCGAGTAAAACTCATTGCGTTGCCATGAGTCGTGGACTTTTTCGGGCATCCGACGTCATTTACTAGCCCGAAATCCAGTTTTTGAAGTTTTTGGTAACTGTGTTATTTTCCTATTTTAATTCCTTCGTTAATCCTAGGCTTTCTAGGAGTATTTAATCATAGTGTGCCCCGATTGTCACGCTGCGCCACGGGGTCGTGATAAAACAAAGACATCCAGATGAATAAGAGGACGGAATGCAAACGCCCACGACAATTGAAACGTCCACAAGGCAAAAAAAGAAGGGATGCAACACGAGGACTTCCCAGGAGGTCACCCATCCTAGTACTACTCTCGCCAAAACTGACAACGTTAAGAACAACCCCAATAATTTCGGCAGTGGGCGTCGAGTCCTGCTGTTTTTTCGCTTTCGTTCGTTTGCGGTGCCCGGTTAATTGGAGACGAGCTCCACGGGGTGATGTAGGACAGATGGCGTAAGTTATTGGAGAGGAGCTGGACCGACGCGCGTGCAACGGCAAATCGGGCAAACCGCTGATCTGGGCTCCGACCTCAGCATTGGGCCCACGAACCGTCGATTCGAAGGCAACGGCGTCGCGAGTAAAACTCATTGCGTTGCCATGAGTCGTGGGCTTTTTCGGGCATCCGACGTCGTTTACTAGCCCGAAATCCAGTTTTTGAAGTTTTTGGTAACTGTGTTATTTTCCTATTTTAATTCCTTCGTTAATCCTAGGCTTTCTAGGAGTATTTAATCATAGTGTGCCCCGATTGTCACGCTGCGCCAAGGGGTCGTGATAAAACAAAGACATCCAGATGAATAAGATGACGGAAAGCAAACGCCCACGATAATTGAAACGTCAACAAGGTAAAAAAAGAAGGGATGCAACACGAGGACTTCCCAGGAGGTCACCCATCCTAGTACTACTCTCGCCCAGACTCGCTTAACTTCGAAGTTCTGATGAGATCCGGTGCATGTGAGTTGGTATGATCGCATCCGTTAGCTTATAACACCTAAAAGTATATAAGCCACGTTTGAGCCATGCCATATGACCATGGGTTGGCTATCCAACGCCCCCCGCATGAAATGGCATGGCCTGTCAAGCCTTGTCGTCGCCACCCCTACCACGTGTCGCGCGCAGGCCTGCCGAACTGCCGGTTCCGATCGGCTGTGGGGCCTACCTTACGATAATTGAACCAAAACAAAAAAAACAAAAAAACTGACAACGTTAAGAACAACCCCAATAATTTCGGCAGTGGGCGTCGAGTCCTGCTGTTTTTTCGCTTTCGTTCGTTTGCGGTGCCCGGTTAATTGGAGACGACCTCCACGGGGTGATGTAGGACAGATGGCGTAAGTTATTGGAGAGGAGCTGGACCGACGCGCGTGCAACGGCAAATCGGGCAAACCGCTGATCTGGGCTCCGACCTCAGAATTGGGCCCACGAACCGTCGATTCGAAGGCAACGGCGTCGCGAGTAAAACTCATTGCGCTGCCATGAGTCGTGGGCTTTTTCGGGCATCCGACGTCGTTTACTAGCCCGAAATCCAGTTTTTGAAGTTTTTGGTAACTGTGTTATTTTCCTATTTTAATTCCTTCGTTAATCCTAGGCTTTCTAGGAGTATTTAATCATAGTGTGCCCCGATTGTCACGCTGCGCCAAGGGGTCGTGATAAAACAAAGACATCCAGATGAATAAGATGACGGAAAGCAAACGCCCACGACAATTGAAACGTCAACAAGGCAAAAAAAGAAGGGATGCAACACGAGGACTTCCCAGGAGGTCACCCATCCTAGTACTACTCTCGCCAAAACTGACAACGTTAAGAACAACCCCAATAATTTCGGCAGTGGGCGTCGAGTCCTGCTGTTTTTTCTCTTTCGTTCGTTTGCGGTGCCCGGTTAATTGGAGACGAGCTCCACGGGGTGATGTAGGACAGATGGCGTAAGTTATTGGAGAGGAGCTGGACCGACGCGCGTGCAACGGCAAATCGGGCAAACCGCTGATCTGGGCTCCGACCTCAGAATTGGGCCCACGAACCGTCGATTCGAAGGCAACGGCGTCGCGAGTAAAACTCATTGCCTTGCCATGAGTCGTGGGCTTTTTCGGGCATCCGACGTCGTTTACTAGCCCGAAATCCAGTTTTTGAAGTTTTTGGTAACTGTGTTATTTTCCTATTTTAATTCCTTCGTTAATCCTAGGCTTTCTAGGAGTATTTAATCATAGTGTGCCCCGATTGTCACGCTGCGCCAAGGGGTCGTGATAAAACAAAGACATCCAGATGAATAAGATGACGGAAAGCAAACGCCCACGACAATTGAAACGTCAACAAGGCAAAAAAAGAAGGGATGCAACACGAGGACTTCCCAGGAGGTCACCCATCCTAGTACTACTCTCGCCAAAACTGACAACGTTAAGAACAACCCCAATAATTTCGGCAGTGGGCGTCGAGTCCTGCTGTTTTTTCGCTTTCGTTCGTTTGCGGTGCCCGGTTAATTGGAGACGAGCTCCACGGGGTGATGTAGGACAGATGGCGTAAGTTATTGGAGAGGAGCTGGACCGACGCGCGTGCAACGGCAAATCGGGCAAACCGCTGATCTGGGCTCCGACCTCAGAATTGGGCCCACGAACCGTCGATTCGAAGGCAACGGCGTCGCGAGTAAAACTCATTGCGCTGCCATGAGTCGTGGGCTTTTTCGGGCATCCGACGTCGTTTACTAGCCCGAAATCCAGTTTTTGAAGTTTTTGGTAACTGTGTTATTTTCCTATTTTAATTCCTTCGTTAATCCTAGGCTTTCTAGGAGTATTTAATCATAGTGTGCCCCGATTGTCACGCTGCGCCAAGGGGTCGTGATAAAACAAAGACATCCAGATGAATAAGATGACGGAAAGAAAACGCCCACGACAATTGAAACGTCAACAAGGCAAAAAAAGAATTGATGCAACACGAGGACTTCCCAGGAGGTCACCCATCCCAGTACTACTCTCGCCAAAACTGACAACGTTAAGAACAACCCCAATAATTTCGGCAGTGGGCGTCGAGTCCTGCTGTTTTTTCGCTTTCGTTCGTTTGCGGTGCCCGGTTAATTGGAGACGAGCTCCACGGGGTGATGTAGGACAGATGGCGTAAGTTATTGGAGAGGAGCTGGACCGACGCGCGTGCAACGGCAAATCGGGCAAACCGCTGATCTGGGCTCCGACCTCAGAATTGGGCCCACGAACCGTTGATTCGAAGGCAACGGCGTCGCGAGTAAAACTCATTGCGCTGCCATGAGTCGTGGGCTTTTTCGGGCATCCGACGTCGTTTACTAGCCCGAAATCCAGTTTTTGAAGTTTTTGGTAACTGTGTTATTTTCCTATTTTAATTCCTTCGTTAATCCTAGGCTTTCTAAGAGTATTTAATCATAGTGTGCCCCGATTGTCACGCTGCGCCAAGGGGTCGTGATAAAACAAAGACATCCAGATGAATAAGATGACGGAAAGCAAACGCCCACGACAATTGAAACGTCAACAAGGCAAAAAAAGAAGGGATGCAACACGAGGACTTCCCAGGAGGTCACCCATCCTAGTACTACTCTCGCCAAAACTGACAACGTTAAGAACAACCCCAATAATTTCGGCAGTGGGCGTCGAGTCCTGCTGTTTTTTCGCTTTCGTTCGTTTGCGGTGCCCGGTTAATTGGAGACGAGCTCCACGGGGTGATGTAGGACAGATGGCGTAAGTTATTGGAGAGGAGCTGGACCGACGCGCGTGCAACGGCAAATCGGGCAAACCGCTGATCTGGGCTCCGACCTCAGAATTGGGCCCACGAACCGTCGATTCGAAGGCAACGGCGTCGCGAGTAAAACTCATTGCGTTGCCTTGAGTCGTGGGCTTTTTCGGGCATCCGACGTCGTTTACTAGCCCGAAATCCAGTTTTTGTAGTTTTTGGTAACTGTGTTATTTTCCTATTTTAATTCCTTCGTTAATCCTAGGCTTTCTAGGAGTATTTAATCATAGTGTGCCCCGATTGTCACGCTGCGCCAAGGGGTCGTGATAAAACAAAGACATCCAGATGAATAAGATGACGGAAAGCAAACGCCCACGACAATTGAAACGTCAACAAGGCAAAAAAAGAAGGGATGCAACACGAGGACTTCCCAGGAGGTCACCCATCCTAGTACTACTCTCGCCAAAACTGACAACGTTAAGAACAACCCCAATAATTTCGGCAGTGGGCGTCGAGTCCTGCTGTTTTTTCTCTTTCGTTCGTTTGCGGTGCCCGGTTAATTGGAGACGAGCTCCACGGGGTGATGTAGGACAGATGGCGTAAGTTATTGGAGAGGAGCTGGACCGACGCGCGTGCAACGGCAAATCGGGCAAACCGCTGATCTGGGCTCCGACCTCAGAATTGGGCCCACGAACCGTCGATTCGAAGGCAACGGCGTCGCGAGTAAAACTCATTGCGCTGCCATGAGTCGTGGGCTTTTTCGGGCATCCGACGTCGTTTACTAGCCCGAAATCCAGTTTTTGAAGTTTTTGGTAACTGTGTTATTTTCCTATTTTAATTCCTTCGTTAATCCTAGGCTTTCTAGGAGTATTTAATCATAGTGTGCCCCGATTGTCACGCTGCGCCAAGGGGTCGTGATAAAACAAAGACATCCAGATGAATAAGATGACGGAAAGAAAACGCCCACGACAATTGAAACGTCAACAAGGCAAAAAAAGAATTGATGCAACACGAGGACTTCCCAGGAGGTCACCCATCCCAGTACTACTCTCGCCAAAACTGACAACGTTAAGAACAACCCCAATAATTTCGGCAGTGGGCGTCGAGTCCTGCTGTTTTTTCGCTTTCGTTCGTTTGCGGTGCCCGGTTAATTGGAGACGAGCTCCACGGGGTGATGTAGGGCAGATGGCGTAAGTTATTGGAGAGGAGCTGGACCGACGCGCGTGCAACGGCAAATCGGGCAAACCGCTGATCTGGGCTCCGACCTCAGAATTGGGCCCACGAACCGTCGATTCGAAGGCAACGGCGTCGCGAGTAAAACTCATTGCGTTGCCATGAGTCGTGGGCTTTTTCGGGCATCCGACGTCGTTTACTAGCCCGAAATCCAGTTTTTGAAGTTTTTGGTAACTGTGTTATTTTCCTATTTTAATTCCTTCGTTAATCCTAGGCTTTCTAGGAGTATTTAATCATAGTGTGCCCCGATTGTCACGCTGCGCCAAGGGGTCGTGATAAAACAAAGACATCCAGATGAATAAGATGACGGAAAGCAAACGCCCACGACAATTGAAACGTCAACAAGGCAAAAAAAGAAGGGATGCAACACGAGGACTTCCCAGGAGGTCACCCATCCTAGTACTACTCTCGCCAAAACTGACAACGTTAAGAACAACCCCAATAATTTCGGCAGTGGGCGTCGAGTCCTGCTGTTTTTTCGCTTTCGTTCGTTTGCGGTGCCCGGTTAATTGGAGACGAGCTCCACGGGGTGATGTAGGACAGATGGCGTAAGTTATTGGAGAGGAGCTGGACCGACGCGCGTGCAACGGCAAATCGGGCAAACCGCTGATCTGGGCTCCGACCTCAGAATTGGGCCCACGATACGTCGATTCGAAGGCAACGGCGTCGCGAGTAAAACTCATTGCGTTGCCTTGAGTCGTGGGCTTTTTCGGGCATCCGACGTCGTTTACTAGCCCGAAATCCAGTTTTTGAAGTTTTTGGTAACTGTGTTATTTTCCTATTTTAATTCCTTCGTTAATCCTAGGCTTTCTAGGAGTATTTATTCATAGTGTGCCCCGATTGTCACGCTGCGCCAAGGGGTCGTGATAAAACAAAGACATCCAGATGAATAAGATGACGGAAAGAAAACGCCCACGACAATTGAAACGTCAACAAGGCAAAAAAAGAATTGATGCAACACGAGGACTTCCCAGGAGGTCACCCATCCCAGTACTACTCTCCCCAAAACTGACAACGTTAAGAACAACCCCAATAATTTCGGCAGTGGGCGTCGAGTCCTGCTTTTTTTTCGCTTTCGTTCGTTTGCGGTGCCCGGTTAATTGGAGACGAGCTCCACGGGGTGATGTAGGACAGATGGCGTAAGTTATTGGAGAGGAGCTGGACCGACGCGCGTGCAACGGCAAATCGGGCAAACCGCTGATCTGGGCTCCGACCTCAGAATTGGGCCCACGAACCGTCGATTCGAAAGCAACGGCGTCGCGAGTAAAACTCATTGCGTTGCCCTGAGTCGTGGGCTTTTCCGGTCATCCGACGTCGTTTACTAGCCCGAAATCCAGTTTTTGAAGTTTTTGGTAACTGTGTTATTTTCCTATTTTAATTCCTTCGTTAATCCTAGGCTTTCTAGGAGTATTTAATCATAGTGTGCCCCGATTGTCACGCTGCGCCAAGGGGTCGTGATAAAAGAAAGACATCCAGATGAATAAGATGACGGAAAGCAAACGCCCACGACAATTGAAACGTCAACAAGGCAAAAAAAGAAGGGATGCAACACGAGGACTTCCCAGGAGGTCACCCATCCTAGTACTACTCTCGCCAAAACTGACAACGTTAAGAACAACCCCAATAATTTCGGCAGTGGGCGTCGAGTCCTGCTGTTTTTTCGCTTTCGTTCGTTTGCGGTGCCCGGTTAATTGGAGACGAGCTCCACGGGGTGATGTAGGACAGATGGCGTAAGTTATTGGAGAGGAGCTGGACCGACGCGCGTGCAACGGCAAATCGGGCAAACCGCTGATCTGGGCTCCGACCTCAGAATTGGGCCCACGATACGTCGATTCGAAGGCAACGGCGTCGCGAGTAAAACTCATTGCGTTGCCTTGAGTCGTGGGCTTTTTCGGGCATCCGACGTCGTTTACTAGCCCGAAATCCAGTTTTTGAAGTTTTTGGTAACTGTGTTATTTTCCTATTTTAATTCCTTCGTTAATCCAAGGCTTTCTAGGAGTATTTAATCATAGTGTGCCCCGATTGTCACGCTGCGCCAAGGGGTCGTGATAAAACAAAGACATCCAGATGAATAAGATGACGGAAAGAAAACGCCCACGACAATTGAAACGTCAACAAGGCAAAAAAAGAATTGATGCAACACGAGGACTTCCCAGGAGGTCACCCATCCCAGTACTACTCTCCCCAAAACTGACAACGTTAAGAACAACCCCAATAATTTCGGCAGTGGGCGTCGAGTCCTGCTGTTTTTTCGCTTTCGTTCGTTTGCGGTGCCCGGTTAATTGGAGACGAGCTCCACGGGGTGATGTAGGACAGATGGCGTAAGTTATTGGAGAGGAGCTGGACCGACGCGCGTGCAACGGCAAATCGGGCAAACCGCTGATCTGGGCTCCGACCTCAGAATTGGGCCCACGAACCGTCGATTCGAAGGCAACGGCGTCGCGAGTAAAACTCATTGCGTTGCCCTGAGTCGTGGGCTTTTCCGGGCATCCGACGTCGTTTACTACCCCGAAATCCAGTTTTTGAAGTTTTTGGTAACTGTGTTATTTTCCTATTTTAATTCCTTCGTTAATCCTAGGCTTTCTAGGAGTATTTAATCATAGTGTGCCCCGATTGTCACGCTGCGCCAAGGGGTCGTGATAAAACAAAGACATCCAGATGAATAAGATGACGGAAAGCAAACGCCCACGACAATTGAAACGTCAACAAGGCAAAAAAAGAAGGGATGCAACACGAGGACTTCCCAGGAGGTCACCCATCCTAGTACTACTCTCGCCAAAACTGACAACGTTAAGAACAACCCCAATAATTTCGGCAGTGGGCGTCGAGTCCTGCTGTTTTTTCGCTTTCGTTCGTTTGCGGTGCCCGGTTAATTGGAGACGAGCTCCACGGGGTGATGTAGGACAGATGGCGTAAGTTATTGGAGAGGAGCTGGACCGACGCGCGTGCAACGGCAAATCGGGCAAACCGCTGATCTGGGCTCCGACCTCAGAATTGGGCCCACGATACGTCGATTCGAAGGCAACGGCGTCGCGAGTAAAACTCATTGCGTTGCCTTGAGTCGTGGGCTTTTTCGGGCATCCGACGTCGTTTACTAGCCCGAAATCCAGTTTTTGAAGTTTTTGGTAACTGTGTTATTTTCCTATTTTAATTCCTTCGTTAATCCTAGGCTTTCTAGGAGTATTTAATCATAGTGTGCCCCGATTGTCACGCTGGGCCAAGGGGTCGTGATAAAACAAAGACATCCAGATGAATAAGATGACGGAAAGAAAACGCCCACGACAATTGAAACGTCAACAAGGCAAAAAAAGAATTGATGCAACACGAGGACTTCCCAGGAGGTCACCCATCCCAGTACTACTCTCCCCAAAACTGACAACGTTAAGAACAACCCCAATAATTTCGGCAGTGGGCGTCGAGTCCTGCTGTTTTTTCGCTTTCGTTCGTTTGCGGTGCCCGGTTAATTGGAGACGAGCTCCACGGGGTGATGTAGGACAGATGGCGTAAGTTATTGGAGAGGAGCTGGACCGACGCGCGTGCAACGGCAAATCGGGCAAACCGCTGATCTGGGCTCCGACCTCAGAATTGGGCCCACGAACCGTCGATTCGAAGGCAACGGCGTCGCGAGTAAAACTCATTGCGTTGCCCTGAGTCGTGGGCTTTTTCGGGCATCCGACGTCGTTTACTAGCCCGAAATCCAGTTTTTGAAGTTTTTGGTAACTGTGTTATTTTCCTATTTTAATTCCTTCGTTAATCCTAGGCTTTCTAGGAGTATTTAATCATAGTGTGCCCCGATTGTCACGCTGCGCCAAGGGGTCGTGATAAAAGAAAGACATCCAGATGAATAAGATGACGGAAAGCAAACGCCCACGACAATTGAAACGTCAACAAGGCAAAAAAAGAAGGGATGCAACACGAGGACTTCCCAGGAGGTCACCCATCCTAGTACTACTCTCGCCAAAACTGACAACGTTAAGAACAACCCCAATAATTTCGGCAGTGGGCGTCGAGTCCTGCTGTTTTTTCGCTTTCGTTCGTTTGCGGTGCCCGGTTAATTGGAGACGAGCTCCACGGGGTGATGTAGGACAGATGGCGTAAGTTATTGGAGAGGAGCTGGACCGACGCGCGTGCAACGGCAAATCGGGCAAACCGCTGATCTGGGCTCCGACCTCAGAATTGGGCCCACGAACCGTCGATCCGAAGGCAACGGCGCCGCGAGTAAAACTCATTGCGTTGCCATGAGTCGTGGGCTTTTTCGGGCATCCGACGTCGTTTACTAGCCCGAAATCCAGTTTTTGAAGTTTTTGGTAACTGTGTTATTTTCCTATTGTAATTCCTTCGTTAATCCTAGGCTTTCTAGGAGTATTTAATCATAGTGTGCCCGGATTGTCACGCTGCGCCAAGGGGTCGTGATAAAACAAAGACATCCAGATGAATAAGATGACGGAAAGCAAACGCCCACGACAATTGAAACGTCAACAAGGCAAAAAAAGAAGGGATGCAACACGAGGACTTCCCAGGAGGTCACCCATCCTAGTACTACTCTCGCCCAAACTCGCTTAACTTCGGAGTTCTGATGGGATCCGGTGCATGTGAGTTGGTATGATCGCATCCGTTAGCTTATAACGCCTAAAAGTATATAAGCCACGTTTGAGCCATGCCATATGACCATGGGTTGGCTATCCAACGCCCCCCGCATGAAATGGCATGGCCTGTCAAGCCTTGTCGTCGCCACCCCTACCACGTGACGCGCGCAGGCCTGCCGAACTGCCGGTTCCGATCGGCTGTGGGGCCTACCTTACGATAATTGAACCAAAACAAAAAAAACAAAAAACTGAAAACGTTAAGAACAACCCCAATAATTTCGGCAGTGGGCGTCGAGTCCTGCTGTTTTTTCGCTTTCGTTCGTTTGTGGTGCCCGGTTAATTGGAGACGAGCTCCACGGGGTGATGTAGGACAGATGGCGTAAGTTATTGGAGAGGAGCTGGACCGACGCGCGTGCAACGGCAAATCGGGCAAACCGCTGATCTGGGCTCCGACCTCAGAATTGGGCCCACGAACCGTCGATCCGAAGGCAACGGCGCCGCGAGTAAAACTCATTGTGTTGCCATGAGTCGTGGGCTTTTTCGGGCATCCGACGTCCTTTACTAGCCCGAAATCCAGTTTTTGAAGTTTTTGGTAACTGTTTTATTTTCCTATTGTAATTCCTTCGTTAATCCTAGGCTTTCTGGGAGTATTTAATCATAGTGTGCCCGGATTGTCACGCTGCGCCAAGGGGTCGTGATAAAACAAAGACATCCAGATGAATAAGATGACGGAAAGCAAACGCCCACGACAATTGAAACGTCAACAAGGCAAAAAAAGAAGGGATGCAACACGAGGACATCCCAGGAGGTCACCCATCCTAGTACTACTCTCGCCCAAACTCGCTTAACTTCGGAGTTCTGATGGGATCCGGTGCATGTGAGTTGGTATGATCGCATCCGTTAGCTTATAACGCCTAAAAGTATATAAGCCACGTTTGAGCCATGCCATATTACCATGGGTTGGCTATCCAACGCCCCCCGCATGAAATGGCATGGCCTGTCAAGCCTTGTCGTCGCCACCCCTACCACGTGACGCGCGCAGGCCTGCCGAACTGCCGGTTCCGATCGGCTGTGGGGCCTACCTTACGATAATTGAACCAAAACAAAAAAAACAAAAAACTGAAAACGTTAAGAACAACCCCAATAATTTCGCCAGTGGGCGTCGAGTCCTGCTGTTTTTTCGCTTTCGTTCGTTTGTGGTGCCCGGTTAATTGGAGACGAGCTCCACGGGGTGATGTAGGACAGATGGCGTAAGTTATTGGAGAGGAGCTGGACCGACGCGCGTGCAACGGCAAATCGGGCAAACCGCTGATCTGGGCTCCGACCTCAGAATTGGGCCCACGAACCGTCGATTCGAAGGCAACGGCGCCGCGAGTAAAACTCATTGCGTTGCCATGAGTCGTGGGCTTTTTCGGGCATCCGACGTCGTTTACTAGCCCGAAATCCTGTTTTTGAAGTTTTTGGTAACTGTGTTATTTTCCTATTGTAATTCCTTCGTTAATCCTAGGCTTTCTAGGAGTATTTAATCATAGTGTGCCCGGATTGTCACGCTGCGCCAAGGGGTCGTGATAAAACAAAGACATCCAGATGAATTAGATGACGGAAAGCAAACGCCCACGACAATTGAAACGTCAACAAGGCAAAAAAAGAAGGGATGCAACACGAGGACTTCCCAGGAGGTCACCCATCCTAGTACTACTCTCGCCCAAACTCGCTTAACTTCGGAGTTCTGATGGGATCCGGTGCATGTGAGTTGGTATGTTCGCATCCGTTAGCTTATAACGCCTAAAAGTATATAAGCCACGTTTGAGCCATGCCATATGACCATGGGTTGGCTATCCAACGCCCCCCGCATGAAATGGCATGGCCTGTCAAGCCTTGTCGTCGCCACCCCTACCACGTGACGCGCGCAGGCCTGCCGAACTGCCGGTTCCGATCGGCTGTGGGGCCTACCTTACGATAATTGAACCAAAACAAAAAAAACAAAAAACTGAAAACGTTAAGAACAACCCCAATAATTTCGGCAGTGGGCGTCGAGTCCTGCTGTTTTTTCGCTTTCGTTCGTTTGCGGTGCCCGGTTAATTGGAGACGAGCTCCACGGGGTGATGTAGGACAGATGGCGTAAGTTATTGGAGAGGAGCTGGACCGACGCGCGTGCAACGGCAAATCGGGCAAACCGCTGATCTGGGCTCCGACCTCAGAATTGGGCCCACGAACCGTCGATTCGGAGGCAACGGCGTCGCGAGTAAAACTCATTGCGTTGCCATGAGTCGTGGGCTTTTTCGGGCATCCGACGTCGTTTACTAGCCCGAAATCCAGTTTTTGAAGTTTTTGGTAACTGTGTTATTTTCCTATTTTAATTCCTTCGTTAATCCTAGGCTTTCTAGGAGTATTTAATCATAGTGGCCCCGATTGTCACGCTGCGCCAAGGGGTCGTGATAAAACAAAGACATCCAGATGAATAAGATGATGGAAAGCAAACGCCCACGACAATTGAAACGTCAACAAGGCAAAAAAAGAAGGGATGCAACACGAGGACTTCCCAGGAGGTCACCCATCCTAGTACTACTCTCGCCCAAACTCGCTTAACTTCGGAGTTCTGATGGGATCCGGTGCATGTGAGTTGGTATGATCGCATCCGTTAGCTTATAACGCCTAAAAGTATATAAGCCACGTTTGAGCCATGCCATATGACCATGGGTTGGCTATCCAACGCCCCCCGCATGAAATGGCATGGCCTGTCAAGCCTTGTCGTCGCCACCCCTACCATGTGTCGCGCGCAGGCCTGCCGAACTGCCGGTTCCGATCGGCTGTGGGGCCTACCTTACGATAATTGAACCAAAACAAAAAAAACAAAAAAACTGACAACGTTAAGAACAACCCCAATAATTTCGGCAGTGGGAGTCGAGTCCTGCTGTTTTTTCGCTTTCGTTCGTTTGCGGTGCCCGGTTAATTGGAGACGAGCTCCACGGGGTGATGCAGGACAGATGGCGTAAGTTATTGGAGAGGAGCTGGACCGACGCGCGTGCAACGGCAAATCGGGCAAACCGCTGATTTGGGCTCCGACCTCAGAATTGGGCCCACGAACCGTCGATTCGGAGGCAACGGCGTCGCGAGTAAAACTCATTGCGTTGCCATGAGTCGTGGGCTTTTTCGGGCATCCGACGTCGTTTACTAGCCCGAAATCCAGTTTTTGAAGTTTTTGGTAACTGTGTTATTTTCCTATTTTAATTCCTTCGTTAATCCTAGGCTTTCTAGGAGTATTTAATCATAGTGTGCCCCGATTGTCACGTTGCGCCAAGGGGTCGTGATAAAACAAAGAC
This sequence comes from Prunus avium, assembly GCF_965620075.1. Taxonomy (NCBI): domain Eukaryota; kingdom Viridiplantae; phylum Streptophyta; class Magnoliopsida; order Rosales; family Rosaceae; genus Prunus; species Prunus avium. The sequence continues at coordinate 10,613,977 of NC_142291.1, forward strand.
ATCCAGATGAATAAGATGACGGAAAGCAAACGCCCACGACAATTGAAACGTCAACAAGGCAAAAAAAGAAGGGATGCAACACGAGGACTTCCCAGGAGGTCACCCATCCTAGTACTATTCTCGCCCAAACTCGCTTAACTTCGGAGTTCTGATGGGATCCGGTGCATGTGAGTTGGTATGATCGCATCCGTTAGCTTATAACGCCTAAAAGTATATAAGCCACGTTTGAGCCAGGCCATATGACCATGGGTTGGCTATCCAACGCCCCCCGCATGAAATGGCATGGCCTGTCAAGCCTTGTCGTCGCCACCCCTACCACGTGTCGCGCGCAGGCCTGCCGAACTGCCGGTTCCGATCTGCTGTGGGGCCTACCTTACGATAATTGAACCAAAACAAAAAAAACAAAAAAACTGACAACGTTAAGAACAACCCCAATAATTTCGGCAGTGGGCGTCGAGTCCTGTTGTTTTTTCGCTTTCGTTCGTTTGCGGTTCCCGGTTAATTGGAGACGAGCTCCACGGGGTGATGTAGGACAGATGGCGTAAGTTATTGGAGAGGAGCTGGACCGACGCGCGTGCAACGGCAAATCGGGCAAACCGCTGATCTGGGCTCCGACCTCAGAATTGGGCCCACGAACCGTCGATTCGGAGGCAACGGCGTCGCGAGTAAAACTCATTGCGTTGCCATGAGTCGTGGTCTTTTTCGGGCATCCGACGTCGTTTACTAGCCCGAAATCCAGTTTTTGAAGTTTTTGGTAACTGTGTTATTTTCCTATTTTAATTCCTTCGTTAATCCTAGGCTTTCTAGGAGTATTTAATCATAGTGTGCCCCGATTGTCACGCTGCGCCAAGGGGTCGTGATAAAACAAAGACATCCAGATGAATAAGATGACGGAAAGCAAACGCCCACGACAATTGAAACGTCAACAAGGCAAAAAAAGAAGGGATGCAACACGAGGACTTCCCAGGAGGTCACCCATCCTAGTACTACTCTCGCCCAAACTCGCTTAACTTCGGAGTTCTGATGGGATCCGGTGCATGTGAGTTGGTATGATCGCATCCGTTAGCTTATAACGCCTAAAAGTATATAAGCCACGTTTGAGCCATGCCATATGACCATGGGTTGGCTATCCAACGCCCCCCGCATGAAATGGCATGGCCTGTCAAGCCTTGTCGTCGCCACCCCTACCATGTGTCGCGCGCAGGCCTGCCGAACTGCCGGTTCCGATCGGCTGTGGGGCCTACCTTACGATAATTGAACCAAAACAAAAAAAACAAAAAAACTGACAACGTTAAGAACAACCCCAATAATTTCGGCAGTGGGAGTCGAGTCCTGCTGTTTTTTCGCTTTCGTTCGTTTGCGGTGACCGGTTAATTGGAGACGAGCTCCACGGGGTGATGCAGGACAGATGGCGTAAGTTATTGGAGAGGAGCTGGACCGACGCGCGTGCAACGGCAAATCGGGCAAACCGCTGATCTGGGCTCCGACCTCAGAATTGGGCCCACGAACCGTCGATTCGGAGGCAACGGCGTCGCGAGTAAAACTCATTGCGTTGCCATGAGTCGTGGGCTTTTTCGGGCATCCGACGTCGTTTACTAGCCCGAAATCCAGTTTTTGAAGTTTTTGGTAACTGTGTTATTTTCCTATTTTAATTCCTTCGTTAATCCTAGGCTTTCTAGGAGTATTTAATCATAGTGTGCCCCGATTGTCACGTTGCGCCAAGGGGTCGTGATAAAACAAAGACATCCAGATGAATAAGATGACGGAAAGCAAACGCCCACGACAATTGAAACGTCAACAAGGCAAAAAAAGAAGGGATGCAACACGAGGACTTCCCAGGAGGTCACCCATCCTAGTACTATTCTCGCCCAAACTCGCTTAACTTCGGAGTTCTGATGGGATCCGGTGCATGTGAGTTGGTATGATCGCATCCGTTAGCTTATAACGCCTAAAAGTATATAAGCCACGTTTGAGCCAGGCCATATGACCATGGGTTGGCTATCCAACGCCCCCCGCATGAAATGGCATGGCCTGTCAAGCCTTGTCGTCGCCACCCCTACCACGTGTCGCGCGCAGGCCTGCCGAACTGCCGGTTCCGATCTGCTGTGGGGCCTACCTTACGATAATTGAACCAAAACAAAAAAAACAAACAAACTGACAACGTTAAGAACAACCCCAATAATTTCGGCAGTGGGCGTCGAGTCCTGTTGTTTTTTCGCTTTCGTTCGTTTGCGGTTCCCGGTTAATTGGAGACGAGCTCCACGGGGTGATGTAGGACAGATGGCGTAAGTTATTGGAGAGGAGCTGGACCGACGCGCGTGCAACGGCAAATCGGGCAAACCGCTGATCTGGGCTCCGACCTCAGAATTGGGCCCACGAACCGTCGATTCGGAGGCAACGGCGTCGCGAGTAAAACTCATTGCGTTGCCATGAGTCGTGGTCTTTTTCGGGCATCCGACGTCGTTTACTAGCCCGAAATCCAGTTTTTGATGTTTTTGGTAACTGTGTTATTTTCCTATTTTAATTCCTTCGTTAATCCTAGGCTTTCTAGGAGTATTTAATCATAGTGTGCCCCGATTGTCACGCTGCGCCAAGGGGTCGTGATAAAACAAAGACATCCAGATGAATAAGATGACGGAAAGCAAACGCCCACGACAATTGAAACGTCAACAAGGCAAAAAAAGAAGGGATGCAACACGAGGACTTCCCAGGAGGTCACCCATCCTAGTACTACTCTCGCCCAAACTCGCTTAACTTCGGAGTTCTGATGGGATCCGGTGCATGTGAGTTGGTATGATCGCATCCGTTAGCTTATAACGCCTAAAAGTATATAAGCCACGTTTGAGCCATGCCATATGACCATGGGTTGGCTATCCAACGCCCCCCGCATGAAATGGCATGGCCTATCAAGCCTTGTCGTCGCCACCCCTACCACGTGTCGCGCGCAGGCCTGCCGAACTGCCGGTTCCGATCGGCTGTGGGGCCTACCTTACGATAATTGAACCAAAAAAAAAAAAACAAAAAAACTGACAACGTTAAGAACAACCCCAATAATTTCGGCAGTGGGCGTCGAGTCCTGTTGTTTTTTCGCTTTCGTTCGTTTGCGGTGCCCGGTTAATTGGAGACGAGCTCCACGGGGTGATGTAGGACAGATGGCGTAAGTTATTGGAGAGGAGCTGGACCGACGCGCGTGCAACGGCAAATCGGGCAAACTGCTGATCTGGGCTCCGACCTCAGAATTGGGCCCACGAACCGTCGATTCGAAGGCAACGGCGTCGCGAGTAAAACTCATTGCGTTGCCATTAGTCGTGGGCTTTTTCGGGCATCCGACGTCGTTTACTAGCCCGAAATCCAGTTTTTGAAGTTTTTGGTAACTGTGTTATTTTCCTATTTTAATTCCTTCGTTAATCCTAGGCTTTCTAGGAGTATTTAATCATAGTGTGCCCCGATTGTCACGCTGCGCCACTTGGTCGTGATAAAACAAAGACATCCAGATGAATAAGATGACGGAAAGCAAACGCCCACGACAATTGAAACGTCAACAAGGCAAAAAAAGAAGGGATGCAACACGAGGACTTCCCAGGAGGTCACCCATCCTAGTACTACTCTCGCCCAAACTCGCTTAACTTCGGAGTTCTGATGGGATCCGGTGCATGTGAGTTGGTATGATCGCATCCGTTAGCTTATAACACCTAAAAGTATATAAGCCACGTTTGAGCCATGCCATATGACCATGGGTTGGCTATCCAACGCCCCCCGCATGAAATGGCATGGCCTGTCAGGCCTTGTCGTCGCGCGCAGGCCTGCCGAACTGCCGGTTCCGATCGGCTGTGGGGCCTACCTTACGATAATTGAACCAAAACAAAAAAAAACAAAAAAACTGACAACGTTAAGAACAACCCCAATAATTTCGGCAGTGGGCGTCGAGTCCTGTTGTTTTTTCGCTTTCGTTCGTTTGCGGTGCCCGGTTAATTGGAGACGAGCTCCACGGGGTGATGTAGGACAGATGGCGTAAGTTATTGGAGAGGAGCTGGACCGACGCGCGTGCAACGGCAAATCGGGCAAACCGCTGATCTGGGCTCCGACCTCAGAATTGGGCCCACGAACCGTCGATTCGAAGGCAACGGCGTCGCGAGTAAAACTCATTACGTTGCCATGAGTCGTGGGCTTTTTCGGGCATCCGACGTCGTTTACTAGCCCGAAATCCAGTTTTTGAAGTTTTTGGTAACTGTGTTATTTTCCTATTTTAATTCCTTCGTTAATCCTAGGCTTTCTAGGAGTATTTAATCATAGTGTGCCCCGATTGTCACGCTGCGCCACGGGGTCGTGTTAAAACAAAGACATCCAGATGAATAAGATGACGGAAAGCAAACGCCCACGACAATTGAAACGTCAACAAGGCAAAAAAAGAAGGGATGCAACACGAGGACTTCCCAGGAGGTCACCCATCCCAGTACTACTCTCGCCCAAACTCGTTTAACTTCGGAGTTCTGATGGGATCCGGGGCATGTGAGTTGGTATGATCGCGTCCGTTAGCTTATAACACCTAAAAGTATATAAGCCACGTTTGAGCCATGCCATATGACCATGGGTTGGCTATCCAACGCCCCCCGCATGAAATGGCATGGCCTGTCAGGCCTTGTCGTCGCCACCCCTACCATGTGTCGCGCGCAGGCCTGCCGAACTGCCGGTTCCGATCGGCTGTGGGGCCTACCTTACGATAATTGAACCAAAACAAAAAAAAACAAAAAAACTGACAACGTTAAGAACAACCCCAATAATTTCGGCAGTGGGCGTCGAGTCCTGTCGTTTTTTCGCTTTCGTTCGTTTGCGGTGCCCGGTTAATTGGAGACGAGCTCCACGGGGTGATGTAGGACAGATGGTGTAAGTTATTGGAGAGGAGCTGGACCGAAGCGCGTGCAACGGCAAATCGGGCAAACCGCTGATCTGGGCTCCGACCTCAGAATTGGGCCCACGAACCGTTGATTCGAAGGCAACGGCGTCGCGAGTAAAACCCATCGCGTTGCCATGTGTCGTGGGCTTTTTCGGGCATCCGACGTCGTTTACTAGCCCGAAATCCAGTTTTTGAAGTTTTTGGTAACTGTGTTATTTTCCTATTTTAATTCCTTCGTTAATCCTAGGCTTTCTAGGAGTATTTAATCATAGTGTGCCCCGATTGTCACGCTGCGCCAAGGGGTCGTGTTAAAACAAAGACATCCAGATGAATAGGATGACGGAAAGCAAACGCCCACGACAATTGAAACGTCAACAAGGCAAAAAAAGAAGGGATGCAACACGAGGGACTTCCCAGGAGGTCACCCATCCTAGTACTACTCTCGCCCAAGCTCGCTTAACTTCGGAGTTCTGATGGGATCCGGTGCATGTGAGTTGGTGTGATCGCATCCGTTATCTTATAACGCCTAAAAGTATATAAGCCACGTTTGAGCCATGCCATATGACCATGGGTTGGCTATCCAACGCCCCCCGCATGAAATGGCATGGCCTGTCAAGCCTTGTCGTCGCCACCCTTACCATGTGTCGCGCGCAGGCCTGCCGAACTGCCGGTTCCGATCGGCTGTGGGGCCTACCTTACGATAATTGAACCAAACCAAAAAAAACAAAAAAACTGACAACGTTAAGAACAACCCCAATAATTTCGGCAGTGGGCGTCGAGTCCTGTTGTTTTTTCGCTTTCGTTCGTTTGCGGTGCCCGGTAAATTGGAGACGAGCTCCACGGGGTGATGTAGGACAGATGGCGTAAGTTATTGGAGAGGAGCAGGACCGACGCGCGTGCAACGGCAAATCGGGCAAACCGCTGATCTGGGCTCCGACCTCAGAATTGGGCCCACGAACCGTCGATTCGAAGGCAACGGCGTCGTGAGTAAAACTCATCGCGTTGCCATGTGTCGTGGGCTTTTTCGGGCATCCGACGTCGTTTACTAGCCCGAAATCCAGTTTTTGAAGTTTTTGGTAACTGTGTTATTTTCCTATTTTAATTCATTCGTTAATCCTAGGCTATCTAGGAGTATTTAATCATAGTGTGCCCCGATTGTCACGCTGCGCCAAGGGGTCGTGTTAAAACAAAGACATCCAGATGAATAAGATGACGGAAAGCAAACGCCCACGACAATTGAAACGTCAACAAGGCAAAAAAAGAAGGGATGCAACACGAGGACTTCCCAGGAGGTCACCCATCCTAGTACTACTCTCGCCCAAACTCGCTTAACTTCGGAGTTCTGATGGGATCCGGTGCATGTGAGTTGGTGTGATCGCATCCGTTAGCCTATAACGCCTAAAAGTATATAAGCCACGTTTGAGCCATGCCATATGACCATGGGTTGGCTATCCAACGCCCCCCGCATGAAATGGCATGGCCTGTCAAGCCTTGTCGTCGCCACCCTTACCATGTGTCGCGCGCAGGCCTGCCGAACTGCAGGTTCCGATCGGCTGTGGGGCCTACCTTACGATAATTGAACCAAAACAAAAAAAACAAAAAAACTGACAACGTTAAGAACAACCCCAATAATTTCGGCAGTGGGCGTCGAGTCCTGTTGTTTTTTCGCTTTCGTTCGTTTGCGGTGCCCGGTTAATTGGAGACGAGCTCCACGGGGTGATGTAGGACAGATGGTGTAAGTTATTGGAGAGGAGCTGGACCGAAGCGCGTGCAACGGCAAATCGGGCAAACCGCTGATCTGGGCTCCGACCTCAGAATTGGGCCCACGAACCGTCGATTCGAAGGCAACGGCGTCGCGAGTAAAACCCATCGTGTTGCCATGTGTCGTGGGCTTTTTCGGGCATCCGACGTCGTTTACTAGCCCGAAATCCAGTTTTTGAAGTTTTTGGTAACTGTGTTATTTTCCTATTTTAATTCCTTCGTTAATCCTAGGCTTTCTAGGAGTATTTAATCATAGTGTGCCCCGATTATCACGCTGCGCCAAGGGGTCGTGTTAAAACAAAGACATCCAGATGAATAGGATGACGGAAAGCAAACGCCCACGACAATTGAAACGTCAACAAGGCAAAAAAAGAAGGGATGCAACACGAGGACTTCCCAGGAGGTCACCCATCCTAGTACTACTCTCGCCCAAACTCGCTTAACTTCGGAGTTCTGATGGGATCCGGTGCATGTGAGTTGGTGTGATCGCATCCGTTATCTTATAACGCCTAAAAGTATATAAGCCACGTTTGAGCCATGCCATATGACCATGGGTTGGCTATCCAACGCCCCCCGCATGAAATGGCATGGCCTGTCAAGCCTTGTCGTCGCCACCCTTACCATGTGTCGCGCGCAGGCCTGCCGAATTGCCGGTTCCGATCGGCTGTGGGGCCTACCTTACGATAATTGAACCAAACCAAAAAAAACAAAAAAACTGACAACGATAAGAACAACCCCAATAATTTCGGCAGTGGGCGTCGAGTCCTGTTGTTTTTTCGCTTTCGTTCGTTTGCGGTGCCCGGTAAATTGGAGACGAGCTCCACGGGGTGATGTAGGACAGATGGCGTAAGTTATTGGAGAGGAGCTGGACCGAAGCGCGTGCAACGGCGAATCGGGCAAACCGCTGATCTGGGCTCCGACCTCAGAATTGGGCCCCCGAACCGTCGATTCGAAGGCAACGGCGTCGCGAGTAAAACTCATCGCGTTGCCATGTGTCGTGGGCTTTTTCGGGCATCCGACGTCGTTTACTAGCCCGAAATCCAGTTTTTGAAGTTTTTGGTAACTGTGTTATTTTCCTATTTTAATTCCTTCGTTAATCCTAGGCTTTCTAGGAGTATTTAATCATAGTGTGCCCCGATTGTCACGCTGCGCCAAGGGGTCGTGATAAAACAAAGACATCCAGATGAATAAGATGACGGAAAGCAAACGCCCACGACAATTGAAACGTCAACAAGACAAAAAAAGAAGGGATGCAACACGAGGACTTCCCAGGAGGTCACCCATCCTAGTACTACTCTCGCCCAAACTCGCTTAACTTCGGAGTTCTGATGGGATCCGGTGCATGTGAGTTGGTATGATCGCATCCGTTAGCTTATAACGCCGAAAAGTAAATAAGCCACGTTTGAGCCATGCCATATGACCATGGGTTGGCTATCCAACGCCCCCCGCATGAAATGGCATGGCCTGTCAAGCCTTGTCGTCGCCACCCTTACCATGTGTCGCGCGCAGGCCTGCCGAACTGCCGGTTCCGATCGGCTGTGGGGCCTACCTTACGATAATTGAACCAAACCAAAAAAAACAAAAAAACTGACAACGTTAAGAACAACCCCAATAATTTCGGCAGTGGGCGTCGAGTCTTGTTGTTTTTTCGCTTTCGTTCGTTTGCGGTGCCCGGTTAATAGGAGACGAGCTCCACGGGGTGATGTAGGACAGATGGCGTAAGTTATTGGAGAGGAGCTGGACCGAAGCGCGTGCAACGGCGAATCGGGCAAACCGCAGATCTGGGCTCCAACCTCAGAATTGGGCCCACGAAACGTCGATTCGAAGGCAACGGCGTCGCGAGAAAAACTTATCGCGTTGCCATGTGTCGTGGGCTTTTTCTGGCATCCGACGTCGTTTACTAGCCCGAAATCCAGTTTTTGAAGTTTTTGGTAACTGTGTTATTTTCCTATTTTAATTCCTTCGTTAATCCTAGGCTTTCTAGGAGTATTTAATCATAGTGTGCCCCGATTGTCACGCTGCGCCAAGGGGTCGTGATAAAACAAAGACATCCAGATGAATAAGATGACGGAAAGCAAACGCCCACGACAATTGAAACGTCAACAAGGCAAAAAAAGAAGGGATGCAACACGAGGACTTCCCAGGAGGTCACCCATCCTAGTACTACTCTCGCCCAAACTCGCTTAACTTCGGAGTTCTGATGGGATCCGGTGCATGTGAGTTGGTGTGATCGCATCCGTTAGCCTATAACGCCTTGTCGTCGCCACCCTTACCATGTGTCGCGCGCAGGCCTGCCGAACTGCCGGTTCCGATCGGCTGTGGGGCCTACCTTACGATAATTGAACCAAACCAAAAAAAACAAAAAAACTGACAACGTTAAGAACAACCCCAATAATTTCGGCAGTGGGCGTCGAGTCCTGTTGTTTTTTCGCTTTCGTTCGTTTGCGGTGCCCGGTTAATTGGAGACGAGCTCCACGGGGTGATGTAGGACAGATGGCGTAAGTTATTGGAGAGGAGCTGGACCGAAGCGCGTGCAACGGCGAATCGGGCAAACCGCTGATCTGGGCTCCAACCTCAGAATTGGGCCCACGAAACGTCGATTCGAAGGCAACGGCGTCGCGAGAAAAACTTATCGCGTTGCCATGTGTCGTGGGCTTTTTCTGGCATCCGACGTCGTTTACTAGCCCGAAATCCAGTTTTTGAAGTTTTTGGTAACTGTGTTATTTTCCTATTTTAATTCCTTCGTTAATCCTAGGCTTTCTAGGAGTATTTAATCATAGTGTGCCCCGATTGTCACGCTGCGCCAAGGGGTCGTGATAAAACAAAGACATCCAGATGAATAAGATGACGGAAAGCAAACGCCCACGACAATTGAAACGTCAACAAGGCAAAAAAAGAAGGGATGCAACACGAGGACTTCCCAGGAGGTCACCCATCCTAGTACTACTCTCGCCCAAACTCGCTTAACTTCGGAGTTCTGATGGGATCCGGTGCATGTGAGTTGGTATGATCGCATCCGTTAGCTTATAACGCCTAAAAGTAAATAAGCCACGTTTGAGCCATGCCATATGACCATGGGTTGGCTATCCAACGCCCCCCGCATGAAATGGCATGGCCTGTCAAGCCTTGTCGTCGCCACCCTTACCATGTGTCGCGCACAGGCCTGCCGAACTGCCGGTTCCGATCGGCTGTGGGGCCTACCTTACGATAATTGAACCAAACCAACAAAAACAAAAAAACTGACAACGTTAAGAACAACCCCAATAATTTCGGCAGTGGGCGTCGAGTCCTGTTGTTTTTTCGCTTTCGTTCGTTTGCGGTGCCCGGTTAATTGGAGACGAGCTCCACGGGGTGATGTAGGACAGATGGCGTAAGTTATTGGAGAGGAGCTGGACCGACGCGCGTGCAACGGCAAATCGGGCAAACCGCTGATCTGGGCTCCGACCTCAGAATTGGGCCCACGAACCGTCGATTCGAAGGCAACGGCGTCGCGAGTAAAACTCATTGCGTTGCCATGAGTCGTGGACTTTTTCGGGCATCCGACGTCGTTTACTAGCCCGAAATCCAGTTTTTGAAGTTTTTGGTAACTGTGTTATTTTCCTATTTTAATTCCTTCGTTAATCCTAGGCTTTCTAGGAGTATTTAATCATAGTGTGCCCCGATTGTCACGCTGCGCCACGGGGTCGTGATAAAACAAAGACATCCAGATGAATAAGATGACGGAAAGCAAACGCCCACGACAATTGAAACGTCAACAAGGCAAAAAAAGAAGGGATGCAACACGAGGACTTCCCAGGAGGTCACCCATCCTAGTACTACTCTCGCCCAAACTCGCTTAACTTCGGAGTTCTGATGGGATCCGGTGCATGTGAGTTGGTATGATCGCATCTGTTAGCTTATAACGCCTAAAAGTATATAAGCCACGTTTGAGCCATGCCATATGACCATGGGTTGGCTATCCAACGCCCCCCGCATGAAATGGCATGGCCTGTCAGGCCTTGTCGTCGCCACCCCTACCATGTGTCGCGCGCAGGCCTGCCGAACTGCCGGTTCCGATCGGCTGTGGGGCCTACCTTACGATAATTGAACCAAAACCAAAAAAAACAAAAAAACTGACAACGTTAAGAACAACCCCAATAATTTCGGCAGTGGGCGTCGAGTCCTGTTGTTTTTTCGCTTTCGTTCGTTTGCGGTGCCCGGTTAATTGGAGACGAGCTCCACGGGGTGATGTAGGACAGATGGCGTAAGTTATTGGAGAGGAGATGGACCGACGCGCGTGCAACGGCAAATCGGGCAAACCGCTGATCTGGGCTCCGACCTCAGAATTGGGCCCACGAACCGTCGATTCGAAGGCAACGGCGTCGCGAGTAAAACTCATTGCGTTGCCATGAGTCGTGGACTTTTTCGGGCATCCGACGTCGTTTACTAGCCCGAAATCCAGTTTTTGAAGTTTTTGGTAACTGTGTTATTTTCCTATTTTAATTCCTTCGTTAATCCTAGGCTTTCTAGGAGTATTTAATCATAGTGTGCCCCGATTGTCACGCTGCGCCACGGGGTCGTGATAAAACAAAGACATCCAGATGAATAAGATGACGGAAAGCAAACGCCCACGACAATTGAAACGTCAACAAGGCAAAAAAAGAAGGGATGCAACACGAGGACTTCCCAGGAGGTCACCCATCCTAGTACTACTCTCGCCCAAACTCGCTTAACTTCGGAGTTCTGATGGGATCCGGTGCATGTGAGTTGGTATGATCGCATCCGTTAGCTTATAACGCCTAAAAGTATATAAGCCACGTTTGAGCCATGCCATATGACCATGGGTTGGCTATCCAACGCCCCCCGCATGAAATGGCATGGCCTGTCAGGCCTTGTCGTCGCCACCCCTACCATGTGTCGCGCGCAGGCCTGCCGAACTGCCGGTTCCGATCGGCTGTGGGGCCTACCTTACGATAATTGAACCAAAACCAAAAAAAACAAAAAAACTGACAACGTTAAGAACAACCCCAATAATTTCGGCAGTGGGCGTCGAGTCCTGTTGTTTTTTCGCTTTCGTTCGTTTGCGGTGCCCGGTTAATTGGAGACGAGCTCCACGGGGTGATGTAGGACAGATGGCGTAAGTTATTGGAGAGGAGCTGGACCGACGCGCGTGCAACGGCAAATCGGGCAAACCGCTGATCTGGGCTCCGACCTCAGAATTGGGCCCACGAACCGTCGATTCGAAGGCAACGGCGTCGCGAGTAAAACTCATTGCGTTGCCATGAGTCGTGGACTTTTTCGGGCATCCGACGTCGTTTACTAGCCCGAAATCCAGTTTTTGAAGTTTTTGGTAACTGTGTTATTTTCCTATTTTAATTCCTTCGTTAATCCTAGGCTTTCTAGGAGTATTTAATCATAGTGTGCCCCGATTGTCACGCTGCGCCACGGGGTCGTGATAAAACAAAGACATCCAGATGAATAAGATGACGGAAAGCAAACGCCCACGACAATTGAAACGTCAACAAGGCAAAAAAAGAAGGGATGCAACACGAGGACTTCCCAGGAGGTCACCCATCCTAGTACTACTCTCGCCCAAACCCGCTTAACTTCGGAGTTCTGATGGGATCCGGTGCATGTGAGTTGGTATGATCGCATCCGTTAGCTTATAACGCCTAAAAGTATATAAGCCACGTTTCAGCCATGCCATATGACCATGGGTTGGCTATCCAACGCCCCCCGCATGAAATGGCATGGCCTGTCAGGCCTTGTCGTCGCCACCCCTACCATGTGTCGCGCGCAGGCCTGCCGAACTGCCGGTTCCGATCGGCTGTGGGGCCTACCTTACGATAATTGAACCAAAACCAAAAAAAACAAAAAAACTGACAACGTTAAGAACAACCCCAATAATTTCGGCAGTGGGCGTCGAGTCCTGTTGTTTTTTCGCTTTCGTTCGTTTGCGGTGCCCGGTTAATTGGAGACGAGCTCCACGGGGTGATGTAGGACAGATGGCGTAAGTTATTGGAGAGGAGCTGGACCGACGCGCGTGCAACGGCAAATCGGGCAAACCGCTGATCTGGGCTCCGACCTCAGAATTGGGCCCACGAACCGTCGATTCGAAGGCAACGGCGTCGCGAGTAAACTCATTGCGTTGCCATGAGTCGTGGACTTTTTCGGGCATCCGACGTCGTTTACTAGCCCGAAATCCAGTTTTTGAAGTTTTTGGTAACTGTGTTATTTTCCTATTTTAATTCCTTCGTTAATCCTAGGCTTTCTAGGAGAATTTAATCATAGTGTGCCCCGATTGTCACGCTGCGCCACGGGGTCCTGATAAAACAAAGACATCCAGATGAATAAGATGACGGAAAGCAAACGCCCACGACAATTGAAACGTCAACAAGGCAAAAAAAGAAGGGATGCAACACGAGGACATCCCAGGAGGTCACCCATCCTAATACTACTCTCGCCCAAACTCGCTTAACTTCGGAGTTCTGATGGGATCCGGTGCATGTGAGTTGGTATGATCGCATCCGTTAGCTTATAACGCCTAAAAGTATATAAGCCACGTTTGAGCCATGCCATATGACCATGGGTTGGCTATCCAACCCCCCCCCCCCCCCCCCCCGCATGAAATGGCATGCCCTGTCAGGCCTTGTCGTCGCCACCCCTACCATGTGTCGCGCGCAGGCCTGCCGAACTGCCGGTTCCGATCGGCTGTGGGGCCTACCTTACGATAATTGAACCAAAACCAAAAAAAACAAAAAAACTGACAACGTTAAGAACAACCCCAATAATTTCGGCAGTGGGCGTCGAGTCCTGTTGTTTTTTCGCTTTCGTTCGTTTGCGGTGCCCGGTTAATTGGAGACGAGCTCCACGGGGTGATGTAGGACAGATGGCGTAAGTTATTGGAGAGGAGCTGGACCGACGCGCGTGCAACGGCAAATCGGGCAAACCGCTGATCTGGGCTCCGACCTCAGAATTGGGCCCACGAACCGTCGATTCGAAGGCAACGGCGTCGCGAGTAAAACTCGTTGCGTTGCCATGAGTCGTGGGCTTTTTCGGGCATCCGACGTCGTTTACTAGCCCGAAATCCAGTTTTTGAAGTTTTTGGTAACTGTGTTATTTTCCTATTTTAATTCCTTCGTTAATCCTAGGCTTTCTAGGAGTATTTAATCATAGTGTGCCCCGATTGTCACGCTGCGCCAAGGGGTCGTGATAAAACAAAGACATCCAGATGAATAAGATGACGGAAAGCAAACGCCCACGACAATTGAAACGTCAACAAGGCAAAAAAAGAAGGGATGCAACACGAGGACTTCCCAGGAGGTCACCCATCCTAGTACTACTCTCGCCAAAACTGACAACGTTAAGAACAACCCCAATAATTTCGGCAGTGGGCGTCGAGTCCTGCTGTTTTTTCGCTTTCGTTCGTTTGCGGTGCCCGGTTAATTGGAGACGAGCTCCACGGGGTGATGTAGGACAGATGGCGTAAGTTATTGGAGAGGAGCTGGACCGACGCGCGTGCAACGGCAAATCGGGCAAACCGCTGATCTGGGCTCCGACCTCAGAATTGGGCCCACGAACCGTCGATTCGAAGGCAACGGCGTCGCGAGTAAACTCATTGCGTTGCCATGAGTCGTGGACTTTTTCGGGCATCCGACGTCGTTTACTAGCCCGAAATCCAGTTTTTGAAGTTTTTGGTAACTGTGTTATTTTCCTATTTTAATTCCTTCGTTAATCCTAGGCTTTCTAGGAGTATTTAATCATAGTGTGCCCCGATTGTCACGCTGCGCCACGGGGTCGTGATAAAACAAAGACATCCAGATGAATAAGATGACGGAAAGCAAACGCCCACGACAATTGAAACGTCAACAAGGCAAAAAAAGAAGGGATGCAACACGAGGACTTCCCAGGAGGTCACCCATCCTAGTACTACTCTCGCCCAAACCCGCTTAACTTCGGAGTTCTGATGGGATCCGGTGCATGTGAGTTGGTATGATCGCATCCGTTAGCTTATAACGCCTAAAAGTATATAAGCCACGTTTCAGCCATGCCATATGACCATGGGTTGGCTATCCAACGCCCCCCGCATGAAATGGCATGGCCTGTCAGGCCTTGTCGTCGCCACCCCTACCATGTGTCGCGCGCAGGCCTGCCGAACTGCCGGTTCCGATCGGCTGTGGGGCCTACCTTACGATAATTGAACCAAAACCAAAAAAAACAAAAAAACTGACAACGTTAAGAACAACCCCAATAATTTCGGCAGTGGGCGTCGAGTCCTGTTGTTTTTTCGCTTTCGTTCGTTTGCGGTGCCCGGTTAATTGGAGACGAGCTCCACGGGGTGATGTAGGACAGATGGCGTAAGTTATTGGAGAGGAGCTGGACCGACGCGCGTGCAACGGCAAATCGGGCAAACCGCTGATCTGGGCTCCGACCTCAGAATTGGGCCCACGAACCGTCGATTCGAAGGCAACGGCGTCGCGAGTAAACTCATTGCGTTGCCATGAGTCGTGGACTTTTTCGGGCATCCGACGTCGTTTACTAGCCCGAAATCCAGTTTTTGAAGTTTTTGGTAACTGTGTTATTTTCCTATTTTAATTCCTTCGTTAATCCTAGGCTTTCTAGGAGAATTTAATCATAGTGTGCCCCGATTGTCACGCTGCGCCACGGGGTCCTGATAAAACAAAGACATCCAGATGAATAAGATGACGGAAAGCAAACGCCCACGACAATTGAAACGTCAACAAGGCAAAAAAAGAAGGGATGCAACACGAGGACATCCCAGGAGGTCACCCATCCTAATACTACTCTCGCCCAAACTCGCTTAACTTCGGAGTTCTGATGGGATCCGGTGCATGTGAGTTGGTATGATCGCATCCGTTAGCTTATAACGCCTAAAAGTATATAAGCCACGTTTGAGCCATGCCATATGACCATGGGTTGGCTATCCAACCCCCCCCCCCCCCCCCCCCCCCCGCATGAAATGGCATGCCCTGTCAGGCCTTGTCGTCGCCACCCCTACCATGTGTCGCGCGCAGGCCTGCCGAACTGCCGGTTCCGATCGGCTGTGGGGCCTACCTTACGATAATTGAACCAAAACCAAAAAAAACAAAAAAACTGACAACGTTAAGAACAACCCCAATAATTTCGGCAGTGGGCGTCGAGTCCTGTTGTTTTTTCGCTTTCGTTCGTTTGCGGTGCCCGGTTAATTGGAGACGAGCTCCACGGGGTGATGTAGGACAGATGGCGTAAGTTATTGGAGAGGAGCTGGACCGACGCGCGTGCAACGGCAAATCGGGCAAACCGCTGATCTGGGCTCCGACCTCAGAATTGGGCCCACGAACCGTCGATTCGAAGGCAACGGCGTCGCGAGTAAAACTCGTTGCGTTGCCATGAGTCGTGGGCTTTTTCGGGCATCCGACGTCGTTTACTAGCCCGAAATCCAGTTTTTGAAGTTTTTGGTAACTGTGTTATTTTCCTATTTTAATTCCTTCGTTAATCCTAGGCTTTCTAGGAGTATTTAATCATAGTGTGCCCCGATTGTCACGCTGCGCCAAGGGGTCGTGATAAAACAAAGACATCCAGATGAATAAGATGACGGAAAGCAAACGCCCACGACAATTGAAACGTCAACAAGGCAAAAAAAGAAGGGATGCAACACGAGGACTTCCCAGGAGGTCACCCATCCTAGTACTACTCTCGCCAAAACTGACAACGTTAAGAACAACCCCAATAATTTCGGCAGTGGGCGTCGAGTCCTGCTGTTTTTTCGCTTTCGTTCGTTTGCGGTGCCCGGTTAATTGGAGACGAGCTCCACGGGGTGATGTAGGACAGATGGCGTAAGTTATTGGAGAGGAGCTGGACCGACGCGCGTGCAACGGCAAATCGGGCAAACCGCTGATCTGGGCTCCGACCTCAGAATTGGGCCCACGAACCGTCGATTCGAAGGCAACGGCGTCGCGAGTAAAACTCATTGCGTTGCCATGAGTCGTGGGCTTTTTCGGGCATCCGACGTCGTTTACTAGCCCGAAATCCAGTTTTTGAAGTTTTTGGTAACTGTGTTATTTTCCTATTTTAATTCCTTCGTTAATCCTAGGCTTTCTAGGAGTATTTAATCATAGTGTGCCCCGATTGTCACGCTGCGCCAAGGGGTCGTGATAAAACAAAGACATCCAGATGAATAAGATGACGGAAAGCAAACGCCCACGACAATTGAAACGTCAACAAGGCAAAAAAAGAAGGGATGCAACACGAGGACTTCCCAGGAGGTCACCCATCCTAGTACTACTCTCGCCCAAACTCGCTTAACTTCGGAGTTCTGATGGGATCCGGCGCATGTGAGTTGGTATGATCGCATCCGTTAGCTTATAACGCCTAAAAGTATATAAGCCACGTTTGAGCCATGCCATATGACCATGGGTTGGCTATCCAACGCCCCCCGCATGAAATGGCATGGCCTGTCAAGCCTTGTCGTCGCCACCCCTACCATGTGTCGCGCGCAGGCCTGCCGAACTGCCGGTTCCAATCGGCTGTGGGGCCTACCTTACGATAATTGAACCAAAACAAAAAAAACAAAAAAACTGACAACGTTAAGAACAACCCCAATAATTTCGGCAGTGGGCGTCGAGTCCTGCTGTTTTTTCGCTTTCGTTCGTTTGCGGTGCCCGGTTAATTGGAGACGAGCTCCACGGGGTGATGTAGGACAGATGGCGTAAGTTATTGGAGAGGAGCTGGACCGACGCATGTGCAACGGCAAATCGGGCAAACCGCTGATCTGGGCTCCGACCTCAGAATTGGGCCCACGAACAGTCGATTCGGAGGCAACGGCGTCGCGAGTAAAACTCATTGCGTTGCCATGAGTCGGGGGCTTTTTCGGGCATCCGACGTCGTTTACTAGCCCGAAATCCAGTTTTTGAAGTTTTTGGTAACTGTGTTATTTTCCTATTTTAATTCCTTCGTTAATCCTAGGCTTTCTAGGAGTATTTAATCATAGTGTGCCCCGATTGTCACGCTGCGCCAAGGGGTCGTGATAAAACAAAGACATCCAGATGAATAAGATGACGGAAAGCAAACGCCCACGACAATTGAAACGTCAACAAGGCAAAAAAAGAAGGGATGCAACACGAGGACTTCCCAGGAGGTCACCCATCCTAGTACTACTCTCGCCCAAACCCGCTTAACTTCGGAGTTCTGATGGGATCCGGTGCATGTGAGTTGGTATGATCGCATCCGTTAGCTTATAACGCCTAAAAGTATATAAGCCACGTTTGAGCCATGCCATATGACCATGGGTTGGCTATCCAACGCCCCCCGCATGAAATGGCATGGCCTGTCAAGCCTTGTCGTCGCCACCCCTACCATGTGTCGCGCACAGGCCTGCCGAACTGCCGGTTCCGATCGGCTGTGGGGCCTACCTTACGATAATTGAACCAAAACAAAAAAAACAAAAAAACTGACAACGTTAAGAACAACCCCAATAATTTCGGCAGTGGGCATCGACTCCTGCTGTTTTTTCGCTTTCGTTCGTTTGCGGTGCCCGGCTAATTGGAGACGAGCTCCACGGGGTGATGTAGGACAGATGGCGTAAGTTATTGGAGATGAGCTGGACCGACGCGCGTGCAACGGCAAATCGGGCAAACCGCTGATCTGGGCTCCGACCTCAGAATTGGGCCCACGAACCGTCGATTCGAAGGCAACGGCGTAGCGAGTAAAACTCATTGCGTTGCCATGATTCGTAGGCCTTTTCGGGCATCCGACGTCGTTTACTAGCCCGAAATCCAGTTTTTGAAGTTTTTGGTAACTGTGTTATTTTCCTATTTTAATTCCTTCGTTAATCCTAGGCTTTCTAGGAGTATTTAATCATAGTGTGCCCCGATTGTCACGCTGCGCCAAGGGGTTGTGATAAAACAAAGACATCCAGATGAATAAGATGACGGAAAGCAAACGCCCACGACAATTAAAACGTCAACAAGGCAAAAAAAGAAGGGATGCAACACGAAGACTTCCCAGGAGGTCACCCATCCTAGTACTACTCTCGTCCGAACTCGCTTAACTTCGGAGTTCTGATGGGATCCGGTGCATGTGAGTTGGTATGACCGCATCCGTTAGCTTATAACGCCTAAAAGTATATAAGCCACGTTTGAGCCATGCCATATGACCATGGGTTGGCTATCCAACGCCCCCCGCATGAAATGGGATGCCGTCGCATGAAATGGCATGGCCTGTAGGGCTTGTCGTCGCCACCCCTACCATGTGTCACGCGCAGGCCTGCCGAACTGCCGGTTCCGATCGGCTGTGGGGCCTACCTTACGATAATTGAACCAAAACAAAAAAAACAAAAAAACTGACAACGTTAAGAACAACCCCAATAATTTCGGCAGTGGGCGTCGAGTCCTGTTGTTTTTTCGCTTTCGTTCGTTTGCGGTTCCCGGTTAATTGGAGACGAGCTCCACGGGGTGATGTAGGACAGATGGCGTAAGTTATTGGAGAGGAGCTGGACCGACGCGCGTGCAACGGAAAATCGGGCAAACCGCTGATCTGGGCTCCGACCTCAGAATTGGGCCCACGAACCGTCGATTCGAAGGCAACGGCGTCGCGAGTAAAACTCATTGCGTCGCCATGATTCGTAGGCCTTTTCGGGCATCCGACGTCGTTTACTAGCCCGAAATCCAGTTTTTGAAGTTTTTGGTAACTGTGTTATTTTCCTATTTTAATTCCTTCGTTAATCCTAGGCTTTCTAGGAGTATTTAATCATAGTGTGCCCCGATTGTCACGCTGCGCCAAGGGGTCGTGATAAAACAAAGACATCCAGATGAATAAGATGACGGAAAGCAAACGCCCACGACAATTGAAACGTCAACAAGGCAAAAAAAGAAGGGACGCAACACGAGGACTTCCCAGGAGTTCACCCATCCTAGTACTACTCTCGCCCGAACTCGCTTAACTTCGGAGTTCTGATGGGATCCGGCGCATGTGAGTTGGTATGATCGCATCCGTTAGCTTATAACGCCTAAAAGTATATAAGCCACGTTTGAGCCATGCCATATGACCATGGGTTGGCTATCCAACGCCCCCCGCATGAAATGGGATACCGTCGCATGAAATGGCATGGCCTGTCCGGGCTTGTCGTCGCCACCCCTACTATGTGTCGCGCGCAGGCCTGCCGAACTGCCGGTTCCGATCGGCTGTGGGGCCTACCTTACGATAATTGAACCAAAAGAAAAAAAAACAAAAAAACTGACAACGTTAAGAACAACCCCAAAAATTTCGGCAGTGGGCGTCGAGTCCTGTTTTTTTTTCGCTTTCGTTCGTTTGCGGTGCCCGGTTAATTGGAGACGAGCTCCACGGGGTGATGTAGGACAGATGGCGTAAGTTATTGGAGAGGAGCTGGACCGACGCGCGTGCAACGGCAAATCGGGCAAACCGCTGATCTGGGCTCCGACCTCAGAATTGGGCCCACGAACCGTCGATTCGAAGGCAACGGCGTCGCGAGTAAAACTCATTGCGTCGCCATGAGTCGTGGGCTTTTTCGGGCATCCGACGTCGTTTACTAGCCCGAAATCCAGTTTTTGAAGTTTTTGGTAACTGTGTTATTTTCCTATTTTAATTCCTTCGTTAATCCTAGGCTTTCTAGGAGTATTTAATCATAGTGTGCCCCGATTGTCACGCTGCGCCAAGGGGTCGTGATAAAACAAAGACATCCAGATGAATAAGATGACGGAAAGCAAACGCCCACGACAATTGAAACGTCAACAAGGCAAAAAAAGAAGGGATGCAACACGAGGACTTCCCAGGAGGTCAGCCATCCTAGTACTACTCTCGCCCAAACTCGCTTAACTTCGGAGTTCTGATGGGATCCGGTGCATGTGAGTTGGTATGATCGCATCCGTTAGCTTATAACGCCTAAAAGTATATAAGCCACGTTTGAGCCATGCCATATGACCATGGGTTGGCTATCCAACGCCCCCCGCATGAAATGGGATGCCGTCGCATGAAATGGCATGGCCTGTCAGGGCTTGTCGTCGCCACCCCTACCATGTGTCGCGCGCAGGCCTGCCGAACTGCCGGTTCCGATCGGCTGTGGGGCCTACCTTACGATAATTGAACCAAAACAAAAAAAACAAAAAAACTGACAACGTTAAGAACAACCCCAATAATTTCGGCAGTGGGCGTCGAGTCCTGTTGTTTTTTCGCTTTCGTTCGTTTGCGGTGCCCGGTTAATTGGAGACGAGCTCCACGGGGTGATGTAGGACAGATGGCGTAAGTTATTGGAGAGGAGCTGGACCGACGCGCGTGCAACGGCAAATCGGGCAAACCGCTGATCTAGGCTCCGACCTCATAATTGGGCCCACGAACCGTCGATTCGAAGGCAACGGCGTTGCGAGTAAAACTCATTGCGTCGCCAGTTTTTGAAGTTTTTGGTAACTGTGTTATTTTCCTATTTTAATTCCTTCGTTTATCCTAGGCTTTCTAGGAGTATTTAATCATAGTGTGCCCCGATTGTCACGCTGCGCCAAGGGGTCGTGATAAAACAAAGACATCCAGATGAATAAGATGACGGAAAGCAAACGCCCACGACAATTGAAACGTCAACAAGGCAAAAAAAGAAGGGATGCAACACGAGGACTTCCCAGGAGGTCACCCATCCTAGTACTACTCTCCCCCAAACTCGCTTAACTTCGGAGTTCTGATGGGATCCGGTGCATGTGAGTTGGTATGATCGCATCCGTTAGCTTATAACACCTAAAAGTATATAAGCCACGTTTGAGCCATGCCATATGACCATGGGTTGGCTATCCAACGCCCCCCGCATGAAATGGCATGGCCTGTCAGGCCTTGTCGTCGCCACCCCTACCATGTGTCGCGCGCAGGCCTACTGAACTGCCGGTTCCGATCGGCTGTGGGGCCTACCTTACGATAATTGAACCAAAACAAAAAAAAACAAAAAAACTGACAACGTTAAGAACAACCCCAATAATTTCGGCAGTGGGCGTCGAGTCCTGTTGTTTTTTCGCTTTCGTTCGTTTGCGGTGCCCGGTTAATTGGAGACGAGCTCCACGGGGTGATGTAGGACAGATGGCGTAAGTTATTGGAGAGGAGCTGGACCGACGCGCGTGCAACGGCAAATCGAGCAAACCGCTGATCTGGGCTCCGACCTCAGAATTGGGCCCACGAACCGTCGATTCGAAGGCAACGGCGTCGCGATTAAAACTCATTGCGATGCCATGAGTCGTGGGCTTTTTCGGGCATCCGACGTCGTTTACTAGCCCGAAATCCAGTTTTTGAAGTTTTTGGTAACTGTGTTATTTTCCTATTTTAATTCCTTCGTTAATCCTAGGCTTTCTAGGAGTATTTAATCATAGTGTGCCCCGATTGTCACGCTGCGCCACGGGGTCGTGATAAAACAAAGACATCCAGATGAATAAGATGACGGAAAGCAAACGCCCACGACAATTGAAACGTCAACAAGGCAAAAAAAGAAGGGATGCAACACGAGGACTTCCCAGGACGTCACCCATCCTAGTACTACTCTCCCCCAAACTCGCTTAACTTCGGAGTTCTGATGGGATCCGGTGCATGTGAGTTGGTATGATCGCATCCGTTAGCTTATAACACCTAAAAGTATATAAGCCACGTTTCAGCCATGCCATATGACCATGGGTTGGCTATCCAACGCCCCCCGCATGAAATGGCATGGCCTGTCAGGCCTTGTCGTCGCCACCCCTACCATGTGTCGCGCGCAGGCCTGCCGAACTGCCGGTTCCGATCGGCTGTGGGGCCTACCTTACGATAATTGAACCAAAACAAAAAAAAACTGACAACGTTAAGAACAACCCCAATAATTTCGGCAGTGGGCGTCGAGTCCTGTTGTTTTTTCGCTTTCGTTCGTTTGCGGTGCCCGGTTAATTGGAGACGAGCTCCACGGGGTGATGTAGGACAGATGGCGTAAGTTATTGGAGAGGAGCTGGACCGACGCGCGTGCAACGGCAAATCGGGCAAACCGCTGATCTGGGCTCCCACCTCAGAATTGGGCCCACGAACCGTCGATTCGAAGGCAACGGCGTCGCGAGTAAAACTCATTGCGTTGCCATGAGTCGTGGGCTTTTTCGGGCATCCGACGTCGTCTACTAGCCCGAAATCCAGTTTTTGAAGTTTTTGGTAACTGTGTTATTTTCCTATTTTAATTCCTTCGTTAATCCTAGGCTTTCTAGGAGTATATAATCATAGTGTGCCCCGATTGTCACGCTGCGCCACGGGGTCGTGAGAAAACAAAGACATCCAGATGAATAAGATGACGGAAAGCAAACGCCCACGACAATTGAAACGTCAACAAGGCAAAAAAAGAAGGGATGCAACACGAGGACTTCCCAGGAGGTCACCCATCCTAGTACTACTCTCGCCCAAACACGCTTAACTTCGGAGTTCTGATGGGATCCGATGCATGTGAGTTGGTATGATCGCATCCGTTAGCTTATAACGCCTAAAAGTATATAAGCCACGTTTCAGCCATGCCATATGACCATGGGTTGGCTATCCAACGCCCCCCGCATGAAATGGCATGGCCTGTCAGGCCTTGTCGTCGCCACCCCTACCATGTGTCGCGCGCAGGCCTGCCGAACTGCCGGTTCCGATCGGCTGTGGGGCCTACCTTACGATAATTGAACCAAAACAAAAAAAAAAAAAAAAACTGACAACGTTAAGAACAACCCCAATAATTTCGGCAGTGGGCGTCGAGTCCTGTTGTTTTTTCGCTTTCGTTCGTTTGCGGTGCCCGGTTAATTGGAGACGAGCTCCACGGGGTGATGTAGGACAGATGGCGTAAGTTATTGGAGAGGAGCTGGACCGACGCGCGTGCAACGGCAAATCGGGCAAACCGCTGATCTGGGCTCCGACCTCAGAATTGGGCCCACGAACCGTCGATTCGAAGGCAACGGCGTCGCGAGTAAAACTCATTGCGTTGCCATGAGTCGTGGGCTTTTTCGGGCATCCGACGTCGTCTACTAGCCCGAAATCCAGTTTTTGAAGTTTTTGGTAACTGTGTTATTTTCCTATTTTAATTCCTTCGTTAATCCTAGGCTTTCTAAGAGTATATAATCATAGTGTGCCCCGATTGTCACGCTGCGCCACGGGGTCGTGAGAAAACATAGACATCCAGATGAATAAGATGACGGAAAGCAAACGCCCACGACAATTGAAACGTCAACACGGCAAAAAAGGAAGGGATGCAACACGAGGACTTCCCAGGAGGTCACCCATCCTAGTACTACTCTCGCCCAAACTCGCTTAACTTCGGAGTTCTGATGGGATCCGGTGCATGTGAGTTGGTATGATCGCATCCGTTAGCTTATAACGCCTAAAAGTATATAAGCCACGTTTCAGCCATGCCATATGACCATGGGTTGGCTATCCAACGCCCCCCGCATGAAATGGCATGGCCTGTCAGGCCTTATCGTCGCCACCCCTACCATGTGTCGCGCGCAGGCCTGCCGAACTGCCGGTTCCGATCGGCTGTGGGGCCTACCTTACGATAATTGAACCAAAACAAAAAAAAACAAAAAAACTGACAACGTTAAGAACAACCCCAATAATTTCGGCAGTGGGCGTCGAGTCCTGTTGTTTTTTCGCTTTCGTTCGTTTGCGGTGCCCGGTTAATTGGAGACGAGCTCCACGGGGTGATGTAGGACAGATGGCGTAAGTTATTGGAGAGGAGCTGGACCGACGCGCGTGCAACGGCAAATCGGGCAAACCGCTGATCTGGGCTCCCACCTCAGAATTGGGCCCACGAACCGTCGATTCGAAGGCAACGGCGTCGCGAGTAAAACTCATTGCGTTGCCATGAGTCGTGGGCTTTTTCGGGCATCCGACGTCGTCTACTAGCCCGAAATCCAGTTTTTGAAGTTTTTGGTAACTGTGTTATTTTCCTATTTTAATTCCTTCGTTAATCCTAGGCTTTCTAGGAGTATATAATCATAGTGTGCCCCGATTGTCACGCTGCGCCACGGGGTCGTGAGAAAACAAAGACATCCAGATGAATAAGATGACGGAAAGCAAACGCCCACGACAATTGAAACGTCAACAAGGCAAAAAAAGAAGGGATGCAACACGAGGACTTCCCAGGAGGTCACCCATCCTAGTACTACTCTCGCCCAAACACGCTTAACTTCGGAGTTCTGATGGGATCCGGTGCATGTGAGTTGGTATGATCGCATCCGTTAGCTTATAACGCCTAAAAGTATATAAGCCACGTTTCAGCCATGCCATATGACCATGGGTTGGCTATCCAACGCCCCCCGCATGAAATGGCATGGCCTGTCAGGCCTTGTCGTCGCCACCCCTACCATGTGTCGCGCGCAGGCCTACTGAACTGCCGGTTCCGATCGGCTGTGGGGCCTACCTTACGATAATTGAACCAAAACAAAAAAAAACAAAAAAACTGACAACGTTAAGAACAACCCCAATAATTTCGGCAGTGGGCGTCGAGTCCTGTTGTTTTTTCGCTTTCGTTCGTTTGCGGTGCCCGGTTAATTGGAGACGAGCTCCACGGGGTGATGTAGGACAGATGGCGTAAGTTATTGGAGAGGAGCTGGACCGACGCGCGTGCAACGGCAAATCGGGCAAACCGCTGATCTGGGCTCCCACCTCAGAATTGGGCCCACGAACCGTCGATTCGAAGGCAACGGCGTCGCGAGTAAAACTCATTGCGTTGCCATGAGTCGTGGGCTTTTTCGGGCATCCGACGTCGTCTACTAGCCCGAAATCCAGTTTTTGAAGTTTTTGGTAACTGTGTTATTTTCCTATTTTAATTCCTTCGTTAATCCTAGGCTTTCTAGGAGTATATAATCGTAGTGTGCCCCGATTGTCACGCTGCGCCACGGGGTCGTGAGAAAACAAAGACATCCAGATGAATAAGATGACGGAAAGCAAACGCCCACGACAATGGAAACGTCAACAAGGCAAAAAAAGAAGGGATGCAACACGACGACTTCCCAGGAGGTCACCCATCCTAGTACTACTCTCGCCCAAACTCGCTTAACTTCGGAGTTCTGATGGGATCCGGTGCATGTGAGTTGGTATGATCGCATCCGTTATCCTATAACGCCTAAAAGTATATAACCCACGTTTGAGCCATGCCATATGACCATGGGTTGGCTATCCAACGCCCCCCGCATGAAATGGCATCGTCGCCACCCCTATCATGGGTCGCGCGCAGGCCTGCCGAACTGCCGGTTCCGATCGGCTGTGGGGCCTACCTTACGATAATTGAACCAAAACAAAAAAAAACAAAAAAACTGACAACGTTAAGAACAACCCCAATAATTTCGGCAGTGGGCGTCGAGTCCTGTTGTTTTTTCGCTTTCGTTCGTTTGCGGTGCCCGGTTAATTGGAGACGAGCTCCACGAGGTGATGTAGGACAGATGGCGTAAGTTATTGGAGAGGAGCTGGACCGACGCGCGTGCAACGGCAAATCGGGCAAACCGCTGATCTGGGCTCCGACCTCAGAATTGGGCCCACGAACCGTCGATTCGAAGGCAACGGCGTCGCGAGTAAAACTCATTGCGTTGCCATGAGTCGTGGGCTTTTTCGGGCATCCGACGTCGTCTACTAGCCCGAAATCCAGTTTTTGAAGTTTTTGGTAACTGTGTTATTTTCCTATTTTAATTCCTTCGTTAATCCTAGGCTTTCTAGGAGTATATAATCATAGTGTGCCCCGATTGTCACGCTGCGCCACGGGGTCGTGAGAAAACAAAGACATCCAGATGAATAAGATGACGGAAAGCAAACGCCCACGACAATTGAAACGTCAACAAGGCAAAAAAAGAAGGGATGCAACACGAGGACTTCCCAGGAGGTCACCCATCCTAGTACTACTCTCGCCCAAACTCGCTTAACTTCGGAGTTCTGATGGGATCCGGTGCATGTGAGTTGGTATGATCGCATCCGTTAGCTTATAACGCCTAAAAGTATATAAGCCACGTTTCAGCCATGCCATATGACCATGGGTTGGCTATCCAACGCCCCCCGCATGAAATGGCATGGCCTGTCAGGCCTTGTCGTCGCCACCCCTACCATGTGTCGCGCGCAGGCCTGCCGAACTGCCGGTTCCGATCGGCTGTGGGGCCTACCTTACGATAATTGAACCAAAACAAAAAAAAAACAAAAAAACTGACAATGTTAAGAACAACCCCAATAATTTCGGCAGTGGGCGTCGAGTCCTGTTGTTTTTTCGCTTTCGTTCGTTTGCGGTGCCCGGTTAATTGGAGACGAGCTCCACGGGGTGATGTAGGACAGATGGCGTAAGTTATTGGAGAGGAGCTGGACCGACGCGCGTGCAACGGCAAATCGGGCAAACCGCTGATCTGGGCTCCGACCTCAGAATTGGGCCCACGAACCGTCGATTCGAAGGCAACGGCGTCGCGAGTAAAACTCATTGCGTTGCCATGAGTCGTGGGCTTTTTCGGGCATCCGACGTCGTCTACTAGCCCGAAATCCAGTTTTTGAAGTTTTTGGTAACTGTGTTATTTTCCTATTTTAATTCCTTCGTTAATCCTAGGCTTTATAGGAGTATATAATCATAGTGTGCCCCGATTGTCACGCTGCGCCACGGGGTCGTGAGAAAACATAGACATCCAGATGAATAAGATGACGGAAAGCAAACGCCCACGACAATTGAAACGTCAACAAGGCAAAAAAAGAAGGGATGCAACACGAGGACTTCCCAGGAGGTCACCCATCCTAGTACTACTCTCGCCCAAACTCGCTTAACTTCGGAGTTCTGATGGGATCCGGTGCATGTGAGTTGGTATGATCGCATCCGTTAGCTTATAACGCCTAAAAGTATATAAGCCACGTTTCAGCCATGCCATATGACCATGGGTTGGCTATCCAACGCCCCCCGCATGAAATGGCATGGCCTGTCAGGCCTTGTCGTCGCCACCCCTACCATGTGTCGCGCGCAGGCCTCCCGAACTGCCGGTTCCGATCGGCTGTGGGGCCTACCTTACGATAATTGAACCAAAACAAAAAAAAAACAAAAAAACTGACAACGTTAAGAACAACCCCAATAATTTCGGCAGTGGGCGTCGAGTCCTGTTGTTTTTTCGCTTTCGTTCGTTTGCGGTGCCCGGTTAATTGGAGACGAGCTCCACGGGGTGATGTAGGACAGATGGCGTATGTTATTGGAGAGGAGCTGGACCGACGCGCGTGCAACGGCAAATCGGGCAAACCGCTGATCTGGGCTCCGACCTCAGAATTGGGCCCACGAACCGTCGATTCGAAGGCAACGGCGTCGCGAGTAAAACTCATTGCGTTGCCATGAGTCGTGGGCTTTTTCGGGCATCCGATGTCGTCTACTAGCCCGAAATCCAGTTTTTGAAGTTTTTGGTAACTGTGTTATTTTCCTATTTTAATTCCTTCGTTAATCCTAGGCTTTATAGGAGTATATAATCATAGTGTGCCCCGATTGTCACGCTGCGCCACGGGGTCGTGAGAAAACATAGACATCCAGATGAATAAGATGACGGAAAGCAAACGCCCACGACAATTGAAACGTCAACAAGGCAAACAAAGAAGGGATGCAACACGAGGACTTCCCAGGAGGTCACCCATCCTAGTACTACTCTCGCCCAAACTCGCTTAACTTCGGAGTTCTGATGGGATCCGGTGCATGTGAGTTGGTATGATCGCATCCGTTAGCTTATAACGCCTAAAAGTATATAAGCCACGTTTCAGCCATGCCATATGACCATGGGTTGGCTATCCAACGCCCCCCGCATGAAATGGCATGGCCTGTCAGGCCTTGTCGTCGCCACCCCTACCATGTGTCGCGCGCAGGCCTGCCGAACTGCCGGTTCCGATCGGCTGTGGGGCCTACCTTACGATAATTGAACCAAAACAAAAAAAAACAAAAAAACTGACAACGTTAAGAATAACCCCAATAATTTCGGCAGTGGGCGTCGAGTCCTGTTGTTTTTTCGCTTTCGTTCGTTTGCGGTGCCCGGTTAATTGGAGACGAGCTCCACGGGGTGATGTAGGACAGATGGCGTATGTTATTGGAGAGGAGCTGGACCGACGCGCGTGCAACGGCAAATCGGGCAAACCGCTGATCTGGGCTCCGACCTCAGAATTGGGCCCACGAACCGTCGATTCGAAGGCAACGGCGTCGCGAGTAAAACTCATTGCGTTGCCATGAGTCGTGGGCTTTTTCGGGCATCCGACGTCGTCTACTAGCCCGAAATCCAGTTTTTGAAGTTTTTGGTAACTGTGTTATTTTCCTATTTTAATTCCTTCGTTAATCCTAGGCTTTATAGGAGTATATAATCATAGTGTGCCCCGATTGTCACGCTGCGCCACGGGGTCGTGAGAAAACATAGACATCCAGATGAATAAGATGACGGAAAGCAAACGCCCACGACAATTGAAACGTCAACAAGGCAAACAAAGAAGGGATGCAACACGAGGACTTCCCAGGAGGTCACCCATCCTAGTACTACTCTCGCCCAAACTCGCTTAACTTCGGAGTTCTGATGGGATCCGGTGCATGTGAGTTGGTATGATCGCATCCGTTAGCTTATAACGCCTAAAAGTATATAAGCCACGTTTCAGCCATGCCATATGACCATGGGTTGGCTATCCAACGCCCCCCGCATGAAATGGCATGGCCTGTCAGGCCTTGTCGTCGCCACCCCTACCATGTGTCGCGCGCAGGCCTGCCGAACTGCCGGTTCCGATCGGCTGTGGGGCCTACCTTACGATAATTGAACCAAAACAAAAAAAAACAAAAAAACTGACAACGTTAAGAATAACCCCAATAATTTCGGCAGTGGGCGTCGAGTCCTGTTGTTTTTTCGCTTTCGTTCGTTTGCGGTGCCCGGTTAATTGGAGACGAGCTCCACGGGGTGATGTAGGACAGATGGCGTATGTTATTGGAGAGGAGCTGGACCGACGCGCGTGCAACGGCAAATCGGGCAAACCGCTGATCTGGGCTCCCACCTCAGAATTGGGCCCACGAACCGTCGATTCGAAGGCAACGGCGTCGCGAGTAAAACTCATTGCGTTGCCATGAGTCGTGGGCTTTTTCGGGCATCCGACGTCGTCTACTAGCCCGAAATCCAGTTTTTGAAGTTTTTGGTAACTGTGTTATTTTCCTATTTTAATTCCTTCGTTAATCCTAGGCTTTCTAGGAGTATATAATCATAGTGTGCCCCGATTGTCACGCTGCGCCACGGGGTCGTGAGAAAACAAAGACATCCAGATGAATAAGATGACGGAAAGCAAACGCCCACGACAATTGAAACGTCAACAAGGCAAAAAAAGAAGGGATGCAACACGAGGACTTCCCAGGAGGTCACCCATCCTAGTACTACTCTCGCCCAAACTCGCTTAACTTCGGAGTTCTGATGGGATCCGGTGCATGTGAGTTGGTATGATCGCATCCGTTAGCTTATAACGCCTAAAAGTATATAAGCCACGTTTCAGCCATGCCATATGACCATGGGTTGGCTATCCAACGCCCCCCGCATGAAATGGCATGGCCTGTCAGGCCTTGTCGTCGCCACCCCTACCATGTGTCGCGCGCAGGCCTCCCGAACTGCCGGTTCCGATCGGCTGTGGGGCCTACCTTACGATAATTGAACCAAAACAAAAAAAAACAAAAAAACTGACAACGTTAAGAACAACCCCAATAATTTCGGCAGTGGGCGTCGAGTCCTGTTGTTTTTTCGCTTTCGTTCGTTTGCGGTGCCCGGTTAATTGGAGACGAGCTCCACGGGGTGATGTAGGACAGATGGCGTATGTTATTGGAGATGAGCTGGACCGACGCGCGTGCAACGGCAAATCGGGCAAACCGCTGATCTGGGCTCCGACCTCAGAATTGGGCCCACGAACCGTCGATTCGAAGGCAACGGCGTCGCGAGTAAAACTCATTGCGTTGCCATGAGTCGTGGGCTTTTTCGGGCATCCGACGTCGTCTACTAGCCCGAAATCCAGTTTTTGAAGTTTTTGGTAACTGTGTTATTTTCCTATTTTAATTCCTTCGTTAATCCTAGGCTTTCTAGGAGTATATAATCATAGTGTGCCCCGATTGTCACGCTGCGCCACGGGGTCGTGAGAAAACAAAGACATCCAGATGAATAAGATGACGGAAAGCAAACGCCCACGACAATTGAAACGTCAACAAGGCAAAAAAAGAAGGGATGCAACACGAGGACTTCCCAGGAGGTCACCCATCCTAGTACTACTCTCGCCCAAACTCGCTTAACTTCGGAGTTCTGATGGGATCCGGTGCATGTGAGTTGGTATGATCGCATCCGTTAGCTTATAACGCCTAAAAGTATATAAGCCACGTTTCAGCCATGCCATATGACCATGGGTTGGCTATCCAACGCCCCCCGCATGAAATGGCATGGCCTGTCAGGCCTTGTCGTCGCCACCCCTACCATGTGTCGCGCGCAGGCCTGCCGAACTGCCGGTTCCGATCGGCTGTGGGGCCTACCTTACGATAATTGAACCAAAACAAAAAAAAACAAAAAAACTGACAACGTTAAGAACAACCCCAATAATTTCGGCAGTGGGCGTCGAGTCCTGTTGTTTTTTCGCTTTCGTTCGTTTGCGGTGCCCGGTTAATTGGAGACGAGCTCCACGGGGTGATGTAGGACAGATGGCGCAAGTTATTGGAGAGGAGCTGGACCGACGCGCGTGCAACGGCAAATCGGGCAAACCGCTGATCTGGGCTCCCACCTCAGAATTGGGCCCACGAACCGTCGATTCGAAGGCAACGGCGTCGCGAGTAAAACTCATTGCGTTGCCATGAGTCGTGGGCTTTTTCGGGCATCCGACGTCGTCTACTAGCCCGAAATCCAGTTTTTGAAGTTTTTGGTAACTGTGTTATTTTCCTATTTTAATTTCTTCGTTAATCCTAGGCTTTCTAGGAGTATATAATCATAGTGTGCCCCGATTGTCACGCTGCGCCACGGGGTCGTGAGAAAACAAAGACATCCAGATGAATAAGATGACGGAAAGCAAACGCCCACGACAATTGAAACGTCAACAAGGCAAAAAAAGAAGGGATGCAACACGAGGACTTCCCAGGAGGTCACCCATCCTAGTACTACTCTCGCCCAAACTCGCTTAACTTCGGAGTTCTGATGGGATCCGGTGCATGTGAGTTGGTATGATCGCATCCGTTAGCTTATAACGCCTAAAAGTATATAAGCCACGTTTCAGCCATGCCATATGACCATGGGTTGGCTATCCAACGCCCCCCGCATGAAATGGCATGGCCTGTCAGGCCTTGTCGTCGCCACCCCTACCATGTGTCGCGCGCAGGCCTGCCGAACTGCCGGTTCCGATCGGCTGTGGGGCCTACCTTACGATAATTGAACCAAAACAAAAAAAAACAAAAAAACTGACAACGTTAAGAACAACCCCAATAATTTCGGCAGTGGGCGTCGAGTCCTGTTGTTTTTTCGCTTTCGTTCGTTTGCGGTGCCCGGTTAATTGGAGACGAGCTCCACGGGGTGATGTAGGACAGATGGCGTAAGTTATTGGAGAGGAGCTGGACCGACGCGCGTGCAACGGCAAATCGGGCAAACCGCTGATCTGGGCTCCCACCTCAGAATTGGGCCCACGAACCGTCGATTCGAAGGCAACGGCGTCGCGAGTAAAACTCATTGCGTTGCCATGAGTCGTGGGCTTTTTCGGGCATCCGACGTCGTCTACTAGCCCGAAATCCAGTTTTTGAAGTTTTTGGTAACTGTGTTATTTTCCTATTTTAATTCCTTCGTTAATCCTAGGCTTTCTAGGAGTATATAATCATAGTGTGCCCCGATTGTCACGCTGCGCCACGGGGTCGTGAGAAAACAAAGACATCCAGATGAATAAGATGACGGAAAGCAAACGCCCACGACAATTGAAACGTCAACAAGGCAAAAAAAGAAGGGATGCAACACGAGGACTTCCCAGGAGGTCACCCATCCTAGTACTACTCTCGCCCAAACTCGCTTAACTTCGGAGTTCTGATGGGATCCGGTGCATGTGAGTTGGTATGATCGCATCCGTTAGCTTATAACGCCTAAAAGTATATAAGCCACGTTTCAGCCATGCCATATGACCATGGGTTGGCTATCCAACGCCCCCCGCATGAAATGGCCTGGCCTGTCAGGCCTTGTCGTCGCCACCCCTACCATGTGTCGCGCGCAGGCCTGCCGAACTGCCGGTTCCGATCGGCTGTGGGGCCTACCTTACGATAATTGAACCAAAACAAAAAAAAACAAAAAAACTGACAACGTTAAGAACAACCCCAATAATTTCGGCAGTGGGCGTCGAGTCCTGTTGTTTTTTCGCTTTCGTTCGTTTGCGGTGCCCGGTTAATTGGAGACGAGCTCCACGGGGTGATGTAGGACAGATGGCGTAAGTTATTGGAGAGGAGCTGGACCGACGCGCGTGCAACCGCAAATCGGGCAAACCGCTGATCTGGGCTCCGACCTCAGAATTGGGCCCACGAACCGTCGATTCGAAGGCAACGGCGTCGCGAGTAAAACTCATTGCGTTGCCATGAGTCGTGGGCTTTTTCGGGCATCCGACGTCGTCTACTAGCCCGAAATCCAGTTTTTGAAGTTTTTGGTAACTGTGTTATTTTCCTATTTTAATTTCTTCGTTAATCCTAGGCTTTCTAGGAGTATATAATCATAGTGTGCCCCGATTGTCACGCTGCGCCACGGGGTCGTGAGAAAACAAAGACATCCAGATGAATAAGATGACGGAAAGCAAACGCCCACGACAATTGAAACGTCAACAAGGCAAAAAAAGAAGGGATGCAACACGAGGACTTCCCAGGAGGTCACCCATCCTAGTACTACTCTCGCCCAAACTCGCTTAACTTCGGAGTTCTGATGGGATCCGGTGCAAGTGAGTTGGTATGATCGCATCCGTTAGCTTATAACGCCTAAAAGTATATAAGCCACGTTTCAGCCATGCCATATGACCATGGGTTGGCTATCCAACGCCCCCCGCATGAAATGGCATGGCCTGTCAGGCCTTGTCGTCGCCACCCCTACCATGTGTCGCGCGCAGGCCTGCCGAACTGCCGGTTCCGATCGGCTGTGGGGCCTACCTTACGATAATTGAACCAAAACAAAAAAAAACAAAAAAACTGACAACGTTAAGAACAACCCCAATAATTTCGGCAGTGGGCGTCGAGTCCTGTTGTTTTTTCGCTTTCGTTCGTTTGCGGTGCCCGGTTAATTGGAGACGAGCTCCACGGGGTGATGTAGGACAGATGGCGTAAGTTATTGGAGAGGAGCTGGACCGACGCGCGTGCAACGGCAAATCGGGCAAACCGCTGATCTGGGCTCCCACCTCAGAATTGGGCCCACGAACCGTCGATTCGAAGGCAACGGCGTCGCGAGTAAAACTCATTGCGTTGCCATGAGTCGTGGGCTTTTTCGGGCATCCGACGTCGTCTACTAGCCCGAAATCCAGTTTTTGAAGTTTTTGGTAACTGTGTTATTTTCCTATTTTAATTCCTTCGTTAATCCTAGGCTTTCTAGGAGTATATAATCATAGTGTGCCCCGATTGTCACGCTGCGCCACGGGGTCGTGAGAAAACAAAGACATCCAGATGAATAAGATGACGGAAAGCAAACGCCCACGACAATTGAAACGTCAACAAGGCAAAAAAAGAAGGGATGCAACACGAGGACTTCCCAGGAGGTCACCCATCCTAGTACTACTCTCGCCCAAACTCGCTTAACTTCGGAGTTCTGATGGGATCCGGTGCATGTGAGTTGGTATGATCGCATCCGTTAGCTTATAACGCCTAAAAGTATATAAGCCACGTTTCAGCCATGCCATATGACCATGGGTTGGCTATCCAACGCCCCCCGCATGAAATGGCATGGCCTGTCAGGCCTTGTCGTCGCCACCCCTACCATGTGTCGCGCGCAGGCCTGCCGAACTGCCGGTTCCGATCGGCTGTGGGGCCTACCTTACGATAATTGAACCAAAACAAAAAAAAACAAAAAAACTGACAACGTTAAGAACAACCCCAATAATTTCGGCAGTGGGCGTCGAGTCCTGTTGTTTTTTCGCTTTCGTTCGTTTGCGGTGCCCGGTTAATTGGAGACGAGCTCCACGGGGTGATGTAGGACAGATGGCGTAAGTTATTGGAGAGGAGCTGGACCGACGCGCGTGCAACGGCAAATCGGGCAAACCGCTGATCTGGGCTCCCACCTCAGAATTGGGCCCACGAACCGTCGATTCGAAGGCAACGGCGTCGCGAGTAAAACTCATTGCGTTGCCATGAGTCGTGGGCTTTTTCGGGCATCCGACGTCGTCTACTAGCCCGAAATCCAGTTTTTGAAGTTTTTGGTAACTGTGTTATTTTCCTATTTTAATTCCTTCGTTAATCCTAGGCTTTCTAGGAGTATATAATCATAGTGTGCCCCGATTGTCACGCTGCGCCACGGGGTCGTGAGAAAACAAAGACATCCAGATGAATAAGATGACGGAAAGCAAACGCCCACGACAATTGAAACGTCAACAAGGCAAAAAAAGAAGGGATGCAACACGAGGACTTCCCAGGAGGTCACCCATCCTAGTACTACTCTCGCCCAAACTCGCTTAACTTCGGAGTTCTGATGGGATCCGGTGCATGTGAGTTGGTATGATCGCATCCGTTAGCTTATAACGCCTAAAAGTATATAAGCCACGTTTCAGCCATGCCATATGACCATGGGTTGGCTATCCAACGCCCCCCGCATGAAATGGCATGGCCTGTCAGGCCTTGTCGTCGCCACCCCTACCATGTGTCGCGCGCAGGCCTGCCGAACTGCCGGTTCCGATCGGCTGTGGGGCCTACCTTACGATAATTGAACCAAAACAAAAAAAAACAAAAAAACTGACAACGTTAAGAACAACCCCAATAATTTCGGCAGTGGGCGTCGAGTCCTGTTGTTTTTTCGCTTTCGTTCGTTTGCGGTGCCCGGTTAATTGGAGACGAGCTCCACGGGGTGATGTAGGACAGATGGCGTAAGTTATTGGAGAGGAGCTGGACCGACGCGCGTGCAACGGCAAATCGGGCAAACCGCTGATCTGGGCTCCCACCTCAGAATTGGGCCCACGAACCGTCGATTCGAAGGCAACGGCGTCGCGAGTAAAACTCATTGCGTTCCCATGAGTCGTGGGCTTTTTCGGGCATCCGACGTCGTCTACTAGCCCGAAATCCAGTTTTTGAAGTTTTTGGTAACTGTGTTATTTTCCTATTTTAATTCCTTCGTTAATCCTAGGCTTTCTAGGAGTATATAATCATAGTGTGCCCCGATTGTCACGCTGCGCCACGGGGTCGTGAGAAAACAAAGACATCCAGATGAATAAGATGACGGAAAGCAAACGCCCACGACAATTGAAACGTCAACAAGGCAAAAAAAGAAGGGATGCAACACGAGGACTTCCCAGGAGGTCACCCATCCTAGTACTACTCTCGCCCAAACTCGCTTAACTTCGGAGTTCTGATGGGATCCGGTGCATGTGAGTTGGTATGATCGCATCCGTTAGCTTATAACGCCTAAAAGTATATAAGCCACGTTTCAGCC
This sequence comes from Prunus avium, assembly GCF_965620075.1. Lineage (NCBI taxonomy): Eukaryota > Viridiplantae > Streptophyta > Magnoliopsida > Rosales > Rosaceae > Prunus > Prunus avium. The sequence continues at coordinate 10,650,196 of NC_142291.1, forward strand.
ATGCCATATGACCATGGGTTGGCTATCCAACGCCCCCCGCATGAAATGGCATGGCCTGTCAGGCCTTGTCGTCGCCACCCCTACCATGTGTCGCGCGCAGGCCTGCCGAACTGCCGGTTCCGATCGGCTGTGGGGCCTACCTTACGATAATTGAACCAAAACAAAAAAAAACAAAAAAACTGACAACGTTAAGAACAACCCCAATAATTTCGGCAGTGGGCGTCGAGTCCTGTTGTTTTTTCGCTTTCGTTCGTTTGCGGTGCCCGGTTAATTGGAGACGAGCTCCACGGGGTGATGTAGGACAGATGGCGTAAGTTATTGGAGAGGAGCTGGACCGACGCGCGTGCAACGGCAAATCGGGCAAACCGCTGATCTGGGCTCCCACCTCAGAATTGGGCCCACGAACCGTCGATTCGAAGGCAACGGCGTCGCGAGTAAAACTCATTGCGTTGCCATGAGTCGTGGGCTTTTTCGGGCATCCGACGTCGTCTACTAGCCCGAAATCCAGTTTTTGAAGTTTTTGGTAACTGTGTTATTTTCCTATTTTAATTCCTTCGTTAATCCTAGGCTTTCTAGGAGTATATAATCATAGTGTGCCCCGATTGTCACGCTGCGCCACGGGGTCGTGAGAAAACAAAGACATCCAGATGAATAAGATGACGGAAAGCAAACGCCCACGACAATTGAAACGTCAACAAGGCAAAAAAAGAAGGGATGCAACACGAGGACTTCCCAGGAGGTCACCCATCCTAGTACTACTCTCGCCCAAACTCGCTTAACTTCGGAGTTCTGATGGGATCCGGTGCATGTGAGTTGGTATGATCGCATCCGTTAGCTTATAACGCCTAAAAGTATATAAGCCACGTTTCAGCCATGTCATATGACCATGGGTTGGCTATCCAACGCCCCCCGCATGAAATGGCATGGCCTGTCAGGCCTTGTCGTCGCCACCCCTACCATGTGTCGCGCGCAGGCCTGCCGAACTGCCGGTTCCGATCGGCTGTGGGGCCTACCTTACGATAATTGAACCAAAACAAAAAAAAACAAAAAAACTGACAACGTTAAGAACAACCCCAATAATTTCGGCAGTGGGCGTCGAGTCCTGTTGTTTTTTCGCTTTCGTTCGTTTGCGGTGCCCGGTTAATTGGAGACGAGCTCCACGGGGTGATGTAGGACAGATGGCGTAAGTTATTGGAGAGGAGCTGGACCGACGCGCGTGCAACGGCAAATCGGGCAAACCGCTGATCTGGGCTCCCACCTCAGAATTGGGCCCACGAACCGTCGATTCGAAGGCAACGGCGTCGCGAGTAAAACTCATTGCGTTGCCATGAGTCGTGGGCTTTTTCGGGCATCCGACGTCGTCTACTAGCCCGAAATCCAGTTTTTGAAGTTTTTGGTAACTGTGTTATTTTCCTATTTTAATTCCTTCGTTAATCCTAGGCTTTCTAGGAGTATATAATCATAGTGTGCCCCGATTGTCACGCTGCGCCACGGGGTCGTGAGAAAACAAAGACATCCAGATGAATAAGATGACGGAAAGCAAACGCCCACGACAATTGAAACGTCAACAAGGCAAAAAAAGAAGGGATGCAACACGAGGACTTCCCAGGAGGTCACCCATCCTAGTACTACTCTCGCCCAAACTCGCTTAACTTCGGAGTTCTGATGGGATCCGGTGCATGTGAGTTGGTATGATCGCATCCGTTAGCTTATAACGCCTAAAAGTATATAAGCCACGTTTCAGCCATGCCATATGACCATGGGTTGGCTATCCAACGCCCCCCGCATGAAATGGCATGGCCTGTCAGGCCTTGTCGTCGCCACCCCTAACATGTGTCGCGCGCAGGCCTGCCGAACTGCCGGTTCCGATCGGCTGTGGGGCCTACCTTACGATAATTGAACCAAAACAAAAAAAAAACAAAAAAACTGACAACGTTAAGAACAACCCCAATAATTTCGGCAGTGGGCGTCGAGTCCTGTTGTTTTTTCGCTTTCGTTCGTTTGCGGTGCCCGGTTAATTGGAGACGAGCTCCACGGGGTGATGTAGGACAGATGGCGTAAGTTATTGGAGAGGAGCTGGACCGACGCGCGTGCAACCGCAAATCGGGCAAACCGCTGATCTGGGCACCGACCTCGGAATTGGGCCCACGAACCGTCGATTCGAAGGCAACGGCGTCGCTAGTAAAACTCATTGCGTTGCCATGAGTCGTGGGCTTTTTCGGGCATCCGACGTCGTTTACTAGCCCGAAATCCAGTTTTTGAAGTTTTTGGTAACTGTGTTATTTTCCTATTTTAATTCCTTCGTTAATCCTAGGCTTTCTAGGAGTATTTAATCATAGTGTGCCCCGATTGTCACGCTGCGCCACGGGGTCGTGATAAAACAAAGACATCCAGATGAATAAGATGACGGAAAGCAAACGCCCACGACAATTGAAACGTCAACAAGGCAAAAAAAGAAGGGATGCAACACGAGGACTTTCCAGGAGGTCACCCATCCTAGTACTACTCTCGCCCAAACTCGCTTAACTTCGGAGTTCTGATGGGATCCGGTGCATGTGAGTTGGTATGATCGCATCCGTTAGCTTATAACGCCTAAAAGTATATAAGCCACGTTTGAGCCATGCCATATGACCATGGGTTGGCTATCCAACGCACTCCCGCATGAAATGGCATCGTCGCCACCCCTACCATGTGTCGCGCGCAGGCCTGCCGAACTGCCGGTTCCGATCGGCTGTGGGGCCTACCTTACGATAATTGAACCAAAACAAAAAAAAACAAAAAAACTGACAACGTTAAGAACAACCCCAATAATTTCGACAGTGGGCGTCGAGTCCTGTTGTTTTTTCGCTTTCGTTCGTTTGCGGTGCCCGGTTAATTGGAGACGAGCTCCACGGGGTGATGTAGGACAGATGGCGTAAGTTATTGGAGAGGAGCTGGACCGACGCGCGTGCAACAGCAAATCGGGCAAACCGCTGATCTGGGCTCCGACCTCAGAATTGGGCCCACGAACCGTCGATTCGAAGGCAACGGCGTCGCTAGTAAAACTCATTGCGTTGCCATGAGTCGTGGGCTTTTTCGGGCATCCGACGTCGTTTACTAGCCCGAAATCCAGTTTTTGAAGTTTTTGGTAACTGTGTTATTTTCCTATTTTAATTCCTTCGTTAATCCTAGGCTTTCTAGGAGTATTTAATCATAGTGTGCCCCGATTGTCACGCTGCGCCACGGGGTCGTGATAAAACAAAGACATCCAGATGAATAAGATGACGGAAAGCAAACGCCCACGACAATTGAAACGTCAACAAGGCAAAAAAAGAAGGGATGCAACACGAGGACTTTCCAGGAGGTCACCCATCCTAGTACTACTCTCGCCCAAACTCGCTTAACTTCGGAGTTCTGATGGGATCCGGTGCATGTGAGTTGGTATGATCGCATCCGTTAGCTTATAACGCCTAAAAGTATATAAGCCACGTTTGAGCCATGCCATATGACCATGGGTTGGTTATCCAACGCACTCCCGCATGAAATGGCATCGTCGCCACCCCTACCATGTGTCGCGCGCAGGCCTGCCGAACTGCCGGTTCCGATCGGCTGTGGGGCCTACCTTACGATAATTGAACCAAAACAAAAAAAAACAAAAAAACTGACAACGTTAAGAACAACCCCAATAATTTCGGCAGTGGGCGTCGAGTCCTGTTGTTTTTTCGCTTTCGTTCGTTTGCGGTGCCCGGTTAATTGGAGACGAGCTCCACGGGGTGATGTAGGACAGATGGCGTAAGTTATTGGAGAGGAGCTGGACCGACGCGCGTGCAACGGCAAATCGGGCAAACCGCTGATCTGGGCTCCGACCTCAGAATTGGGCCCACGAACAGTCGATTCGAAGGCAACTGCTTCGCGAGTAAAACTCATTGCGTTGCCATGAGTCGTGGGCTTTTTCGGGCATCCGACGTCGTTTACTAGCCCGAAATCCAGTTTTTGAAGTTTTTGGTAACTGTGTTATTTTCCTATTTTAATTCCTTCGTTAATCCTAGGCTTTCTAGGAGTATTTAATCATAGTGTGCCCCGATTGTCACGCTGCGCCAAGGGGTCGTGATAAAACAAACACATCCAGATGAATAAGATGACGGAAAGCAAACGCCCACGACAATTGAAACGTCAACAAGGCAAAAAAAGAAGGGATGCAACACGAGGACTTCCCAGGAGGTCACCCATCCTAGTACTACTCTCGCCCAAACTCGCTTAACTTCAGAGTTCTGATGGGATCCGGTGCATGTGAGTTGGTATGATCGCATCCATTAGCTTATAACGCCTAAAACTATATAAGCCACGTTTGAGCCATGCCATATGACCATGGGTTGGCTATCCAACGCCCCCCGCATGAAATGGCATGGCCTGTCAACCCTTGTCGTCGCCACCCCTACCACGTGTCGCGCGCAGGCCTGCCGAACTGCCGGTTCCGATCGGCTGTGGGGCCTACCTTATGATAATTGAACCAAAACAAAAAAAACAAAAAAACTGACAACGTTAAGAACAACCCCAATAATTTCGGCAGTGGGCGTCGAGTCCTGTTGTTTTTTCGCTTTCGTTCGTTTACGGTGCCCGGTTAATTGGAGACGAGCTCCACGGGGTGATGTAGGACAGATGGCGTAAGTTATTGGAGAGGAGCTGGACCGACGCGCGTGCAACGGCAAATCGGGCAAACCGCTGATCTGGGCTCCGACCTCAGAATTGGGCCCACGAACAGTCGATTCGAAGGCAACGGCTTCGCGAGTAAAACTCATTGCGTTGCCATGAGTCGTGGGCTTTTTCGGGCATCCGACGTCGTTTACTAGCCCGAAATCCAGTTTTTGAAGTTTTTGGTAACTGTGTTATTTTCCTATTTTAATTCCTTCGTTAATCCTAGGCTTTCTAGGAGTATTTAATCATAGTGTGCCCCGATTGTCACGCTGCGCCAAGGGGTCGTGATAAAACAAAGACATCCAGATGAATAAGATGACGGAAAGCAAACGCCCACGACAATTGAAACGTCAACAAGGCAAAAAACGAAGGGATGCAACACGAGGACTTCCCAGGAGGTCACCCATCCTAGTACTACTCTCGCCCAAACTCGCTTAACTTCGGAGTTCTGATGGGATCCGGTGCATGTGAGTTGGTATGATCGCATCCGTTAGCTTATAACGCCTAAAAGTATATAAGCCACGTTTGAGCCATGCCTTATGACCATGGGTTGGCTATCCAACGCCCCCCGCATGAAATGGCATGGCCTGTCAAGCCATGTCGTCGCCACCCCTACCACGTGTCGCGCGCAGGCCTGCCGAACTGCCGGTTCCGATCGGCTGTGGGGCCTACCTTACGATAATTGAACCAAAACAAAAAAAACAAAAAAACTGACAACGTTAAGAACAACCCCAATAATTTCGGCAGTGGGCGTCGAGTCCTGTTGTTTTTTCGCTTTCGTTCGTTTACGGTGCCCGGTTAATTGGAGACGAGCTCCACGGGGTGATGTAGGACAGATGGCGTAAGTTATTGGAGAGGAGCTGGACCGACGCGCGTGCAACGGCAAATCGGGCAAACCGCTGATCTGGGCTCAGACCTCAGAATTGGGCCCACGAACAGTCGATTCGAAGGCAACGGCTTCGCGAGTAAAACTCATTGCGTTGCCATGAGTCGTGGGCTTTTTCGGGCATCCGACGTCGTTTACTAGCCCGAAATCCAGTTTTTGAAGTTTTTGGTAACTGTGTTATTTTCCTATTTTAATTCCTTCGTTAATCCTAGGCTTTCTAGGAGTATTTAATCATAGTGTGCCCCGATTGTCACGCTGCGCCACGGGGTCGTGATAAAACAAAGACATCCAGATGAATAAGATGACGGAAAGCAAACGCCCACGACAATTGAAACGTCAACAAGGCAAAAAACGAAGGGATGCAACACGAGGACTTCCCAGGAGGTCACCCATCCTAGTACTACTCTCGCCCAAACTCGCTAAACTTCGGAGTTCTGATGGGATCCGGTGCATGTGAGTTGGTATGATCGCATCCGTTAGCTTATAACGCCTAAAAGTATATAAGCCACGTTTGAGCCATGCCGTATGACCATGGGTTGGCTACCCAACGCCCCTCGCATGAAATGGCATGGCCTGTCAAGCCTTGTCGTCGGCACCCCTACCATGTGTCGCGCGCAGGCCTGCCGAACTGCCGGTTCCGATCGGCTGTGGGGCCTACCTTACTATAATTGAACCAAAACAAAAAAAACAAAAAAACTGACAACGTTAAGAACAACCCCAATAATTTCGGCAGTGGGCGTCGAGTCCTGTTGTTTTTTCGCTTTCGTTCGTTTGCGGTGCCCGGTTAATTGGAGACGAGCTCCACGGGGTGATGTAGGACAGATGGCGTAAGTTATTGGAGAGGAGCTGGACCGACGCGCGTGCAACGGCAAATCGGGCAAACCGCTGATCTGGGCTCCGACCTCAGAATTGGGCCCACGAACCGTCGATTCGAAGGCAACGGCGTCGCGAGTAAAACTCATTGCGTTGCCATGAGTCGTGGGCTTTTTCGGGCATCCGACTTCGTTTACTTGCCCGAAATCCAGTTTTTGAAGTTTTTGGTAACTGTGTTATTTTCCTATTTTAATTCCTTCGTTACTCCTAGGCTTTCTAGGAGTATTTAATCATAGTGTGCCCCGATTGTCACGCTGCGCCAAGGGGTCGTGATAAAACAAAGACATCCAGATGAATAAGATGACGGAAAGCAAACGCCCACGACAATTGAAACGTCAACAAGGCAAAAAAAGAAGGGATGCAACACGAGGACTTCCCAGGAGGTCACCCATCCTAGTACTACTCTCGCCCAAACTCGCTTAACTTCGGAGTTCTGATGGGATCCGGTGCATGTGAGTTGGTATGATCGCATCCGTTAGCTTATAACGCCTAAAAGTATATAAGCCACGTTTGAGCCATGCCATATGACCATGGGTTGGCTATCCAACGCCCCCCGCATGAAATGGCATGGCCTGTCAAGCCTTGTCGTCGCCACCCCTACCACGTGTCGCGCGCAGGCCTGCCGAACTGCCGGTTCCGATCGGCTGTGGGGCCTACCTTACGATAATTGAACCAAAACAAAAAAAACAAAAAAACTGACAACGTTAAGAACAACCCCAATAATTTCGGCAGTGGGCGTCGAGTCCTGCTGTTTTTTCGCTTTCGTTCGTTTGCGGTGCCCGGTTAATTGGAGACGAGCTCCACGGGGTGATGTAGGACAGATGGCGTAAGTTATTGGAGAGGAGCTGGACCGACGCGCGTGCAACGGCAAATCGGGCAAACCGCTGATCTGGGCTCCGACCTCAGAATTGGGCCCACGAACCGTCGATTCGAAGGCAACGGCGTCGCGAGTAAAACTCATTGCGTTGCCATGAGTCGTGGGCTTTTTCGGGCATCCGACTTCGCTTACTAGCCCGAAATCCAGTTTTTGAAGTTTTTGGTAACTGTGTTATTTTCCTATTTTAATTCCTTCGTTAATCCTAGGCTTTCTTGGAGTATTTAATCATAGTGTGCCCCGATTGTCACGCTGCGCCAAGGGGTCGTGATAAAACAAAGACATCCAGATGAATAAGATGACGGAAAGTAAACGCCCACGACAATTGAAACGTCAACAAGGCAAAAAAAGAAGGGATGCAACATGAGGACTTCCCAGGAGGTCACCCATCCTAGTACTACTCTCGCCCGAACTCGCTTAACTTCGGAGATCTAATGGGATCCGGTGCATGTGAGTTGGTATGATCGCATCCGTTAGCTTATAACGCCTAAAAGTATATAAGCCACGTTTGAGCCATGCCATATGACCATGGGTTGGCTATCCAACGCCCCCCGCATGAAATGGCATGGCCTGTCAAGCCTTGTCGTCGCCACCCCTACCACGTGTCGCGCGCAGGCCTGCCGAACTGCCGGTTCCGATCGGCTGTGGGGCCTACCTTACGATAATTGAACCAAAACAAAAAAAACAAAAAAACTGACAACGTTAAGAACAACCCCAATAATTTCGGCAGTGGGCGTCGAGTCCTGCTGTTTTTTCGCTTTCGTTCGTTTGCGGTGCCCGGTTAATTGGAGACGATCTCCACGGGGTGATGTAGGACAGATGGCGTAAGTTATTGGAGAGGAGCTGGACCGACGCGCGTGCAACGGAAAATCGGGCAAACCGCTGATCTGGGCTCCGACCTCAGAATTGGGCCCACGAACCGTCGATTCGAAGGCAACGGCGTCGCGAGTAAAACTCATTGCGTTGCCATGAGTCGTGGGCTTTTTCGGGCATCCGACGTCGTTTACTAGCCCGAAATCCAGTTTTTGAAGTTTTTGGTAACTGTGTTATTTTCCTATTTTAATTCCTTCGTTAATCCTAGGCTTTCTAGGAGTATTTAATCATAGTGTGCCCCGATTGTCACGCTGCGCCAAGGGGTCGTGATAAAACAAAGACATCCAGATGAATAAGATGACGGAAAGCAAACGCCCACGACAATTGAAACGTCAACAAGGCAAAAAAAGAAGGGATGCAACACGAGGACTTCCCAGGAGGTCACCCATCCTAGTACTACTCTCGCCCAAACTCGCTTAACTTCGGAGTTCTGATGGGATCCGGTGCATGTGAGTTGGTATGATCGCATCCGTTAGCTTATAACGCCTAAAAGTATATAAGCCACGTTTGAGCCATGCCATATGACCATGGGTTGGCTATCCAACGCCCCCCGCATGAAATGGCATGGCCTGTCAAGCCTTGTCGTCGCCACCCCTACCACGTGTCGCGCGCAGGCCTGCCGAACTGCCGGTTCCGATCGGCTGTGGGGCCTACCTTACGATAATTGAACCAAAACAAAAAAAACAAAAAAACTGACAACGTTAAGAACAACCCCAATAATTTCGGCAGTGGGCGTCGAGTCCTGCTGTTTTTTCGCTTTCGTTCGTTTGCGGTGCCCGGTTAATTGGAGACGAGCTCCACGGGGTGATGTAGGACAGATGGCGTAAGTTATTGGAGAGGAGCTGGACCGACGCGCGTGCAACGGAAAATCGGGCAAACCGCTGATCTGGGCTCCGACCTCAGAATTGGGCCCACGAACCGTCGATTCGAAGGCAACGGCGTCGCGAGTAAAACTCGTTGCGTTGCCATGAGTCGTGGGCTTTTTCGGGCATCCGACGTCGTTTACTAGCCCGAAATCCAGTTTTTGAAGTTTTTGGTAACTGTGTTATTTTCCTATTTTAATTCCTTCGTGAATCCTAGGCTTTCTAGGAGTATTTAATCATAGTGTGCCCCGATTGTCACGCTGCGCCAAGGGGTCGTGATAAAACAAAGACATCCAGATGAATAAGATGACGGAAAGCAAACGCCCACGACAATTGAAACGTCAACAAGGCAAAAAAAGAAGGGATGCAACACGAGGACTTCCCAGGAGGTCACCCATCCTAGTACTACTCTCGCCCAAACTCGCTTAACTTCGGAGTTCTGATGGGATCCGGTGCATGTGAGTTGGTATGATCGCATCCGTTAGCTTATAACGCCTAAAAGTATATAAGCCACGTTTGAGCCATGCCATATGACCATGAGTTGGCTATCCAACGCCCCCTGCATGAAATGGCATGGCCTGTCAAGCCTTGTCGTCGCCACCCCTACCACGTGTCACGCGCAGGCCTGCCGAACTGCCGGTTCCGATCGGCTGTGGGGCCTACCTTACGATAATTGAACCAAAACAAAAAAAACAAAAAAACTGACAACGTTAAGAACAACCCCAATAATTTCGGCAGTGGGCATCGAGTCCTGCTGTTTTTTCGCTTTCGTTCGTTTGCGGTGCCCGGTTAATTGGAGACGAGCTCCACGGGGTGATGTAGGACAGATGGCGTAAGTTATTGGAGAGGAGCTGGACCGACGCGCGTGCAACGGAAAATCGGGCAAACCGCTGATCTGGGCTCCGACCTCAGAATTGGGCCCACGAACCGTCGATTCGAAGGCAACGGCGTCGCGAGTAAAACTCGTTGCGTTGCCATGAGTCGTGGGCTTTTTCGGGCATCCGACGTCGTTTACTAGCCCGAAATCCAGTTTTTGAAGTTTTTGGTAACTGTGTTATTTTCCTATTTTAATTCCTTCGTTAATCCTAGGCTTTCTTGGAGTATTTAATCATAGTGTGCCCCGATTGTCACGCTGCGCCAAGGGGTCGTGATAAAACAAAGACATCCAGATGAATAAGATGACTTAAAGCAAACGCCCACGACAATTGAAACGTCAACAAGGCAAAAAAAGAAGGGATGCAACACGAGGACTTCCCAGGAGGTCACCCATCCTAGTACTACTCTCGTCCAAACTCGCTTAACTTCGGAGTTCTGATGGGATCCGGTGCATGTGAGTTGGTATGATCGCATCCTTAGCTTATAACGCCTAAAAGTATATAAGCCACGTTTGAGCCATGCCATATGACCATGGGTTGCCTATCCAACCCCCCCCGCATGAAATGGCATGGCCTGTCAAGCCTTGTCGTCGCCACCCCTACCACGTGTCGCGCGCAGGCCTGCCGAACTGCCAGTTCCGATCGGCTGTGGGGCCTACCTTACGATAATTGAACCAAAACAAAAAAAACAAAAAAACTGACAACGTTAAGAACAACCCCAATAATTTCGGCAGTGGGGGTCGAGTCCTGCTGTTTTTTCGCTTTCGTTCGTTTGCGGTGCCCGGTTAATTGGAGACGAGCTCCACGGGGTGATGTAGGACAGATGGCGTAAGTTATTGGAGAGGAGCTGGACCGACGCGCGTGCAACGGCAAATCGGGCAAACCGCTGATCTGGGCTCCTGTTCGGTTCATTTTTACACATGATTTTTCATGTTATTCACCCACTATTTTGAGTTAGTTCTTGACATTTTATAGCTTTTTACTTCCTTTTTGTGTTTTCTTAGATTTTACCTTGGTTGGAATGAAAATGAGCTAAAAGTGCACTATTTGTTATAATTTCTGTTTTTGTTCATTTTCGTAGGTCAACTTCTTGGCCTGGGATCAACATGCTCCGGTGCTCGGATGAGGTCATGATCTTCACGAGACTTGTTCCAATGGATGTTAACTACAACATATCCAAATTTGAGCTCCATTGGACAAGTATTGCCCATCCAACCAATCCAGCATGTTACCACAGCTCTGAAAATCCGAACTTGGCCAGCTTTTACCTCCTTTGTGTTATTTTGATTTTCTTGTTACCATAACTCTTGGTAACAAGAAGTTACCTTAGCTTTGAGATAATTTCTGAAGCAATTGGCATCTTTGTGAGGACAAAGCTTCATGATGGCAAGGGGACAATGGGCTAAGGCTTTATCAAAGGTGGTAGTTTTATATTAAAAGGTAAAAGCTGGAAAGGAGGAGAGAGGGAGGAGAAGTCAAAGGGCAATCTGATTTGGGGGAGCTTTGCAACGGGAGAGAGAGGCTATTCCATCAGTCTACACATTGAGAGCAGATTTTGGAGAGTTGGAGCTAAGAGAAAGCCAAGGTGCAGCCAAGAAAAGTGGAGAAGAAGACTTCCACCATTGATGATCTTGAAGCTCTCATCATTTTCTGAAAATCTGTAAACTCTTTCTAATTTCATTTTGAGTTTGTATTTGAAATAAGTATGAGCAACTAAACTCCATAGCTAGGGCTTAGGTTGAAGCCCTAAACATGATTACCTTATTGTTTTGATGCTTGAGTGTATGAATTTCTAAATATTGTTGATGAATTCCAATTCACCAAATTAATCTATCCTTGATGTGTGTTTTTCCTTGGTTGGCCATCTTTGAAAGCATGCCTCTTGAGATTGTTGGGATTATGTGTATCTTCATGTTTTCCTAAGCAATAGATGGATGGAGTAAGAACCATCCATGTGAATTGGTTTCTTGAATACCTAATGTAAACACCATGCTATTAGGATTCTTGTGATGTTCATATTCTCTTTGAACTTAATGGGTTTTCCTTGTAATCGAATCGAAGTACGAACCATACCTAGGTTCGGTTACGAGGAGAGCACAAGTATTGTAGCACGAACCATGCACTTTACGTATATTAGAGAGAATCAATGCGTCTTGAGCCACGACCCATGGTCTTGATTGCGAACATTTTCATCAACACGTTTAGAGTTCATCACTTGAGTATTCATGAACTTTGGTAGAATTGTTTAGGGTGGATTCCGAAACCCTAGTGTGTGTCACATTTTAATTTCACATCTTGATAATTCATCTATGCCATTCTTGTTAAATTTAGAGTTCATTTACATTCATGCAATAGAAATAGGTCACTTGAAACAAATCAAAACACCCCCCCCCCCCCAAAAATGTGTGTGTGAGTTGCGTGTTTGACACGTTTTGTGTCTTTGTTACTGAATTTTATTTGTTTCTGTAATAGTTTTGGACTTTTGGTCCGCGCTGTGTTCTTGAATTTTCTGTGCTGAATCCAACCGTATAAAGAACGTGACATTTGGATAAACGGTTGGAAAGTTATAGGCAAAACACTGGACAGAGGTCGAAACTGGAAAAACAGAGAAACGAATCTGCCCAAAAACGACCGGTCGTTACTGTTCAGCGACCGGTCGCACTGTTCATTGTTCATGGTACTATTCACAGGTGATAAAGTGGTGATAAAATGGCGATAGAAAATGCTGTTTGTGTTTTTGTTTAGTTTTCTTGTGTTGTTTCATTTCTTTTACACTTCTTTACTCATTTTTAGTTTCCATTTTGCATTTGTGCATTTGTGGTGTGTCAATTAAGTGTTCTTTACGTACTCAAATTAGAACTTATAGGAAGCCGACAAGTTCTTCGTGGGATCGACCCCGTACTTACATAATCCATACTTCAATAGATTCGTGCACTTGCGGGTATTTTTAATTGGTTGTTTGCACATTAATTTGTGTCCTCTTAGGAATGCAACAGCTCCGACCTCAGAATTGGGCCCACGAACCGTCGATTCGAAGGCAACAGCGTCGCGAGTAAAACTCATTGCGTTGCCATGAGTCGTGGGCTTTTTCGGGCATCCGACGTCGTTTACTAGCCCGAGATCCAGTTTTTGAAGTTTTTGGTAACTGTGTTATTTTCCTATTTTAATTCCTTCGTTAATCCTAGGCTTTCTAGGAGTATTTAATCATAGTGTGCCCCGATTGTCACGCTGCGCCAAGGGGTCGTGATAAAACAAAGACATCCAGATGAATAAGATGACGGAAAGCAAACGCCCACGACAATTGAAACGTCAACAAGGCAAAAAAAGAAGGGATGCAACACGAGGACTTCCCAGGAGGTCACCCATCCTAGTACTACTCTCGCCCAAACTCGCTTAACTTCGGAGTTCTGATGGGATCCGGTGCATGTGAGTTGGTATGATCGCATCCGTTAGCTTATAACGCCTAAAAGTATATAAGCCACGTTTGAGCCATGCCATATGACCATGGGTTGGCTATCCAACGCCCCCCGCATGAAATGGCATGGCCTGTCAAGCCTTGTCGTCGCCACCCCTACCACGTGTCGCGCGCAGGCCTGCCGAACTGCCGGTTCCGATCGGCTGTGGGGCCTACCTTACGATAATTGAACCAAAACAAAAAAAACAAAAAAACTGACAACGTTAAGAACAACCCCAATAATTTCGGCAGTGGGCGTCGAGTCCTGCTGTTTTTTCGCTTTCGTTCATTTGCGGTGCCCGGTTAATTGGAGACGAGCTCCACGGGGTGATGTAGGACAGATGGCGTAAGTTATTGGAGAGGAGCTGGACCGACGCGCGTGCAACGGCAAATCGGGCAAACCACTGATCTGGGCTCCGACCTCAGAATTGGCCCCACGAACCGTCGATTCGAAGGCAACGGCGTCGCGAGTAAAACTCATTGCGTTGCCATGAGTCGTGGGCTTTTTCGGGCATCCGACGTCGTTTACTAGCCCGAAATCCAGTTTTTGAAGTTTTTGGTAACTGTGTTATTTTCCTATTTTAATTCCTTCGTTAATCCTAGGCTTTCTAGGAGTATTTAATCATAGTGTGCCCCGATTGTCACGCTGCGCCAAGGGGTCGTGATAAAACAAAGACATCCAGATGAATAAGATGACGGAAAGCAAACGCCCACGACAATTGAAACGTCAACAAGGCAAAAAAAGAAGGGATGCAACACGAGGACTTCCCAGGAGGTCACCCATCCTAGTACTACTCTCGCCCAAACTCGGGTAACTTCGGAGTTCTGATGGGATCCGGTGCATGTGAGTTGGTATGATCGCATCCGTTAGCTTATAACGCCTAAAAGTATATAAGCCACGTTTGAGCCATGCCATATGACCATGGGTTGGCTATCTAACGCCCCCCGCATGAAATGGCATGGCCTGTCAAGCCTTGTCGTCGCCACCCCTACCATGTGTCGCGCGCAGCCCTGCCGAACTGCCGGTGCCGATCGGCTGTGGGGCCTACCTTACGATAATTGAACCAAAACAAAAAAAACAAAAAAACTGACAACGTTAAGAACAACCCCAATAATTTCGGCAGTGGGCGTCGAGTCCTGCTGTTTTTTCGCTTTCGTTCGTTTGCGGTGCCCGGTTAATTGGAGAGGAGCTCCACGGGGTGATGTAGGACAGATGGCGTAAGTTATTGGAGAGGAGCTGGACCGACGCGCGTGCAACGGCAAATCGGGCAAACCGCTGATCTGGGCTCCGACCTCAGAATTGGGCCCACGAACCGTCGATTCGAAGGCAACGGCGTCGCGAGTAAAACTCATCGCGTTGCCATGAGTCGTGGGCTTTTTCGGGCATCCGACGTCGTTTACTAGCCCGAAATCCAGTTTTTGAAGTTTTTGGTAACTGTGTTATTTTCCTATTTTAATTCCTTCGTTAATCCTAGGCTTTCTAGGAGTATTTAATCATAGTGTGCCCCGATTTTCACGCTGCGCCAAGGGGTCGTGATAAAACAAAGACATCCAGATGAATAAGATGACGGAAAGCAAACGCCCACGACAATTGAAACGTCAACAAGGCAAAAAAAGAAGGGATGCAACACGAGGACTTCCCAGGAGGTCACCCATCCTAGTACTACTCTCGCCCGAACTCGCTTCACTTCGGAGTTCTGATGGGATCCGGTGCATGTGAGTTGGTATGATCGCATCCGTTAGCTTATAACGCCTAAAAGTATATAAGCCACGTTTGAGCCATGCCATATGACCATGGGTTGGCTATCCAACGCCCCCCGCATGAAATGGCATGGCCTGTCAAGCCTTGTCGTCGCCACCCCTACCATGTGTCGCGCGCAGGCCTGCCGAACTGCCGGTTCCGATCGGCTGTGGGGCCTACCTTACGATAATTGAACCAAAACAAAAAAAACAAAAAAACTGACAACGCTAAGAACAACCCCAATAATTTCGGCAGTGGGGGTCGAGTCCTGTTGTTTTTTTGCTTTCGTTCGTTTGCGGTGCCCGGTTAATTGGAGAGGAGCTCCACGGGGTGATGTAGGACAGATGGCGTAAGTTATTGGAGAGGAGCTGGACCGACGCGCGTGCAACGGCAAATCGGGCAAACCGCTGATTTGGGCTCCGACCTCAGAATTGGGCCCACGAACCGTCGATTCGAAGGCAACGGCGTCACGAGTAAAACTCATTGCGGTGCAATGAGTCGTGGGCTTTTTCGGGCATCCGACGTCGTTTACTAGCCCGAAATCCAGTTTTTGAAGTTTTTGGTAACTGTGTTATTTTCCTATTTTAATTCCTTCGTTAATCCTAGGCTTTCTAGGAGTATTTAATCATAGTGTGCCCCGATTGTCACGCTGCGCCAAGGGGTCGTGATAAAACAAAGACATCCAGATGAATAAGATGACGGAAAGCAAACGCCCACGACAATTGAAACGTCAACAAGGCAAAAAAAGAAGGGATGCAACACGAGGACTTCCCAGGAGGTCACCCATCCTAGTACTACTCTCGCCCAAACTCGCTTAACTTCGGAGTTCTGATGGGATCCGGTGCATGTGAGTTGGTATGATCGCATCCGTTAGCTTATAACGCCTAAAAGTATATAAGCCACGTTTGAGCCATGCCATATGATCATGGGTTGGCTATCCAACGCCCCCCGCATGAAATGCCATGGCCTGTCAAGCCTTGTCGTCGCCACCCCTACCATGTGTCGCGCGCAGGCCTGCCGAACTGCCGGTTCCGCTCGGCTGTGGGGCCTACCTTACGATAATTGAACCAAAACAAAAAAAACAAAAAAACTGACAACGTTAAGAACAACCCCAATAATTTCGGCAGTGGGCGTCGAGTCCTGTTGTTTTTTCGCTTTCGTTGGTTTGCGGTGCCCGGTTAATTGGAGAGGAGCTCCACGGGGTGATGTAGGACAGATGGCGTAAGTTATTGGAGAGGAGCTGGACCGACGCGCGTGCAACGGCAAATCGGGCAAACCGCTGATCTGGGCTCCGACCTCTGAATTGGGCCCACGAACCGTCGATTCGAAGGCAACGGCGTCGCGAGTAAAACTCATTGCGTTGCCATGAGTCGTGGGCTTTTTCGGGCATCCGACGTCGTTTACTAGCCCGAAATACAGTTTTTGAAGTTTTTGGTAACTGTGTTATTTTCCTATTTTAATTCCTTCGTCAATCCTAGGCTTTCTAGGAGTATTTAATCATAGTGTGCCCCGATTGTCACGCTGCGCCAAGGGGTCGTGATAAAACAAAGACATCCAGATGAATAAGATGACGGAAAGCAAACGCCCACGACAATTGAAACGTCAACAAGGGAAAAAAAGAAGGGATGCAACACGAGGACTTCCCAGGAGGTCACCCATCCTAGTACTACTCTCGCCCAAACTCGCTTATCTTCGGAGTTCTGATGGGATCCGGTGCATGTGAGTTGGTATGATCGCATCCGTTAGCTTATAACGCCTAAAAGTATATAAGCCACGTTTGAGCCATGCCATATGACCATGGGTTGGCTATCCAACGCCCCCCGCATGAAATGGGATGCCGTCGCATGAAATGGCATGGCCTGTCAGGCCTTGTCGTCGCCACCCCTACCATGTGTCGCGCGCAGGCCTGCCGAACTGCCGGTTCCGATCGGCTGTGGGGCCTACCTTACGATAATTGAACCAAAACAAAAAAAAATAAAAAAACTGACAACGTTAAGAACAACCCCAATAATTTTGGCAGTGGGCGTCGAGTCCTGTTGTTTTTTCGCTTTCGTTCGTTTGCGGTGCCCGGTTAATTGGAGACGAGCTCCACGGGGTGATGTAGGACAGATGGCGTAAGTTATTGGAGAGGAGCTGGACCGACGCGCGTGCAACGGTAAATCGGGCAAACCGCTGATCTGGGCTCCGACCTCAAAATTGGCCCCACGAACCGACGATTCGAAGGCAACGGCGTCGCGAGTAAAACTCATTGCGTTGCTGTTGTGTAGATTTCAGCTGCACCAAAATGGATTAAGCTGCATCCTCAACTTGTGATACTCGCAAGTGCACGAGCCGTTCGGTAGTATAGCGTATGTAAGTGCGAGGTCGATCCCACGAGGATTGGTGATTGAATGATCCAATTCATTTTCCCTACACAAAACAGAAATGAAAAATAAAGGAAATAAATAAAACAAGGAAAGAAGAAATAACTAACTCAAGCAGATAAGTTCCCAAGTTCAATTAGATTAATGGATTGATTCTAGCTAAAGTATGATTAAGCCATGGTGTGTGGTCATAACCTTGTGTTCCTAATTCCCTAATTTGATCATTTGTTGTCTAACCTAAAATTAAGCATTAGGAACCCATTAAGCATAGAAGAACAATTTAAACAACCAAGTATGTATCTAATCCCTGTTGTCGAATGTCCATACATACTCTTCCTATTCATAGTTCAATTCGAATTAAAGCATGGTGTATACTCTTAATTCAAACCAAGATAGCTAACATGCAAGCCTAAATGGTGATCAATCATTCAAACTAGCATATTAACTTATAAGCATAATGAATAAGAACAAAAACCATAATTGAAACTTGGAAACTAATTAAACTTGAATACTTAAGAAAGAATGTACATTACAAGAAAAATAAATTACAACTAAGAAAACATTAAAGAAAGCTAGAATTGCTATCTCCTCAAAGAGTTCGTACGTTTCTTCTGGAGTTTTGGTTTTAAAAGAACCACCTGCAAAATTGGTGACTATATTATGACTAGAAGGGGTTAGTCCTTTATAAAACATACGCATTTGAAGCTTCAATGGAATCCCATGATGAGGACATTGGTTGAGCAACCCATTGAATTTCTCCCATGCTTCACAAAACGATTCATCATCTTGCTGTGCAAATAACAAGATCTTGTCCCTAAGCATGTCGGTCTTTTGTGTGGAGAAGTATTTTTCCAGGAACTTCTTTTGAATGGCAGACCATGTAGTGAGTGAACCAGGCTTCAAAGAATTCAACCAATACTTCGCCTTATCCTTTAAAGTGTATGGAAACACTCTCATTCGAAGTTGATCTTCTGTCACACCTGTCAAGGGAAAAGAACTCACAACATTAAAAATATCCTTTATATGAGTCAATGGATCTTCATTAGGTAAACCATAAAAGGAAGGCAGCATATTAAGATGAGAAGATTTAAGCTCATAATTTCGAGCTACAGTGGGCAGCAAAATGCTTGAAGGAGATGCTGGAATTGTTGGGATATCAAGTTCTCCCATGAACTCAATGGCAGCCATCATTTCTTCTTCTTCTTGGTCTGAACTTGCTTCCGAATTTGAAAGTGAAGAACCGGGAAGTTCAGTGTGGAGAGCAAGACTTGTAAATGTAGCAAGAGCTTGCTCTTTTGCAGTTGACAACTCCCTTTCTAGACGATTCTGAATTTCAGAGGTCACTCGTCTGGGTTGCAATGATGGTCCTGCGTTCAAAGATCTAGAACGTTGGAACGAAGACCTCACTTGTTCAAGTAATGGATTTTTAGACATAAACTACCTGAAACAGAAAATTAGATTAATTAGAAACACTAAAAAGAATAGGGTAACCTTGGGCACATAACCAGGGAAGAACTTTCGTTCAGTCCCCGGCAACGGCGCCAAAATTTGTTGTTAATATTATGTTAACTCGCAATTGTACGGGGCAATTAGTAGTATAGCAAGACAAGTACGAGGTCGTACCCACGAAGACTGAGAAGTTAAAACTAGTTATGTACTTAGATTACCAAATTCAAGAAAGTAGGAGGTTATGTCTAAAACAGAATTTAAAACAAGAGTGGTTGTGATTGTTGAACAAAAGAAGCAAAATGAAATTGCAAACAAAAACAAGTAAACAAATGTAACAAAGAGTGGTTTTAAGAGTTGGAAAACAGATTTTGAGACTAGGGCATTCGAATCACCATAACAATTCAATTCTGGGTTATAAAGATTCAAGTAACAAGTCTAATTCAGATTCAAAGATTGATTCTAGCTAAAGTATGATTAGGCCATGGTGTTTGGTCCTAACCTTGTGTTCCTAATTCCCTAATTTGATCATTTGTTGTCTAACCTAAAATTAAGCATTAGGAACCCATTAAGCATAGAAGAACATTTTAAACAACCAAGTATGTATCTAATCCCTGTTGTCGAATGTCCATACATACTCTTCCTATTCATAGTTCAATTCGAATTAAAGCATGGTGTATACTCTTAATTCAAACCAAGATAGTTAACAAACAAGTTCTAATGGTGATCAATCATTCAAACAAGCATGTTAACTTATAAGCATAATGAATAAGAACATGAATCATGAATCAAACTTGAAACTCCAAACTTATAAACCCAGAATATTCATGTTAGGTTACATCGAAGCCCTAGTTATGGATTTAGCTACTCATAATGGAAAAGAGACTTGAACAGAAATGAGAAAACATAATGAATACAATAAGAGTAGAAAAACCCTTTTTCTGAAGTTCTTGTGGTGTCCAAGGCTTCTCCAAGTGCTTCTCCACTTCTAATGCTTCTCCAAGAGCTTCCCCACTTCTAGAAAGATGTATGAAGGATATGGAGGTGATTTGGGATGAGTTTGAGTGAGTGGTGATGGCTAAGGAAGATGAAATTCGTAGGGAAATGGAAGAGAGGTTTGCTGGAGTTGTTTTGGTGATTGTTGGAGTGTTTGGGATTTTGAGAGTGTTTGAGGATGGTTGGAGTGAATTGTGGGGGTTGTGAATCTCAGGATTTGTTGTGTCTTGAATGTGGAATGGATGTGGTATTTATAGGGAGAGGGGAGTGACAAATCTGAATTCAATATGGCTAATGCATACAACACTTGCATTATAAAAGATGAATTGGTTGATGCACTTCACTAATGCATACAACACTTGCATTATAAAATCTGAATTGGTTGATGCACTTCACTAATAGATCCCACCAGCAGCCCTAGCTCATCTTCATGTCACCATGACCAAGCTTCCAACCAGAAATGATAGCTCATACCTAGCTCACCATGACCAAGCATCCAACCAGCACATGCTGAGGTCAGCATAACCAGCAACTTCAAGGGCTTACAACTTGGGCTTCTCTTAATCAAATTAGGACTTTAAGCACTCGAAATTGAAGTTCAGAATGTCTTCTTTCCAGCCATATTTCATTTGGGCCAATACAAGGTCGGAGGAGGAAGTTAAGGCCAAAACAAATTGCTAACTCATTTTGCGCGCTGATAAAATCCATCCTGAGCATGGCTCTGTGTTTGCTAGGTAACAGACTCCATATTTATCCAATGGGGCTGAATTTTGGATATGTTATAGTACATACCCATTGGAACAACGTTCATGAAGCATGCTGCCTCATCCGAGCTGTGTAGGTTGCTGAAACAAAGCTTGCAATATGACCTACGGAACTGGACTGGCAGGGGGCTGTAGCCAAAATGAGTTTGTCTTTTAAGCTCTTCTTCCATTCATCCAAATTAGGCCTTAACATGCTTGAATTGCATGAATTATGCTCTCTTGCTCTATTGGCCTACAAAACACACAAAGGGAGGGAAATAACTTAGAATTATAGGAACTAAGCAAAAGAAGTAAGTAAATTGGGCATGTATATGTATGAAATTATGAGCTTAACACACCCCCAAACTTAGATTTTGCTAGTCCTCGAGCAAAACAAAAGAGAAACAAAGATAAAAACAAAACAAGAAGTTAACTAGACCACTTTCGTAGGTAACTCGATTGCATTGAGCGTATGCAACAAGCCTTTAAACCTCTAGGCATCCCTAGTAGGATGAGTTGTGTCTCCTGAGGGTTTAACAGATACGATACCCACAAACGTTTTTCTAACTCTACAAAACAAAATGGTTAGAAAAACAACTTTGAAATCAACTAATGAAAATGAAAGAAAGTTTTAGTCATACCTCCAACACCATAGAGTTGCCAAGATAGGTCATCAATCAGTGTGTACAAGTGGAAGCTATAGCTCAAAGGCACACAGTTTCAAAGCAAGCACACTCAAACCTTGAATAGAGAACATGCTTCGACTCTAATTCTCACAGATAACACTCAATCACTCAGAACCTATGTTTTAATTCTCTCAAGAAAGCATAAGTGAGTGTATGAAATAGAAGCACAAATTTGGTTAGATCTCATGAAAGGAATTAAATACTAAGAATAGAGATACACACATACTTACCAGCACCCATGAATACATCCTCAAAGATCAGCTAGGTCTTTCACAATGTTGTAATGAAAGGCTAAGGTTTAGGGGAAATGGAAGAATTGGAAGGAAAAACAAATAACTTAAGAACATACCAAGGTTGCATGCTTCATTAATCTGCAAGGCATCATTGATTTAGATTGGCATGGCAGCAAACTTCATGGTATCTCCTGGCATAGACTTTATTTTTCACACTTAGATCAAATCGAAACACTTTCATCTTCGTTGATTTGATCTGCATCTTCATTAACTTCATTGCACAGATTCACATCATCTTTATTTAGGTACATGGCTGCAACTTCCTTGCTTCAAACTTTATCTTGGCACACCTTGGTATATTTCTAAGCTATAGGGTATGGCTACAATAGGTCAAGTATCTCAGATTGAGATACAAAGGTAGGGAAATGATGAGGGTGATAGAAGAAAAGGCTTTAAGTGTTTGGCTTCAAGAGGGTTGATGGAACACACATATAGGTAGGGTGAAAAGAAAGCACATAGAATGGTTATGCACACATAGCCTAGCATCACTTCAATGAGTTCATTCATGAATGAGAGCAAGCACATGATATCTGCAAAAGAGAATCATCCTTAGTATTCAATCAAAATGGAATAATGAGATCAATTAGAGTGAATTGAAGAAAATAAGTATGGATGAGAAATAGAACACTTTAAACCCTCTCAAGAAAGCAATTAGGCTCGATATAGCTCACTAGGGTAGTCTCCACTATTTTCCTTCAAGAATTTGAGCGTGGTACTTTAGCCACCAGAATTCTAAGAGCAAAAGCTTTGTGAAGTGCAAAATTCTGATATGAAAACCTCAAATAGCAGCTCCATAGCATTGATTGTATGACATTCTTTAAAAAAAATAAAAAATAAAAATTAAAATTAAAATTAAAAAAAAAAAAAAAAAAATTGTGACAAGAGAACGAAAATTGAAAACACAAATGGATAAGAAAATTGAAATTGAAAACCTTCCCCCCAGACCTGAATTGAACATTGTCCTCAATGTGAAAGCATACAAAAGATGATTGAGAACAAACAAATGATAAAGGGAAAAGTTTAGAAGAAGGTTTAGGAAAAATAAAAAATAAAAAAAATGAATATATAAGCAACTCATGGATGACCAGTTAAGGGCCTCAGAAAACACAGCCAGGGGATCCGGGAAGGTTGGAGGGGTCACAATGGTCCCGCTTAAAACCCAAACTTCTTAGACACCGAAGGTGTCGCCTAAAGAACTCCTAGACACTGTATTGACGGAAGTGCTCACTGGAGTTACCATAAGTTAGCTCATATGAAAAATCTTTTTAAATTTTTATAAAAAAAAAAAAACAGAAATTTAAAATAATAACAAGTAAAGAGAAAGGATTGAAATGCTCCCCCTTGATGCGATTAGGTCGATTGCTACCAAGCACCTTCTTCTTGAACACATGGGTTGCCTCCCAAGAAGCGCCTTAGTTACTGTCTTGGCAAGACATTGTGCAATCAGCTAAGTTGATGGTACGAAGGGAAGTTGATCTACCACATGGCCAGTTTGGATGCCAGCTGAAACTCCCTCATAGAATGGCTTTAAACGTTGTCCATTTACTTTGAAAGTCGAGCCATCTTTAGGGTTTTGAATCTCCACAGCTCCATAGGGAGAAACATTGACCACGGTGAATGGGCCTTGCCATCTAGACTTCAATTTTCCTGGAAAGAGACGCAAACATGAGTTAAACAAAAGAACTGACATACCTTTGGAGAACTCTTTCCGTTGAATGTTTCTGTCATGGTAACTCTTGGTTCGTTCTTTGTAAAGCTTTGCATTCTCATAAGACTCATGTCTAATTTCTTCCAATTCATTCAGCTGAAACTTTCTTGCATGGCCTGCCTTGTCTAGATCAAAATTTAACTTCTTGATGGCCCAAAAAGCATTGTGTTCAAGCTCCATTGGCAGGTGACAAGCTTTCCCAAACACAAGACGATAAGGGCTCATTCCAATGGGAGTCTTATATGCTGTCCTATAAGCCCATAATGCATCATTGAGCTTGGCTGCCCAATCTTTCCTTGTATTGTTCACCACCTTCTCCAGGATGTGCTTAATTTCTCTATTGCTTATTTCCACTTGACCAGAAGTTTGCGGATGATATGGTGTAGAGACTCGATGGGTGATGTTGTACTTCTTCATGAGTGCTTCGAATGGCTTGTTACAGAAGTGGCTGCCTCCATCACTAATGACAGCCCTTGGAGTACCAAACCTTGTGAAAATATTATCCTTCAAGAACTTCAGCACCACCTTATAATCATTGGTTTTGGTGGCTATGGCTTCCACCCATTTAGACACATAATCAACAGCAACAAGTATGTAAGTATAACCAAAGGAAGATGGGAATGGTCCCATGAAATCAATACCCCACACATCGAAGAGCTCCACAACAAGTATGTTATTCAATGGCATTTCATTCCTGCGACTTATGTTCCCCATCCTTTGGCACCTATCACACTTAACACAAAAATTAAATGCATCTTTAAATAGAGTGGGCCAAAAGAAACCAGATTGCAGAATTTTAAGTGCTGTTTTCTTAGCTCCAAAGTGACCTCCACAGGCCAATTCGTGGCTATGCCTAAGTATGCTTTCTTGCTCTTCTTCTGGAACACA
Organism: Prunus avium; assembly: GCF_965620075.1. Taxonomy (NCBI): domain Eukaryota; kingdom Viridiplantae; phylum Streptophyta; class Magnoliopsida; order Rosales; family Rosaceae; genus Prunus; species Prunus avium. Next base: position 10,674,432 of record NC_142291.1, read on the forward strand.
TCTTCTGATGAGTTGATCCGGGCAATGCTTGAATAAGAAAGGTTCATCCCATACATAATGTTTCACCATGGAAAAGAACTTCTTCTTATCCTGAGAAGTTAGATCATTTCTAAGAACACCACAAGCAAGATAATTAACAAAATCAGCATACCATGGCTCTTTGACTTGGGCAGCATATAGTTGTTCATCAGGGAAAGTCTCATTCAAGGGTAGCACAGCTCCTCCTTTTTCTTCAACCACAATTCTGCTCAAATGATCAGCTACCACATTCTCACATCCCTTCTTATCTCGAATCTCCAAATCGAATTCTTGCAGCAAGAGAATCCATCTAATCAAGCGTGGTTTGGCATCCTTCTTAGTGAGCAAGTATCTAAGGGCTGCATGGTCAGAATAAACAATTACTTTAGAACCAACAAGGTAAGAACGAAATTTTTCTAAAGCAAAAACCACAGCAAGCAACTCCTTCTCTGTTGTGGAGTAGTTGATTTGAGCATCATTCAAGGTCCGGCTAGCATAATGAATCACATGGGGCAGCTTGTTCTTCTTTTGACCTAAAACTGCACCAATAGCAAAGTCAGAGGCATCACACATTATTTCAAATGGTAAAGACCAATCCGGAGCTATGATAATAGGGGCTGAAGTTAGCTCCCTCTTCAAGGTAGAAAAAGCTTCCATGCAAGCTTCATTAAACTCAAAAACAGCATCCTTAGCAAGGAGATTACACAATGGCCTTGTAATGCTTGAGAAATTTTTGATGAACCTTCTATAGAATCCAGCATGACCTAGAAAGCTTCTAATTCCTTTAACAGAGGTAGGGGGTGGAAGATTTGAGATGAGGTCGATCTTGGCTTTATCCACTTCGATTCCCTTGCTTGAAATCACATGGCCTAGTACAATGCCTTGTCTCACCATGAAGTGACACTTCTCCCAATTCAAAATCAGATTTGTTTCCTGGCATCTTTTAAGCACTAGAGACAAGTGGTGAAGACAATTATCAAAAGAGGAACCAAAAACTGAAAAATCATCCATAAATACCTCAATGAATCGTTCCACCATATCTGAAAAGATTGACATCATGCATCTTTGGAAAGTTGCTGGGGCATTGCATAAACCGAATGGCATCCTTCTATAAGCAAACGTACCAAATGGGCATGTGAATGTGGTTTTCTCTTGGTCTTCCGGAGCAATGGGAATTTGATTATAACCTGAAAAACCATCAAGAAAACAATAGTAAGCATGGCCAGATAAACGTTCAAGCATTTGATCAATAAAAGGTAAGGGGAAATGATCTTTTCTAGTGGATGTGTTCAACTTCCTGTAATCAATGCAAACTCTCCAACCAGTGACAGTTCGTGTAGGAACTAGCTCATTCTTCTCATTCTTCACAACGGTGATTCCGGACTTCTTTGGAACAACTTGCACAGGGCTCACCCACTTAGAATCTGAAATTGGGTAGATGATTCCTACATCGAGTAGCTTTAAAACTTCAGCTCTAACCACCTCTTTCATGTTGGGATTTAGCCTCCTTTGGGCATCACGAGATGGTTTGCTGTCTTCTTCCATTAAAATCCGGTGCATGCACATGCTTGGACTAATTCCTTTGATGTCTGCTATGGTCCACCCAATGGCTGTTTTATGCTCTTTTAGAACTTTAATTAAGCTCTCTTCTTCATGTGAGGAGAGACCTGCAGCAATTATAACAGGGAGAGTTTCGTTAGCACCCAAATATGTATATTTAAGATTATTGGGAAGAGGTTTAAGTTCTAGCTTTGGTGGGATGACAATGGATGGCTCCAATTTCGTGGATGATGGTCCAAGAGGCTCGATTGGTGGCCTAAAGGATGGTGGGTATGGCGGAAACACTTCTAAGGCAGCCACCACTTCTTGGAACTCCGGTTCACAAAGATCTTCCTCTTCTTGTGTTAAGACAGCTTCTAGAGCATCATTAGACTTTCTCTGCAAAATTTTGGAAGAAACCTCATGATCCACAACATCAATTGAAAAGCAAGAATCAAGAGAGATAGAAGGTTGAGATAGAGCATTAAGCATTTTAAATTCAACAGTTTCACCCAAAACAGTCATGGAGAGAGTGCTATCTTTCACTTTGATGATTGTGTCTGCAGTGGCCATGAATGGCCTGCCTAGGAGAATGGGATCAACACGATCTCCATTTGGATTGTCTTCCATGTCCATCACTACAAAATCAGCAGGGAGAATTAGTGTATTAACTTGAACTAGAATATCTTCTACAATACCTTTTGGATATTTTATAGAATGATCAGCTAGTTCAAGTCGCATTGAAGTCTTCTTCATCCCTTCTAAGCCAAGCTCTTGATAAACTGAATATGGCAAAACATTGATGCTTGCTCCCAAGTCCAACATGGCTCTTCCAACCTTCTTGCCTCCAATGTTAATGGGAATGTCAAAGCTGCCAGGATCATCTAGTTTTGGTGGAAGCTTCCTTTGCAATACAGCACTTACATTCTGGTCGAGCTTTACTCCTTCATTTGGAGCGAAATTGAGCTTGTGAGTTTTCAAGTCCTTGATGAATTTTCCATATGCAGGAATCTGTTCAATAAGATCAAGCAAAGGCAAATTGATATTAACTTTACTCAAAATATCATAAATCTCTTTAAAAGCCTTATCTTGCTTTGCTTTCTTAAGACGGCCTGGAAATGGAATCTATGGAACATATGGAGCGGGTGGCACGTATCTATCTTCTTGAAGATGTGGTGGCACAAATTTGTCATCCCTTTTATGCAATTGGAATTGATCGGATTTCTGAGAATCTGATTTGGCCTTAGGAGCAGATTGAGAAGTTTTGAGTTGTTCTCCTTCCGTGGCCATGGTCTCCTCCTCTTCATTTTCTACAATCACAACATCATTTGAAAGATTAGAATCATCTTTATTATCAATGATCTTACCTGATCTGAGCACATGAATTGCCTTGGCTTCTGGGTTCTTTGGATTGATCTCAGTTTGGCTTGGCCATTTCCCAGGCACTCTTTGAGTTATTTCAGCAGCTATTTGGCCTAATTGGACTTCCAATTTGGAGATGGCAGCTTGTGTAGTTTGCTGAAAATTGGATTGGTTGATTGCCATCTGCTTCACTATATCTTCCAATGATGATGATGATTGTTGTGGCCTTTGGAATGAAGGGGGATTTGCTTGATTCTGGGTATTTCTCCATGAAAAGTTTGGATGATTCCTCCAACCTGGATTATAACTTTGAGAGTATGGATCATTTCTTGGACCTTGGTTGTAGGAATTTACCAACTTAGCTTGCTCTTGCACAAATTCTGGATATCCAGCCCCAAGTGGACAAGCTGTGGTAGCATGGTCATGAGATTCACAAATGCTACACACTTCCTTCGGAGGGCTTCTTGAGTTTAATGCAAGAAGAGCATCTAGCTTTTGTTCCAGTTTTGAAATCTGCACACTAGAAGCATCATTAGAACCACTAATAACACGTTTACCTCTTGTATCCGTATGTTGGGTCTCCATTGCTATCTCCTCAAAGAGTTCGTACGTTTCTTCTGGAGTTTTGGTTTTAAAAGAACCACCTGCAAAATTGGTGACTATATTATGACTAGAAGGGGTTAGTCCTTTATAAAACATACGCATTTGAAGCTTCAATGGAATCCCATGATGAGGACATTGGTTGAGCAACCCATTGAATTTCTCCCATGCTTCACAAAACGATTCATCATCTTGCTGTGCAAATAACAAGATCTTGTCCCTAAGCATGTCGGTCTTTTGCGTGGAGAAGTATTTTTCTAGGAACTTCTTTTGAATGGCAGACCATGTAGTGAGTGAACCAGGCTTCAAAGAATTCAACCAATACTTCGCCTTATCCTTTAAAGTGTATGGAAACACTCTCATTCGAAGTTGATCTTCTGTCACACCTGTCAAGGGAAAAGAACTCACAACATTAAAAATATCCTTTATATGAGTCAATGGATCTTCATTAGGTAAACCATAAAAGGAAGGCAGCATATTAAGATGAGAAGATTTAAGCTCATAATTTCGAGCTACAGTGGGCAGCAAAATGCTTGAAGGAGATGCTGGAATTGTTGGGATATCAAGTTCTCCCATGAACTCAATGGCAGCCATCATTTCTTCTTCTTCTTGGTCTGAACTTGCTTCCGAATTTGAAAGTGAAGAACCGGGAAGTTCAGTGTGGAGAGCAAGACTTGTAAATGTAGCAAGAGCTTGCTCTTTTGCAGTTGACAACTCCCTTTCTAGACGATTCTGAATTTCAGAGGTCACTCGTCTGGGTTGCAATGATGGTCCTGCGTTCAAAGATCTAGAACGTTGGAACGAAGACCTCACTTGTTCAAGTAATGGATTTTTAGACATAAACTACCTGAAACAGAAAATTAGATTAATTAGAAACACTAAAAAGAATAGGGTAACCTTGGGCACATAACCAGGGAAGAACTTTCGTTCAGTCCCCGGCAACGGCGCCAAAATTTGTTGTTAATATTATGTTAACTCGCAATTGTACGGGGCAATTAGTAGTATAGCAAGACAAGTACGAGGTCGTACCCACGAAGACTGAGAAGTTAAAACTAGTTATGTACTTAGATTACCAAATTCAAGAAAGTAGGAGGTTATGTCTAAAACAGAATTTAAAACAAGAGTGGTTGTGATTGTTGAACAAAAGAAGCAAAATGAAATTGCAAACAAAAACAAGTAAACAAATGTAACAAAGAGTGGTTTTAAGAGTTGGAAAACAGATTTTGAGACTAGGGCATTCGAATCACCATAACAATTCAATTCTGGGTTATAAAGATTCAAGTAACAAGTCTAATTCAGATTCAAAGATTGATTCTAGCTAAAGTATGATTAGGCCATGGTGTTTGGTCCTAACCTTGTGTTCCTAATTCCCTAATTTGATCATTTGTTGTCTAACCTAAAATTAAGCATTAGGAACCCATTAAGCATAGAAGAACATTTTAAACAACCAAGTATGTATCTAATCCCTGTTGTCGAATGTCCATACATACTCTTCCTATTCATAGTTCAATTCGAATTAAAGCATGGTGTATACTCTTAATTCAAACCAAGATAGTTAACAAACAAGTTCTAATGGTGATCAATCATTCAAACAAGCATGTTAACTTATAAGCATAATGAATAAGAACATGAATCATGAATCAAACTTGAAACTCCAAACTTATAAACCCAGAATATTCATGTTAGGTTACATCGAAGCCCTAGTTATGGATTTAGCTACTCATAATGGAAAAGAGACTTGAACAGAAATGAGAAAACATAATGAATACAATAAGAGTAGAAAAACCCTTTTTCTGAAGTTCTTGTGGTGTCCAAGGCTTCTCCAAGTGCTTCTCCACTTCTAATGCTTCTCCAAGAGCTTCCCCACTTCTAGAAAGATGTATGAAGGATATGGAGGTGATTTGGGATGAGTTTGAGTGAGTGGTGATGGCTAAGGAAGATGAAATTCGTAGGGAAATGGAAGAGAGGTTTGCTGGAGTTGTTTTGGTGATTGTTGGAGTGTTTGGGATTTTGAGAGTGTTTGAGGATGGTTGGAGTGAATTGTGGGGGTTGTGAATCTCAGGATTTGTTGTGTCTTGAATGTGGAATGGATGTGGTATTTATAGGGAGAGGGGAGTGACAAATCTGAATTCAATATGGCTAATGCATACAACACTTGCATTATAAAAGATGAATTGGTTGATGCACTTCACTAATGCATACAACACTTGCATTATAAAATCTGAATTGGTTGATGCACTTCACTAATAGATCCCACCAGCAGCCCTAGCTCATCTTCATGTCACCATGACCAAGCTTCCAACCAGAAATGATAGCTCATACCTAGCTCACCATGACCAAGCATCCAACCAGCACATGCTGAGGTCAGCATAACCAGCAACTTCAAGGGCTTACAACTTGGGCTTCTCTTAATCAAATTAGGACTTTAAGCACTCGAAATTGAAGTTCAGAATGTCTTCTTTCCAGCCATATTTCATTTGGGCCAATCCAAGGTCGGAGGAGGAAGTTAAGGCCAAAACAAATTTCTAACTCATTTTGCGCGCTGATAAAATCCATCCTGAGCATGGCTCTGTGTTTGCTAGGTAACAGACTCCATATTTATCCAATGGGGCTGAATTTTGGATATGTTATAGTACATACCCATTGGAACAACTTTCATGAAGAATGCTGCCTCATCCGAGCTGTGTAGGTTGCTGAAACAAAGCTTGCAATATGACCTACGGAACTGGACTGGCAGGGGGCTGTAGCCAAAATGAGTTTGTCTTTTAAGCTCTTCTTCCATTCATCCAAATTAGGCCTTAACATGCTTGAATTGCATGAATTATGCTCTCTTGCTCTATTGGCCTACAAAACACACAAAGGGAGGGAAATAACTTAGAATTATAGGAACTAAGCAAAAGAAGTAAGTAAATTGGGCATGTATATGTATGAAATTATGAGCTTAACAGCCTACCTTACGATAATTGAACCAAAACAAAAAAACTGACAACGTTAAGAACAACCCCAATAATTTCGGCAATGGGCGTCGAGTCCTGTTGTTTTTTCGCTTTCGTTCGTTTGCTGTGCCCGGTTAATTGGAGACGAGCTCCACGGGGTGATGTAGGACAGATGGCGTAAGTTATTGGAGAGGAGCTGGACCGACGCGCGTGCAACGGCAAATCGGGCAAACCGCTGATCTGGGCTCCGACCTCAGAATTGGGCCCACGAACCGTCGATTCGAAGGCAACGGCGTCGCGAGTAAAACTCATTGCGTTGCCATGAGTCGTGGGCTTTTTCGGGCATCCGACGTCGTTTACTAGCCCGAAATCCAGTTTTTGAAGTTTTTGGTAACTGTGTTATTTTCCTATTTTAATTCCTTCGTTAATCCTAGGCTTTCTAGGAGTATTTAATCATAGTGTGCCCCGATTGTCACGCTGCGCCACGGGGTCGTGATAAAACAAAGACATCCAGATGAATAAGATGACGGAAAGCAAACGCCCACGACAATTGAAACGTCAACAAGGCAAAAAAAGAAGGGATGCAACACGAGGACTTCCCAGGAGGTCACCCATCCTAGTACTACTCTCGCCCAAAATCGCTTAACTTCGGAGTTCTGATGGGATCCGGTGCATGTGAGTTGGTATGATCGCATCCGTTAGCTTATAACGCCTAAAAGTATATAAGCCACGTTTGAGCCATGCCAAATGACCATGGGTTGGCTATCCAACGCCCCCCGCATGAAATGGCATGGCCTGTCAGGCCTTGTCGTCGCCACCCCTACCATGTGTCGCGCGCAGGCCTGCCGAACTGTCGGTTCCGATCGGCTGTGGGGCCTACCTTACGATAATTGAACCAAAAAAAAAAAAAAAAAAAACTGACAACGTTAAGAACAACCCCAATAATTTCGGCAGTGGGCGTCGAGTCCTGTTGTTTTTTCGCTTTCGTTCGTTTACGGTGCCCGGTTAATTGGAGAAGAGCTCCACGGGGTGATGTAGGACAGATGGCGTAAGTTATTGGAGAGGAGCTGGACCGACGCGCGTGCAACGGCAAATCGGGCAAACCGCTGATCTGGGCTCCGACCTCAGAATTGGGCCCACGAACCGTCGATTCGAAGGCAACGGCGTCGCGAGTAAAACTCATTGCGATGCCATGAGTCGTGGGCTTTTTCGGGCATCCGACGTCGTTTACTAGCCCGAAATCAAGTTTTTGAAGTTTTTGGTAACTGTGTTATTTTCCTATTTTAATTCCTTCGTTAATCCTAGGCTTTCTAGGAGTATTTAATCATAGTGTGCCCCGATTGTCACGCTGCGCCACGGGGTCGTGATAAAACAAAGACATCCAGATGAATAAGATGACGGAAAGCAAACGCCCACGACAATTGAAACGTCAACAAGGCAAAAAAAGAAGGGATGCAACACGAGGACTTCCCAGGAGGTCACCCATCCTAGTACTACTCTCGCCCAAACTCGCTTAACTTCGGAGTTCTGATGGGATCCGGTGCATGTGAGTTTGTATGATCGCATCCATTAGCTTATAACGCCTAAAAGTATATAAGCCACGTTTGAACCATGCCATATGACCATGGGTTGGCTATCCAACGCCCCCCGCATGAAATGGCATGGCCTGTCAGGCCTTGTCGTCGCCACCCCTACCATGTGTCGCGCGCAGGCCTGCCGAACTGCCGGTTCCGATCGGGTGTGGGGCCTACCTTACGATAATTGAACCAAAACAAAAAAAAAACAAAAAAACTGACAACGTTAAGAACAACCCCAATAATTTTGGCAGTGGGCGTCGAGTCCTGTTGTTTTTTCGCTTTCGTTCGTTTGCAGTGCCCGGTTAATTGGAGACGAGCTCCACGGGGTGATGTAGGACAGATGGCGTAAGTTATTGGAGAGGAGCTGGACCGACGCGCGTGCAACGGCAAATCGGGCAAACCGTTGATCTGGGCTCCGACCTCAGAATTGGGCCCACGAACCGTCGATTCGAAGGCAACGGCGTCGCGAGTAAAACTCATTGCGATGCCATGAGTCGTGGGCTTTTTCGGGCATCTGACGTCGTTTACTAGCCCGAAATCCAGTTTTTGAAGTTTTTGGTAACTGTGTTATTTTCCTATTTTAATTCCTTCGTTAATCCTAGGCTTTCTAGGAGTATTTAATCATAGTGTGCCCCGATTGTCACGCTGCGCCACGGGGTCGTGATAAAACAAAGACATCCAGATGAATAAGATGACGGAAAGCAAACGCCCACGACAATTGAAACGTCAACAAGGCAAAAAAAGAAGGGATGCAACACGAGGACTTCCCAGGAGGTCACCCATCCTAGTACTACTCTCGCCAAAACTGACAACGTTAAGAACAACCCCAATAATTTCGGCAGTGGGCGTCAAGTCCTGCTGTTTTTTCGCTTTCGTTCGTTTGTGGTGCCCGGTTAATTGGAGACGAGCTCCACGGGGTGATGTAGGACAGATGGCGTAAGTTATTGGAGAGGAGCTGGACCGACGCGCGTGCAACGGCAAATCGGGCAAACCGCTGATCTGGGCTCCGACCTCAGAATTGGGCCCACGAACCGTCGATTCGAAGGCAACGGCGTCGCGAGTAAAACTCATTGTGTTGCCATGAGTCGTGGGCTTTTTCGGGCATCCGACGTCGTTTACTAGCCCGAAATCCAGTTTTTGAAGTTTTTGGTAACTGTGTTATTTTCCTATTTTAATTCCTTCGTTAATCCTAGGCTTTCAAGGAGTATTTAATCATAGTGTGCCTCGATTGTCACGCTGCGCCAAGGGGTCGTGATAAAACAAAGACATCCAGATGAATAAGATGACGGAAAGCAAACGCCCACGACAATTGAAACGTCAACAAGGCAAAAAAAGAAGGGATGCAACACGAGGACTTCCCAGGAGGTCACCCATCCGAGTACTACTCTCGCCCAAACTCGCTTAACTTCGGAGTTCTGATGGGATCCGGTGCATGTGAGTTGGTATGATCGCATCCATTAGCTTATAACGCCTAAAAGTATATAAGCCACGTTTGAGCCATGCCATATGACCATGGGTTGGCTATCCAACGCCCCCCGCATGAAATGGCATGGCCTGTCAAGCCTTGTCGTCGCCACCCCTACCACGTGTCGCGCGCAGGCCTGCCGAACTGCCGGTTCCGATCGGCTGTGGGGCCTACCTTACGATAATTGAACCAAAACAAAAAAAACAAAAAAACTGACAACGTTAAGAACAACCCTAATAATTTCGGCAGTGGGCGTCGAGTCCTGCTGTTTTTTCGCTTTCGTTCGTTTGCGGTGCCCGGTTAATTGGAGACGAGCTCCACGGGGTGATGTAGGACAGATGGCGTAAGTTATTGGAGAGGAGCTGGACCGACGCGCGTGCAACGGCAAATCGGGCAAACCGCTGATCTGGGCTCCGACCTCAGAATTGGGCCCACGAACCGTCGATTCGAAGGCAACGGCGTCGCGAGTAAAACTCGTTGCGTTGCCATGAGTCGTGGGCTTTTTCGGGCATCCGACGTCGTTTACTAGCCCGAAATCCAGTTTTTGAAGTTTTTGGTAACTGTGTTATTTTCCTATTTTAATTCCTTCGTTAATCCTAGGCTTTCTAGGAGTATTTAATCATAGTGTGCCCCGATTGTCACGCTGCGCCAAGGGGTCGTGATAAAACAAAGACATCCAGATGAATAAGATGACGGAAAGCAAACGCCCACGACAATTGAAACGTCAACAAGGCAAAAAAAGAAGGGATGCAACACGAGGACTTCCCAGGAGGTCACCCATCCGAGTACTACTCTCGCCCAAACTCGCTTAACTTCGGAGTTCTGATGGGATCCGGTGCATGTGAGTTGGTATGATCGCATCCGTTAGCTTATAACGCCTAAAAGTATATAAGCCACGTTTGAGCCATGCCATATGACCATGGGTTGGCTATCCAACGCCCCCCGCATGAAATGGCATGGCCTGTCAAGCCTTGTCGTCGCCACCCCTACCACGTGTCGCGCGCAGGCCTGCCGAACTGCCGGTTCCGATCGGCTGTGGGGCCTACCTTACGATAATTGAACCAAAACAAAAAAAACAAAAAAACTGACAACGTTAAGAACAACCCTAATAATTTCGGCAGTGGGCGTCGAGTCCTGCTGTTTTTTCGCTTTCGTTCGTTTGCGGTGCCCGGTTAATTGGAGACGAGCTCCACGGGGTGATGTAGGACAGATGGCGTAAGTTATTGGAGAGGAGCTGGACCGACGCGCGTGCAACGGCAAATCGGGCAAACCGCTGATCTGGGCTCCGACCTCAGAATTGGGCCCACGAACCGTCGATTCGAAGGCAACGGCGTCGCGAGTAAAACTCGTTGCGTTGCCATGAGTCGTGGGCTTTTTCGGGCATCCGACGTCGTTTACTAGCCCGAAATCCAGTTTTTGAAGTTTTTGGTAACTGTGTTATTTTCCTATTTTAATTCCTTCGTTAATCCTAGGCTTTCTAGGAGTATTTAATCATAGTGTGCCCCGATTGTCACGCTGCGCCAAGGGGTCGTGATAAAACAAAGACATCCAGATGAATAAGATGACGGAAAGCAAACGCCCACGACAATTGAAACGTCAACAAGGCAAAAAAAGAAGGGATGCAACACGAGGACTTCCCAGGAGGTCACCCATCCGAGTACTACTCTCGCCCAAACTCGCTTAACTTCGGAGTTCTGATGGGATCCGGTGCATGTGAGTTGGTATGATCGCATCCGTTAGCTTATAACGCCTAAAAGTATATAAGCCACGTTTGAGCCATGCCATATGACCATGGGTTGGCTATCCAACGCCCCCCGCATGAAATGGCATGGCCTGTCAAGCCTTGTCGTCGCCACCCCTACCACGTGTCGCGCGCAGGCCTGCCGAACTGCCGGTTCCGATCGGCTGTGGGGCCTACCTTACGATAATTGAACCAAAACAAAAAAAACAAAAAAACTGACAACGTTAAGAACAACCCTAATAATTTCGGCAGTGGGCGTCGAGTCCTGCTGTTTTTTCGCTTTCGTTCGTTTGCGGTGCCCGGTTAATTGGAGACGAGCTCCACGGGGTGATGTAGGACAGATGGCGTAAGTTATTGGAGAGGAGCTGGACCGACGCGCGTGCAACGGCAAATCGGGCAAACCGCTGATCTGGGCTCCGACCTCAGAATTGGGCCCACGAACCGTCGATTCGAAGGCAACGGCGTCGCGAGTAAAACTCGTTGCGTTGCCATGAGTCGTGGGCTTTTTCGGGCATCCGACGTCGTTTACTAGCCCGAAATCCAGTTTTTGAAGTTTTTGGTAACTGTGTTATTTTCCTATTTTAATTCCTTCGTTAATCCTAGGCTTTCTAGGAGTATTTAATCATAGTGTGCCCCGATTGTCACGCTGCGCCAAGGGGTCGTGATAAAACAAAGACATCCAGATGAATAAGATGACGGAAAGCAAACGCCCACGACAATTGAAACGTCAACAAGGCAAAAAAAGAAGGGATGCAACACGAGGACTTCCCAGGAGGTCACCCATCCTAGTACTGCTGTTTTTTCGCTTTCGTTCGTTTGCGGTGCCCGGTTAATTGGAGACGAGCTCCACGGGGTGATGTAGGACAGATGGCGTAAGTTATTGGAGAGGAGCTGGACCGACGCGCGTGCAACGGCAAATCGGGCAAACCGCTGATCTGGGCTCCGACCTCAGAATTGGGCCCACGAACCGTCGATTCGAAGGCAACGGCGTCGCGAGTAAAACTCGTTGCGTTGCCATGAGTCGTGGGCTTTTTCGGGCATCCGACGTCGTTTACTAGCCCGAAATCCAGTTTTTGAAGTTTTTGGTAACTGTGTTATTTTCCTATTTTAATTCCTTCGTTAATCCTAGGCTTTCTAGGAGTATTTAATCGTAGTGTGCCCCGATTGTCACGCTGCGCCAAGGGGTCGTGATAAAACAAAGACATCCAGATGAATAAGATGACGGAAAGCAAACGCCCACGACAATTGAAACGTCAACAAGGCAAAAAAAGAAGGGATGCAACACGAGGACTTCCCAGGAGGTCACCCATCCTAGTACTACTCTCGCCCAAACTCGCTTAACTTCGGAGTTCTAGTACTACTCTCGCCCAAACTCGCTTAACTTCGGAGTTCTGATGGGATCCGGTGCATGTGAGTTGGTATGATCGCATCCGTTAGCTTATAACGCCTAAAAGTATATAAGCCACGTTTGAGCCAAGCCATATGACCATGGGTTGGCTATCCAACGCCCCCCGCATGAAATGGGATGCCGTCGCATGAAATGGCATGGCCTGTCAGGCCTTGTCGTCGCCACCCCTACCATGTGTCGCATTCAGGCCTGCCGAACTGCCGGTTCCGATCGGCTGTGGGGCCTACCTTACGATAATTGAACCAAAACAAAAAAAAACAAAAAAACTGACAACGTTAAGAACAACCCCAATAATTTCGGCAGTGGGCGTCGAGTCCTGTTGTTTTTTCGCTTTCGTTCATTTGCGGTGCCCGGTTAATTGGAGACGAGCTCCACGGGGTGATGTAGGACAGATGGCGTAAGTTATTGGAGAGGAGCTGGACCGACGCGCGTGCAACGGCAAATCGGGCAAACCGCTGATCTGGGCTCCGACCTCAGAATTGGGCCCACGAACCGTCGATTCGAAGGCAACGGCGTCGCGAGTAAAACTCATTGCATTGCCATGAGTCGTGGGCTTTTTCGGGCGTCCGACGTCGTTTACTAGCCCGAAATCCAGTTTTTGAAGTTTTTGGTAACTGTGTTATTTTCCTACTTTAATTCCTTCGTTAATCCTAGGCTTTCTAGGAGTATTTAATCATAGTGTGCCCCGATTGTCACGCTGCGCCACGGGGTCGTGATAAAACAAAGACATCCAGATGAATAAGATGACGGAAAGCAAACGCCCACGACAATTGAAACGTCAACAAGGCAAAAAAAGAAGGGATGCAACACGAGGACTTCCCAGGAGGTCACCCATCCTAGTACTACTCTCGCCCAAACTCGCTTAACTTCGGAGTTCTGATGGGATCCGGTGCATGTGAGTTGGTATGATCGCATCCGTTAGCTTATAACGCCTAAAAGTATATAAGCCACGTTTGAGCCATGCCATATGACCATGGGTTGGCTATCCAACGCCCCCCGCATGAAATGGCATGCCCTGTCAGGCCTTGTCGTCGCCCCCCCTACCATGTGTCGCGCGCAGGCCTGCCGAACTGCCGGTTCCGATCGGCTGTGGGGCCTACCTTACGATAATTGAACCAAAACAAAAAAAAACAAAAAAACTGACAACGTTAAGAAAAACCCCAATAATTTCGGCAGTGGGCGTCGAGTCCTGTTGTTTTTTCGCTTTCGTTCGTTTGCGGTGCCCGGTTAATTGGAGACGAGCTCCACGGGGTGATGTAGGACAGATGGCGTAAGTTATTGGAGAGGAGCTGGACCGACGCGCGTGCAACGGCAAATCGGGCAAACCGCTGATCTGGGCTCCGACCTCAGAATTGGGCCCACGAACCGTCGATTCGAAGGCAACGGCGTCGCCAGTAAAACTCATTGCATTGCCATGAGTCGTGGGCTTTTTCGGGCATCCGACGTCGTTTACTAGCCCGAAATCCAGTTTTTGAAGTTTTTGGTAACTGTGTTATTTTCCTACTTTAATTCCTTCGTTAATCCTAGGCTTTCTAGGAGTATTTAATCATAGTGTGCCCCGATTGTCACGCTGCGCCACGGGGTCGTGATAAAACAAAGACATCCAGATGAAGAAGATGACGGAAAGCAAACGCCCACGACAATTGAAACGTCAACAAGGCAAAAAAAGAAGGGATGCAACACGAGGACTTCCCAGGAGGTCACCCATCCTAGTACTACTCTCGCCCAAACTCGCTTAATTTCGGAGTTCTGATGGGATCCGGTGCATGTGAGTTGGTATGATCGCATCCGTCAGCTTATAACGCCTAAAAGTATATAAGCCACGTTTGAGCCATGCCATATGACCATGGGTTGGCTATCCAACGCCCCCCGCATGAAATGGCATGCCCTGTCAGGCCTTGTCGTCGCCCCCCCTACCATGTGTCGCGCGCAGGCCTGCCGAACTGCCGGTTCCGATCGGCTGTGGGGCCTACCTTACGATAATTGAACCAAAACAAAAAAAAAACAAAAAAACTGACAACGTTAAGAAAAACCCCAATAATTTCGGCAGTGGGCGTCGAGTCCTGTTGTTTTTTCGCTTTCGTTCGTTTGCGGTGCCCGGTTAATTGGAGACGAGCTCCACGGGGTGATGTAGGACAGATGGCGTAAGTTATTGGAGAGGAGCTGGACCGACGCGCGTGCAACGGCAAATCGGGCAAACCGCTGATCTGGGCTCCGACCTCAGAATTGGGCCCACGAACCGTCGATTCGAAGGCAACGGCGTCGCGAGTAAAACTCATTGCGTTGCCATGAGTCGTGGGCTTTTTCGGGCATCCGACGTCGTTTACTAGCCCGAAATCCAGTTTTTGAAGTTTTTGGTAACTGTGTTATTTTCCTATTTTAATTCCTTCGTTAATCCTAGGCTTTCTAGGAGTATTTAATCATAGTGTGCCCCGATTGTCACGCTGCGCCACGGGGTCGTGATAAAACAAAGACATCCAGATGAATAAGATGACGGAAAGCAAACGCCCACGACAATTGAAACGTCAACAAGGCAAAAAAAGAAGGGATGCAACACGAGGACTTCCCAGGAGGTCACCCATCCTAGTACTACTCTCGCCCAAACTCGCTTAACTTCGGAGTTCTGATGGGACCCGGTGCATGTGAGTTGGTATGATCGCATCCGTTAGCTTATAACGCCTAAAAGTATATAAGCCACGTTTGAGCCATGCCATATGACCATGGGTTGGCTATCCAACGCCCCCCGCATGAAATGGGATGCCGTCGCATGAAATGGCATGGCCTGTCAGGCCTTGTCGTCGCCACCCCTACCATGTGTCGCATGCAGGCCTGCCGAACTGCCGGTTCCGATCGGCTGTGGGGCCTACCTTACGATAATTGAACCAAAACAAAAAAAAACAAAAAAACTGACAACGTTAAGAACAACCCCAACAATTTCGGCAGTGGGCGTCGAGTCCTGTTGTTTTTTCGCTTTCGTTCGTTTGCGGTGCCCGGTTAATTGGAGACGAGCTCAACGGGGTGATGTAGGACAGATGGCGTAAGTTATTGGAGAGGAGCTGGACCGACGCGCGTGCAACGGCAAATCGGGCAAACCGCTGATCTGGGCTCCGACCTCAGAATTGGGCCCACGAACCGTCGATTCGAAGGCAACGGCGTCGCGAGTAAAACTCATTGCGTCGCCATGAGTCGTGGGCTTTTTCGGGCATCCGACGTCGTTTACTAGCCCGAAATCCAGTTTTTGAAGTTTTTGGTAACTGTGTTATTTTCCTATTTTAATTCCTTCGTTAATCCTAGGCTTTCTAGGAGTATTTAATCATAGTGTGCTCCGATTGTCACGCTGCTCCACGGGGTCGTGATAAAACAAAGACATCCAGATGAATAAGATGACGGAAAGCAAACGCCCACGACAATTGAAACGTCAACAAGGCAAAAAAAGAAGGGATGCAACACGAGGACTTCCCAGGAGGTCACCCATCCTAGTACTACTCTCGCCCAAACTCGCTTAATTTCGGAGTTCTGATGTGATCCGGTGCATGTGAGTTGGTATGATCGCATCCGTCAGCTTATAACGCCTAAAAGTATATAAGCCACGTTTGAGCCATGCCATATGACCATGGGTTGGCTATCCAACGCCCCCCGCATGAAATGGCATGGCCTGTCAGGCCTTGTCGTCGCCACCCCTACCATGTGTCGCGCGCAGGCCTGCCGAACTGCCGGTTCCGATCGGCTGTGGGGCCTACCTTACGCTAATTGAACCAAAACAAAAAAAAACAAAAAAACTGACAACGTTAAGAACAACCCCAATAATTTCGGCAGTGGGCGTCGAGTCCTGTTGTTTTTTCGCTTTCGTTCGTTTGCGGTGCCCGGTTAATTGGAGACGAGCTCAACGGGGTGATGTAGGACAGATGGCGTAAGTTATTGGAGAGGAGCTGGACCGACGCGCGTGCAACGGCAAATCGGGCAAACCGCTGATCTGGGCTCCGACCTCAGAATTGGGCCCACGAACCGTCGATTCGAAGGCAACGGCGTCGCGAGTAAAACTCATTGCGTCGCCATGAGTCGTGGGCTTTTTCGGGCATCCGACGTCGTTTACTAGCCCGAAATCCAGTTTTTGAAGTTTTTGGTAACTGTGTTATTTTCCTATTTTAATTCCTTCGTTAATCCTAGGCTTTCTAGGAGTATTTAATCATAGTGTGCCCCGATTGTCACGCTGCTCGACGGGGTCGTGATAAAACAAAGACATCCAGATGAATAAGATGACGGAAAGCAAACGCCCACGACAATTGAAACGTCAACAAGGCAAAAAAAGAAGGGATGCAACACGAGGACTTCCCAGGAGGTCACCCATCCTAGTACTACTCTCGCCCAAACTCGCTTAATTTCGGAGTTCTGATGGGATCCGGTGCATGTGAGTTGGTATGATCGCATCCGTTAGCTTATAACGCCTAAAAGTATATAAGCCACGTTTGAGCCATGCCATATGACCATGGGTTGGCTATCCAACGCCCCCCGCATGAAATGGCATGGCCTGTCAGGCCTTATCGTCGCCCCCCCTACCATGTGTCGCGCGCAGGCCTGCCGAACTGCCGGTTCCGATCGGCTGTGGGGCCTACCTTACGATAATTGAACCAAAACAAAAAAAAACAAAAAAACTGACAACGTTAAGAACAACCCCAATAATTTCGGCAGTGGGCGTCGAGTCCTGTTGTTTTTTCGCTTTCGTTCGTTTGCGGTGCCCGGTTAATTGGAGACGAGCTCCACGGGGTGATGTAGGACAGATGGCCTAAGTTATTGGAGAGGAGCTGGACCGACGCGCGTGCAACGGCAAATCGGGCAAACCGCTGATCTGGGCTCCGACCTCAGAATTGGGCCCACGAACCGTCGATTCGAAGGCAACGGCGTCGCCAGTAAAACTCATTGCGTTGCCATGAGTCGTGGGCATTTTCGGGCATCCGACGTCGTTTACTAGCCCGAAATCCAGTTTTTGAAGTTTTTGGTAACTGTGTTATTTTCCTATTTTAATTCCTTCGTTAATCCTAGGCTTTCTAGGAGTATTTAATCATAGTGTGCCCCGATTGTCACGCTGCGCCACGGGGTCGTGATAAAACAAAGACATCCAGATGAATAAGATGACGGAAAGCAAACGCCCACGACAATTGAAACGTCAACAAGGCAAAAAAAGAAGGAATGCAACACGAGGACTTCCCAGGAGGTCACCCATCCTAGTACTACTCTCGCCCAAACTCGCTTAACTTCGGAGTTCTGATGGGATCCGGTGCATGTGAGTTGGTATGATCGCATCCGTTAGCTTATAACGCCTAAAAGTATATAAGCCACGTTTGAGCCATGCCATATGACCATGGGTTGGCTATCCAACGCCCCCCGCATGAAATGGCATGGCCTGTCAGGCCTTGTCGTCGCCCCCCCTACCATGTGTCGCGCGCAGGCCTGCCGAACTGCTGGTTCCGATCGGCTGTGGGGCCTACCTTACGATAATTGAACCAAAACAAAAAAAAACAAAAAAACTGACAACGTTAAGAAAAACCCCAATAATTTCGGCAGTGGGCGTCGAGTCCTGTTGTTTTTTCGCTTTCGTTCGTTTGCGGTGCCCGGTTAATTGGAGACGAGCTCCACGGGGTGATGTAGGACAGATGGCGTAAGTTATTGGAGAGGAGCTGGACCGACGCGCGTGCAACGGCAAATCGGGCAAACCGCTGATCTGGGCTCCGACCTCAGAATTGGGCCCACGAACCGTCGATTCGAAGGCAACGGCGTCGCCAGTAAAACTCATTGCGTTGCCATGAGTCGTGGGCTTTTTCGGGCATCCGACGTCGTTTACTAGCCCGAAATCCAGTTTTTGAAGTTTTTGGTAACTGTGTTATTTTCCTATTTTAATTCCTTCGTTAATCCTAGGCTTTCTAGGAGTATTTAATCATAGTGTGCCCCGATTGTCACGCTGCGCCACGGGGTCGTGATAAAACAAAGACATCCAGATGAATAAGATGACGGAAAGCAAACGCCCACGACAATTGAAACGTCAACAAGGCAAAAAAAGAAGGGATGCAACACGAGGACTTCCCAGGAGGTCACCCATCCTAGTACTACTCTCGCCCAAACTCGCTTAATTTCGGAGTTCTGATGGGATCCGGTGCATGTGAGTTGGTATGATCGCATCCGTTAGCTTATAACGCCTAAAAGTATATAAGCCACGTTTGAGCCATGCCATATGACCATGGGTTGGCTATCCAACGCCCCCCGCATGAAATGGCATGGCCTGTCAGGCCTTGTCGTCGCCCCCCCTACCATGTGTCGCGCGCAGGCCTGCCGAACTGCCGGTTCCGATCGGCTGTGGGGCCTACCTTACGATAATTGAACCAAAACAAAAAAAAACAAAAAAACTGACAACGTTAAGAACAACCCCAATAATTTCGGCAGTGGGCGTCGAGTCCTGTTGTTTTTTCGCTTTCGTTCGTTTGCGGTGCCCGGTTAATTGGAGACGAGCTCCACGGGGTGATGTAGGACAGATGGCGTAAGTTATTGGAGAGGAGCTGGACCGACGCGCGTGCAACGGCAAATCGGGCAAACCGCTGATCTGGGCTCCGACCTCAGAATTGGGCCCACGAACCGTCGATTCGAAGGCAACGGCGTCGCCAGTAAAACTCATTGCGTTGCCATGAGTCGTGGGCTTTTTCGGGCATCCGACGTCG
This sequence comes from Prunus avium, assembly GCF_965620075.1. NCBI lineage: Eukaryota > Viridiplantae > Streptophyta > Magnoliopsida > Rosales > Rosaceae > Prunus > Prunus avium. The sequence continues at coordinate 10,693,785 of NC_142291.1, forward strand.
TTCACTAGCCCGAAATCCAGTTTTTGAAGTTTTTGGTAACTGTGTTATTTTCCTATTTTAATTCCTTCGTTAATCCTAGGCTTTCTAGGAGTATTTAATCATAGTGTGCCCCGATTGTCACGCTGCGCCACGGGGTCGTGATAAAACAAAGACATCCAGATGAATAAGATGACGGAAAGCAAACGCCCACGACAATTGAAACGTCAACAAGGCAAAAAAAGAAGGGATGCAACACGAGGACTTCCCAGGACCAAAACAAAAAAAAACAAAAAACTGACAACGTTAAGAACAACCCCAATAATTTCGGCAGTGGGCGTCGAGTCCTGTTGTTTTTTCGCTTTCGTTCGTTTGCGGTGCCCGGTTAATTGGAGACGAGCTCCACTGGGTGATGTAGGACAGATGGCGTAAGTTATTGGAGAGGAGCTGGACCGACGCGCGTGCAACGGCAAATCGGGCAAACCGCTGATCTGGGCTCCGACCTCAGAATTGGGCCCACGAACCGTCGATTCGAAGGCAACGGCGTCGCGAGTAAAACTAATTGCGTTGCCATGAGTCGTGGGCTTTTTCGGGCATCTGACGTCGTTTACTAGCCCGAAATCCAGTTTTTGAAGTTTTTGGTAACTGTGTTATGTTCCTATTTTAATTCCTTCGTTAATCCTAGGCTTTCTAGGAGTATTTAATCATAGTGTGCCCCGATTGTCACGCTGCGCCACGGGGTCGTGATAAAACAAAGACATCCAGATGAATAAGATGACGGAAAGCAAACGCCCACGACAATTGAAACGTCAACAAGGCAAAAAAAGAAGGGATGCAACACGAGGACTTCCCAGGAGGTCACCCATCCTAGTACTACTCTCGCCCAAACTCGCTTAATTTCGGAGTTCTGATGGGATCCGGTGCATGTGAGTTGGTATGATCGCATCCGTTAGCTTATAACGCCTAAAAGTATATAAGCCACGTTTGAGCCATGCCATATGACCATGGGTTGGCTATCCAACGCCCCCCGCATGAAATGGCATGGCCTGTCAGGCCTTGTCGTCGCCCCCCCTACCATGTGTCGCGCGCAGGCCTGCCGAACTGCCGGTTCCGATCGGCTGTGGGGCCTACCTTACGATAATTGAACCAAAACAAAAAAAAACAAAAAAACTGACAACGTTAAGAACAACCCCAATAATTTCGGCAGTGGGCGTCGAGTCCTGTTGTTTTTTCGCTTTCGTTCGTTTGCGGTGCCCGGTTAATTGGAGACGAGCTCCACGGGGTGATGTAGGACAGATGGCGTAAGTTATTGGAGAGGAGCTGGACCGACGCGCGTGCAACGGCAAATCGGGCAAACCGCTGATCTGGGCTCCGACCTCAGAATTGGGCCCACGAACCGTCGATTCGAAGGCAACGGCGTCGCCAGTAAAACTCATTGCGTTGCCATGAGTCGTGGGCTTTTTCGGGCATCCGACGTCGTTCACTAGCCCGAAATCCAGTTTTTGAAGTTTTTGGTAACTGTGTTATTTTCCTATTTTAATTCCTTCGTTAATCCTAGGCTTTCTAGGAGTATTTAATCATAGTGTGCCCCGATTGTCACGCTGCGCCACGGGGTCGTGATAAAACAAAGACATCCAGATGAATAAGATGACGGAAAGCAAACGCCCACGACAATTGAAACGTCAACAAGGCAAAAAAAGAAGGGATGCAACACGAGGACTTCCCAGGACCAAAACAAAAAAAAACAAAAAAATCGGCAGTGGGCGTCGAGTCCTGTTGTTTTTTCGCTTTCGTTCGTTTGCGGTGCCCGGTTAATTGGAGACGAGCTCCACTGGGTGATGTAGGACAGATGGCGTAAGTTATTGGAGAGGAGCTGGACCGACGCGCGTGCAACGGCAAATCGGGCAAACCGCTGATCTGGGCTCCGACCTCAGAATTGGGCCCACGAACCGTCGATTCGAAGGCAACGGCGTCGCGAGTAAAACTAATTGCGTTGCCATGAGTCGTGGGCTTTTTCGGGCATCTGACGTCGTTTACTAGCCCGAAATCCAGTTTTTGAAGTTTTTGGTAACTGTGTTATGTTCCTATTTTAATTCCTTCGTTAATCCTAGGCTTTCTAGGAGTATTTAATCATAGTGTGCCCCGATTGTCACGCTGCGCCACGGGGTCGTGATAAAACAAAGACATCCAGATGAATAAGATGACGGAAAGCAAACGCCCACGACAATTGAAACGTCAACAAGGCAAAAAAAGAAGGGATGCAACACGAGGACTTCCCAGGAGGTCACCCATCCTAGTACTACTCTCGCCCAAACTCGCTTAACTTCGGAGTTCTGATGGGATCCGGTGCATGTGAGTTGGTATGATCGCATCCGTTACCTTATAACGCCTAAAAGTATATAAGCCACGTTTGAGCCATGCCATATGACCATGGGTTGGCTATCCAACGTCCCCCGCATGAAATGGCATGGCCTGTCAGGCCTTGTCGTCGCCACCCCATCCATGTGTCGCGCGCAGGCCTGCCGAACTGCCGGTTCCGATCGGCTGTGGGGCCTACCTTACGATAATTGAACCAAAACAAAAAAAAACAAAAAAACTGACAACGTTAAGAACAACCCCAATAATTTCGGCAGTGGGCGTCGAGTCCTGTTGTTTTTTCGCTTTCGTTCGTTTGCGGTGCCCGGGTAATTGGAGACGAGCTCCACGGGGTGATGTAGGACAGATGGCGTAAGTTATTGGAGAGGAGCTGGACCGATGCGCGTGCAACGGCAAATCGGGCAAACCGCTGATCTGGGCTCCGACCTCAGAATTGGGCCCACGAACCGTCGGTTCGAAGGCAACGGCGTCGCGAGTAAAACTCATCGCGTTGCCATGTGTCGTGGGCTTTTTCGGGCATCCGACGTCGTTTACTAGCCCGAAATCCAGTTTTTGAAGTTTTTGGTAACTGTGTTATTTTCCTATTTTAATTCCTTCGTTAATCCTAGGCTTTCTAGGAGTATTCATGTTAAAACAAAGACATCCAGATGAATAAGATGACGGAAAGCAAACGCCCACGACAATTGAAACGTCAACAAGGCAAAAAAAGAAGGGATGCAACACGAGGACTTCCCAGGAGGTCACCCATCCTAGTACTACTCTCACCCAAACTCGCTTGACTTCGGAGTTCTGATGGGATCCGGTGCATGTGAGTTGGTATGATCGCATCCGTTAGCTTATAACGCCTAAAAGTATATAAGCCCCGTTTGAGCCATGCCATATGACCATGGGTTGACTATGCAACGCCCCCCGCATGAAATGGCATGGCCTGTCAAGCCTTGTCGTCGCCACCCTTACCATGTGTCGCGCGCAGGCCTGCCGAACTGCCGGTTCCGATCGGCTGTGGGGCCTACCTTACGATAATTGAACCAAAACAAAAAAAATAAAAAAAACTGACAACGTTAAGAACAACCCCAATAATTTCGGCAGTGGGCGTCGAGTCCTGTTGTTTTTTCGCTTTCGTTCGTTTGCGGTGCCCGGTTAATTGGAGACGAGCTCCACGGGGTGATGTAGGACAGATGGCGTAAGTTATTGGAGAGGAGCTGGACCGACGCGCGTGCAACGGCAAATCGGGCAAACCGCTAATCTGGGCTCCGACCTCAGAATTGGGCCCACGAACCGTCGATTCGAAGGCAACGGCGTCGCGAGTAAAACTCATAGCGTTGCCATGAGTCGTGGGCTTTTTCGGGCATCCGACGTTGTTTACTAGCCCGAAATCCAGTTTTTGAAGTTTTTGGTAACTGTGTTATTTTCCTATTTTAATTCCTTCGTTAATTCTAGGCTTTCTAGGAGTATTTAATCATAGTGTGCCCCGATTGTCACGCTGCGCCAAGGGGTCGTGATAAAACAAAGACATCCAGTTGAATAAGAGGACGGAAAGCAAACGCCCACGACAATTGAAACGTCAACAAGGCAAAAAAAGAAGGGATGCAACACGAGTACTTCCCAGGAGGTCACCCATCCTAGTACTACTCTCACCCAAACTCGCTTGACTTCGGAGTTCTGATGGGATCCGGTGCATGTGAGTTGGTATGATCGCATCCGTTAGCTTATAACGCCTAAAAGTATATAAGCCACGTTTGAGCCATGCCATATGACCATGGGTTGGCTATCCAACGCCCACCGCATTAAATGGCATGGCCTGTCAGGCCTTGTCGTCGCCACCCCTACCATGTGTCGCGCGCAGGCCTGGCGAACTGCCGGTTCCGATCGGCTGTGGGGCCTACCTTACGATAATTGAACCAAAACAAAAAAAAACAAAAAAACTGACAACGTTAAGAACAACCCCAATAATTTCGGCAGTGGGCGTCGAGTCCTGTTGTTTTTTCGCTTTCGTTCGTTTGCGGTGCCCGGGTAATTGGAGACGAGCTCCACGGGGTGATGTAGGACAGATGGCGTAAGTTATTGGAGAGGAGCTGGACCGACGCGCGTGCAACGGCAAATCGGGCAAACCGCTGATCTGGGCTCCGACCTCAGAATTGGGCCCACGAACCGTCGATTCGAAGGCAACGGCGTCGTGAGTAAAACTCATTGCGGTGCCATGAGTCGTGGGCTTTTTCGGGCATCCGACGTCCTTTACTAGCCCGAAATCCAGTTTTTGAAGTTTTTGGTAACTGTGTTATTTTCCTATTTTAATTCCTTCGTTAATCCTAGGCTTTCTAGGAGTATTTAATCATAGTGTGCCCCGATTGTCACGCTGCGCCACGGGGTCGTGATAAAACAAAGACATCCAGATGAATAAGATGACGGAAAGCAAACGCCCACGACAATTGAAACGTCAACAAGGCAAAAAAAGAAGGGATGCAACACGAGGACTTCCCAGGACCAAAACAAAAAAAAACAAAAAAACTGACAACGTTAAGAACAACCCCAATAATTTCGGCAGTGGGCGTCGAGTCCTGTTGTTTTTTCGCTTTCGTTCGTTTGCGGTGCCCGGTTAATTGGAGACGAGCTCCACTGGGTGATGTAGGACAGATGGCGTAAGTTATTGGAGAGGAGCTGGACCGACGCGCGTGCAACGGCAAATCGGGCAAACCGCTGATCTGGGCTCCGACCTCAGAATTGGGCCCACGAACCGTCGATTCGAAGGCAACGGCGTCGCGAGTAAAACTAATTGCGTTGCCATGAGTCGTGGGCTTTTTCGGGCATCTGACGTCGTTTACTAGCCCGAAATCCAGTTTTTGAAGTTTTTGGTAACTGTGTTATGTTCCTATTTTAATTCCTTCGTTAATCCTAGGCTTTCTAGGAGTATTTAATCATAGTGTGCCCCGATTGTCACGCTGCGCCACGGGGTCGTGATAAAACAAAGACATCCAGATGAATAAGATGACGGAAAGCAAACGCCCACGACAATTGAAACGTCAACAAGGCAAAAAAAGAAGGGATGCAACACGAGGACTTCCCAGGAGGTCACCCATCCTAGTACTACTCTCGCCCAAACTCGCTTAACTTCGGAGTTCTGATGGGATCCGGTGCATGTGAGTTGGTATGATCGCATCCGTTACCTTATAACGCCTAAAAGTATATAAGCCACGTTTGAGCCATGCCATATGACCATGGGTTGGCTATCCAACGTCCCCCGCATGAAATGGCATGGCCTGTCAGGCCTTGTCGTCGCCACCCCTACCATGTGTCGCGCGCAGGCCTGCCGAACTGCCGGTTCCGATCGGCTGTGGGGCCTACCTTACGATAATTGAACCAAAACAAAAAAAAACAAAAAAACTGACAACGTTAAGAACAACCCCAATAATTTCGGCAGTGGGCGTCGAGTCCTGTTGTTTTTTCGCTTTCGTTCGTTTGCGGTGCCCGGGTAATTGGAGACGAGCTCCACGGGGTGATGTAGGACAGATGGCGTAAGTTATTGGAGAGGAGCTGGACCGATGCGCGTGCAACGGCAAATCGGGCAAACCGCTGATCTGGGCTCCGACCTCAGAATTGGGCCCACGAACCGTCGGTTCGAAGGCAACGGCGTCGCGAGTAAAACTCATCGTGTTGCCATGTGTCGTGGGCTTTTTCGGGCATCCGACGTCGTTTACTAGCCCGAAATCCAGTTTTTGAAGTTTTTGGTAACTGTGTTATTTTCCTATTTTAATTCCTTCGTTAATCCTAGGCTTTCTAGGAGTATTCATGTTAAAACAAAGACATCCAGTTGAATAAGATGACGGAAAGCAAACGCCCACGACAATTGAAACGTCAACAAGGCAAAAAAAGAAAGGATGCAACACGAGTACTTCCCAGGAGGTCACCCATCCTAGTACTACTCTCGCCCAAACTCGCTTAACTTCGGAGTTCTGATGGGATCCGGTGCATGTGAGTTGGTATGATCGCATCCGTTAGCTTATAACGCCTAAAAGTATATAAGCCACGTTTGAGCCATGCCATATGACCATGGGTTGGCTATCCAACGCCCCCCGCATGAAATGGCATGGCCTGTCAAGCCTTGTCGTCGCCACCCTTACCATGTGTCGCGCGCAGGCCTACCGAACTGCCGGTTCCGATCGGCTGTGGGGCCTACCTTACGATAATTGAACCAAAACAAAAAAAACAAAAAAACTGACAACGTTAAGAACAACCCCAATAATTTCGGCAGTGGGCGTCGAGTCCTGTTGTTTTTTCGCTTTCGTTCGTTTGCGGTGCCCGGTTAATTGGAGACGAGCTCCACGGGGTGATGTAGGACAGATGGCGTAAGTTATTGGAGAGGAGCTGGACCGACGCGCGTGCAACGGCAAATCGGGCAAACCGCTGATCTGGGCTCCGACCTCTGAATTGGGTCTACGAACCGTCGATTCGAAGGCAATGGCGTCGCGAGTAAAACTCATTGCGATGCCATGAGTCGTGGGCTTTTTCGGGCATACTCGCAAGTGCACGAACCGTTGGTAGTATAGCATATGTAAGTGCGAGGTCGATTCCACAGGGATTGGTGATTGAATGATCCAATTTAGTTTCCCTACACAAAATAGAAACAAAAACAAAGAACATAAAACAAGGAAGAAAGAAATAAGTAACTCAAGCAAATAAGTTCCCAAGTTCAATTTAGATTAATGGATTGATTCTAGCTAAAGTATGATTAAGCCATGGTGTGTGGTCATAACCTTGTGTTCCTAATTCCCTAATTTGATCATTTGTTGTCTAACCTAAAATTAAGCATTAGGAACCCATTAAGCATAGAAGAACAATTTAAACAACCAAGCATGTATCTAATCCCTGTTGTCGAATGTCCATACATACTCTTCCTATTCATAGTTCAATTCGAATTAAAGTATGGTGTCTACTCTTAATTCAAACCAAGATAGCTAACATGCAAGCCTAAATGGTGATCAATCATTCAAACTAGCATATTAACTTATAAGCATAATGAATAAGAACAAAAATCATAATTGAAACTTGGAAACTAATCAAACTTGAAACTAAAGAAAAGAATTTACATAACAATGAAAATTAAAGTAGAACTTGGAAAGACTTAAAGGAAAATTTCAGCACAAAGATCTCATTATAACAATTGAAAACTAGAAAGAGAAACTAAGAGAATTTGAGGGAGAGAAGGGAAGGGAGCTCTAGAGAAGTGTTTGAGAGCTCCCCCCCTTGGGGTGTGTTTACAAGCTTAGAGAACTTCCCTATTTATAGGCCTAGGGGAAGTGAAAATCTGAATTCAATATGGCTAATGCATACAACACTTGTTTTATAAAATCTGAAATGGTTGATGCACTTGTATTAGAAAATCTAAATTGGGTGATGCACTTGTATTAGAAAATCTTGAATTGGTTGATGCACTTCACCAATAGATCCCACCAGCAGCCCTAGCTCATCTTCATGTCACCATGACCAAGCTTCCAACCAGAAATGATAGCTCATACCTAGCTCACCATGACCAAGCATCCAACCAGCACATGCTGAGGTCAACATGACCAGCAACTTCAAGGGCTTACAACTTGGGCTTCTCTTAATCAAATTAGGACTTTAAGCACTCGAAATTGAAGTTCAGAATGTCCTCTTTCCAGCCATATGTTATGTGGGCCAATCCAAGGTCGGAGGAAGAAGTTAAGGCCGAAACAAATTGCTAACTCATTTTCCGCGCTGATAAGATCCATCCTGAGCATGGTTCTGTGTTTGCTAGGTAACGGACTCCAGATTTATCCAATGGGGCTGAATTTTGGATATGTTATAGTACACACCAATTGGAACAACTTTCATGAAGAATGTGGCCTCATTAGAGCTATTTAGGTGGTTGAAACAAAGCTTGCAATATGACCTACGGAACTGGACTGGCAGGGGGCTGTAGCCAAAATGAGTTTGTCTTTAAGCTCTTCATCCATTCATCCAAATTAGGCCTTAACATGCTTGAATTGCATGAATTATGCTCTCTAAAGCCATCATTATTACCTAAAGCTCAATGAACTGAAAGATAAACACAAAAAGGATTAAAAGCATAAGTTTAACTCAAAAACATAACCAAATCATAAGCTAGAAGGGTACAAAATGATATACAATTATGAACCGATCAAATACCCCCAAACCTAGATTTTGCTAGTCCTCGAGCAAAACAACACAAAACAAAGTTAAAAACAAAACAAGAAGTTAACTAGACCACTTTGGTAGGTAACTCGATTGCATTGAGCGAATGCAACAAGCCTTTAAACCTCTAGGCATCCCTAGTAGGAGGAGTTGTGTCTCCTGAGGGTTTAACAGATACGATACCCACAAACGTTTTTCTAACTCTACAAAACAAAATGGTTAGAAAACTTAATAAATTTGTTAGTCCTTAAGCAAAAACAAAAACAAAAATAATTACAAAAACAAAAACAAAAATAAAAGAAATAAAAATAAAACTCAAAACAATCTTTCCGAACATTTTCTGAAGAGAAATGACTCATGCACATGACTCAAAAATTTTAACAATAAAAACTCAATTTTAGACATTATTTACAAGGCGGCAAAGTTCAAAACATAACATGTTCAAAGTGTATTAGTGTGATAGCCAAATGCAACAAATTCCCCAATCTTAGTTTTCACACAATTTCAAAAATCATACAAAGCACAAATTCAACTTCAAATCTCACCAAAGTTGTCCTCTCACAAATGAATCACTCAGAAGAGGGCTATAATGCAACACTCAGTTATAAACATGAGATTAGAGTTAAACCATAAAGACTTAACTCGAAATAGAAAGATGAAGAACTTGCATTAATATGATCTCAAGAAGGATGCCAAACACTTAAAAGTAAGAAAATGCATGCAATTCAACCATATGACATTTAAGATCAATTTAGGTCTTTATTATAGGTTGTAATGGGGCCAAGGGTGTAAGGTGAGTGAGAAATGAAAGGTATGGATAATACAAAGTCCAAGGAACTCAAAATGTAAGAGCATAAAATAATTGTTTACAAGACTTCGAATCATCACGATTAGATTTTTTTCTTTTACATGATCAAAACTCCTTATACCTTCATTTACATTGATTCAAACTCCTTTCCAAACACCAAATTATTTTGAAGGCCCAAAAATGAAACCCAAAAATGAAATTTCATTCAACCACCACTTAATCACAATTTTTTCTCTTTTCTTTTCTTTTCTTTCACCAATTGAGTGAATTTTTTTTTTCTTCTTTATGTAATATCCCTTCCCAAACTTAGCATGAAAAACACATCCGAATTAGAGCTCATGAGTTCCTTAGAAAGGTAAATTCTTGTTTTTCGGGCTAAGGCGAGGAAATATAATTGGTAAAATGAAAGAAAAGGTTTACATGTAGGCTCAAAATGGTTAACAATGGAAAATCATGCTTAAGCATGCATAAGGTTAGCTTGAAAGGCACAAACGATCCAAAGAGGGCCTTAATATCACTTCTTAAATGTCATGAAATCAAATTGCATAAGAATTAATGACTTTTAAGTGTTCAACCAAATCAATGAATAATGAGATCAAACAACAACTTTGATGACAAGAAAATAAGAGTATGTGTATAACACTCATGAAATGAAGCACAAGGCTCAAAAGCTCACATTTATGGTTATATAAGTCTAATTTATGCTTGATACAATTCTTTGGGTCATGCAAATCCTTTAATTGGAGAATTATGAAACAAATGGCAAGTGCAAAGAAGGTTTCGAACATATCATGCTAGAACGATGCCAAATTAATCAATTAATTAAATTTTTTTTTTTTTACAATAAAAATTTACAAGGAAAAAAAAATAAAAAAAAAATAAAATTCAATTTTCATTTAAGTCATGCAAACATTTATCACAATCTCATCAAATGTGTTCGGAAAGTGAATAAAATCAAAATCAAAATCAAAATCAAAATCAAAATAAAAGCAAGACTTAACAAAATAAAAAAATAAAAACAAGCAAATAAAAAAAAATTTAAATTAAATTAAGGAAAAACCAATTTTACATGCTAAACTCCAATACCCCCAAACCTAGAAATGAACATTGTCCTCAATGTTTAAAAATTAGCCACAAACAATGTCATAACAACAAATGAAAGGTATTAAAGCAAATAAAAAAAAATCACAAAATCACAAAAGAAAACAAAAACAAAATAATTATAAAATAAAAATTACAACACAAACAAACAAAAAAAAAAAAATGAAACAGTAAACCCTAATCACACAATTCTGAAACCCAAAAAAATTTTGAAGCCCAAAGCCCACAATTTCGAAACACAAACCACGGTGAATTTAACCCACTTTGAAACCCAAACTAAAGTGAAACCCGACCCACAATTTGTTTTCAATTCCGGCTTTTTATTATTATTTAGTTTTGTAAAAACAAACTATCGAACCGTGATTAGCAACACAAAGAGCGGGATTTTAACATGGGTCATGATGTCTCGGTTCAGTGTAAGGGACCAACAGACAAGGCGAGACACGTGTCGACGCATAGAGGCGCCGCAGACTCCACAAGCAAAAATTACGGGCTCATGGAAAGGCGCGAAGACTTTACTGAACGCGTTCGTTCAGAAAAGACACGTCGTGATAAATGAGTTGGGTATGGTTGGAAGGCGAGAAGGTTGTGGGACTCAGGGAATGCTGGAGATTCAGAAAATGCTCAGATGCTGTAATGGCTAGGGTTTGTCAAAGACTAAGTCTATAAGAAAGGGTGAAAAAAAAAAACGCAAACTCAGAAACACACAAAAGAGAAAAGAAAGAAAGAAGAAAAGAGAGTGAGAAATCAAATGGCCTCTAACTACCCATTTTCGTTGGATCTCAACCTAGCTCCACCGACTCAGACACGAGGCCAAGCAGCGGCACCAGTATGGATGCCCTACTTTGCTTCCGCACGGGGGCCTGTGACAGTAACTGACTCAATACTCCTGGACAACGATGTTGCCATTGGAGTGGCTAGAAATTTAGTGACTCCTAAAGATATACGTGTTCTGGGGACAAGGGATGACAACCGGGTCGTGAGCGATGCCCTAGCACTGAGCGTGCAGAGTACGGCAACAGTCGCAAGTTTGGGTCATCGCCTACTTGCGAAGTCCCATGAGGTAGAGGTGCTGAAAGGTCAGTTGGCGGTGGAGCGAAGTATGGTTGAGGAGTGTCAGACTGCTATAAAAAGCTTGAAAAGGGAGAGGTCAAGGATAGTGGAGGTGAATCGACACCAGCTAGAAGTATTGCGGGACGAGAATAAAAACCTATCAAAAATGGTAGAGTTGTACTCTCGCGACATGCGAAAACAGCTGGAGGACCTAGACCGACCGGGTAAACGCAAACAAGCAGATCGCGAGAGTAGTTACGCTCAAGCTAAGATTGCGATCTTTGGGAGCTCAAGTGATGAGCCCCAAGAAGCTGTGCGTGAAGCCCCGGAAGAGGACAGCCAGAGGGCCAAACTCAAAGCTCCAATGGTCGAGACACCAAGCACCGAGAAGAAATGATTTCCTACTGCATTATTGTTGTTTTTGTATTTTCGTTATTTTGTTTCGGAAATAAAAGAGTAAGGTTGCAGAAAGAAAAAGAAAAAGAAAAAGAAAACACACTTCCCAACTAAAATAAAACAAAGACGACAAACGGAAAAGAAAACACATTTCCCTAACTAAAATAAGACAAAGATGATAGCCGAAAGGGAAAGGCAAAAACACAAAGCACTAGAAAATGAAAGTAACGGGCAAAAACATTAAACACCAGAAAACACGGAGGAAAAAAAAAAAAAAAGTAAAGTAAAGGTGCTCCCCCTTGAAGCGATTAGGTCGAGCATGCCCGGGAAATCCGAAATGGTGTTGGCTCTCTCTCATCAGTATATGTCTATTTAAACCACACCTCTGCAAGCGGATGATACCCAGCATTTCTTCCTGCAACTCAAGGAAAAACATCAAAAAATCCATAAACAGAAAAAAAAAAATGGCATCCTCATGCACTCACCTTGATGATCTCAACCTTGAGCTCTCACTTGCACCACCGAATGCCCAGACAAGGGCTCCTCCAAACACTGTCTTTCCAAACTCTTCATATCATCACGGCACGGCCTCAAACTTTGCTGAGGCAATACCGAACTTTTCTGAGGCACTGTCGAACAGAGCAGTGCTGCTAGGAGGCATGATTAGCAGCAAGCTCACTCCGACAGATCATCTGCATGTGGCACAGAGGTCTGATAAGGCAGCGGTAGAGGAGTCCCACAATTTAACTGTGCTCCACGCGGTCTCCGCTACCAATTTGGGCATGCGATTACTGGCGAGGACAAGAGAGTGTGCCGCGATGAGCGAGGAAATAGCTTCCTTGAAGGCTATGGTGGCGGACTTGCAGAAGCGGCTCGACTGTGCCATTCAGCACGTGGAAGCACTGCAGAGAAAAAATGAGGACCATGTGGAGCTGCTGCAGATTCTACAAGTGCGAGAAAATAGAGGCAAGCCATGATGATGATGAAGATGAAGAAGAAGAAGAAGAAGAAGAAGTTTTTTTTTTTTTTTTTTTTTTTTTTTGGGTTTGTTTTTTTGTTTTTAATGCAGCGTTTGAAATAAAAATGTGTTTTAACACTCAGAAATAAACTAACTAACCATACCACGTAAATAAATAAATAAACTAACATAACAAAACAAAAACAGAAACAAAACAAAAACAAAGACTCAACAGAAAAGAAAACAAAGAAAATAAAGAAAACTTAATTTAAAAACACACGAATATACAAGCAACTCACGGATGACCAGTTAAGGGCCTCAGAAAACACAGCCAGGGGATCCGGGAAGGTTGGAGGGGTCACAATGGTCCCGCTTAAAACCCAAACTTCTTAGACACCGAAGGTGTCGCCTAAAGAACTCCTAGACACTGTATTAACGGAAGTGCTCACTGGGGTTACCATAAGTCGGCTCATATGAAAAATCTTTTTTTTTTTTTAATTTTAAAATTTTTAAGATAAGAAATAAAAACAAATTAAGATAAAATGAAACAACAAACCATAAATGAAAATGAACTAAGTACTATAAACAAACTCAAACAAACGATATAAATTATTGTACTAAAAGAAACAAACCAAGAAACCAAAGAAAAAAAAACAAACAGCACTTTCTATCACCTGTTTATCACCATTTGGACAGATTCGTTTCTATGTTTTTCAGCTTCGACCTCTGTTCAGTTTTTAGGCTATAACTTTCCAACCGTAAGTCTAAATTTTACGTTCTTTATATGGTTGGATTCAGCATAGAAAAACAAAGAACTCAACGCGGACCAAAAGGCAAAAACAACTACGAAAATAAACAGAATTCAAAGAAGAGAAAGGATTGAAATGCTCCCCCTTGAAGCGATTAGGTCGAGCATGGATGCACTTGGAGGTCGCGACTTCTCCCACTGCTCCACACTTCCCATTCTTATGATTGAGGTTGCCATCTCTCTCCATTTATTATTGAGCTATAATAAATTGCTAAAACAAACATAGAAAACTTGAAATAGAATTAAAGGATTAGGAAATAAAAACTAAAATGAAAAGGAAAATCAACACACATCCAATTCCATGTTTCAAAGCAACAAGCACCAATGGGTTGTGTAAGCTGGGACTTAAACCCAGTTCTCTTGCTTGTTGGGCAATTGTCCTTTTCTGTTGGACTACAAACACAACTTGTCCATTAACGTCATTAACTTTAAAACAAGAAATTGTCTAGTTAAGAAAAACAAATAAAATAAAGTAGGAAAGCCAAATAGAATCAAACAATGTTACCGATCCCCGGCAACGGCGCCAAAAACTTGTTGCGTAGATACAGCTGCACCAAAATGGATTCAGTTGCATCCTCAACTTGTGATACTCGCAAGTGCACGAACCGTTGGTAGTATAGCATATGTAAGTGCGAGGTCGATTCCACAGGGATTGGTGATTGAATGATCCAATTTAGTTTCCCTACACAAAATAGAAACAAAAACAAAGAACATAAAACAAGGAAGAAAGAAATAAGTAACTCAAGCAAATAAGTTCCCAAGTTCAATTTAGATTAATGGATTGATTCTAGCTAAAGTATGATTAAGCCATGGTGTGTGGTCATAACCTTGTGTTCCTAATTCCCTAATTTGATCATTTGTTGTCTAACCTAAAATTAAGCATTAGGAACCCATTAAGCATAGAAGAACAATTTAAACAACCAAGCATGTATCTAATCCCTGTTGTCGAATGTCCATACATACTCTTCCTATTCATAGTTCAATTCGAATTAAAGTATGGTGTCTACTCTTAATTCAAACCAAGATAGCTAACATGCAAGCCTAAATGGTGATCAATCATTCAAACTAGCATATTAACTTATAAGCATAATGAATAAGAACAAAAATCATAATTGAAACTTGGAAACTAATCAAACTTGAAACTAAAGAAAAGAATTTACATAACAATGAAAATTAAAGTAGAACTTGGAAAGACTTAAAGGAAAATTTCAGCACAAAGATCTCATTATAACAATTGAAAACTAGAAAGAGAAACTAAGAGAATTTGAGGGAGAGAAGGGAAGGGAGCTCTAGAGAAGTGTTTGAGAGCTCCCCCCCTTGGGGTGTGTTTACAAGCTTAGAGAACTTCCCTATTTATAGGCCTAGGGGAAGTGAAAATCTGAATTCAATATGGCTAATGCATACAACACTTGTTTTATAAAATCTGAAATGGTTGATGCACTTGTATTAGAAAATCTAAATTGGGTGATGCACTTGTATTAGAAAATCTTGAATTGGTTGATGCACTTCACCAATAGATCCCACCAGCAGCCCTAGCTCATCTTCATGTCACCATGACCAAGCTTCCAACCAGAAATGATAGCTCATACCTAGCTCACCATGACCAAGCATCCAACCAGCACATGCTGAGGTCAGCATGACCAGCAACTTCAAGGGCTTACAACTTGGGCTTCTCTTAATCAAATTAGGACTTTAAGCACTCGAAATTGAAGTTCAGAATGTCTTCTTTCCAGCCATATGTTATTTGGGCCAATCCAAGGTCGGAGGAAGAAGTTAAGGCCGAAACAAATTGCTAACTCATTTTCCGCGCTGATAAGATCCATCCTGAGCATGGTTCTGTGTTTGCTAGGTAACGGACTCCAGATTTATCCAATGGGGCTGAATTTTGGATATGTTATAGTACACACCAATTGGAACAACTTTCATGAAGAATGTGGCCTCATTAGAGCTATGTAGGTGGTTGAAACAAAGCTTGCAATATGACCTACGGAACTGGACTGGCAGGGGGCTGTAGCCAAAATGAGTTTGTCTTTAAGCTCTTCATCCATTCATCCAAATTAGGCCTTAACATGCTTGAATTGCATGAATTATGCTCTCTAAAGCCATCATTATTACCTAAAGCTCAATGAACTGAAAGATAAACACAAAAAGGATTAAAAGCATAAGTTTAACTCAAAAACATAACCAAATCATAAGCTAGAAGGGTACAAAATGATATACAATTATGAACCGATCAGGCTCCGACCTCAGAATTGGGCCTACGAACCGTCGATTCGAAGGCAATGGCGTCGCGAGTAAAACTCATTGCGGTGCCATGAGTCGTGGGCTTTTTCGGGCATCCGACGTCGTTTACTAGCCCGAAATCCAATTTTTGAAGTTTTTGGTAACTGTGTTATTTTCCTATTTTAATTCCTTCGTTAATCCTAGGCTTTCTAGGAATATTTAATCATAGTGTGCCCCGATTGTCACGCTGCGCCAAGGGGTCGTGTTAAAACAAAGACATCCAGATGAATAAGATGACGGAAAGCAAATGCCCACGACAATTTAAACGTCAACAAGGCAAAAAAAGAAGGGATGCAACACGAGGACTTCCCAGGAGGTCACCCATCCTAGTACTACTCTAGCCCAAACTCGCTTAACTTCGGAGTTCTGATGGGATCCGGTGCATGTGAGTTGGTGTGATCGCATCCGTTAGCTTATAACGCCTAAAAGTATATAAGCCACGTTTGAGCCATGCCATATGACCATGGGTTGGCTATCCAACGCCCCCCGCATGAAATGGCATGGCCTGTCAAGCCTTGTCGTCGCCACCCCTACCACGTGTCGCGCGCAGGCCTGCCGAACTGCCGGTTCCGATCGGCTGTGGGGCCTACCTTACGATAATTGAACCAAAACAAAAAAAACAAAAAAACTGACAACGTTAAGAACAACCCCAATAATTTCGGCAGTGGGCGTCGAGTCCTGCTGTTTTTTCGCTTTCGTTCGTTTGCGGTGCCCGGTTAATTGGAGACGAGCTCCACGGGGTGATGTAGGACAGATGGCGTAAGTTATTGGAGAGGAGCTGGACCGACGCGCGTGCAACGGCAAATCGGGCAAACCGCTGATCTGGGCTCCGACCTCAGAATTGGGCCCACAAACCGTCGATTCGAAGGCAACGGCGTCGCGAGTAAAACTCATTGCGGTGCCATGAGTCGTGGGCTTTTTCGGGCATCCGACGTCGTTTACTAGCCCGAAATCCAGTTTTTGAAGTTTTTGGTAACTGTGTTATTTTCCTATTTTAATTCCTTCGTTAATCCTAGGCTTTCTAGGAGTATTTAATCATAGTGTGCCCCGATTGTCACGCTGCGCCACGGGGTCGTGACAAAACAAAGACATCCAGATGAATAAGATGACGGAAAGCAAACGCCCACGACAATTGAAACGTCAACAAGGCAAAAAAAGAAGGGATGCAACACGAGGACTTCCCAGGAGGTCACCCATCCTTGTACTACTCTCGCCCAAACTCGCTTAACTTCGGAGTTCTGATGGGATCCGGTGCATGTGAGTTGGTATGATCGCATCCGTTTGCTTATAACGCCTAAAAGTATATAAGCCACGTTTGAGCCATGCCATATGACCATGGGTTGGCTATCCAACGCCCCCCGCATGAAATGGCATGGCCTGTCAAGCCTTGTCGTCGCCACCCCTACCATGTGTCGCGCGCAGGCCTGCCGAACTGCCGGTTCCGATCGGCTGTGGGGCCTACCTTACGATAATTGAACCAAAACAAAAAAAACAAAAAAACTGACAACGTTAAGAACAACCCCAATAATTTCGGCAGTGGGCGTCGAGTCCTGTTGTTTTTTCGCTTTCGTTCGTTTGCGGTGCCCGGTTAATTGGAGACGAGCTCCACGGGGTGATGTAGGACAGATGGCGTAAGTTATTGGAGAGGAGCTGGACCGACGCGCGTGCAACGGCAAATCGGGCAAACCGCTGATCTGGGCTCCGACCTCAGAATTGGGCCCACGAACCGTCGATTCGAAGGCAACGGCGTCGCGAGTAAAACTCATCGCGTTGCCATGTGTCGTGGGCTTTTTCGGGCATCCGACGTCGTTTACTAGCCCGAAATCCAGTTTTTGAAGTTTTTGGTAACTGTGTTATTTTCCTATTTGAATTCCTTTGCTAATCCTAGGCTTTCTAGGAGTATTTAATCATAGTGTGCCCCGATTGTCACGCTGCGCCAACGGGTCGTGTTAAAACAAAGACATCCAGATGAATAAGATGACGGAATGCAAACGCCCACGACAATTGAAACGTCCACAAGGCAAAAAAAGAAGGGATGCAACACGAGGACTTCCCAGGAGGTCACCCATCCTAGTACTACTCTCGCGCAAACTCGCTAAACTTCGGAGTTTTGATGGGATCCGGTGCATGTGAGTTGGTATGATCGCATCCGTTAGCTTATAACGCCTAAAAGTATATAAGCCACGTTTGAGCCATGCCATATGACCATGGGTTGGCTATCCAACGCCCCCCGCATGAAATGGCATGGCCTGTCAAGCCTTGTCGTCGCCACCCCTACCATGTGTCGCGCGCAGGCCCGCCGAACTGCCGGTTCCGATCGGCTGTGGGGACTACCTTACGATAATTGAACCAAAAGAAAAAACACAAAAAAACTGACAACGTTAAGAACAACCCCAATAATTTCGGCAGTGGGCGTCGAGTCCTGTTGTTTTTTCGCTTTCGTTCGTTTGCGGTGCCCGGTTAATTGGAGACGAGCTCCACGGGGTGATGTAGGACAGATGGCGTAAGTTATTGGAGAGGAGCTGGACCGACGCGCGTGCAACGGCAAATCGGGCAGACCGCTGATCTGGGCTCCGACCTCAGAATTGGGCCCACGAACCGTCGATTCGAAGGCAACGGCGTCGCGAGTAAAACTCATTGCGTTGCCATGAGTCGTGGGCTTTTTCGGGCATCCGACGTCGTTTACTAGCCCGAAATCCAGTTTTTGAAGTTTTTGGTAACTGTATTATTTTCCTATTTTAATTCCTTCGTTAATCCTACGCTTTCTAGGAGTATTTAATCATAGTGTGCCCCGATTGTCACGCTGCGCCAAGGGGTGGTGATAAAACAAAGACATCCAGATGAATAAGATGACGGAAAGCAAACGCCCACGACAATTAAAACGTCAACAAGGCAAAAAAAGAAGGGATGCAACACGAGGACTTCCCATGAGGTCACCCATCCTAGTACTACTCTCGCCCAAACTCGCTTAACTTCGGAGTTCTGATGGGGTCCGGTGCATGTGAGTTGGTATGATCGCATCCGTTAGCTTATAACGCCTAAAAGTATATAAGCCACGTTTGAGCCATGCCATATGACCATGGGTTGGCTATCCAACGCCCCCCGCATGAAATGGCATGGCCTGTCAAGCCGTGTCGTCGCCACCCCTACCACGTGTCGCGCGCAGGCCTGCCGAACTGCCGGTTCCGATCGGCTGTGGGGCCTACCTTACGATAATTGAACCAAAACAAAAAATACAAAAAAACTGACAACGTTAAGAACAACCCCAATAATTTCGGCAGTGGGCGTCGAGTCCTGCTGTTTTTTCGCTTTCGTTCGTTTGCGGTGCCCGGTTAATTGGAGACGAGCTCCACGGGGTGATGTAGGACAGATGGCGTAAGTTATTGGAGAGGAGCTGGACCGACGCGCGTGCAACGGCAAATCGGGCAAACCGCTGATCTGGGCTCCGACCTCAGAATTGGGCCAACGAACCGTCGATTCGAAGGCAACGGCGTCGCGAGTAAAACTCATTGCGCTGCCATGAGTCGTGGGCTTTTTCGGGCATCCGACGTCGTTTACTAGCCCGAAATCCAGTTTTTGAAGTTTTTGGTAACTGTATTATTTTCCTATTTTAATTCCTTCGTTAATCCTAGGCTTTCTAGGAGTATTTAATCATAGTGTGCCCCGATTGTCACGCTGCGCCAAGGGGTCGTGATAAAACAAAGACATCCAGATGAATAAGATGACGGAAAGCAAACGCCCACGACAATTGAAATTTCAACAAGGCAAAAAAAGAAGGGATGCAACACGAGGACTTCCCAGGAGGTCACCCATCCTAGTACTACTCTCGCCCAAACTCGCTTAACTTCGGAGTTCTTATGGGATCCGGTGCATGTGAGTTGGTATGATCGCATCCGTTAGCTTATAACGCCTAAAAGTATATAAGCCACGTTTGAGCCATGCCATATGACCATGGGTTGGCTATCCAACGCCCCCCGCATGAAATGGCATGGCCTGTCAAGCCTTGTCGTCGCCACCCCTACCACGTGTCGCGCGCAGGCCTGCCGAACTGCCGGTTCCGATCGGCTGTGGGGCCTACCTTACGATAATTGAACCAAAACAAAAAAAACAAAAAAACTGACAACGTTAAGAACAACCCCAATAATTTCGGCAGTGGGCGTCGAGTCCTGTTGTTTTTTCGCTTTCGTTCGTTTGCGGTGCCCGGTTAATTGGAGACGAGCTCCACGGGGTGATGTAGGACAGATGGCGTAAGTTATTGGAGAGGAGCTGGACCGACGCGCGTGCAACGGCAAATCGGGCAGACCGCTGATCTGGGCTCCGACCTCAGAATTGGGCCCACGAACCGTCGATTCGAAGGCAACGGCGTCGCGAGTAAAACTCATTGCGTTGCCATGAGTCGTGGGCTTTTTCGGGCATCCGACGTCGTTTACTAGCCCGAAATCCAGTTTTTGAAGTTTTTGGTAACTGTGTTATTTTCCTATTTTAATTCCTTCGTTAATCCTAGGCTTTCTAGGAGTATTTAATCATAGTGTGCCCCGATTGTCACGCTGCGCCAAGGGGTCGTGATAAAACAAAGACATCCAGATGAATAAGATGACGGAAAGCAAACGCCCACGACAATTGAAATTTCAACAAGGCAAAAAAAGAAGGGATACAACACGAGGACTTCCCAGGAGGTCACCCATCCTAGTACTACTCTCGCCCAAACTCGCTTAACTTCGGAGTTCTTATGGGATCCGGTGCATGTGAGTTGGTATGATCGCATCCGTTAGCTTATAACGCCTAAAAGTATATAAGCCACGTTTGAGCCATGCCATATGACCATGGGTTGGCTATCCAACGCCCCCCGCATGAAATGGCATGGCCTGTCAAGCCTTGTCGTCGCCACCCCTACCACGTGTCGCGCGCAGGCCTGCCGAACTGCCGGTTCCGATCGGCTGTGGGGCCTACCTTACGATAATTGAACCAAAACAAAAAAAACAAAAAAACTGACAACGTTAAGAACAACCCCAATAATTTCGGCAGTGGGCGTCGAGTCCTGCTGTTTTTTCGCTTTCGTTCGTTTGCGGTGCCCGGTTAATTGGAGACGAGCTCCACGGGGTGATGTAGGACAGATGGCGTAAGTTATTGGAGAGGAGCTGGACCGACGCGCGTGCAACGGCAAATCGGGCAAACCGCTGATCTGGGCTCCGACCTCAGAATTGGGCCCACGAACCGTCGATTCGAAGGCAACGGCGTCGCGAGTAAAACTCATTGCGTTGCAATGAGTCGTGGGCTTTTTCGGGCATCCGACGTCGTTTACTAGCCCGAAATCCAGTTTTTGAAGTTTTTGGTAACTGTGTTATTTTCCTATTTTAATTCCTTCGTTAATCCTAGGCTTTCTAGGAGTATTTAATCATAGTGTGCCCCGATTGTCACGCTGCGCCAAGGGGTCGTGATAAAACAAAGACATCCAGATGAATAAGATGACGGAAAGCAAACGCCCACGACAATTGAAATTTCAACAAGGCAAAAAAAGAAGGGATACAACACGAGGACTTCCCAGGAGGTCACCCATCCTAGTACTACTCTCGCCCAAACTCGCTTAACTTCGGAGTTCTTATGGGATCCGGTGCATGTGAGTTGGTATGATCGCATCCGTTAGCTTATAACGCCTAAAAGTATATAAGCCACGTTTGAGCCATGCCATATGACCATGGGTTGGCTATCCAACGCCCCCCGCATGAAATGGCATGGCCTGTCAAGCCTTGTCGTCGCCACCCCTACCACGTGTCGCGCGCAGGCCTGCCGAACTGCCGGTTCCGATCGGCTGTGGGGCCTACCTTACGATAATTGAACCAAAACAAAAAAAACAAAAAAACTGACAACGTTAAGAACAACCCCAATAATTTCGGCAGTGGGCGTCGAGTCCTGCTGTTTTTTCGCTTTCGTTCGTTTGCGGTGCCCGGTTAATTGGAGACGAGCTCCACGGGGTGATGTAGGACAGATGGCGTAAGTTATTGGAGAGGAGCTGGACCGACGCGCGTGCAACGGCAAATCGGGCAAACCGCTGATCTGGGCTCCGACCTCAGAATTGGGCCCACGAACCGTCGATTCGAAGGCAACGGCGTCGCGAGTAAAACTCATTGCGTTGCAATGAGTCGTGGGCTTTTTCGGGCATCCGACGTCGTTTACTAGCCCGAAATCCAGTTTTTGAAGTTTTTGGTAACTGTGTTATTTTCCTATTTTAATTCCTTCGTTAATCCTAGGCTTTCTAGGAGTATTTAATCATAGTGTGCCCCGATTGTCACGCTGCGCCAAGGGGTCGTGATAAAACAAAGACATCCAGATGAATAAGATGACGGAAAGCAAACGCCCACGACAATTGAAACGTCAACAAGGCAAAAAAAGAAGGGATGCAACACGAGGACTTCCCAGGAGGTCACCCATCCTAGTACTACTCTCGCCCAAACTCGCTTAATTTCGGAGTTCTGATGGGATCCGGTGCATGTGAGTTGGTATGATCGCATCCGTTAGCTTATAACGCCTAAAAGTATATAAGCCACGTTTGAGCCATGCCATATGACCATGGGTTGGCTATCCAACGCCCCCCGCATGAAATGGCATGGCCTGTCAAGCCTTGTCGTCGCCACCCCTACCACGTGTCGCGCGCAGGCCTGCCGAACTGCCGGTTCCGATCGGCTGTGGGGCCTACCTTACGATAATTGAACCAAAACAAAAAAAACAAAAAAACTGACAACGTTAAGAACAACCCCAACAATGTCGGCAATGGGCGTCGAGTCCTGTTGTTTTTTCGCTTTCGTTCGTTTGCGGTGCCCGGTTAATTGGAGACGAGCTCCACGGGGTGATTGTTGTGTAGATACAGCTGCACCAAAATGGATTCAGTTGCATCCTCAACTTATGATACTCGCAAGTGCACGAGCCGTTCGGTAGTATAGCGTATGTAAGTGCGAGGTCGATCCCACGAGGATTGGTGATTGAATGATCCAATTCATTTCTCCTACACAAAACAGAAATAAAAACAAAGAACATAAAACAAGGAAGAAAGAAATAAGTAACTCAAGCAAATAAGTTCCCAAGTTCAATTTAGATTAATGGATTGATTCTAGCTAAAGTATGATTAAGCCATGGTGTGTGGTCATAACCTTGTGTTCCTAATTCCCTAATTTGATCATTTGTTGTCTAACCTAAAATTAAGCATTAGGAACCCATTAAGCATAGAAGAACATTTTAAACAACCAAGCATGTATCTAATCCCTGTTGTCGAATGTCCATACATACTCTTCCTATTCATAGTTCAATTCGAATTAAAGCATGGTGTCTACTCTTAATTCAAACCAAGATAGCTAACATGCAAGCCTAAATGGTGATCAATCATTCAAACTAGCATATTAACTTATAAGCATAATGAATAAGAACAAAAACCATAATTGAAACTTGGAAACTAATTAAACTTGAATACTTAAGAAAGAATGTACATTACAAGAAAAATAAATTACAACTAAGAAAACATTAAAGAAAGCTAGAATTGAGAACTAGAAAGGAAAACTAAGAGAATTTGAGGGAGAGAAGGGAAGGGAGCTCTATAGAAGTGTTTGAGAGCTCCCCCCCTTGGGGTGTGTTTACAAGCTTAGAGAACCTCCCTATTTATAGGCCTAGGGGAAGTGAAAATCTGAATTCAATATGGCTAATGCATACAACACTTGTTTTATAAAATCTGAAATGGTTGATGCACTTGTATTAGAAAATCTAAATTGGGTGATGCACTTGTATTAGAAAATCTTGAATTGGTTGATGCACTTCACCAATAGATCCCACCAGCAGCCCTAGCTCATCTTCATGTCACCATGACCAAGCTTCCAACCAGAAATGATAGCTCATACCTAGCTCACCATGACCAAGCATCCAACCAGCACATGCTGAGGTCAGCATGACCAGCAACTTCAAGGGCTTACAACTTGGGCTTCCCTTAAGCAAATTAAGACTTTAAGCACTCAAACTTGAAGTTCAGAATGTCTTCTTTCCAGACATATATCATTTGGGCCAATCCAAGGTCGGAGGAGGAAGTTAAGGCCGGAACAAATTGCTAACTCATTTTCCGCGCTGATAAGATCCATCCTGAGCATGGTTCTGTGTTTGCTAGGTAACGGACTCCAGATTTATCCAATGGGGCTGAATTTTGGATATGTTATAGTACACACCAATTGGAACAATGTTCATGAAGAATGTGGCCTCATTCGAGCTATGTAGGTTGCTGAAACAAAGCTTGCAATATGACCTACGAAACTGGACTGGCAGGGGGCTGTAGCCAAAATTGAGTTTGTCTTTAAGCTCTTCTTCCCTTCATCCAAATTAGGCCTTAACATGCTTGAATTGCATGAATTATGCTCTCTTGCTCTATTTGCCTGCAAAACACACAAAGGAAGGCAAATAACTTAGAAGTCTAGGAAACTAAGCAAAAGAAGTAAGTAAATAGGGCATGTATATGTATGAAATTATGAGCTTAACACACCCCCAAACTTAGATTTTGCTAGTCCTCGAGCAAAACAAAAGAAAAACAAAGCTAAAAACAAAACAAAATAAGAAGTTAACTAGACCACTTTCGTAGGTAACTCGATTGCATTGAGCGTATGCAACAAGCCTTTAAACCTCTAGGCATCCCTAGTAGGAGGAGTTGTGTCTCCTGAGGGTTTAACAGATATGATACCCACAAACGTTTTTCTAACTCTACAAAACAAAATGGTTTGAAAACTTAATAGATTTGTTAGTCCTTAAGCAAAACAAAACAAAACAAAATACAAAAACGTTAACCTTCCAACCAGACAGAAATTTTAACTTCGTAGACATGGCTCAACAAGGAACAAAACAAGCACTAAGGAAGTTCTAAACATTATTCAAGTGCTACCACAATCTCAGAAAAATCATGCTCAAGGTGTGTGTGTGAAGTAGCCATGAAGATACAACTTATGCTTCTCAAACAACGATATGAATTCCTGCAAGAATGAACACAAGTTTGCCAAGCTAAACCAAGATCAATAGGACTTTACTTATGGATGTAATGGGGTTATGATAATGGTTAGACAAAGAATGGTTATGGAAACACAAGGTCTAAAGAACAAAGTAGAGCATGACATGTAAACAAGATTATTGACATTTGAAATGTAAGGCACAAAAATTGAAAAGCTCACAACACCAGATTTTGCAATTGAATCACTTCACAATTTGATTTTGACATTTACACACTTTGTATAATATTTGGCCCAATTTTGCGGCTCTTTACCCTAGATCACCTTTATTTCTCCTTATATCACCCTAGGGTCGTGACTACATTGGCCACACTTCTTTTCTCTTTTTCTTTTGATTTTTTTTATAGCTCATTTATTGCCTTGAATACAATCTGAAATACAATCATACTCTACATGTTCCCTAGATGGTAGGATGTTTAATGGATGATAAGGTGATAGAAAGAAATGGCTAAGTGTTTGAGCACAAAGGGGTTTACAATGGAATATGTATTGTATGGGTTGATGGAGGAAAAAGAAAGAGGCTTAACAAAGATGGCCTAAATCATATCTTAGTTATAAACTTGACATTCCAGTGAATCACACAAGCAAAAATGCATACAATTGGGTAAGACATGCAAGAGTTGTCTAATCATGGCTAAAGTGCATAGAAAGCTCAAACATAATTATGTGAGACTTAGCTAGCAAAAGAATAAGATTCAGACCTAACACAATGCTTATCAAATTCCTAAGAGCCATATTATAAGTTAGACTCAAGATTTATCATTGGTGTGGGAAGGAAAACTGAAAATGACTCAAAGAAAAGAAACATAAAAGAAAAACGTGAGGTTTCAAATTGCTATTCTGCTCAATTTCAACATATAATCTGTTTTGACATGTAACTTTCAAACCACTTGGTCAAATTTAACGTTCTTTACGTCGTTGGATTCAGCATGAAAACATGAAGGACACAGCGCGGACCAAACATTCAAAACAGTAGCAGAAAAAAAAAATTGTAGCAATGAAGAAGCCTACGTTTTCAGACACAAACACAAAAACTAAAAAATACTTTCCTCACCCCCAAACTTAAATGATGCATTGTCCTCAATGTTAAAGCAAAGTAAAGATGATTGAGAACATGTAAATGATAAGGGGAAAAGTTAAGAAGAAGGTTTAGAAAGAAAAAAAAAATGAATATATAAGCAACTCACGGATGACCAGTTAAGGGCCTCAGAAAACACAGCCAGGGGATCCGGGAAGATTGGAGGGGTCACAATGGTCCCGCTTAAAACCCAAACTTCTTAGACACCGAAGGTGTCGCCTAAAGAACTCCTAGACACTGTATTGACGGAAGTGCTCACTGGAGTTACCATAAGTCAGCTCATATGAAAAATCTTTTTAAATTTTTAAATTTTTTATTTTTTTAAATTTTTATAAAAAAAGAAACAGAAATTTAAAATAATAACAAGTAAAGAGAAAGGATTGAAATGCTCCCCCTTGAAGCGATTAGGTCGAGCGTGATGCATTTGGAGGTCGCGACTTCTCCCACTACTCCACACTTCCTATCTTTGAAGTTGCCATCTCTCTCCATTTTTATTGAGCTATTTACATTGCTAAAACAAACACACACAAAAACTTGAAACGGAATTAAAGGATTACGAAATAATAAAAAAAAAACTAAAAATGAAAAGGAAAAATCAACACAAGTCCAATTCCATGCTTCAAAGCAACAAGCACCAATGGGTTGTGTAAGCTGGGACTTAAACCCAGTTCTCTTGCTTGTTGGGCAATTGTCCTTTTCTGTTGGACTACAAACACAACTTGTCCATTAACGTCATTAACTTTAAAACTTGAAATTGTCTAGTTAAGAAAAAAAAATAAAGTAGGAAAGCCAAATAGAATCAAACAATGTTACCGATCCCCGGCAACGGCGCCAAAAACTTGTTGTGTAGATACAGCTGCACCAAAATGGATTCAGTTGCATCCTCAACTTATGATACTCGCAAGTGCACGAGCCGTTCGGTAGTATAGCGTATGTAAGTGCGAGGTCGATCCCACGAGGATTGGTGATTGAATGATCCAATTCATTTCTCCTACACAAAACAGAAATAAAAACAAAGAACATAAAACAAGGAAGAAAGAAATAAGCAACTCAAGCAAATAAGTTCCCAAGTTCAATTTAGATTAATGGATTGATTCTAGCTAAAGTATGATTAAGCCATGGTGTGTGGTCATAACCTTGTGTTCCTAATTCCCTAATTTGATCATTTGTTGTCTAACCTAAAATTAAGCATTAGGAACCCATTAAGCATAGAAGAACATTTTAAACAACCAAGCATGTTTCTAATCCCTGTTGTCGAATGTCCATACATACTCTTCCTATTCATAGTTCAATTCGAATTAAAGCATGGTGTCTACTCTTAATTCAAACCAAGATAGCTAACATGCAAGCCTAAATGGTGATCAATCATTCAAACTAGCATATTAACTTATAAGCATAATGAATAAGAACAAAAACCATAATTGAAACTTGGAAACTAATTAAACTTGAATACTTAAGAAAGAATGTACATTACAAGAAAAATAAATTACAACTAAGAAAACATTAAAGAAAGCTAGAATTGAGAACTAGAAAGGAAAACTAAGAGAATTTGAGGGAGAGAAGGGAAGGGAGCTCTATAGAAGTGTTTGAGAGCTCCCCCCCTTGGGGTGTGTTTACAAGCTTAGAGAACCTCCCTATTTATAGGCCTAGGGGAAGTGAAAATCTGAATTCAATATGGCTAATGCATACAACACTTGTTTTATAAAATCTGAAATGGTTGATGCACTTGTATTAGAAAATCTAAATTGGGTGATGCACTTGTATTAGAAAATCTTGAATTGGTTGATGCACTTCACCAATAGATCCCACCAGCAGCCCTAGCTCATCTTCATGTCACCATGACCAAGCTTCCAACCAGAAATGATAGCTCATACCTAGCTCACCATGACCAAGCATCCAACCAGCACATGCTGAGGTCAGCATGACCAGCAACTTCAAGGGCTTACAACTTGGGCTTCCCTTAAGCAAATTAAGACTTTAAGCACTCAAACTTGAAGTTCAGAATGTCTTCTTTCCAGACATATATCATTTGGGCCAATCCAAGGTCGGAGGAGGAAGTTAAGGCCGGAACAAATTGCTAACTCATTTTCCGCGCTGATAAGATCCATCCTGAGCATGGTTCTGTGTTTGCTAGGTAACGGACTCCAGATTTATCCAATGGGGCTGAATTTTGGATATGTTATAGTACACACCAATTGGAACAACGTTCATGAATAATGTGGCCTCATTCGAGCTATGTAGGTTGCTGAAACAAAGCTTGCAATATGACCTACGAAACTGGACTGGCAGGGGGCTGTAGCCAAAATTGAGTTTGTCTTTAAGCTCTTCTTCCCTTCATCCAAATTAGGCCTTAACATGCTTGAATTGCATGAATTATGCTCTCTTGCTCTATTTGCCTACAAAACACACAAAGGAAGGCAAATAACTTAGAAGTCTAGGAAACTAAGCAAAAGAAGTAAGTAAATAGGGCATGTATATGTATGAAATTATGAGCTTAACAGTGATGTAGGACAGATGGCGTAAGTTATTGGAGAGGAGCTGGACCGACGCGCGTGCAACGGCAAATCGGGCAGACCGCTGATCTGGGCTCCGACCTCAGAATTGGGCCCACGAACCGTCGATTCGAAGGCAACGGCGTCGCGAGTAAAACTCATTGCGTTGCCATGAGTCGTGGGCTTTTTCGGGCATCCGACGTCGTTTACTAGCCCGAAATCCAGTTTTTGAAGTTTTTGGTAACTGTGTTATTTTCCTATTTTAATTCCTTCGTTAATCCTAGGCTTTCTAGGAGTATTTAATCATAGTGTGCCCCGATTGTCACGCTGCGCCAAGGGGTCGTGATAAAACAAAGACATCCAGATGAATAAGATGACGGAAAGCAAACGCCCACGACAATTGAAATGTCAACAAGGCAAAAAAAGAAGGGATGCAACACGAGGACTTCCCAGGACGTCACCCATCCTAGTACTACTCTCGCCCAAACTCGCTTAACTTCGGAGTTCTGATGGGATCCGGTGCATGTGAGTTGGTATGATCGCATCCGTTAGCTTATAACGCCTAAAAGTATATAAGCCACGTTTGAGCCATGCCATATGACCATGGGTTGGCTATCCAACGCCCCCCGCATGAAATGGCATGGCCTGTCAAGCCTTGTCGTCGCCACCCCTACCACGTGTCGCGGGCAGGCCTGCCGAACTGCCGGTTCCGATCGGCTGTGGGGCCTACCTTACGATAATTGAACCAAAACAAAAAAAACAAAAAAACTGACAACGTTAAGAACAACCCCAATAATTTCGGCAGTGGGCGTCGAGTCCTGCTGTTTTTTCGCTTTCGTTCGTTTGCGGTGCCCGGTTAATTGGAGACGAGCTCCACGGGGTGATGTAGGACAGATGGCGTAAGTTATTGGAGAGGAGCTGGACCGACGCGCGTGCAACGGCAAATCGGGCAAACCGCTGATCTGGGCTCCGACCTCAGAATTGGGCCCACGAACCGTCGATTCGAAGGCAACGGCGTCGCGAGTAAAACTCATTGCGTTGCAATGAGTCGTGGGCTTTTTCGGGCATCCGACGTCGTTTACTAGCCCGAAATCCAGTTTTTGAAGTTTTTGGTAACTGTGTTATTTTCCTATTTTAATTCCTTCGTTAATCCTAGGCTTTCTAGGAGTATTTAATCATAGTGTGCCCCGATTGTCACGCTGCGCCAAGGGGTCGTGATAAAACAAAGACATCCAGATGAATAAGATGACGGAAAGCAAACGCCCACAACAATTGAAACGTCAACAAGGCAAAAAAAGAAGGGATGCAACACGAGGACTTCCCAGGAGGTCACCCATCCTAGTACTACTCTCGCCCAAACTCGCTTAACTTCGGAGTTCTGATGGGATCCGGTGCATGTGAGTTGGTATGATCGCATCCGTTAGCTTATAACGCCTAAAAGTATATAAGCCACGTTTGAGCCATGCCATATGACCATGGGTTGGCTATCCAACGCCCCCCGCATGAAATGGCGTGGCCTGTCAAGCCTTGTCGTCGCCACCCCTACCACGTGTCGCGCGCAGGCCTGCCGAACTGCCGGTTCCGATCGGCTGTGGGGCCTACCTTACTATAATTGAACCAAAACAAAAAAAACAAAAAAACTGACAACGTTAAGAACAACCCCAATAATTTCGGCAGTGGGCGTCGAGTCCTGCTGTTTTTTCGCTTTCGTTCATTTGCGGTGCCCGGTTAATTGGAGACGAGCTCCACGGGGTGATGTAGGACAGATGGCGTAAGTTATTGGAGAGGAGCTGGACCGACGCGCGTGCAACGGCAAATCGGGCAAACCGCTGATCTGGGCTCCGACCTCAGAATTGGGCCCACGAACCGTCGATTCGGAGGCAACGGCGTCGCGAGTAAAACTCATTGCGTTGCCATGAGTCGTGGGCTTTTTCGGGCATCCGACGTCGTTTACTAGCCCGAAATCCAGTTTTTGAAGTTTTTGGTAACTGTGTTATTTTCCTATTTTAATTCCTTCGTTAATCCTAGGCTTTCTAGGAGTATTTAATCATAGTGTGCCACGATTGTCACGCTGCGCCAAGGGGTCGTGATAAAACAAAGACATCCAGATGAATAAGATGACGGAAAGCACACGCCCACGACAATTGAAACGTCAACAAGGCAAAAAAAGAAGGGATGCAACACGAGGACTTCCCAGGAGGTCACCCATCCTAGTACTACTCTCGCCCAAACTCGGTTAACTTCGGAGTTCTGATGGGATCCGGTGCATGTGAGTTGGTATGATCGCATCCGTTAGCTTATAACGCCTAAAAGTATATAAGCCACGTTTGAGCCATGCCATATGACCATGGGTTGGCTATCCAACGCCCCCCGCATGAAATGGCATGGCCTGTCAAGCCTTGTCGTCGCCACCCCTACCATATGTCGCGCGCAGGCCTGCCGAACTGCCGGTTCCGATCGGCTGTGGGGCCTACCTTACGATAATTGAACCAAAACAAAAAAAACAAAAAAACTGACAACGTTAAGAACAACCCCAATAATTTCGGCAGTGGGCGTCGAGTCCTGCTGTTTTTTCGCTTTCGTTCGTTTGCGGTGCCCGGTTAATTGGAGACGAGCTCCACGGGGTGATGTAGGACAGATGGCGTAAGTTATTGGAGAGGAGCTGGACCGACGCGCGTGCCACGGCAAATCGGGCAAACCGCTGATCTGGGCTCCGACCTCAGAATTGGGCCCACGAACGGTCGATTCGAAGGCAACGGCGTCGCGAGTAAAACTCATTGCGTTGCCAAGAGTCGTGGGCTTTTTCGGGCATCCGACGTCGTTTACTAGCCCGAAATCCAGTTTTTGAAGTTTTTGGTAACTGTGTTATTTTCCTATTTTAATTCCTTCGTTAATCCTAGGCTTTCTAGGAGTATTTAATCATAGTGTGCCCCGATTGTCACGCTGCGCCACGGGGTCGTGATAGAACAAAGACATCCAGATGAATAAGATGACGGAAAGCAAACGCCCACGACAATTGAAACGTCAACAAGGCAAAAAAAGAAGGGATGCAACACGAGGACTTCCCAGGAGGTCACCCATCCTAGTACTACTCTCGCCCAAACTCGCTTAACTTCGGAGTTCTGATGGGATTCGGTGCATGTGAGTTGGTATGATCGCATCCGTTAGCTTATAACGCCTAAAAGTATATAAGCCACGTTTGAGCCATGCCATATGACCATGGGTTGGCTATCCAACGCCCCCCGCATGAAATGGCATGGCCTGTCAGGCCTTGTCGTCGCCACCCCTACCATGTGTCGCGCGCAGGCCTGCCGATCTGCCGGTTCCGATAGGCTTTGGGGCCTACCTTACGATAATTGAACCAAAAAAAAAAAAAAAAAAAAACTGACAACGTTAAGAACAACCCCAATAATTTCGGCAGTGGGCGTCGAGTCCTGTTGTTTTTTCGCTTTCGTTCGTTTGCGGTGCCCGGTTAATTGGAGACGAGCTCCACGGGGTGATGTAGGACAGATGGCGTAAGTTATTGGAGAGGAGCTGGACCGACGCGCGTGCAACGGCAAATCGGGCAAACCGCTGATCTGGGCTCCGACCTCAGAATTGAGCCCACGAACCGTCGATTCAAAGGCAACGGCGTCGCGAGTAAAACTCATTGCGTTGCCATGAGTCGTGGGCTTTTTCGGGCATCCGACGTCGTTTACTAGCCCGAAATCCAGTTTTTGAAGTTTTTGGTAACTGTGTTATTTTCCTATTTTAATTCCTTCGTTAATCCTAGGCTTTCTAGGAGTATTTAATCATAGTGTGCCCCGATTGTCACGCTGCGCCGAGGGGTCGTGATAAAACAAAGACATCCAGATGAATAAGATGACGGAAAGCAAACGCCCACGACAATTGAAACGTCAACAAGGCAAAAAAAGAAGGGATGCAACACGAGGACTTCCCAGGAGGTCACCCATCCTAGTACTACTCTCGCCCAAACTCGCTTAGCTTCGGAGTTCTGATGGGATCCGGTGCATGTGAGTTGGTATGATCGCATCCGTTAGCTTATAACGCCTAAAAGTATATAAGCCACGTTTGAGCCATGCCATATGACCATGGGTTGGCTATCCAACGCCCCCCGCATGAAATGGCGTGGCCTGTCAAGCCTTGTCGTCGCCACCCCTACCACGTGTCGCGCGCAGGCCTGCCGAACTGCCGGTTCCGATCGGCTGTGGGGCCTACCTTACGATAATTGAACCAAAACAAAAAAAACAAAAAAACTGACAACGTTAAGAACAACCCCAATAATTTCGGCAGTGGGCGTCGAGTCCTGCTGTTTTTTCGCTTTCGTTCGTTTGCGGTCCCCGGTTAATTGGAGACGAGCTCCACGGGGTGATGTAGGACAGATGGCGTAAGTTATTGGAGAGGAGCTGGACCGACGCGCGTGCAACGGCAAATCGGGCAAACCGCTGATCTAGGCTCCGACCTCAGAATTGGGCCCACGAACCGTCGATTCGGAGGCAACGGCGTCGCGAGTAAAACTCATTGCGTTGCCATGAGTCGTGGGCTTTTTCGGGCATCCGACGTCGTTTACTAGCCCGAAATCCAGTTTTTGAAGTTTTTGGTAACTGTGTTATTTTCCTCTTTTAATTCCTTCGTTAATCCTAGGCTTTCTAGGAGTATTTGATCATAGTGTGCCCCGATTGTCACGCTGCGCCACGGGGTCGTGATAGAACAAAGACATCCAGATGAATAAGATGACGGAAAGCAAACGCCCACGACAATTGAAACGTCAACAAGGCAAAAAAAGAAGGGATGCAACACGAGGACTTCCCAGGAGGTCACCCATCCTAGTACTACTCTCGCCCAAACTCGCTTAACTTCGGAGTTCTGATGGGATCCGGTGCATGTGAGTTGGTATGATCGCATCCGTTAGCTTATAACGCCTAAAAGTATATAAGCCACGTTTGAGCCATGCCATATGACCATGGGTTGGCTATCCAACGCCCCCCGCATGAAATGGCATGGCCTGTCAGGCCTTGTCGTCGCCACCCTTACCATGTGTCGCGCGCAGGCCTGCCGAACTGCCGGTTCCGATCGGCTTTGGGGCCTACCTTACGATAATTGAACCAAAACAAAAAAAAAAAAAAAACTGACAACGTTAAGAACAACCCCAATAATTTCGGCA
Organism: Prunus avium; assembly: GCF_965620075.1. Classification (NCBI taxonomy): domain Eukaryota; kingdom Viridiplantae; phylum Streptophyta; class Magnoliopsida; order Rosales; family Rosaceae; genus Prunus; species Prunus avium. The sequence continues at coordinate 10,727,475 of NC_142291.1, forward strand.
GTGGGCGTCGAGTCCTGTTGTTTTTTCGCTTTCGTTCGTTTGCGGTGCCCGGTTAATTGGAGACGAGCTCCACGGGGTGATGTAGGACAGATGGCGTAAGTTATTGGAGAGGAGCTGGACCGACGCGCGTGCCACGGCAAATCGGGCAAACCGCTGATCTGGGCTCCGACCTCAGAATTGGGCCCACGAACGGTCGATTCGAAGGCAACGGCGTCGCGAGTAAAACTCATTGCGTTGCCAAGAGTCGTGGGCTTTTTCGGGCATCCGACGTCGTTTACTAGCCCGAAATCCAGTTTTTGAAGTTTTTGGTAACTGTGTTATTTTCCTATTTTAATTCCTTCGTTAATCCTAGGCTTTCTAGGAGTATTTAATCATAGTGTGCCCCGATTGTCACGCTGCGCCACGGGGTCGTGATAGAACAAAGACATCCAGATGAATAAGATGACGGAAAGCAAACGCCCACGACAATTGAAACGTCAACAAGGCAAAAAAAGAAGGGATGCAACACGAGGACTTCCCAGGAGGTCACCCATCCTAGTACTACTCTCGCCCAAACTCGCTTAACTTTGGAGTTCTGATGGGATCCGGTGCATGTGAGTTGGTATGATCGCATCCGTTAGCTTATAACGCCTAAAAGTATATAAGCCACGTTTGAGCCATGCCATATGACCATGGGTTGGCTATCCAACGCCCCCCGCATGAAATGGCATGGCCTGTCAAGCCTTGTCGTCGCCACCCCTACCATATGTCGCGCGCAGGCCTGCCGAACTGCCGGTTCCGATCGGCTGTGGGGCCTACCTTACGATAATTGAACCAAAACAAAAAAAACAAAAAAACTGACAACGTTAAGAACAACCCCAATAATTTCGGCAGTGGGCGTCGAGTCCTGCTGTTTTTTCGCTTTCGTTCGTTTGCGGTGCCCGGTTAATTGGAGACGAGCTCCACGGGGTGATGTAGGACAGATGGCGTATGTTATTGGAGAGGAGCTGGACCGACGCGCGTGCCACGGCAAATCGGGCAAACCGCTGATCTGGGCTCCGACCTCAGAATTGGGCCCACGAACGGTCGATTCGAAGGCAACGGCGTCGCGAGTAAAACTCATTGCGTTGCCAAGAGTCGTGGGCTTTTTCGGGCATCCGACGTCGTTTACTAGCCCGAAATCCAGTTTTTGAAGTTTTTGGTAACTGTGTTATTTTCCTATTTTAATTCCTTCGTTAATCCTAGGCTTTCTAGGAGTATTTAATCATAGTGTGCCCCGATTGTCACGCTGCGCCACGGGGTCGTGATAGAACAAAGACATCTAGATGAATAAGATGACGGAAAGCAAACGCCCACGACAATTGAAACGTCAACAAGGCAAAAAAAGAAGGGATGCAACACGAGGACTTCCCAGGAGGTCACCCATCCTAGTACTACTCTCGCCCAAACTCGCTTCACTTCGGAGTTCTGATGGGATCCGGTGCATGTGAGTTGGTATGATCGCATCCGTTAGCTTATAACGCCTAAAAGTATATAAGCCACGTTTGAGCCATGCCATATGACCATGGGTTGGATATCCAACGCCCCCCGCATGAAATGGCATGGCTTGTCAAGCCTTGTCGTCGCCACCCCTACCATGTGTCGCGCGCAGGCCTGCCGAACTGCCGGTTCCGATCGGCTGTGGCGCCTACCTTACGAAAATTGAACCAAAAAAAAAAAAAAAAAAAACTGACAACGTTAAGAACAACCCCAATAATTTCGGCAGTGGGCGTCGAGTCCTGTTGTTTTTTCGCTTTCGTTCGTTTGCGGTGCCCGGTTAATTGGAGAGGAGCTCCACGGCGTGATGTAGGACAGATGGCGTAAGTTATTGGAGAGGAGCTGGACCGACGCGCGTGCAACGGCAAATCGGGCAAACCGCTGATCTGGGCTCCGACCTCAGAATTGGGCCCACGAACCGTCGATTCGAAGGCAGCGGCGTCGCGAGTAAAACTCAACGCGCTGCCATGAGTCGTGGGCTTTTTCGGGCATCCGACGTCGTTTACTAGCCCGAAATCCAGTTTTTGAAGTTTTTGGTAACTGTGTTATTTTCCTATTTTAATTCCTTCGTTAATCCTAGGCTTTCTAGGAGTATTTAATCATAGTGTGCCCCGATTGTCACGCTGCGTGATCGGTTCATAATTGTATATCATTTTGTACCCTTCTAGCTTATGATTTGGTTATATTTTTGAGTTAAACTTGTACTTTTAATCCTTTTTGTGTTTATCTTTCAGCTTTAGGGAACAATGATGGCTTTGGATAGGAAATGATGCAATCCATGCATGTTAAAGCCTGATTTGGATAAAGGGAAGAAGAGCTTAAAGACAAACTCATTTTGGCTACAGCCCCCTGCCAGTCCAGTTCCGTAGGTCATATTGCAAGCTTTGTTTCAGCAACCTACATAGCTCGAATGAGGCCACATTCTTCATGAAAGTTGTTCCAATGGGTGTGTACTATAACATACCCAAAATTCAGCCCCATTGGATAAATATGGAGTCTGTTACCTAGCAAACACAGAACCATGCTCAGGATGGATCTTATCAGCGCGGAAAATGAGTTAGCAATTTGTTTCGGCCTTAACTTCTTCCTCCGACCTTGGATTGGCCCAAATAACATATGGCTGGAAAGAAGACATTCTGAACTTCAATTTCGAGTGCTTAAAGTCCTAATTTGATTAAGAGAAGCCCAAGTTGTAAGCCCTTGAAGTTGCTGGTCATGCTGACCTCAGCATGTGCTGGTTGGATGCTTGGTCATGGTGAGCTAGGTATGAGCTATCATTTCTGGTTGGAAGCTTGGTCATGGTGACATGAAGATGAGCTAGGGCTGCTGGTGGGAACTATTGGTGAAGTGCATGTTGAAGAAAAAAAAAAATGGCTCAATTAAAAGATACAAAAATGAAGACAAGCGACCGGTCGCAGGTTATGGGCGACCGGTCGGTTTTAGGCAGATTGCAAAGTCTAAATTGGTTTTCAACTCTGTGCCAAAGCAACCGGTCGCAAGGTATCTGCGACCGGTCGTAAGGTATCCGCGACCGGTCGCAAGGTATCCGCGACCGGTCGCCCCGACTTTGCTGTTTCAGTTTTCTACGCGTTTTCAAGTCTTCCTTTGTGTGCTATCACTTTCTATCGACTTGCAAGGATATTTCTGATCAATTCTGAGATATTAGAAGGTGGCAAGCAGCTGGAAAGATGGGGAGAACACTTTGGCAAATTGATGACTTGCTTCAATGAGTGAATACTCTCTTGGTTCAAGAGATATATGGCAGCTATCATCCATTGTTCCCTTGCTTTGTGAGCTGCCAAGAACAGGTGTCTAAAGTTATATAACTAAAGCAAGAACGTGCAGAACTTAATGATACCTTATCTTGGAGTCCAAAGGCCTATATAAGAGGGAAGAGGAAGCAAGAGAACATTAAGTTGTGAAGAGCATAATTTTGTGCAAAGTATAGAGAGTTGTAGAGAAGCTGGAAACTTATAAGTTCAGAAAATACCAAGGGGAGAGTAAGAGAGTTCTCTAAGTGTATCAAGTTGTTGAGCAAGGGTGAGAGAGAAACAGATTGTGAGGGTAGATTTCTAAGGGGGTTTCCTTCTTTGTAAACCAAAGTTGTAATCTATTTTCATTAGTGAAAGTTCTCAAGGAGATCACCAAAGAGGAAGTAGGCATTTGGCTGAACCTCTATAAACACTTGTGTCATTTCTATTTGGTTAAATTTCTGTGTGTGTGTAAGACTCATCCATCATAGAGTTTGTCACAAAGTTCATCAACAACAAGGTCCTAAGGGGAAGTGAGTTAGTCTTAATTCACAACAAGTGGTATCAGAGCTGTGTTTTGGCAGCTGGGCTAGTTCTTTTTGGAGTGCTAGTGTGTTGAAGATGACAAGTGAACAAGAAGCTGAGAGTGGTAGTAGTTCACAGCATGTGAAGCATCCACAGGCAGCAAGCATGAAGGTGGAGCTAAAGCCTTTCACAGGCAAGGAGAACTTCACCCTTTGGCAACGAAGGATGAGGTCTGCTCTTACACAACAACATCTCCATGTTGTGTTAGTTGGCAAGGAAAAGAAGCCAGCAGACATGAAAGATGAGGAGTGGAGTGTACTTGACGAGTTAGCCAGAGGAGCCATCGAAAACTACCTCTCCGATGATGTGCTCATCAACGTGTTGAAGGATACAGCGAAGCAAACATGGGAGAAGCTCGAAGAGATGTTTGCAGGGAAGTCGCTGTCCAACAAGCTCTTCCTAAAGGAAGAACTCCTAAATCTGAAGATGGAAGAAGGAGGTAATCTAATGGAACATTTAAGTAGTTTCAATAGATGTGTTGCTGATTTGCAAAGGATGGAAGTTATTTATAGTACGGAGGATAAGGCACTTATGTTGCTAACATCCTTACCTCCGTCCTATAAACACTTCCGAACCACTCTTATGTTCGGGAAGGTCACTCTGGATTTTGAGCCGGTGCTACAAGACATCATGACGCACCATAGGATGGCTCAACGTTCTGGAGAAAACTCTCAAGGTGAAGGTCTATTTGCTAAGACCGATGAGAGGGGTCGTTCAAAGAGGCGTGAAGGCAAGAAAGGCAACAAAGGAAGATCAAAATCCAAGGCGAAAGAAGGTTGTTTCGAGTGTGGGTCAAAGGAGCACTGGAAAAGGAATTGCCCCATATGGAAGGAGAAGAAAAACAAAGGGAAGAATGCAGCAAACACAGCTGAAGAAGTCACGGAAAGTGATGGTGAGCTTTTATGTGTTAATGGCCATGTTAAGACTAATACATATGCTAATTCTTCAAGGTGTTTCTCTTCCGAATGGATTTTGGATTCCGGGTGCTCATACCATATGTGCTCAAACAAGGAGTGGTTTGACACATATGAGAAAGAAGAAGGTGGCGAAGTTGTGATGGGGAATGGCTCGGTTTGTAGAGTCATAGGCACCGGTACAATCAAGATAAAGATGCATGATGGGACGGTTAGGACGCTTGGAATGGTAAGGCATATTCCAAAGTTGCGTAAGAATCTTATTTCCCTTGGAACTCTTGATAAGAATGGTTATTCTGTTAAGGCTAATGGAGGGAAAATCATAATCTCAAAAGGTTCACTTGTGGTTATGAAAGGAGAAGTTCAACCTAATTGTCTATATAGATTGTGTGGTACAACAATAACAGGTGGAGCAGCTGTGTCCACAAGCAAAGACTCGGAGGATGAAACTCAGCTTTGGCATTTGAGGCTAGGGCACATGAGTGAGAGGGGCATGCAGGAACTACACAACCGAAAGTTGTTGAAAGGTGTTCAAAGCTGCAAGCTGGAGTTCTGCAAATTTTGTACCATGGGAAAGCAATCAAAGATAGCTTTCAAGCTGCGAGACAAAGAAGAAGGAAGCACAGGGGTGTTAGATTATATTCACTCGGATGTATGGGGGCCATCACCGGTTAAATCAAAGGGTGGAGCTCGCTATTTCGTGACTTTCTTGGATGATTTTTCCAGGAAGGTTTGGGTCTACTTCATGAAGGAGAAATCTGAGGTCTTCACCAAATTCAAAGTGTGGAAGGCGGAAGTGGAAAATCTAACCGGAAGAAAAATCAAGATCCTAAGGAGTGACAATGGTGGTGAATATAATGGCAATGAATTCCTTGAGTTTTGCAGAAACGAAGGCATAAAGAGGCACTTTACCGTGAAGAAGACGCCCCAACAAAATGGAGCTGCGGAAAGGATGAATAGAACTCTCATGGAGCGTGAGAGATGTATGAGGATTCATGCAGGATTGCCCGAATCATTTTGGGCGGAGTCAGTTAACCACGCTGCCTATTTGGTTAACCGATCACCTTCAAGAAATCTTGAGTTCAAATGTGCAAAGGAGGTATGGTCAAATAAGTCAATAGATTTAACTAATCTTAAAGTGTTTGGATGCAGTGCATTTGCACTTATTCCTAGTGATGAAAGATCCAAGTTGAAGCCTAAGTCACTTGAGTGTATTTTCATCGGCTTTGAGAGCGGTGTGAAGGGCTACAAGCTATGGGATCCAGTGAACCACAAGAAGATACTCAGCAGAGATGTTGTGTTTGATGAAAAGACCATGCCTATGAACAAAGTCAAGAATTCAGAAGCAAAGGAGGATGTTGTTGGGAGAGAAACAATCATTGAAGTTCCACTCAAAAGGATGTCAAGGAAGACTTCACAAAAACAGCCAACTGAAGACGTTCAGGAGGAGGAGGAGTCTGACATAGAGGAGGAAGAAGCTGGGCAATATCAACAACAAACTCAAGAAGAAGAAGAGGCTCAAGATCAGGTGGAGCCGTCATCTATAGCTCGGTCCAGGCCCAAGAGAACCATCAAACCACCTCAAAGGTTTGGATGGGACACGGACTCAGTTCACTATGCCCTAAATGCAAGTGAAGAAGAACCAACCACGTTCCAAGAAGCTGTTGAGAATGAAGAGCGGGAAGGTTGGATGGAAGCTATGATGCAAGAGATGGAATCTCTACACCGAAACTCAGTTTGGGAGTTAGTTCCTAAACCCAAAAATCGCAAGGTTATTGGCTGCAAATGGGTGTTTAGGAAGAAAGAAGAAAAGCATGAGAAGGTAGCCACCATGTTCAAAGCTAGATTGGTGGCCAAAGGATACTTGCAAAAGGAGGGAATTGATTATGATGAAATCTTCTCACCGGTGGTGAAACATACTTCTATACGGCTGCTACTCTCCATAGTAGCTCAAGAGAACATAGAGGTGGAGCAAATGGATGTGAAGACTGCTTTCCTCCATGGAGACTTGGAGGAAGACATCTACATGAGCCAACCTCAAGGGTTCATTGAAGCAAACAAGGAAAATCTGGTTTGCAGGTTGAAGAAGTCTTTATACGGGCTGAAGCAATCTCCAAGGCAGTGGAATAAGTGCTTCGATTCTTTCATGATGAAGATTGGATATAGAAGATGTGAATCAGATTGCTGTGTATATAGTCATGCATTTAAGGATGGTAACTTCATCCTTTTACTTCGTTATGTTGATGACATGCTAATTGCATGTAGAGATATGTCAAAAATCCAGGAATTGAAGATATTGCTTGGAAAGGAGTTTGACATGAAGGATCTAGGCTCTGCACAAAAGATCCTAGGAATGGAGATAAGGAGAGACAGAAACGCAGGCAAGCTATGGCTATCACAAAGTAAGTACATTTCCAAAGTACTTGAAAAATTCAATATGATGGATTGCAAGCCTGTGTCTACTCCTTTGGCGGAGCATTTCAAATTAAGTGCGCAGGAATGTCCTTCTACGGATGATGAGAAGGAAGAAATGAGCAAAGTTCCATATGCAAGCTTGGTAGGGTGTCTCATGTATGCAATGGTTTGCACACGCCCCGACTTAGCTCAAGCCGTAAGTGTGGTGTCAAGATACATGGCGAATCCGGGTAGACTTCATTGGACAGCAGCGAAGTGGATTCTCAGGTACTTGAAGGGCTCAAGGAGGCTTGGGATATTGTTTGAAAAACAACAAGGTAATGCATGTGTTTCAGGGTATGTAGATTCTGACTATGCAGGGGATTTAGACAAGAGGAGATCCACCACGGGATATGTCTTCATTTGTGGTGGAGGACCGATTAGTTGGAGAGCGGTGTTGCAATCGGTTAGTGCCTTGTCTACTACAGAGGCGGAGTATATGGCGCTCACGGAAGCTTCGAAGGAAGCGGTGTGGCTGAAAAGATTGGCTAAGGAATTCGGGATAGCCCAAAACTTGGTGGTGATACAAAGTGATAGTCAAAGTGCAATCTACCTAGTGAAGAATCAAGTATTTCATGGAAGATCTAAGCACATTGATGTCCGATACCACCGGATAAGGGATTGGGTGAAAGATGGAGACGTCATGATAGAGAAGGTTCATACAACGGAGAACCCTTCAGATTGTCTAACAAAGCCAGTCACAACATCAAAGTTCAAGCATTGTTTGGGCTTGCTCAATCTTGTTCCATGCTAAAGATTGAGGTGGAGTTCTTGAGAGTTATCCGGACGATTCTCAAGAAAGCAAAGATGTCCTGGAAAACCAATGATGTCCACAAGGAGTTTTAATCTCGCCATGGTGGAGATTGTTGAAGAAAAAAAAAAATGGCTCAATTAAAAGATACAAAAATGAAGACAAGCGACCGGTCGCAGGTTATGGGCGACCGGTCGGTTTTAGGCAGATTGCAAAGTCTAAATTGGTTTTCAACTCTGTGCCAAAGCAACCGGTCGCAAGGTATCTGCGACCGGTCGTAAGGTATCCGCGACCGGTCGCAAGGTATCCGCGACCGGTCGCCCCGACTTTGCTGTTTCAGTTTTCTACGCGTTTTCAAGTCTTCCTTTGTGTGCTATCACTTTCTATCGACTTGCAAGGATATTTCTGATCAATTCTGAGATATTAGAAGGTGGCAAGCAGCTGGAAAGATGGGGAGAACACTTTGGCAAATTGATGACTTGCTTCAATGAGTGAATACTCTCTTGGTTCAAGAGATATATGGCAGCTATCATCCATTGTTCCCTTGCTTTGTGAGCTGCCAAGAACAGGTGTCTAAAGTTATATAACTAAAGCAAGAACGTGCAGAACTTAATGATACCTTATCTTGGAGTCCAAAGGCCTATATAAGAGGGAAGAGGAAGCAAGAGAACATTAAGTTGTGAAGAGCATAATTTTGTGCAAAGTATAGAGAGTTGTAGAGAAGCTGGAAACTTATAAGTTCAGAAAATACCAAGGGGAGAGTAAGAGAGTTCTCTAAGTGTATCAAGTTGTTGAGCAAGGGTGAGAGAGAAACAGATTGTGAGGGTAGATTTCTAAGGGGGTTTCCTTCTTTGTAAACCAAAGTTGTAATCTATTTTCATTAGTGAAAGTTCTCAAGGAGATCACCAAAGAGGAAGTAGGCATTTGGCTGAACCTCTATAAACACTTGTGTCATTTCTATTTGGTTAAATTTCTGTGTGTGTGTAAGACTCATCCATCATAGAGTTTGTCACAAAGTTCATCAACAACAAGGTCCTAAGGGGAAGTGAGTTAGTCTTAATTCACAACAGTGCATCAACCAATTCAAGATTTTCTAATACAAGTGCATCACCCAATTTAGATTTTCTAATTCAAGTGCATCAACCATTTCAGATTTTATAAAACAAGTGTTGTATGCATTAGCCATACTTAATTCAGATTTTCAGCTTCCTTAGGCCTATATATAGTGAGGTTTCCCAAGCTTGTAATCACACCCCAAGGGGGGGAGCTCTCAAACACTTCTCTAGAGCTCCCTTCCCTTCTCTCCCTCAAATTCTCTTAGTTTCTCTTTCTAGTTTTCAATTGTTGTAATGAAATCTTTTGTGTTGAAATTTTCCTTAAGTTTTTCTTAGTTCCACTTTACTTTTCATTATGTAAATTCTTTTCTTTAGTTTCAAGTTTGATTAGTTTCCAAGTTTCAATTATGGTTCATGTTCTTATTCATTATGCTTATAAGTTAATATTCTAGTTTGAATGATTGATCACCATTTAGGCTTGCATGTTAGCTATCTTGGTTTGAATTAAGAGTATACACCATGCTTTAATTCGAATTGAACTATGAATAGGAAGAGTATGTATGGACATTCGACAACAGGGATTAGATACATGCTTGGTTGTTTAAATTGTTCTTCTATGCTTAATGGGTTCCTAATGCTTAATTTTAGGTTAGACAACAAATAATCAAATTAGGGAATTAGGAACACAAGGTTATGACCAAACACCATGGCTTAATCATACTTTAGCTAGAATCAATCCGTTAATCTAATTGAACTTGGGAACTTATCTACTTGAGTTAGTTATTTTCTTTCTTTCTTGTTTTATTTATTTCCTTTCTTTTTTCGTTTCTGTTTTGTGTAGGGAAAATGAATTGGGTCATTCAATCACCAATCCTCTTGGGATCGACCTCGCACTTACATACGCTATACTACCGAACGGCTCGTGCACTTGCGAGTATCACAAGTTGAGGATGCAACTGAATCCATTTTGGTGCAGCTGTATCTACACAACAAGTTTTTGGCGCCGTTGCCGGGGATTGGTAACATTGTTTGATTCTATTTGGCTTTCCTACATTATTGTTTTTTCTTAACTGGACAATTTCTTGTTTTAAAGTTAATGACGTTAATGGACAAGTTATGTTTGTAGTCCAACAGAAAAGGACAATTGCCCAACAAGCAAGAGAACTGGGTTTAAGTCCCAGCTTACACAACCCATTGGTGCTTGTTGCTTTGAAGCATGGAATTGGATGTGTGTTGATTTTCCTTTTCATTTTAGTTTTTATTTCCTCATCCTTTTAATTCTATTTCAAGTTTTCTATGTTTGTTTTAGCAATTTATTATAGCTCAATAATAAATGGAGAGAGATGGCAACCTCAATCATAAGAATGGGAAGTGTGGAGCAGTGGGAGAAGTCGCGACCTCCAAGTGCATCACGCTCGACCTAATCGCTTCAAGGGGGAGCATTTCAATCCTTTCTCTTCTTTGAATTCTGTTTATTTCCGTAGTTGTTTTTACCTTTTGGTCCGCGTTGAGTTCTTTGTTTTTCTATGCTGAATCCAACCATATAAAGAACGTAAAAGTTGGACTTACGGTTGGAAAGTTATAGCCTAAAAACTGAACAGAGGTCGAAGCTGAAAAACATAGAAACGAATCTGTCCAAATGGTGATAAACGGGTGATAGAAAGTGCTGTTTGTTTTTTTTTCTTTGGTTTCTTGGTTTGTTTCCTTTTGTACAACAATTTATGTTGTTTGTTTGAATTTGTTTACAGTACTTAGTTCATTTTTGTTTGTGGTTTGTTGTTTCATTTTATCTTAATGTGTTTTTGTTTCTTATCTTAAAATTTTTTTAAAAAAAAAAAAAATATTTTTCATATGAGCCGACTTATGGTAACCCCAGTGAGCACTTCCGTTAATACAGTGTCTAGGAGTTCTTTAGGCGACACCTTCGGTGTCTAAGAAGTTTGGGTTTTAAGCGGGACCATTGTGACCCCTCCAACCTTCCCGGATCCCCTGGCTGTGTTTTCTGAGGCCCTTAACTGGTCATCCGTGAGTTGCTTGTATATTCGTGTGTTTTTAAATTAAGTTTTCTTTATTTTCTTTGTTTTCTTTTCTGTTGAGTCTTTGTTTTTGTTTTGTTTCTGTTTTTGTTTTGTTATGTTAGTTTATTTATTTACGTGGTATGGTTAGTTAGTTTATTTCTGAGTGTTAAAACAATTTTTTTTAATTTCAAACATTGCATAAAAAAAAAAAAAAACACAAAAAAAAAATAAAACAAAAATAAAAACAATAAAAAAAAAAAAAACAACATCATCATCTTCTTCATCATCTTCTTCATCTTCTTCATCTCCATCATCATCATGGCTTGCCTCTATTTTCTCGCACTTGTAGAATCTGCAGCAGCTCCACATGGTCCTCATTTTTTCTTTGCAGTGCTTCCACGTGCTGATTGGCACAGTAGAGCCGCTTCTGCAAGTCCGCCACCATAGCCTTCAAGGAAGCTATTTCCTCGCTCATCGCGGCACACTCCCTTGTCCTCGCCAGTAATCGCATGCCCAAATTGGTAGCAGAGACCGCGTGGAGCACAGTTAAATTGTGGGACTCCTCTACCACTGCCTTATCAGACCTCTGTGCCACATGCAGATGATCTGTCGGAGTGAGCTTGCTGCTAATCATGCCTCCTAGCAGCACTGCTTTGTTCGACAGTACCTCAGAAAAGTTCGGTATTGCCTCAGCAAAGTTTGAGGCCGTGCCGTGATGATATGAAGAGTTTGGAAAGACAGTGTTTGGAGGAGCCCTTGTCTGGGCATTCGGTGGTGCAAGTGAGAGCTCAAGGTTGAGATCATCAAGGTGAGTGCATGAGGATGCCATTTTTTTTTTGTTTCTGAATTTTTTGATGTTTTTCCTTGAGTTTGCAGGAAGAAATGCTGGGTATCATCCGCTTGCAGAGGTGTGGTTTAAATAGACATACGCTGATGAGAGAGAGCCAACACCATTTCGGATTTCCCGGGCATGCTCGACCTAATCGCTTCAAGGGGGAGCACCTTTACTTTCACTTTACTTTTCTTTTTTCCGTGTTTTCTGGTGTTTTATGTTTTTGCCCGTTACTTTCATTTTCTAGAGCTTTGTGTTTTTGCTTTTCCCTTTCGGCTGTCATCTTTATTTTATTTTAGTTAGGGAACTGTGCTTTCTTTTCCGTTTTCTTTTTCCTTCTGCAACTTTACTTCCGAAAAAAAAAATAACGAAAATACAAAAACAACAAAATAAAATAAAAACAACAAAAATGCAGTAGGAAATCATTTCTTCTCAGTGCTTGGTGTCTCGACCATTGGAGCTTTGAGTTTGGCCCTCTGGCTGTCCTCTTCCTGGGCTTCACGCACAGCTTCTTGGGGCTCATCACTTGAGCTCCCAAAGATCGCAATCTTAGCTTGAGCGTAACTACTCTCGCGATCTGTTTGTTTGCGTTTACCCGGTCGGTCTAGGTCCTCCAGTTGTTTTCGCATGTCGCGAGAGTACAACTCTACCATTTTTGATAGGTTTTTATTCTCGTCCCGCAATACTTCTAGCTGGTGTCGATTCACCTCCACTATCCTTGACCTCTCCCTTTTCAAGCTTTTTATAGCAGTCTGACACTCCTCAACCATACTTCGCTCCGCCGCCAACTGACCTTTCAGCACCTCTACCTCATGGGACTTCGCAAGTAGGCGATGACCCAAACTTGCGACTGTTGCCGTACTCTGCACGCTCAGTGCCAGGGCATCGCTCACGACCCGGTTGTCATCCCTTGTCCCCAGAACACGTATATCTTTAGGAGTCACTAAATTTCTAGCCACTCCAATGGCAACATCGTTGTCCAGGAGTATTGAGTCAGTTACTGTCACAGGCCCCCGTGCGGAAGCAAAGTAGGGCATCCATACTGGTGCCGCTGCTTGGCCTCGTGTCTGAGTCGGTGGAGCTAGGTTGAGATCCAACGAAAATGGGTAGTTAGAGGCCATTTGATTTCTCACTCTCTTTTCTTCTTTCTTTCTTTTCTCTTTTGTGTGTTTATGAGTTTGTGTTTTTTTTTACCCTTTTTTTTTACCTTTTATAGACTTAGTCTGCTAAACCCTAGCCGTTGCGGTTCTGAGTTCTGTGCGGCCCTTACGGCTTATCTCTATATGTCGCCGCACCCGTTTCCCAACCCCCTTAATTGCATTTTCACCTTTCACCACCTTCTAGTGAAAAAGTCGTCCCGCTTCACCCAAGAAGCCAATAATTCTGGCTTGGGGGATGTGACAGCTGATTCTGCGCGCCGACACGTCCCTCACCCCTTTCACCCGTGACTTCCCAGGAACCAAGGCATCAGGGACCACACACTTTCTTTTCAGAAATCCCGCCTTCGCGCTCCCAATTCAAGTTTCATTTTATTTAAAAAAAAATAAAAAATAAAAAATAATATAAAAAATAAAAACATGTGGGCTTTAGATTTCATTGTGGGTTGGGTTTTCACCGTTGTTAGGTTTCAAGGTGGTTTAACTTTCTTTTGGGTTGGGCTTTCAATTGTTTGGGTTTTGGTTTGCGTAAGACTGTCTGTTTAGGGCTTTCTGTTTCGAGTGTTTTACTGTTTCTTTTTTTGTTTGTTTTGTAATTTTTATTTTTGTAACTATTTTTTTTTTTTGTGTTTTTTTTTTTTTTGTGGTTTATATTTACTTTAGTACCTTTCATTTCTTGTTATGACATTGCTTGTTCCTAATTTTTAAACATTGAGGACAATGTTCATTTCTAGGTTTGGGTATTGGAGTTTAGCATGTAAAATTGGTTTTTCCTTAATTTAATTTAATTTTTTTTTATTTGCTTGTTTTTATTTTTATTTTATTTTGTTTGAGTCTTGCTTTTATTTTTATTTTTATTTTTATTTTATTCACTTTCCGAACACATTTGATGAGATTGTGATAAATGTTTGCATGACTTAAATGAAAATTGAATTTTATTTATTTATAATTTATTTTATTTATTTATATTTATTTATTTATTTATTTATTTATTATTAATTTTTATTGTAAAAAAAAATTAAAAGCAACCCTTAAAATTTAAATTAAAATGAATAAATAATTTTGGCATCGTTCTAGCATTATATGTTTGAAACCTTCTTTGCACTTGCCATTTGTTTCCTAATTTTCCAATTAAAGGATTTGCATGATCTAAAGAATTGTATGAAGCATAAATTAGACTTATATAACCATATAATGTGAGCTTTTTGAGCCTTGTGCTTCATTTCATGAGTGTTATACACATACTCTTATTTTCTTGTCATCAAAGTTGTTGTTTGATCTCATTATTCATTGATTTGGTTGAACACTTAAAAGTCATTCATTCTTATGCAATTTGATTTCATGACATTTAAGAAATGATATTAAGGCCCTCTTTGGATCGCTTGTGCCTTTCAAGCTAACCTTATGCATGCTTAAGCATGATTTTCCATTGTTTACCATTTTGAGCCTACATGTAAACCTTTTCTTTCATTTTACCAATTATATTTCCTCGCCTTAGCCTGAAAAACAAATATTTACCTTTCTAAGGAATTCATGAGCTCTAATTCGGATATGTTTTTCATACTAAGTTTGGGAAGGGGTGTTACATTTCGAAGAAAAAAAAAATTAATTGGTGAAAGAAAAGAGAAAAATTGTGATTAAGTGGTGGTTGAATGAAATTTCATTTTTGGGTTTCATTTTTGGGCCTTCAAAATAAATTGGTGTTTGTTCAATTCAAGGAAAGGAGTATGAATCAATGTAAATGAAGGTATAAGGAGTTTTGATCATGTAAAAGAAAAAAAAATCTAATCGTGATGATTCGAAGTCTTGTAAACAATTATTTTATGCTCTTATATTTTGAGTTTCTTGGACTTTGTTTTACCCATACCCTTCATTTCTTACTCACCTTACACCCTTGGCCCCATTACAACCTATGCTAAAGACCTAAATTGATCTTAAATGTCATGTGGTTGAATTGCATTTATTTTTCTACTTTTAAGTGTTTGACATCCTTCTTGAGATCATATTAATGCAAGTTCTTCATCTTTCTATTGCGAGTTAAGTACCTTATGGTTTAACTCTAATCTCATGTTTATAACTGAGTGTTGCATTGTAGCCCTCTTCCGAGTGATTCATTTATGAGAGGACAATTTTGGTGAGATTTGAAGTTGAATTTGTGCTTTGTATGATTTTTGAAATTATGTGGAAACTAAGATTGGAGAATTTGTTGCATTTGGCTATCACACTATACACTTTGAGCATGTTGTGTTTTGAACTTTGCCACCTTGTAAATAATGTCTAAAATTGAGTTTTTATTGTTAAAACTTTTGAGTCATGTGCATGAGTCATTTCTCTTCAAAAAATGTTCGGAAAGATTGTTTTGAGTTCTTTTTATTTTTGTAATTGTTTTTGTTTTTGTTTTTGTTTTTGTTAATGTAATTTTATTTATTTTGTTTTTTGTGTTTTGTTTAAGAACTAACAATTTTTTTTATTTTTTATTCTATTAAGTTTTCTAACCATTTTATTTTGTAGAGTTAGAAAAACGTTTGTGGGTATCGTATCTGTTAAACCCTCAGGAGACACAACTCCTCCTACTAGGGATGCCTAGAGGTTTAAAGGCTTGTTGCATACGCTCAATGCAATCGAGTTACCTACGAAAGTGGTCTAGTTAACTTCTTGTTTTGTTTTTAACTTTGTTTTGTGTTGTTTTGCTCGAGGACTAGCAAAATCTAGGTTTGGGGGTATTTGATCGGTTCATAATTGTATATCATTTTGTACCCTTCTAGCTTATGATTTGGTTATATTTTTGAGTTAAACTTGTACTTTTAATCCTTTTTGTGTTTATCTTTCAGCTTTAGGGAACAATGATGGCTTTGGATAGGAAATGATGCAATCCATGCATGTTAAAGCCTGATTTGGATAAAGGGAAGAAGAGCTTAAAGACAAACTCATTTTGGCTACAGCCCCCTGCCAGTCCAGTTCCGTAGGTCATATTGCAAGCTTTGTTTCAGCAACCTACATAGCTCGAATGAGGCCACATTCTTCATGAAAGTTGTTCCAATGGGTGTGTACTATAACATACCCAAAATTCAGCCCCATTGGATAAATATGGAGTCTGTTACCTAGCAAACACAGAACCATGCTCAGGATGGATCTTATCAGCGCGGAAAATGAGTTAGCAATTTGTTTCGGCCTTAACTTCTTCCTCCGACCTTGGATTGGCCCAAATAACATATGGCAAGAAAGAAGACATTCTGAACTTCAATTTCGAGTGCTTAAAGTCCTAATTTGATTAAGAGAAGCCCAAGTTGTAAGCCCTTGAAGTTGCTGGTCATGCTGACCTCAGCATGTGCTGGTTGGATGCTTGGTCATGGTGAGCTAGGTATGAGCAATCATTTCTGGTTGGAAGCTTGGTCATGGTGACATGAAGATGAGCTAGGGCTGCTGGTGGGATCTATTGGTGAAGTGCATCAACCAATTCAAGATTTTCTAATACAAGTGCATCACCCAATTTAGATTTTCTAATTCAAGTGCATCAACCATTTCAGATTTTATAAAACAAGTGTTGTATGCATTAGCCATACTTAATTCAGATTTTCAGCTTCCTTAGGCCTATATATAGTGAGGTTTCCCAAGCTTGTAATCACACCCCAAGGGGGGGAGCTCTCAAACACTTCTCTAGAGCTCCCTTCCCTTCTCTCCCTCAAATTCTCTTAGTTTCTCTTTCTAGTTTTCAATTGTTGTAATGAAATCTTTTGTGTTGAAATTTTCCTTAAGTTTTTCTTAGTTCCACTTTACTTTTCATTATGTAAATTCTTTTCTTTAGTTTCAAGTTTGATTAGTTTCCAAGTTTCAATTATGGTTCATGTTCTTATTCATTATGCTTATAAGTTAATATTCTAGTTTGAATGATTGATCACCATTTAGGCTTGCATGTTAGCTATCTTGGTTTGAATTAAGAGTATACACCATGCTTTAATTCGAATTGAACTATGAATAGGAAGAGTATGTATGGACATTCGACAACAGGGATTAGATACATGCTTGGTTGTTTAAATTGTTCTTCTATGCTTAATGGGTTCCTAATGCTTAATTTTAGGTTAGACAACAAATGATCAAATTAGGGAATTAGGAACACAAGGTTATGACCAAACACCATGGCTTAATCATACTTTAGCTAGAATCAATCCGTTAATCTAATTGAACTTGGGAACTTATCTACTTGAGTTAGTTATTTTCTTTCTTTCTTGTTTTATTTATTTCCTTTCTTTTTTCGTTTCTGTTTTGTGTAGGGAAAATGAATTGGGTCATTCAATCACCAATCCTCGTGGGATCGACCTCGCACTTACATACGCTATACTACCGAACGGCTCGTGCACTTGCGAGTATCACAAGTTGAGGATGCAACTGAATCCATTTTGGTGCAGCTGTATCTACACAACACTGCGCCAAGGGGTCGTGATAAAACAAAGACATCCAGATGAATAAGATGACGGAAAGCAAACGCCCACGACAATTGAAACGTCAACAAGGCAAAAAAAGAAGGGATGCAACACGAGGACTTCCCAGGAGGTCACCCATCCTAGTACTACTCTCGCCCAAACTCGCTTAACTTCGGAGTTCTGATGGGATCCGGTGCATGTGAGTTGGTATGATCGCATCCGTTAGCTTATAACGCCTAAAAGTATATAAGCCACGTTTGGGCCATGCCATATGACCATGGGTTGGCTATCCAACGCCCCCCGCATGAAATGGCATGGCCTGTCAAGCCTTGTCTTCGCCACCCCTACCATGTGTCGCGCGCAGGCCTGCCGAACTGCCGGTTCCGATCGGCTGTGGGGCCTACCTTACGATAATTGAACCAAAACAAAAAAAAAAAAAAAACTGACAACGTTAAGAACAACCCCAATAATTTCGGCAGTGGGCGTCGAGTCCTGTTGTTTTTTCGCTTTCGTTCGTTTGCGGTGCCCGGTTAATTGGAGAGGAGCTCCACGGGGTGATGTAGGACAGATGGCGTAAGTTATTGGAGAGGAGCTGGACCGACGCGCGTGCAACGGCAAATCGGGCAAACCGCTGATCTGGGCTCCGACCTCAGAATTGGGCCCACGAACCGTCGATTCGAAGGCAACGGCGTCGCGAGTAAAACTCATCGCGTTGCCATGAGTCGTGGGCTTTTTCGGGCATCCGACGTCGTTTACTAGCCCGAAATCCAGTTTTTGAAGTTTTTGGTAACTGTGTTATTTTCCTATTTTAATTCCTTCGTTAATCCTAGGCTTTCTAGGAGTATTTAATCATAGTGTGCCCCGATTGTCACGCTGCGCCAAGGGGTCGTGATAAAACAAAGACATCCAGATGAATAAGATGACGGAAAGCAAACGCCCACGACAATTGAAACGTCAACAAGGCAAAAAAAGAAGGGATGCAACACGAGGACTTCCCAGGAGGTCACCCATCCTAGTACTACTCTCGCCCAAACTGGCTTAACTTCGGAGTTCTGATGGGATCCGGTGCATGTGAGTTGGTATGATCGCATCCGTTAGCTTATAACGCCTAAAAGTATATAAGCCACGTTTGAGCCATGCCATATGACCATGGGTTGGCTATCCAACGCCCCCCGCATGAAATGGCATGGCCTGTCAAGCCTTGTCGTCGCCACCCCTACCATGTGTCGCGCGCAGGCCTGCCGAACTGCCGGTTCCGATCGGCTGTGGGGCCTACCTTACGATAATTGAACCAAAACAAAAAAAACAAAAAAACTGACAACGCTAAGAACAACCCCAATAATTTCGGCAGTGGGCGTCGAGTCCTGTTGTTTTTTCGCTTTCGTTCGTTTGCGGTGCCCGGTTAATTGGAGAGGAGCTCCACGGGGTGATGTAGGACAGATGGCGTAAGTTAATGGAGAGGAGCTGGACCGACGCGCGTGCAACGGCAAATCGGGCAAACCGCTGATCTGGGCTCCGACCTCAGAATTGGGCCCACGAACCGTCGATTCGAAGGCAACGGCGTCGCGAGTAAAACTCATCGCGTTGCCATGAGTCGTGGGCTTTTTCGGGCATCCGACGTCGTTTACTAGCCCGAAATCCAGTTTTTGAAGTTTTTGGTAACTGTGTTATTTTCCTATTTTAATTCCTTCGTTAATCCTAGGCTTTCTAGGAGTATTTAATCATAGTGTGCCCCGATTGTCACGCTGCGCCAAGGGGTCGTGATAAAACAAAGACATCCAGATGAATAAGATGACGGAAAGAAAACGCCCACGACAATTGAAACGTCAACAAGGCAAAAAAAGAAGGGATGCAACACGAGGACTTCCCAGGAGGTCACCCATCCTAGTACTACTCTCGCCCAACCTCGGTTAACTTCGTAGTTCTGATGGGATCCGGTGCATGTGAGTTGGTATGATCGCATCCGTTAGCTTATAACGCCTAAAAGTATATAAGCCACGTTTGAGCCATGCCATATGACCATGGGTTGGCTATCCAACGCCCCCCGCATGAAATGGCCTGGCCTGTCAAGCCTTGTCGTCGCCACCCCTACCATGTGTCGCGCGCAGGCCTGCCGAACTGCCGGTTCCGATCGGCTGTGGGGCCTACCTTACGATAATTGAACCAAAACAAAAAAAACAAAAAAACTGACAACGTTAAGAACAACCCCAATAATTTCAGCAGTGGGCGTCGAGTCCTGTTGTTTTTTCGCTTTCGTTCGTTTGCGGTGCCCGGTTAATTGGAGAGGAGCTCCACGGGGTGATGTAGGACAGATGGCGTAAGTTATTGGAGAGGAGCTGGACCGACGCGCGTGCAACGGCAAATCGGGCAAACCGCTGATCTGGGCTCCGACCTCAGAATTGGGCCCACGAACCGTCGATTCGAAGGCAACGGCGTCGCGAGTAAAACTCATCGCGTTGCCATGAGTCGTGGGCTTTTTCGGGCATCCGACGTCGTTTACTAGCCCGAAATCCAGTTTTTGAAGTTTTTGGTAACTGTGTTATTTTCCTATTTTAATTCCTTCGTTAATCCTAGGCTTTCTAGGAGTATTTAATCATAGTGTGCCCCGATTGTCACGCTGCGCCAAGGGGTCGTGATAAAACAAAGACATCCAGATGAATAAGATGACGGAAAGCAAACGCCCACGACATTTGAAACGTCAACAAGGCAAAAAAAGAAGGGATGCAACACGAGGACTTCCCAGGAGGTCACCCTTATTCATCTGGATGTCTTTGTTTTATCACGACCCCTTGGCGTCGTTTACTAGCCCGAAATCCAGTTTTTGAAGTTTTTGGTAACTGTGTTATTTTCCTATTTTAATTCCTTCGTCAATCCTAGGCTTTCTAGGAGTATTTAATCATAGTGTGCCCCGATTGTCACGATGCGCCAAGGGGTCGTGATAAAAGAAAGAGATCCAGATGAATAAGATGACGGAAAGCAAACGCCCACGACAATTGAAACGTCAACAAGGCAAAAAAAGAAGGGATGCAACACGAGGACTTCCCAGGAGGTCACCCATCCTAGTACTACTCTCGCCCAAACTCGCTTATCTTCGGAGTTCTGATGGGATCCGGTGCATGTGAGTTGGTATGATCGCATCCGTTAGCTTATAACGCCTAAAAGTATATAAGCCACGTTTGAGCCATGCCATATGACCATGGGTTGGCTATCCAACGCCCCCCGCATGAAATGGGATGCCGTCGCATGAAATGGCATGGCCTGTCAGGCCTTGTCGTCGCCACCCCTACCATGTGTCGCGCGCAGGCCTGCCGAACTGCCGGTTCCGATCGGCTGTGGGGCCTACCTTACGATAATTGAACCAAAACAAAAAAAAATAAAAAAACTGACAACGTTAAGAACAACCCCAATAATTTCGGCAGTGGGCGTCGAGTCCTGTTGTTTTTTCGCTTTCGTTCGTTTGCGGTGCCCGGTTAATTGGAGACGAGCTCCACGGGGTGATGTAGGACAGATGGCGTAAGTTATTGGAGAGGAGCTGGACCGACGCGCGTGCAACGGCAAATCGGGCAAACCGCTGATCTGGGCTCCGACCTCAGAATTGGCCCCACGAACCGACGATTCGAAGGCAACGGCGTCACGAGTAAAACTCATTGCGTTGCTGTTGTGTAGATTTCAGCTGCACCAAAATGGATTAAGCTGCATCCTCAACTTGTGATACTCGCAAGTGCACGAGCCGTTCGGTAGTATAGCGTATGTAAGTGCGAGGTCGATCCCACGAGGATTGGTGATTGAATGATCCAATTCATTTTCCCTACACAAAACAGAAATGAAAAATAAAGGAAAAAATAAAACAAGGAAAGAAGAAATAACTAACTCAAGCAGATAAGTTCCCAAGTTCAATTAGATTAATGGATTGATTCTAGCTAAAGTATGATTAAGCCATGGTGTGTGGTCATAACCTTGTGTTCCTAATTCCCTAATTTGATCATTTGTTGTCTAACCTAAAATTAAGCATTAGGAACCCATTAAGCATAGAAGAACAATTTAAACAACCAAGTATGTATCTAATCCCTGTTGTCGAATGTCCATACATACTCTTCCTATTCATAGTTCAATTCGAATTAAAGCATGGTGTATACTCTTAATTCAAACCAAGATAGCTAACATGCAAGCCTAAATGGTGATCAATCATTCAAACTAGCATATTAACTTATAAGCATAATGAATAAGAACAAAAACCATAATTGAAACTTGGAAACTAATTAAACTTGAATACTTAAGAAAGAATGTACATTACAAGAAAAATAAATTACAACTAAGAAAACATTAAAGAAAGCTAGAATTGAGAACTAGAAAGCAAAACTAAGAGAATTTGAGGGAGAGAAGGGAAGGGAGCTCTAGAGAAGTGTTTGAGAGCTCCCCCCCCTTGGGGTGTGTTTACAAGCTTGGGAAACCTCACTATATATAGGCCTAAGGAAGCTGAAAATCTGAATTAAGTATGGCTAATGCATACAACACTTTGTTTTATAAAATCTGAAATGGTTGATGCACTTCACTAATGCATACAACACTTCCATTATAAAATCTGAAATGGTTGATGCACTTCACTAATAAATCCCACCAGCAGCCCTAGCTCATCTTCATGTCACCATGACCAAGCTTCCAACCAGAAATAATAGCTCATCCTGAGGTCAGCATGACCAGCAACTTCAAGGGCTTACGAATTGGGCTTCCCTTAAGCAAATTAAGACTTTAAGCACTCAAACTTGAAGTTCAGAATGTCTTCTTTCCAGCCATATATCATTTGGGCCAATCCAAGGTCGGAGGAGGAAGTTAAGGCCAAAACAAATTGCTAACTCATTTTGCGCGCTGATAAAATCCATCCTGAGCATGGCTCTGTGTTTGCTAGGTAACAGACTCCATATTTATCCAATGGGGCAGAATTTTGGATATGTTATATTACACACCCATTGGAACAACGTTCATGAAGAATGTGGCCTCATCCGAGCTATGTAGGTTGCTGAAACAAAGCTTGCAATATGACCTACGAAACTGGGCTGGCAGGGGACTGTAGCCAAAATTGAGTTTGTCTTTAAGCTCTTCATCCATTCATCCAAATTAGGCCCTAACATGCATGGATTGCATCATTTACTATCCAAAGCCATCATTATTACCTAAAGCTCAATGAACTGAAAGATAAACACAAAAAGGATTAAAAGCACAAGTTTAACTCAAAAACATAACCAAATCAAAAGCTAGAAGGGTACAAAATGATATACAATTATGAACCGATCAGTTGCCATGAGTCGTGGGCTTTTTCGGGCATCCGACGTCGTTTACTAGCCCGAAATCCAGTTTTTGAGGTTTTTGGTAACTGTGTTATTTTCCTATTTTAATTCCTTCGTTAATCCTAGGCTTTCTAGGAGTATTTAATCATAGTGTGCCCCGATTGTCACGCTGCGCCACGGGGTCGTGATAAAACAAAGACATCCAGATGAATAAGATGACGGAAAGCAAACGCCCACGACAATTGAAACGTCAACAAGGCAAAAAAAGAAGGGATGCAACACGAGGACTTCCCAGGAGGTCACCCATCCTAGTACTACTCTCGCCCAAACTCGCTTAACTTCGGAGTTCTGATGGGATCCGGTGCATGTGAGTTGGTATGATCGCATCCGTTAGCTTATAACGCCTAAAAGTATATAAGCCACGTTTGAGCCATGCCATATGACCATGGATTGGCTATCCAACGCCCCCCGCATGAAATGGGATGCCGTCGCATGAAATGGCATGGCCTGTCAGGCCTTGTCGTCGCCACCCCTACCATGTGTCGCATGCAGGCCTGCCGAACTGCCGGTTCCGATCGGCTGTGGGGCCTACCTTACAATAATTGAACCAAAACAAAAAAAAACAAAAAAACTGACAACGTTAAGAACAACCCCAATAATTTCGGCAGTGGGCGTCGAGTCCTGTTGTTTTTTCGCTTTCGTTCATTTGCGGTGCCCGGTTAATTGGAGACGAGCTCCACGGGGTGATGTAGGACAGATGGCGTAAGTTATTGGAGAGGAGCTGGACCGACGCGCGTGCAACGGCAAATCGGGCAAACCGCTGATCTGGGCTCCGACCTCAGAATTGGTCCCACGAACCGTCGATTCGAAGGCAACGGCGTCGCGAGTAAAACTCATTGCGTCGCCATGAGTCGTGGGCTTTTTCGGGCATCCGACGTCGTTTACTAGCCCGAAATCCAGTTTTTGAAGTTTTTGGTAACTGTGTTATTTTCCTATTTTAATTCCTTCGTTAATCCTAGGCTTTCTAGGAGTATTTAATCATAGTGTGCCCCGATTGTCACGCTGCGCCACGGGGTCGTGATAAAACAAAGACATCCAGATGAATAAGATGACGGAAAGCAAACGCCCACGACAATTGAAACGTCAACAAGGCAAAAAAAGAAGGGATGCAACACGAGGACTTCCCAGGAGGTCACCCATCCTAGTACTACTCTCGCCCAAACTCGCTTGACTTCGGAGTTCTGATGGGATCCGGTGCATGTGAGTTGGTATGATCGCATCCGTTAGCTTATAACGCCTAAAAGTATATAAGCCACGTTTGAGCCATGCCATATGACCATGGGTTGGCTATCCAACGCCCCCCGCATGAAATGGGATGCCGTCGCATGAAATGGCATGGCCTGTCAGGCCTTGTCGTCGCCACCCCTACCATGTGTCGCATGCAGGCCTGCCGAACTGCCGGTTCCGATCGGCTGTGGGGCCTACCTTACGATAATTGAACCAAAACAAAAAAAAACAAAAAAACTGACAACGTTAAGAACAACCCCAATAATTTCGGCAGTGGGCGTCGAGTCCTGTTGTTTTTTCGCTTTCGTTCATTTGCGGTGCCCGGTTAATTGGAGACGAGCTCCACGGGGTGATGTAGGACAGATGGCGTAAGTTATTGGAGAGGAGCTGGACCGACGCGCGTGCAACGGCAAATCGGGCAAACCGCTGATCTGGGCTCCGACCTCAGAATTGGGCCGACGGACCGTCGATTCGAAGGCAACGGCGTCGCGAGTAAAACTCATTGCGTTGCCATGAGTCGTGGGCTTTTTCGGGCATCCGACGTCGTTTACTAGCCCGAAATCCAGTTTTTGAAGTTTTTGGTAACTGTGTTATTTTCCTATTTTAATTCCTTCGTTAATCCTAGGCTTTCTAGGAGTATTTAATCATAGTGTGCCCCGATTGTCACGATGCGCCACGGGGTCGTGATAAAACAAAGACATCCAGATGAATAAGATGACGGAAAGCAAACGCCCACGACAATTGAAACGTCAACAAGGCAAAAAAAGAAGGGATGCAACACGAGGACTTCCCAGGAGGTCACCCATCCTAGTACTACTCTCGCCCAAACTCGTTTAACTTCGGAGTTCTGATGGGATCCGGTGCATGTGAGTTGGTATGATCGCATCCTTTAGCTTATAACGCCTAAAAGTATATAAGCCACGTTTGAGCCATGCCATATGACCATGGGTTGGCTATCCAACGCCCCCCGCATGAAATGGCATGGCCTGTCAGGCCTTGTTGTCGCCACCCCTACCATGTGTCGCGCGCAGGCCTGCCGAACTGCCGGTTGCGATCGGCTGTGGGGCCTACCTAACGATAATTGAACCAAAACAAAAAAAAACAAAAAAACTGACAACGTTAAGAACAACCCCAATAATTTCGGCAGTGGGCGTCGAGTCCTGTTGTTTTTTCGCTTTCGTTCGTTTGCGGTGCCTGGTTAATTGGAGACGAGCTCCACGGGGTGATGTAGGACAGATGGCGTAAGTTATTGGAGAGGAGCTGGACCGACGCCCGTGCAATGGCAAATCGGGCAAACCGCTGATCTGGGCTCCGACCTCAGAATTGGGCCCACGAACCGTCGATTCGAAGGCAACGGCGTCGCGAGTAAAACTCATTGCGTTGCCATGAGTCGTGGGCTTTTTCGGGCATCCGACGTCGTTTACTAGCCCGAAATCCAGTTTTTGAAGTTTTTGGTAACTGTGTTATTTTCCTATTTTAATTCCTTCGCTAATCCTAGGCTTTCTAGGAGTATTTAATCATAGTGTGCCCCGATTGTCACGCTGCGCCACGGGGTCGTGATAAAACAAAGACATCCTGATGAATAAGATGACGGAAAGCAAACCCCCACGACAATTGAAACGTCAACAAGGCAAAAAAAGATGGGATGCAACACGAGGACTTCCCAGGAGGTCACCCATCCTAGTACTACTCTCGCCCAAACTCGCTTAACTTCGGAGTTCTGATGGGATCCGGTGCGTGTGAGTTGGTATGATCGCATCCGTTAGCTTATAACGCCTAAAAGTATATAAGCCACGTTTGAGCCATGCCATATGACCATGGGTTGGCTATCCAACGCCCCCCGCATGAAATGGCATGGCCTGTCAGGCCTTGTCGTCGCCACCCCTACCATGTGTCGCGCGCAGGCCTGCCGAACTGCCGGTTCCGATCGGCTGTGGGGCCTACCTTACGCTAATTGAACCAAAACAAAAAAAAACAAAAAAACTGACAACGTTAAGAACAACCCCAATAATTTCGGCAGTGGGCGTCGAGTCCTGTTGTTTTTTCGCTTTCGTTCGTTTGCGGTGCCCGGTTAATTGGAGACGAGCTCGACGGGGTGATGTAGGACAGATGGCGTAAGTTATTGGAGAGGAGCTGGACCGACGCGCGTGCAACGGCAAATCGGGCAAACCGCTGATCTGGGCTCCGACCTCATAATTGGGCCCACGAACCGTCGATTCGAAGGCAACGGCGTCGCGAGTAAAACTCATTGCGTCGCCATGAGTCGTGGGCTTTTTCGGGTATCCGACGTCGTTTACTAGCCCGAAATCCAGTTTTTGAAGTTTTTGGTAACTGTGTTATTTTCCTATTTTAATTCCTTCGTTAATCCTAGGCTTTCTAGGAGTATTTAATCATAGTGTGCCCCGATTGTCACGCTGCACCACGGGGTCGTGATAAAACAAAGACATCCAGATGAATAAGATGACGGAAAGCAAACGCCCACGACAATTGAAACGTCAACAAGGCAAAAAAAGAAGGGATGCAACACGAGGACTTCCCAGGAGGTCACCCATCCTAGTACTACTCTCGCCCAAACTCGCTTAACTTCGGAGTTCTGATGGGATCCGGTGCATGTGAGTTGGTATGATCGCATCCGTTAGCTTATAACGCCTAAAAGTATATAAGCCACGTTTGAGCCATGCCATATGACCATGGGTTGGCTATCCAACGCCCCCCGCATGAAATGGCATGGCCTGTCAGGCCTTGTCGTCGCCACCCCTACCATGTGTCGCGCGCAGGCCTGCCGAACTGCCGGTTCCGATCGGCTGTGGGGCCTACCTTATGATAATTGAACCAAAACAAAAAAAAACAAAAAAACTGACAACGTTAAGAACAACCCCAATAATTTCGGCAGTGGGCGTCGAGTCCTGTTGTTTTTTCGCTTTCGTTCGTTTGCGGTGCCCGGTTAATTGGAGACGAGCTCCACGGGGTGATGTAGGACAGATGGCGTAAGTTATTGGAGAGGAGCTGGACCGACGCGCGTGCAACGGCAAATCGGGCAAACCGCTGATCTGGTCTCCGACCTCAGAATTGGGCCCACGAACCGTCGATTCGAAGGCAACGGCGTTGCGAGTAAAACTCATTGCGTCGCCAGTTTTTGAAGTTTTTGGTAACTGTGTTATTTTCCTATTTTAATTCCTTCGTTAATCCTAGGCTTTCTAGGAGTATTTAATCATAGTGTGCCCCGATTGTCACGCTGCGCCAAGGGGTCGTGATAAAACAAAGACATCCAGATGAATAAGATGACGGAAAGCAAACGCCCACGACAATTGAAACGTCAACAAGGCAAAAAAAGAGGGATGCAACACGAGGACTTCCCAGGAGGTCACCCATCCTAGTACTGCTCTCGCCCAATCTCGCTTAACTTCGGAGTTCTGATGGGATCCGGTGCATGTGAGTTGGTATGATCGCATCCGTTAGCTTATAACGCCTAAAAGTATATAAGCCACGTTTGAGCCATGCCATATGACCATGGGTTGGCTATCCAACCCCCACCGCATTAAATGGCATGGCCTGTCAGAACTTGTCGTCGCCACCCCTACCATGTGTCGCGCGCAGGCCTGGCGAACTGCCGGTTCCGATCGGCTGTGGGGCCTACCTTACGATAATTGAACCAAAACAAAAAAAAACAAAAAAACTGACAACGTTAAGAACAACCCCAATAATTTCGGCAGTGGGCGTCGAGTTCTGTTGTTTTTTCGCTTTCGTTCGTTTGCGGTGCCCGGTTAATTGGAGACGAGCTCCACGGGGTGATGTAGGACAGATGGCGTAAGTTATTGGAGAGGAGCTGGACCGACGCGCGTGCAACGGAAAATCGGGCAAACCGCTGATCTGGGCTCCGACCTCAGAATTGGGACCACGAACAGTCGATTCGAAGGCAACGGCGTCGCGAGTAAAACTCATTGCGTCGCCATGAGTCGTGGGCTTTTTCGGGCATCCGACGTCGTTTACTAGCCCGAAATCCAGTTTTTGAAGTTTTTGGTAACTGTGTTATTTTCCTATTTTAATTCCTTCGTTAATCCTAGGCTTTCTAGGAGTATTTAATCATAGTGTGCCCCGATTGTCACGCTGCGCCACGGGGTCGTGATAAAACAAAGACATCCAGATGAATAAGATGACGGAAAGCAAACGCCCACGACAATTGAAACGTCAACAAGGCAAAAAAAGAAGGGATGCAACACGAGGACTTCCCAGGAGGTCACCCATCCTAGTACTACTCTCGCCCAAACTCGCTTAACTTCGGAGTTCTGATGGGATCCGGTGCATGTGAGTTGGTATGATCGCATCCGTTAGCTTATAACGCCTAAAAGTATATAAGCCACGTTTGAGCCATGCCATAAGACCATGGGTTGGCTATCCAACGCCCCCCGCATGAAATGGGATGTCGTCGCATGAAATGGCATGGCCTGTCAGGCCTTGTCGTCGCCACCCCTACCATGTGTCGCATGCAGGCCTGCCGAACTGCCGGTTCCGATCGGCTGTGGGGCCTACCTTACGATAATTGAACCAAAACAAAAAAAAACAAAAAAACTGACAACGTTAAGAACAACCCCAATAATTTCGGCAGTGGGCGTCGAGTCCTGTTGTTTTTTCGCTTTCGTTCGTTTGCGGTGCCCGGTTAATTGGAGACGAGCTCCACGGGGTGATGTAGGAAAGATGGCGTAAGTTATTGGAGAGGAGCTGGACCGACGCGCGTGCAACGGCAAATCGGGCAAACCGCTGATCTGGGCTCCGACCTCAGAATTGGGCCCACGAACCGTCGATTCGAAGGCAACGGCGTTGCGAGTAAAACTCATTGCGTCGCCAGTTTTTGAAGTTTTTGGTAACTGTGTTATTTTCCTATTTTAATTCCTTCGTTAATCCTAGGCTTTCTAGGAGTATTTAATCATAGTGTGCCCCGATTGTCACGCTGCGCCAAGGGGTCGTGATAAAACAAAGACATCCAGATGAATAAGATGACGGAAAGCAAACGCCCACGACAATTGAAACGTCAACAAGGCAAAAAAAGAGGGATGCAACACGAGGACTTCCCAGGAGGTCACCCATCCTAGTACTGCTCTCGCCCAAACTCGCTTAACTTCGGAGTTCTGATGGGATCCGGTGCATGTGAGTTGGTATGATCGCATCCGTTAGCTTATAACGCCTAAAAGTATATAAGCCACGTTTGAGCCATGCCATATGACCATGGGTTGGCTATCCAACCCCCACCGCATTAAATGGCATGGCCTGTCAGGCCTTGTCGTCGCCACCCCTACCATGTGTCGCGCGCAGGCCTGGCGAACTGCCGGTTCCGATCGGCTGTGGGGCCTACCTTACGATAATTGAACCAAAACAAAAAAAAACAAAAAAACTGACAACGTTAAGAACAACCCCAATAATTTCGGCAGTGGGCGTCGAGTCCTGTTGTTTTTTCGCTTTCGTTCGTTTGCGGTGCCCGGTTAATTGGAGACGAGCTCCACGGGGTGATGTAGGACAGATGGCGTAAGTTATTGGAGAGGAGCTGGACCGACGCGCGTGCAACGGCAAATCGGGCAAACCGCTGATCTGGTCTCCGACCTCAGAATTGGGCCCACGAACCGTCGATTCGAAGGCAACGGCGTCGCGAGTAAAACTCATAGCGTTGCCATGAGTCGTGGGCTTTTTCGGGCATCCGACGTCGTTTACTAGCCCGAAATCCAGTTTTTGAAGTTTTTGGTAACTGTGTTATTTTCCTATTTTAATTCCTTCGTTAATCCTAGGCTTTCTCGGAGTATTTAATCATAGTGTGCCCCGATTGTCACGCTGCGCCACGGGGTCGTGATAAAACAAAGACATCTAGATGAATAAGATGACGGAAAGCAAACGCCCACGACAATTGAAACGTCAACAAGGCAAAAAAAGAGGGATGCAACACGAGGACTTCCCAGGAGGTCACCCATCCTAGTACTACTCTCGCCCAAACTCGCTTAACTTCGGAGTTCTGATGGGATCCGGTGCATGTGAGTTGGTATGATCGCTTCCGTTAGCTTATAACGCCTAAAAGTATATAAGCCACGTTTGAGCCATGCCATATGACCATGGGTTGGCTATCCAACGCCCACCGCATTAAATGGCATGGCCTGTCAGGCCTTGTCGTCGCCACCCCTACCATGTGTCGCGCGCAGCCCTGGCGAACTGCCGGTTCCGATCGGCTGTGGGGCCTACCTTACGATAATTGAACCAAAACAAAAAAAAACAAAAAAACTGACAACGTTAAGAACAACCCCAATAATTTCGGCAGTGGGCGTCGAGTCCTGTTGTTTTTTCGCTTTCGTTCGTTTGCGGTGCCCGGTTAATTGGAGACGAGCTCCACGGGGTGATGTAGGACAGATGGCGTAAGTTATTGGAGAGGAGCTGGACCGACGCGCGTGCAACGGCAAATCGGGCAAACCGCTGATCTGGGCTCCGACCTCAGAATTGGGCCCACGAACAGTCGATTCGAAGGCAACGGCGTCGCGAGTAAAACTCATTGCGTCGCCATGAGTCGTGGGCTTTTTCGGGCATCCGACGTCGTTTACTAGCCCGAAATCCAGTTTTTGAAGTTTTTGGTAACTGTGTTATTTTCCTATTTTAATTCCTTCGTTAATCCTAGGCTTTCTAGGAGTATTTAATCATAGTGTGCCCCGATTGTCACGCTGCGCCACGGGGTCGTGATAAAACAAAGACATCCAGATGAATAAGATGACGGAAGGCAAACGCCCACGACAATTGAAACGTCAACAAGGCAAAAAAAGAAGGGATGCAACACGAGGACTTCCCAGGAGGTCACCCATCCTAGTACTACTCTCGCCCAAACTCGCTTAACTTCGGAGTTCTGATGGGATCCGGTGCATGTGAGTTGGTATGATCGCATCCGTTAGCTTATAACGCCTAAAAGTATATAAGCCACGTTTGAGCCATGCCATAAGACCATGGGTTGGCTATCCAACGCCCCCCGCATGAAATGGGATGTCGTCGCATGAAATGGCATGGCCTGTCAGGCCTTGTCGTCGCCACCCCTACCATGTGTCGCATGCAGGCCTGCCGAACTGCCGGTTCCGATCGGCTGTGGGGCCTACCTTACGATAATTGAACCAAAACAAAAAAAAACAAAAAAACTGACAACGTTAAGAACAACCCCAATAATTTCGGCAGTGGGCGTCGAGTCCTGTTGTTTTTTCGCTTTCGTTCGTTTGCGGTGCCCGGTTAATTGGAGACGAGCTCCACGGGGTGATGTAGGACAGATGGCGTAAGTTATTGGAGAGGAGCTGGACCGACGCGCGTGCAACGGCAAATCGGGCAAACCGCTGATCTGGGCTCCGACCTCAGAATTGGGCCCACGAACCGTCGATTCGAAGGCAACGGCGTCGCGAGTAAAACTCATTGCGATGCCATGAGTCGTGGACTTTTTCGGGCATCCGACGTCGTTTACTAGCCCGAAATCCAGTTTTTGAAGTTTTTGGTAACTGTGTTATTTTCCTATTTTAATTCCTTCGTTAATCCTAGGCTTTCTAGGAGTATTTAATCATAGTGTGCCCCGATTGTCACGCTGCGCCACGGGGTCGTGATAAAACAAAGACATCCAGATGAATAAGATGACGGAAAGCAAACGCCCACGACAATTGAAACGTCAACAAGGCAAAAAAAGAAGGGATGCAACACGAGGACTTCCCAGGAGGTCATCCATCCTAGTACTACTCTCGCCCAAACTCGCTTAACTTCGGAGTTCTGATGGGATCCGGTGCATGTGAGTTGGTATGATCGCATCCGTTAGCTTATAACGCCTAAAAGTATATAAGCCACGTTTGAGCCATGCCATATGACCATGGGTTGGCTATCCAACGCCCCCCGCATGAAATGGCATGGCCTGTCAGGCCTTGTCGTCGCCACCCCTACCATGTGTCGCGCGCAGGCCTGCCGAACTGCCGGTTCCGATCGGCTGTGGGGCCTACCTTACGATAATTGAACCAAAACAAAAAAAAACAAAAAAACTGACAACGTTAAGAACAACCCCAATAATTTCGGCAGTGGGCGTCGAGTCCTGTTGTTTTTTCGCTTTCGTTCGTTTGCGGTGCCCGGGTAATTGGAGACGAGCTCCACGGGGTGATGTAGGACAGATGGCGTAAGTTATTGGAGAGGAGCTGGACCGACGCGCGTGCAACGGCAAATCGGGCAAACCGCTGATCTGGGCTCCGACCTCAGAATTGGGCCCACGAACCGTCGATTCGAAGGCAACGGCGTCGCGAGTAAAACTCATTGCGGTGCCATGAGTCGTGGACTTTTTCGGGCATCCGACGTCGTTTACTAGCCCGAAATCCAGTTTTTGAAGTTTTTGGTAACTGTGTTATTTTCCTATTTTAATTCCTTCGTTAATCCTAGGCTTTCTAGGAGTATTTAATCATAGTGTGCCCCGATTGTCACGCTGCGCCACGGGGTCGTGATAAAACAAAGACATCCAGATGAATAAGATGACGGAAAGCAAACGCCCACGACAATTGAAACGTCAACAAGGCAAAAAAAGAAGGGATGCAACACGAGGACTTCCCAGGAGGTCATCCATCCTAGTACTACTCTCGCCCAAACTCGCTTAACTTCGGAGTTCTGATGGGATCCGGTGCATGTGAGTTGGTATGATCGCATCCGTTAGCTTATAACGCCTAAAAGTATATAAGCCACGTTTGAGCCATGCCATATGACCATGGGTTGGCTATCCAACGCCCCCCGCATGAAATGGCATGGCCTGTCAGGCCTTGTCGTCGCCACCCCTACCATGTGTCGCGCGCAGGCCTGCCGAACTGCCGGTTCCGATCGGCTGTGGGGCCTACCTTACGATAATTGAACCAAAACAAAAAAAAACAAAAAAACTGACAACGTTAAGAACAACCCCAATAATTTCGGCAGTGGGCGTCGAGTCCTGTTGTTTTTTCGCTTTCGTTCGTTTGCGGTGCCCGGGTAATTGGAGACGAGCTCCACGGGGTGATGTAGGACAGATGGCGTAAGTTATTGGAGAGGAGCTGGACCGACGCGCGTGCAACGGCAAATCGGGCAAACCGCTGATCTGGGCTCCGACCTCAGAATTGGGCCCACGAACCGTCGATTCGAAGGCAACGGCGTCGCGAGTAAAACTCATTGCGATGCCATGAGTCGTGGACTTTTTCGGGCATCCGACGTCGTTTACTAGCCCGAAATCCAGTTTTTGAAGTTTTTGGTAACTGTGTTATTTTCCTATTTTAATTCCTTCGTTAATCCTAGGCTTTCTAGGAGTATTTAATCATAGTGTGCCCCGATTGTCACGCTGCGCCACGGGGTCGTGATAAAACAAAG
This sequence comes from Prunus avium, assembly GCF_965620075.1. Taxonomy (NCBI): domain Eukaryota; kingdom Viridiplantae; phylum Streptophyta; class Magnoliopsida; order Rosales; family Rosaceae; genus Prunus; species Prunus avium. The sequence goes on from NC_142291.1 coordinate 10,760,860, forward strand.
ACATCCAGATGAATAAGATGACGGAAAGCAAACGCCCACGACAATTGAAACGTCAACAAGGCAAAAAAAGAAGGGATGCAACACGAGGACTTCCCAGGAGGTCATCCATCCTAGTACTACTCTCGCCCAAACTCGCTTAACTTCGGAGTTCTGATGGGATCCGGTGCATGTGAGTTGGTATGATCGCATCCGTTAGCTTATAACGCCTAAAAGTATATAAGCCACGTTTGAGCCATGCCATATGACCATGGGTTGGCTATCCAACGCCCCCCGCATGAAATGGCATGGCCTGTCAGGCCTTGTCGTCGCCACCCCTACCATGTGTCGCGCGCAGGCCTGCCGAACTGCCGGTTCCGATCGGCTGTGGGGCCTACCTTACGATAATTGAACCAAAACAAAAAAAAACAAAAAAACTGACAACGTTAAGAACAACCCCAATAATTTCGGCAGTGGGCGTCGAGTCCTGTTGTTTTTTCGCTTTCGTTCGTTTGCGGTGCCCGGGTAATTGGAGACGAGCTCCACGGGGTGATGTAGGACAGATGGCGTAAGTTATTGGAGAGGAGCTGGACCGACGCGCGTGCAACGGCAAATCGGGCAAACCGCTGATCTGGGCTCCGACCTCAGAATTGGGCCCACGAACCGTCGATTCGAAGGCAACGGCGTCGCGAGTAAAACTCATTGCGGTGCCATGAGTCGTGGACTTTTTCGGGCATCCGACGTCGTTTACTAGCCCGAAATCCAGTTTTTGAAGTTTTTGGTAACTGTGTTATTTTCCTATTTTAATTCCTTCGTTAATCCTAGGCTTTCTAGGAGTATTTAATCATAGTGTGCCCCGATTGTCACGCTGCGCCACGGGGTCGTGATAAAACAAAGACATCCAAATGAATAAGATGACGGAAAGCAAACGCCCACGACAATTGAAACGTCAACAAGGCAAAAAAAGAAGGGATGCAACACGAGGACTTCCCAGGAGGTCATCCATCCTAGTACTACTCTCGCCCAAACTCGCTTAACTTCGGAGTTCTGATGGGATCCGGTGCATGTGAGTTGGTATGATCGCATCCGTTAGCTTATAACGCCTAAAAGTATATAAGCCACGTTTGAGCCATGCCATATGACCATGGGTTGGCTATCCAACGCCCCCCGCATGAAATGGCATGGCCTGTCAGGCCTTGTCGTCGCCACCCCTACCATGTGTCGCGCGCAGGCCTGCCGAACTGCCGGTTCCGATCGGCTGTGGGGCCTACCTTACGATAATTGAACCAAAACAAAAAAAAACAAAAAAACTGACAACGTTAAGAACAACCCCAATAATTTCGGCAGTGGGCGTCGAGTCCTGTTGTTTTTTTGCTTTCGTTCGTTTGCGGTGCCCGGTTAATTGGAGACGAGCTCCACGGGGTGATGTAGGACAGATGGCGTAAGTTATTGGAGAGGAGCTGGACCGACGCGCGTGCAACGGCAAATCGGGCGAACCGCTGATCTGGGCTCCGACCTCAGAATTGGGCCCACGAACCGTCGATTCGAAGGCAACGGCGTCGCGAGTAAAACTCATTGCGTTGCCATGAGTCGTGGGCTTTTTCGGGCATCTGACGTCGTTTACTAGCCCGAAATCCAGTTTTTGAAGTTTTTGGTAACTGTGTTATTTTCGTATTTTAATTCCTTCGTTAATCCTAGGCTTTCTAGGAGTATTTAATCATAGTGTGCCCCGATTGTCACGCTGCGCCACGGGGTCGTGATAAAACAAAGACATCCAGATGAATAAGATGACGGAAAGCAAACGCCCACGACAATTGAAACGTCAACAAGGCAAAAAAAGAAGGGATGCAACACGAGGACTTCCCAGGAGGTCACCCATCCTAGTACTACTCTCGCCCAAACTCACTTCACTTCGGAGTTCTGATGGGATCCGGTGCATGTGAGTTGGTATGATCGCATCCGTTAGCTTATAACGCCTAAAAGTATATAAGCCACGTTTGAGCCATGCCATATGACCATGGGTTGGCTATCCAACGTCCCCCGCATGAAATGGCATGGCCTGTCAGGCCTTGTCGTCGCCACCCCTACCATGTGTCGCGCGCAGGCCTGCTGAACTGCCGGTTCCGATCGGCTGTGGGGCCTTCCTTACGATAATTGAACCAAAACAAAAAAAACAAAAAAACTGACAACGTTAAGAACAACCCCAATAATTTCGGCAGTGGGCGTCGAGTCCTGTTGTTTTTTCGCTTTCGTTCGTTTGCGGTGCCCGGTTAATTGGAGACGAGCTCCACGGGGTGATGTAGGACAGATGGCGTAAGTTATTGGAGAGGAGCTGGACCGACGCGCGTGCAACGGCAAATCGGGCAAACCGCTGATCTGGGCTCCGACCTCAGAATTGGGCCCACGAACCGTCGATTCGAAGGCAACGGCGTCGCGAGTAAAACTCATCGCGTTGCCATGTGTCGTGGGCTTTTTCGGGCATCCGACGTCGTTTACTAGCCCGAAATCCAGTTTTTGAAGTTTTTGGTAACTGTGTTATTTTCCTATTTTAATTCCTTCGTTAATCCTAGGCTTTCTAGGAGTATTTAATCATAGTGTGCCCCGATTGTCACGCTGCGCCAAGGGGTCGTGATAAAACAAAGACATCCAGATGAATAAGATGACGGAAAGCAAACACCCACGACAATTGAAACGTCAACAAGGCAAAAAAAGAAGGGATGCAACACGAGTACTTCCCAGGAGGTCACCCATCCTAGTACTACTCTCACCCAAACTCGCTTGACTTCGGAGTTCTGATGGGATCCGGTGCATGTGAGTTGGTATGATCGCATCCGTTAGCTTATAACGCCTAAAAGTATATAAGCCACGTTTGAGCCATGCCATATGACCATGGGTTGACTATCCAACGCCCCCCGCATGAAATGGCATGGCCTGTCAAGCCTTGTCGTCGCCACCCCTACCATGTGTCGCGCGCAGGCCTGCCGAACTGCCGGTTCCGATCGGCTGTGGGGCCTACCTTACGATAATTGAACCAAAACAAAAAAAATAAAAAAAACTGACAACGTTAAGAACAACCCCAATAATTTCGGCAGTGGGCGTCGAGTCCTGTTGTTTTTTCGCTTTCGTTCGTTTGCGGTGCCCGGGTAATTGGAGACGAGCTCCACGGGGTGATGTAGGACAGATGGCGTAAGTTATTGGAGAGGAGCTGGACCGACGCGCGTGCAACGGCAAATCGGGCAAACCGCTGATCTGGGCTCCGACCTCAGAATTGGGCCCACGAACCGTCGATTCGAAGGCAACGGCGTCGCGAGTAAAACTCATTGCGTAGCCATGAGTCGTGGACTTTTTCGGGCATCCGACGTCGTTTACTAGCCCGAAATCCAGTTTTTGAAGTTTTTGGTAACTGTGTTATTTTCCTATTTTAATTCCTTCGTTAATCCTAGGCTTTCTAGGAGTATTTAATCATAGTGTGCCCCGATTGTCACGCTGCGCCACGGGGTCGTGATAAAACAAAGACATCCAGATGAATAAGATGACGGAAAGCAAACGCCCACGACAATTGAAACGTCAACAAGGCAAAAAAAGAAGGGATGCAACACGAGGACTTCCCAGGAGGTCATCCATCCTAGTACTACTCTCGCCCAAACTCGCTTAACTTCGGAGTTCTGATGGGATCCGGTGCATGTGAGTTGGTATGATCGCATCCGTTAGCTTATAACGCCTAAAAGTATATAAGCCACGTTTGAGCCATGCCATATGACCATGGGTTGGCTATCCAACGCCCCCCGCATGAAATGGCATGGCCTGTCAGGCCTTGTCGTCGCCACCCCTACCATGTGTCGCGCGCAGGCCTGCCGAACTGCCGGTTCCGATCGGCTGTGGGGCCTACCTTACGATAATTGAACCAAAACAAAAAAAAACAAAAAAACTGACAACGTTAAGAACAACCCCAATAATTTCGGCAGTGGGCGTCGAGTCCTGTTGTTTTTTTGCTTTCGTTCGTTTGTGGTGCCCGGTTAATTGGAGACGAGCTCCACGGGGTGATGTAGGACAGATGGCGTAAGTTATTGGAGAGGAGCTGGACCGACGCGCGTGCAACGGCAAATCGGGCAAACCGCTGATCTGGGCTCCGACCTCAGAATTGGGCCCACGAACCGTCGATTCGAAGGCAACGGCGTCGCGAGTAAAACTCATTGCGTAGCCATGAGTCGTGGACTTTTTCGGGCATCCGACGTCGTTTACTAGCCCGAAATCCAGTTTTTGAAGTTTTTGGTAACTGTGTTATTTTCCTATTTTAATTCCTTCGTTAATCCTAGGCTTTCTAGGAGTATTTAATCATAGTGTGCCCCGATTGTCACGCTGCGCCACGGGGTCGTGATAAAACAAAGACATCCAGATGAATAAGATGACGGAAAGCAAACGCCCACGACAATTGAAACGTCAACAAGGCAAAAAAAGAAGGGATGCAACACGAGGACTTCCCAGGAGGTCATCCATCCTAGTACTACTCTCGCCCAAACTCGCTTAACTTCGGAGTTCTGATGGGATCCGGTGCATGTGAGTTGGTATGATCGCATCCGTTAGCTTATAACGCCTAAAAGTATATAAGCCACGTTTGAGCCATGCCATATGACCATGGGTTGGCTATCCAACGCCCCCCGCATGAAATGGCATGGCCTGTCAGGCCTTGTCGTCGCCACCCCTACCATGTGTCGCGCGCAGGCCTGCCGAACTGCCGGTTCCGATCGGCTGTGGGGCCTACCTTACGATAATTGAACCAAAACAAAAAAAAACAAAAAAACTGACAACGTTAAGAACAACCCCAATAATTTCGGCAGTGGGCGTCGAGTCCTGTTGTTTTTTTGCTTTCGTTCGTTTGCGGTGCCCGGTTAATTGGAGACGAGCTCCACGGGGTGATGTAGGACAGATGGCGTAAGTTATTGGAGAGGAGCTGGACCGACGCGCGTGCAACGGCAAATCGGGCAAACCGCTGATCTGGGCTCCGACCTCAGAATTGGGCCCACGAACCGTCGATTCGAAGGCAACGGCGTCGCGAGTAAAACTCATTGCGTAGCCATGAGTCGTGGACTTTTTCGGGCATCCGACGTCGTTTACTAGCCCGAAATCCAGTTTTTGAAGTTTTTGGTAACTGTGTTATTTTCCTATTTTAATTCCTTCGTTAATCCTAGGCTTTCTAGGAGTATTTAATCATAGTGTGCCCCGATTGTCACGCTGCGCCACGGGGTCGTGATAAAACAAAGACATCCAGATGAATAAGATGACGGAAAGCAAACGCCCACGACAATTGAAACGTCAACAAGGCAAAAAAAGAAGGGATGCAACACGAGGACTTCCCAGGAGGTCACCCATCCTAGTACTACTCTCGCCCAAACTCGCTTAACTTCGGAGTTCTGATGGGATCCGGTGCATGTGAGTTGGTATGATCGCATCCGTTAGCTTATAACGCCTAAAAGTATATAAGCCACGTTTGAGCCATGCCATATGACCATGGGTTGGCTATCCAACGCCCCCCGCATGAAATGGCATGGCCTGTCAGGCCTTGTCGTCGCCACCCCTACCATGTGTCGCGCGCAGGCCTGCCGAACTGCCGGTTCCGATCGGCTGTGGGGCCTACCTTACGATAATTGAACCAAAACAAAAAAAAACAAAAAAACTGACAACGTTAAGAACAACCCCAATAATTTCGGCAGTGGGCGTCGAGTCCTGTTGTTTTTTTGCTTTCGTTCGTTTGCGGTGCCCGGTTAATTGGAGACGAGCTCCACGGGGTGATGTAGGACAGATGGCGTAAGTTATTGGAGAGGAGCTGGACCGACGCGCGTGCAACGGCAAATCGGGCAAACCGCTGATCTGGGCTCCGACCTCAGAATTGGGCCCACGAACCGTCGATTCGAAGGCAACGGCGTCGCGAGTAAAACTCATTGCGTAGCCATGAGTCGTGGACTTTTTCGGGCATCCGACGTCGTTTACTAGCCCGAAATCCAGTTTTTGAAGTTTTTGGTAACTGTGTTATTTTCCTATTTTAATTCCTTCGTTAATCCTAGGCTTTCTAGGAGTATTTAATCATAGTGTGCCCCGATTGTCACGCTGCGCCACGGGGTCGTGATAAAACAAAGACATCCAGATGAATAAGATGACGGAAAGCAAACGCCCACGACAATTGAAACGTCAACAAGGCAAAAAAAGAAGGGATGCAACACGAGGACTTCCCAGGAGGTCACCCATCCTAGTACTACTCTCGCCCAAACTCGCTTAACTTCGGAGTTCTGATGGGATCCGGTGCATGTGAGTTGGTATGATCGCATCCGTTAGCTTATAACGCCTAAAAGTATATAAGCCACGTTTGAGCCATGCCATATGACCATGGGTTGGCTATCCAACGCCCCCCGCATGAAATGGCATGGCCTGTCAGGCCTTGTCGTCGCCACCCCTACCATGTGTCGCGCGCAGGCCTGCCGAACTGCCGGTTCCGATCGGCTGTGGGGCCTACCTTACGATAATTGAACCAAAACAAAAAAAAACAAAAAAACTGACAACGTTAAGAACAACCCCAATAATTTCGGCAGTGGGCGTCGAGTCCTGTTGTTTTTTTGCTTTCGTTCGTTTGCGGTGCCCGGTTAATTGGAGACGAGCTCCACGGGGTGATGTAGGACAGATGGCGTAAGTTATTGGAGAGGAGCTGGACCGACGCGCGTGCAACGGCAAATCGGGCAAACCGCTGATCTGGGCTCCGACCTCAGAATTGGGCCCACGAACCGTCGATTCGAAGGCAACGGCGTCGCGAGTAAAACTCATTGCGTAGCCATGAGTCGTGGACTTTTTCGGGCATCCGACGTCGTTTACTAGCCCGAAATCCAGTTTTTGAAGTTTTTGGTAACTGTGTTATTTTCCTATTTTAATTCCTTCGTTAATCCTAGGCTTTCTAGGAGTATTTAATCATAGTGTGCCCCGATTGTCACGCTGCGCCACGGGGTCGTGATAAAACAAAGACATCCAGATGAATAAGATGACGGAAAGCAAACGCCCACGACAATTGAAACGTCAACAAGGCAAAAAAAGAAGGGATGCAACACGAGGACTTCCCAGGAGGTCATCCATCCTAGTACTACTCTCGCCCAAACTCGCTTAACTTCGGAGTTCTGATGGGATCCGGTGCATGTGAGTTGGTATGATCGCATCCGTTAGCTTATAACGCCTAAAAGTATATAAGCCACGTTTGAGCCATGCCATATGACCATGGGTTGGCTATCCAACGCCCCCCGCATGAAATGGCATGGCCTGTCAGGCCTTGTCGTCGCCACCCCTACCATGTGTCGCGCGCAGGCCTGCCGAACTGCCGGTTCCGATCGGCTGTGGGGCCTACCTTACGATAATTGAACCAAAACAAAAAAAAACAAAAAAACTGACAACGTTAAGAACAACCCCAATAATTTCGGCAGTGGGCGTCGAGTCCTGTTGTTTTTTTGCTTTCGTTCGTTTGCGGTGCCCGGTTAATTGGAGACGAGCTCCACGGGGTGATGTAGGACAGATGGCGTAAGTTATTGGAGAGGAGCTGGACCGACGCGCGTGCAACGGCAAATCGGGCAAACCGCTGATCTGGGCTCCGACCTCAGAATTGGGCCCACGAACCGTCGATTCGAAGGCAACGGCGTCGCGAGTAAAACTCATTGCGTAGCCATGAGTCGTGGACTTTTTCGGGCATCCGACGTCGTTTACTAGCCCGAAATCCAGTTTTTGAAGTTTTTGGTAACTGTGTTATTTTCCTATTTTAATTCCTTCGTTAATCCTAGGCTTTCTAGGAGTATTTAATCATAGTGTGCCCCGATTGTCACGCTGCGCCACGGGGTCGTGATAAAACAAAGACATCCAGATGAATAAGATGACGGAAAGCAAACGCCCACGACAATTGAAACGTCAACAAGGCAAAAAAAGAAGGGATGCAACACGAGGACTTCCCAGGAGGTCATCCATCCTAGTACTACTCTCGCCCAAACTCGCTTAACTTCGGAGTTCTGATGGGATCCGGTGCATGTGAGTTGGTATGATCGCATCCGTTAGCTTATAACGCCTAAAAGTATATAAGCCACGTTTGAGCCATGCCATATGACCATGGGTTGGCTATCCAACGCCCCCCGCATGAAATGGCATGGCCTGTCAGGCCTTGTCGTCGCCACCCCTACCATGTGTCGCGCGCAGGCCTGCCGAACTGCCGGTTCCGATCGGCTGTGGGGCCTACCTTACGATAATTGAACCAAAACAAAAAAAAACAAAAAAACTGACAACGTTAAGAACAACCCCAATAATTTCGGCAGTGGGCGTCGAGTCCTGTTGTTTTTTTGCTTTCGTTCGTTTGCGGTGCCCGGTTAATTGGAGACGAGCTCCACGGGGTGATGTAGGACAGATGGCGTAAGTTATTGGAGAGGAGCTGGACCGACGCGCGTGCAACGGCAAATCGGGCAAACCGCTGATCTGGGCTCCGACCTCAGAATTGGGCCCACGAACCGTCGATTCGAAGGCAACGGCGTCGCGAGTAAAACTCATTGCGTAGCCATGAGTCGTGGACTTTTTCGGGCATCCGACGTCGTTTACTAGCCCGAAATCCAGTTTTTGAAGTTTTTGGTAACTGTGTTATTTTCCTATTTTAATTCCTTCGTTAATCCTAGGCTTTCTAGGAGTATTTAATCATAGTGTGCCCCGATTGTCACGCTGCGCCACGGGGTCGTGATAAAACAAAGACATCCAGATGAATAAGATGACGGAAAGCAAACGCCCACGACAATTGAAACGTCAACAAGGCAAAAAAAGAAGGGATGCAACACGAGGACTTCCCAGGAGGTCATCCATCCTAGTACTACTCTCGCCCAAACTCGCTTAACTTCGGAGTTCTGATGGGATCCGGTGCATGTGAGTTGGTATGATCGCATCCGTTAGCTTATAACGCCTAAAAGTATATAAGCCACGTTTGAGCCATGCCATATGACCATGGGTTGGCTATCCAACGCCCCCCGCATGAAATGGCATGGCCTGTCAGGCCTTGTCGTCGCCACCCCTACCATGTGTCGCGCGCAGGCCTGCCGAACTGCCGGTTCCGATCGGCTGTGGGGCCTACCTTACGATAATTGAACCAAAACAAAAAAAAACAAAAAAACTGACAACGTTAAGAACAACCCCAATAATTTCGGCAGTGGGCGTCGAGTCCTGTTGTTTTTTTGCTTTCGTTCGTTTGCGGTGCCCGGTTAATTGGAGACGAGCTCCACGGGGTGATGTAGGACAGATGGCGTAAGTTATTGGAGAGGAGCTGGACCGACGCGCGTGCAACGGCAAATCGGGCAAACCGCTGATCTGGGCTCCGACCTCAGAATTGGGCCCACGAACCGTCGATTCGAAGGCAACGGCGTCGCGAGTAAAACTCATTGCGTAGCCATGAGTCGTGGACTTTTTCGGGCATCCGACGTCGTTTACTAGCCCGAAATCCAGTTTTTGAAGTTTTTGGTAACTGTGTTATTTTCCTATTTTAATTCCTTCGTTAATCCTAGGCTTTCTAGGAGTATTTAATCATAGTGTGCCCCGATTGTCACGCTGCGCCACGGGGTCGTGATAAAACAAAGACATCCAGATGAATAAGATGACGGAAAGCAAACGCCCACGACAATTGAAACGTCAACAAGGCAAAAAAAGAAGGGATGCAACACGAGGACTTCCCAGGAGGTCATCCATCCTAGTACTACTCTCGCCCAAACTCGCTTAACTTCGGAGTTCTGATGGGATCCGGTGCATGTGAGTTGGTATGATCGCATCCGTTAGCTTATAACGCCTAAAAGTATATAAGCCACGTTTGAGCCATGCCATATGACCATGGGTTGGCTATCCAACGCCCCCCGCATGAAATGGCATGGCCTGTCAGGCCTTGTCGTCGCCACCCCTACCATGTGTCGCGCGCAGGCCTGCCGAACTGCCGGTTCCGATCGGCTGTGGGGCCTACCTTACGATAATTGAACCAAAACAAAAAAAAAACAAAAAAACTGACAACGTTAAGAACAACCCCAATAATTTCGGCAGTGGGCGTCGAGTCCTGTTGTTTTTTTGCTTTCGTTCGTTTGCGGTGCCCGGTTAATTGGAGACGAGCTCCACGGGGTGATGTAGGACAGATGGCGTAAGTTATTGGAGAGGAGCTGGACCGACGCGCGTGCAACGGCAAATCGGGCAAACCGCTGATCTGGGCTCCGACCTCAGAATTGGGCCCACGAACCGTCGATTCGAAGGCAACGGCGTCGCGAGTAAAACTCATTGCGTTGCCATGAGTCGTGGGCTTTTTCGGGCATCCGACGTCGTTTACTAGCCCGAAATCCAGTTTTTGAAGTTTTTGGTAACTGTGTTATTTTCCTATTTTAATTCCTTCGTTAATCCTAGGCTTTCTAGGAGTATTTAATCATAGTGTGCCCCGATTGTCACGCTGCGCCACGGGGTCGTGATAAAACAAAGACATCCAGATGAATAAGATGACGGAAAGCAAACGCCCACGACAATTGAAACGTCAACAAGGCAAAAAAAGAAGGGATGCAACACGAGGACTTCCCAGGAGGTCACCCATCCTAGTACTACTCTCGCCCAAACTCGCTTAACTTCGGAGTTCTGATGGGATCCGGTGCATGTGAGTTGGTATGATCGCATCCGTTAGCTTATAACGCCTAAAAGTATATAAGCCACGTTTGAGCCATGCCATATGACCATGGGTTGGCTATCCAACGCCCCCCGCATGAAATGGCATGGCCTGTCAGGCCTTGTCGTCGCCACCCCTACCATGTGTCGCGCGCAGGCCTGCCGAACTGCCGGTTCCGATCGGCTGTGGGGCCTACCTTACGATAATTGAACCAAAACAAAAAAAAACAAAAAAACTGACAACGTTAAGAACAACCCCAATAATTTCGGCAGTGGGCGTCGAGTCCTGTTGTTTTTTCGCTTTCGTTCGTTTGCGGTGCCCGGTTAATTGGAGACGAGCTCCACGGGGTGATGTAGGACAGATGGCGTAAGTTATTGGAGAGGAGCTGGACCGACGCGCGTGCAACGGCAAATCGGGCAAACCGCTGATCTGGGCTCCGACCTCAGAATTGGGCCCACGAACCGTCGATTCGAAGGCAACGGCGTCGCGAGTAAAACTCATTGCGGTGCCATGAGTCGTGGGCTTTTTCGGGCATCCGACGTCCTTTACTAGCCCGAAATCCAGTTTTTGAAGTTTTTGGTAACTGTGTTATTTTCCTATTTTAATTCCTTCGTTAATCCTAGGCTTTCTAGGAGTATTTAATCATAGTGTGCCCCGATTGTCACGCTGCGCCACGGGGTCGTGATAAAACAAAGACATCCAGATGAATAAGATGACGGAAAGCAAACGCCCACGACAATTGAAACGTCAACAAGGCAAAAAAAGAAGGGATGCAACACGAGGACTTCCCAAGAGGTCACCCATCCTAGTACTACTCTCGCCCAGACTCGCTTAACTTCGGAGTTCTGATGGGATCCGGTGCATGTGAGTTGGTATGATCGCATCCGTTAGCTTATAACGACTAAAAGTATATAAGCCACGTTTGAGCCATGCCATATGACCATGGGTTGGCTATCCAACGCCCCCCGCATGAAATGGCATGGCCTGTCAGGCCTTGTCGTCGCCACCCCTACCATGTGTCGCGCGCAGGGCTGCCGAACTGCCGGTTCCGATCGGTTGTGGGGCCTACCTTACGATAATTGAACCAAAACAAAAAAAAACAAAAAAACTGACAACGTTAAGAACAACCCCAATAATTTCGGCAGTGGGCGTCGAGTCCTGTTGTTTTTTCGCTTTCGTTCGTTTGCGGTGCCCGGGTAATTGGAGACGAGCTCCACGGGGTGATGTAGGACAGATGGCGTAAGTTATTGGAGAGGAGCTGGACCGACTCGCGTGCAACGGCAAATCGGGCAAACCGCTGATCTGGGCTCCGACCTCAGAATTGGGCCCACGAACCGTCGATTCGAAGGCAACGGCGTCGCGAGTAAAACACTGCGGTGCCATGAGTCGTGGGCTTTTTCGGGCATCCGACGTCCTTTACTAGCCCGAAATCCAGTTTTTGAAGTTTTTGGTAACTGTGTTATTTTCCTATTTTAATTCCTTCGTTAATCCTAGGCTTTCTAGGAGTATTTAATCATAGTGTGCCCCGATTGTCACGCTGCGCCACGGGGTCGTGATAAAACAAAGACATCCAGATGAATAAGATGACGGAAAGCAAACGCCCACGACAATTGAAACGTCAACAAGGCAAAAAAAGAAGGGATGCAACACGAGGACTTCCCAGGTGGTCACCCATCCTAGTACTACTCTCGCCCAAACTCGCTTAACTTCGGAGTTCTGATGGGATCCGGTGCATGTGAGTTGGTATGATCGCATCCGTTAGCTTATAACGCCTAAAAGTATATAAGCCACGTTTGAGCCATGCCATATGACCATGGGTTGGCTATCCAACGCCCCCCGCATGAAATGGCATGGCCTGTCAGGCCTTGTCGTCGCCACCCCTACCATGTGTCGCGCGCAGGCCTGCCGAACTGCCGGTTCCGATCGGCTGTGGGGCCTACCTTACGATAATTGAACCAAAACAAAAAAAAACAAAAAAACTGACAACGTTAAGAAAAACCCCAATAATTTCGGCAGTGGGCGTCGAGTCCTGTTGTTTTTTCGCTTTCGTTCGTTTGCGGTGCCCGGTTAATTGGAGACGAGCTCCACGGGGTGATGTAGGACAGATGGCGTAAGTTATTGGAGAGGAGCTGGACCGACGCGCGTGCAACGGCAAATCGGGCAAACCGCTGATCTGGGCTCCGACCTCAGAATTGGGCCCACGAACCGTCGATTCGAAGGCAACGGCGTCGCGAGTAAAACTCATTGCGGTGCCATGAGTCGTGGGCTTTTTCGGGCATCCGACGTCCTTTACTAGCCCGAAATCCAGTTTTTGAAGTTTTTGGTAACTGTGTTATTTTCCTATTTTAATTCCTTCGTTAATCCTAGGCTTTCTAGGAGTATTTAATCATAGTGTGCCCCGATTGTCACGCTGCGCCACGGGGTCGTGATAAAACAAAGACATCCAGATGAATAAGATGACGGAAAGCAAACGCCCACGACAATTGAAACGTCAACAAGGCAAAAAAAGAAGGGATGCAACACGAGGACTTCCCAGGAGGTCACCCATCCTAGTACTACTCTCGCCCAAACTCGCTTAACTTCGGAGTTCTGATGGGATCCGGTGCATGTGAGTTGGTATGATCGCATCCGTTAGCTTATAACGCCTAAAAGTATATAAGCCACGTTTGAGCCATGCCATATGACCATGGGTTGGCTATCCAACGCCCCCCGCATGAAATGGCATGGCCTGTCAGGCCTTGTCGTCGCCACCCCTACCATGTGTCGCGCGCAGGCCTGCCGAACTGCCGGTTCCGATCGGCTGTGGGGCCTATCTTACGATAATTGAACCAAAACAAAAAAAAACAAAAAAACTGACAACGTTAAGAACAACCCCAATAATTTCGGCAGTGGGCGTCGAGTCCTGTTGTTTTTTCGCTTTCGTTCGTTTGCGGTGCCCGGTTAATTGGAGACGAGCTCCACGGGGTGATGTAGGACAGATGGCGTAAGTTATTGGAGAGGAGCTGGACCGACGCGCGTGCAACGGCAAATCGGGCAAACCGCTGATCTGGGCTCCGACCTCAGAATTGGGCCCACGAACCGTCGATTCGAAGGCAACGGCGTCGCGAGTAAAACTCATTGCGGTGCCATGAGTCGTGGGCTTTTTCGGGCATCCGACGTCCTTTACTAGCCCGAAATCCAGTTTTTGAAGTTTTTGGTAACTGTGTTATTTTCCTATTTTAATTCCTTCGTTAATCCTAGGCTTTCTAGGAGTATTTAATCATAGTGTGCCCCGATTGTCACGCTGCGCCACGGGGTCGTGATAAAACAAAGACATCCAGATGAATAAGATGACGGAAAGCAAACGCCCACGACAATTGAAACGTCAACAAGGCAAAAAAAGAAGGGATGCAACACGAGGACTTCCCAAGAGGTCACCCATCCTAGTACTACTCTCGCCCAGACTCGCTTAACTTCGGAGTTCTGATGGGATCCGGTGCATGTGAGTTGGTATGATCGCATCCGTTAGCTTATAACGACTAAAAGTATATAAGCCACGTTTGAGCCATGCCATATGACCATGGGTTGGCTATCCAACGCCCCCCGCATGAAATGGCATGGCCTGTCAGGCCTTGTCGTCGCCACCCCTACCATGTGTCGCGCGCAGGGCTGCCGAACTGCCGGTTCCGATCGGCTGTGGGGCCTACCTTACGATAATTGAACCAAAACAAAAAAAAACAAAAAAACTGACAACGTTAAGAACAACCCCAATAATTTCGGCAGTGGGCGTCGAGTCCTGTTGTTTTTTCGCTTTCGTTCGTTTGCGGTGCCCGGGTAATTGGAGACGAGCTCCACGGGGTGATGTAGGACAGATGGCGTAAGTTATTGGAGAGGAGCTGGACCGACTCGCGTGCAACGGCAAATCGGGCAAACCGCTGATCTGGGCTCCGACCTCAGAATTGGGCCCACGAACCGTCGATTCGAAGGCAACGGCGTCGCGAGTAAAACACTGCGGTGCCATGAGTCGTGGGCTTTTTCGGGCATCCGACGTCCTTTACTAGCCCGAAATCCAGTTTTTGAAGTTTTTGGTAACTGTGTTATTTTCCTATTTTAATTCCTTCGTTAATCCTAGGCTTTCTAGGAGTATTTAATCATAGTGTGCCCCGATTGTCACGCTGCGCCACGGGGTCGTGATAAAACAAAGACATCCAGATGAATAAGATGACGGAAAGCAAACGCCCACGACAATTGAAACGTCAACAAGGCAAAAAAAGAAGGGATGCAACACGAGGACTTCCCAAGAGGTCACCCATCCTAGTACTACTCTCGCCCAGACTCGCTTAACTTCGGAGTTCTGATGGGATCCGGTGCATGTGAGTTGGTATGATCGCATCCGTTAGCTTATAACGACTAAAAGTATATAAGCCACGTTTGAGCCATGCCATATGACCATGGGTTGGCTATCCAACGCCCCCCGCATGAAATGGCATGGCCTGTCAGGCCTTGTCGTCGCCACCCCTACCATGTGTCGCGCGCAGGCCTGCCGAACTGCCGGTTCCGATCGGCTGTGGGGCCTACCTTACGATAATTGAACCAAAACAAAAAAAAACAAAAAAACTGACAACGTTAAGAACAACCCCAATAATTTCGGCAGTGGGCGTCGAGTCCTGTTGTTTTTTCGCTTTCGTTCGTTTGCGGTGCCCGGGTAATTGGAGACGAGCTCCACGGGGTGATGTAGGACAGATGGCGTAAGTTATTGGAGAGGAGCTGGACCGACTCGCGTGCAACGGCAAATCGGGCAAACCGCTGATCTGGGCTCCGACCTCAGAATTGGGCCCACGAACCGTCGATTCGAAGGCAACGGCGTCGCGAGTAAAACACTGCGGTGCCATGAGTCGTGGGCTTTTTCGGGCATCCGACGTCCTTTACTAGCCCGAAATCCAGTTTTTGAAGTTTTTGGTAACTGTGTTATTTTCCTATTTTAATTCCTTCGTTAATCCTAGGCTTTCTAGGAGTATTTAATCATAGTGTGCCCCGATTGTCACGCTGCGCCACGGGGTCGTGATAAAACAAAGACATCCAGATGAATAAGATGACGGAAAGCAAACGCCCACGACAATTGAAACGTCAACAAGGCAAAAAAAGAAGGGATGCAACACGAGGACTTCCCAGGAGGTCACCCATCCTAGTACTACTCTCGCCCAAACTCACTTAACTTCGGAGTTCTGATGGGATCCGGTGCATGTGAGTTGGTATGATCGCATCCGTTAGCTTATAACGCCTAAAAGTATATAAGCCACGTTTGAGCCATGCCATATGACCATGGGTTGGCTATCCAACGCCCCCCGCATGAAATGGCATGGCCTGTCAGGCCTTGTCGTCGCCACCCCTACCATGTGTCGCGCGCAGGCCTGCCGAACTGCCGGTTCCGATCGGCTGTGGGGCCTACCTTACGATAATTGAACCAAAACAAAAAAAAAACAAAAAAACTGACAACGTTAAGAACAACCCCAATAATTTCGGCAGTGGGCGTCGAGTCCTGTTGTTTTTTCGCTTTCGTTCGTTTGCGGTGCCCGGTTAATTGGAGACGAGCTCCACGGGGTGATGTAGGACAGATGGCGTAAGTTATTGGAGAGGAGCTGGACCGACGCGCGTGCAACGGCAAATCGGGCAAACCGCTGATCTGGGCTCCGACCTCAGAATTGGGCCCACGAACCGTCGATTCGAAGGCAACGGCGTCGCGAGTAAAACTCATCGCGTTGCCATGTGTCGTGGGCTTTTCCGGGCATCCGACGTCGTTTACTAGCCCGAAATCCAGTTTTTGAAGTTTTTGGTAACTGTGTTATTTTCCTATTTTAATTCCTTCGTTAATCCTAGGCTTTCTAGGAGTATTCGTGTTAAAACAAAGACATCCAGATGAATAAGATGACGGAAAGCAAACGCCCACGACAATTGAAACGTCAACAAGGCAAAAAAAGAGGGGATGCAACACGAGGACTTCCCAGGCGGTCACCCATCCTAGTACTACTCTCGCCCAAACTCGCTTAACTTCGGAGTTCTGATGGGATCCGGGGCATGTGAGTTGGTGTGATCGCATCCGTTAGCTTATAACGCCTAAAAGTATATAAGCCACGTTTGAGCCATGCCATATGACCATGGGTTGGCTATCCAACGCCCCCCGCATGAAATGGCATGGCCTGTCAAGCCTTGTCGTCGCCACCCTTACCATGTGTCGCGCGCAGGCCTGCCGAACTGCCGGTTCCGATCGGCTGTGGGGCCTACCTTACGATAATTGAACCAAAACAAAAAAAATAAAAAAAACTGACAACGTTAAGAACAACCCCAATAATTTCGGCAGTGGGCGTCGAGTCCTGTTGTTTTTTCGCTTTCGTTCGTTTGCGGTGCCCGGTTAATTGGAGACGAGCTCCACGGTGTGATGTAGGACAGATGGCGTAAGTTATTGGAGAGGAGCTGGACCGACGCGCGTGCAACGGCAAATCGGGCAAACCGCTAATCTGGGCTCCGACCTCAGAATTGGGCCCACGAACCGTCGATTCGAAGGCAACGGCGTCGCGAGTAAAACTCATCGCGTTGCCATGTGTCGTGGGCTTTTTCGGGCATCCGACGTCGTTTACTAGCCCGAAATCCAGTTTTTAAAGTTTTTGGTAACTGTGTTATTTTCCTATTTTAATTCCTTCGTTAATCCTAGGCTTTCTAGGAGTATTTAATCATAGTGTGCCCCGATTGTCACGCTGCGCCGAGGGGTCGTGATAAAACAAAGACATCCAGATGAATAAGATGACGGAAAGCAAACGCCCACGACAATTGAAACGTCAACAAGGCAAAAAAAGAAGGGATGCAACACGAGGACTTCCCAGGAGGTCACCCATCCTAGTACTACTCTCGCCCAAACTCGCTTAACTTCGGAGTTCTGATGTGATCCGGTGCATGTGAGTTGGTATGATCGCATCCGTTAGCTTATAACGCCTAAAAGTATATAAGCCACGTTTGAGCCATGCCATATGACCATGGGTTGGCTATCCAACGCCCCCCGCATGAAATGGCATGGCCTGTCAGGCCTTGTCGTCGCCACCCCTACCATGTGTCGCGCGCAGGCCTGCCGAACTGCCGGTTCCGATCGGCTGTGGGGCCTACCTTACGATAATTGAACCAAAACAAAAAAAAACAAAAAAACTGACAACGTTAAGAACAACCCCAATAATTTCGGCAGTGGGCGTCGAGTCCTGTTGTTTTTTCGCTTTCGTTCGTTTGCGGTGCCCGGTTAATTGGAGACGAGCTCCACGGGGTGATGTAGGACAGATGGCGTAAGTTATTGGAGAGGAGCTGGACCGACGCGCGTGCAACGGCAAATCGGGCAAACCGCTGATCTGGGCTCCGACCTCAGAATTGGGCCCACGAACCGTCGATTCGAAGGCAACGGCGTCGCGAGTAAAACTCATCGCGTTGCCATGTGTCGTGGGCTTTTTCGGGCATCCGACGTCGTTTACTAGCCCGAAATCCAGTTTTTGAAGTTTTTGGTAACTGTGTTATTTTCCTATTTTAATTCCTTCGTTAATCCTAGGCTTTCTAGGAGTATTTAATCATAGTGTGCCCCGATTGTCACGCTGCGCCAAGGGGTCGTGATAAAACAAAGACATCCAGATGAATAAGATGACGGAAAGCAAACGCCCACGACAATTGAAACGTCAACAAGGCAAAAAAAGAAGGGATGCAACACGAGTACTTCCCAGGAGGTCACCCATCCTAGTACTACTCTCACCCAAACTCGCTTGACTTCGGAGTTCTGATGGGATCCGGTGCATGTGAGTTGGTATGATCGCATCCGTTAGCTTATAACGCCTAAAAGTATATAAGCCACGTTTGAGCCATGCCATATGACCATGGGTTGACTATCCAACGCCCCCCTAATGAAATGGCATGGCCTGTCAAGCCTTGTCGTCGCCACCCTTACCATGTGTCGCGCGCAGGCCTGCCGAACTGCCGGTTCCGATCGGCTGTGGGGCCTACCTTACGATAATTGAACCAAAACAAAAAAAATAAAAAAAACTGACAACGTTAAGAACAACCCCAATAATTTCGGCAGTGGGCGTCGAGTCCTGTTGTTTTTTCGCTTTCGTTCGTTTGCGGTGCCCGGTTAATTGGAGACGAGCTCCACGGGGTGATGTAGGACAGATGGCGTAAGTTATTGGAGAGGAGCTGGACCGACGCGCGTGCAACGGCAAATCGGGCAAACCGCTGATCTGGGCTCCGACCTCAGAATTGGGCCCACGAACCGTCGATTCGAAGGCAACGGCGTCGCGAGCAAAACTCATTGCGTTGCCATGAGTCGTGGGCTTTTTCGGGCATCCGACGTCGTTTACTAGCCCGAAATCCAGTTTTTGAAGTTTTTGGTAACTGTGTTATTTTCCTATTTTAATTCCTTCGTTAATCCTAGGCTTTCTAGGAGTATTTAATCATAGTGTGCCCCGATTGTCACGCTGCGCCAAGGGGTCGTGATAAAACAAAGACATCCAGATGAATAAGATGACGGAAAGCAAACGCCCACGACAATTGAAACGTCAACAAGGCAAAAAAAGAAGGGATGCAACACGAGGACTTCCCGGGAGGTCACCCATCCTAGTACTACTCTCGCCCAAACTCGCTTAACTTCGGAGTTCTGATGGGATCCGGTGCATGTGAGTTGGTATGATCGCATCCGTT
The DNA here is from genome assembly GCF_965620075.1 of Prunus avium. Taxonomy (NCBI): domain Eukaryota; kingdom Viridiplantae; phylum Streptophyta; class Magnoliopsida; order Rosales; family Rosaceae; genus Prunus; species Prunus avium. The sequence continues at coordinate 10,780,214 of NC_142291.1, forward strand.
ACCTTATAATGCCTAAAAGTATATAAGCCACGTTTGAGCCATGCCATATGACCATGGGTTGGCTATCCAACGCCCCCCGCATGAAATGGCATGGCCTGTCAAGCCTTGTCGTCGCCACCCCTACCACGTGTCGCGCGCAGGCCTGCCGAACCGCCGGTTCCGATCGGCTGTGGGGCCTACCTTACGATAATTGAACCAAAACAAAAAAAACAAAAAAACTGACAACGTTAAGAACAACCCCAATAATTTCGGCAGTGGGCGTCGAGTCCTGCTGTTTTTTCGCTTTCGTTCGTTTGCGGTGCCCGGTTAATTGGAGACGAGCTCCACGGGGTGATGTAGGACAGATGGCGTAAGTTATTGGAGAGGAGCTGGACCGACGCGCGTGCAACGGCAAATCGGGCAAACCGCTGATCTGGGCTCCGACCTCAGAATTGGGCCCACGAACCGTCGATTCGAAGGCAACGGCGTCGCGAGTAAAACTCATTGCGGTGCCATGAGTCGTGGGCTTTTTCGGGCATCCGACGTCGTTTACTAGCCCGAAATCCAGTTTTTGAAGTTTTTGGTAACTGTGTTATTTTCCTATTTTAATTCCTTCGTTAATCCTAGGCTTTCTAGGAGTATTTAATCATAGTGTGCCCCGATTGTCACGCTGCGCCAAGGGGTCGTGATAAAACAAAGACATCCAGATGAATAAGATGACGGAAAGCAAACGCCCACGACAATTGAAACGTCAACAAGGCAAAAAAAGAAGGGATGCAACACGAGGACTTCCCGGGAGGTCACCCATCCTAGTACTACTCTCGCCCAAACTCGCTTAACTTCGGAGTTCTGATGGGATCCGGTGCATGTGAGTTGGTATGATCGCATCCGTTAGCTTATAACGCCTAAAAGTATATAAGCCACGTTTGAGCCATGCCATATGACCATGGGTTGGCTATCCAACGCCCCCCGCATGAAATGGCATGGCCTGTCAAGCCTTGTCGTCGCCACCCCTACCACGTGTCGCGCGCAGGCCTGCCGAACTGCCGGTTCCGATCGGCTGTGGGGCCTACCTTACGATAATTGAACCAAAACAAAAAAAACAAAAAAACTGACAACGTTAAGAACAACCCCAATAATTTCGGCAGTGGGCGTCGAGTCCTGCTGTTTTTTCGCTTTCGTTCGTTTGCGGTGCCCGGTTAATTGGAGACGAGCTCCACGGGGTGATGTAGGACAGATGGCGTAAGTTATTGGAGAGGAGCTCGACCGACGCGCGTGCAACGGCAAATCGGGCAAACCGCTGATCTGGGCTCCGACCTCAGAATTGGGCCCACGAACCGTCGATTCGAAGGCAACGGCGTCGCGAGCAAAACTCATTGCATTGCCATGAGTCGTGGGCTTTTTCGGGCATCCGACGTCGTTTACTAGCCCGAAATCCAGTTTTTGAAGTTTTTGGTAACTGTGTTATTTTCCTATTTTAATTCCTTCGTTAATCCTAGGCTTTCTAGGAGTATTTAATCATAGTGTGCCCCGATTGTCACGCTGCGCCAAGGGGTCGTGATAAAACAAAGACATCCAGATGAATAAGATGACGGAAAGCAAACGCCCACGACAATTGAAACGTCAACAAGGCAAAAAAAGAAGGGATGCAACACGAGGACTTCCCGGGAGGTCACCCATCCTAGTACTACTCTCGCCCAAACTCGCTTAACTTCGGAGTTCTGATGGGATCCGGTGCATGTGAGTTGGTATGATCGCATCCGTTAGCTTATAACGCCTAAAAGTATATAAGCCACGTTTGAGCCATGCCATATGACCATGGGTTGGCTATCCAACGCCCCCCGCATGAAATGGCATGGCCTGTCAAGCCCTGTCGTCGCCACCCCTACCACGTGTCGCGCGCAGGCCTGCCGAACTGCCGGTTCCGATCGGCTGTGGGGCCTACCTTACGATAATTGAACCAAAACAAAAAAAACAGAAAAACTGACAACGTTAAGAACAACCCCAATAATTTCGGCAGTGGGCGTCGAGTCCTGCTGTTTTTTCGCTTTCGTTCGTTTGCGGTGCCCGGTTAATTGGAGACGAGCTCCACGGGGTGATGTAGGACAGATGGCGTAAGTTATTGGAGAGGAGCTGGACCGACGCGCGTGCAACGGAAAATCGGGCAAACCGCTGATCTGGGCTCCGACCTCAGAATTGGGCCCACGAACCGTCGATTCGAAGGCAACGGCGTCGCTAGTAAAACTCATTGCGTTGCCATGAGTCGTGGGCTTTTTCGGGCATCCGACGTCGTTTACTAGCCCGAAATCCAGTTTTTGAAGTTTTTGGTAACTGTGTTATTTTCCTATTTTAATTCCTTCGTTAATCCTAGGCTTTCTAGGAGTATTTAATCATAGTGTGCCCCGATTGTCACGCTGCGCCAAGGGGTCGTGATAAAACAAAGACATCCAGATGAATAAGATGACGGAAAGCAAACGCCCACGACAATTGAAACGTCAACAAGGCAAAAAAAGGAGGGATGCAACACGATGACTTCCCGGGAGGTCACCCATCCTAGTACTACTCTCGCCCAAACTCGCTTAACTTCGGAGTTCTGATGGGATCCGGTGCATGTGAGTTGGTATGATCGCATCCGTTAGCTTATAACGCCTAAAAGTATATAAGCCACGTTTGAGCCATGCCATATGACCATGGGTTGGCTATCCAACGCCCCCCGCATGAAATGGCATGGCCTGTCAAGCCTTGTCGTCGCCACCCCTACCACGTGTCGCGCGCAGGCCTGCCGAACTGCCGGTTCCGATCGGCTGTGGGGCCTACCTTACGATAATTGAACCAAAACAAAAAAAACAAAAAAACTGACAACGTTAAGAACAACCCCAATAATTTCGGCAGTGGGCGTCGAGTCCTGCTGTTTTTTCGCTTTCGTTCGTTTGCGGTGCCCGGTTAATTGGAGACGAGCTCCACGGGGTGATGTAGGACAGATGGCGTAAGTTATTGGAGAGGAGCTGGACCGACGCGCGTGCAACGGAAAATCGGGCAAACCGCTGATCTGGGCTCCGACCTCAGAATTGGGCCCACGAACCGTCGATTCGAAGGCAACGGCGTCGCGAGTAAAACTCATTGCCTTGCCATGAGTCGTGGGCTTTTTCGGGCATCCGACGTCGTTTACTAGCCCGAAATCCAGTTTTTGAAGTTTTTGGTAACTGTGTTATTTTCCTATTTTAATTCCTTCGTTAATCCTCGGCTTTCTAGGAGTATTTAATCATAGTGTGCCCCGATTGTCACGCTGCGCCACGGGGTCGTGATAAAACAAAGACATCCAGATGAATAAGATGACGGAAAGCAAACGCCCAAGACAATTGAAACGTCAACAAGGCAAAAAAAGAAGGGATGCAACACAAGGACTTCCCAGGAGGTCACCCATCCTAGTGCTACTCTCGCCCAAACTCGCTTAACTTCGGAGTTCTGATGGGATCCGGTGCATGTGAGTTGGTATGATCGCATCCGTTAGCTTATAACGCCTAAAAGTATATAAGCCACGTTTGAGCCATGCCATATGACCATGGGTTGGCTATCCAACGCCCCCCGCATGAAATGGCATGGCCTGTCAGGCCTTGTCGTCGCCACCCCTACCATTTGTCGCGCGCAGGCCTGCCGAACTGCCGGTTCCGATCGGCTGTGGGGCCTACCTTACGATAATTGAACCAAAACAAAAAAAAACAAAAAAACTGACAACGTTAATAACAACCCCAATAATTTCGGCAGTGGGCGTCGAGTCCTGTTGTTTTTTCGCTTTCGTTCGTTTGCGGTGCCCGGTTAATTGGAGACGAGCTCCACGGGGTGATGTAGGACAGATGGCGTAAGTTATTGGAGAGGAGCTGGACCGACGCGCGTGTAACGGCAAATCGGGCAAACCGCTGATCTGGGCTCCGACCTCAGAATTGGGCCCACGAACCGTCGATTCGGAGGCAACGGCGTCGCGAGTAAAACTCATGGCGTTGCCTTGAGTCGTGGGCTTTTTCGGGCATCCGACGTCGTTTACTAGCCCGAAATCCAGTTTTTGAAGTTTTTGGTAACTGTGTTATTTTCCTATTTTAATTCCTTCGTTAATCCTAGGCTTTCTAGGAGTATTTAATCATAGTGTGCCCCGATTGTCACGCTGCGCCAAGGGGTCGTGATAAAACAAAGACATCCAGATGAATAAGATGACGGAAAGCAAACGCCCACGACAATTGAAACGTCAACAAGGCAAAAAAAGAAGGGATGCAACACGAGGACTTCCCAGGAGGTCACCCATCCTAGTACTACTCTCGCCCAAACTCGCTTAACTTCGGAGTTCTGATGGGATCCGGTGCATGTGAGTTGGTATGATCGCATCCGTTAGCTTATAACGCCTAAAAGTATATAAGCCACGTTTGAGCCATGCCATATGACCATGGGTTGGCTATCCAACGCCCCCCGCATGAAATGGCATGGCCTGTCAAGCCTTGTCGTCGCCACCCCTACCACGTGTCGCGCGCAGGCCTGCCGAACTGCCGGTTCCGATCGGCTGTGGGGCCTACCTTACGATAATTGAACCAAAACAAAAAAAACAAAAAAACTGACAACGTTAAGAACAACCCCAATAATTTCGGCAGTGGGCGTTGAGTCCTGCTGTTTTTTCGCTTTCGTTCGTTTGCGGTGCCCGGTTAATTGGAGACGAGCTCCACGGGGTGATGTAGGACAGATGGCGTAAGTTATTGGAGAGGAGCTGGACCGACGCGCGTGCAACGGCAAATCGGGCAAACCGCTGATCTGGGCTCCGACCTCAGAATTGGGCCCACGAACCGTCGATTCAAAGGCAACGGCGTCGCGAGTAAAACTCATTGCGCTGCCACGAGTCGTGGGCTTTTTCGGGCATCCGACGTCGTTTACTAGCCCGAAATCCAGTTTTTGAAGTCTTTGGTAACTGTATTATTTTCCTATTTTAATTCCTTCGTTAATCCTAGGCTTTCTAGGAGTATTTAATCATAGTGTGCCCCGATTGTCACGCTGCGCCAAGGGGTCGTGATAAAACAAAGACATCCAGATGAATAAGATGACGGAAAGCAAACGCCCACGACAATTGAAACGTCAACAAGGCAAAAAAAGAAGGGATGCAACACGAGGACTTCCCAGGAGGTCACCCATCCTAGTACTACTCTCGCCCAAACTCGCTTAACTTCGGAGTTCTGATGGGATCCGGTGCATGTGAGTTGGTATGATCGCATCCGTTAGCTTATAACGCCTAAAAGTATATAAGCCACGTTTGAGCCATGCCATATGACCATGGGTTGGCTATCCAACGCCCCCCGCATGAAATGGCATGGCCTGTCAAGCCTTGTCGTCGCCACCCCTACCACGTGTCGCGCGCAGGCCTGCCGAACTGCCGGTTCCGATCGGCTGTGGGGCCTACCTTACGATAATTGAACCAAAACAAAAAAAACAAAAAAACTGACAACGTTAAGAACAACCCCAATAATTTCGGCAGTGGGCGTCGAGTCCTGCTGTTTTTTCGCTTTCGTTCGTTTGCGGTGCCCGGTTAATTGGAGACGAGCTCCACGGGGTGATGTAGGACAGATGGCGTAAGTTATTGGAGAGGAGCTGGACCGACGCGCGTGCAACGGCAAATTGGGCAAACCGCTGATCTGGGCTCCGACCTCAGAATTGGGCCCACGAACCGTCGATTCGGAGGCAACGGCGTCGCGAGTAAAACTCATTGCGTTGCCATGAGTCGTGGGCTTTTTCGGGCATCCGACGTCGTTTACTAGCCCGAAATCCAATTTTTGAAGTTTTTGGTAACTGTGTTATTTTCCTATTTTAATTCCTTCGTTAATCCTAGGCTTTCTAGGAGTATTTAATCATAGTGTGCCCCGATTGTCACGCTGTGCCGAGGGGTCGTGATAAAACAAAGACATCCAGATGAATAAGATGACGGAAAGCAAACGCCCACGACAATTGAAACGTCAACAAGGCAAAAAAAGAAGGGATGCAACACGAGGACTTCCCAGGAGGTCACCCATCCTAGTACTACTCTCGCCCAAACTCGCTTAGCTTCGGAGTTCTGATGGGATCCGGTGCATGTGAGTTGGTATGATCGTATCCGTTAGCTTATAACGCCTAAAAGTATATAAGCCACGTTTGAGCCATGCCATATGACCATGGGTTGGCTATCCAACGCCCCCCGCATGAAATGGCATGGCCTGTCAAGCCTTGTCGTCGCCACCCCTACCACGTGTCGCGCGCAGGCCTGCCGAACTGCCGGTTCCGATCGGCTGTGGGGCCTACCTTACGATAATTGAACCAAAACAAAAAAAACAAAAAAACTGACAACGTTAAGAACAACCCCAATAATTTCGGCAGTGGGCGTCGAGTCCTGCTGTTTTTTCGCTTTCGTTCGTTTGCGGTGCCCGGTTAATTGGAGACGAGCTCGACGGGGTGATGTAGGACAGATGGCGTAAGTTATTGGAGAGGAGCTGGACCGACGCGCGTGCAACGGCAAATCGGGCAAACCGCTGATCTGGGCTCCGAACTCAGAATTGGGCCCACGAACCGTCGATTCGAAGGCAACGGCGTCGCGAGTAAAACTCATTACGTTGCCATGAGTCGTGGGCTTTTTCGGGCATCCGACGTCGTTTACTAGCCCGAAATCCAGTTTTTGAAGTTTTTGGTAACTGTGTTATTTTCCTATTTTAATTCCTTCGTTAATCCTAGGCTTTCTAGGAGTATTTAATCATAGTGTGCCCCGATTGTCACGCTGCGCCGAGGGGTCGTGATAAAACAAAGACATCCAGATGAATAAGATGACGGAAAGCAAACGCCCACGACAATTGAAACGTCAACAAGGCAAAAAAAGAAGGGATGCAACACGAGGACTTCCCAGGAGGTCACCCATCCTAGTACTACTCTCGCCCAAACTCGCTTAGCTTCGGAGTTCTGATGGGATCCGGTGCATGTGAGTTGGTATGATCGCATCCGTTAGCTTATAACGCCTAAAAGTATATAAGCCACGTTTGAGCCATGCCATATGACCATGGGTTGGCTATCCAACGCCCCCCGCATGAAATGGCATGGCCTGTCAAGCCTTGTCGTCGCCACCCCTACCACGTGTCGCGCGCAGGCCTGCCGAACTGCCGGTTCCGATCGGCTGTGGGGCCTGCCTTACGATAATTGAACCAAAACAAAAAAAACAAAAAAACTGACAACGTTAAGAACAACCCCAATAATTTCGGCAGTGGGCGTCGAGTCCTGCTGTTTTTTCGCTTTCGTTCGTTTGCGGTGCCCGGTTAATTGGAGACGAGCTTGACGGGGTGATGTAGGACAGATGGCGTAAGTTATTGGAGAGGAGCTGGACCGACGCGCGTGCAACGGCAAATCGGGCAAACCGCTGATCTGGGCTCCGAACTCAGAATTGGGCCCACGAACCGTCGATTCGAAGGCAACGGCGTCGCGAGTAAAACTCATTACGTTGCCATGAGTCGTGGGCTTTTTCGGGCATCCGACGTCGTTTACTAGCCCGAAATCCAGTTTTTGAAGTTTTTGGTAACTGTGTTATTTTCCTATTTTAATTCCTTCGTTAATCCTAGGCTTTCTAGGAGTATTTAATCATAGTGTGCCCCGATTGTCACGCTGCGCCGAGGGGTCGTGATAAAACAAAGACATCCAGATGAATAAGATGACGGAAAGCAAACGCCCACGACAATTGAAACGTCAACAAGGCAAAAAAAGAAGGGATGCAACACGAGGACTTCCCAGGAGGTCACCCATCCTAGTACTACTCTCGCCCAAACTCGCTTAGCTTCGGAGTTCTGATGGGATCCGGTGCATGTGAGTTGGTATGATCGCATCCGTTAGCTTATAACGCCTAAAAGTATATAAGCCACGTTTGAGCCATGCCATATGACCATGGGTTGGCTATCCAACGCCCCCCGCATGAAATGGCATGGCCTGTCAAGCCTTGTCGTCGCCACCCCTACCACGTGTCGCGCGCAGGCTTGCCGAACTGCCGGTTCCGATCGGCTGTGGGGCCTACCTTACGATAATTGAACCAAAACAAAAAAAACAAAAAAACTGACAACGTTAAGAACAACCCCAATAATTTCGGCAGTGGGCGTCGAGTCCTGCTGTTTTTTCGCTTTCGTTCGTTTGCGGTGCCCGGTTAATTGGAGACGAGCTCGACGGGGTGATGTAGGACAGATGGCGTAAGTTATTGGAGAGGAGCTGGACCGACGCGCGTGCAACGGCAAATCGGGCAAACCGCTGATCTGGGCTCTGAACTCAGAATTGGGCCCACGAACCGTCGATTCGAAGGCAACGGCGTCGCGAGTAAAACTCATTACGTTGCCATGAGTCGTGGGCTTTTTCGGGCATCCGACGTCGTTTACTAGCCCGAAATCCAGTTTTTGAAGTTTTTGGTAACTGTGTTATTTTCCTATTTTAATTCCTTCGTTAATCCTAGGCTTTCTAGGAGTATTTAATCATAGTGTGCCCCGATTGTCACGCTGCGCCGAGGGGTCGTGATAAAACAAAGACATCCAGATGAATAAGATGACGGAAAGCAAACGCCCACGACAATTGAAACGTCAACAAGGCAAAAAAAGAACGGATGCAACACGAGGACTTCCCAGGAGGTCACCCATCCTAGTACTACTCTCGCCCAAACTCGCTTAGCTTCGGAGTTCTGATGGGATCCGGTGCATGTGAGTTGGTATGATCGCATCCGTTAGCTTATAACGCCTAAAAGTATATAAGCCACGTTTGAGCCATGCCATATGACCATGGGTTGGCTATCCAACGCCCCCCGCATGAAATGGCATGGCCTGTCAAGCCTTGTCGTCGCCACCCCTACCACGTGTCGCGCGCAGGCCTGCCGAACTGCCGGTTCCGATCGGCTGTGGGGCTTACCTTACGATAATTGAACCAAAACAAAAAAAACAAAAAAACTGACAACGTTAAGAACAACCCCAATAATTTCGGCAGTGGGCGTCGAGTCCTGCTGTTTTTTCGCTTTCGTTCGTTTGCGGTGCCCGGTTAATTGGAGACGAGCTCCACGGGGTGATGTAGGACAGATGGCGTAAGTTATTGGAGAGGAAGTGGACCGACGCGCGTGCAACGGCAAATCGGGCAAACCGCTGATCTGGGCTCCGAACTCAGAATTGGGCCCACGAACCGTCGATTCGAAGGCAACGGCGTCGCGAGTAAAACTCATTGTGTTGCCATGAGTCGTGGGCTTTTTCGGGCATCCGACGTCGTTTACTAGCCCGAAATCCAGTTTTTGAAGTTTTTGGTAACTGTGTTATTTTCCTATTTTAATTCCTTCGTTAATCCTAGGCTTTCTAGGAGTATTTAATCATAGTGTGCCCCGATTGTCACGCTGCGCCGAGGGGTCGTGATAAAACAAAGACATCCAGATGAATAAGATGACGGAAAGCAAACGCCCACGACAATTGAAACGTCAACAAGGCAAAAAAAGAAGGGATGCAACACGAGGACTTCCCAGGAGGTCACCCATCCTAGTACTACTCTCGCCCAAACTCGCTTAGCTTCGGAGTTCTGATGGGATCCGGTGCATGTGAGTTGGTATGATCGCATCCGTTAGCTTATAACGCCTAAAAGTATATAAGCCACGTTTGAGCCATGCCATATGACCATGGGTTGGCTATCCAACGCCCCCCGCATGAAATGGCATGGCCTGTCAAGCCTTGTCGTCGCCACCCCTACCACGTGTCGCGCGCAGGCCTGCCGAACTGCCGGTTCCGATCGGCTGTGGGGCCTACCTTACGATAATTGAACCAAAACAAAAAAAACAAAAAAACTGACAACGTTAAGAACAACCCCAATAATTTCGGCAGTGGGCGTCGAGTCCTGCTGTTTTTTCGCTTTCGTTCGTTTGCGGTGCCCGGTTAATTGGAGACGAGCTCCACGGGGTGATGTAGGACAGATGGCGTAAGTTATTGGAGAGGAGCTGGACCGACGCGCGTGCAACGGCAAATCGGGCAAACCGCTGATCTGGGCTCCGAACTCAGAATTGGGCCCACGAACCGTCGATTCGAAGGCAACGGCGTCGCGAGTAAAACTCATTGCGTTGCCATGAGTCGTGGGCTTTTTCGGGCATCCGACGTCGTTTACTAGCCCGAAATCCAGTTTTTGAAGTTTTTGGTAACTGTGTTATTTTCCTATTTTAATTCCTTCGTTAATCCTAGGCTTTCTAGGAGTATTTAATCATAGTGTGCCCCGATTGTCACGCTGCGCCGAGGGGTCGTGATAAAACAAAGACATCCAGATGAATAAGATGACGGAAAGCAAACGCCCACGACAATTGAAACGTCAACAAGGCAAAAAAAGAAGGGATGCAACACGAGGACTTCCCAGGAGGTCACCCATCCTAGTACTACTCTCGCCCAAACTCGCTTAGCTTCGGAGTTCTGATGGGATCCGGTGCATGTGAGTTGGTATGATCGCATCCGTTAGCTTATAACGCCTAAAAGTATATAAGCCACGTTTGAGCCATGCCATATGACCATGGGTTGGCTATCCAACGCCCCCCGCATGAAATGGCATGGCCTGTCAAGCCTTGTCGTCGCCACCCCTACCACGTGTCGCGCGCAGGCCTGCCGAACTGCCGGTTCCGATCGGCTGTGGGGCCTACCTTACGATAATTGAACCAAAACAAAAAAAACAAAAAAACTGACAGCGTTAAGAACAACCCCAATAATTTCGGCAGTGGGCGTCGAGTCCTGCTGTTTTTTCGCTTTCGTTCGTTTGCGGTGCCCGGTTAATTGGAGACGAGCTCGACGGGGTGATGTAGGACAGATGGCGTAAGTTATTGGAGAGGAGCTGGACCGACGCGCGTGCAACGGCAAATCGGGCAAACCGCTGATCTGGGCTCCGAACTCAGAATTGGGCCCACGAACCGTCGATTCGAAGGCAACGGCGTCGCGAGTAAAACTCATTACGTTGCCATGAGTCGTGGGCTTTTTCGGGCATCCGACGTCGTTTACTAGCCCGAAATCCAGTTTTTGAAGTTTTTGGTAACTGTGTTATTTTCCTATTTTAATTCCTTCGTTAATCCTAGGCTTTCTAGGAGTATTTAATCATAGTGTGCCCCGATTGTCACGCTGCGCCGAGGGGTCGTGATAAAACAAAGACATCCAGATGAATAAGATGACGGAAAGCAAACGCCCACGACAATTGAAACGTCAACAAGGCAAAAAAAGAAGGGATGCAACACGAGGACTTCCCAGGAGGTCACCCATCCTAGTACTACTCTCGCCCAAACTCGCTTAGCTTCGGAGTTCTGATGGGATCCGGTGCATGTGAGTTGGTATGATCGCATCCGTTAGCTTATAACGCCTAAAAGTATATAAGCCACGTTTGAGCCATGCCATATGACCATGGGTTGGCTATCCAACGCCCCCCGCATGAAATGGCATGGCCTGTCAAGCCTTGTCGTCGCCACCCCTACCACGTGTCGCGCGCAGGCCTGCCGAACTGCCGGTTCCGATCGGCTGTGGGGCCTACCTTACGATAATTGAACCAAAACAAAAAAAACAAAAAAACTGACAACGTTAAGAACAACCCCAATAATTTCGGCAGTGGGCGTCGAGTCCTGCTGTTTTTTCGCTTTCGTTCGTTTGCGGTGCCCGGTTAATTGGAGACGAGCTCGACGGGGTGATGTAGGACAGATGGCGTAAGTTATTGGAGAGGAGCTGGACCGACGCGCGTGCAACGGCAAATCGGGCAAACCGCTGATCTGGGCTCCGAACTCAGAATTGGGCCCACGAACCGTCGATTCGAAGGCAACGGCGTCGCGAGTAAAACTCATTACGTTGCCATGAGTCGTGGGCTTTTTCGGGCATCCGACGTCGTTTACTAGCCCGAAATCCAGTTTTTGAAGTTTTTGGTAACTGTGTTATTTTCCTATTTTAATTCCTTCGTTAATCCTAGGCTTTCTAGGAGTATTTAATCATAGTGTGCCCCGATTGTCACGCTGCGCCGAGGGGTCGTGATAAAACAAAGACATCCAGATGAATAAGATGACGGAAAGCAAACGCCCACGACAATTGAAACGTCAACAAGGCAAAAAAAGAAGGGATGCAACACGAGGACTTCCCAGGAGGTCACCCATCCTAGTACTACTCTCGCCCAAACTCGCTTAGCTTCGGAGTTCTGATGGGATCCGGTGCATGTGAGTTGGTATGATCGCATCCGTTAGCTTATAACGCCTAAAAGTATATAAGCCACGTTTGAGCCATGCCATATGACCATGGGTTGGCTATCCAACGCCCCCCGCATGAAATGGCATGGCCTGTCAAGCCTTGTCGTCGCCACCCCTACCACGTGTCGCGCGCAGGCCTGCCGAACTGCCGGTTCCGATCGGCTGTGGGGCCTACCTTACGATAATTGAACCAAAACAAAAAAAACAAAAAAACTGACAACGTTAAGAACAACCCCAATAATTTCGGCAGTGGGCGTCGAGTCCTGCTGTTTTTTCGCTTTCGTTCGTTTGCGGTGCCCGGTTAATTGGAGACGAGCTCCACGGGGTGATGTAGGACAGATGGCGTAAGTTATTGGAGAGGAAGTGGACCGACGCGCGTGCAACGGCAAATCGGGCAAACCGCTGATCTGGGCTCCGAACTCAGAATTGGGCCCACGAACCGTCGATTCGAAGGCAACGGCGTCGCGAGTAAAACTCATTGTGTTGCCATGAGTCGTGGGCTTTTTCGGGCATCCGACGTCGTTTACTAGCCCGAAATCCAGTTTTTGAAGTTTTTGGTAACTGTGTTATTTTCCTATTTTAATTCCTTCGTTAATCCTAGGCTTTCTAGGAGTATTTAATCATAGTGTGCCCCGATTGTCACGCTGCGCCGAGGGGTCGTGATAAAACAAAGACATCCAGATGAATAAGATGACGGAAAGCAAACGCCCACGACAATTGAAACGTCAACAAGGCAAAAAAAGAAGGGATGCAACACGAGGACTTCCCAGGAGGTCACCCATCCTAGTACTACTCTCGCCCAAACTCGCTTAGCTTCGGAGTTCTGATGGGATCCGGTGCATGTGAGTTGGTATGATCGCATCCGTTAGCTTATAACGCCTAAAAGTATATAAGCCACGTTTGAGCCATGCCATATGACCATGGGTTGGCTATCCAACGCCCCCCGCATGAAATGGCATGGCCTGTCAAGCCTTGTCGTCGCCACCCCTACCACGTGTCGCGCGCAGGCCTGCCGAACTGCCGGTTCCGATCGGCTGTGGGGCCTACCTTACGATAATTGAACCAAAACAAAAAAAACAAAAAAACTGACAACGTTAAGAACAACCCCAATAATTTCGGCAGTGGGCGTCGAGTCCTGCTGTTTTTTCGCTTTCGTTCGTTTGCGGTGCCCGGTTAATTGGAGACGAGCTCGACGGGGTGATGTAGGACAGATGGCGTAAGTTATTGGAGAGGAGCTGGACCGACGCGCGTGCAACGGCAAATCAGGCAAACCGCTGATCTGGGCTCCGAACTCAGAATTGGGCCCACGAACCGTCGATTCGAAGGCAACGGCGTCGCGAGTAAAACTCATTACGTTGCCATGAGTCGTGGGCTTTTTCGGGCATCCGACGTCGTTTACTAGCCCGAAATCCAGTTTTTGAAGTTTTTGGTAACTGTGTTATTTTCCTATTTTAATTCCTTCGTTAATCCTAGGCTTTCTAGGAGTATTTAATCATAGTGTGCCCCGATTGTCACGCTGCGCCGAGGGGTCGTGATAAAACAAAGACATCCAGATGAATAAGATGACGGAAAGCAAACGCCCACGACAATTGAAACGTCAACAAGGCAAAAAAAGAAGGGATGCAACACGAGGACTTCCCAGGAGGTCACCCATCCTAGTACTACTCTCGCCCAAACTCGCTTAGCTTCGGAGTTCTGATGGGATCCGGTGCATGTGAGTTGGTATGATCGCATCCGTTAGCTTATAACGCCTAAAAGTATATAAGCCACGTTTGAGCCATGCCATATGACCATGGGTTGGCTATCCAACGCCCCCCGCATGAAATGGCATGGCCTGTCAAGCCTTGTCGTCGCCACCCCTACCACGTGTCGCGCGCAGGCCTGCCGAACTGCCGGTTCCGATCGGCTGTGGGGCCTACCTTACGATAATTGAACCAAAACAAAAAAAACAAAAAAACTGACAACGTTAAGAACAACCCCAATAATTTCGGCAGTGGGCGTCGAGTCCTGCTGTTTTTTCGCTTTCGTTCGTTTGCGGTGCCCGGTTAATTGGAGACGAGCTCCACGGGGTGATGTAGGACAGATGGCGTAAGTTATTGGAGAGGAAGTGGACCGACGCGCGTGCAACGGCAAATCGGGCAAACCGCTGATCTGGGCTCCGAACTCAGAATTGGGCCCACGAACCGTCGATTCGAAGGCAACGGCGTCGCGAGTAAAACTCATTGTGTTGCCATGAGTCGTGGGCTTTTTCGGGCATCCGACGTCGTTTACTAGCCCGAAATCCAGTTTTTGAAGTTTTTGGTAACTGTGTTATTTTCCTATTTTAATTCCTTCGTTAATCCTAGGCTTTCTAGGAGTATTTAATCATAGTGTGCCCCGATTGTCACGCTGCGCCGAGGGGTCGTGATAAAACAAAGACATCCAGATGAATAAGATGACGGAAAGCAAACGCCCACGACAATTGAAACGTCAACAAGGCAAAAAAAGAAGGGATGCAACACGAGGACTTCCCAGGAGGTCACCCATCCTAGTACTACTCTCGCCCAAACTCGCTTAGCTTCGGAGTTCTGATGGGATCCGGTGCATGTGAGTTGGTATGATCGCATCCGTTAGCTTATAACGCCTAAAAGTATATAAGCCACGTTTGAGCCATGCCATATGACCATGGGTTGGCTATCCAACGCCCCCCGCATGAAATGGCATGGCCTGTCAAGCCTTGTCGTCGCCACCCCTACCACGTGTCGCGCGCAGGCCTGCCGAACTGCCGGTTCCGATCGGCTGTGGGGCCTACCTTACGATAATTGAACCAAAACAAAAAAAACAAAAAAACTGACAACGTTAAGAACAACCCCAATAATTTCGGCAGTGGGCGTCGAGTCCTGCTGTTTTTTCGCTTTCGTTCGTTTGCGGTGCCCGGTTAATTGGAGACGAGCTCGACGGGGTGATGTAGGACAGATGGCGTAAGTTATTGGAGAGGAGCTGGACCGACGCGCGTGCAACGGCAAATCGGGCAAACCGCTGATCTGGGCTCCGAACTCAGAATTGGGCCCACGAACCGTCGATTCGAAGGCAACGGCGTCGGGAGTAAAACTCATTACGTTGCCATGAGTCGTGGGCTTTTTCGGGCATCCGACGTCGTTTACTAGCCCGAAATCCAGTTTTTGAAGTTTTTGGTAACTGTGTTATTTTCCTATTTTAATTCCTTCGTTAATCCTAGGCTTTCTAGGACTATTTAATCATAGTGTGCCCCGATTGTCACGCTGCGCCGAGGGGTCGTGATAAAACAAAGACATCCAGATGAATAAGATGACGGAAAGCAAACGCCCACGACAATTGAAACGTCAACAAGGCAAAAAAAGAAGGGATGCAACACGAGGACTTCCCAGGAGGTCACCCATCCTAGTACTACTCTCGCCCAAACTCGCTTAGCTTCGGAGTTCTGATGGGATCCGGTGCATGTGAGTTGGTATGATCGCATCCGTTAGCTTATAACGCCTAAAAGTATATAAGCCACGTTTGAGCCATGCCATATGACCATGGGTTGGCTATCCAACGCCCCCCGCATGAAATGGCATGGCCTGTCAAGCCTTGTCGTCGCCACCCCTACCACGTGTCGCGCGCAGGCCTGCCGAACTGCCGGTTCCGATCGGCTGTGGGGCCTACCTTACGATAATTGAACCAAAACAAAAAAAACAAAAAAACTGACAACGTTAAGAACAACCCCAATAATTTCGGCAGTGGGCGTCGAGTCCTGCTGTTTTTTCGCTTTCGTTCGTTTGCGGTGCCCGGTTAATTGGAGACGAGCTCCACGGGGTGATGTAGGACAGATGGCGTAAGTTATTGGAGAGGAGCTGGACCGACGCGCGTGCAACGGCAAATCGGGCAAACCGCTGATCTGGGCTCCGAACTCAGAATTGGGCCCACGAACCGTCGATTCGAAGGCAACGGCGTCGCGAGTAAAACTCATTACGTTGCCATGAGTCGTGGGCTTTTTCGGGCATCCGACGTCGTTTACTAGCCCGAAATCCAGTTTTTGAAGTTTTTGGTAACTGTGTTATTTTCCTATTTTAATTCCTTCGTTAATCCTAGGCTTTCTAGGAGTATTTAATCATAGTGTGCCCCGATTGTCACGCTGCGCCGAGGGGTCGTGATAAAACAAAGACATCCAGATGAATAAGATGACGGAAAGCAAACGCCCACGACAATTGAAACGTCAACAAGGCAAAAAAAGAAGGGATGCAACACGAGGACTTCCCAGGAGGTCACCCATCCTAGTACTACTCTCGCCCAAACTCGCTTAGCTTCGGAGTTCTGATGGGATCCGGTGCATGTGAGTTGGTATGATCGCATCCGTTAGCTTATAACGCCTAAAAGTATATAAGCCACGTTTGAGCCATGCCATATGACCATGGGTTGGCTATCCAACGCCCCCCGCATGAAATGGCATGGCCTGTCAAGCCTTGTCGTCGCCACCCCTACCACGTGTCGCGCGCAGGCCTGCCGAACTGCCGGTTCCGATCGGCTGTGGGGCCTACCTTACGATAATTGAACCAAAACAAAAAAAACAAAAAAACTGACAACGTTAAGAACAACCCCAATAATTTCGGCAGTGGGCGTCGAGTCCTGCTGTTTTTTCGCTTTCGTTTGTTTGCGGTGCCCGGTTAATTGGAGACGAGCTCCACGGGGTGATGTAGGACAGATGGCGTAAGTTATTGGAGAGGAGTTGGACCGACGCGCGTGCAACGGCAAATCGGGCAAACCGCTGATCTGGGCTCCGAACTCAGAATTGGGCCCACGAACCGTCGATTCGAAGGCAACGGCGTCGCGAGTAAAACTCATTGCGTTGCCATGAGTCGTGGGCTTTTTCGGGCATCCGACGTCGTTTACTAGCCCGAAATCCAGTTTTTGAAGTTTTTGGTAACTGTGTTATTTTCCTATTTTAATTCCTTCGTTAATCCTAGGCTTTCTAGGAGTATTTAATCATAGTGTGCCCCGATTGTCACGCTGCGCCGAGGGGTCGTGATAAAACAAAGACATCCAGATGAATAAGATGACGGAAAGCAAACGCCCACGACAATTGAAACGTCAACAAGGCAAAAAAAGAAGGGATGCAACACGAGGACTTCCCAGGAGGTCACCCATCCTAGTACTACTCTCGCCCAAACTCGCTTAGCTTCGGAGTTCTGATGGGATCCGGTGCATGTGAGTTGGTATGATCGCATCCGTTAGCTTATAACGCCTAAAAGTATATAAGCCACGTTTGAGCCATGCCATATGACCATGGGTTGGCTATCCAACGCCCCCCGCATGAAATGGCATGGCCTGTCAAGCCTTGTCGTCGCCACCCCTCTGCATGTGAGTGTCATTCCTCTGCATGATGAAATTATCTGTGTTTCTAACCATTGAAGCAACAATTTCTTCCAAAGTTGGTCCTTGAGGTGGTTGGTGAGATTGACTAAGTGGTGGTGGATTATAATATTGGGGTTGACCATAAGGTGGACAAGTATTATGTTGGCCTTGATATGGTTGATATGACCCTTGTTGAAAATTTGGATTGTCAGTCCACCAGAAGTTTGAATGATTTCTCCACTCCGGATTGTATGTTTGTCGGAAATATTCATTCATAGGCAACTCATTATGAAATGAGCCAAAAACATTTGCTTCCTCCATCACAAATTTATTGGAGTATTCTTACAGAGTAAGTTCCACAATTTTAGTTGCGGCTGCCATTGGAGATGGTGAAGGTGACTCCTCGGATGTTCCTATAAGAAAAAGAAACAAAAACAAATCAAGATAAAATGAAACAACAATCAATAAACAAAAATAAAACTAAGTACTCTAAACATACTCAAACAAAACAGATAAGCAACCGTGCCAGTTCCCCGGTAACGGCGCCAAAAATTGTTGCATTCCTAAAAGGACACAAATTAATGTGCAAACAACCAATTAAAAATACCCGCAAGTGCACGAATCTAATGAAGTATAGATTATGTAAGTACGGGGTCGATCCCACGAAGAACTTGTCGGCTCCCTATAAGTTCTAATTTGAGTACGTAAAGAACACTTAATTGACACACCACAAATACGCAAATGCAAAATGGAAACTAAAAATAAGTAAAGAAGTGCAATAGAAATGAAACAACACAAGAAAACTAAAGAAAAACACAAACAGCATTTTCTATCGCCATTTTATCACCTGTTTATCACCTGTGAACAGTACCGTGAACAGTAAACAGTGCCATGAACAGTGAACAGTGGCGACCGGTCGTGTGAACAGTGACGACCGGTCGTTTTTGGGCAGAGTCGAAATTTCAATAAACGTGTGATGAGCGACCGGTCGTGAACAGTAACGACCGGTCGTTTTTGGGCAGATTCGTTTCTCTGTTTTTCAGTTTCGACCTCTGTCCAGTGTTTTGCCTATAACTTTCCAACTGTACGTCGAAAATTCACGTTATTTATACGGTTGGATTCAGAACAGAAAATGCAAGAACACAGCGCGGACCAAAAGTCCAAAACAATTACGGAAACAAATAAAATTCAGTATCAAAGACACACCACGTATCAAACACACAACTCACACACACATTGGGGGGGTTTTGATTTGTTTCAAGTGACCTATTTCTATTGCATGAAAGTAAATGGACTTTGAATTTAAATGAGAAAGGCAGAGATGAAATATCAAAGAGTGGAATTAAAAAGTAACAAACACTAGGGTTTCGGAATCCACCCTAAACAATTCTACCCAAGTTCATGAATACTCAAGTGATGAACTCTAAACGTGTTGATGAAAATGTTCGCAATCAAGGCCATGGGTCGTGGCTCAAGACGCATTGATTCTCTCTAATATACGTAAAGTGCATGGTTCGTGCTACAATACTTGTGCCCTCCTCATAACCGAACCTAGGTATGGTTCGTACTTTGATTCAATTACAAGGAGAACCCATTAAGTTCAAAGAGAATATGAACATCACAAGAATCCTAATAGCATGGTGTTTACATTAGGTATTCAAGAAACCAATTCACATGGATGATTCTTACTTCATCCATTTATTGCTTAGGATAACATGAAGATACACATAATCCCAACAATCTCAAGAAGCATGCTTTCAAAGATGGCCAACCAAGGAAAAACACACATCAAGGATAGATTAATTTGGTGAATTGGAATTCATCAACAATATCTAGAAATTCATACACTCAAGTATCAAAACAATAAGGTAATCATGTTTAGGGCTTCAACCTAAGCCCTAGCTATAGAGTTTAGTTGCTCATACTTATTTCAAATACAAACTCAAAATGAAATTAGAAAGAGTTTACAGATTTTCAGAAAATGATGAAAGCTTCAAGATCATCAATGGTGGAAGTCTTCTTCTCCACTTTTCTTGGCTGCACCTTGGCTTTCTCCAAGCTCCAAAAACTCTCCAAAATCTGCTCTCAATTGTGTAGAATTCAGAATTGAATTGCTTTCCACGTTCAAAGGCTCCCTCCATATCTGATTGCCAATTGCTTTTGCTCCTTTTCCCATCTTTTCCTACTCACACTTTTAATATAAAACTCATTCTTTCTCTAAAGCTTTTGCCCATTGTCCCCTTGCCATTATGAAGCATTGACTCACAAAGATGCCAAATACTTCAGAAAATATCTCTTTTACAAAGGTAATTCCTTGTTACCAAGAGTTATGGTAACAAGAAATTAAGATGACACAAAGGAGGTAAAAGCTGGCCAAATCCGGATTTCCAGAGCTGTGGTAACATGCTGGATTGGTTGGATAGGCAATACTTGTCCAATGGAGCTCAAATTTGGATATGTTGTAGTTAACATCCATTGGAACAAATCTCATGAAGATCATGACCTCATCCGAGCACCAGAGCATGTTGATCCCAGGCCAAGAAGTTGACCTACGAAAATGAACAAAAACAGAATTTATAACTAATAATGCACTTTTAGCTCATTTTCATTCCAACCAAGGTAAAATCTAAGAAAACACAAAAAGGAAGTAAAAAGCTATAAAATGTCAAGAACTAACTCAAAATAGTGGGTGAATAACATGAAAAATCATGTGTAAAAATGAACCGAACAAACTTCCCAAACTTATCTTTTGCTAGTCCTCGAGCAAAACAGAAACTAAAACAAGATTCGAAACAAAACTTTCCGAACACTTTCCAAAGAGAGAGCGACTTATGCAAATGACTTAAAAGTTTTCACAAAGAAAACTCATTTTAGACATTATTCACAAGGCAGCAAAGTTCAGAACACAACATGTTCAAAGTGTAGTAGTGTGATGGCCAAATGGAACTCATTCTCCAATTTCAGTTTTCACACAACTTCAAAAATCATACCCAGCACAAATGTAACTTCAAATCTCACCTAAGTTGTCCTCTCACAAATGAATCACTCGGAAGAGGGTTACAATGCATCACTCAATAATAGACATGAGAATAGAGTTAAACCATAAGGGACTTAACTCAAAATTAGCAAGCTGAAAAACATGCATGAATATGATCTCAAGAAGGATGCTAAACACTTAAAAGAAGAATGTGTGCAATTCAACCACATGACATCTAGGATCAATTTAGGTCTTTATTATAGGTTGTAATGGGGCTAAGGGTGTAAGGTGAGTAAGAAATGAAGGATAAGGATACAACAAAGTCCAAGGAACTCACAATGTAAGAGCATATAATCGTTGACTAAAAGACTTTGAAACATCACGCTTGAAATTTTCATTCTTTTATTATTTTTTGGGTGATCAAATAGACCACAAAGCCTTATACCTCCACTAATTATGATTCACACTCCTTCCTTCCATTTGAACAACCAAGAAACATGGAATTGAATTTGAAACCATTGCCACTTAACCACGACTTTTCTCTTTTCTTTCACCCTTTTTTTTTTTTTTTTTTTTTTTTTGAAAGTAATAACCCTTCCCAAACTTAGCATGAAAAACACATCTAAATTAAAGCTCACGAGTTCCTTAGAAAGGTAAATTCTTGTTTTTCAGGCTAAGGCTAGAAGTAATAACTGGTTACTTGAAAGAAAAGGCATACATATAGGCTCAAGGTGGTTAACAATGGAAAATCATGCTTAAGCATGCATAGGGTTAGCTTGAAAGGCACAAACGGTCCAAAGAGGGCCTTAATATCATTTCTCAAATGTCATGTAATCAAATTGCACAAGAATGAGTAACTTTTAAGTGCTCAACCAAATCAATGAATAATGAGATCAAACAACAACTCAGATGACAAGAAAAGTGGAATATGTGTATAACACTCATGAATTGAAGCACAAGGCTCAAAGCTCACATTATATGGTTATACAAGTCTAATTCATGCTTGATACAATTCTTTGGATCATGCAAGTCCCTCAACTGGAGAATTATGAAACAAATGGCAAGTGCGTAGAGGGTTTCAAACATATCATGCTAGAACGATGCCATTTAGTGAATAACAAATTTTTTAAATTTTTTTTTTTTAATTTTTTTTTTTTAGAGCATTTTCAATCAAGTCATTTAAACATTCATCACAATCTCATCATATATGTCCGGAAAGTGACTTGAAAACACAAAGACTCAAAACTGAAAAGAAAACAGAACAAATTAAAGCAAGAATTAAAGCGAAACGAAAAAGACTTGCTATCCCTTCCCAAACTTAGAAATAAACATTGTCCTCAATGTTAAAGAATTCAGACATCAACAACGTTATAACAAGAATTAAAGGGAATAAAGCAGTTAAATACAAGAACAAACACGAAAAAAACAACTACAACACGGTTGCAAAAACAAAAACAAAAACGAAACCAAACAGAAACAAATAAAACAGTAAGCCCTAACAACAGTCTTACACATGCAGAAATCCAACCCAATGAAACGCAAAAACCAAATGAAAGCCCAACCCAAACGAAAGCCCAAAAGCCCAAAAGCGAAGAAAGTAAATAAAACAAAGAAACCAAGTCAGAAGCACAAAGAGCGAGGACTCAGTAAAATAGAAAAAGTGGGCCCTGAAGTCTCGACACCTGTGAGTCGAGGGAAACAAAGGGAGAGACGTGTCGACAAGCAGAGGTCTCTCTCACGGTCCCAAGCCAGAAAAATTGGCTTCATAGGAAGGCGTGACGACTTTCGTTTCTCAAAAACGCTGAAAGGCGGAACTGTAATTAAAGGGGTTGGGGACCAGGTGGGGTGACCTAAGGGGATAGGCCGTAAGGGCCGCGCAAAACGCAGAAGCGCAGTGGCTAGGGTTACGTAAAAACTCATTGCGTTGCCATGAGTCGTGGGCTTTTTCGGGCATCCGACGTCGTTTACTAGCCCGAGATCCAGTTTTTGAAGTTTTTGGTAACTGTGTTATTTTCCTATTTTAATTCCTTCGTTAATCCTAGGCTTTCTAGGAGTATTTAATCATAGTGTGCCCCGATTGTCACGCTGCGCCAAGGGGTCGTGATAAAACAAAGACATCCAGATGAATAAGATGACGGAAAGCAAACGCCCACGACAATTGAAACGTCAACAAGGCAAAAAAAGAAGGGATGCAACACGAGGACTTCCCAGGAGGTCACCCATCCTAGTACTACTATCGCCCAAACTCGCTTAACTTCGGAGTTCTGATGGGATCCGGTGCATATGAGTTGGTATGATCGCATCCGTTAGCTTATAACGCCTAAAAGTATATAAGCCACGTTTGAGCCATGCCATATGACCATGGGTTGGCTATCCAACGCCCCCCGCATGAAATGGCATGGCCTGTCAAGCCTTGTCGTCGCCACCCCTACCACGTGTCGCGCGCAGGCCTGCCGAACTGCCGGTTCCGATCGGCTGTGGGGCCTACCTTACGATAATTGAACCAAAACAAAAAAAACAAAAAAACTGACAACGTTAAGAACAACCCCAATAATTTCGGCAGTGGGCGTCGAGTCCTGCTGTTTTTTCGCTTTCGTTCGTTTGCGGTGCCCGGTTAATTGGAGACGAGCTCCACGGGGTGATGTAGGACAGATGGCGTAAGCTATTGGAGAGGAGCTGGACCGACGCGCGTGCAACGGCAAATCGGGCAAACCGCTGATCTGGGCTCCGACCTCAGAATTGGGCCCACGAACCGTCGATTCGAAGGCAACGGCGTCGCGAGTAAAACTCATTGCGTTGCCACGAGTCGTGGGCTTTTTCGGGCATCCGACGTCGTTTACTGGCCCGAGATCCAGTTTTTGAAGTTTTTGGTAACTGTGTTATTTTCCTTTTTTAATTCCTTCGTTAATCCTAGGCTTTCTAGGAGTATTTAATCATAGTGTGCCCCGATTGTCACGCTGCGCCAAGGGGTCGTGATAAAACAAAGACATCCAGATGAATAAGATGACGGAAAGCAAACGCCCACGACAATTGAAACGTCAACAAGCCAAAAAAAGAAGGGATGCAACACGAGGACTTCCCAGGAGGTCACCCATCCTAGTACTACTCTCGACCAAACTCGCTTAACTTCGGAGTTCTGATGGGATCCGGTGCATGTGAGTTGGTATGATCGCATCCGTTAGCTTATAACGCCTAAAAGTATATAAGCCACGTTTGAGCCATGCCATATGACCATGGGTTGGCTATCCAACGCCCCCCGCATGAAATGGCATGGCCTGTCAAGCCTTGTCGTCGCCACCCCTACCACGTGTCGCGCGCAGGCCTGCCGAACTGCCGGTTCCGATCGGCTGTGGGGCCTACCTTACGATAATTGAACCAAAACAAAAAAAACAAAAAAACTGACAACGTTAAGAACAACCCCAATAATTTCGGCAGTGGGCGTCGAGTCCTGCTGTTTTTTCGCTTTAGTTCGTTTGCGGTGCCCGGTTAATTGGAGACGAGCTCCACGGGGTGATGTAGGACAGATGGGGTAAGTTATTGGAGAGGAGCTGGACCGACGCGCGTGCAACGGCAAATCGGGCAAACCGCTGATCTGGGCTCCGACCTCAGAATTGGGCCCACGAACCGTCGATTTGAAGGCAACGGCGTCGCGAGTAAAACTCATTGCGTTGCCATGAGTCGTGGGCTTTTTCGGGCATCCGACGTCGTTTACTAGCCCGAGATCCAGTTTTTGAAGTTTTTGGTAACTGTGTTATTTTCCTATTTTAATTCCTTCGTTAATCCTAGGCTTTCTAGGAGTATTTAATCATAGTGTGCCCCGATTGTCACGCTGCGCCAAGGGGTCGTGATAAAACAAAGACATCCAGATGAATAAGATGACGGAAAGCAAACGCCCACGACAATTGAAACGTCAACAAGGCAAAAAAAGAAGGGATGCAACACGAGGACTTCCCAGGAGGTCACCCATCCTAGTACTACTCTCGCCCAAACTCACTTAACTTCGGAGTTCTGATGGGATCCGGTGCATGTGAGTTGGTATGATCGCATCCGTTAGCTTATAACGCCTAAAAGTATATAAGCCACGTTTGAGCCATGCCATATGACCATGGGTTGGCTATCCAACGCCCCCCGCATGAAATGGCATGGCCTGTCAAGCCTTGTCGTCGCCACCCCTACCACGTGTCGCGCGCAGGCCTGCCGAACTGCCGGTTCCGATCGGCTGTGGGGCCTACCTTACGATAATTGAACCAAAACAAAAAAAACAAAAAAACTGACAACGTTAAGAACAACCCCAATAATTTCGGCAGTGGGCGTCGAGTCCTGCTGTTTCATCGCTTTCGTTCGTTTGCGGTGCCCGGTTAATTGGAGACGAGCTCCACGGGGTGATGTAGGACAGATGGCGTAAGTTATTGGAGAGGAGCTGGACCGACGCGCGTGCAACGGCAAATCGGGCAAACCGCTGATCTGGGCTCCGACCTCAGAATTGGGCCCACGAACCGTCGATTCGAAGGCAACGGCGTCGCGAGTAAAACTCATTGCCTTGCCATGAGTCGTGGGCTTTTTCGGGCATCCGACGTCGTTTACTAGCCCGAGATCAAGTTTTTCAAGTTTTTGGTAACTGTGTTATTTTCCTATTTTAATTCCTTCGTTAATCCTAGGCTTTCTAGGAGTATTTAATCATACTGTGCCCCGATTGTCACGCTGCGCCAAGGGGTCGTGATAAAACAAAGACATCCAGATGAATAAGATGACGGAAAGCAAACGCCCACGACAATTGAAACGTCAACAAGCCAAAAAAAGAAGGGATGCAACACGAGGACTTCCCAGGAGGTCACCCATCCTAGTACTACTCTCGACCAAACTCGCTTAACTTCGGAGTTCTGATGGGATCCGGTGCATGTGAGTTGGTATGATCGCATCCGTTAGCTTATAACGCCTAAAAGTATATAAGCCACGTTTGAGCCATGCCATATGACCATGGGTTGGCTATCCAACGCCCCCCGCATGAAATGGCATGGCCTGTCAAGCCTTGTCGTCGCCACCCCTACCACGTGTCGCGCGCAGGCCTGCCGAACTGCCGGTTCTGATCGGCTGTGGGGCCTACCTTACGATAATTGAACCAAAACAAAAAAAACAAAAAAACTGACAACGTTAAGAACAACCCCAATAATTTCGGCAGTGGGCATCGAGTCCTGCTGTTTTTTCGCTTTCGTTCGTTTGCGGTGCCCGGTTAATTGGAGACGAGCTCCACGGGGTGATGTAGGACAGATGGGGTAAGTTATTGGAGAGGAGCTGGACCGACGCGCGTGCAACGGCAAATCGGGCAAACCGCTGATCTGGGCTCCGACCTCAGAATTGGGCCCACGAACCGTCGATTCGAAGGCAACGGCGTCGCGAGTAAAACTCATTGCGTTGCCATGAGTCGTGGGCTTTTTCGGGCATCCGACGTCGTTTACTAGCCCGAGATCCAGTTTTTGAAGTTTTTGGTAACTGTGTTATTTTCCTATTTTAATTCCTTCGTTAATCCTAGGCTTTCTAGGAGTATTTAATCATAGTGTGGCCCGATTGTCACACTGCGCCAAGGGGTCGTGACAAAACAAAGACATCCAGATGAATAAGATGACGGAAAGCAAACGCCCACGACAATTGAAACGTCAACAAGGCAAAAAAAGAAGGGATGCAACACGAGGACTTCCCAGGAGGTCACCCATCCTAGTACTACTCTCGCCCAAACTCGCTTAACTTCGGAGTTCTGATGGGATCCGGTGCATGTGAGTTGGTATGATCGCATTCGTTAGCTTATAACGCCTATAAGTATATAAGCCACGTTTGAGCCATGCCATATGACCATGGGTTGGCTATCCAACGCCCCCCGCATGAAATGGCATGGCCTGTCAAGCCTTGTCGTCGCCACCCCTACCACGTGTCGCGCGCTGGCCTGCCGAACTGCCGGTTCCGATCAGCTGTGGGGCCTACCTTACGATAATTGAACCAAAACAAAAAAAACAAAAAAACTGACAACGTTAAGAACAACCCCAATAATTTCGGCAGTGGGCGTCGAGTCCTGCTGTTTTTTCGCTTTCGTTCGTTTGCGGTGCCCGGTTAATTGGAGACGAGCTCCACGGGGTGATGTAGGACAGATGGGGTAAGTTATTGGAGAGGAGCTGGACCGAACCGCGTGCAACGGCAAATCGGGCAAACCGCTGATCTGGGCTCCGACCTCAGAATTGGGACAACGAACCGTCGATTCGAAGGCAACGGCGTCGCGAGTAAAACTCATTGCGTTGCCATGAGTCGTGGGCTTTTTCGGGCATCCGACGTCGTTTACTAGCCCGAGATCCAGTTTTTGAAGTTTTTGGTAACTGTGTTATTTTCCTATTTTAATTCCTTCGTTAATCCTAGGCTTTCTAGGAGTATTTAATCATAGTGTGGCCCGATTGTCACACTGCGCCAAGGGGTCGTGACAAAACAAAGACATCCAGATGAATAATATGACGGAAAGCAAACGCCCACGACAATTGAAACGTCAACAAGGCAAAAAAAGAAGGGATGCAACACGAGGACTTCCCAGGAGGTCACCCATCCTAGTACTACTCTCGCCCAAACTTGCTTAACTTCGGAGTTCTGATGGGATCCGGTGCATGTGAGTTGGTATGATCGCATCCGTTAGCTTATAACGCCTAAAAGTATATAAGCCACGTTTGAGCCATGCCATATGACCATGGGTTGGCTATCCAACGCCCCCCGCATGAAATGGCATGGCCTGTCAAGCCTTGTCTTCGCCACCCCTACCATGTGTCGCGCGCAGGCCTGCCGAACTGCCGGTTCCGATCGGCTGTGGGGCCTACCTTACGATAATTGAACCAAAACAAAAAAAAAAAAAAAATGACAACGTTAAGAACAACCCCAATAATTTCGGCAGTGGGCGTCGAGTCCTGTTGTTTTTTCGCTTTCGTTCGTTTGCGGTGCCCGGTTAATTGGAGAGGAGCTCCACGGGGTGATGTAGTACAGATGGCGTAAGTTATTGGAGAGGAGCTGGACCGACGCGCGTGCAACGGCAAATCGGGCAAACCGCTGATCTGGGCTCCGACCTCAGAATTGGGCCCACGA
The DNA here is from genome assembly GCF_965620075.1 of Prunus avium. Taxonomy (NCBI): domain Eukaryota; kingdom Viridiplantae; phylum Streptophyta; class Magnoliopsida; order Rosales; family Rosaceae; genus Prunus; species Prunus avium. Next base: position 10,807,864 of record NC_142291.1, read on the forward strand.
ACCGTCGATTCGAAGGCAACGGCGTCGCGAGTAAAACTCATTGCATTGCCATGAGTCGTGGAATTTTTCGGGCATCCGACGTCGTTTACTAGCCCGAAATCCAGTTTTTGAAGTTTTTGGTAACTGTGTTATTTTCCTATTTTAATTCCTTCGTTAATCCTAGGCTTTCTAGGAGTATTTAATCATAGTGTGCCCCGATTGTCACGCTGCGCCACGGGGTCGTGATAAAACAAAGACATCCAGATGAATAAGATGACGGAAAGCAAACGCCCACGACAATTGAAACGTCAACAAGGCAAAAAAAGAAGGGATGCAACACGAGGACTTCCCAGGAGGTCACCCATCCTAGTACTACTCTCGCCCAAACTTGCTTAACTTCGGAGTTCTGATGGGATCCGGTGCATGTGAGTTGGTATGATCGCATCCGTTAGCTTATAACGCCTAAAAGTATATAAGCCACGTTTGAGCCATGCCATATGACCATGGGTTGGCTATCCAACGCCCCCCGCATGAAATGGCATGGCCTGTCAAGCCTTGTCTTCGCCACCCCTACCATGTGTCGCGCGCAGGCCTGCCGAACTGCCGGTTCCGATCGGCTGTGGGGCCTACCTTACGATAATTGAACCAAAACAAAAAAAAAAAAAAAATGACAACGTTAAGAACAACCCCAATAATTTCGGCAGTGGGCGTCGAGTCCTGTTGTTTTTTCGCTTTCGTTCGTTTGCGGTGCCCGGTTAATTGGAGAGGAGCTCCACGGGGTGATGTAGTACAGATGGCGTAAGTTATTGGAGAGGAGCTGGACCGACGCGCGTGCAACGGCAAATCGGGCAAACCGCTGATCTGGGCTCCGACCTCAGAATTGGGCCCACGAACCGTCGATTCGAAGGCAACGGCGTCGCGAGTAAAACTCATTGCATTGCCATGAGTCGTGGAATTTTTCGGGCATCCGACGTCGTTTACTAGCCCGAAATCCAGTTTTTGAAGTTTTTGGTAACTGTGTTATTTTCCTATTTTAATTCCTTCGTTAATCCTAGGCTTTCTAGGAGTATTTAATCATAGTGTGCCCCGATTGTCACGCTGCGCCACGGGGTCGTGATAAAACAAAGACATCCAGATGAATAAGATGACGGAAAGCAAACGCCCACGACAATTGAAACGTCAACAAGGCAAAAATAGAAGGGATGCAACACGAGGACTTCCCAGGAGGTCACCCATTCTAGTACTACTCTCGCCCAAACTCGCTTAACTTCGGAGTTCTGATGGGATCCGGTGCATGTGAGTTGGTATGATCGCATTCGTTAGCTTATAACGCCTATAAGTATATAAGCCACGTTTGAGCCATGCCATATGACCATGGGTTGGCTATCCAACGCCCCCCGCATGAAATGGGATGCCGTCGCATGAAATGGCATGGCCTGTCAGGCCTTGTCGTCGCCACCCCTACCATATGTCGCGCGCAGGCCTGCCGAACTGCCGGTTCCGATCGGCTGTGGGGCCTACCTTACGATAATTGAACCAAAACAAAAAAAAACAAAAAAACTGACAACGTTAAGAACAACCCCAATAATTTCGGCAGTGGGCGTCGAGTCCTGTTGTTTTTTCGCTTTCGTTCGTTTGCGGTGCCCGGTTAATTGGAGACGAGCTCCACGGGGTGATGTAGGACAGATGGCGTAAGTTATTGGAGAGGAGCTGGACCGACGCGCGTGCAACGGCAAATCGGGCAAACCGCTGATCTGGGCTCCGACCTCAGAATTGGCCCCACGAACCGACGATTCGAAGGCAACGGCGTCGCGAGTAAAACTCATTGCGTTGCTGTTGTGTAGATTTCAGCTGCACCAAAATGGATTAAGCTGCATCCTCAACTTGTGATACTCGCAAGTGCACGAGCCGTTCGGTAGTATAGCGTATGTAAGTGCGAGGTCGATCCCACGAGGATTGGTGATTGAATGATCCAATTCATTTTCCCTATACAAAACAGAAATGAAAAATAAAGGAAAAAATAAAACAAGGAAAGACGAAATAACTAACTCAAGCAGATAAGTTCCCAAGTTCAATTAGATTAATGGATTGATTCTAGCTAAAGTATGATTAAGCCATGGTGTGTGGTCATAACCTTGTGTTCCTAATTCCCTAATTTGATCATTTGTTGTCTAACCTAAAATTAAGCATTAGGAACCCATTAAGCATAGAAGAACAATTTAAACAACCAAGTATGTATCTAATCCCTGTTGTCGAATGTCCATACATACTCTTCCTATTCATAGTTCAATTCGAATTAAAGCATGGTGTATACTCTTAATTCAAACCAAGATAGCTAACATGCAAGCCTAAATGGTGATCAATCATTCAAACTAGCATATTAACTTATAAGCATAATGAATAAGAACAAAAACCATAATTGAAACTTGGAAACTAATTAAACTTGAATACTTAAGAAAGAATGTACATTACAAGAAAAATAAATTACAACTAAGAAAACATTAAAGAAAGCTAGAATTGAGAACTAGAAAGCAAAACTAAGAGAATTTGAGGGAGAGAAGGGAAGGGAGCTCTAGAGAAGTGTTTGAGAGCTCCCCCCCTTTGGGGTGTGTTTACAAGCTTGGGAATCCTCACTATATATAGGCCTAAGGAAGCTGAAAATCTGAATTAAGTATGGCTAATGCATACAACACTTTGTTTTATAAAATCTGAAATGGTTGATGCACTTCACTAATGCATACAACACTTCCATTATAAAATCTGAAATGGTTGATGCACTTCACTAATAAATCCCACCAGCAGCCCTAGCTCATCTTCATGTCACCATGACCAAGCTTCCAACCAGAAATAATAGCTCATCCTGAGGTCAGCATGACCAGCAACTTCAAGGGCTTACGAATTGGGCTTCCCTTAAGCAAATTAAGACTTTAAGCACTCAAACTTGAAGTTCAGAATGTCTTCTTTCCAGCCATATATCATTTGGGCCAATCCAAGGTCGGAGGAGGAAGTTAAGGCCAAAACAAATTGCTAACTCATTTTGCGCGCTGATAAAATCCATCCTGAGCATGGCTCTGTGTTTGCTAGGTAACAGACTCCATATTTATCCAATGGGGCAGAATTTTGGATATGTTATATTACACACCCATTGGAACAACGTTCATGAAGAATGTGGCCTCATCCGAGCTATGTAGGTTGCTGAAACAAAGCTTGCAATATGACCTACGAAACTGGGCTGGCAGGGGACTGTAGCCAAAATTGAGTTTGTCTTTAAGCTCTTCATCCATTCATCCAAATTAGGCCCTAACATGCATGGATTGCATCATTTACTATCCAAAGCCATCATTATTACCTAAAGCTCAATGAACTGAAAGATAAACACAAAAAGGATTAAAAGCACAAGTTTAACTCAAAAACATAACCAAATCAAAAGCTAGAAGGGTACAAAATGATATACAATTATGAACCGATCAGTTGCCATGAGTCGTGGGCTTTTTCGGGCATCCGACGTCGTTTACTAGCCCGAAATCCAGTTTTTGAGGTTTTTGGTAACTGTGTTATTTTCCTATTTTAATTCCTTCGTTAATCCTAGGCTTTCTAGGAGTATTTAATCATAGTGTGCCCCGATTGTCACGCTGCGCCACGGGGTCGTGATAAAACAAAGACATCCAGATGAATAAGATGACGGAAAGCAAACGCCCACGACAATTGAAACGTCAACAAGGCAAAAAAAGAAGGGATGCAACACGAGGACTTCCCAGGAGGTCACCCATCCTAGTACTACTCTCGCCCAAACTCGCTTAACTTCGGAGTTCTGATGGGATCCGGTGCATGTGAGTTGGTATGATCGCATCCGTTAGCTTATAACGCCTATAAGTATATAAGCCACGTTTGAGCCATGCCATATGACCTTGGGTTGGCTATCCAACGCCCCCCGCAAGAAATGGCATGGCCTGTCAGGCCCTGTCGTCGCCACCCCTACCATGTGTCGCGCGCAGGCCTGCCGAACTGCCAGTTCCGATCGGCTGTGGGGCCTACCTTACGATAATTGAACCAAAACAAAAAAAAAAAAAAAACTGACAACGTTAAGAACAACCCCAATAATTTCGGCAGTGGGCGTCGAGTCCTGTTGTTTTTTCGCTTTCGTTCGTTTGCGGTGCCCGGTTAATTGGAGACGAGCTCCACGGGGTGATGTAGGACAGATGGCGTAAGTTATTGGAGAGGAGCTGGACCGACGCGCGTGCAACGGCAAATCGGGCAAACCGCTGATCTGGGCTCCGACCTCAGAATTGGGCCCACGAACGGTCGATTCGAAGGCAACGGCGTCGCGAGTAAAACTCATTGCGTTGCCAAGAGTCGTGGGCTTTTTCGGGCATCCGACGTCGTTTACTAGCCCGAAATCCAGTTTTTGAAGTTTTTGGTAACTGTGTTATTTTCCTATTTTAATTCCTTCGTTAATCCTTGGCTTTCTAGGAGTATTTAATCATAGTGTGCCCCGATTGTCACGCTGCGCCACGGGGTCGTGATAGAACAAAGACATCCAGATGAATAAGATGACGGAAAGCAAACGCCCACGACAATTGAAACGTCAACAAGGCAAAAAAAGAAGGGATGCAACACGAGGACTTCCCAGGAGGTCACCCATCCTAGTACTACTCTCGCCCAAACTCGCTTGACTTCGAAGTTCTGATGGGATCCGGTGCATGTGAGTTGGTATGATCGCATCCGTTAGCTTATAACGCCTTAAAGTATATAAGCCACGTTTGAGCCATGCCATATGACCATGGGTTGGCTATCCAACGCCCCCCGCATGAAATGGCATGGCCTGTCAAGCCTTGTCGTCGCCACCCTTACCATGTGTCGCGCGCAGGCCTGCCGAACTGCCGGTTCCGATCGGCTGTGGGGCCTACCTTACGATAATTGAACCAAAACAAAAAAAACAAAAAAACTGACAACGTTAAGAACAACCCCAATAATTTCGGCAGTGGGCGTCGAGTCCTGTTGTTTTTTCGCTTTCGTTCGTTTGCGGTGCCCGGTTAATTGGAGACGAGCTCCACGGGGTGATGTTGGACAGATGGTGTAAGTTATTGGAGAGGAGCTGGACCGAAGCGCGTGCAACGGCAAATCGGGCAAACCGCTGATCTGGGCTTCGACCTCAGAATTGGGCCCACGAACCGTCGATTCGAAGGCAACGGCGTCGCGAGTAAAACTCATCGCGTTGCCATGTGTCGTGGGCTTTTTCGGGCATCCGACGTCGTTTACTAGCCCGAAATCCAGTTTTTGAAGTTTTTGGTAACTGTGTTATTTTCCTATTTTAATTCCTTCGTTAATCCTAGGCTTTCTAGGAGTATTTAATCATTGTGTGGCCCGATTGTCACGCTGCGCCAAGGGGTCGTGTTAAAACAAAGACATCCAGATGAATAAGATGACGGAAAGCAAACGCCCACGACAGTTGAAACGTCAACAAGGCAAAAAAAGAAGGGATGCAACACGAGGACTTCCCAGGAGGTCACCCATCCTAGTACTACTCTCGCCCAAACTCGCTTAACTTCGGAGTTCTGATGGGATCCGGTGCATGTGAGTTGGTGTGATCGCATCCGTTATCTTATAACGCCTAAAAGTATATAAGCCACGTTTGAGCCATGCCATATGACCATGGGTTGGCTATCCAACGCCCCCCGCATGAAATGGCATGGCCTGTCAAGCCTTGTCGTCGCCACCCTTACCATGTGTCGCGCGCAGGCCTGCTGAACTGCCGGTTCCGATCGGCTGTGGGGCCTAACTTACGATAATTGAACCAAACCAAAAAAAACAAAAAAACTGACAACGTTAAGAACAACCCCAATAATTTCGGCAGTGGGCGTCGAGTCCTGTTGTTTTTTCGCTTTCGTTCGTTTGCGGTGCCCGGTTAATTGGAGACGAGCTCCACGGGGTGATGTAGGACAGATGGCGTAAGTTATTGGAGAGGAGCTGGACCGAAGCGCGTGCAACGGCGAATCGGGCAAACCGCTGATCTGGGCTCCGACCTCAGAATTGGGCCCACGAACCGTCGATTCGAAGGCAACGGCGTCGCGAGAAAAACTCATCGCGTTGCCATGTGTCGTGGGCTTTTTCTGGCATCCGACGTCGTTTACTAGCCCGAAATCCAGTTTTTGAAGTTTTTGGTAACTGTGTTATTTTCCTATTTTAATTCCTTCGTTAATCCTAGGCTTTCTAGGAGTATTTAATCATAGTGTGCCCCGATTGTCACGCTGCGCCAAGGGGTCGTGATAAAACAAAGACATCCAGATGAATAAGATGACGGAAAGCAAACGCCCACGACAATTGAAACGTCAACAAGGCAAAAAAAGAAGGGATGCAACACGAGGACTTCCCAGGAGGTCACCCATCCTAGTACTACTCTCGCCCAAACTCGCTTAACTTCGAAGTTCTGTTGGGATCCGGTGCATGTGAGTTGGTGTGATCGCATCCGTTAGCTTATAACGCCTAAAAGTATATAAGCCACGTTTGAGCCATGCCATATGACCATGGGTTGGCTATCCAACGCCCCACGCATGAAATGGCATGGCCTGTCAAGCCTTGTCGTCGCCACCCTTACCATGTGTCACGCGCAGGCCTGCCGAACTGCCGGTTCCGATCGGCTGTGGGGCCTACCTTACGATAATTGAACCAAAACAAAAAAAAAACAAAAAAACTGACAACGTTAAGAACAACCCCAATAATTTCGGCAGTGGGCGTCGAGTCCTGTTGTATTTTCGCTTCCGTTCGTTTGCGGTGCCCGGTTAATTGGAGACGAGCTCCACGGGGTGATGTAGGACAGATGGCGTAAATTATTGGAGAGGAGCTGGACCGACGCGCGTGCAACGGCAAATCGGGCAAACCGCTGATCTGGGCTCCGACCTCAGAATTGGGCCCACGAACCGTCGATTCGAAGGCAACGGCGTCGCGAGTAAAACTCATCGCGTTGCCATGAGTTGTGGGCTTTTTCGGGCATCCGACGTCGTTTACTAGCCCGAAATCCAGTTTTTGAAGTTTTTGGTAACTGTGTTATTTTCCTATTTTAATTCCTTCGTCAATCCTAGGCTTTCTAGGAGTATTTAATCATAGTGTGCCCCGATTGTCACGCTGCGCCAAGGGGTCGTGATAAAACAAAGACATCCAGATGAATAAGATGACGGAAAGCAAACCCACGACAATTTAAACGTCAACAAGGCAAAAAAAGAAGGGATGCAACACGAGGACTTCCCAGGAGGTCACCCATCCTAGTACTACTCTCGCCCAAACTCGCTTAGCTTCGGAGTTCTGATGGGATCCGGTGCATGTGAGTTGGTATGATCGCATCCGTTAGCTTATAACGCCTAAAAGTATATAAGCCACGTTTGAGCCATGCCATATGACCATGGGTTGGCTATCCAACGCCCCCTGCATGAAATGGCATGGCCTGTCAAGCCTTGTCGTCGCCACCGCTATCATGTGTCGCGCGCAGGCCTGCCGAACTGCCGGTTCCGATCGGCTGTGGGGCCTACCTTACGATAATTGAACCAAAATAAAAAAAACAAAAAAACTGACAACGTTAAGAACAACCCCAATAATTTCGGCAGTGGGCGTCGAGTCCTGTTGTTTTTTCGCTTTCGTTCGTTTGCGGTGCCCGGTTAATTGGAGACGAGCTCCACGGGGTGATGTAGGACAGATGGCGTAAGTTATTGGAGAGGAGCTGCTTAACTTCGGAGTTCTGATGGGATCCGGTGCATGTGAGTTGGTATGATCGCATCCGTTAGCTTATAACGCGTAAAAGTATATAAGCCACGTTTGAGCCATGCCATATGACCATGGGTTGGCTATCCAACGCCCCCCGCATGAAATGGCATGGCCTGTCAAGCCTTGTCGTCGCCACCCCTACCACGTGTCGCGCGCAGGCCTGCCGAACTGCCGGTTCCGATCGGCTGTGGGGCCTACCTTACGATAATTGAACCAAAACAAAAAAAACAAAAAAACTGACAACGTTAAGAACAACCCCAATAATTTCGGCAGTGGGCGTCTAGTCCTGTTGTTTTTTCGCTTTCGTTCGTTTGCGGTGCCCGGTTAATTGGAGACGAGCTCCACGGGGTGATGTAGGACAGATGGCGTAAGTTATTGGAGAGGAGCTGGACCGACGCGCGTGCAACGGCAAATTGGGCAGACCGCTGATCTGGGCTCCGACCTCAGAATTGGGCCCACAAACCATCGATTCGAAGGCAACGGCGTCGCGAGTAAAACTCATGGCCTAGCCATGAGTCGTGGGCTTTTTCGGGCATCCGACGTCGTTTACTAGCCCGAAATCCAGTTTTTGAAGTTTTTGGTAACTGTGTTATTTTCCTATTTTAATTCCTTCGTTAATCCTAGGCTTTCTAGGAGTATTTAATCATAGTGTGCCCCGATTGTCACGCTGCGCCAAGGGGTCGTGATAAAACATAGACATCCAGATGAATAAGATGACGGAAAGCAAACGCCCACGACAATTGAAATGTCAACAAGGCAAAAAAAGAAGGGATGCAACACGAGGACTTCCCAGGAGGTCGCCCATCCTAGTACTACTCTCGCCCAAACTCGCTTAACTCCGGAGTTCTGATGGGATCCGGTGCATGTGAGTTGGTATGATCGCATCCGTTAGCTTATAACGCCTAAAAGTATATAACCCACGTTTGAGCCATGCCATATGACCATGGGTTGGCTATCCAACGCCCCCCGCATGAAATGGCATGGCCTGTCAAGCCTTGTCGTCGCCACCCCTACCACGTGTCGCGTGCAGGCCTGCCGAACTGCCGGTTCCAATCGGCTGTGGGGCCTACCTTACGATAATTGAACCAAAACAAAAAAAACAAAAAAACTGACAACGTTAAGAACAACCCCAATAATTTCGGCAGTGGGCGTCGAGTCCTGCTGTTTTTTCGCTTTCGTTCGTTTGCGGTGCCCGGTTAATTGGAGACGAGCTCGACGGGGTGATGTAGGACAGATGGCGTAAGTTATTGGAGAGGAGCTGGACCGACGCGCGTGCAACGGCAAATCGGGCAAACCGCTGATCTGGGCTCCGACCTCAGAATTGGGCCCACGAACCGTCGATTCGAAGGCAACGGCGTCGCGAGTAAAACTCATTGCGCTGCCACGAGTCGTGGGCTTTTTCGGGCATCCGACGTCGTTTACTAGCCCGAAATCCAGTTTTTGAAGTCTTTGGTAACTGTATTATTTTCCTATTTTAATTCCTTCGTTAATCCTAGGCTTTCTAGGAGTATTTAATCATAGTGTGCCCCGATTGTCACGCTGCGCCAAGGGGTCGTGATAAAACAAAGACATCCAGATGAATAAGATGACGGAAAGCAAACGCCCACGACAATTGAAACGTCAACAAGGCAAAAAAAGAAGGGATGCAACACGAGGACTTCCCAGGAGGTCACCCATCCTAGTACTACTCTCGCCCAAACTCGCTGTGGGGCCTACCTTACGGCAAATCGGGCAAACCGCTGATCGGGGCTCCGACCTCAGAATTGGGCCCACGAACCGTCGATTCGAAGGCAACGGCGTCGCCCAAACTCGCTTAACTTCGGAGTTCTGATGGGATCCGGTGCATGTGAGTTGGTATGATCGCATCCGTTAGCTTATAACGCCTAAAAGTATATGAGCCACGTTTGAGCCATGCCATATGACCATGGGTTGGCTATCCAACGCCCCCCGCATGAAATGGCATGTCCTGTCAAGCCTTGTCGTCGCCACCCCTACCATGTGTCGCGCGCAGGCCTGCCGAACTGCCGGTTCCGATCGGCTGTGGGGCCTACCTTACGATAATTGAACCAAAACAAAAAAAACAAAAAAACTGACAACGTTAAGAACAACCCCAATAATTTCGGCAGTGGGCGTCGAGTCCTGCTGTTTTTTCGCTTTCGTTCGTTTGCGGTGCCCGGTTAGTTGGAGACGAGCTCCACGGGGTGATGTAGGACAGATGGCGTAAGTTATTGGAGAGGAGCTGGACCGACGCGCGTGCAACGGCAAATCGGGCAAACCGCTGATCTGCGCTCCGACCTCAGAATTGGGCCCACGAACCGTCGATTCGGAGGCAACGGCGTCGCGAGTAAAACTCATTGCGTTGCCATGAGTCGTGGGGTTTTTCGGGCATCCGACGTCGTTTACTAGCCCGAAATCCAGTTTTTGAAGTTTTTGGTAACTGTGTTATTTTCCTATTTTAATTCCTTCGTTAATCCTAGGCTTTCTAGGAGTATTTAATCATAGTGTGCCCCGATTTTCACGCTGCGCCAAGGGGTCGTGATAAAACAAAGACATCCAGATGAATAAGATGACGGAAAGCAAACGCCCACGACAATTGAAACGTCAACAAGGCAAAAAAAGAAGGGATGCAACACGAGGACTTCCCAGGAGGTCACCCATCCTAGTACTACTCTCGCCCAAACTCGCTTAGCTTCGGAGTTCTGATGGGATCCGGTGCATGTGAGTTGGTATGATCGCATCCGTTAGCTTATAACGCCTAAAAGTATATAAGCCACGTTTGAGCCATGCCATATGACCATGGGTTGGCTATCCAACGCCCCCCGCATGAAATGGCATGGCCTGTCAAGCCTTGTCGTCGCCACCCCTACCACGTGTCGCGCGCAGGCCTGCCGAACTGCCGGTTCCGATCGGCTGTGGGGCCTACCTTACGATAATTGAACCAAAACAAAAAAAACAAAAAAACTGACAACGTTAAGAACAACCCCAATAATTTCGGCAGTGGGCGTCGAGTCCTGCTGTTTTTTCGCTTTCGTTCGTTTGCGGTGCCCGGTTAATTGGAGACGAGCTCCACGGGGTGATGTAGGACAGATGGCGTAAGTTATTGGAGAGGAGCTGGACCGACGCGCGTGCAACGGCAAATCGGGCAAACCGCTTATCTGGGCTCCGAACTCAGAATTGGGCCCACGAACCGTCGATTCGAAGGCAACGGCGTCGCGAGTAAAACTCATTGCGTTGCCATGAGTCGTGGGCTTTTTCGGGCATCCGACGTCGTTTACTAGCCCGAAATCCAGTTTTTGAAGTTTTTGGTAACTGTGTTATTTTCCTATTTTAATTCCTTCGTTAATCCTAGGCTTTCTAGGAGTATTTAATCATAGTGTGCCCCGATTGTCACGCTGCGCCGAGGGGTCGTGATAAAACAAAGACATCCAGATGAATAAGATGACGGAAAGCAAACGCCCACGACAATTGAAACGTCAACAAGGCAAAAAAAGAAGGGATGCAACACGAGGACTTCCCAGGAGGTCACCCTTATTCATCTGGATGTCTTTGTTTTATCACGACCCCTTGGCGTCGTTTACTAGCCCGAAATCCAGTTTTTGAAGTTTTTGGTAACTGTGTTATTTTCCTATTTTAATTCCTTCGTCAATCCTAGGCTTTCTAGGAGTATTTAATCATAGTGTGCCCCGATTGTCACGCTGCGCCAAGGGGTCGTGATAAAACAAAGAGATCCAGATGAATAAGATGACGGAAAGCAAACGCCCACGACAATTGAAACGTCAAGAAGGCAAAAAAAGAAGGGATGCAACACGAGGACTTCCCAGGAGGTCACCCATCCTAGTACTACTCTCGCCCAAACTCGCTTGACTTCGGAGTTCTGATGGGATCCGGTGCATGTGAGTTGGTATGATCGCATCCGTTAGCTTATAACGCCTAAAAGTATATAAGCCACGTTTGAGCCATGCCATATGACCATGGGTTGGCTATCCAACGCCCCCCGCATGAAATGGCATTGCCTGTCAGGCCTTGTCGTCGCCACCCCTACCATGTGTCGCGCGTAGGCCTGCCGAACTGCCGGTTCCGATCGGCTGTGGGGCCTACCTTACGATAATTGAACCAAAACAAAAAAAACAAAAAAACTGACAACGTTAAGAACAACCCCAATAATTTCGGCAGTGGGCGTCGAGTCCTGTTGTTTTTTCGCTTTCGTTCGTTTGCGGGGCCCGGTTAATTGGGGACGAGCTCCACGGGGTGATGTAGGACAGATGGCGTAAGTTATTGGAGAGGAGCTGGACCGACGCGCGTGCAACGGCAAATCGGGCAAACCGCTGATCTGGGCTCCGACCTCAGAATTGGGCCCACGAACCGTCGATTCGAAGGCAACGGCATCGCGAGTAAAACTCATTGCGTTGCCATGAGTCGTGGGCTTTTTCGGGCATCCGACGTCGTTTACTAGCCCGAAATCCAGTTTTTGAAGTTTTTGGTAACTGTGTTATTTTCCTATTTTAATTCCTTCGTCAATCCTAGGCTTTCTAGGAGTATTTAATCATAGTGTGCCCCGATTGTCACGCTGCGCCAAGGGGTCGTGATAAAAGAAAGACATCCAGATGAATAAGATGACGGAAAGCAAACGCCCACGACAATTGAAACGTCAACAAGGCAAAAAAATAAGGGATGCAACACGAGGACTTCCCAGGAGGTCACCCATCCTAGTACTACTGTCGTTCAAACTCGCTTAACTTCGGAGTTCTGATGGGATCCGGTGCATGTGAGTTGGTATGATCGCATCCGTTAGCTTATAACGCCTAAAAGTATATAAGCCACGTTTGAGCCATGCCATATGACCATGGGTTGGCTATCCAACGCCCCCCGCATGAAATGGTATGGCCTGTCAAGCCTTGTCGTCGCCACCCCTACCATGTGTCGTGCGCAGGCCTGCCGAACTGCCGGTTCCGATCGGCTGTGGGGCCTACCTTATGATAATTGAACCAAAACAAAAAAAAATAAAAAAACTGACAACGTTAAGAACAACCCCAATAATTTCGGCAGTGGGCGTCGAGTCCTGTTGTTTTTTCGCTTTCGTTCGTTAGCGGTGCCCGGTTAATTGGAGACGAGCTCCACGGGGTGATGTAGGACAGATGGCGTAAGTTATTGGAGAGGAGCTGGACCGACGCGCGTGCAACGGCAAATCGGGCAAACCGCTGATCTGGGCACCGACCATAGAATTGGGCCCACGAACCGTCGATTCGAAGGCAACGGCGTCGCGATTAAAACTCATAGCGTTGCCATGAGTCGTGGGCTTTTTCGGGCATCCGACGTCGTTTACTAGCCCGAAATCCAGTTTTTGAAGTTTTTGGTAACTGTGTTATTTTCCTATTTTAATTCCTTCGTTAATCCTAGGCTTTCTAGGAGTATTTAATCATAGTGTGCCCCGATTGTCACGCTGCGCCACGGGGTCGTGATAAAACAAAGACATCCAGATGAATAAGATGACGGAAAGCAAACGCCCACGACAATTGAAACGTCTACAAGGCAAAAAAAGAAGGGATGCAACACGAGGACTTCCCAGGAGGTCACCCATCCTAGTACTACTCTCGCCCAAACTCGCTTATCTTCGGAGTTCTGATGGGATCCGGTGAATGTGAGTTGGTATGATCGCATCCGTTAGCTTATAACGCCTAAAAGTATATAAGCCACGTTTGAGCCATGCCATATGACCATGGGTTGGCTATCCAACGCCCCCCGCATGAAATGGGATGCCGTCGCATGAAATGGCATGGCCTGTCAGGCCTTGTCGTCGCCACCCCTACCATGTGTCGCGCGCAGGCCTGCCGAACTGCCGGTTCCGATCGGCTGTGGGGCCTACCTTACGATAATTGAACCAAAATAAAAAAAACAAAAAAACTGACAACGTTAAGAACAACCCCAATAATTTCGGCCGTGGGCGTCGAGTCCTGTTGTTTTTTCGCTTTCGTTCGTTTGCGGTGCCCGGTTAATTGGAGACGAGCTAAACGGGGTGATGTAGGACAGATGGCGTAAGTTATTGGAGAGGAGCTGGACCGACGCGCGTGCAACGGCAAATCGGGCAAACCGCTGATCTGGGCTCCGACCTCAGAATTGGGCCCACGAACCGTCGATTCGAAGGCAACGGCATCGCGAGTAAAACTCATTGCGTTGCCATGAGTCGTGGGTTTTTTCGGGCATCCGACGTCGTTTACTAGCCCGAAATCCAGTTTTTGAAGTTTTTGGTAACTGTGTTATTTTCCTATTTTAATTCCTTCGTCAATCCTAGGCTTTCTAGGAGTATTTAATCATAGTGTGCCCCGATTGTCACGCTGCGCCAAGGGGTCGTGATAAAACAAAGACATCCAGATGAATAAGATGACGGAAAGCAAACGCTCACGACAATTGAAACGTCAACAAGGCAAAAAAAGAAGGGATGCAACACGAGGACTTCCCAGGAGGTCACCCATCCTAGTACTACTCTCGCCCAAACTCGCTTAACTTCGGAGTTCTGATGGGATCCGGTGCATGTGAGTTGGTATGATCGCATCCGTTAGCTTATAACGCCTAAAAGTATATAAGCCACGTTTGAGCCATGCCATATGACCATGGGTTGGCTATCCAACGGCCCCCGCATGAAATGGCATGGCCTGTCAGGCCTTGTCGTCGCCACCCCTACCATGTGTCGCGCGCAGGCCTGCCGAACTGCCGGTTCCGATCGGCTGTGGGGCCTACCTTACGATAATTGAACCAAAACCAAAAAAAACAAAAAAACTGACAACGTTAAGAACAACCCCAATAATTTCGGCAGTGGGCGTCGAGTCCTGTTGTTTTTTCGCTTTCGTTCATTTGCGGTGCCCGGTTAATTGGAGACGAGCTCCACGGGGTGATGTAGGACAGATGGCGTAAGTTATTGGAGAGGAGCTGGACCGACGCGCGTGCAACGGCAAATCGGGCAAACCGCTGATCTGGGATCCGACCTCAGAATTGGGCCCACGAACCGTCGATTCGAAGGCAACGGCGTCGCGAGTAAAACTCATTGCGTTGCCATGAGTCGTGGACTTTTTCGGGCATCCGACGTCGTTTACTAGCCCGAAATCCAGTTTTTGAAGTTTTTGGTAACTGTGTTATTTTCCTATTTTAATTCCTTCGTTAATCCTAGGCTTTCTAGGAGTATTTAATCATAGTGTGCCCCGATTGTCACGCTGCGCCACGGGGTCGTGATAAAACAAAGACATCCAGATGAATAACATGACGGAAAGCAAACGCTCACGACAATTGAAACGTCAACAAGGCAAAAAAAGAAGGGATGCAACACGAGGACTTCCCAGGAGGTCACCCATCCTAGTACTACTCTCGCCCAAACTCGCTTAACTTCGGAGTTCTGATGGGATCCGGTGCATGTTATTTGGTATGATCGCATCCGTTAGCTTATAACGCCTAAAAGTATATAAGCCACGTTTGAGCCATGCCATATGACCATGGGTTGGCAATCCAACGCCCCCCGCATGAAATGGCATGGCCTGTCAGGCCTTGTCGTCGCCACCCCTACCATGTGTCGCGCGCAGGCCTGCCGAACTGCCGGTTCCGAACGGCTGTGGGGCCTACCTTACGATAATTGAACCAAAACCAAAAAAAACAAAAAAACTGACAACGTTAAGAACAACCCCAATAATTTCGGCAGTGGGCGTCGAGTCCTGTTGTTTTTTCGCTTTCGTTCATTTGCGGTGCCCGGTTAATTGGAGACGAGCTCCACGGGGTGATGTAGGACAGATGGCGTAAGTTATTGGAGAGGAGCTGGACAGACGCGCGTGCAACGGCAAATCGGGCAAACCGCTGATCTGGGCTCCGACCTCAGAATTGGGCCCACGAACCGTCGATTCGAAGGCAACGGCGTCGCGAGTAAAACTCATTGCGTTGCCATGAGTCGTGGACTTTTTCGGGCATCCGACGTCGTTTACTAGCCCGAAATCCAGTTTTTGAAGTTTTTGGTAACTGTGTTATTTTCCTATTTTAATTCCTTCGTTAATCCTAGGCTTTCTTGGAGTATTTAATCATAGTATGCCCCGATTGTCACGCTGCGCCACGGGGTCGTGATAAAACAAAGACATCCAGCTGAATAAGATGACGGAAAGCAAACGCTCACGACAATTGAAACGTCAACAAGGCAAAAAAAGAAGGGATGCAACACGAGGACTTCCCAGGAGGTCACCCATCCTAGTACTACTCTCGCCCAAACTCGCTTAACTTCGGAGTTCTGATGGGATCCGGTGCATGTGAGTTGGTATGATCGCATCCGTTAGCTTATAACGCCTAAAAGTATATAAGCTACGTTTGAGCCATGCCATATGACCATGGGTTGGCTATCCAACGCCCCCCGCATGAAATGGCATGGCCTGTCAAGCCTTGTCTTCGCCACCCCTACCATGTGTCGCGCGCAGGCCCGCCGAACTGCCGGTTCCGATCGGCTGTGGGGCCTACCTTACGATAATTGAACCAAAACAAAAAACACAAAAAAACTGACAACGTTAAGAACAACCCCAATAATTTCGGCAGTGGGCGTCGAGTCCTGTTGTTTTTTCGCTTTCGTTCGTTTGCGGTGCCCGGTTAATTGGAGACGAGCTCCACGGGGTGATGTAGGACAGATGGCGTAAGTTATTGGAGAGGAGCTGGACCGACGCGCGTGCAACGGCAAATCGGGCAAACCGCTGATCTGGGCTCCGACCTCAGAATTGGGCCCACGAACCGTCGATTCGAAGGCAACGGCGTCGCGAGTAAAACTCGTTGCGTTGCCATGAGTCGTGGGCTTTTTCGGGCATCCGACGTCGTTTACTAGCCCGAAATCCAGTTTTTGAAGTTTTTGGTAACTGTGTTATTTTCCTATTTTAATTCCTTCGTTAATCCTAGGCTTTCTAGGAGTATTTAATCATAGTGTGCCCCGATTGTCACGCTGCGCCAAGGGGTCGTGATAAAACAAAGACATCCAGATGAATAAGATGACGGAATGCAAACGCCCACGACAATTGAAACGTCCACAAGGCAAAAAAAGAAGGGATGCAACACGAGGACTTCCCAGGAGGTCACCCATCCTAGTACTACTCTCGCCCAAACTCGCTAAACTTCGGAGTTTTGATGGGATCCGGTGCATGTGAGTTGGTATGATCGCATCCGTTAGCTTATAACGCCTAAAAGTATATAAGCTACGTTTGAGCCATGCCATATGACCATGGGTTGGCTATCCAACACCCCCCGCATGAAATGGCATGGCCTGTCAAGCCTTGTCGTCGCCACCCCTACCATGTGTCGCGCGCAGGCCCGCCGAACTGCCGGTTCCGATCGGCTGTGGGGCCTACCTTACGATAATTGAACCAAAACAAAAAACACAAAAAAACTGACAACGTTAAGAACAACCCCAATAATTTCGGCAGTGGGCGTCGAGTCCTGTTGTTTTTTCGCTTTCGTTCGTTTGCGGTGCCCGGTTAATTGGAGACGAGCTCCACGGGGTGATGTAGGACAGATGGCGTAAGTTATTGGAGAGGAGCTGGACCGACGCGCGTGCAACGGCAAATCGGGCAAACCGCTGATCTGGGCTCCGATCTCAGAATTGGGCCCACGAACCGTCGATTCGAAGGCAACGGCGTCGCGAGTAAAACTCGTTGCGTTGCCATGAGTCGTGGGCTTTTTCGGGCATCCGACGTCGTTTACTAGCCCGAAATCCAGTTTTTGAAGTTTTTGGTAACTGTGTTATTTTCCTATTTTAATTCCTTCGTTAATCCTAGGCTTTCTAGGAGTATTTAATCATAGTGTGCCCCGATTGTCACGCTGCGCCAAGGGGTCGTGATAAAACAAAGACATCCAGATGAATAAGATGACGGAATGCAAACGCCCACGACAATTGAAACGTCCACAAGGCAAAAAAAGAAGGGATGCAACACGAGGACTTCCAGGAGGTCACCCATCCTAGTACTACTCTCGCCCAAACTCGCTAAACTTCGGAGTTTTGATGGGATCCGGTGCATGTGAGTTGGTATGATCGCATCCGTTAGCTTATAACGCCTAAAAGTATATAAGCTACGTTTGAGCCATGCCATATGACCATGGGTTGGCTATCCAACACCCCCCGCATGAAATGGCATGGCCTGTCAAGCCTTGTCGTCGCCACCCCTACCATGTGTCGCGCGCAGGCCCGCCGAACTGCCGGTTCCGATCGGCTGTGGGGCCTACCTTACGATAATTGAACCAAAACAAAAAACACAAAAAAACTGACAACGTTAAGAACAACCCCAATAATTTCGGCAGTGGGCGTCGAGTCCTGTTGTTTTTTCGCTTTCGTTCGTTTGCGGTGCCCGGTTAATTGGAGACGAGCTCCACGGGGTGATGTAGGACAGATGGCGTAAGTTATTGGAGAGGAGCTGGACCGACGCGCGTGCAACGGCAAATCGGGCAAACCGCTGATCTGGGCTCCGACCTCAGAATTGGGCCCACGAACCGTCGATTCGAAGGCAACGGCGTCGCGAGTAAAACTCGTTGCGTTGCCATGAGTCGTGGGCTTTTTCGGGCATCCGACGTCGTTTACTAGCCCGAAATCCAGTTTTTGAAGTTTTTGGTAACTGTGTTATTTTCCTATTTTAATTCCTTCGTTAATCCTAGGCTTTCTAGGAGTATTTAATCATAGTGTGCCCCTATTGTCACGCTGCGCCAAGGGGTCGTGATAAAACAAAGACTTCCAGATGAATAAGATGACGGAATGCAAACGCCCACGACAATTGAAACGTCCACAAGGCAAAAAAAGAAGGGATGCAACACGAGGACTTCCCAGGAGGTCACCCATCCTAGTACTACTCTCGCCCAAACTCGCTAAACTTCGGAGTTTTGATGGGATCCGGTGCATGTGAGTTGGTATGATCGCATCCGTTAGCTTATAACGCCTAAAAGTATATAAGCTACGTTTGAGCCATGCCATATGACCATGGGTTGGCTATCCAACACCCCCCGCATGAAATGGCATGGCCTGTCAAGCCTTGTCGTCGCCACACCTACCATGTGTCGCGCGCAGGCCCGCCGAACTGCCGGTTCCGATCGGCTGTGGGGCCTACCTTACGATAATTGAACCAAAATAAAAAACACAAAAAAACTGACAACGTTAAGAACAACCCCAATAATTTCGGCAGTGGGCGTCGAGTCCTGTTGTTTTTTCGCTTTCGTTCGTTTGCGGTGCCCGGTTAATTGGAGACGAGCTCCACGGGGTGATGTAGGACAGATGGCGTAAGTTATTGGAGAGGAGCTGGACCGACGCGCGTGCAACGGCAAATCGGGCAAACCGCTGATCTGGGCTCCGACCTCAGAATTGGGCTCACGAACCGTCGATTCGAAGGCAACGGCGTCGCGAGTAAAACTCATCGCATTGCCATGAGTTGTGGGCTTTTTCGGGCATCCGACGTCGTTTACTAGCCCGAAATCCAGTTTTTGAAGTTTTTGGAAACTGTGTTATTTTCCAATTTTAATTCCTTCGTTAATCCTAGGCTTTCTAGGAGTATTTAATCATAGTGTGCCCCGATTGTCACGCTGCGCCAAGGGGTCGTGATAAAACAAAGACATCCAGATGAATAAGATGACGGAAAGCAAATGCCCACGATAATTGAAACGTCAACAAGGCAAAAAAAGAAGGGATGCAACACGACTACTTCCCAGGAGGTCACCCATCCTAGTACTACTCTCGCCAAAACTGACAACGTTAAGAACAACCCCAATAATTTCGGCAGTGGGCGTCGAGTCCTGCTGTTTTTTCTCTTTCGTTCATTTGCGGTGCCCGGTTAATTGGAGACGAGCTCCACGGGGTGATGTAGGACAGATGGCGTAAGTTATTGGAGAGGAGCTGGACCGACGCGCGTGCAACGGCAAATCGGGCAAACCGCTGATCTGGGCTCCGACCTCAGAATTGGGCCCACGAACCGTCGATTCGAAGGCAACGGCGTCGCGAGTAAAACTCATTGCGTTGCCTTGAGTCGTGGGCTTTTTCGGGCATCCGACGTCGTTTACTAGCCCGAAATCCAGTTTTTGAAGTGTTTGGTAACTGTGTTATTTTCCTATTTTAATTCCTTCGTTAATCCTAGGCTTTCTAGGAGTATTTAATCATAGTGTGCCCCGATTGTCACGCTGCGCCAAGGGGTCGTGATAAAACAAAGACATCCAGATGAATAAGATGACGGAAAGCAAACGCCCACGACAATTGAAACGTCAACAAGGCAAAAAAAGAAGGGATGCAACACGACTACTTCCCAGGAGGTCACCCATCCTAGTACTACTCTCGCCAAAACTGACAACGTTAAGAACAATCCCAATAATTTCGGCAGTGGGCGTCGAGTCCTGCTGTTTTTTCGCTTTCGTTCGTTTGCGGTGCCCGGTTAATTGGAGACGAGCTCCACGGGGTGATGTAGGACAGATGGCGTAAGTTATTGGAGAGGAGCTGGACCGACGCGCGTGCAACGGCAAATCGGGCAAACCTCTGATCTGGGCTCCGACCTCAGAATTGGGCCCACGAACCGTCGATTCGAAGGCAACGGCGTCGCGAGTAAAACTCATTGTGTTGCCTTGAGTCGTGGGCTTTTTCGGGCATCCGACGTCGTTTACTAGCCCGCAATCCAGTTTTTGAAGTTTTTGGTAACTGTGTTATTTTCCTATTTTAATTCCTTCGTTAATCCTAGGCTTTCTAGGAGTATTTAATCATAGTGTGCCCCGATTGTCACGCTGCGCCAAGGGGTCGTGATAAAACAAAGACATCCAGATGAATAAGATGACGGAAAGCAAACGCCCACGACAATTGAAACGTCAACAAGGCAAAAAAAGAAGGGATGCAACACGAGGACTTCCCAGGAGGTCACCCATCCTAGTACTACTCTCGCCAAAACTGACAACGTTAAGAACAACCCCAATAATTTCGGCAGTGGGCGTCGAGTCCTGCTGTTTTTTCGCTTTCGTTCGTTTGCGGTGCCCGGTTAATTGGAGACGAGCTCCACGGGGTGATGTAGGACAGATGGCGTAAGTTATTGGAGAGGAGCTGGACCGACGCGCGTGCAACGGCAAATCGGGCAAACCTCTGATCTGGGCTCCGACCTCAGAATTGGGCCCACGAACCGTCGATTCGAAGGCAACGGCGTCGCGAGTAAAACTCATTGCGTTGCCATGAGTCGTGGACTTTTTCGGGCATCCGACGTCGTTTACTAGCCCGAAATCCAGTTTTTGAAGTTTTTGGTAACTGTGTTATTTTCCTATTTTAATTCCTTCGTTAATCCTAGGCTTTCTAGGAGTATTTAATCATAGTGTGCCCCGATTGTCACGCTGCGCCAAGGGGTCGTGATAAAACAAAGACATCCAGATGAGTAAGATGACGGAATGCAAACGCCCACGACAATTGAAACGTCCACAAGGCAAAAAAAGAAGGGATGCAACACGAGGACTTCCCAGGAGGTCACCCATCCTAGTACTACTCTCGCCCAAACTCGCTAAACTTCGGAGTTTTGATGGGATCCGGTGCATGTGAGTTGGTATGATCGCATCCGTTAGCTTATAACGCCTAAAAGTATATAAGCTACGTTTGAGCCATGCCATATGACCATGGGTTGGCTATCCAACACCCCCCGCATGAAATGGCATGGCCTGTCAAGCCTTGTCGTCGCCACCCCTACCATGTGTCGCGCGCAGGCCCGCCGAACTGCCGGTTCCGATCGGCTGTGGGGCCTACCTTACGATAATTGAACCAAAACAAAAAACACAAAAAAACTGACAACGTTAAGAACAACCCCAATAATTTCGGCAGTGGGCGTCGAGTCCTGTTGTTTTTTCGCTTTCGTTCGTTTGCGGTGCCCGGTTAATTGGAGACGAGCTCCACGGGGTGATGTAGGACAGATGGCGTAAGTTATTGGAGAGGAGCTGGACCGACGCGCGTGCAACGGCAAATCGGGCAAACCGCTGATCTGGGCTCCGACCTCAGAATTGGGCCCACGAACCGTCGATTCGAAGGCAACGGCGTCGCGAGTAAAACTCGTTGCGTTGCCATGAGTCGTGGGCTTTTTCGGGCATCCGACGTCGTTTACTAGCCCGAAATCCAGTTTTTGAAGTTTTTGGTAACTGTGTTATTTTCCTATTTTAATTCCTTCGTTAATCCTAGGCTTTCTAGGAGTATTTAATCATAGTGTGCCCCGATTGTCACGCTGCGCCAAGGGGTCGTGATAAAACAAAGACATCCAGATGAATAAGATGACGGAAAGCAAACGCCCACGACAATTGAAACGTCAACAAGGCAAAAAAAGAAGGGATGCAACACGAGGACTTCCCAGGAGGTCACCCATCCTAGTACTACTCTCGCCAAAACTGACAACGTTAAGAACAACCCCAATAATTTCGGCAGTGGGCGTCGAGTCCTGCTGTTTTTTCGCTTTCGTTCGTTTGCGGTGCCCGGTTAATTGGAGACGAGCTCCACGGGGTGATGTAGGACAGATGGCGTAAGTTATTGGAGAGGAGCTGGACCGACGCGCGTGCAACGGCAAATCGGGCAAACCGCTGATCTGGGCTCCGACCTCAGAATTGGGCCCACGAACCGTCGATTCGAAGGCAACGGCGTCGCGAGTAAAACTCATTGCGTTGCCCTGAGTCGTGGGCTTTTTCGGGCATCCGACGTCGTTTACTAGCCCGAAATCCAGTTTTTGAAGTTTTTGGTAACTGTGTTATTTTCCTATTTTAATTCCTTCGTTAATCCTAGGCTTTCTAGGAGTATTTAATCATAGTGTGCCCCGATTGTCACGCTGCGCCAAGGGGTCGTGATAAAACAAAGACATCCAGATGAATAAGATGACGGAAAGCAAACGCCCACGACAATTGAAACGTCAACAAGGCAAAAAAAGAAGGGATGCAACACGAGGACTTCCCAGGAGGTCACCCATCCTAGTACTACTCTCGCCAAAACTGACAACGTTAAGAACAACCCCAATAATTTCGGCAGTGGGCGTCGAGTCCTGCTGTTTTTTCGCTTTCGTTCGTTTGCGGTGCCCGGTTAATTGGAGACGAGCTCCACGGGGTGATGTAGGACAGATGGCGTAAGTTATTGGAGAGGAGCTGGACCGACGCGCGTGCAACGGCAAATCGGGCAAACCGCTGATCTGGGCTCCGACCTCAGAATTGGGCCCACGAACCGTCGATTCGAAGGCAACGGCGTCGCGAGTAAAACTCATTGCGTTGCCATGAGTCGTGGGCTTTTTCGGGCATCCGACGTCGTTTACTAGCCCGAAATCCAGTTTTTGAAGTTTTTGGTAACTGTGTTATTTTCCTATTTTAACTCCTTCGTTAATCCTAGGCTTTCTAGGAGTATTTAATCATAGTGTGCCCCGATTGTCACGCTGCGCCAAGGGGTCGTGATAAAACAAAGACATCCAGATGAATAAGATGACGGAAAGCAAACGCCCACGACAATTGAAATGTCAACAAGGCAAAAAAAGAAGGGATGCAACACGAGGACTTCCCAGGAGGTCACCCATCCTAGTACTACTCTCGCCCAAACTCGCTTAAGTTCGGAGTTCTGATGGGATCCGGTGCATGTGAGTTGGTATGATCGCATCCGTTAGCTTATAACGCCTAAAAGTATATAAGCCACGTTTGAGCCATGCCATACGACCATGGGTTGGCTATCCAACGCCCCCCGCATGAAATGGCATGGCCTGTCAAGCCTTGTCGTCGCCACCCCTACCACGTGTCGCGCGCAGGCCTGCCGAACTGCCGGTTCCGATCGGCTGTGGGGCCTACCTCACGATAATTGAACCAAAACAAAAAAAACAAAAAAACTGACAACGTTAAGAACAACCCCAATAATTTCGGCAGTGGGCGTCGAGTCCTGCTGTTTTTTCGCTTTCGTTCGTTTGCGGTGCCCGGTTAATTGGAGACGAGCTCCACGGGGTGATGTAGGACAGATGGCGTAAGTTATTGGAGAGGAGCTGGACCGACGCGCGTGCAACGGCAAATCGGGCAAACCGCTGATCTGGGCTCCGACCTCAGAATTGGGCCCACGAACCGTCGATTCGAAGCCAACGGCGTCGCGAGTAAAACTCATTGCGTTGCCATGAGTCGTGGGCTTTTTCGGGCATCCGACGTCGTTTACTAGCCCGAAATCCAGTTTTTGAAGTTTTTGGTAACTGTGTTATTTTTCTATTTTAATTCCTTCGTTAATCCTAGTCTTTCTAGGAGTATTTAATCATAGTGTGCCCCGATTATCACGCTGCGCCAAGTGGTCGTGATAAAACAAAGACATCCAGATGAATAAGATGACGGAAAGCAAACGCCCACGACAATTGAAACGTCAACAAGGCAAAAAAAGAAGGGATGCAACACGAGGACTTCCCAGGAGGTCACCCATCCCAGTACTACTCTCGCCAAAACTGACAACGTTAAGAACAACCCCAATAATTTCGGCAGTGGGCGTCGAGTCCTGTTGTTTTTTCGCTTTCGTTCGTTTGCGGTGCCCGGTTAATTGGAGACGAGCTCCACGGGGTGATGTAGGACAGATGGCGTAAGTTATTGGAGAGGAGCTGGACCGACGCGCGTGCAATGGCAAATCGGGCAAACCGCTGATCTGGGCTCCGACCTCAGAATTGGGCCCACGAACCGTCGATTCGAAGGCAACGGCGTCACGAGTAAAACTCATTGCGCTGCCATGAGTCGTGGGCTTTTTCGGTCATCCGACGTCGTTTACTAGCCCGAAATCCAGTTTTTAAAGTTTTTGGTAACTGTGTTATTTTCCTATTTTAATTCCTTCGTTAATCCTAGGCTTTCTAGGAGTATTTAATCATAGTGTGCCCCGATTGTCACGCTGCGCCAAGGGGTCGTGATAAAACAAAGACATCCAGATGAATAAGATGACGGAAAGCAAACGCCCACGACAATTGAAACGTCAACAAGGCAAAAAAAGAAGGGATGCAACACGAGGACTTCCCAGGAGGTCACCCATCCTAGTACTACTCTCGCCAAAACTGACAACGTTAAGAACAACCCCAATAATTTCGGCAGTGGGCGTCGAGTCCTGTTGTTTTTTCGCTTTCGTTCGTTTGCGGTGCCCGGTTAATTGGAGACGAGCTCCACGGGGTGATGTAGGACAGATGGCGTAAGTTATTGGAGAGGAGCTGGACCGACGCGCGTGCAATGGCAAATCGGGCAAACCGCTGATCTGGGCTCCGACCTCAGAATTGGGCCCACGAACCGTCGATTCGAAGGCAACGGCGTCACGAGTAAAACTCATTGCGCTGCCATGAGTCGTGGGCTTTTTCGGGCATCCGACGTCGTTTACTAGCCCGAAATCCAGTTTTTGAAGTTTTTGGTAACTGTATTATTTTCCTATTTTAATTCCTTCGTTAATCCTAGGCTTTCTAAGAGTATTTAATCATAGTGTGCCCCGATTGTCACGCTGCGCCAAGGGGTCGTGATAAAACAAAGACATCCAGATGAATAAGATGACGGAAAGCAAACGCCCACGACAATTGAAACGTCAACAAGGCAAAAAAAGAAGGGATGCAACACGAGGACTTCCCAGGAGGTCACCCATCCTAGTACTACTCTCGCCCAAACTCGCTTAACTTCGGAGTTCTGATGGGATCCGGTGCATGTGAGTTGGTATGATCGCATCCGTTAGCTTATAACGCCTAAAAGTATATAAGCCACGTTTGAGCCATGCCATATGACCATGGGTTGGCTATCCAACGCCCCCCGCATGAAATGGCATGGCCTGTCAAGCCTTGTCGTCGCCACCCCTACCACGTGTCGCGCGCAGGCCTGCCGAACTGCCGGTTCCGATCGGCTGTGGAGCCTACCTTACGATAATTGAACCAAAACAAAAAAAACAAAAAAACTGACAACGTTAAGAACAACCCCAATAATTTCGGCAGTGGGCGTCGAGTCCTGTTGTCTTTTCGCTTTCGTTCGTTTGCGGTGCCCGGTTAATTGGAGACGAGCTCCACGGGGTGATGTAGGACAGATGGCGTAAGTTATTGGAGAGGAGCTGGACCGACGCGCGTGCAACGGCAAATCGGGCAAACCGCTGATCTGGGCTCCGACCTCAGAATTGGGCCCACGAACCGTCGATTCGAAGGCAACGGCGTCGCGAGTAAAACTCATTGCGTTGCCCTGAGTCGTGGGCTTTTTCGGGCATCCGACGTCGTTTACTAGCCCGAAATCCAGTTTTTAAAGTTTTTGGTAACTGTGTTATTTTCCTATTTTAATTCCTTCGTTAATCCTAGGCTTTCTAGGAGTATTTAATCATAGTGTGCCCCGATTGTCACGCTGCGCCAAGGGGTCGTGATAAAACAAAGACATCCAGATGAATAAGATGACGGAAAGCAAACGCCCACGACAATTGAAACGTCAACAAGGCAAAAAAAGAAGGGATGCAACACGAGGACTTCCCAGGAGGTCACCCATCCTAGTACTACTCTCGCCAAAACTGACAACGTTAAGAACAACCCCAATAATTTCGGCAGTGGGCGTCGAGTCCTGTTGTTTTTTCGCTTTCGTTCGTTTGCGGTGCCCGGTTAATTGGAGACGAGCTCCACGGGGTGATGTAGGACAGATGGCGTAAGTTATTGGAGAGGAGCTGGACCGACGCGCGTGCAATGGCAAATCGGGCAAACCGCTGATCTGGGCTCCGACCTCAGAATTGGGCCCACGAACCGTCGATTCGAAGGCAACGGCGTCACGAGTAAAACTCATTGCGCTGCCATGAGTCGTGGGCTTTTTCGGGCATCCGACGTCGTTTACTAGCCCGAAATCCAGTTTTTGAAGTTTTTGGTAACTGTATTATTTTCCTATTTTAATTCCTTCGTTAATCCTAGGCTTTCTAGGAGTATTTAATCATAGTGTGCCCCGATTGTCACGCTGCGCCAAGGGGTCGTGATAAAACAAAGACATCCAGATGAATAAGATGACGGAAAGCAAACGCCCACGACAATTGAAACGTCAACAAGGCAAAAAAAGAAGGGATGCAACACGAGGACTTCCCAAGAGGTCACCCATCCTAGTACTACTCTCGCCCGAACTCGCTTAACTTCGGAGTTCTGATGGGATCCGGGGCATGTGAGTTGGTATGATCGCATCCGTTAGCTTATAACGCCTAAAAGTATATAAGCCACGTTTGAGCCATGCCATATGACCATGGGTTGGCTATCCAACTCCCCCCGCATGAAATGGGATGCCGTCGCATGAAATGGCATGGCCTGTCAGGGCTTGTCGTCGCCACCCCTACCATGTGTCGCGCGCAGGCCTGCCGAACTGCCGGTTCCGATCGGCTGTGGGGCCTGCCTTACGATAATTGAACCAAAACAAAAAAAACAAAAAAACTGACAACGTTAAGAACAACCCCAATAATTTCGGCAGTGGGCGTCGAGTCCTGCTGTTTTTTCGCTTTCGTTCGTTTGCGGTGCCCGGTTAATTGGAGACGAGCTCCACGGGGTGATGTAGGACAGATGGCGTAAGTTATTGGAGAGGAGCTGGACCGACGCGCGTGCAACGGCAAATCGGGCAAACCGCTGATCTGGGCTCCGACCTCAGAATTGGGCCCACGAACCGTCGATTCGAAGGCAACGGCGTCGCGAGTAAAACTCATTGCGTTGCCATGAGTCGTGGGCTTTTTCGGGCATCCGACGTCGTTTACTAGCCCGAAATCCAGTTTTTGAAGTTTTTGGTAACTGTATTATTTTCCTATTTTAATTCCTTCGTTAATCCTAGGCTTTCTAGGATTATTTAATCATAGTGTGCCCCGATTGTCACGCTGCGCCAAGGGGTCGTGATAAAACAAAGACATCCAGATGAATAAGATGACGGAAAGCAAACGCCCACGACAATTGAAACGTCAACAAGGCAAAAAAAGAAGGGATGCAACACGAGGACTTCCCAGGAGGTCACCCATCCTAGTACTACTCTCGCCCAAACTCGCTTAACATCGGAGTTCTGATGGGATCCGGCGCATGTGAGTTGGTATGATCGCATCCGTTAGCTTATAACGCCTAAAAGTATATAAGCCACGTTTGAGCCATGCCATATGACCATGGGTTGGCTATCCAACTCCCCCCGCATGAAATGGGATGCCGTCGCATGAAATGGCATGGCCTGTCAGGGCTTGTCGTCGCCACCCCTACCATGTGTCGCGCGCAGGCCTGCCGAACTGCCGGTTCCGATCGGCTGTGGGGCCTACCTTACGATAATTGAACCAAAACAAAAAAAACAAAAAAACTGACAACGTTAAGAACAACCCCGATAATTTCGGCAGTGGGCGTCGAGTCCTGCTGTTTTTTCACTTTCATTCGTTTGCGGTGCCCGGTTAATTGGAGATGAGCTCCACGGGGTGATGTAGGACAGATGGCGTAAGTTATTGGAGAGGAGCTGGACCGACGCGCGTGCAACGGCAAATCGGGCAAACCGCTGATCTGGGCTCCGACCTCAGAATTGGGCCCACGAACCGTCGATTCGAAGGCAACGGCGTCGCGAGTAAAACTCATTGCATTGCCATGAGTCGTGGGCTTTTTCGGGCATCCGACGTCGTTTACTAGCCCGAAATCCAGTTTTTGAAGTTTTTGGTAACTGTGTTATTTTCCTATTTTAATTCCTTCGTTAATCCTAGGCTTTCTAGGAGTATTTAATCATAGTGTGCCCCGATTGTCACGCTGCGCCAAGGGGTTGTGATAAAACAAAGACATCCAGATGAATAAGATGACGGAAAGCAAACGCCCACGACAATTAAAACGTCAACAAGGCAAAAAATGAAGGGATGCAACACGAGGACTTCCCAGGAGGTCACCCATCCTAGTACTACTCTCGCCCAAACTCGCTTAACTTCGGAGTTCTGATGGGATCCGGTGCATGTGAGTTGGTATGATGGCATCCGTTAGCTTATAACGCCTAAAAGTATATAAGCCACGTTTGAGCCATGCCATATGACCATGGGTTGGACATCCAACGCCCCCCGCATGAAATGGGATGCCGTCGCATGAAATAGCATGGCCTGTAGGGCTTGTCGTCGCCACCCCTACCATGTGTCACGCGCAGGCCTGCCGAACTGCCGGTTCCGATCAGCTGTGGGGCCTACCTTACGATAATTGAACCAAAACAAAAAAAACAAAAAAATTGACAACGTTAAGAACAACCCCAATAATTTCGGCAGTGGGCGTCGAGTCCTGTTGTTTTTTCGCTTTCGTTCGTTTGCGGTTCCCGGTTAATTGGAGACGAGCTCCACGGGGTGATGTAGGACAGATGGCGTAAGTTATTGGAGAGGAGCTGGACCGACGCGCGTGCAACAGAAAATCGGGCAAACCGCTGATCTGGGCTCCGACCTCAGAATTGGGCCCACGAACCGTCGATTCGAAGGCAACGGCGTCGCGAGTAAAACTCATTGCGTTGCCATGATTCGTAGGCCTTTTCGGGCATCCGACGTCGTTTACTAGCCCGAAATCCAATTTTTGAAGTTTTTGGTAACTGTGTTATTTTCCTATTTTAATTCCTTCGTTAATCCTAGGCTTTCTAGGAGTATTTAATCATAGTGTGCCCCGATTGTCACGCTGCGCCAAGGGGTCGTGATAAAACAAAGACATCCAGATGAATAAGATGACGGAAAGCAAACGCCCACGACAATTGAAACGTCAACAAGGCAAAAAAAGAAGGGATGCAACACGAGGACTTCCCAGGAGGTCACCCATCCTAGTACTACTCCCGCCCAAACTCGCTTAACTTCGGAGTTCTGATGGGATCCGGTGCATGTGAGTTGGTATGATCGCATCCGTTAGCTTATAACGCCTAAAAGTATATAAGCCACGTTTGAGCCATGATATATGACCATGGGTTGGCTATCCAATGCCACCCGCATGAAATGGCATGGCCTGTCAGGGCTTGTCGTCGCCACCCCTACCATGTGTCGCGCGCAGGCCTGCCGAACTGCCGGTTCCGATCGGCTGTGGGGCCTACCTTACGATAATTGAACCAAAACAAAAAAAACAAAAAAACTGACAACGTTAAGAACAACCCCAAGAATTTCGGCAGTGGGCGTCGAGTCCTGTTGGTTTTTCCCTTTCGTTCGTTTGCGGTGCCCGGTTAATTGGAGACGAGCTCCACGGGGTGATGTAGGACAGATGGCGTAAGTTATTGGAGAGGAGCTGGATCGACGCGCGTGCAACGGCAACTCGGGCAAACCGCTGATCTGGGCTCCGACCTCAGAATTGGGCCCACGAACCGTCGATTCGAAGGCAACGGCGTCGCGAGTAAAACTCATTGCGCTGCCATGAGTCGTGGGCTTTTTCGGGCATCCGACGTCGTTTACTAGCCCGAAATCCAGTTTTTGAAATTTTTGGTAACTGTGTTATTTTCCTATTTTAATTCCTTCGTTAATCCTAGGCTTTCTAGGAGTATTTAATCATAGTGTGCCCCGATTGTCACGCTGCGCCAAGGGGTCGTGATAAAACAAAGACATCCAGATGAATAAGATGACGGAAAGCAAACGCCCACGACAATTAAAACGCCAACAAGGCAAAAAAAGAAGGGATGCAACACGAGGACTTCCCAGGAGGTCACCCATCCTTAACTTCGGAGTTCTGATGGGATCCGGTGCATGTGAGTTGGTATGATCGCATCCGTTAGCTTATAACGCCTAAAAGTATATAAGCCACGTTTGAGCCATGCCATATGACCATGGGTTGGCTATCCAACGCCCCCCGCATGAAATGGGATGCCGTCGCATGAAATGGCATGGCCTGTCAGGGCTTGTCGTCGCCACCCCTACCATGTGTCGCGCGCAGGCCTGCCGAACTGCCGGTTCCGATCGGCTGTGGGGCCTACCTTACGATAATTGAACCAAAACAAAAAAAAAAAAAAACTGACAACGTTAAGAATAACCCCAATAATTTCGGCAGTGGGCGTCGAGTCCTGTTGTTTTTTCGCTTTCGTTCGTTTGCGGTGCCCGGTTAATTGGAGACGACCTCCACGGGGTGATGTAGGACAGATGGCGTAAGTTATTGGAGAGGAGCTGGACCGACGCGCGTGCAACGGCAAATCGGGCAAACCGCTGATCTGGGCTCCGACCTCAGAATTGGGCCCACGAACCGTCGATTCGAAGGCAACGGCGTTGCGAGTAAAACTCATTGCGTCGCCTGTTTTTGAAGTTTTTGGTAACTGTGTTATTTTCCTATTTTAATTCCTTCGTTAATCCTAGGCTTTCTAGGAGTATTTAATCATAGTGTGCCCCGATTGTCACGCTGCGCCAAGGGGTCGTGATAAAACAAAGACATCCAGATGAATAAGATGACGGAAAGCAAACGCCCACGACAATTGAAACGTCAACAAGGCAAAAAAAGAAGAGATGCAACACGAGGACTTCCCAGGAGGTCACCCATCCTAGTTCTACTCTCGCCCAAACTCGCTTAACTTTGGAGTTCTGATGGGATCCGGTGCAGGTGAGTTGGTATGATCGCATCCGTTAGCTTATAACGCCTAAAAGTATATAAGCCACGTTTGAGCCATGCCATATGACCATGGGTTGGCTATCCAACGCCCCCCGCATGAAATGGGATGCCGTCGCATGAAATGGCATGGCCTGTCAGGGCTTGTCGTCGCCACCCCTACCATGTGTCGCGCGCAGGCCTGCCGAACTGCCGTTTCCGATCGGCTGTGGGGCCTACCTTACGATAATTGAACCAAAACAAAAAAAACAAAAAAACTGACAACGTTAAGAACAACCCCAATAATTTCGGCAGTGGGCGTCGAGCCCTGTTGTTTTTTCGCTTTCGTTCGTTTGCGGTGCCCGGTTAATTGGAGACGAGCTCCACGGGGTGATGTAGGACAGATGGCGTAAGTTATTGGAGAGGAGCTGGACCGACGCGCGTGCAACAGAAAATCGGGCAAACCGCTGATCTGGGCTCCGACCTCAGAATTGGGCCCACGAACCGTCGATTCGAAGGCAACGGCGTCGCGAGTAAAACTCATTGCGTTGCCATGATTCGTAGGCCTTTTCGGGCATCCGACGTCGTTTACTAGCCCGAAATCCAATTTTTGAAGTTTTTGGTAACTGTGTTATTTTCCTATTTTAATTCCTTCGTTAATCCTAGGCTTTCTAGGAGTATTTAATCATAGTGTGCCCCGATTGTCACGCTGCGCCAAGGGGTCGTGATAAAACAAAGACATCCAGATGAATAAGATGACGGAAAGCAAACGCCCACGACAATTGAAACGTCAACAAGGCAAAAAAAGAAGGGATGCAACACGAGGACTTCCCAGGAGGTCACCCATCCTAGTACTACTCCCGCCCAAACTCGCTTAACTTCGGAGTTCTGATGGGATCCGGTGCATGTGAGTTGGTATGATCGCATCCGTTAGCTTATAACGCCTAAAAGTATATAAGCCACGTTTGAGCCATGATATATGACCATGGGTTGGCTATCCAATGCCACCCGCATGAAATGGCATGGCCTGTCAGGGCTTGTCGTCGCCACCCCTACCATGTGTCGCGCGCAGGCCTGCCGAACTGCCGGTTCCGATCGGCTGTGGGGCCTACCTTACGATAATTGAACCAAAACAAAAAAAACAAAAAAACTGACAACGTTAAGAACAACCCCAATAATTTCGGCAGTGGGCATCGAGTCCTGCTGTTTTTTCGCTTTCGTTCGTTTGCGGTGCCCGGTTAATTGGAGACGAGCTCCACGGGGTGATGTAGGACAGATGGCGTAAGTTATTGGAGAGGAGCTGGACCGACGCGCGTGCAACAGAAAATCGGGCAAACCGCTGATCTGGGCTCCGACCTCAGAATTGGGCCCACGAACCGTCGATTCGAAGGCAACGGCGTCGCGAGTAAAACTCATTGCGTTGCCATGATTCGTAGGCCTTTTCGGGCATCCGACGTCGTTTACTAGCCCGAAATCCAATTTTTGAAGTTTTTGGTAACTGTGTTATTTTCCTATTTTAATTCCTTCGTTAATCCTAGGCTTTCTAGGAGTATTTAATCATAGTGTGCCCCGATTGTCACGCTGCGCCAAGGGGTCGTGATAAAACAAAGACATCCAGATGAATAAGATGACGGAAAGCAAACGCCTACGACAATTGAAACGTCAACAAGGCAAAAAAAGAAGGGATGCAACACGAGGACTTCCCAGGAGGTCACCCATCCTAGTACTACTCCCGCCCAAACTCGCTTAACTTCGGAGTTCTGATGGGATCCGGTGCATGTGAGTTGGTATGATCGCATCCGTTAGCTTATAACGCCTAAAAGTATATAAGCCACGTTTGAGCCATGATATATGACCATGGGTTGGCTATCCAATGCCACCCGCATGAAATGGCATGGCCTGTCAGGGCTTGTCGTCGCCACCCCTACCATGTGTCGCGCGCAGGCCTGCCGAACTGCCGGTTCCGATCGGCTGTGGGGCCTACCTTACGATAATTGAACCAAAACAAAAAAAACAAAAAAACTGACAACGTTAAGAACAACCCCAAGAATTTCGGCAGTGGGCGTCGAGTCCTGTTGGTTTTTCCCTTTCGTTCGTTTGCGGTGCCCGGTTAATTGGAGACGAGCTCCACGGGGTGATGTAGGACAGATGGCGTAAGTTATTGGAGAGGAGCTGGATCGACGCGCGTGCAACGGCAACTCGGGCAAACCGCTGATCTGGGCTCCGACCTCAGAATTGGGCCCACGAACCGTCGATTCGAAGGCAACGGCGTCGCGAGTAAAACTCATTGCGCTGCCATGAGTCGTGGGCTTTTTCGGGCATCCGACGTCGTTTACTAGCCCGAAATCCAGTTTTTGAAATTTTTGGTAACTGTGTTATTTTCCTATTTTAATTCCTTCGTTAATCCTAGGCTTTCTAGGAGTATTTAATCATAGTGTGCCCCGATTGTCACGCTGCGCCAAGGGGTCGTGATAAAACAAAGACATCCAGATGAATAAGATGACGGAAAGCAAACGCCCACGACAATTAAAACGCCAACAAGGCAAAAAAAGAAGGGATGCAACACGAGGACTTCCCAGGAGGTCACCCATCCTAGTACTACTCCCGCCCAAACTCGCTTAACTTCGGAGTTCTGATGGGATCCGGTGCATGTGAGTTGGTATGATCGCATCCGTTAGCTTATAACGCCTAAAAGTATATAAGCCACGTTTGAGCCATGATATATGACCATGGGTTGGCTATCCAATGCCACCCGCATGAAATGGCATGGCCTGTCAGGGCTTGTCGTCGCCACCCCTACCATGTGTCGCGCGCAGGCCTGCCGAACTGCCGGTTCCGATCGGCTGTGGGGCCTACCTTACGATAATTGAACCAAAACAAAAAAAACAAAAAAACTGACAACGTTAAGAACAACCCCAAGAATTTCGGCAGTGGGCGTCGAGTCCTGTTGGTTTTTCCCTTTCGTTCGTTTGCGGTGCCCGGTTAATTGGAGACGAGCTCCACGGGGTGATGTAGGACAGATGGCGTAAGTTATTGGAGAGGAGCTGGATCGACGCGCGTGCAACGGCAACTCGGGCAAACCGCTGATCTGGGCTCCGACCTCAGAATTGGGCCCACGAACCGTCGATTCGAAGGCAACGGCGTCGCGAGTAAAACTCATTGCGCTGCCATGAGTCGTGGGCTTTTTCGGGCATCCGACGTCGTTTACTAGCCCGAAATCCAGTTTTTGAAATTTTTGGTAACTGTGTTATTTTCCTATTTTAATTCCTTCGTTAATCCTAGGCTTTCTAGGAGTATTTAATCATAGTGTGCCCCGATTGTCACGCTGCGCCAAGGGGTCGTGATAAAACAAAGACATCCAGATGAATAAGATGACGGAAAGCAAACGCCCACGACAATTAAAACGCCAACAAGGCAAAAAAAGAAGGGATGCAACACGAGGACTTCCCAGGAGGTCACCCATCCTTAACTTCGGAGTTCTGATGGGATCCGGTGCATGTGAGTTGGTATGATCGCATCCGTTAGCTTATAACGCCTAAAAGTATATAAGCCACGTTTGAGCCATGCCATATGACCATGGGTTGGCTATCCAACGCCCCCCGCATGAAATGGGATGCCGTCGCATGAAATGGCATGGCCTGTCAGGGCTTGTCGTCGCCACCCCTACCATGTGTCGCGCGCAGGCCTGCCGAACTGCCGGTTCCGATCGGCTGTGGGGCCTACCTTACGATAATTGAACCAAAACAAAAAAAAAAAAAAACTGACAACGTTAAGAATAACCCCAATAATTTCGGCAGTGGGCGTCGAGTCCTGTTGTTTTTTCGCTTTCGTTCGTTTGCGGTGCCCGGTTAATTGGAGACGACCTCCACGGGGTGATGTAGGACAGATGGCGTAAGTTATTGGAGAGGAGCTGGACCGACGCGCGTGCAACGGCAAATCGGGCAAACCGCTGATCTGGGCTCCGACCTCAGAATTGGGCCCACGAACCGTCGATTCGAAGGCAACGGCGTTGCGAGTAAAACTCATTGCGTCGCCTGTTTTTGAAGTTTTTGGTAACTGTGTTATTTTCCTATTTTAATTCCTTCGTTAATCCTAGGCTTTCTAGGAGTATTTAATCATAGTGTGCCCCGATTGTCACGCTGCGCCAAGGGGTCGTGATAAAACAAAGACATCCAGATGAATAAGATGACGGAAAGCAAACGCCCACGACAATTGAAACGTCAACAAGGCAAAAAAAGAAGAGATGCAACACGAGGACTTCCCAGGAGGTCACCCATCCTAGTTCTACTCTCGCCCAAACTCGCTTAACTTTGGAGTTCTGATGGGATCCGGTGCAGGTGAGTTGGTATGATCGCATCCGTTAGCTTATAACGCCTAAAAGTATATAAGCCACGTTTGAGCCATGCCATATGACCATGGGTTGGCTATCCAACGCCCCCCGCATGAAATGGGATGCCGTCGCATGAAATGGCATGGCCTGTCAGGGCTTGTCGTCGCCACCCCTACCATGTGTCGCGCGCAGGCCTGCCGAACTGCCGTTTCCGATCGGCTGTGGGGCCTACCTTACGATAATTGAACCAAAACAAAAAAAACAAAAAAACTGACAACGTTAAGAACAACCCCAATAATTTCGGCAGTGGGCGTCGAGCCCTGTTGTTTTTTCGCTTTCGTTCGTTTGCGGTGCCCGGTTAATTGGAGACGAGCTCCACGGGGTGATGTAGGACAGATGGCGTAAGTTATTGGAGAGGAGCTGGACCGACGCGCGTGCAACAGAAAATCGGGCAAACCGCTGATCTGGGCTCCGACCTCAGAATTGGGCCCACGAACCGTCGATTCGAAGGCAACGGCGTCGCGAGTAAAACTCATTGCGTTGCCATGATTCGTAGGCCTTTTCGGGCATCCGACGTCGTTTACTAGCCCGAAATCCAATTTTTGAAGTTTTTGGTAACTGTGTTATTTTCCTATTTTAATTCCTTCGTTAATCCTAGGCTTTCTAGGAGTATTTAATCATAGTGTGCCCCGATTGTCACGCTGCGCCAAGGGGTCGTGATAAAACAAAGACATCCAGATGAATAAGATGACGGAAAGCAAACGCCCACGACAATTGAAACGTCAACAAGGCAAAAAAAGAAGGGATGCAACACGAGGACTTCCCAGGAGGTCACCCATCCTAGTACTACTCCCGCCCAAACTCGCTTAACTTCGGAGTTCTGATGGGATCCGGTGCATGTGAGTTGGTATGATCGCATCCGTTAGCTTATAACGCCTAAAAGTATATAAGCCACGTTTGAGCCATGATATATGACCATGGGTTGGCTATCCAATGCCACCCGCATGAAATGGCATGGCCTGTCAGGGCTTGTCGTCGCCACCCCTACCATGTGTCGCGCGCAGGCCTGCCGAACTGCCGGTTCCGATCGGCTGTGGGGCCTACCTTACGATAATTGAACCAAAACAAAAAAAACAAAAAAACTGACAACGTTAAGAACAACCCCAAGAATTTCGGCAGTGGGCGTCGAGTCCTGTTGGTTTTTCCCTTTCGTTCGTTTGCGGTGCCCGGTTAATTGGAGACGAGCTCCACGGGGTGATGTAGGACAGATGGCGTAAGTTATTGGAGAGGAGCTGGATCGACGCGCGTGCAACGGCAACTCGGGCAAACCGCTGATCTGGGCTCCGACCTCAGAATTGGGCCCACGAACCGTCGATTCGAAGGCAACGGCGTCGCGAGTAAAACTCATTGCGCTGCCATGAGTCGTGGGCTTTTTCGGGCATCCGACGTCGTTTACTAGCCCGAAATCCAGTTTTTGAAATTTTTGGTAACTGTGTTATTTTCCTATTTTAATTCCTTCGTTAATCCTAGGCTTTCTAGGAGTATTTAATCATAGTGTGCCCCGATTGTCACGCTGCGCCAAGGGGTCGTGATAAAACAAAGACATCCAGATGAATAAGATGACGGAAAGCAAACGCCCACGACAATTAAAACGCCAACAAGGCAAAAAAAGAAGGGATGCAACACGAGGACTTCCCAGGAGGTCACCCATCCTTAACTTCGGAGTTCTGATGGGATCCGGTGCATGTGAGTTGGTATGATCGCATCCGTTAGCTTATAACGCCTAAAAGTATATAAGCCACGTTTGAGCCATGCCATATGACCATGGGTTGGCTATCCAACGCCCCCCGCATGAAATGGGATGCCGTCGCATGAAATGGCATGGCCTGTCAGGGCTTGTCGTCGCCACCCCTACCATGTGTCGCGCGCAGGCCTGCCGAACTGCCGGTTCCGATCGGCTGTGGGGCCTACCTTACGATAATTGAACCAAAACAAAAAAAAAAAAAAACTGACAACGTTAAGAATAACCCCAATAATTTCGGCAGTGGGCGTCGAGTCCTGTTGTTTTTTCGCTTTCGTTCGTTTGCGGTGCCCGGTTAATTGGAGACGACCTCCACGGGGTGATGTAGGACAGATGGCGTAAGTTATTGGAGAGGAGCTGGACCGACGCGCGTGCAACGGCAAATCGGGCAAACCGCTGATCTGGGCTCCGACCTCAGAATTGGGCCCACGAACCGTCGATTCGAAGGCAACGGCGTTGCGAGTAAAACTCATTGCGTCGCCTGTTTTTGAAGTTTTTGGTAACTGTGTTATTTTCCTATTTTAATTCCTTCGTTAATCCTAGGCTTTCTAGGAGTATTTAATCATAGTGTGCCCCGATTGTCACGCTGCGCCAAGGGGTCGTGATAAAACAAAGACATCCAGATGAATAAGATGACGGAAAGCAAACGCCCACGACAATTGAAACGTCAACAAGGCAAAAAAAGAAGAGATGCAACACGAGGACTTCCCAGGAGGTCACCCATCCTAGTTCTACTCTCGCCCAAACTCGCTTAACTTTGGAGTTCTGATGGGATCCGGTGCAGGTGAGTTGGTATGATCGCATCCGTTAGCTTATAACGCCTAAAAGTATATAAGCCACGTTTGAGCCATGCCATATGACCATGGGTTGGCTATCCAACGCCCCCCGCATGAAATGGGATGCCGTCGCATGAAATGGCATGGCCTGTCAGGGCTTGTCGTCGCCACCCCTACCATGTGTCGCGCGCAGGCCTGCCGAACTGCCGTTTCCGATCGGCTGTGGGGCCTACCTTACGATAATTGAACCAAAACAAAAAAAACAAAAAAACTGACAACGTTAAGAACAACCCCAATAATTTCGGCAGTGGGCGTCGAGCCCTGTTGTTTTTTCGCTTTCGTTCGTTTGCGGTGCCCGGTTAATTGGAGACGAGCTCCACGGGGTGATGTAGGACAGATGGCGTAAGTTATTGGAGAGGAGCTGGACCGACGCGCGTGCAACGGCAAATCGGGCAAACCGCTGATCTGGGCTCCGACCTCAGAATTGGGCCCACGAACCGTCGATTCGAAGGCAACGGCGTCGCGAGTAAAACTCATTGCATTGCCATGAGTCGTGGGCTTTTTCGGGCATCCGACGTCGTTTACTAGCCCGAAATCCAGTTTTTGAAATTTTTGGTAACTGTGTTATTTTCCTATTTTAATTCCTTCGTTAATCCTAGGCTTTCTAGGAGTATTTAATCATAGTGTGCCCCGATTGTCACGCTGCGCCAAGGGGTCGTGATAAAACAAAGACATCCAGATGAATAAGATGACGGAAAGCAAACGCCCACGACAATTGAAACGTCAACAAGACAAAAAAAGAAGGGATGCAACACGAGGACTTCCCAGGAGGTCACCCATCCTAGTACTACTCTCCCCCAAACTCGCTTAACTTCGGAGTTCTGATGGGATCCGGTGCATGTGAGTTGGTATGATCGCATCCGTTAGCTTATAACGCCTAAAAGTATATAAGCCACGTTTGAGCCATGCCATATGACCATGTGTTGGCTATCCAACGCCCCCCGCACGAAATGGGATGCCGTCGCATGAAATGGCATGGCCTGTCAGGGCTTGTCGTCGCCACCCCTACCATGTGTCGGGCGCAGGCCTGCCGAACTGCCGGTTCCGATCGGCTGTGGGGCCTACCTTAAGATAATTGAACCAAAACAAAAAAAACAAAAAAACTGACAACGTTAAGAACAACCCCAATAATTTCGGCAGTGGGCGTCGAGTCCTGTTGTTTTTTCGCTTTCGTTAGTTTGCGGTGCCCGGTTAATTGGAGACGAGCTCCACGGGGTGATGTAGGACAGATGGCGTAAGTTATTGGAGAGGAGCTGGACCGACGCGCGTGCAACGGCAAATCGGGCAAACCGCTGATCTGGGCTCCGACCTCAGAATTGGGCCCACGAACCGTCGATTCGAAGGCAACGGCGTCGCGAGTAAAACTCATTGCGTCGCCATGAGTAGTGGGCTTTTTCGGGCATCCGACGTCGTTTACTAGCCCGAAATCCAGTTTTTGAAGTTTTTGGTAACTGTGTTATTTTCCTATTTTAATTCCTTCGTTAATCCTAGGCTTTCTAGGAGTATTTAATCATAGTGTGCCCCGATTGTCACGCTGCGCCAAGGGGTCGTGATAAAACAAAGACATCCAGATGAATAAGATGACGGAAAGCAAACGCCCACGACAATTGAAACGTCAACAAGGCAAAAAAAGAAGGGATGCAACACGAGGACTTCCCAGGAGGTCACCCATGCTAGTACTCCTCTCGCCCAAACTCGCTTAACTTCGGAGTTCTGATGGGATCCGGTGCATGTGAGTTGGTATGATCGCATCCGTTAGCTTATAACGCCTAAAAGTATATAAGCCACGTTTGAGCCATGCCATATGACCATGGGTTGGCTATCCAACGCCCCCCGCATTAAATGGGATGCCGTCGAATGAAATGGCATGGCCTGTCAGGACTTGTCGTCGCCACCCCTACCATGTGTCGCGCGCAGGCCTGCCGAACTGCCGGTTCCGATCGGCTGTGGGGCCTACCTTACGATAATTGAACCAAAACAAAAAAAACAAAAAAACTGACAACGTTAAGAACAACCCCAATAATTTCGGCAGTGGGCGTCGAGTCCTGTTGTTTTTTCGCTTTCGTTCGTTTGCGGTGCCCGGTTAATTGGAGACGAGCTCCACGGGGTGATGTAGGACAGATGGCGTAAGTTATTGGAGAGGAGCTGGACCGACGCGCGTGCAACGGCAAATCGGGCAAACCGCTGATCTGGGCTCCGACCTCAGAATTGGGCCCACGAACCGTCGATTCGAAGGCAACGGCGTTGCGAGTAAAACTCATTGCGTCGCCTGTTTTTGAGGTTTTTGGTAACTGTGTTATTTTCCTATTTTAATTCCTTCGTTAATCCTAGGCTTTCTAGGAGTATTTAATCATAGTGTGCCCCGATTGTCACGCTGCGCCAAGGGGTCGTGATAAAACAAAGACATCCAGATGAATAAGATGACGGAAAGCAAACGCCCACGACAATTGAAACGTCAACAAGGCAAAAAAAGAAGGGATGCAACACGAGGACTTCCCAGGAGGTCACCCATCCTAGTTCTACTCTCGCCCAAACTCGCTTAACTTTGGAGTTCTGATGGGATCCGGTGCAGGTGAGTTGGTATCATCGCATCCGTTAGCTTATAACGCCTAAAAGTATATAAGCCACGTTTGAGCCATGCCATATGACCATGGGTTGGCTATCCAACGCCCCCCGCATGAAATGGGATGCCGTCGCATGAAATGGCATGGCCTGTCAGGGCTTGTCGTCGCCACCCCTACCATGTGTCGCGCGCAGGCCTGCCGAACTGCCGTTTCCGATCGGCTGTGGGGCCTACCTTACGATAATTGAACCAAAACAAAAAAAACAAAAAAACTGACAACGTTAAGAACAACCCCAATAAATTCGGCAGTGGGCGTCGAGTCCTGTTGTTTTTTCGCTTTCGTTCGTTTGCGGTGCCCGGTTAATTGGAGACGAGCTCCACG
The DNA here is from genome assembly GCF_965620075.1 of Prunus avium. NCBI lineage: Eukaryota > Viridiplantae > Streptophyta > Magnoliopsida > Rosales > Rosaceae > Prunus > Prunus avium. Next base: position 10,848,963 of record NC_142291.1, read on the forward strand.
GGGTGATGTAGGACAGATGGCGTAAGTTATTGGAGAGGAGCTGGACCGACGCGCGTGCAACGGCAAATCGGGCAAACAGCTGATCTGGGCTCCGACCTCATAATTGGGCCCACGAACCGTCGATTCGAAGGCAACGGCGTCGCGAGTAAAACTCATTGCGCTGCCATGAGTCGTGGGCTTTTTCGGGCATCCGACGTCGTTTACTATCCTGAAATCCAGTTTTTGAAGTTTTTGGTAACTGTGTTATTTTCCTATTTTAATTCCTTCGTTAATCCTAGGCTTTCTAGGAGTATTTAATCATAGTGTGCCCCGATTGTCACGCTGCGCCAAGGGGTCGTGATAAAACAAAGACATCCAGATGAATAAGATGACGGAAAGCAAACGCCCACGATAATTGAAACGTCAACAAGGCAAAAAAAGAAGGGATGCAACACGAGGACTTCCCAGGAGGTCACCCATCCTAGTACTACTCTCTCCCAAACTGGCTTAACTTCGGAGTTCTGATGGGATCCGGTGCATGTGAGTTGGTATGATCGCATCCGTTAGCTTATAACGCCTAAAAGTATATAAGCCTCGTTTGAGCCATGCCATATGACCATGGGTTGGCTATCCAACGCCCCCCGCATGAAATGGGATGCCGTCGCATGAAATGGCATGGCCTGTCAGGGCTTGTCGTCGCCACCCCTACCATGTGTCGCGCGCAGGCCTGCCGAACTGCCGGTTCCGATCGGCTGTGGGGCCTACCTTAAGATAACTGAACCAAAACAAAAAAAACAAAAAAACTGACAACGTTAAGAACAACCCCAATAATTTCGGCAGTGGGCGTCGAGTCCTGTTGTTTTTTCGCTTTCGTTCGTTTGCGGTGCCCGGCTAATTGGAGACGAGCTCCACGGGGTGATGCAGGACAGATGGCGTAAGTTATTGGAGAGGAGCTGGACCGACGCGTGTGCAACGGCAAATCGGGCAAACCGCTGATCTGGGCTCCGACCTCAGAATTGGGCCCACGAGCCGTCGAATTGAAGGCACCGGCGTCGCGAGTAAAACTCATTGCGTTACCATGAGTCGTGGGCTTTTTCGGGCATCCGACGTCGTTTACTAGCCTGAAATCCAGTTTTTGAAGTTTTTGGTAACTGTGTTATTTTCCTATTTTAATTCTTTCGTTAATCCTAGGCTTTCTAGGAGTATTTAATCATAGTGTGCCCCGATTGTCATGCTGCGCCAAGGGGTCGTGACAAAACAAAGACATGCAGATGAATAAGATGACGGAAAGCAAACGCCCACGACAATTGAAACGTCAACAAGGCAAAAAAAGAAGGGATGCAACACGAGGACTTCCCAGGAGGTCACCCATCCTAGTACTACACTCGCCCAAACTCGCATGACTTCGGAGTTCTGATGGGATCCGGTGCATGTGAGTTGGTATGATTACATCCGTTAGTTTATAACGCCTAAAAGTATATAAGCCACGTTTGAGCATTGCCATATGAGCATGGGTTGGCTATCCATAGCCCCCTCGCATGAAATGGCATGGCCTGTCAGGCCTTGTCGTCGCCACCCCTACCATGTGTCGCGCGCAGGCCTGCCGAACTGCCGGTTCCGATCGGCTGTGGGGCCTACCTTACGATAATTGAACCAAAAACAAAAAACAAAAGAACTGACAACGTTAAGAACAACCCCAATAATTTCGGCAGTGGGCGTCGAGTCCTGTTGTTTTTTCGCTTTCGTTCGTTTGCAGTGCCCGGTTAATTGGAGACGAGCTCCACGGGGTGATGCAGGACAGATGGCGTAAGTTATTGGAGAGGAGCTGGACCGACGCGCGTGCAACGGCAAATCGGGTAAACCGCTGATCTGGGCTCCGACCTCATAATTGGGCCCACGAACCGTCGATTCGAAGGCACCGGCGTCGCGAGTAAAACTCATTGCGTTGCCATGAGTCGTGGACTTTTTCGGGCATCCGACGTCGTTTACTAGCCCGAAATCCAGTTTTTCAAGTTTTTGGTAACTGTGTTATTTTCCTATTTTAATTCCTTCGTTAATCCTAGGCTTTCTAGGAGTATTTAATCATAGTGTGCCCCGATTGTCACGCTGCGCCAAGGGGTCGTGATAAAACAAAGACATCCAGATGAATAAGATGACGGAAAGCAAACGCCCACGATAATTGAAACGTCAACAAGGCAAAAAAAGAAGGGATGCAACACGAGGACTTCCCAGGAGGTCACCCATCCTAGTACTACTCTCGCCCGAACTCGCTTAACTTCGGAGTTCTGATGGGATCCGGTGCATGTGAGTTGGTATGATCGCATCCGTTAGCTTATAACGCCTAAAAGTATATAAGCCACGTTTGAGCCATGCCATATGACCAAGGGTTGGCTATCCAACGCCCCCCGCAAGAAATGGGATACTGTCGCATGAAATGGCATGGCCTGTCCGGGCTTGTCGTCGCCACCCCTACTATGTGTCGCGCGCAGGCCTGCCGAACTGCCGGTTCCAATCGTCTGTGGGGCCTACCTTAAGATAATTGAACCAAAACAAAAAAAACAAAAAAACTGACAACGTTAAGAACAACCCCAATAATTTCGGCAGTGGGCGTCGAGTCCTGTTGTTTTTTCGCTTTCGTTCGTTTGCGTTGCCCGGTTAATTGGAGACGAGCTCCACGGGGTGATGTAGGACAGATGGCGTAAGTTATTGGAGAGGAGCTGGACCGACGCGCGTGCAACGGCAAATCGGGCAAACCGCTGATCTGGGCTCCGACCTCAGAATTGGGCCCACGAACCGTCGATTCGAAGGCAACGGCGTCGCGAGTAAAACTCATTGCGCTGCGATGAGTCGTGGGCTTTTTCGGGCATCCGATGTCGTTTACTAGCCCGAAATCCAGTTTTTGAAGTTTTTGGTAACTGTGTTATTTTCCTATTTTAATTCCTTCGTTAATCCTAGGCTTTCTAGGAGTATTTAATCATAGTGTGCCCCAATTGTCACGCCGCGCCAAGGGGTCGTGATAAAACAAAGACATCCAGATGAATAAGATGACGGAAAGCAAACGCCCACGATAATTGAAACGTCAACAAGGCAAAAAAAGAAGGGATACAACACGAGGACTTCCCAGGAGGTCACCCATCCTAGTACTACTCTCGCCCAAACTCGCTTGACTTCGGAGTTCTGATGGGATCCGGTGCATGTGAGTTGGTATGATCGCATCCGTTAGCTTATAACGCCTAAAAGTATATAAGCCACGTTTGAGCCATGCCATATGACCATGGGTTGGCTATCCAACGCCCCCCGCATGAAATGGGATGCCGTCGCATGAAATGGCATGGCCTGTCAGGGCTTGTCGTCGCCACCCCTACCATGTGTCGCGCGCAGGCCTGCCGAACTGCCGGTTCCGATCGGCTGTGGGGCCTACCTTAAGATAACTGAACCAAAACAAAAAAAACAAAAAAACTGACAACGTTAAGAACAACCCCAATAATTTCGGCAGTGGGCGACGAGTCCTGTTCTTTTTTCGCTTTCGTTCGTTTGCGGTGCCCGGTTAATTGGAGACGAGCTCCACGGGGTGATGTAGGACAGATGGCGTAAGTTATTGGAGAGGAGCTGGACCGACGCGCGTGTAACGGCAAATCGGGCAAACTGCTGATCTGGGCTCCGACCTCAGAATTGGGCCCACGAACCGTCGAATTGAAGGCACCGGCGTCGCGAGTAAAACTCATTGCGTTACCATGTGTCGTGGGCTTTTTCGGGCATCCGACGTCGTTTACTAGCCTGAAATCCAGTTTTTGAAGTTTTTGGTAACTGTGTTATTTTCCTATTTTAATTCTTTCGTTAATCCTAGGCTTTCTAGGAGTATTTAATCATAGTGTGCACCGATTGTCACGCTGCGCCAAGGGGTCGTGATAAAACAAAGACATCCAGATGAATAAGATGACGGAAAGCAAACGCCCACGACAATTGAAACGTCAACAAGGCAAAAAAAGAAGGGATGCAACACGAGGACTTCCCAGGAGGTCACCCATCCTAGTACTACACTCACCCAAACTCGCATAACTTCGGAGTTCTGATGGGATCCGGTGCATGTGAGTTGGTATGATTGCATCCGTTAGCTTATAACGCCTAAAAGTATATAAGCCACGTTTGAGCATTGCCATATGACCATGGGTTGGCTATCCAACGCCCCCTCGCATGAAATGGCATGGCCTGTCAGGCCTTGTCGTCGCCACCCCTACCATGTGTCGCGCGCAGGCCTGCCGAACTGCCGGTTCCGATCGGTTGTGGGGCCTACCTTACGATAATTGAACCAAAAACAAAAAACAAAAGAACTGACAACGTTAAGAACAACCCCAATAATTTCGGCAGTGGGCGTCGAGTCCTGTTGTTTTTTCGCTTTTGTTCGTTTGCAGTGCCCGGTTAATTGGAGACGAGCTCCACGGGGTGATGCAGGACAGATGGCGTAAGTTATTGGAGAGGAGCTGGACCGACGCGCGTGCAACGGCAAATCGGGTAAACCGCTGATCTGGGCTCCGACCTCATAATTGGGCCCACGAACCGTGGATTCGAAGGCGCCGGCGTCGCGAGTAAAACTCATTGCGTTGCCATGAGTCGTGGGCTTTTTCGGGCATCCGACGTCGTTTACTAGCCCGAAATCCAGTTTTTGAAGTTTTTGGTAACTGTGTTATTTTCCTATTTTAATTCCTTCGTTAATCCTAGGCTTTCTAGGAGTATTTAATCATAGTGTGCCCCGATTGTCACGCTGTGCCACGGGGTCGTGATAAAATAATGACATCCAGATGAATAAGATGACGGAAAGCAAACGCCCACGACAATTGAAACGTCAACAAGGCAAAAAAAGAAGGGATGCAACACGAGGACTTCCCAGGAGGTCACCCATCCTAATACTACTCTAGCCCAAGCTCGCTTAACGTCGGAGTTCTGATGGGATCCGGTGCATGTGAGTTGGTATGATCGCATCCGAGAGCTTATAACTCCTAAAAGTATATAAGCCACGTTTGAGCCATGCCATATGACCATGGGTTGGCTATCCAACGCCCCCCGCATGAAATGGCATGGCCTGTCAGGCCTTGTCGTCGCCACCCCTACCATGTGTCGCACGCAGGCCTGCCGAACTGCCGGTTCCGATCGGCTGTGGGGCCTACCTTACGATAATTGAACCAAAAAAAAAGAAAAAAAAACTGACAACGTTAAGAACAACCCCAATAATTTCGGAAGTGGGCGTAGAGTCCTGTGGTTTTTTCGCTTTCATTCCTTTGCGGTGCCTGGTTAATTGCAGACGAGCCCCACGGGGTGATGCAGGACAGATGGCGTAAGTTATTGGAGTGGAGCTAGACCGACGCGTGCGCAACGGCAAATCGGGCAAACCGCTAATCTGGGCTCCGACCTCAGAATTAGGCCCACGAACCGTCGATTTGAAGGCACCGGCGTCGCGAGTAAAACTCATTGCGTTACCATGTGTCGTGGGCTTTTTCGGGCATCCGACGTCGTTTACTAGCCCGAAATCCAGTTTTTGAAGTTTTTGGTAACTGTGTTATTTTCCTATTTTAATTCCTTCGTTAATCCTAGGCTTTCTAGGAGTATTTAATCATAGTGTGCCCCGATTGTCACGCTGCGCCAAGGGGTCGTGATAAAACAAAGACATCCAGATGAATAAGATGACGGAAAGCAAACGCCCACGACAATTGAAACGTCAACAAGGCAAAAAAAGAAGGGATGCAACATGAGGACTTCCCAGGAGGTCACCCATCCTAGTACTACTCTCGCCCAAACTCGCACAACTTCGGAGTTCTGATGGGATCCGGTGCATGTGAGTTGGTATGATTGCATCCGTTAGCTTATAACGCCTAAAAGTATATAAGCCACGTTTGAGCATTGCCATATGACCATGGGTTGGCTATCCATTGCCCCCCGCATGAAATGGGATGTCGTCGCATGAAATGGCATGGCCTGTCAGGCCTTGTCATCGCCACCCCTACCATGTGTCGCACGCAGGCCTGCCGAACTGCCGGTTCCGATCAGCTGTGGGGCCTACCTTACGATAATTGAACCAAAAAAAAAAAAAACAAAAAAATTGACAACGTTAAGAACAACCCCAATAATTTCGGCAGTGGGCGTCGAGTCCTGTTGTTTTTTCGCTTTCGTTCGTTTGCGGTGCCCGTTAATTGGAGACGAGCTCCACGGGTTGATGTACGACAGATGGCGTAAGTTATTGGAGAGGAGCTGGACCGACGCGCGTGCAACGGCAAATCGGGCAAACTGCTGATCTGGGCTCCGACCTCAGAATTGGGCCCACGAACCGTCGATTCGAAGGCACCGGCGTCGTGAGTAAAACTCAGTGCGTTGCCATGAGTCGTGGGCTTTTTTGGGCATTCGACGTCGTTTACTAGCCCGAAATCCAGTTTTTGAAGTTTTTGGTAACTTTGTTATTTTCCTATTTTAATTCCTTCGTTAATCCTAGGCTTTCTAGGAGTATTTAACCATAGTGTGCTCCGACTGTCACGCTGCGCCACGGGGTCGTGGAAATACAAAGACATCCAGATGAATAAGATGACGGAAAGCAAACGCCCACGACAATTGAAACGTCAACAAGGCAAAAAAAGAAGGGATGCAACACGAGGACTTCCCAGGAGGTCACCCATCCTAGTACTGCTCTCGCCCAAACTCGCTTAACTTCGGAGTTCTGATGGGATCCGGTGCATGTGAGTTGGTATGATCGCATCCGTTAGCTTATAACGCCTAAAAGTATAGAAGCCACGTTTGAGCCATGCCATATGACCATGGGTTGGCTATCCAACGCCCCCTCGCATGAAATGGCATGGCCTGTCATGCCTTGTCGTCGCCATCCCTACCTTTTATCGCGCGCAGGCCTGCCGAACCGCGGGTTCCGATCAGCTGTGGGGCCTACCTGACGATAATTCAACCCAAAAAAAAAAAACAAAAAAACTGACAACGTTAAGAACAACCCCAATAATTTCGGCAGTTGGCGTTGTGTCCTTTTGTTTTTTCGGTTTCGTTCGTTTGCGGTGCCCGGTTAATTCGAGACGAGCTCCACGGGGTGATGTAGGACAGATGGCGTAAGTTATTGGAGAGGAGCTGGACCGACGCGCGTGCAACGGCAAATCGGGCAAACCGCTGATATGGGCTCCGACCTCAGAATTGGGCCCACGAACCTTCGATTCGAAGGCAACGGCGTCGCGAGTAAAACTCATTGCGATGCCATGAGTCGTGGGCTTTTTCGGGCATCCGACGTCGTTTACTAGCCCGAAATCCAGTTTTTGAAGTTTTTGGTAACTGTGTTATTTTCCTATTTTAATTCCTTCGTTAATCCTAGGCTTTCCAGGAGTATTTAATCAAAGTGTGCCTCGATTGTCACGCTGCGCCACGGGGTCGGGGAAAAACAAAGACATCCAGATGAATAAGATGACGGAAAGCAAACGCCCACGACAATTGAAACGTCAACAAGGCAAAAAAAGAAGGGATGCAACACGAGGACTTCCCAGGAGGTCACCCATCCTAGTACTACTCTCGCCCAAACTCCCTTAACTTCGGAGTTCTGATGGGATCCGGTGCATGTGAGTTGGTATGATCGCATCCGTTAGCTTATAACTCCTAAAAGTATATAAGCCACGTTTGAGCCATGCCATATGACCTTGGGTTGGCTATCCAATGCCCCCCCGCATGAAATGGCATGGCCTGTCAGGCCTTGTTGTCGCCATCCCTACCTTTTGTCGCGCGCAGGCCTGCCGGACCGCCGGTTCCGATAAGCTGTGGGGCCTACCTGACGATAATTGAACCCAAAAAAAAATTCAAAAAAACTGACAACGTTAAGAACAACCCCAATAATTTCGGCAGTGGGCGTCGAGTCCTGTTGTTTTTTCGCTATCGTTCCTTTGCGGTGCCCGGTTAATTGGAGACGAGCTCCATGGGGTGATGTAGGACAGATGGCGTGCAACTGTCTGCTGCGCAAATCTCACGGCCTGGGTTTCCTGGCCGAGGAGACGTGCGTTGACACGCGGTTTCCTGCTTTTGGGTGCGGTGCGTTTGTGCGCCGACGTGCCAGCACGGTCTACCGTGCGTCGAGTCGTTGATGAGTATTGGATGGGTGAGTGGTGCACCTATTTGAACTCGTCTTCTAATCAAACGATTGTAGCCGAGAGAGGAACTGGTCTCGGCAGTTAGGTTCACGGCCTGAACTACAAGGCCGTTGAGTGATGGTGTTGGTGGCGGGTTTTGGGGCGGTGCTCCGGCACGCTACTCAAGGAGCGCGCGGTCGTATGATATATGGGGTGAGTGAACGAACGACAAGGATGGTGCTCCGGCGCCTTGAAAGTCAAGGGTCGTATGATATATTGATGAATGGATTTTCCTTACAACCTAACACTACTCCTAGGAAAGCAAGTAAAGATATTGAAAGTGCATTACAGGAAAAAATAAGTTGCTCCGTGGGAGGCTTGCTTTTGGTGTTGAACCCTTTGAATGTAGCTCGAGCCTTGTATTTATAGGGAGAGTCCCTGGAGGAGTAATCGAGGCTGAAAATCTGCATGGTGGAGCCTGATTAGTGCAAGTGGGCAATCTAATCGACATTTGGGATCGTGAAGTATGGTGGTGTGACCCCAAATCCTGGTAAATCTCGGCCGCCGTTCTCGATCGTGGGTTCTGAGCTTCTGGCCGTGGAGACGCATTTATGGCCTGGATAGCTGGTGAGCTGACCTCTCAAGCTGTCAGAATTCTTGTGAGAATGTCCACGTCTAATCACTCTGATTCTTATCACCAAATCCTGACTCCAGTCACTTCCCACCTTCCCTCATGCATTAAATGCTTATTTGTGGCCAGTGGGTTTGCTGCATTAAACAGGCACTACTTCATTAAATGAAGCCTGGGACCCTGTTGTCACGTGATGATTTGCCTTTAATGCCTTGGCCGCAATTTGACTGGCCTCGGCCTCGGCCTGCGTCTGAGGCCAAGATGATCATGCCTTAGCACTTCTTCTTTTATCTTCAGGAAGGCGAGCTACCCTGGCAAAACGTCGCGTTTTGGTCTTTACGAGCAAGGGCCGGGGCCGAGAAAAGGGGTTCCCTCGGCCAGCTCATGGCCGTGATTTATTAGGCACAAACATTGCCCCCACATCCCTGGATTCTTCGGCCTCGGCATGGGTAGGGGCCGAATGGATTCCAAGGGATGGGCCCTTTGCATTCCTCCTGAAGTGATTGACAACTTGAGCATTAAATGCGCAGGCCAGTCGGCGCATTTAATGCCCTGAAGCACGTCGTGTAGGCCATCATTGCCCAGGGCGTCGCTTCGTTTTGTCAGAGGAAACGACGGCCTCTTGGCTTTTGACACGTCGCTGCGCCTGTTGAGCGTGCTGACAGAACGTTACGTCTCTCGAGAGAGACATACCCTTTCGTTTCGAATTCTAGCGCCAATATAAAAACTCATACTCTCTTTCTTTCTCCTTACGCTTCCAAAATTCTCAGACGCCCAAGCTTTGTCAAAAACCCCTTTCTTCTAACCTTCAAAACCCACAAAAATCTTCGAACCTCCAAGGTTACCAGAGAGCTTCTCCTGAACTCGCAACTTTCCAGACCCTTCAGACTATATCCCATCTTTCCAAGCTTTTCCTCCTTAACCACTTATCTTAAACCTGCTCTAATGGCCTCCAGTACCCCCGCATCTGTTGAAGTTCGGTCCCAAACCTTCCAAACTGAATTTGAGGCTATTTGCCGAGATATTCAAGGCTCGATCCTCCCTGATATCATTACGCCCTGGGCTGATGACGATGGCGCCCCCACCGATTCCTGCGTTCTCGGCCCCTCCATTAATGGCGGAATGCCAGAGAGACTTGTGGCCCATCTGAAGAACAACCTAGTGGATCTCTCGGCCTTTGACGGGGGAGACTTCCAGGACTAGAATGTCCTCAGGCCGCAGCAACAATGGCCAACCGTGACCCCCGACTGGGAAAAATGGTTGCCGAGGATGGAGCATTTCTTCGGTCAGCAATGGAAAGATCAAGGTATCTACCACTTGATCAAACTATTCGATCGGCCGCTCGTCATGGATCGGTCGCTCTTGGCCGCGACCCTGTGCTTTTGGTCGTCGGCCACCAACACCATGAACTTCCGGTTCGGCATGATGACGCCGACCGTCTTAGATATGGCCGCTTTGTTCAGCCTCTCCCCCCTCGGCGTGGAAGTAAACGCCGCCCTTGCTGCTCCTGAGGTGGAAGGGAGCTTTAAGGCCATGTGGCCTGCACTTGCGAAAGTTGCTGGGAGCAAGGCGAAGAACATGCTCAACTACTCCAGCTTCTACAGCAACTTCGGCGTAGAGGACAGCGCTGAAGATGACGTCATTAACCCTCTCGGCGAGGTTGAGCACGCCGCGTTCCTGCTGTACTGGTTGTGCAAGTTCGTGTTTTGCACCCAGGCGAACAAGGTCACCCCCAAGGGCAGCAAAGTGAAGAAGGTATCATCTGGGCCGCCTCGGCCAAGTGCTCCGACCGTGGTTTCCCCCAGGGTGCCGGCCCCTCCCCTATCTAGATCAACGGCCGTGGCCTCCACCGTGGCCCATCATCGACCGCGGCCACAGCTCTCAAGGCCGCGCCTGTGGTGGGGGGGCGAAAGACGCTGGCGCATAGGACCGTGCCAGTCTCCCCAACGCTTCGACCATCCACTGCTGCTGGTAGGCCTTGCTTATTTTTCTTGTTTATCATTTATTCTTCACCTTGTGGCCCATCTGAAGAACAACCTAGTGGATCTCTCGGCCTTTGACGGGGGAGACTTCCAGGACTAGAATGTCCTCAGGCCGCAGCAACAATGGCCAACCGTGACCCCCGACTGGGAAAAATGGTTGCCGAGGATGGAGCATTTCTTCGGTCAGCAATGGAAAGATCAAGGTATCTACCACTTGATCAAACTATTCGATCGGCCGCTCGTCATGGATCGGTCGCTCTTGGCCGCGGCCCTGTGCTTTTGGTCGTCGGCCACCAACACCATGAACTTCCGGTTCGGCATGATGACGCCGACCGTCTTAGATATGGCCGCTTTGTTCAGCCTCTCCCCCCTCGGCGTGGAAGTAAACGCCGCCCTTGCTGCTCCTGAGGTGGAAGGGAGCTTTAAGGCCATGTGGCCTGCACTTGCGAAAGTTGCTGGGAGCAAGGCGAAGAACATGCTCAACTACTCCAGCTTCTACAGCAACTTCGGCGTAGAGGACAGCGCTGAAGATGACGTCATTAACCCTCTCGGCGAGGTTGAGCACGCCGCGTTCCTGCTGTACTGGTTGTGCAAGTTCGTGTTTTGCACCCAGGCGAACAAGGTCACCCCCAAGGGCAGCAAAGTGAAGAAGGTATCATCTGGGCCGCCTCGGCCAAGTGCTCCGACCGTGGTTTCCCCCAGGGTGCCGGCCCCTCCCCTATCTAGATCAACGGCCGTCGCCTCCACCGTGGCCCATCATCGACCGCGGCCACAGCTCTCAAGGCCGCGCCTGTGGTGGGGGGGCGAAAGACGCTGGCGCATAGGACCGTGCCAGTCTCCCCAACGCTTCGACCATCCACTGCTGCTGGTAGGCCTTGCTTATTTTTCTTGTTTATCATTTATTCTTCACCGGCCTCTCTAAACCACTTCTGTCTCTATTCGTCTCACTCTTGTCTTTTTTCCTTGTATGCGCAGCCTTGGGTCGCAAAAGGAGTCGAGAGACGTCAGGTACTGAGGCCGCGCCGGCCCAGAGTGCCGCGGCCGAGATGGCGGCCGTGCAGCGGCCGAGGAAGAGGACCCTTTTTACCTCCTCGGAGGGCAGAGGTGAAGAGTGAGGCCCCCCCTGCGATCGTAAGTATTACTCCCTAGCGTCCTTTTCCCCCGTTTTTTGTGCATTCTGGTAATCCGTTGCTTTCCTCAGGACGTGGTAATAGTCGAAGAAGAGGCCACGGTCGAGGCGCCGTCTGCGAAGGAAGCGGCCGCTGCCCACATGGTGGTCGAGGAGGCGGGAGCCGCAGAGACGACGGCTGAAGAGGCGGCTACTGCCGAGGAAGTGGCCGAGGCGCTGGATGCTGAGATTGCGATCGCAGAGGTGCCGCCTGCCGAGGAGGCCGCAGAGGGGGTGACCGAAGAGCTCGCCGAAGAAGTCGCCGGAGAGGCCGCTGGGGGAGCTGACGAAGAGGCCGCTGACGAGGACGGCGAGGAGGCCCATGAAGAAGCCGCCGAGGAAGTGACCGACGAGTCCACCGACGAGCCTGCTGTGGACGTGCCAAGTGGGCCTTTGACGTCCGCCCCTTGTCGCCCAAGCGGTATCTCCTTTCGCTCGGTAAGAATCCGCCTTCAAAATACTTGGTTTTGTCGTTTTCTTCTTACCTGTCTCTACGTTTCTGACCGGATTTGTTTGCCTCTAGCCTCCCCAATCGTCGCCGCCGCTGACCATGGTTGCCGCGACCATGCCTCCTATGCCGTCGTTCCAAGACTCGATAGTCGTGGCCGAGTCGGTGATGACTAGAGCCACGGTCGAGAGTGTGCCGAGTCTCCTGCGGACTACTTCGGCGGTCATGACCGACCTTTCGCTCCCCGTGAGTATTCGACCTTCCCCTGTTTGCTTATCCCTTTGTATCTCAGTCAATTGTCTCTTACCCTTACTCCCTCTTACGTTCAGGAAGCCACCTCCTCTGACGACCTCGACGAGTTATACGCCAGCCTCCACGAGGAAGGGGGAAGCTCGGCCTCGGCTCCCTTGGACAAGGATTCCAAGACCGTTCTCGAACGGCTGCGGGAGTTCCTTCTCCTTGATGTTCGGCAGATGACCGCTGCTGGGGCGATTTCGGAGTTTAGGTCCTGCTTGGATACAGCCATGGCGCTCGGTCTGCTTGACTCGGCTCAACTGGATGAACTGCAAGCCCGCCTGGCCAAAGGCGAGGAGATGATCGCCCGGTATTCTGAAGCCGTCATGCGGATGGCCGAGGGGAGCTCGCTCGAGCAAGATCTGGAGGTGATTAAAGAGCAAGTTCAACCTGCCATGGCTCGGCTGAAAGAAAATGATCTCGTCGTCCAACGAGAAAATGAAGAGCTTGCGCAGGTTGAGGCCCAGATTGCCGAGCTCCAGGCCCGTCGAGATCTCATACTTCAACGCCAAGACGGCGCGGTCGCGACCGGGCACGAACTGAAATCCTCGGCCAAGCGAATCCTCAAGGCCGCAACCGAGACGAAGAAGGCCCTGGCCGAGCGAAAGCTGATTCGAGTGAGGTGGCAGGCGGACATTAATGGTGGGGACATTGCTTGGAGAAAGATCACCTGCCTGATCTGGGGAATGTTCAGCGAAGGGGTCTAAGCGGGGGAAGAGCGGCCATTTCAACTTCTTTAATCCTCTTTTTGGGATGTAAATAAATAACTACAAATATTTGTATCTACACATTTTCTCTTTAGCTCAAGACTATAGACAAATATATATATATGTATATGCTACTTCGGCCGTGACTTGGCCGTTTCTAAAATCGTAAGTAGTGCCCCTTTTTTGTCTGAATACAAGGGCCTTCTTTTCTGAAAAGCTAGACGTATATTGTTGTTTTAATTTGTCCGCGCCATTCGCTTACCTCGGTCGCCTACCTTCCTTTTTTCTTCTTTTTGACCTTTTTGTCGTAAGTCCTCGGCGCCATCTTCTTTTGAACTTGCACCGAGTTGTAGGCACCGAGTACCGACTGTTCTGAATTCTCTGAACTCGTGGGCCTCATCTGCGAGTGGCCCTTCTTCACTCGGCCATGCTGCCCGACAATTTGAGGAAATCGAACCCTCTGTTTTGATATTTCACCAGGGTCATGACCGTTGGCCAAGACATAAGGGGTTATATCCAAGGCCGAAATTTCTGAGATACAGCGTGCCCAAAAAACTTCAGGAAATACATCGCGCGTATTGCTAAGTTTCTTTGACGGGCGCGGCCTTGGGTAATCTGGTGCCCCCAGCTCTCTCTTTTTTAAACCGTCTTTCACGGTAGGCCGAATGTGCTTGGATTGAAATTCTTGAAACGGCCCGCCCTGTTGCACGCCGTTTCGCGACCATTCTTGCTGGGTCTTCTGAGCTACGGGCTCGGCCCCTGCGACCGAACCGCTTACTTTTAGGACCCCGTGCGTTTGACTGAGATGAGTTTGGTCCGTCGGCCCTCGAGGTGTGGCTACCTGGTTCTGTTGATCTAGATCATGGTAGGAACCTCGGTGCGTCTGTGTTGTCGTTGGACTGGCCGGATCGTGTCTTTGTAAAGTGTGGAACGGGCAGCGCGTTGTTTTTGCCGGATAGGTTGGTCCAGAGTCCATTCTCGTGGGCTGGTGCTGCCCCCAGCCGTTGGCCGGTAACAGAGAGCACTGGCCGTATCCTGACGCTTCGGTACGGTCAGAGACGCCGAGGCTGCTATTTTTGTCCAGCTCTAAGAGACGCCGCGGGCGAGGCTGCCGGCATCTCCTCTTGGAAAAGTGTTCGCAATTCGGAGGAGAGTCTATCCATTGCGGCCATGAAGGATGTCTCTATCCTGTTAGCCTGCTTGGACATCAGTTCCTCCACTACTGCCTGTTTCTGTATGGACTCGGCCATGCGGTCCGTCGTAATTGGAACGCTGGTTTCCACCATAAGTTTTTGACAAGAGTCCCACCGGGCGTGCCAAAAGTGTCTGCCGCGCAAATCTCACGGCCTGGGTTTCCTGGCCGAGGAGACGTGCGTTGACACGCGGTTTCCCGCTTTTGGGTGCGGTGCGTTTGTGCGCGGGCGTGCCAGCACGGTCTACCGTGCGTCGAGTCGTTGATGAGTATTGGATTTGTGAGTGGTGCGCCTGTTTGAACTCGTCTTCTAATCAAACGATTGTAGCCGAGAGAGGAACTGGTCTCGGCCGTCAGGTTCACGGCCTGAACTACAAGGCCGTTGAGCAAGTAAAGATATTGAAAGTGCATTACAGGAAAAGATAAGTTGCTCCGCGGGAGGCTTTGTTTTGGTGTTGAACCCTTTGAATGTAGCTCGAGCCTCGTATTTATAGGGAGAGTCCCTGGAGGAGTAATCGAGGCTGAAAATCTGCACGGTGGAGCCTGATTAGAGCAAGTGGGCAGTCTAATCGACATTTGGGATCGTGAAGTATGGTGGAAAAACAAAGACATCCAGATGAATAAGATGACGGAAAGCAAACGCCCACGACAATTGAAACGTCAACAAGGCAAAAAAAGAAAGGATGCAACACGAGGACTTCCCAGGAGGTTACCCATCCTAGTACTACTCTCGCCCAAACTCGCTTGACTTCGGAGTTCTGATGGGATCCGGAGCATGTGAGTTGGTATGATCGCATCCGTTAGCTTATAACGCCTAAAAGTATATAAGCCACGTTTGAGCCATGCCATATGACCATGGGTTGGCTATCCAACGCCCCCCCGGCATGAAATGGCATGGCCTGTCAGGCCTTGTCGTCGCCACCCCTACCTTGTGTCGTGCGCAGGCCTGCCGAACCGCCGGTTTTGATCGGCTGTGCGCCCTACCTTACCATAATTGAACCCAAAAAAAAAAACAAAAAAACTGACAACGTTAAGAACAACCCCAATAATTTCGGCAGTGGGTGTCGAGTCCTGTTGTTTTTTCGCTATCGTTCCTTTGCGGCGCCCGGTTAATTGGAGGTGAGCTCCACGGGGTGATGTAGGACAGATGGCGTATGTTATTGGAGAGGAGCTGGACCGACGCGCGTGCAACGGCAAATAGGGCAAACCGCTGATCTGGGATCCGACCTCAGAATTGGGCCCACGAACCGTCGATTCGAAGGCAACGGCGTCGCGAGGAAAACTCATTGCGTTGCCATGAGTCGTGGGCTTTTTCGGGCATCCGACGTCGTTTACTAGCCCGAAATCCAGTTTTTGAAGTTTTTGGTAACTTTGTTATTTTCCTATTTTAATTCCTTCGTTAATCCTAGGCTTTCTAGGTGTATTTAATCATAGTGTGCCCCGATTGTCATGCTGCGCCCCGAGGTCGTGGAAAAACAAAGACATCCAGATGAATAAGATGACGGAAAGCAAACGCCCACGACAATTGATACGGCAACAAGGCAAAAAAAGAAGGGATGCAACACGAGGACTTCCCAGGAGGTCACCCATCCTAGTACTACTCTCGCCCAAACTCGCTTAACTTCGGAGTTCTGATGGGATCCGGTGCATGTGAGTTGGTATGATCGCATCCGTTAGCTTATAACGCCTAAAAGTATATAAGCCACGTTTGAGCCATGCCATATGACCATGGGTTGGCTATCCAACGCCCCCCCGCATGACATGGGATGCCGTCGCATGAAATGGCATGGCCTGTCAGGCCTTGTCGTCGCCACCCCTACATTGTGTCGCGCGCAGGCCTGTCGAACCGCCAGTTCTGATTGGATGTGGGCGCTACCTTACGATAATTGAACCAAAACAAAAAAAACAAAAAAACTGACAACGTTAAGAACAACCCCAATAATTTCGGCAGTGGGCATCGAGTCTGTTTGTGCCTAATAAATCACGGCCATGAGCTAGCCGAGGGAAACCCTTTTCTCGGCCCCGGCCCTTACTCGTTAAAGCCAAAACGCGGCGTTTCGCCAGGGTAGCTCGCCCTCCTGAAGATAAAAGAAGAAATGCTAAGGCATGATCATCTCGGCCTCAAGCGCAGGCCGAGGCCGAGGCCAGGCAAATTCCGGCCAAAGCATTAAAGGCAAATCATCACGTGACAACAGGGTCCCAGGCTTCATTTAATGAAGTAGTGCCTGTTTAATGCAGCAAACCCACTGGCCACAAGTAAGCATTTAATGCATGAGGGAAGGTGGGAAGTGACTGGAGTCAGGATTTGGTGATGAGACTCAGAGTGATTAGACGTGGACATTCTCACAACAATTCTGACAGCTTGAGAGGTCATCTCACCAGCTATCCAGGCCATAAATGCGTCTCCACGGCCAGAAGCTCAGAACCCACGATCGAGAACGGCGGCCGAGATTCACCAGGATTTATAGGGTCACACCACCATACTTCACGATCCCAAATGTCGATTAGACTGCCCACTTGCTCTAATCAGGCTCCACCATGCAGATTTTTCAGCCTCGATTACTCCTCCAGGGACTCTCCCTATAAATAAAAGGCTCGAGCTACATTCAAAGGGTTCAACACCAAAACAAAGCCTCCCACGGAGCAACTTATTTTTTCCTGTAATGCACTTTCAATATCTTTACTTGCTTTCCTAGGAGTAGTGTTAGGTTGTAAGGAAAATCCATTCATCAATATATCATACGACCCTTGACTTTCAAGGCGCCGTAGCACCATCCTTGTTGTTCGCTCACTCACCCCATATATCACACGACCGCCGCCCCCTGAGCAGCGCGCCGGAGCACCGCCCAAAACCCGCCACCAACACCATCACTCAACGGCCTTGTAGTTCAGGCCGTGAACCTAACGGCCGAGACCAGTTCCTCTCTCGACAACAATCATTTGATTAGAAGACGAGTTCAAACAGGTGCACCACTTACCCATCCAGTACTCATCAACGACTCAACGCACGGTAGATCGTGCTGGCACGCCCGCGCACAAACGCACCGCACCCAAAAGCAGGAAACCGCGTGTCAACGCACGTCTCCTCGGCCAGAAACCCAGGCCGTGAGATTTACGCGGCAGACACTTTTGGCACGCCCGGTGGGACTCTTGTCAAAAAGTTATGGTGGAAACCAGCGTTCCAATTACGACGGACCGCATGGCCGAGTCCATACAGAAACAAGCAGTGATGGGAGAACTGATGTCCAAGCAGGCCTACAGGATAGAGACATCCTTCATGGCCGCAATGGATAGACTCTCCTCCGAATTGTGAACACTTTTCCAAGAGGAGATGCCGGCAGCCTTGCCCGCGGCGTCTCCTAGAGCTGGACAAAGAAGCCGAGAGCATGAAGGGGTCGAACCTTGCGACAAAAACAGCAGCCTCGGCGTCTTTGACCGTACCGAAGCGTCAGGATACGGCCAGCGCTCTCTGTTACCTGCCGACGGCTGGGGGCAGCACCAGCCCACGAGAACGGACTCTGGACCAGCCTATCCGGCAAAAACAACGCGCGGCCCGCTCCACGCTTTAGCCAAAGCATTAGGGCGGAGTAGCCCTGCAGTATCTACGGTCCAGCATCCCGGCCCAGCTCACGCGTTGGCCGACCAGGTACAGTTCGGCCAGAGCAACGTGACCGAAACGTCACCACAACAAAATGATCTTAAAGGCCTGGCCGCTGCGCTACCTTTACAAAGACACGATTCGGCCGGTCAGACGACAATGCAAACGCGCCTAGGTTCCCTTTGTGATGTAGATCAGCAGAACCAAGTAGCCACACCTCGAGGGCCGACGGACCAAACTCATCTCGGTCAAACACACGGGGTCCTAAAATTAAGCGGTTCGGTCGCAGGGGCCGAGCCCGTAGCTCAGAAGACCCAGCAAGAATGGCCGCGAAACGGCGTGCAACAGGGCAGGCTGTTTCAAGAATTTCAATCCAAGCACATCCGGCCTGTCACAAAAGACGATGTAATACGGGGGGAACCGGGGGCACCCGGTTACCTAAGGCTGTGCCTACCAGGGGAACCTAGCGAGCGGCGCAACTTGTTTCCTAAAGTTTTTCGGGCCAGCCGCGCCTCAAAAAATCCGGTCGTGGGCACGCCTCTTTATGTCTTGGCTGACGGCCATGGCCCTAATAAACTATTAAAGCGAAGGGTTCGAGTCCTTCGAGTTATCGGGCAACGTGGCCGAAAGAAGAAGGCTCACTCGCAGATGATGCTCAGGGGATCGAAGAATTCAGAACAGTCGAAACACGGCGCCTACAACTCGGCGCAAGTTCAAAAGAAGATGGCGCCGAGGACTTACGACAAAAAGGTCAAAAAGAAGAAAAAAGGGAGGTAGGCGACCGAGGTAAGCGAATGGCGCGGTCAAATTAAAACAACAATATACGTCTAGCTTTACAGAAAAGAAGGCCCTTGTATTTAGGCAAAAAGGGGCACTACTTACGAATTAAAAACGGCCAGTCACGGCCGAAGTAACATATACATATATATATTTGTCTATAGTCTTGAACTAAAGAGAAAATGTGTAGATAAAAATGTTGGTAGTTATTTATTTACATCCCAAAAAGAGGATTAAAAAAGTTGAAATGGCCGCTCTTACGACCGCCGGTTCTGATTGGATGTGGGCGCTACCTTACGATAATTGAACCAAAAAAAAAAACGAAAAAACTGACAACGTTAAGAACAACCCCAATAATTTCGGCAGTGGGCATGGAGTCCTGTTGTTTTTTCGCTTTCGTTCCTTTGCGGTGCCCGGTTAATTGGAGACGAGCTCCACGGGGTGATGTAGGACAGATGGCGTAAGTTATTGGAGAGGAGCTGAACCGACTCGCGTGCAACGGCAAATCGGGCAAACCGATGATCTGGGCTCCAACCTCAGAATTGGGCCCACGAACCGTCGATTCGAAGGCAACGGTGTCGTGAGTAAAACTCATTGCGTTGCCATGAGTCGTGGGCTTTTTCGGGCATCCGACGTCGTCTACTAGCCCGAAATCTAGTTTTTGAAGTTTTTGGTAACTGTGTTATTTTCCTATTTTAATTCCTTCGTTAATCCTAGGCTTTCTAGGAGTATTTAATCATAGTGTGCCCCGATTGTCACGCTGCGCCACGGGGTCGTGGAAAAACAAAGACATCCAGATGAATAAGATGACAAAAAGAAAAACGCCCACGACAATTGGATCGAGCCCAAAACATGGGCAAAATCATAATATGGTGGCAGGAGTCATTTGGTGTCTTTTGGGTGAAATCCAATAGCCAGAACTATGAATTACCCCAACCACTCCAATTTGGAAAGAATTGCCTTTGAACTTGAATTGTCCAATTTCTTACATCTATTTATTTCGGAACGAGCCCAAAACTTGGGCCACATCATAATATGGTGGGAGGAGACATTTGGTGAGTTTTGAGTGAAATCCAATCGCTAGAAGTATCGAATACACCAACCACTCCAATTAGGAACGAACTGCCGTTGAACTTGAATTGTCCAATTTCTTACACCCATTGATGTCGGATTGAGCCCAAAACTTGGGCAACATCATATTATGGTGGGAGGAGTCATTTGGAGTGTTTTGCGTGAAATCCAATCCCTAGAACTATGAATTACCCCAACTACTCCAATTTGAAACGAACTGCCGTTGAACTTGAATTGTCCAATTTCTTACACGTGTTGATTTTAGATCGACCCCAAAACGTGGGCAACATCATCATATCGTGGGAGGAGTCATTTGTTGTGTTTTGAGTGAAATCCAATCGCCAGAACTATGAATTACCCCAACCACTCCAATTTGGAACGAATTGCCTATGAACGTGAATTGTCCAATTTGTTACACCTATTGATTTCGGATCGAGCCCAAAACTTGGGCAACATCATAATATGGTGGGAGGAGTCATTTGTTGTGTTTTGAGTGAAATCCAGTCGCCAGAACTATGAATTACCCCAACCACTCCAATTTGGAACGAATTGCCTATGAACTTGAATTGTCCAATTTGTTACACCTATTGATTTCGGAACGAGCCCAAAACTTGGGCAACATCATAATATGGTGGGAGGAGTCATTTGGTGAGTTTTGAGTTGAATCCAATCGCTAGAACTATGGAATACACCAACCACTCCAATTAGTAACGAATCATCCAATTTCTTACACCTTTTGATTTCGGATCGAGCCCAAAACTTGGGCAACATCATAATATGGTGGGAGGAGTCATTTGGTGTGTTTTGAGTGAAATCCAATCGCTTGAAGTATGGAATACGCCAACCACTCCAATTAGGAACGAACTGCCGTTGAACTTGAATTGTCCAATTTCTCACACGTATTGATTTCGGATCGAGCCCAAAACTTGGGCGACATCATAATATGGTGGGAGGAGTCATTTGGTGAGTTTTGAGTGAAATCCAATCGCTAGAAGTATGGAATACGCCAACCACTCCAATTAGGAACGAATTGCCGTTGAACTTGAATTGTCCAATTTCTCACACCTACTGATTTCGGATTGAGCCCCAAACTTGGGCAACATCATAATATGGTGGGAGGAGTCATTTGGTGAGTTTTGAGTGAAATCCAATCGCTAGAAGTATGGAATACACCAACCACTCCAATTAGGAACGAACTGCCGTTGAACTTGAATTTTCCAATTTCTCACACCTATTCATTTCTGATCGAGGCCAAAACTTGGGAAAAATCATAATATGGTGGGAGGAGTCATTTGGGTTGTTTTGTGTGAAATCCAATCTCTAGAAGTAGGGAATACACCAACCACTCCAATTAGCAACGAACTGCCGTTGAACTTGAATTGTCCAATTTCTCACACCTATTGACTTCGGATCGAGCCCCAAACTTGGGCAACATCATAATATGGTTGGAGGAGTCATTTCGTGAGTTTTGAGTGAAATCCAATCGCTAGAAGTATGGAATCCACCAACCACTCCAGTTAGGAACGAACTGCCGTTGAACTTGAATTGTCCAATTTCTCACACCTATTGACTTCGGATCGAGCCCAAAACTTGGGCAACATCATAATATGGTGGGAGGAGTCATTTGGTGAGTTTTGAGTGAAATCCAATCGCTCGAAGTATTTAATACACCAACCACTCCAATTAGGAACGAACTGCCATTGAACTTGAATTGTCCAATTTCTCACACCTATTGATTTCGGATCAGGCCCAAAATGTGGGCAACATTATAATATGGTCGGAGGAGTCATTTGGTGAGTTTTGAGTGAAATCCAATCGCTCGAAGTATTTAATACACCAACCACTCCAATTAGGAACGAACTGCCATTGAACTTGAATTGTCCAATTTCTTACACCTATTGATTTCGGATCGAGCCCAAAACTTGGGCAACATCATAATATGGTGGGAGGAGTCATTTGGTGAGTTTTGAATGAAATCCAATGGCCAGAAGTATGGACTACACCAAGCACTCCAATTTGGAACGAACTGCCGTTGAACTTGAATTGTCCAATTTCTCACCCCTATTGATTTCGGATCGAGCCCAAAACTTGGGCAACATCTTAACATGGTGGGAGGAGTCATTCGAGGTGTTTTGAGTGAAATCCAATGGCTAGAAGTATGGAATACACCAACCACCCCAATTAGGAACGAACTGCAGTTGAACATGAATTGTCCAATTTCTCACACCTATTGATTTCGGATCGAGCCCAAAACTTGGGCAACATTATAATATGGTCGGAGGAGTCATTTGGTGAGTTTTGAGTGAAATCCAATCTCTCGACGTATTTAATACACCAACCACTCCAAACAGGAACGAACTGCCATTGAACTTGAATTGTCCAATTTCTCACACCTATTGATTTCGGATCAAGCCCGAAACGTGGGCAACAACATAATATGGTGGGGGGAGTCATTTGGTGTGTTTTGAGAGAAATCCAATCGGTTGAAGTATGGAATACACCTACCACTCCAATTAGGAACGAATGGCCGTCGAATTTGAATTGTCCATTTTCGCACACCTATTGATTTCGTATCGAACCCAAAACTTGGGCAACATCATAATATGGTGGGAGGTGTCATTTGGTGTGTTCTGAGCGAAATCCAATCTCCAGAACGAAGAATTACCCCAACCACTCCCATTTGGAACGAACTGCCTTTGAACTTGAATTGTCCAATTTCTTACACCTATTGATTTCGGATCGAGCCCAAAACTTGGGCAACGTCATAATATGGTGGGAGGAGTCATTTGGTGATTTTTGAGGGAAATCCAATCGCCAGAAGTATGGACTACACCAACCACTCCAATTAGAAACGAACTGCCGCTGAACTTGAATTGTCCAATTTCTCACACCTATTGATTTCGGATCGAGCCCAAAACTTGGGCAACATCATAATATGGTGGGAGGAGTCATTTGGGGTGTTTTGAGTGAAATCCAATCGCTAGAAGTACGGAATACACCAACCACTCCAATTAGGAACGAACTGCCGTTGAACTTGAATTGTCCAATTTCTGATGCCTATTGATTTCGGATCGAACAAAAAACTTGGGCACCATCGTAATATGGTGGGAGGTGTCATTTGGTGGGTTCAGAGTGAAATCCAATCGCCAGAACTATGAATTACACCAATCACTCCAATTTGGAACGAACTGCCTTTGAACTTGAATTGTCCAATTTCTTACACCCATTGATTTCGGATCGAGCCCAAAACTTGGGCAACATCATAATATGGTGGGAGGAGTCATTTGGTGAATTTTGAGTGAAATCCAATCGCCAGAAGTATGGAATACACCAACCACTCCAATTAGGAACGAACTGCCGTTGAACTTGAATTGTCCAATTTCTCACACCTATTGATTTCGGATCGAACCCAAAACATGGGCAACATCATAACATGGTGGGAGGAGTCATTTGCTGTGTTCTGAGTGAAATCCAATCGCCAGAACTATGAATTACCCCAACCACTCCAATTTGGAACGAACTGCCTTTGAACTTGAATTGTCCAATTTCTTACACCTATTGATTTCGGATCGATCCCAAAACTTGGGCAACATCATAATATGGTAGGAGGAGTCATTTGGTGAGTTTTGAGTGAAATCCAATCTCCAGAACTATGAATTACCCCAACCACTCCAATTAGGAACGAACAGCCGTTGACCTTGAATTGTCCAATTTCTCAAACCTATTGATTTAGGATCGAGCCCAAAACTTGGGCGACATCATAATATGGCGGGAGGAGTCATTTGGTGAGTTTTTAGTGAAATCCAATTGCTAGAAGTGTGGAATACACCAACCACTCCAATTAGGAACGAACTGCCGTTGAACTTGAATTGTCCAATTTCTCACACCTATTGATTTCGGATCGAACCCAAAACATGGGAAAAATCATAATATGGTGGGAGGAGTCATTTGGTTAGTTTTGAGTGAAATCCAATCGCTAGAAATATGGAATACACCAACCACTCCAATTAGCAACGAACTGGCGTTGAACTTGAATTGTCCAATTTCCCACACCTATTTATTTCGGATCGAGCCCAAAACTTGGGAAACATCATAATATGGTGGGGGGAGTCATTTGGTGAGTTTTGAGTGAAATAAAATCGCTAGAAGTACGGAATACACCCACCACTCCAATTACGAACGAACTGCCATTGAACTTGAATTGTCCAATTTCTGACACCTATTGATTTCGGATCGAGCCCAAAACCGTGGCAACATCATAATATGGTGGGAGGAGTCATATCGGGAGTTCTGAGAGAAATCCAGTCGCTAGAAGTATGGAATACACCAACCACTCCAATTAGGAACGAACTGCCGTTGAACTTGAATTGTCCAATTTCTCACACCTATTGATTTCGGATCGAGCCCAAAACTTGGGAAACATCATAATATGGTGGGGGTAGTCATTTGGTGAGTTTTGAGTGAAATCCAATAGCTAGAAGTATGGAATACACCAACCACTCCAATTAGGATTGAATTGCCGTTGAACTTGAATTGTCCAATTTCTCACACCCATTGATTTCGGATCGATCCCAAAACTTGGGAAACATCATAATATGGTGGGAGGAGTCATTTGGTGAGTTTTGAGTGAAATCCAATCTCCAGAACTATGAATTACCCCAACCACTCCAATTAGAAACGAACTGCCGTTGATCTTGAATTCTCCAATTTCTCACACCTATTGATTTCGGATCGAGCCCAAAACTTGGGCGACATCATAATATGGTGGGAGGAGTCATTTGGTGAGTTTTGAGTGAAATCCAATCGCTAGAAGTATATAATACACCAACCACTCCAATTAGGAACGAACTACCGTTGAACTTCAATTGTCCAATTTCTCACACCTATTGATTTCGGATCGAACCCAAAACTTGGGAAACATCATAATATGGTGGGAGGAGTCATTTGGTTAGTTTTGAGTGAAATCCAATCGCTAGAAGTATGGAATACACCAACCACTCCAGTTAGGAACGAATTGCCGTTGAACTTGAATTGTCCAATTTCTCACACCTATTGATTTCGGATCGAGCCCAAAACTTGGGCAACATCATAATATGGTGGGAGGAGGCATTGTTAGAAATGTGCCCTAAGAGCCAATACATTTGATGTGATCTCCTTAGAATACATTTCGTATATGATATATAAAGGGCAAATTTATTTTCTTATCTTTTACATCGTGTAAAGAAACAAATGTCCAAGGTATGCTAAATAAGAGATAAAGTAATCTAAAGAAGATTAGATTCATGAGACCTTTAATCTCTAATTGTAGTATCCCAAAATGTTCCTAATCATAGGTTATCAAATGGGGATTGATAAACCGTCAAGATTAGCACATATTATGTATGCTCAATTGGGAGGATGGTTAGTCTCAAACCATTTGTGTAGTTGACACTAATACAAGTATGTGGGTGCTCATTAGTGAATGAGTACACTGAACGCGATCAACCGTAGTTCTCATATGGAGTATTTATCTATATGTCAAACGAGAACTCATAGTTGCAATAATGCAAATTAGTCCTTAGACCTGAGGCATCCTGGTTGTCCTGTGATGCGTTATTGATCTTTGATAGCTCTTAAAGGCAAGCCGTAAAAGATTTGTCTTAAGTGTTGTTGGGATCTCTTAATTCATCATAGGGGCATGTGAATGTACAATAAGGAATCTCTACTTTCGATAAAGAAGGAGAATGTTTCAAGATGTGATTCAGTAAATCTTTGGCCAAAGTATTTTGAGCTTGATTTAGAAAGTTGTTCTTAATCACGTTCTTTTGAATCACATGAGGTTATAAATCATATTAGGGGTTTGACATAATCAATCCGTACCCTAATAATATGATTTGAAACATTGTATAAGAGAAGGACCGTATTGTATTGCAATTCCAACTGAATAGGTTCTTCATCTATTCTGGTTAGCTTGGGTAGCCTTGATATATTGCTAGATGTCACTCTTGGCTTGTGGAAGTCCTAGGATTGATTGTGATCGATCCAAATAAAGGAAGAATTAAAAAGGGGTTTTAATTCCAGTTGGTTAGAAAGAGTTCTAATATTTTCCCACTGCCTTGCTAATTAGAACCTAATGGATCGCACACCTTAAATGGTTAACTTTGAGTAATACAAATGAGAATGAGGAAATCAATTTGATTGATTTGATGTGGATGATTTACTACGTGTAAAAACGTATTTGGGCTAAGTAATAGTTAACGGAAAGCCCAAATGGTTGGGTATCAAGCCCAAGGGCTTAAGACACCTAAATATTATGGTTTAAGTGTCATAAGGCCCAATTTTGGAAGCCCAATGGGGTTTGGCCGAAAATGCTTAAGTGAATGTGTATGGGAATTGTTTCTATAAGCTCATTAACACACAAACACAATCCAACATCAACCAAATAGGTTTGGGAGATCAAAGAGAGAAAAATGATAGTTTTCAAGAGTGAAACACTTTCATCTTTCAAAGTGGTTTAGATTGAAACCAATCTTGAGAATCTTGCACTAGCATCCAAGTATTCTCAAGATACTTATTCTCATCTCAAGGTTCCATTGGTGTGGAGACTTAGAGGCCATATACTTTTGTGGCTCACATGGAGGAGAAAGATCAAGGAGCAAAGATCAAAGATCAAAGAGAAGATCAACAAAGAGGAAATCATCAAGAGAAGACCAAACACAAATTGGTTCATACAATTGCTTCAAGGGTAATTAGATCTTGTCATTTCTCTTGAATTTTCATTTATGAAAAACATATCAATGTTCATGGCTTAAGATACTTGGAAGAAGTTTTGTTTTTTGAATTTAAACAACCACCTTAGACTTCCGCTGCGATTAATTTGATTAAATGCATGTTTAATATTCAAATGAACTTTGGAAAAATGTTTTGAATTTCCTACAGCCATTTGGTGAGTTTTGAGTGAAATCCAATCGCTAGAAGTATGGAATACACCAACCACTCCAATTAGGAACCAACTGCCGTTGAACTTGAATTGTCCAATTTCTCACACCTATTGATTTTGGATCGAACCCAAAACATGGGCAACATCATAACATGGTGGGAGGAGTCATTTGCTGTGTTCTGAGTGAAATCCAATCGCCAGAACTATGAATTACCCCAACCACTCCAATTTGGAACGAACTGCCTTTGAACTTGAATTGTCCAATTTCTTACACCTATTGATTTCGGATCGATCCCAAAACATGGGCAACATCATAATATGGTAGGAGGAGTCATTTGGTGAGTTTTGAGTGAAATCCAATCTCCAGAACTATGAATTACCCCAACCACTCCAATTAGGAACGAACAGCCGTTGACCTTGAATTGTGCAATTTCTCAAACCTATTGATTTAGGATCGAGCCCAAAACTTGGGCGACATCATAATATGGCGGGAGGAGTCATTTGGTGAGTTTTTAGTGAAATCCAATCGCTAGAAGTGTGGAATACACCAACCACTCCAATTAGGAACGAACTGCCGTTGAACTTGAATTGTCCAATTTCTCACACCTATTGATTTCGGATCGAGCCCAAAACCGTGGCAACATCATAATATGGTGGGAGGAGTCATATCGGGAGTTCTGAGTGAAATCCGGTCGCTAGAAGTATGGAATACACCAACCACTCCAATTAGGAACGAACTGCCGTTGAACTTGAATTGTCCAATTTCTCACACCTATTAATTTCGGATCGAGCCCAAAACTTGGGAAACATCATAATATGGTGGGGGTAGTCATTTGGTGAGTTTTGAGTGAAATCCAATAGCTAGAAGTATGGAATACACCAACCACTCCAATTAGGATTGAATTGCCGTTGAACTTGAATTGTCCAATTTCTCACACCCATTGACTTCGGATCGATCCCAAAACTTGGGCAACATCATAATATGGTGGGAGGAGTCATTTGGTGAGTTTTGAGTAAAATCCAATCTCCAGAACTATGAATTACCCCAACCACTCCAATTAGAAACGAACTGCCGTTGACCTTGAATTCTCCAATTTCTCACAACTATTGATTTCGGATCGAGCCCAAAACTTGGGCGACATCATAATATGGAGGGAGGAGTCATTTGGTGAGTTTTGAGTGAAATCCAATCGCTAGAAGTATATAATACACCAACCACTCCAATTAGGAACGAACTACCGTTGAACTTCAATTGTCCAATTTCTCACACCTATTGATTTCGGATCGAACCCAAAACTTGGGAAACATCATAATATGGTGGGAGGAGTCATTTGGTTAGTTTTGAGTGAAATCCAATCGCTAGAAGTATGGAATACACCAACCACTCCAGTTAGGAACGAATTGCCGTTGAACTTGAATTGTCCAATTTCTCACACCTATTGATTTCGGATCGAGCCCAAAACTTGGGCAACATCATAATATGGTGGGAGGAGCCATTTGGTGAGTTTTGAGTGAAATCCAATCGCTAGAAGTATGGAATACACCAACCACTCCAATTAGGAACCAACTGCCGTTGAACTTGAATTGTCCAATTTCTCACACCTATTGATTTCGGATCGAACCCAAAACATGGGCAACATCATAACATGGTGGGAGGAGTCATTTGCTGTGTTCTGAGTGAAATCCAATCGCCAGAACTATGAATTACCCCAACCACTCCAATTTGGAACGAACTGCGTTTGAACTTGAATTGTCCAATTTCTTACACCTATTGATTTCGGATCGATCCCAAAACTTGGGCAACATCATAATATGGTAGGAGGAGTCATTTGGTGAGTTTTGAGTGAAATCCAATCTCCAGAACTATGAATTACCCCAACCACTCCAATTAGGAACGAACAGCCGTTGACCTTGAATTGTCCAATTTCTCAAACCTATTGATTTAGGATCGAGCCCAAAACTTGGGCGACATCATAATATGGCGGGAGGAGTCTTTGGTGAGTTTTTAGTGAAATCCAATCGCTAGAAGTGTGGAATACACCAACCACTCCAATTAGGAACGAACTGCCGTTGAACTTGAATTGTCCAATTTCTCACACCTATTGATTTCGGATCGAACCCAAAACTTGGGAAAAATCATAATATGGTGGGAGGAGTCATTTGGTTAGTTTTGTGTGAAATCCAATAGCTAGAAGTATGGAATACACCAACCACTCCAATTAGGATTGAATTGCCGTTGAACTTGAATTGTCCAATTTCTCACACCCATTGATTTCGGATCGATCCCAAAACTTGGGCAACATCATAATATGGTGGGAGGAGTCATTTGGTGAGTTTTGAGTGAAATCCAATCTCCAGAACTATGAATTACCCCAACCACTCCAATTAGAAACGAACTGCCGTTGACCTTGAATTCTCCAATTTCTCACACCAATTGATTTCGGATCGAGCCCAAAACTTGGGCGACATCATAATATGGTGGGAGGAGTCATTTGGTGAGTTTTGAGTGAAATCCAATCGCTAGAAGTATATAATACACCAACCACTCCAATTAGGAACGAACTACCGTTGAACTTCAATTGTCCAATTTCTCACACCTATTGATTTCGGATCGAACCCAAAACTTGGGAAACATCATAATATGGTGGGAGGAGTCATTTGGTTAGTTTTGAGTGAAATCCAATCGCTAGAAGTATGGAATACACCAACCACTCCAGTTAGGAACGAATTGCCGTTGAACTTGAATTGTCCAATTTCTCACACCTATTGATTTCGGATCGAGCCCAAAACTTGGGCGACATCATAATAAGGTGGGAGGAGTCATTTGCTGTGTTCTGAGTGAAATCCAATCGCTAGAACTATGAATTACCCCAACCACCCCAATTTGGAACGAACTGCCTTTGAACTTGAATTGTCCGAGTTCTTACACCTATTGATTTCGGATCGATCCCAAAACTTGGGAAACATCATAATATGGTGGGAGGAGGCATTTGGTTAGTTTTGAGTGAAATCCAATCGCTAGAAGTATGGAATACACCAACCACTCCAATTAGGAACGAACTGCCGTTAAACTTGAATTGTCCAATTTCTCACACCTATTGGTTTCGGATCGAGCCCAAAACTTGGGAAACATCATAATATGGTGGGGGGAGTCATTTGGTGAGTTTTTAGTGAAATCCAATCGCTAGAAGTATATAATACACCAACCACTACAATTTGTAACGAATTGCCGTTGAACTTCAATTGTCCAAATTCTCACATCTATTGATTTCGGATCGAGCCCAAAACTTGGGCAACATCATCATACGGTGGGAGGAGTCATTTGGAGAGTTTTGAGTGAAATCCAATCGCTAGAAGTATGGAATACACCGACCACTGCAATGAGAAACGAATTGCCGTTGAACTTGAATTGTCCAATTTCTCACACCTATTGAATTCGGATCGAACCCAAAACTTGGGCAACATCATAATATGGTGGGAGGAGTCATTTGCTGTGTTCTGAGTGAAATCCAATCACCAGAACTATGAATTACCCCAACCACTCCAATTTGGAACGAACTGCCCTTCAACTTGAATTGTCCAATTTCTCACACCTATTGATTTCGGATCGAGCCCAAAACTTGGGCAACATCATAATACGGTGGCAGGAGTCATTTGGGGAGTTTTGAGTGAAATCCATTCGCTAGAAGTATGGAATACACCAACCACTCCAATTAGGAACAAACTGCCGTTGAACTTGAATTGTCCAATTTCTCACACCTATTGATTTCGGATCGAACCCAAAACATGGGCAACATCATAATATGGTGGGAGGAGTCATTTGCTGTGTTCTAAGTGAAATCCAATCGCCAGAACTATTAATTACCCCAACCACTCCAAATTGGAACGAACTGCCTTTGAACTTGAATTGTCCAATTTCTTACACCTATTGATTTCGGATCGAGCCCAAAACTTGGGCAACACCATAATATGGTGGGAGGAGTCATTTGGTGAGTTTTGAGTGAAATCCAATCGCTAGAAGTATATAATACACCAACCACTCCAATTAGGAATGAACTGCCGTTGAAATTGAATTGTCCAAATTCTCACACCTATTGATTTCGAATCGAGCCCAAAACTTGGGCAACATCATAATATGGTGGGAGGAGTCTTTTGGAGAGTTTTGAGTGAAATCCAATCACTAGAAGTATGGAATACACCAACCACTCCAATTAGAAACGAACTGCCGTTGAACTTGAATTCTCCAATTTCTCACACCTATTGATTTCGGATCGAGCCCAAAACTTGGGCGACATCATAATATGGTGGGAGGAGTCGTTTGGTGAGTTTTGAGTGAAATCCAATCGCTAGAAGTATGGAATACACCACCGACTCCAATTAGGAACGAACTGGCGTTGAACTTGAATTGTCCAATTTCTCACACCAATTGATTTCGGATCGAGCCCAAAACTTGTGCAACACCATAATATGGTGGGAGGAGTCATTTGCTGTGCTCTGAGTGAAATCCATTCGCCAGAACTATTAATTACCCCAACCACTCCAACTTGGAACGAACTGCCTTTGAACTTGAATTGTCCAATTTCTTACACCTATTGATTTCGGATCGAGCCAAAAACTTGGGCAACATCATAATATGGTGGGAGGAGTCATTTGGTGAGTTTTGAGTGAAATCCAATCCCTAGAACACCAACCACTCCAGTTAGGAACGAACTGCCGTTGAACTTGAATTGTCCAATTTCTCACACCTAATGATTTCGGATCGAGCCCAAAACTTGGGCAACATGATAATATGGTGGGAGGAGTCATTTGGTGAGTTTTGAGTGAAATCCAATCGCTAGAAGTATATAATACACCAACTACTCCAATTAGAAACGAACTGCCATTGAACTTGAACTGTCCAATTTCTCACACCTATTGATTTCGGATCGAGTCCAAAACTTGGGCAACAACATAATATGGTGGGAGGAGTCTTTTGGTGAGTTTTGAGTGAAATCCAATCGCTAGAAGTATGGAATACACCAACCACTCCAATTAGGAACGAACTGCCGTTGAACTTGAATTGTCCAATTTCTCACACCTATTGATTTCGGATCGAACCCAAAACATGGGCAACATCATAATATGGTGGGAGGAGTCATTTGCTGTGTTCTAAGTAAAATCCAATCCCCAGAACTATGAATTACCCCAACCACTCCAATTTGGAACGAACTGCCTTTGAACTTGAATTGTCCAATTTCTTACACCTATTGATTTCGGATCGAACCCAAAACATGGGCAACATCATAATATGGTGGAAGGAGTCATTTCACTACTACAATTTTAGCTTATACCGACGGACTAATACTGGCAAAAGAGCAGTCTAGCCAGTACTTGGACCTAATACTGGCGAAATAAAGTCATTTATCACTACTAAATAATACTGACCAAGTCTTTTGTCATTACTAAATTTACTGACCAGTCCCTGTGCCAGTCTCTTTTAGCGCGGGAAGCAAAAACTTAAGCGCCTAAATTTTTAGAGTCACTGACAAGTTCTATTGCCAATACTATTCTTAAATATAATTGTTAACTTCAATTCTTTACTTAAACTTTTCTACTTCCTCCAAACCGACCATCTCTTCCCTCTTCTTTTCATTGAAGAAGGAATTGTACTCTTCCTTAAAGCTAGTGGAGTTGGAGGAATGTGTGAAAGTGATTTTCATGTCTGCTGGTTCAGATTGAGAGAGACAGATTAAATTTGGGGGTTTTCTTTGCTCTTCTCAATTGGGGTTGTTGATTCAGATTGAGAGAGATAGATTAAATTTGGGGGTTTCTTTGCTCTTTTCATTTGGGGCTGACTTGGTTGTTCTTCTTTAAAGAGAGCCCCTGTTCTGGTGAGATTTTTGTTCTTATTTTGTTTGTTTATTTTATTTTTTCAAGTATTTGAGAATAGGTAATGACCCATGAATCCTTCCAATTAGTTGTATAGATGAAGCCTGATTGCATCCTTTGATTTTTCAAAGCTCTTGTTTTAATTTTTTATTATTTGTTGGTGAAGTCTGATGTGTGGGTATTCTCTGAGCAAGGTAGGGTGCTATATACCTTATTTATGTGATTTTCTGCTCTTAGCGGATTGGATGCTTTCGATTCCTTAGCAGAGCTAATTCTTGTCTTTGCGGAACCAGAGCTAATTCAATCTTCTCCTTTCTCTAGGTACGGTACAAAGAAGACCAAGTGGATGGAACAACACTTAGACCCAATCGACACAGTACCGAGCCAGAGCAGTCTAACAAGGGACAAGAGACTATTTGTTCACAGCTTCACATTCTAGTGCCAAGGTGCCCAGCTAAAGCCAAAGGTGTATTATTCTATTGCAGGAGTGTTGAATTTTTGTTGGAAACTTAGAATCCAGGTGTGTTTCCCTTTACTTTTTTCTCTTAAATGGTTGTTCTCTGATTATTGTATTGAGATTATCGAGCTTTCATCTATGAGTTGATATATTTTGTTTCATATGTATACTTTATTTGTTGTTATGACGTGAGTGTCTTTAGCTATTAAGTGGGTCTTGTTGTTTGGTGTTATAGTTCTTTTCTTCAGTTGAATGAATATGCAATTTTTTAGTTAATATATTCTTTAGACTCAGGTTTTTGTTATTTTAATTTGGTTTTACTTGTGAATTGAAGTAGATGGTAATGAGGGTCATCCAATGGATAATAAATTGACCCACCTGATAGGAATTTATAGATAGTAAGTATGAGGGATGATCTGTGCTGAATAATTGTATTTGGTGCCTTGCACTCAATATTAGGTGAACTATGGATAAAAGTTGGGTACATTTGAGGAGAAATTGTAAGGAATACGCAGATGGAATGAGAATGTTTTTAGATGACGTCTTTGCCAAAGTGGGTTTTGGAGAGAGGGTCATATGTCCTTGCAAAAAATGTTGTAACCGTTATCGCTATGAAAGAAACATCATCCAGCTGCATCTTATAGAAAAAGGAATGGATCCCAGATATATGAATGGCCCTTGGAGGCATCATGGGGAGCCCATGACAAATTTACCATTCCAAGAGGATATAGAATCAGCTCACAATGAAGAAGTTTGTATAGATGACATTCATGATTTTCTCAATGAAGCCTTTGTGCAACCAATAATTGGAGAAACTGTTGGGACTTCGAGAGAGCCACCTATCTTTGATGGCCAAACACCTGAGGCTGAAATGTTTTATAAGTTACTTGAAGAAGCAGATATGGAGTTGTACCCTAGGTGTAAATATAAGAAATTGTATTCTGTTGTAAGATTGTTCCAGATTAAATGTTTAGGGAACATGAGTGATAATGTCTTTACAATGCTGTTACAATTGGTTAAACAATTGTTGCCAGAGGGGGATTGTTTACCAAAAAATAATTATGATGCTAAAAAAATCATTAGGGAGTTGGGACTCACAGTTGAGAGGATCGACGCTTGCCCCAATGATTGATTTATCTCCATTTGGCAGAGTTATCAATGATAATAGTCCCCATTTTTCTAGATACATGGGTATTCTAGCACGGGATGCCAATCTAATTCCGATCAAGTATTTAAAATGGGAAAAAGTACCAGACTCCTGCAAACTTGATGTTTGGGACACTCTACGTGTTTGTTATTCCTAAAATTATTGAGTTTAATAGGTATATTTCAGGTTGATGTAAGACTACCTTATTGTGGATGCAGGGCACCATTGAATTTCGTCCTGAACAACAACCTATGATTCATGTCTTCAAGGATGTAACAATGAAGAATATTGAAAAATTGTGGAGAAGTTTCAAGAGTGATTTGAAGAAAGCTTATTATAAGCCTTTCATAGGAAGTAAAAGACGGTGGCAATGTGGGGATTCTCTTGTAGACCCAGATCAATGGCGGGTGTTGGTTGAACATTGGGAAAAAGACGAGATTGTAGTACGTATTATTACACAACACTCAGTATATATAATCTGTGCAATGATTAAGTCTGTTTTGTTTTTGCTAATAAAAGGAACAAGCTAAAAGAAATGCTGAAAATTGGAGTAAACAAACATTGAATCACACATCTGGCACAAAGTCTTATGCTCGCAGCAAAGCACAATATGTAAGTTTTGATGATGCACTTGAATGTTTACTCTTTGCTATATTTAAATACTGAGCATATGAGGTTGTGTTAGCTAATTGATTATCTTTTTTTATTTTATTGATTGCATGCTAAGAATAAGAAACATGGTGAAGACCCCGATCCTATTTGGTTTTTCCAAGATAAGCATACTCGGCGTGACGAAGATCGTTCATGGGTTAACTCGGTGGCTGAGCAGAAATATGTAAGCATATGGACTATGTATTGGAATAATTATGTATAAGTTCATTTTCATGAGGAATTGTTAGCCATAGTCCAGGATGTTTCTCTTATTTTGTTTTGTTGACTTATTATTTTTTTTTTAAAGCATATGGAAAGTTATTTGGAGGTAGTTTTTTTTTCTTGTTCACCATTCTTTATGTTCTTTTATTTGTTTAAGCACATGAAAAACAAAATAGTAGAGGTCCAGAAGACTAATTGGCCTAATTTTTTATTACATAATGCAATTCATCATTGTAGAGTTTATTGGGCTAGTTCTATGATGACTGCAATTTGATGGAGAAGGATATATATATTTCTTTTTTGTTAGGCTGAAATGCAGGAAAAGTTGAAGTAATTGGTTGAAGATGAATGTCCTGATAATTTAGAGACACGAAGAAGGGCTTATGTCGAGGCAATGGGTCCTGAGACAAATAATAGTGTTCGTGGTGAAGGACTTGGTGTGAAACCCCATCAGGTGCCTTGGATTCAAACGAAGGCAGGGTCATCCAAGAGATTGCGAGGGCACGACTATGTTCACCTTGAGTCACAGTATGTAGAGTTACAAGAAAGGTACAAACATGACCAGGATCATTGGCGTTCTGAATTGAAGGCGACAAAGGAGTTGCTGAAGCATAACCAGCAAGAGATTGAGGAAATGAGGCAGATGTTATCGCGCTCATCGGCTTCGCATCATCCATTGTACCAGCAGCTGCCAAACCCATTCCATATGTCGTATTACTCGCCGCAAATGTTCCATCAAATGCCTTATCAAGCCAAGTCAGTTACTCCTACTGGTGGGTTAACTGGATTGTTGAGGGGGGATGCAGACCCCAGTGCGACTGACTTTTTAGAATCAGATCAAGGTACTCATGGACTTGAATAGATGCAGTTACTTAGTGTTATGCATTTTTGGTATAGTTGCTGACTTTGTATTTTGGACCATAATGGTGTATGCATACTTTTGTAGTGTATTTGTTGAATATTTGGCATTGCATACTTTTGTATAGTAAGGGCAACTAAAGTTTTTGAACTCTACTGATGTAGGCAGACCTTTGTAATATTTGGCTATTGTAATCGACATTGGTACTTTATATTTTATAAGGATGGTGGTTGAATGGTTCAATCTATGAGTATTTATAATTGTTATTACATTTTCAGTATTCATTAAATTTTTATGAAAGAAAAATGCCCATATTATATTAGGAATTCGGCATCTTACTATAAAAATTTGAGCCTGTAAGTTTGTAACCTTCTCCTGCAACCCCTTACAGAAGAGCAAGAACTTGTCATTGTCATTTTAACTTCTCTTTGTAAAGCATCGCTGAAAACATACAAGGTACTGGCTAAAGAGCTTTTGCAAGAGGTATGCATTCGACAGAGATGAAAGATCTTGAAATTGACTGATAATTTTTTTTTTGGGTTAAAAATAATACTGACAAATCTTTGGCCACTAGTACTCAATCCTAAAATAATAATCCTGACAAAAGCTTGCTTAATAGTGGCTATTTGTTTTGTCAGTAAAACACTTTATGACTTGTGTCAGAGACACACCTCTACTGACGAATAAGTTGCAAAAGTTGGCCAGTAATAGTAATACTGACGGGACTTTTACCAACTATACTTATTTTCGTCGCTGCACTCGTCAGGAAGCCATTACCGATGAATTTCCGTCAGTATTGGGGTTTTTACTGACCACAAAGGTTTGCCAGGACAGGGGAAAATTGTACTAGTGTTTGGTGAGTTTTGAGTGAAATCCAATCGCTAGAAGTATGGAATACACCAACCACTCCAATTAGGAACGAACTGGCGTTGAACTTGAATTGTCCAATTTCTCACACCTATTGATTTCGGATCGAACCCAAAACTTGGGCAACACCATAATATGGTGGGAGGAGTCATTTGGTGAGTTTTGAGTGAAATCCAATCGCTAGAAGTATGGAATACACCAACCACTCCAAATAGGAACGAACAGCCGTTGAACTTGAATTGTCCAATTCCTCACACCTATTGATTTCGGATCAAGCCCAAAACTTGGGAAACATCATAATACGGTGGGAGGAGTCATTTCGGGAGTTTTGAGTGAAATCCAATCGCTAGAAGTATGGAATACACCAACCACTCCAATTAGGAACGAACTGCCGTTGAACTTGAATTGTCCAATTTCTCACACCTATTGATTTCGGATCGAGCCCAAAAGTTGGGCGACATCATAATATGGTGGGAGTAGTCATTTGGTGAGTTGTGAGTGAAATCCAATCGCTAGAAGTATATATTACACCAACCACTCCAATTAGGAACGAACTGCCGTTGAACTTGAATTGTCCAATTTCTCACACCTATTGATTTCGGAACGAGCCCAAAAGTTGGGCGACATCATAATATGGTGGGAGGAGTCATTTGGTGAGTTTTGAGTGAAATCCAATCGCTAGAAGTATATAATACACCAACCACTCCAATTAGGAACGAACTGCCGTTGAACTTGAATTGTCCAATTTCTCACACCTATTGATTTCGGATCGAGCCCAAAACTTGGGCAACATCATAATATGGTGGGAGGAGTCATTTGGAGAGTTTTGAGTGAAATCCAATCGCTAGAAGTATGGAATACACCAACCACTCCAATTAGGAACGAACTGCCGTTGAACTTGAATTGTCCAATTTCTCACACGTATTGATTTCGGATCGAGCCCAAAAGTTGGGCGACATCATAATATGGTGGGAGGAGTCATTTGGTGAGTTTTGAGTGAATTCCAATCGCTAGAAGTATATATTACACCAACCACTCCAATTAGGAACGAACTGCCGTTGAACTTGAATTGTCCAATTTCTCACACCTATTGATTTCGTATCGAACCCAAAACCTGGGCAACATCATAATATGGTGGGAGGAGTCATTTGGTGTGTTCTTAGTGAAATCCAATCTTCAGAACTATGAATTACTCCAGCCACTCCAATTTGGAACGAACTGCCTTTGAACTTGAATTGTCCAATTTCTTACACCTATTGATTTCGGATCGATCCCAAAACTTGGGCAACATCATAATATGGTGGGAGGAGTCATTTGGAGAGTTTTGATTGAAATCCAATTGCTAGAAGTATGGAATACACCACCCACTCCAATTAGGAACAAACTGCAGATGAACTTGAATTGTCCAATTTCTTATATCTATTGATTTCGGATCGAACCCAAAACATGGGCAACATCATAATATGGTGGGAGGAGTCATTTGGTGAGTTTTGAGTGAAATCCAATCGCTACAAGTATATAATACACCAACCAGTCCAATTAGGAACGAACTGCCGTTGAATTTGAATTGTCCAATTTCTCACACCTATTGATTTCGGATGGAGCCCAAAACTTGGGCAACATCATAATATGGTGGGACGAGTCATTTGCTGGGTTCTGCGTGAAATCCAATCGCTAGAAGTATGGAATACACCAACCACTCCAATTTGGAATGAACTGCCGTTGAACTTGAATTGTCCAATTTATCACACCTATTGATTTCGTATCGAGCCCAAAAGTTGGGCGACATCACAATATGGTGGGAGGAGTCATTTGGCGAGTTTTGAGTGAAATCCAATCGCTAGAAGTATATAATACAACAACCACTCCAATTAGGAACGAACTGCCGTTGAACTTGAATTGTCCAATTTCTCACACCTATTGATTTTGGATCGAACCCAAAACCTGGGCAACAACATAATATGGTGGGAGGAGTCATTTGGTGTGTTCTAAGTGAAATCCAATCGCTAGAACTATGAATTACTCCAACCACTCCAATTTGGAACGAACTGCCTTTGAACTTGAATTGTCCAATTTCTCACACCTATTGATTTCGGATCGAACCCAAA
Source organism: Prunus avium (assembly GCF_965620075.1). Classification (NCBI taxonomy): domain Eukaryota; kingdom Viridiplantae; phylum Streptophyta; class Magnoliopsida; order Rosales; family Rosaceae; genus Prunus; species Prunus avium. Next base: position 10,888,004 of record NC_142291.1, read on the forward strand.
ACTTGGGCAACATCATAATATGGTGGGATGAGTCATTTGCTGTGTTCTTAGTGAAATCCAATCGCCAGAACTATGAATTACCCAAACCACTACAATTTGGAACGAACTGCCCTTGAACTTGAATTGTCCAATTTATCACAACTATTGATTTCGTATCGAGCCCAAAAGTTGGGCGACATCATAATACGGTGGGAGGAGTCATTTGGTGAGTTTTGAGTGAAATCCAATCGCTAGAAGTATATAATATAACAACCACTCCAATTAGGAACGAACTGCCGTTGAACTTGAATTGTCCAATTTCTCACACGTATTGATTTCGGATCGAGCCCAAAACTTGGGCAACATCATAATATGGTGGGAGGAGTCATTTGGTTGGTTTTGAGTGAAATCCAATCTCTAGAAGTATATAATACACCAACCAGTCCAATTAGGAACGAACTGCCGTTGAATTTGAATTGTCCAATTTCTCACACCTGTTGATTTCGGATTGAGCCCAAAACTTCGGCAACATCATAATATGGTTGGAGGACTCATTTGGGGAGTTTTGAGTGAAATCCATTCGCTAGAAGTATGGAATACACCAACCACTGCAATTTGGAACAAACTGCCGTTGAACTTGAATTGTCCAATTTCTCACACCTATTGATTTCGGATCGAGCCCAGAACTTGGGCAACATCATAATATGGTGGGAGGAGTCATTTGCTGGGTTCTGAGTGAAATCCAATCGCTAGAAGTATGGAATAGACCAACCACTACAATTTGGAACGAACTGCCGTTGAACTTGAATTGTCCAATTTATCACACCTATTGATTTCGTATCGAGCCCAAAAGTTGGGCGACGTCATAATACGGTGGGAGGAGTCATTTGGTGAGTTTTGAGTGAAATCCAATCGCTAGAAGTATATAATACAACAACCACTCCAATTAGGAACGAATTGTCGTTGAACCTGAATTGTCCAATTTCTCACACCTATTGATTTCGGATCGAGCCCAAAACTTGGGAAACATCATAATATGGTGGGAGGAGTCATTTGGTTGGTTTTGAGTGAAATCCAATCTCTAGAAGTATGGAATACACCAACCACTCCAATTAGGAACGAACTGCCGTTGAACTTGAATTGTCCAATTTCTCACACCTATTGATTTCGGATCGAGCCCATGATTTCGGATCGAGCCCAATCTCTAGAAGTATGGAATACACCAACCACTCCAATTAGGTTTGAGTTAAATCCAATCTCTAGAAGTATGGAATACTCCAACCACTCCAATTAGGAACGAACTGCCGTTGAACTTGAATTGTCCAATTTCTCACACCTATTGATTTCGGATCGAACCCAAAACTTGGGCAACATCATAATATGGTGGGAGGAGTCATTTGCTGTGTTCTGAGTGAAATCCAATCGCCAGAACTATGCATTACCCCAACCATTCCAATTTGGAACCAACTGCCCTTGGACTTGAATTGTCCAATTTCTCACACCTTTTGATTTCGGATCGAGCCCAAAACTTGGGCAACAACATAATATGGTGGGAAGAGTCATTTGGTGAGTTTTGAATGAAATCCAATGGCCAGAAGTATGGACTACACCAAGCACTCCAATTTGGAACGAACTGCTGTTGAACTTGAATTGTCCAATTTCTCACCCCTATTGATTTCGGATCGAACCCAAAACATGGGCAACATCATAATATGGTGGGAGGAGTCATTTGGTGAGTTTTGAGTTAAATCGAATCGCTAGAAATATGGAATACACCAACCACTCCAATTAGGAACGAACTGCCGTTGAACTTGAATTGTCCAATTTCTCACACCTATTGATTTCGGGTCGAGCCCAAAACTTGGGAAACATCATAATATGGTGGGAGGAGTCATTTGGTTAGTTTTGAGTGAAATCCAATCTCTAGAAGTATGGAATACACAAACCACTCCAATTAGGAACGAACTGCCGTTGAACTTGAATTGTCCAATTTCTTACACCTATTGATTTTAGATCGAACCCAAAACTTGGGCAACATCATAATATGGTGGGAGGAGTCATTTGCTGTGTTCTAAGTGAAATCCAATCGCCAGAACTATGAATTACCCCATCCACTCCAATTTGGAATGAACTGCCTTTGAACTTGAATTGTCCAATTTCTTACACCTATTGATTTCGGATCGATCCCAAAACTTGGGCAACATCATAATATGGTGGGAGGAGTCATTTTGTCAGTGTTGAGTGAAATCCAATCGCTAGAAGTATGGATTACACCAACCACTCCAATTAGGAACGAATTGCCATTGAACTTGAATTGTCCAATTTCTCACACCTATTGATTTCGGATCGAGCCCAAAACTTGGGCGATATCATATTATGGTGGGAGGAGTCATTTGGTGAGTTTTGAGTGAAATCCAATCGCTAGAAGTATGGAATACACCAACCACTCCAATTAGGAACGAACTGCCGTCGAACTTGAATTGTCCAATTTATCACACCTATTGATTTCGGATCGAGCCCAAAAGTTGGGCGACATCATAATATGGTGGTAGGAGTCAGTTGGTGAGTTTTGAGTGAAATCCAATCGCTAGAAGTATATAATACACCAACCACTCCAATTAGGAACGAACTGCCGTTGAACTTGAATTGTCCAATTTCTCACACCTATTGATTTCGGATCGAGCCCAAAACTTAGGAAACATCATAATATGGTGGGAGGAGTCATTTGGTTTGTTTTGAGTGAAATCCAATCTCTAGAAGTATGGAATACACCAACCACTCCAATTAGGAACGAACTGCCTTTGAACTTGAATTGTCCAATTTCTCACACCTATTGATTTCGGATCGAACCCAAAACATGGGCAACATCATAATATGGTGGGAGGAGTCATTTGTTGTGTTCTGAGTGAAATCCAATCGCAAGAACTATGAATTACACCAACCACTCCAATTAGGAACGAACTGCCGTTGAACTTGAATTGTCCAATTTCTCACACCTATTGATTTCGGATTGAGCCCAAAACTTGGGTAACATCATAATATGGTGGGAGGAGTCATTTGGTTAGTTTTGAGTGAAATCCAATCGCTAGAAGTATGGAATACACCAACCACTCCAATTAGGAACGAACTGCCGTTGAACTTGAATTGTCCAACTTCTCACACCTATTGATTTCGGAACGAACCCAAAACATAGGCAACATCATAATATGGTGGGAGGAGTCATTTGCTGTGTTCTGAGTGAAATCCAATCGCCAGAACTATGAATTACACCAACCACTCCAATTAGGAACGAACTGCCGTTGAACTTGAATTGTCCAATTTCTCACACCTATTGATTTCGGATCGAGCCCAAAACTTGGGCGATATCATATTATGGTGGGAGGAGTCATTTGGTGAGTTTTGAGTGAAATCCAATCGCTAGAAGTATGGAATACACCAACCACTCCAATTAGGAACGAACTGCCGTCGAACTTGAATTGTCCAATTTATCACACCTATTGATTTCGGATCGAGCCCAAAAGTTGGGCGACATCATAATATGGTGGTAGGAGTCAGTTGGTGAGTTTTGAGTGAAATCCAATCGCTAGAAGTATATAATACACCAACCAGTCCAATTAGGAACGAACTGCCGTTGAACTTGAATTGTCCAATTTCTCACACCTATTGATTTCGGATCGAGCCCAAAACTTGGGAAACATCATAATATGGTGGGAGGAGTCATTTGGTTTGTTTTGAGTGAAATCCAATCTCTAGAAGTATGGAATACACCAACCACTCCAATTAGGAACGAACTGCCTTTGAACTTGAATTGTCCAATTTCTCACACCTATTGATTTCGGATCGAACCCAAAACATGGGCAACATCATAATATGGTGGGAGGAGTCATTTGTTGTGTTCTGAGTGAATTCCAATCGCCAGAACTATGAATTACCCCAACCACTCCAATTTGGAACAAACTGCCTTTGAACTTGAATTGTCCAATTTCTCACACCTATTGATTTCGGATCGATCCCAAAACTTGGGCAACATCATAATGTGGTGGGAGGAGTCATTTGGTGAGTTTTAAGTGAAATCCAATCCCTAGAAGTATGGAATACCCCAACCACTCCAATTAGGAACGAACTGCCGTTTAACTTGAATTGTCCAATTTCTCACCCCTATTGATTCCAGATCGAGCCCAAAACTTGGGCAACATCATAATATGGTGGGAGGAGTCATTCGGTGAGTTTTGAGTGAAATCCAATCACTAGAAGTACATAATACACCAACCACTCCAATTTGGAATGAACTGCCGTTGAACTTAAATTGTCCAATTTCTTACACCTATTGATTTCGGATCGATCCCAAAACTTGGGCAACCTCATAATATGGTGGGAGGAGTCATTCGGTGAGTTTTTAGTGAAATCCAATCGCTAGAAGTACATAATACACCAACCACTCCAATTAGGAACGAATTGTCGTTGAACCTGAATTGTCCAATTTCTCACACCTATTGATTTCGGATTGAGCCCAAACCTTGGGAATTATCATAATGTGGTGGGAGGAGTCATTTGGTTAGTTTTGAGTGAAATCCAATCGCTAGAAATATGGAATACACCAACCACTCCAATTAGGAATGAACTGCCGTTGAACTTGAATTGTCCAATTTCTCACACCTCTTTGTTTCGGGCCGAGCCCAAAACTTGGGAAACATCATAAAATGGTAGGAGGAGTCATTTGGTTAGTTTTGCGTGAAATCCAATCGCTAGAAGTATGGAATACACCAACCACTACAATTAGGAACGAACTCCCGTTGAACTTGAATTGTCCAATTTCTCACACTTCTTTATTTCGGGCCGAGCCCAAAACTTGGGAAACATCATAAAATGGTAGGAGGAGTCATTTCGTTAGTTTTGCGTGAAATCCAATCCCTAGAAGTATGGAATACACCAACCACTCCAATTAGGAACGAACTGCCGTTGAACTTGAATTGTCCAATTTCTCACCCCTATTGATTCCAGATCGAGCCCAAAACTTGGGCAACATCATAATATGGTGGGAGGAGTCATCCGGTGAGTTTTGAGTGAAATCCAATCGCTAGAAGTACATAATACACCAACCACTCCAATTAGGAACGAATTGTCGTTGAACCTGAATTGTCCAATTTCTCACACCTATTGATTTCGGATTGCGCCCAAACCTTGGGAAACATCATAATATGGTGGGAGGAGTCATTTGCTGTGTTTTGAGTGAAATCCAATCGCCAGAACTATGAATTACCCCAACCACTCCAATTTGGAACCAACTGCCCTTGGACTTGAATTGTCCAATTTCTCACACCTTTTGATTTCGGATCGAGCCCAAAACTTGGGCAACATCATAATATGGTGGGAGGAGTCATTTGGTGAGTTTTGAGTTAAATCGAATCGCTAGAAGTATGGAATACACCAACCACTCCAATTAGGAACGAACTCCCGTTGAACTTCAATTGTCCAATTTCTCACACCTATTGATTTCGGATCGAGCCCAAAACTTGGGCAACAGCATAATATGGTGGGAGGAGTCATTTGGTGAGTTTTGAGTGAAATCCAATCGCTAGAAGTATGGAATACTCCAACCACGCCAATTAGGAACGAACTGCCGTTGAACTTGAATTGTCCAATTTCTCACACCTATTGATTTCGGATCGAACCCAAAACAAGGGCAACATCATAATATGGTGGGAGGAGTCATTTGCTGTGTTCAGAGTGAAATCCAATCGCCAGAACTATGAATTACCCCAACCACTCCAATTTCGAACAAACTGCCTTTGAACTTGAATTGTCCAATTTCTCACACCTATTGATTTCGGATCGATCCCAAAACTTGGGCAACATCATAATATGGTGGGAGGAGTCGTTTGGGGAATTTTGAGTGAAATCCAATCGCTAGAAGTATATAATACACCAACCACTCCAATTAGGAACGAACTGCCGTGGAACTTGAATTGTCCAATTTCTCACACCTATTGATTTCGGACCGAGCCCAAAACCTGGGAAACATCATAATATGGTGGGAGGTGTCATTTGGGTAGTTTTGAGTGAAATCCAATTGCTAGAAGTACGGAATACACAAACCACTCCAATTAGGAACGAACTGCCGTTGAACTTGAATTGTCCAATTTCTCACACCTATTGATTTCGGATCGAGCCCAAAACTTGGGCAACATCATTATATGGCGGGAGGAGTCATTTGCTGTGTTCTGAGTGAAATCCAATCGCCAGAACTATGAATTACACCAACCACTCCAATTAGGAACGAACTGCCGTTGAACTTGAATTGTCCAATTTCTCACACCTATTGATTTCGGATTGAGCCCAAAACTTGGGTAACATCATAATATGGTGGGAGGAGTCATTTGGTTAGTTTTGAGTGAAATCCAATCGCTAGAAGTATGGAATACACCAACCACTCCAATTAGGAACGAACTGCCGTTGAACTTGAATTGTCCAACTTCTCACACCTATTGATTTCGGAACGAACCCAAAACATAGGCAACATCATAATATGGTGGGAGGAGTCATTTGCTGTGTTCTGAGTGAAATCCAATCGCCACAACTATGAATTACCCCAACCACTCCAATTTGGAACGAACTGCCTTTCAACTTGAATTGTCCAATTTCGTACACCTATTGATTTCGGATCGATCCCAAAACTTGGGCAACATCATAATATGGTGGGAGGAGTCATTTGGTGAATTTTGAGTAAAATCCAATCGCTAGAAGTATGGAATACACCAACCACTCCAATTAGGAACGAACTGCCGTTGAACTTGAATTGTCCAATTTCTCACACCTATTGATTTCAGATCGAGCCCAAAGCTTGGGCAACATCATAATATGGTGGGAGGAGTCATTTGGTGAGTTTTGAGTGAAATCCAATCGCTAGAAGTACATAATACACCAACGACTCCAATTTGGAACGAACTGCCTTTGAACTTGAGTTGTCCAATTTCTTGCACCTATTGATTTCGGATCGATCCCAGAACTTGGGCAACAACATAATATGGTGGGAGGAGCCATTTGGTGAGTTTTGACTGAAATCCAATCGCCAGAACTATGAATTACCACAACCACTCCAATTTCTTGCACCTATTGATTTCGGATCGAGCCCAAAACTTGGGCAACATCATAATATGGTGGGAGGAGTCATTTGGTGAGTTTTGAGTGAAATCCAATCGCTAGAAGTATGGAATACACCAACCACTCCACTTAGGAACGAACTGCCATTGAACTTGAATTGTCCAATTTCTCACACCTACGGATTTCGGATCGATACCAAAACTTGGACAACATCATAATATGGCGGGAGGAGTCATTTGGAGAGTTTTGAGTGAAATCCAATCGCTAGAAATATGGAATACACCAACCACTCCAATTAGGAACGAACTGTGGTTGAACTTGAATTGTCCAATTTCTCACACCTATTGATTTCGGATCGAACCCAAAACCAAGGCAACATCATAATATGGTGGGAGGAGTCAGTTGGGGAGTTCTGAGAGAAATCCAATCGCCAAAACCATGAATTACCCCAACCACTCCAATTTGGAGCGAACTGCCTTTGAACTTGAATTGTCCATTTTCTTGCACCTATTGATTTCGGATCGATTCCAAAACTTGGGCACCATCATAATATGGTGGGAGGAGTCATTTGGTGAGTTTCGAGTGAAATCCAAACGCCAGAACTATGAATTACCCCAAGCACTCCAATTTGGAACGAACTACCTTTGAACTTGAATTGTCCCATTTCTTGCACCTATTGATTTCGGATCGATCCCAAAACTTGGGCAACATCATAATATGGTGGGAGTAGTCATTTGGTGAGTTTTGAGTGAAATCCAATCGCTAGAAGTATGGAATACACCAACCACTCCAATTAGGAACGAACTGCCGTTGAACTTGAATTGTCCAATTTCTCACACCTATTGATTTCGGATCGAACCCAAAACCAAGGTAACAACATAATATGGTGGGAGGAGTCAGTTGGGGTGTTCTGAGTGAAATCCAATCGCCAGAACTATGAATTACCCCAACCACTCCAATTTGGAGCGAACTGCCGTTGAACTTGAATTGTCCAATTTTTTGCACCTATTGATTTCGAATCGATCCCAAAACTTGGGCAACATCATAATATGGTGGGAGGAGTCATTTGGTAAGTTTTGAGTGAAATCCAAACGCTAGAAGTATGGAATACACCAACCACTCCAATTAGGAACGAACTGCCGTTGAACTTGAATTGTCCAATTTCTTGCACCTATTGATTTCGGATCGATCCCAAAACTTAGGCAACATCATCATATGGTGGGAGGAGTCATTTGGTGAGTTTTGAGTGAAATCCAATCGCTAGAAGTATGGAATACACCAACCACTCCAATTAGGAACGAACTGCCGTTGAACTTGAATTATCCAATTTCTCACCCCTATTGATTTCGGATCGAACCCAAAACATGGGCAACTTCATAATATGGCGGGAGGAGTCATTTGGTGTGTTCTGAGTGAAATCCAATCGCCAGAACTATGAATTACCCCAACCACTCCAATTTGGAACGAACTGCCTTTGAACTTGAGTTGTCCAATTTCTTGCACCTATTGATTTCGGATCGATCCCAAAACTTGGGCAACATCATAATACGGTGGGAGGAGTCATTTGGTGAGTTTTGAGTGAAATCCAATCTCTAGAAGTATATAATACACCAACCACTCCAATTAGGAACGAACTGCCGTTGAACTTGAATTGTCCTACTTCTCACACCTACTGATTTCGGATCGAGCCCAAAACTTGGGCAACATCATAATATGGTGGGTGGAGTCCTTTAGTGAGTTTTGAGTGAAATCCAATCGCAACCACTCCAATTAGGAACGAACTGCCTTTGAACTTGAATTGTCCAATTTCTCACACCTATTGATTTCGGATCGAGCCCAAAACTTGGGCAACATCATAATATGGTGGGAGGAGTCATTTGGTGAGTTTTGGGTGAAGTCCAATCGCTAGAATTATGGAATACACCAACCACTACAGTTAGGAACGAACTGCCGTTGAACTTGAATTGTCCAATTTCTCACACCTATTGATTTCGGATCGAGCCCAAAACTTGGGAAACATCATAATATGGTGGGAGGAGTCATTTGGTTAGTTTTGAGTGAATTCCAATCGCTAGAAGTATGGAATACACCAACCACTCCAATTAGGAACGAATTGCCGTTGAACTTGAATTGTCCAATTTCTAACATCTATTGATTTCGGATCGAGCCCAAAACTTGGGCAACGTTATAATATTGTGGGAGGAGTCATTTGGTGAGTTTTGATTGAAATCCAATCGCTCGAAGTATATAATACACCAACCACTCCAATTTGGAACGAACTGTCGTTAAACTTGAATTGTCCAATTTCTCATAAATATTGGTTTCGGATCGAGCCGAAAACATGGGCAATATCATAAGATGTTGGGAGGAGTCATTTGGTGTGTTCTGAGTGAAATCCAATCGCCATAACTATGAATTACCCCAACCACTCGAATTTGGAACGAATTGCCTTTGAACTTGAATTGTCCAATTTCTTACACCTATTGATTTCGGATTGAGCCCAAAACTTGGGCAACATCATAATGTGGCGGGAGGAGACATTTGGTGTGTTTTGAGTGAAATCCAATCGCCAGAACTTTGAATTACCCCAACCACTCCAATTTGGAACGAACTGCCTTTGAACTTGAATTGTCCAATTTCTTACACTTATTGATTTCGGATCGAGCCCAAAACTTGGGCAACAACCCAATATGGCGGGAGGAGTCATTTGGTGTGTTTTGAGAGAAATCCAATCCCTTGAACTATGGATTACCGCAACCACTCAAATTTGGAACGAACTGCCTTTGAACTTGGATTGTCCAATTTCTTACATCTATTGATTTCGGATCGAGCCCAAAACTTGGGCAACATCATAATATGGTGGGAGAAGTCATTTGGTGTGTTTTGAATGAAATCCAATCGCCAGAACTATGAATTACCCCAACCACTCCAACATGGAACGAACTGCCTCTGAACTTGAATTGTCCAATTTCTTACACCTATTGATTTCGGATCGAGCCCAAAACTTGGGGAACATCATAATATGGCGGGAGGAGTCATTTGGTGTCTTTTGAGAGAAATCCAATCACCAGAACTATGAATTGCCCCAAACCACTCCAATTTGGAACGAACTGCCTTTGAACTTGAATTGTCCAATTTCTCACATCTATTGATTTCGGATCAAACCCAAAACATGGGCAACATCATAATATGGTGGGAGGAGTCATTTGCTGTGTTCTAAGTGAAATCCAATCGCCAGAGCTATGAATTACCCCAACCACTCCAATTTGGAACGAATTGCCTTTGAACTTGAGTTGCCCAATTTCTCACACCTATTGATTTCGGATCGAGCCCAAAAATTGGGCAAAATCATAATATGGTGGGAGGAGTCATTTGGTGAGTTTTGAGTGAAATCCAATCGCTAGAAGTATGGAATACAACAACCGCTCCAATTTGGAACGAACTGCCGTACAACTTGAATTGTCCAATTTCTCGTACCTATTGATTTCGGATCGAATCCAAAACATGGGCAACATCATAAGATGGTGGGAGGAGTAATTTGGTGTGTTCTGAGTGAAATCCCATCGCCATAACTATGAATTACCCCAACCACTCGAATTTGGAACGAATTGCCTTTGAACTTGAATTGTCCAATTTCTTACACCTATTGATTTCGGATTGAGCCCAAAACTTGGGCAACATCATAATGTGGCGGGAGGAGACATTTGGTGTGTTTTGAGTGAAATCTAATCGCTAGAACTATGAATTACCCCAACCACTCCAATTTGGAACGAACTGCCTTTGAACTTGAATTGTCCAATTTCTTACACTTATTGATTTCGGATCGAGCCCAAAACTTGGGCAACAACCCAATATGGTGGGAGGAGTCATTTGGTGTGTTTTGAGAGAAATCCAATCCCTTGAACTATGGATTACCGCAACCACTCCAATTTGGAACGAACTGCATTTGAACTTGGATTGTCCAATTTCTTACATCTATTGATTTCGGATCGAGCCCAAAACTTGGGCAACATCATAATATGGTGGGAGGAGTCATTTGGTGAGTTTTGAGTGAAATCCAATCGCTAGAAGTGTGCAATACACCAACCACTCGAATTAGGAATGAACTGCCGTTGAACTTGAATTGTCCAATTTCGCGCCCCTATTGATTTCGGATCGAGCCCAAAACATGGGCAACATCATAATATGGTGGGAGGAGTCATTTGGTGAGTTTTGAGTGAAATCCAATCGACAAATCTATGAATTACCCCAACCACTCCAATTTTGAACGAACTGCCTTTGAACTTGAATTGTCCAATTTCTTACACCTATTGATTTCGGATCGAGCCCAAAACTTGGGCAACATCATAATATAGTGGGAGGAGTCATTTGGTTAGTTTTGAGTGAAATCCAATCGCTGGAAGTATGGAATACACCAACCACTCCAATTAGGAACGAACTGCCGTTGAACTTGAATTGTCCAATTTCTCACACCTATTGATTTCGGATCGAGTCCAAAACTTGGGCAACACCATAATATGGTGGGAGGAGTCATTTGGTGTGTTTTGAATGAAATCCAATCGCCAGAACTACGAATTACTCCAACCACTCCAATTTGGAATGAACTGCCTTTGAACTTGAATTGTCCAATTTCTTACACCTATTGAATTCGGATCGAGACCAAAACTTGGGCAACATCATAATATGGTGGGAGGGGTCATTTGGTGAGTTTTGAGTGAAATCCAACCGCTACAAGTATGGAATACACCAACCACTCCAATTAGGAACGAACTTCCGTTGAACTTGAATTGTCCAATTTTTCACACCTATTGATTTCGGATCAAGCCCAAAAATTGGGCAACATCATAATATGGTGGGAGGATTCATTTGGTGAGTTTTGAGTGAAATCCAACCGCTAGAAGTATGGAATACAACAACCACTCCAATGAGGAACGAACTGCCGTAGAACTTGAATTGTCCAATTTCTCACACCTATTGATCTCGGATCGAACCCAAAACAGGGGCAACATCATAAGATGGTGGGGGAAGTCATTTGGTGTGTTCTGAGTGAAATCCAATGGCCAGAACTATGAATTACCCCAACCACTCCAATTTGGAAAGAATTGCCTTTGAACTTGAATAGTACAATTTCTTACATCTATTGATTTCGGATCGAGCCCAAAACATGGGCAACATCATAATATGGTGGGAGGAGTCATTTGGTTAGTTTTGAGTGAAATCCAATCGCTAGAAGTATGGAATACACCAACCACTCCAATTAGGAACGAACTGCCGTTGAACTTGAATTGTCTAATTTCTCGCACCTATTGATTTCGGATCGAGCCCAAAACTTGGGCAACATCATAATGTGGTGGGAGGAGTCATTTGGTGAGTTTTGAGTGAAATCCAATCCCTAGAAGTATGGATTACACCAATCACTCCAATTAAGAACGAACTGCCATTGAACTTGAATCGTCCAATTTCTCACACCTATTGATTTCGGATCGAACCCAAAACTTGGGCAACAACATAATATGGTGGGAGGAGTCATTTGGTGTGTTCTGAGTGAAATCCAATCGCCAGAACTATGAATTACCCCAACCACTCCAATTTCGAACGAACTGCCTTTGAACTTGAATTGTCCAATTTCTTACACCTATTGATTTCGGATTGAGCCGAAAACTTGGGCAACATCATAATGTGGCGGGAGGAGACATTTGGTGTGTTTTGAGTGAAATCTAATCGCTAGAACTATGAATTACCCCAACCACTCCAATTTGGAACGAACTGCCTTTGAACTTGAATTGTCCAATTTCTTACACCTATTGAATTCGGATCAAGCCCAAACCTTGGGCAACATCATAACATGGGGGGAGGAGTCATTTGGTGAGTTTTGAATGAAATCCAATCGACAGAACTATGAATTACCCCAACCACTCCAATTTTGAACGAACTGCCTTTGAACTTGAATTGTCCAATTTCTTACACCTATTGATTTCGGATCGAGCCCAAAACTTGGGCAACAACATAATATGGTGGGAGGAGTGGTGTGTTTTGAGTGATATCCAATCGCTAGAACTATGGGTTACCGCAACCACTACAATTTGGAACGAACTGCCTTTGAACTTGAATTGTCCAATTTCTTACATCTATTGATTTCGGATCGACCCCAAAACTTGGGCAACATCATAATATGGTGGGAGGAGTGGTGTGTTTTGAGTGATATCCAATCGCTAGAACTATGGGTTACCGCAACCACTACAATTTGGAACGAACTGCCTTCGAACTTGAATTGTCCAATTTCTTACATCTATTGATTTCGGATCGAGCCCAAAACTTGGACAACATCGTAATATGGTGGGAGGAGTCATTTGGTGAGTTTTGAGTGAAATCCAATCGCTAGAAGTATGGAATACACCAACCACTCGAATTAGGAATGAACTGCCTTTGAACTTGAATTGTCCAATTTCTTACACCTATTGATTTTGGATCGAGCCCAAAACTTGGGCAACATCATAATATGGTGGGAGGAGTCATTTGGTGAGTTTTGAGTGAAATCCAAACACTAGAAATATGGAATACACCAACCACTCCAATTAGGAACGAACTGCGATTGAACTTGAATTGCCCAATTTCTCACACCTATTGATTTCGGATCAACCCCAAAACCTGGGCAACATCACAATTTGGCGGGCGGAGTCATTTGGATTGTTTTGAGTGAATTCCAATCGTTAGAGCTATGAATTACCCGAACCACTCCAATTTGGAACGAACTGCCTATGAATTTGAATTGTCCAATTTCTTACACCTATTGATTTCGGATCGGGACCAAAACTTGGGCAACATCATAATATGGTGGGAGGAGTCATTTAGTGTGTTTTGAGTGAAATCCAATCGCTAGAACATTGAATTACCCAAACCACTCCAATTTGGAACGAACTGCCTTTGAACCTGGGCAACATCATAATATCATACACTATTGATATCGAATCGAGCCCAAAACTTGGGCAACATCATAATATGGTGGGAGAAGTCAATTGGTGAGTTTTGAGTGAAATTCAATCGCTAGAAGTGTGGAATACACCAACCACTCCAATTAGGAACGAACTGCCGTTGAACTTGAATTGTCCAATTTCTTACACCTATTGATTTCGAATCGAGCCCAAAACTTGGGCAACATCATAATATGGAGGGAGGAATCATTTGGTGAGTTTTGAGTGAAATCAAATCGCTAGAAGTATGGAATACACCAACCACTCAAAGTAGGAACGAATTGCCGTTGAACTTGAATTGTCCAATTTCTCCCCCCTACTGATTTCGGTTCGAGCCCAAAACTTGGGCAACATCATAATATGGCGGGAGGAGTCATTTTGTGTGTTTTGAGTGAAATCCAATCGCCCAAAGTGTGGAATACAACAACCACTCCAATTAGGAACGAACTGCCGTTGAACTTGAATTGTCCAATTTCTTACACCTATTGATTTCGAATCGAGCCCAAAACTTAGGCAACATCATAATACGGAGGGAGGAATCATTTGGTGAGTTTTGAGTGAAATCCAATCGCTAGAAGTATGGAATACACCAACCACTCGAAGTAGGAACGAATTGCCGTTGAACTTGAATTGTCCAATTTCTCCCCCCTACTGATTTCGGTTCGAGCCCAATACTTGGGCAACATCATAATATGGCGGGAGGAGTCATTTGGTGTGTTTTGAGGGAAATCCAATCGCCATAACTATGAATTACCCCAAACCACACCAATTTGGAGCGAACTGCCTTTGGACTTCAATTTTCCAATTCCTTACACCAATTGATTTCGGATCGAGCCCAAAACTTGGGCAACATCAAAATATGGTGGGTGGAGTCATTCGGTGTGTTTTGAGTGAAATCCAATCGCCAGAACTATGAATTACCCCAATTTGGAATGAACTGCCTTTGAACTTGAATGGTCCAATTTCTTATACCTATTGTGTTTGTACCATATCTGACCCTCCACTCGTACAACGACACGTGGATCTCATAAACTCGCCCAAGCACCCAAGGCCTCGGACAATCGGCATAGGCTACTGATGATATTGTCTCAAAGCAGCAAAAGATCATTACAGGGCCCAACACAGCCTACAATCGGTATCCCCTACCGATTCTGCAGAATCAACCTCGAAGCACCCGCCTGAAATATCTAAGGACTCGTGTCAACCTCATAGGGCCCTCCCACGAGTCCCACATCGAAAATGAGCGCTAAGAGCATACTAAATGCCCTCTATAAGTACGCCCCTCCCACTACAATACAGGGGTAAGACTTTTCAGCTTGACTTTTATACTACTATATAGTCAACAGCAAGAGCTCTTAAAAACAATCTTACTCGAGCATCGGAGGGTCTTAGGCTGGTTCCACACCGGTTCCAAAGACTTTACGAGCTTCGCTTATCTTCTATTCAGGATCAGCATCCAAGGACAGGAAGAATCGGCATCCAACACCCAATCGATCTCTTGATCGTCCATCCCACTTGTAAGTTGCACTCATCTCTATCTATTCAAGATTTAGCATCAACATATTGATTTCGGATCGAGCCCAAAACTTGGGCAACATCATCATATGGTGGGAGGAGTCATTTGGGGAGTTTTGAGTGAAATCCAATCGCTTGAAGTATGGAATACACCAACCTCACCAATTAGGAACGAACTGCCGTTGTACTTGAATTGTCCAATTTCTCACACCTATTGATTTCGGATCGAGCCCAAAACTTGGGCAACATCATAATATGGTGGGAGGAGTCATTTGGTGTGTTTTGAGTGAATTCCAATTGCCAGAACTATGAATTACCCCAACCACTCCAATTTGGAACGAACTGCCTATGAACTTGAATTGTCCAATTTCTTACACCTATTGATTTCGGATCGGGACCAAAACTTGGGAACAACATAATATGGTGGGAGGAGTCATTTGGTGTGTTTTGAGTGAAATCCAATCGCTAGAAGTACGGAATACACCAACCACCCGAAGTAGGAACGAATTGCCGTTGAACTTGAATTGTCCAATTTCTCCCCCCTACTGATTTCAGTTGGTGACCAAAACATGGGAAACATCATAATATGGTGGGAGGAGTCATTTGGTGGGTTTTAAGTGAAATCCAATCGCTAGAACTATGAATTACCCCAACCACTACAATTTGGAACGAATTGCCTATGAACTTCAATCGTCCAATTTCTTACACCTATTCATTTCGGATCGGGACCAAAACTTGGGCAACATCATAATATGGTGGGAGGAGTCATTTGGTGTGTTTTGAGTGAAATCCCATCGCTAGAAGCATGGAATACACCAACAACTCGAATTAGGAATGAATTGCGTTTGAACTTGAATTGTCCAATTTCTCACACCTATTGATTTCGGATCAAGCCCAAAACTTGGGCAACATCATAATATGGCGGGAGGAGTCATTTGGAGTGTTTTGAGTGAAATCCAATCGCCAGAGCTATGAATTACCCCAACCACTCCAATTTGGAAAGAACTGCCTATGAATTTGAATTGTCCAATTTCTTACACCTATTCATTTCGGATCGGGACCAAAACTTGGGCAACATCATAATATGGTGGGAGGAGTCATTTGGCGTGTTTTGAGTGAAATCCAATCGCTAGAACTATGAATTACCCAAACCACTCCAATTTGGAACGAACTGCCTTTGAACTTGAATTGTCCAATTTCTTACACCTATTGATTTCGGATCGAGCCCAAAACTTGGGGAACATCATAATATGGCGGGAGGAGTCATTTGGTGTGGTTTGAGTGAAATCCAATCGCTAGAACTATGAATTACCCAAACCACTCCAATTTGGAACGAACTGCCTTTGAACTTGAATTGTCCAATTTCTTACACCTATTGATTTCGGATCGAACCCAAAACTTGGGCAACATCATTATATGGCGGGAGGAGTCATTTGGTGTCTTTTGAGTGAAATCCAATCACCAGAACTATGAATTGCCCCAAACCACTCCAATTTGGAAAGAACTGCCTTTGAACTTGAATTGTCCAATTTGTCACACCTATTGATTTCGGATCGAGCCGAAAACTTGGGCAACATCATATCATGGTGGAAGGAGTCACTTGGTGTGTTTTGAGTGAAATCCAATCGCTAGAACTTTGAATTACCCCAACAACTCCAATTTGGAACGAACTGTGTTTGAACTTGAATTGTCCAATTTCTTACACCTATTGATTTCGGATCGAGCCCAAAACTTGATGAACATCATAATGTGGCGGGAGGAGTCATTCGGTGAGTTTTGAGTGGTATCCAATCGCTAGAAGTATGGAATACACCAACCCCTCAAAGTAGGAACGAATTGCCGTTGAACTTTAATTGTCCAATTTCTCACCCCTACTGATTTCGGATCGAGCCCAAAACATGGGCAACATCATAATATGGTGGGAGGAGTCATTTGGTGTGTTTTGAGTGAAATCCAATCGCTACAACTATGAATTACCCAAACCACTCCAATTTGGAACGAACTTCCTTTGAACTTGAACTGTCCAATTTCTTACACCTATTGATTTGGGATCGAGTCCAAAACATGGGGAACATCATAATATGGCGGGAGGAGTCATTTGGTGTGTTTTGAGTGAAATCCAATCGCCAGAACTATGAATTGCCCCAAACAACTCCAATTTGGAACGAACTGCCTTTGAACTTGAACTGTCCAATTTCTTACACCTATTGATTTCGGATCGAGCCCAAAACTTGGGGAACATCATAATATGGCGGGAGGACTCATTTGGTGTGTTTTGAGTGAAATCCAATCGCCATAACTATGAATTACCCCAAACCACTCCAACTTCGAACGAACTGCCTTTGAACTTGAATTGTTCAATTTCTTACACCTATGGATTTCGGATCGAGCCCAAAACTTGGGCAACATCATAATATGGTGGGGGGAGTCATTTGGTGTGGTTTGAGTGAAATCCAATCGCTAGAAGTACGGAATACACCAACCACTCAAAGTACGAACGAATTGCCGTTGAAATTGAATTGTGCAATTTCTTACACCTATTGATTTCGGATCGAGCCCAAAACTTGGGGAACATCATAAGATGGCGGGAGGAGTCATTTGGAGAGTTTGGAGTGATATCCAATCACTAGAAGTATGGAATACACCAACCACTCAAAGTAGGAACGAATTGCCGTTGAACTTTAATTGTCTAATTTCTCACCCCTACTGATTTCGAGTCGAGCCCAAAACTTGGGCAACATCATAATATGGTGGGAGGAGTCATTGGTGTGTTTTGAGTAAAATCTAATCGCTAGAACTATGAATTACCCAAACCACTCCAATTTGGAACGAACTGCCTTTGAACTTGAATTGTCAAATTTCTTACACCTATTGATTTCGGATCGAGCACAAAACTTGGGGAACATCATAATATGGCGGGAGGAGTCATTTGGTGAGTTCTGAGTGAAATCCAATCGCTAGAAGTATGGAATACACCAACCACTCCAATTAGGAATGAACTGCCGTTGAAATTGAATTGTCCAATTTCTCACACCTATTGATTTCGGATCGAGCCCAAGACCTGGGCAACATCAAAATATGGTGGCAGGAGTCATTTGGTGTGTTTTGTGTGAAATCCAATCGCTAGAACTATGAATTACCCCAACCACTCCAATTTGGAACGAACTGCCTTTGAACTTCAATTGTCCAATTTCTTACACCTATTGATTTCGGATCGAGCCCAAAACTTGGGCAACATCATAATATGGTGGGAGGAGTCATTTGGTGAGTTTGAGTGAAATCCAATCGCTAGAAGTGTGGAATACACCAACCACTCCAATTAGGAACGAACTGCTGTTGAACTTGAATTGTCCAATTTCTCACAGCTATTGATTTCGGATCGAGCCCAAAACCTGGGCAACATCAAAATATGGTGGGAGGAGTCATTGGGTGTGTTTTGAGTGAAATCCAATCGCCAGAACTATGAATTACCCCAACCACTCCAATTTGGAACGAACTGCCTTTGAACTTGAATTGTCCAATTTCTTTCCCCTATTGATTTCGGATCGAGCCCCAAACTTGGGCAACATCGTAATATGGTGGGAGGAGTCATTTGGTGAGTTTTGAGTGAAATCCAATAGCTTGAAGTCTGGAATACACCAACTACACCAATTAGGAACGAACTGCCGTTGAACTTGAATTGTCCAATTTCTCACACCTATTGATTTCGGATCGAGCCCAAAACTTGTGCAACATCATAATATGGTGGGAGGAGTCATTTGGTGTGTTTTGAGTGAAATCCAATCGCTAGAACTATGAATTACCCCAACCACTCCAATTTGGAACGAACTGCCTTTGAACTTGAATTGTCCAATTTCTTACACCTATTGATTTCGGATTGAGCCCAAAACATGGGCAACATCAAAATATGGTGGGAGGAGTCATTTGGTGTGTTTTGAGTGAAATCCAATCGCTAGAACTATGAATTACCCCAACCACTCCAATTTGGAGCGATCTGCCTTTGAACTTGAATTGTCCAATTTCTTACACCTATTGATTTTGGATCGAGCCCGAAACTTGGGCAACATCATAATGTGGTGGGAGGAGTCATTTGGTGTGTTTTGAGTGAAATCCAATCGCTAGAAGTATGGAATACACCAACCACTCCAACTAGGAATGAACTGCCGTTGAAATTGAATTGTCCAATGTCGCACACCATTGATTTCGGATCTAGCCCAAAACTTGGGCAATATCATAATATGGCAAGAGTAGTCATTTGGTGTGTTTTGAGTGAAATCCAATCGCTAGAAGTATGGAATACACCAACAACTCCAATTAGGAACGAACTGCCGTTGAACTTGAATTGTCCAATTTCTCACAGCTATTGACTTCGGATCGAGCCCAAAACCTGGGCAACATCAAAATATGGTGGGAGGAGTCATTTGGTGTGTTTTGAGTGAAATCCAATCGCCAGAACTATGAATTACCCCAACCACTCCAATTTGGAACGAACTGCCTTTGAACTTGCACTATGCCAAAAAAGGCCTTTAGCAACGGATAAAATCTGTTGCCTGTTACCCATAAATACCGTGGTATTCAAGCCTGTTGTGTAATTGGCAACGGATATTATCCGTGGCCTTTTTATAGTTACAGCATCGGATATTTGGTAAAATCCGATGCGTAAATGATTTCCGTGTGCCAAAAAAATGTTGACCTCTGACGCCTAAACCTGAAACAGCATCAGTTGTTTCAAAAGGGAGGAGGCTAAAGAGGTATTATAACATCAGTGGTATGTACTATACTAATGCGTATTGTCAATTACAACATCGCAGAAACAAATACTGTTGTTGCGAATTATGCTATATGTCATCGTTTTTTCTATTTTGTGGACGTGAAAAGCCACCAATAGTGCTGGTTATTATATAAATGCTAATGGTACTTCTAGTTTTAGGCATCAATGATCATAGATGTTTGGTGGTTGTTTTTATCTTTCAACTTCAGTTATTTTTGGACAACTGGAGTTGTTATAAACAATAGGCATCACTTATGTACAGAAAGTGTAGGTATTTTGCGTGTTGCACTTTACTTGGTTACTGTCTTAGTATATCAAAAAAACATCATTTCCAAATCATGTTGTGTTGCCATTGCTCATAAAAAAAACTTGAGCCAAAATCTTGAATGATCCATACTTGTCACATCCAAATCACAATTTTTCCAGCCCTACACCACAAAGTATCCATACTTGTTTATATATAAGCAAGATAGTAGCTAGAAAGACATGTAAAATAAAGAAGGAATGTTTAGTTCAATCAAAAAGCAATTATAGGACACGAGTTTCCAATTCTTCTCGCACCTCATCCAATTCCATTTGGGTGTACGTATCCTTCCGTTTAGCTCTATACGGAAAAGAAAAAAAAGCATGTAAAATGTAAACACAAACAACAGAAATACGAACATAAGCTTAAAAAGTGCAAGGTATAGAAAAAAAAAAAAAAAGACATGTTAAATGAAAGGAGAGAATGCTTAGTACAAACAAAAAGCCAAATCTCCCCATTCTTATCTTCATGTGCAAACATCCATAAAAGAGCTATATCAATTTCCTCATCCTTCTCCACTATCTTCTTCTCTTTCTATCAATAGGCATGTACTGTAAACAGAAGCCACAATAGTTAAACAATCCATGACTTTGCAATCATTTTAAAGCAAAAGGAACTGAGAAAAAAGAAACAGAAATGGAAGAAAAAAAACCAGACAGCAGAAAACGCCATTGCAAGTCCTTCCCAGCAGAGAAGAACTGAGCCCAACCTTGAAGACAACAAAAATGATCTTGATACATTTTAGAGTAAGTAAATATAATGGATGTGAATAACACAAATATTTTAATCAAACAATCATTTAAGAAAAACAGAACTAAAGAGCAGAGTGTAATGTAACATTGCCAATGAACACATCTTTATCCCATTAATATATTTTTCTTTCAAAACAAATTTCTAGGTATTGGTAACTACCTCTTTCAAAGTATGCAATAGAGCTTAAAAGTAGCAAGAACATCTTGTTATGCTATACAATTCAAAAGTGCATTATCCAACCTGTTTCAAATCCTCCTCATAATCACTGAGTAAATTGATACAGCATCAACTCCTTTGAGCTTAATAGCAACTCAATCGTAGCCTCTGAATTCAGCAAACCCAATTTAAGAATAATAATACATACATCAGCCCACAATAATTAATTACCTAAATTCACAAACAGTATGAAATCTAAGCAAAAACTATGAATAATGCTATTTTCTGCATGTGACAATTAACTGTTTCTTTTTCTTTTCCTTTTTGAGGAAGACCAGCAATCTAAAAATTCGTATTGATTTGCAAGCCCCCGAATTATGAATGTAGATTCTAACTTCTGATTTATTAAAGCACTACCAAACATACAAACTCAAATTAAATCAACATGTATCACTCAAATACCATAAGTACCAAGCAGTATTAAATAACTTACCCTCAATCCTAATGCCATATCCTTCTTTTCTTCTTCTTATTGCTATTTTTGCCTTAAGCTAACAACCCTATAAACAATATCATCCTGCGCATTTACAAACACAAAAACAGAGAGATAATACTCAAATCCTCAAATAGAGCAACTTACTACTATATAATTCCCTGAATAAAACAACAACAACAAAAATAATTAAAGTATTGAGCTTTTAAAGCTGCTTGAGACATGAATTATTCATCAATAAATAATTGAACATCATACTCCATTAATAGGAAAAACACACACACAACACTTTCAGCTTCTTAAGCAAGTATTTCAAACAGGCTGCTGCAAAAATTAAAACAAAATCTGTTAGATATTATATTTTGGGAGAGCTTGAGACCAAATCAGTCTTCAAACTCAAAATAGTCTATGCCTTTGCACTCTAAGTTTCACTAATCATCTTAAAACAACATTTTGTTTCTCATTTAACTCAACACAGCAACATAATAAAAGACATCACAGGAAACATCAAATATCCAATACTAAGGGAAACAAAAATATTTGCTAAATTGACCAGTTAATTGGTGGGGCCATGACCCTGCCACTAGCTAAAATATAAAGACATGTCTTTGACAAAAAAAGACTAATAATAACAAGAATAAAGATAAGTTTCTTTGACAAAAAATACAATAATGAAAATAAAAATAGAGCAAAGCTCACAGACAAAAGCAAACAACCCTTGAAACAAATAAACACTTACATGACCCACTTCCAACATTGTCATCACCAGATCCAGCGTATGTAGCTTTCAGTAAATCATAGGACTAGTTCCTATCATGCATAGGGGGAGAGACCGGGTAGTGAGGAGTGTGAGACACATCCCTAGAGTTTTTAGGATTGAAGCTAAAACTTTTTGTATTCAGATTGATGATTTATCTTTCGGGGGGTCTATTTTGATTAGTGAGAGACTCAAAGAGAAAGTTTTCCACATATCCGTCGAACTGGGATGTGCCCGGTGGATTTTAAATCAGATACAAGATGTTGTGGGTAGGGGGGAACAGAGCTTCTTTCGAAAATTTAGAGGAGATTCCTATCAACTGTGGATGGAGAAATCAAGCAATAAGAACGGACACTTTCTGAGGTTGTCGAAATGTCTGCATGGAGTTGTATCGTCCGTTGTATGTCCACAGGGTACAAGAGGGATGGGGTGGAGAAAACTGGAGGAAAGCTTAGAGATAGTCTTATTCGGCGAAACCGCCTTAAAGAGTGGACCTGAGTTTAGGAGAGAGAACCAGAATGAGCCGGCTGCTAGAACTATTACCACAACTAAGTCATACAAGGAGGCGGTGCAAACAAAAGCGGAAAAGGAGAAGGCAGATACTATAGTGGAACAACACAACTTGTCCCAATCAGCCACGGGAAGAGAAATGCAAAACTGGAGTTGGGTGGTAGCCTGTGAAAGACAAGTAGTACACCAGACTTGGAAGGACATTGAAAAAGCCTTGGGAAGCTGGCTCCATTTCAGAGTAGAGCTATTTCCATACCAAAATAACAGAGCTTTTTTCGCTTGCAACAGTAAGGAGGAGGCAACAAGGGTAGGGAGAGCAAGTAAGTTGAAGATAGATGGACAACCAGAGGTGTTATTATGGTGCTGGGAGCAAAGTTTGAAGAATAACATAACAAAAGTGGTAAGTTATGGGGGATGGATTGCTGTCACTGGGCTTCCGATTCATTGGTGGTCCAAAAAGTACCTTGAACGAATTGGTGACGCCTGCGGGGGTCTGCTGGAGGTGAGTTGGAACACGGAGAAGCTGAAATATCTCTTTGAAGCCAAACTGAAAGTCAGGAAGAACTTGGTCGGTTTCTTACCCGAATTACTCAAACTAGCAGAAGGAAATGAGGTGTATTATGTTCAAATCAGACCGATTTCACCAGCGATAAGACCATCCCAGCCAGATCGTAATAACCCACTGGATTTTAATCCGGCGCCGACTTGGGTCAGAGCAAACCGCCGGGAAAAACAGAAGACAAAGGAAGGAGGGCCTTATTTCGAGGCTGCCTCGATAGATGGCAGATATACAGGAAAAAGAAACGCATGCGGGTCCGCTGATCTCCAGGTCATGTGGATACCACCACTGGTTTGTGGCAGCAACATGGAAACATGCACGCTTAACCAACAGTCGCGTGCAACATCAAAAGAATTGTACAACGTGGAAGTTAGGGACAGAGGGGTGTTCAAAGATACCAGCTTGGGCAGCAGAGAAGCTGAAGTTGGGCCCAAAGGCAGGGGGAGGATAATGGGCCTAAGTCACCAAAATGAAAAGAACAAACAGGTTTGGAAAGCCCATGATATTTTATTGCTGCCAACAAACAAGCCCACTCGCAACAGTGACTTTGGAGTGGGCCTGAGAAGCAAGTGGGTGGATTTAAAGTCCCCTACATCAGAGTCAAGATTCTTTACAAGATTTGGACAGAACAAAAGCAAAGGAAGGGGTCTAGCACGTGCTTTCCCCTACAGCTTTGGAAATCAACGTGAGCAGATTAAGGAAGGTGGCTCAAAAAAACAAAGTAAAAGAAAAGGGCCACTCGTGCTGAACCACTCTGACAAAGACTCTGTAGATGGTTTCGTGCAACAGGAGGGATCTGATGAAGAGGAAGTTGGCCTCATCGATGGAACTCAGAAAAGTTTCTGCGACCTATCAGATGCAGAAACACAAACTGATATGGAGTTTATGGGCGGCTATTTCAAGACTCAGGATCCAGGGTCAGATTCGGGACTCGAATCAGATCGGGATTTGGGCAACTGCACAGAAATGGATAATCAGGAAGAATCCTCAAGCTCTGAGATGGTGTCTGAGTACGAAGATACAGTGGATTTGGAGGTTATGGGGGAAGAAGTAACAGGGGAATACTACCTACAACAGTTGTTTCTTGAGAAGGGAGACCAGCAAGAGGGGATGAATCAGGAGCTGGGCTCAACACATGTTGAGAATAAGGAAGGTGGCCACAATGGAAATCTGAAAATCTTGGAATCAATGTTAGAAAATATGGACCTGAGATGGGCGAAAGAGAACAGCTGTACAGAGAACAACCAAGATGGAAAAAGTGTGAAAAAAAGAAAAGGAAAACGAGAATTGGAAAATCTGAAATTCGGGGTGAGTTATGAAAGGAAAAGAGAGAAAGGAAAAGAGGGCAGCAACTCAGTGATCCAATGAAGATAGTAAGCTGGAATGTTAGGGGCTTGGGAGGGAGGAAAAAAAGAGAGGTGGTCAAGAAGCTGCTAAAGACGCAGGGTGCAGATATTGTGTTGATCCAGGAAACAAAAAAGTTGTCCATTGACCGGAAATTAATTGGAAGTATCTGGGGAACGAGATTTAAGGAATGGGTCTTTACCCCATCTTGCGGGTCGTCAGGAGGGATTCTAGTCATGTGGAACACAAAAGCTATTAAGGTGAATGAGTCTTTGGTGGGCTCATACACGACCTCCATCAATTGTATAGACACAGAAGGAAAAGAGTGGTGGCTGACAGGGGTGTATGGACCAAACGGTTCAAGAGAAAGAATTTTGCTGTGGGAAGAATTGGCTGCTTTATATGGGTTATGTGGCTCGAAATGGTGCATTGGAGGAGATTTTAATATTACTAGATCCCCATCTGAAAAATCTAACGGGGGAAGAATCACAAGGAGTATGACTGTGTTTAATGACTTCATAAGGGAGACAAACCTATGTGATCCAGTTCTTCACAATGCTGCTTTTACATGGTCAAATATGAGGGAGAATGCAGTTTTAAGAAAGTTGGACAGGTTCTTGTTCAATCCACATTGGGAGGAATTATTTTCGCACGCTAGGCTGGTGGCTCTCCCTAGGGTAATCTCTGACCACTGCCCTATCTTATTGGATCTGAATGCAAAGAAATGGGGACCGGTACCTTTTAAATTTGAGAATTGGTGGCTGAAGCAGCACGACTTCAGAGGAAAATTCAAAGAATGGTGGTTAGAAGAGCATCAACAAGGGTGGGAAGGTTTCAAGTTCATAAAGAAATTAAAGACTGTGAAAGATAGAGTGAAGGCTTGGAGTAAAGAAATTAACAGTGAGCTGAACTCTGAATTGAAACAAGTAGAGGTTCGAATTAAGGATCTAGACCGAATGGAGGAGGGGGGCCATCTATCACAAGTTGGAAGACAGGAAAGAGCTCAGTTGAGGCTAAGATATGAAGAGCTGGTTTTCAAAGAAGAGAGTATGTGGAGACAAAGAGCAAAGGTGGTGTGGGCAAAAGAGGGGGACACAAACTCAAAGTTTTTTCATAGAATTGTAAACTGCAGAAAGAAGCGAAACTTAATTGAAAAATTGGAATTGGCAGATGGGTCCTTAACTGGGGATGATGGCAGAATAGAACAGGAAATATTGCTATATTTCAAGAACCTATACTCAAGTGAGGACCGGGATAGGCCTAGACTAGATGGTCTAGACTGGAGTGCCTTGGAGGAGACGAAGGCTTCATGGTTGGAAAGACCTTTTGAAGAAGAGGAAATTAAAAGAGCTGTCTTCGAGTGCGGGAAGGATAAGTCTCCAGGCCCTGACGGTATGTCCTTGGCCTGTTTTCAACACTGCTGGTCGATCGTAAAAGGCGATCTAGTGAGGGTGTTTGAGGAATTTCATGAGTCAGGTGTGGTGAATAGGGTTACTAACGAGACCTACATCTGCCTAATACCTAAAAAGGTCGAAGCACTCAAAGTGGGCGATTTTAGACCTATTAGCTTGATCTCAAGCCTGTACAAAATCATAGCAAAGGTCTTGGCAGCGCGCTTGAGAGAGGTGTTGGAGGACACCATTCCTCAAACGCAAGGTGCCTTCATAAAGAATAGGCAGATTTTGGATGCGGTATTGATTGCTAATGAGGTGGTGGAGGAAACGAGAAAGAAGAAGCACAAGGGGTTCGTATTCAAGATTGACTTTGAGAAAGCCTACGACCATGTTGATTGGGGCTTTCTGGATTATGTGCTGGAAAAAAAGGCCTTTGGTCTGACTTGGCGGAAATGGATAAAAGGGTGCCTTCAATCTGCAAACTACTCAGTTTTATTAAACGGAAGGCCAAGGGGAAAGTTTGGAGCCTCTAGGGGAATCAGACAAGGAGACCCTTTGTCTCCTTTTCTGTTTACTTTGGTAGCAGACTCACTGAGCAGACTCTGCACAAGGGCCAGAGAAAGGGGTTTGGTGGAGGGGCTGGTTGTGGGAAGAGATAGGGTGATGGTTTCACACCTTCAGTTTGCAGATGACACTATTTTTTTCCTATCTGACAAGGAAGGAAATCTTCGCAATCTTCTAAATATTCTGGAGGTTTTCAACTTGTGTTCTGGTCTGAAAATAAATAGAGGAAAATGCTCAATTGTTGGGATTAATGCAGAAAACAGTGAAGTAGAGGGCCTGTCCGTTGAGATAGGTTGTGGCAAAGGAAGCTGGCCTCTGACTTACCTTGGGCTGCCTCTTGGGGGAAAACCTAGGAGCTTACCTTTTTGGGACCCGGTTTTAGAGAAAGTAGAACGAAGGTTAGAAGGTTGGAGCAAGGCGTTTCTATCTCGAGGGGGAAGATTGACTCTAATTCAGGCAGTATTGAGCAGCCTACCAACTTACTATTTATCACTATTCCGAATTCCAGCTAGTGTGGCAAAACGGCTGGAGAAGACAATCAGAAACTTTCTGTGGGAAGGTGTGGAGGAAGGTAGGAAGGACCACTTGGTGAAATGGGAGGTAGTGTCCTTACCAAAGGAAAATGGGGGACTCGGGATTGGAAATCTAAGGAAACGTAATGAGGCCTTACTTGGGAAGTGGCTATGGAGATTCCAAAATGAAACCAATACCCTCTGGTACGATGTGATTAAGAGTAAGTATGGGTTACAGGTGAATGGGTGGGACTCTAAAATAATATCGGTAGGTTCCAGCCGATGTCCATGGACTGAAATAATCAAAGTTTTGGGTTATTTTGCTGCTTGTTGTCGCCTCAAGGTCGGAAATGGTGAAAGAGTAAGATTTTGGGAAGATGTGTGGCTGGGAGATACGACTTTGGGGGAGAGGTTCCCTCGCCTTTTCCGACTATCTCGTAAACAAAATGCCAAAATCGCAGACATCTCTATAGACAGGAATGCCCTTCCACTAAGCTGGGACTTTGGGTTCCGTAGAAACCTAAGGGATGAGGAAATAGAGGAACTATCTGAGCTACTTTTCAGATTGGAACAGGTCGTGTTGGTTCTTAGTAGATGCGACACCAGAGTTTGGAACTTAGAGCCCTCAGGAGTATTCTCCTGTACTTCTTTTACTAGGCACCTGATGGTAAATCCCCATCCAAATCTCTGCTTCCCTCCAGCTGTAATCTGGAAATCTAAAGCTCCCCCTAAGGTAAAAGTACTAGTTTGGCTAATCGCTCAAGGCAGAATTAACACATGCGACTTGGTCCAAAGGAAAAGACCCAGCTGGTATTTCTCTCCTAATTGGTGTGTCCTGTGCAAAAAAGAAAATGAATCTGTGGATCACCTCTTTTTGCTATGTCCCTTTGCCTCGTCCCTGTGGGCTAAGCTATCCCGGGAGACGGGGATAACATGGGGAAACTTTGCAACTTGTAGTGAGGTGTTGGATGCCAGGTTCAGATTCTTTGGTGGGAGGAGGAAGGGTTTAGTGTTGGGAAACTGTGCCATGATGGCAATTTTCTGGCAAATATGGGGGGAAAGGAATAGGAGAATTTTTGAGAATGTGATGGGGGACGAGGTAGAGATGATATGGGATCGTATCCGAGTCTGGGCATCTCTTTGGGCCTCTGTTTCTGTAGAATTTAAGGATATCAGCTTTCAGCTTATCCACCTAGATTGGAAAGCAGTAGTGTTGTAGTGCAGAGCTTTTTCTTTCTGTTTTGTAAGATGGCCTCCTTGGCCATCTCGTGTTTTTCGCTCTATCCTATTTGAATAATACTGTTTCTTTTCAAAAAAAAAAATATCTCAAGCACAACAGAAAACTCAAATAAATGGCCAAATAAATGTTCCAAAACTCAAAACTCAATTATATAGAGCAAATGGTATTCATACCTAACAGAAAGGCAGCATATGAAGGAAGTGGGGAGACGACGAGTTCGCCAGTTCAATGGTTGAGGGGCTGCAACGACCTTGTTATTATTATTTCTTTCTTTTAAGGCATCCACGAACAGAAAAAGAAAAACAATGAGGAACAAAAAGAAGAACAGAGACAACACAGGAAGGGAACAACGCAGAAACGACCTTGTTATTGAGACCAAAAAAAAAGATTTTATTTTGAAATAATCAAAATCAAATAAATATACAACAATTTTTGAATAAAAAAAAGATGAAAATACCTTTGAATCGAAGAGAATTGACTGCTCAAAGAGATGGTTTGGGGTGCAGAGAGGGTGGGAAATAACTCAGACCATCAAAAACATATTGGCTATTATCATAATGAAACCGACAACTATCACTACAATTATCACCATTATTATAATCAAACCTAAAATCCAGAAAAATATCCCCTAAAACAAAACAAAAATCATATTTTCAATTCACATAAAATTTGCCCAGAAAAAAACCCAGAAATCTTTACTTTAGAAACTTCCCAATTTCTATATAAATTGAAAAGATATTATTGCAAAAAAAGATAATAAGGGCTTACAAAGGAGGAACAAAGGGCAAGCCAGAGAGACAACGAGCCAGCCGAAGAGAGAAAAAGACAGAGTAAGATTAGAGAAATTACCCAATAAATTGAAACCCTAACTGAAATTTCCCAAAACATTGAAACCCTAACTTAAATAATCTCACAGGACAACGCTGAGAGAAAGAGGATGCTGTTGAGGAAGAGGATGCCGACGACGAAGGTTGAAACCCTAACGAAGGGACTTCGATGGTTCTCTCTCGACGACGAGGAGGATGCATATGGCTCTCTCTTTCTTCGAATGCCTTAGGTTATTTTTGTTGTGGCCAAGCTTTGAGTGTCCAGATGGAGGAAAGAGAAGAAGGAGATTGAGGAGATCCAAAAAATTGTGAGTTTTTTTCAGGAGATAGAAGTTTGGCTGGAAAAAGGCAAGGGACTTTAGGAGGGATTGAAAAAAATGCGAGGGAGAGGAGCGGAGTTTGCGAGGGGAATCTGAAAAAAGGAGAGGGAGGGTGAAATTTTTTTGCTGGAGCGTTGACTATACTTTTAGCATCAGTGTCTGCCAAAAAACACGCCCCCACTTTACCAAAAAAAAATAAGAAACACTTTAGGCATCAGTCATTAGAACAGACGATGCTAAATTGGCATCAGGGCATCGCCAACAAAAACAAAATATTTGTGCTGATGTATTTTTACCCTTTAGCATCGTAATTTATAAAAGTGATGCCTAATGTACAAACAACATCAGTTTTCAGGTTTACTGATGCCAACGTAGTGTTGCTAAAGCCAAATTTTGGCATAGTGTTGAATTGTCCAAGTTCTTACACCTATTGATTTCGAATCAAGCCCAAAACTTGGGCAACATCATAATATGGTGGGAGGGATCATTTGGTGTGTTTTGAGTGAAATCCAATCGCTAGAACTATGAATTACCCCAACCACTCCAATTTCGAACGAACTGCCTTTGAACTTGAATTGTCCAATTTCTTACCCCTATTGACTTCGGATGGAGCCCAAAACTTGGGCAACATCATAATATGGTGGGAGGAGTCATTTGGTGAGTTTTGAGTGAAATCCAATCGCTCGAAGTATGGAATACACCAACTACTCCAATTAGGAACGAACTGCCGTTGAACTTGAATTGTCCAATTTCTCACACCTATTGATTTCGGATCGAGTCCAAAACTTGGGCAACATCATAATATGGTGGGAGGAGTCATTTGGTGTGTTTTGAGTGAAATCCAATCGCTAGAAGTATGGAATACACCAACCACTCCAATTAGGAACGAACTGCCGTTGAACTTGAATTGTCCAATTTCTCACACCTATTGATTTCGGATCGAGCCCAAAACTTGGGCAACATCATAATATGGTGGGAAGAGTCATTTGGTGTGTTTTGAGTGAAATCCAATCGCCATAACTACGAATTACCCCAACCACTCCAATTTGGAACGAACTGCCTTTGAACTTGAATTGATCAATCTCTTAAGACTATTGATTTCGGATCGAGCCTAAAACTTGGGCAACATCATAATATGGTGGGAGGAGTCATTTGGTGTGTTTTGAGTGAAATCCTATCGCTAGAACTATGAATTACCAAAACCACTTCAATTTGGAACGAACTGCCTTTGAACTTGAATTGTCCAATTTCTTACACCTATTGATTTCGGATCGAGCCCAAAACTTGGGCAACATCATATTATGGTGGGAGGAGTCACTTGGTGTGTTTTGAGTGAAATCCAATCGCTAGAACTATGAATGGCCAACCACTCCAATTTGGAACGAACTGCCTTTGAACTTGAATTGTCCAATTTCTTACACCTATTGATTTCCGATCGAGCTCAAAACTTGGGCAACATCATAATATGGTGGGAGGAGTCATTTGGTGGGTTTTGAGTGATATCCAATCGCTAGAAGTATGGAATACACCAACCACTCGAAGTAGGAACGAATTGCCGTTGAACTTGAATTGTCCAATTTCTCACCCCTACAGATTTCGGATCGAGCCCAAAACTTGGGAAACATCATAATATGGTGGGAGGAGTCATTTGGTGTGTTTTGAGTGAAATCCAATTGCTAGAACTATGAATTACCCAAACCACTCCAATTTGGAACGAACTGCCTTCGAACTTGAATTGTCCAATTTCTTACACCTATTGATTTTGGATCGAGCCCAAGACTTGGGCAACACCATAATATGGTGGGAGGAGTCATTTGGTGAGTTTTGAGTGAAATCCAATTGTGGAATACACCAACCACTCCAATTAGGAACGAACTGTCGTGGAACTTGAATTGTCCAATTTCTTACACCAATTGATTTCGAATCGAGCCCAAAACTTGGGCAACATCATAATATGGAGGGAGGAATCATTTGGTGAGATTTGAGTGAAATCCAATTGCTAGAAGTATGGAATACACCAACCACTCGAAGTAGGAACGAATTTCCGTTGAACTTGAATTGTCCAATTTCTCACCCCTACTGATTTCGGTTCGAGCCCAAACTTGGGCAACATCATAATATGGTGGGCGGAGTCATTTGGTGTGTTTTGAGTGAAATCCAATCGCTAGAAGTATGGAATACACCAACCACTCCAATTAGGAACAAACTGCCGTTGAACTTGAATTGTCCAATTTCTCACACCTATTGATTTCGGATCGAGCCCAAAACTTGGGCAACATCATAATATGGTGGGAAGAGTCATTTGGTGTGTTTTGAGTGAAATCCAATCGCCATAACTACGAATTACCCCAACCACTCCAATTTGGAACGAACTGCCTTTGAACTTGAATTGATCAATCTCTTAAGACTATTGATTTCGGATCGAGCCTAAAACTTGGGCAACATCATAATATGGTGGGAGGAGTCATTTGGTGTGTTTTGAGTGAAATACTATCGCTAGAACTATGAATTACCAAAACCACTTCAATTTGGAACGAACTGCCTTTGAACTTGAATTGTCCAATTTCTTACACCTATTGATTTCGGATCGAGCCCAAAACTTGGGCAACATCATTTTATGGTGGGAGGAGTCACTTGGTGTGTTTTGAGTGAAATCCAATCGCTAGAACTATGAATGGCCAACCACTCTAATTTGGAACGAACTGCCTTTGAACTTGAATTGTCCAATTTCTTACACCTATTGATTTCCGATCGAGCCCAAAACTTGGGCAACATCATAATATGGTGGGAGGAGTCATTTGGTGGGTTTTGAGTGATATCCAATCGCTAGAAGTATGGAATACACCAACCACTCGAAGTAGGAACGAATTGCCGTTGAACTTGAATTGTCCAATTTCTCACCCCTACTGATTTCGGATCGAGCCCAAAACTTGGGAAACATCATAATATGGTGGGAGGAGTCATTTGGTGTGTTTTGAGTGAAATCCAATTGCTAGAACTATGAATTACCCAAACCACTCCAATTTGGAACGAACTGCCTTCGAACTTGAATTGTCCAATTTCTTACACCTATTGATTTTGGATCGAGCCCAAGACTTGGGCAACACCATAATATGGTGGGAGGAGTCATTTGGTGAGTTTTGAGTGAAATCCAATTGTGGAATACACCAACCACTCCAATTAGGAACGAACTGTCGTGGAACTTGAATTGTCCAATTTCTTACACCAATTGATTTCGAATCGAGCCCAAAACTTGGGCAACATCATAATATGGAGGGAGGAATCATTTGGTGAGATTTGAGTGAAATCCAATCGCTAGAAGTATGGAATACACCAACCACTCGAAGTAGGAACGAATTGCCGTTGAACTTGAATGGTCCAGTTTCTCACCCCTACTGATTTCGGTTCGAGCCCAAACTTGGGCAACATCATAATATGGTGGGAGGAGTCATTTGGTGTGTTTTGAGTGAAATCCAATCGCCAGAACTATGAATTACCCCAAACCACTCCAATTTGGAACGAACTGCCTTTGAACTTGAATTGTCCAATTTCTTACACCTATTGAATTCGGATCGAGCCCAAAACTTGGGCAACATCATAATATGGTGGGAGGAGTCATTTGGTGTGTTTTAAGTGATATCCAATCACCAGAACTATGAATTACCCCAACCACTCCAATTTGGAACGAACTTCCTTTGAACTTGAATTGTCCAATTTCTTACACCTATTGATTTCGGATCGAGCCCGAAACATGGGCATCATCATAATATGGTGGGAGGAGTCATTTGGTGAGTTTTGAGAGAAATCCAACTGCTAGAAGTATGGAATACACCAACCACTCCAATTAGGAACAAACTGCCGTTGAAATTGAAATGTCCAATTTCTCACACCTATTCATTTCGGATCGAGCCCAAAACTTGGGCAACATCATAATATGGTCGGAGGAGTCATTTGGGGTGTTTTGAGTGAAATCCAATCGCTAGAAGTATGGAATACACCAACAACTCCAATTAGAAACGAACTGCCGTTGAACTTGAATTGTCCAATTTCTTACAGCTATTGATTTCGGATTGAGGCCAAAACCTGGGCAACATCAAAACATAGTGGGAGGAGTCATTTGGCGTGTTTTGAGTGAAATCCAATCGCCAGAACTATGAATTACCCCAACCACTCCAATTTGGAACGAACTGCCTTTGAACTTGAATTGTCCAATTTCTTGCACCTATTGACTTCGGATTCAGCCCAAAACTTGGGGAACATCATAATATGGTGGGAGGGGTCATTTGGTGTGTTTTGAGTGAAATCCAATCGCTAGAACTATGAATTACCAAAACCACTCCAATTTGGAACGAACTGCCTTTGAACTTGAATTGTCCAATTTGTTACACCTATTGATTTCGGATCGAGCCCAAAACTCGGGAAACATCATAATATGGTTGGAGGAGTCATTCGGTGAGTTTTTAGTGAAATCCAATCGCTAGAAGTATGGAATACACCAACCACTCCAATTAGGAACGAACTGCCGTTGAACTTGAATTGTCCAATTTCTCACACCTATTGATTTCGGATCGAGCCCCAAACTTGGGCAACATGATAATATGGTGGGAGGAGTCAGTCGATGAGTTTTGAGTGAAATCCAATTGCTAGAAGTATGGAATACACCAAACACTCCAATTTGGAACGAACTACCTTTGAACTTGAATTGTCCAATTTCTCACACCTATTGATTTCGGATCTTGCCCAAAACTTGGGCAACAACATAATATGGTGGGAGGTTTCATTCGGTGAGTTTTGAGTGAAATCTAATCGCTAGAAGTATGGAATACACCAACCACTCCAATTAGGAATGAACTGCCGTTGAACTTGAATTGTCCAATTTCTCACACGTATTGATTCAGTATCGAGCCCCAAACTTGGGCAACGTGATAATATGGTGGGAGGATTCAGTCGGTGAGTTTTGAGTGAAATCCAATCGCTAGAAGTATGGAATACACCAACCACTCCAATTTGGAACGAACTGCCGTTGAACTTGAATTGTCCAATTTCTCACACCTATTGATTTCGGATCGAGCACAAAACTTGGGCAACATAATAATATAGAAGGAGGAGTCATTTGGTGAGTTTTGAGAGAAATCCAATCCCTAGAAGTATGGAATACACCAACCACTACAATTTGGAACGAACTGCCTTTGAACTTGAATTGTCCAATATCTCGCACCTATTGATTTCGGATCGAGCCCAAAACTTGGGGAATATGATAATATGGTGGGAGGAGTCATTTGGTGAGTTTTGAGTGAAATCCAATCGCTAGAAGTACGGAATACACCAACCACTCCAATTAGGAACGAACTGCCGTTGAACATGAATTGTCCAATTTCTTACACCTATTGATTTCAGATCGAGCCCAAAACTTGGGTAACATCATAATATGGTGGGAGGAGTCATTTGGTGAGTTTTGAGAGAAATCCAATCGCTAGAAGTATGGAATACACCAACCACTCCAATTAAGAACGAACTGCCGTTGAACATGAATTGTCCAATTTCTCAAACCTATTGATTTCAGATCGAGCCCAAAACTTGGGCAACATCATAATATGGTGGGAGGAGTCATTTGGTGTGTTTTGAGTGAAATCCAATCGCCAGAACTATGAATTACCCCAACCACTCCAATTTGGAACGAACTGCCTTTAAACTTGAATTGTCCATAACATGGTGGGAGGAGTCATTTGGTGAGTTTTGAGTAAAATCCAATCGCTGGAAGTACGGAATACACCAACCACTCCAATTAGGAACGAACTGCCGTTGCACTTGAATTGTCCAATTTCTCACACCTGTTGATTTCGGAACGAGCCCAAAACTTGGGCAACATCATAATATGGTGGGAGGAATCATTTGGTGAGTTTTGGGTGAAATCCAATCGCTAGAAGTATGGAATACACCAACCACTCCAATTAGGAACGACCTGCCGTTGCACTTGAATTGTCCAATTTCTCACACCTATTGATTTCGGATCGAGCCCTAAACTAGGGCAACATCATAATATGGTGGGAGGAATCATTTGGTGAATTTTGAGTGTATGGAATACACCAACCACTCCAATTAGGAAAGAACTGCCGTTGAACTTGAATTGTCCAATTTCTCACACCTATTGATTTCGGATCGAGCCCCAAACTTGGGCAACATCATAATATGGTGGGAGGAGTCATTTGGTGAGTTTTGAGTAAAATCCAATCGCTAGAAGTATGGAATACACCAACCACTCCAATTAGGAACGACCTGCCGTTGCACTTGATTGTCCAATTTCTCACACCTATTGATTTCGGATCGAGCCCTAAACTTGGGCAACATCATAATATGGTGGGAGGAATCATTTGGTGAATTTTGAGTGTATGGAATACACCAACCACTCCAATTAGGAAAGAACTGCCGTTGAACTTGAATTGTCCAATTTCTCACACCTATTGATTTCGGATCGAGCCCCAAACTTGGGCAACATCATAATATGGTGGGAGGAGTCATTTGGTGAGTTTTGAGTAAAATCCAATCGCTAGAAGTATGGAATACACCAACCACTCCAATTAGGAACGAACTGCCGTTGCACGTGAATTGTCCAATTTCTCACAACTATTGATTTCGGATCGAGCCCAAAACTTGGGGAACTTCATAATATGGGGGGAGGAGTCATTTGGTGAGTTTTGAGTGAAATTCAATCGCTAGAAGTATGGAATACACCAAGCACTCCAATTAGGAACGAACTGCCATTGAACTTGAATTGCCCAATTTCTCACAAATATTGATTTCGGATCGAGCCCAAAACTTGGGCAACATGATAATATGACGGGAGGAGTCATTTGGTGAGTTTTGAGTGAAATCCAAATGCTAGAAGTATGGAATACACCAACCACTCCAATTAGGAACGAACTGCCGTTGAACTTGAATTGTCCAATTTCTCACACCTATTGATTTCGAATCGAGCCAAAAACTTGGGCAACATCATAATATGGTGGGTGGAGTCATTTGGGAAGTTTTGAGTGAAATCCAATCGCTAGAAGTATGGAATACACCAACCACTCCAATTAGGAACGAACTGCCTTTGAACATGAATTGTCCATTTTCTCAAACCAATTGATTTCGGATCGAGCCCAAAACTTGGGCAACATCATAATATGGTGGGAGGAGTCATTTGGTGTGTTTTGAGTGAAATCCAATTGTCAGAACTATGAATTACCCCAACCACTCCAATTTGGAACGAACTGCCTTTAAACTTGAATTGTCCATAACATGGTGGGAGGAGTCATTTGGTGAGTTTTGAGTATAATCCAATCGCTGGAAGTACGGAATACACCAACCACTCCAATTAGGAACGAACTGCCGTTGCACTTGAATTGTCCAATTTCTCACACGTATTGATTTCGGATCGAGCCCAAAACTTGGGCAACATCATAAAATGGTGGGAGGAATCATTTGGTGGGTTTTGGGTGAAATCCAATCACTAGAAGTATGGAATACACACTATGCCAAAAAAGGGCTTTAGCAACGGATTTTATCCGTTGCCTATTACACATAAATACCGTGGTATTCAAGCCTGTTGCCTATTCCTATGTAATAGGCAACGGATATTCTCCGTCGCTGTTTATCACTTACTACATCGGATATCTGGTAAACTCCGATGCCTAAATGATTTCCGAGTTCCAAAAAAAGGTTGACTTCTGACGCCTAAACCCGAAACAGCATCAGTAGTTTCAAAAGGTAGGAGGCTAAAGAGGTCTAACATCATCAGTAGTTTTAAAAGGGATGAGGCTAAAGAGGTCTAACAGCATCAGTGATATCTACTATGCTGATGCATATTATCAATTACAACATCATAGAAACAAATAATGGTGTTGTGAATTATGTTATACATCATTGCTTTTTTTTATTTTGCGGACGTGAAAAACCTCCAATAGTGCTGGTGGTTACATAAATGTTGATGCTACTTCTCGTTTTAGGCATCAGTGATAATAGATGTCTGGTTGTTGTTTTTATCTTTCAACTTCAGTTATTTCTGGAAAACTGAAATTGTTATAAACAATAAGCATCATTTATGCAAGGAAAGAGTAGGTATTTTGCTTGTTTCACATCACACTTTACTTAGTTACTATAATAGTATTTAAGAAAGACCTCATTTCCAAATCATGTTGTTGCCATTGCTCATAAAAATAAACATTATATCAACAGTAATTTAAATATATCCTTAATTGTCTATATATATATAAGCAAAATACTTGAATGATCCATACTTGTCACATCCAAATCACAAATTTACCAGCCCTACACCACAAATTATCCATACTTGTCTATGCATAAGCAAAATACTAGCTAGAAAGACATGTAAAATGAAGAAATGTTTAGCTTAATCAAAAAGCCATTCTAGGACATGACTTGCCAATTCTTCTCGCACCTCATCCAATTCCATTTGGGTGTACGTGTCCTTCCTTCTAGCTCTATATTGGAAAAAAAAAAAAAACACAGAATGTAAACACAAAATATGAACATCAGCTTAAAAAGTGCAAGGTACTAAATTTGCATAAGATATGTTGTCACTTCAAATGAACCAATATACAAATTTACGAAATCATATTGGTGAACAAGAAAATCTAATTTGTCAATCAATCTAATTAAACAAGAAGTCATTAATTGGATCCCACTTCATGTTTAAACTAGCAATTAAATGATCATGTGATGGGGTAGAGAGTTGGACATGCACAGCTAGCATTTTTTCTCAATTGACACAGACCTAACTACCAAAAAAACAGAGGCACATTGCTGTGAAAAAAAATTACACAAGGTTCATATTAACACAGACCTAACTACCAAAAAAACTGAATTTGTCAACCAATCTAACTAGATAACAAGGTAATTACTATCCAATAAAAGAAACAATAAAAGTAAAGATATGCCAAAACCTTTTGGTTATTTTTCAAAATACCTTTACTTGCTGAAGTATAATAGAATCATTTCTTCTCTTTTTTAATGGGAAAAATGACATTACAAGAGGAAGCTGTATTCAGATTTCTCAAACTTGAAGTACCAAAGCAATGATGAGCATACAATAGTAAATATAATATATGTTCAATCTTAAGAAGTTAACCCATCTTGAACAACATAGAGAAAAAATTAGGTCATTATCTAGATTTGGTATCCTCTTCCTGTTTTTGAGTATGGGCAACTTCAACAAAAATTAGCCTCCCACCAACCATCTGGACAAATTTTAACAAAAACTTCGAAAGAGAAAAACAAGACTGAAGGTGTTCACAAAAAAATACAATTTAAAAACATATGACAAAAACAAAGACTAGGAAATTTGATCAACGAAAAACACATATTCAGTACATAAAAGATTAGAATGCGCAAGTATAAGGGCTATATGATCTGCAATTTGGCACAAAAACAATTATAATGAGTCAATTTACCAAATCAGAACAAAGATGTGTTAGTTGAATGCCAAAATAGTACGATGCCAAAATATTCAATGAGTTTTTGATGTTTGACGAGTCTTTTAATATTTCTTTTAGGTTTAGGTGAAATTAACTTTGGAAGCTAAACCTTCTGTACTTAACCTTAGAAAGTAGCCTCACTTATGTTCAAGGAAACACACTACACAGAAATCAGATTGATAATGAAGCTGTGTTTCCCTGTTTGTGTCATCTTCAAATTGCAAGATGTTTTTTTCATAAGAAACCAGACCTGTAACCAAATAAAGAGGGACTCAACCAACTACTTGCTGATCTTCAGCGTACAACTCATCATAAATAAACATGAACCAAAGATCAAATCTAAAACTACAAACTAAACAGCAAATAATATGAAACATATACAGAATTGAAATTCTCATTTAGTTAGTTTAAAAAACCTAAATTTCTGCCAAATACCAAGATAGATTTGACCCCAAACACCAAAACAAATTAAAATTGAATTGAAAAATAAAGAATTCTTACCAAAATGTGGAGCAGTTAGTGGTCATGGGGTAGTGGCGTTGATCCTTGGCAGCAGAGGAAGAGGATTAAAAAAATATAAACGGAAAATTAAAATGAGAAAGGAAAAAAATTCTGAATCATAATCAAAACAAAGCACCTGCCTCAAACGCTGTGTTCAGACCTTTCATCGAACACTTGGGCGGCACCATTTTCAGGCAGATCCACACGATCAGTCGAACACCTGCTATCTACCGCACACTCTTGTAGTGAAAAAAATCAAAAGTAAAACAATAATGAAACATGAAAAAGAAATTAGAGCAGATAATTGCAGTTCTTAAATCAAATTCAATTAGAAGAATCTTCATATTGAACATACTAGCCAACAATTTCTTTTTTTCTAAAAGGGTATAAGAAGCTGACTTTTACCTCTTTCCCACCGTCCTCTCACCCAGCTTTTTCTCTAACTTCAACCAATCACATGGCACCTCTTCTAAAAACAAACCAAAGCACCATTAGATTCTGCAAAATGAATAATAAAAAATCTAAATATAAATTAAACTTTTGAAAGAATTTGAAACTTTGTAGTATCTGGTAGAACATAAATTGAAATAATTGAAAGAATTTGAAACTTCGTAGCCAGTGAGGTTCTACAAAATTTAGTAAAACCAATTGAGGGTGCAGCCGTGAGGTTCTGCAAGGCTAAATTGGAAAATAAAAGAGCGATAAAGAGAGTTAGGGTTACCTTGCGATTGCAGTCGTGAGAGGGTTTGGGAACGAAGAGGATGTCTAGATGAGAAAGAATGAGCTCGTTTGGGGTTAAAGAGAATAAAAGGGATTTGGAATCAGATATAGAGCTAGAGAGGGTTTTGGGTTAGAGAGAGAGTGAGTGAGTTTAGGGTCAGAGAGGACTCTGGCTGCTACACGAAAAATTAGGGGTAGAGTATTCTGGGAATATGAACATTCTAAGAGGGAAAGGGGGAGGATTTTCGCAAGAATGGGGCAGTGATGAAGGAGAGAGAAGAAAGAGAGAGTTTCAGAGGGACTGAAAAAAATTGAGAGGGTGAGGAGAGATTTTTCCAGGAGATGGAGTTTTAGGGTGACAGTTTGAGAGGGAGTGAAAAAATTGAGAGGGAGCTGGAAGTAATTGGGGCAAGAGTTTCAGAGGGAAATGAAGTTTCAGGCAGAGTTTGCGAGGGAGAGCGTGAAAATTTTGGGTTAGTTTCAGAGTGAGTGAAAAAATTGAGAGGGAGTTAGAAGAATTGGGGCTAGAGTTTGAGAGGGAGTTGAAGTTTCAGGGAGAGTTTGCGAGGGAGAGTAAAACTTTTGGGTTAGGGCGTTGACTCAGACTTTAGGCATCAGAGGTAGATTACCAAAAAATGACCCTCTTAAAAATAAAATAAAAACTTATCACTTTAGGCATCTATATTTTTGTAGATGATGCTAAAGGGGAATAAAGCCATCGTCATAAATAAACAAAAATGCGCGCTGATGTCTTTATACCTGTTTAGTATCGTTATTTTCGAAATTGATGCCTAATCTGCTAATAGCATCGATTTCACTCTCTACCGATGCCTATCTAGTGTTGCTGTAAGTGAAATTTGACATAGTGACACCAACCACTCCAATTAGGAACGACCAGCCGTTGCACTTGAATTGTCCAATTTCTCACACCTATTCATTTCGGATCGAGCCCTAAACTTGGGCAACATCGTAATATGGTGGGAGGAATCATTTGGTGAGTTTTGAGTGTATGGAATACAACAACCACTCCAATTAGGAAAGAACTGCCGTTGAACTTGAATTGTCCACTTTCTCACACCTATTGAATTCGGATCGAGCCCCAAACTTGGGCAACATCATAATATCGTGGGAGGAGTCATTTGGTGAGTTTTGAGTGAAATCAAATCGCTAGAAGTATGGAATACACCAACCACTCCAATTAGGAAGGAACTGCAGTTGAACTTGAATTGTCCAATTTCTTTCACCTATTGATTTCGGATCGAGCCCAAAACTTGGGCAACAACATAATATGGTGGGAGGAATCATTTGGTGAGTTTTGAGGGTATGGAATACACCAACCATGCCAATTAGGAACGAACTGCCATTCAACTTGAATTGTCCAATTTCTCACACCTATTGATTTCGGATCGAGCCCAAAACTTGGGCAACATCATAATATGGTGGGAGGAGTCATTTGGTGAGTTTTGAGTGAAATCCAATCGCTAGAAGTATGAAATACACCAACCACTCCAATTAGGAACGAACTGCCGTTGAACTTGAATTGTCCAATTTCTCACACCTATTGATTTCGGATCGAGCCCAAAACTTGGGCAACAACATAATATGGTGGGAGGAGTCATTTGGTGAGTTTTGAGTGAAATCCAATCGCTAGAAGTATGGAATACAACAACCACTCCAATTAGGAACGAACTGCCGTTTGAACTCGAATTGTCCAATTTCTCACACCTATTGATTTCGGATCGAGCCCCAAACTTGGGCAACATCAAAATATGGTGGGAGGAGTCATTTGGTGAGTTTTGAGAGAAATCCAATCGTTAGAAGTATGGAATACACCAACCACTCCAATTAGGAACGAACTGCCGTTGAACTTCAATTGTCCAATTTCTCACACCTATTAATTTCGGATCGAGCCCAAAACTTGGGCAACATCGTAATATGGTGGGAGGAGTCATTTGGTGTGTTTTGAGTGAAATCCGATCGACAGAACGAAGAATTACCCGAAGCACTCGAATTTGGAACGAATTGCCTTTGAACTTGAATTGTCCAATTTCTTACACCTATTGATTCCGGATCGAGCCCAAAACTTGGGCAACATCATAATATGGTGGAAGGAGTCAGTTGGTGAGTTTTGAGAGAAATCCAATCGCTAGAAGTATGGAATACACCAACCACACCAATTAGGAACGAACTGCCGTTGAACTTCAATTGTCCAATTTCTCACACCTATTGATTTCGGATCGAGCCCAAAACTTGGGCAACATCGTAATATGGTGGGAGGAGTCATTCGGTGAGTTTTGAGAGAAATCCAATCGCTAGAAGTATGGAATACACCAACCACTCCAATTAGGAACGAACTGCCGTTGAACTTGAACTATCCAATTTCTTACACCTATTCATTTCGGATCGAGCCGAAAACTTGGGCAACATCATAATATGGTGGGAGGAGTCATTTGGTGAGTTTTGAGTGAAATCAAATCGCTAGAAGTATGGAATACACCAACCACTCCAATTAGGAACGAACTGCCGTTGAAGTTGAATTGTCCAATTTCTCACACCAATTGATTTCGGATCGAGCACAAAACTTGGGCAACATCATAATACGGTGGGAGGAGTCATTTGGTGTGTTTTGAGTGAAATCCAATCTCCAGAACTACGAATTACCCCGACCACTCAAATTTGGAACGAACTGCCTTTGAACTTGAATTATCCAATTTCTTACACCTATTGATTTTGGATCGAGCCCAAAACTTGGGCAACATCATAATATGGGGGGAGTAGTCATTTGTTGAGTTTTGAGTGAAATCCAATCGCTAGAAGTATGGAATACACCAACCACTCCAATTAGGAACAAACTGCCGTTGAACTTGAATTGTCTAATTTCTCACACCTATTGATTTCGGATCGAGCCCAAAACTTGGGAAACGTCATAATATGGTGGGAGGAGTCATTTGGTGAGTTTTGAGTGAAATCCAATCGCTAGAAGTATGGAATCCACCAACCACTCCAATTAGGAACGAACTGCCGTTGAACTTGAATTGTCCAATTTCTCACACCGACTGATTTCGGATCGAGCCCAAAACTTGGGCAACATCATCATACGGTTGGAGGAGTCTGTTGTGTTTTGAGTGAAATCCAATCTCCAGAACTATGAATTACCCCAACCACTCCAATTTGGAACGAACTGCCTTTGAACTTGAATTGTCCAAATTCTTACACCTATTGATTTCGGATCGAGCCCAAAACTTGGGCAACATCATAATATGGTGGGAGGAGTCATTTGGTGAGTTTTGAGTGAAATCCAATCGCTAGAAGTATGGAATACACCAACCACCCCAATTAGGAACGAACTGCCGTTGAACTTGAATTGTCCAATTTCTTACACCTATTGATTTCGGATCGAGCCCAAAACTTGGGCAACATCATAATATGGTGGGAGGAGTCATTTGGTGTGTTTTGAGTGAAATCCAATCGCTAGAAGTATGGAAAACACCAACCACTCCAATTTGGAACGAACTGCCTTTGAACTTGAATTGTCCAATTTCTCACACCTATTGATTTCGGATCGAGCCCAAAACTTGGGCAACATCATAATATGGTGGGAGGAGTCATTTGGTGACTTTTGAGAGAAATCCAATCGCTAGAAGTATGGAATACACTAACCACTCCAATTAGGAACGAACTGCCGTTGAACTTGAATTCTCCAATTTCTTACACCTATTGATTTCGGATCGAGCCCAAAACTTGGGCAACATCATAATACGGTGGGAGGAGTCATTTGGGGAGTTTTGAGTGAAATCCAATCGCTAGAAGTATGGAATACACCAACCACTCCAATTATGAACGAACTGCCGTTGAACTTGAATTGTC
This sequence comes from Prunus avium, assembly GCF_965620075.1. Lineage (NCBI taxonomy): Eukaryota > Viridiplantae > Streptophyta > Magnoliopsida > Rosales > Rosaceae > Prunus > Prunus avium. The sequence goes on from NC_142291.1 coordinate 10,932,638, forward strand.
CAATTTCTCACACCCATTGATTTCGTATCGAGCCCAAAACTTGGGCAACATCATAATATGGTGGGTGGGGTCATTCCGTGTGTTTTGAATGGAATCCAATCGCCAGAACAATGAATTACCCCAACCACTCCAATTTGGAACGAACTGCCTTCGAACTTGAATTGTCCAATTTCTTACACCTATTGATTTCGGATCGAGCCCAAAACTTGGGCAACAACATAATATGGTTGGAGGAGTCATTTGGTGAGTTTTGAGAGAAATTCAATCGATAGAAGTATGGAATACACCAACCACTCCAATTAGGAACGAACTGCCGTTGAACTTGAATTGTCCAATTTCTCACACCGACTGATTTCTGATCGATCCCAACACTTGGGCAACATCATCATATGGTTGGAGAGAGTCATTTGTTGTGTTTTGAGTGACATCCAATCGCCAGAACTATGAATTACCCCAACCACTCCAATTCGGAACGAACTGCCTTTGAACTTGATTTGTCCAATTTCTTACACCTATTAATTTCGAATCGAGCCCAAAACTTGAGCAACATGATAATACGGTGGGAGGAGCCATTTGGTTTGTTTTGAGTGAAATCCAATCTCCAGAACTATGAATTACCCCAACCACTCAAATTTGGAACGAACTGCCTTTGAACTTGAATTGTCCAATTTCTTACACCTATTGATTTCGGATCGAGCCCAAAACTTGGTCAACGTCATAATATGGAGGGAGGAGTCATTTGATGAGTTTTGAGTGAAATCCAATCGCTAGAAGTATGGAATACACTAACCACTCCAATTAGGATCGAATTGCCGTTGAACTTGGATTGTCCACTTTCTCACACCTATTGATTTCGGGTCAAGCCCAAAACTTGGGCAACATCGTAATTTGGTGGGAGGAGTCATTTGGTGTGTTTTGAGTGAAATCCAATCGCCAGAACTAGGAATTACCCCAACCACTCCAATTTGGAACGAACTGCCTTTGAACTTGAATTGTCTAATTTCTTACACGTATTGATTTCGGATCGAGCCCAAAACTTGGGCAACATCGTAATATGGTGGGAGTAGTCATTTGGTGAGTTTTGAGAGAAATACAATCGCTAGAAGCATGGATTACACTAACTACTCCAATTAGGAACGAACTGCCATTGAACTTGAATTGCCCAATTTCTTACACCTATTGACTTCGGATCGAGCCCAAAACTTGGCCAACATCATAATACGGTGGAAGGAGTCATTTGGTGTGTTTTGAGTGAAATCGATTCGCCAGAACTATGAATCACCCCAACCACTCCAATTTGCAACGAACTGCCTTTGAACTTGAATTGTCCAATTTCTTACACCTATTGATTCCGGATCGAGCCCAAAACTTGGGCAACATGATAATATGGTGGGCGGAGTCATTTGGTGATTTTTGAGTGAAATCCAATTGCTCGAAGTATGGAATACACTAACCACTCCAATTAGGAACGAACTGCCGTTGAAGTGGAGTTGTGCAATTTCTCACACCTTTTAAATTCGGATCGACCCCAAAACTTGGGCAACATCATAATATGGTGGGAGGAGTCATTTGGTGAGTTTTGAGTGAAATCCAATCGCTAGAAGTATGGAATACACCAACCACTTCAATTTGGAACGAACTGCCTTTGAACTTGAATTGTCCAATTTCGTACGCCTATTGATGTCGGATCGAGCCCAAAACTTGGGCAACGTCATGATATGGTGGGAGGAGTCATTTGGTGTGTGTTGAGTGAAATCCAATCGCCAGAACTATGAATTACCCCAACCACTTCAATTTGGAACGAACTGCCTTTGAACTTGAATTGTCCAATTTCGTACGCCTATTGATGTCGGATCGAGCCCAAAACTTGGGCAACGTCATGATATGGTGGGAGGAGTCATTTGGTGTGTGTTGAGTGAAATCCAATCGCCAGAACTATGAATTACCCCAACCACTCCAATTTGGAACAAACTGCCTTTGAACTTGAATTGTCCAATGTCGTACACCTATTAATTTCGGATCGAGCCCAAAAGATGGGCAACATCATAATATGGTGGGAGGAGTCATTTGGTGACTTATGAGAGAAATGCAATCGCAAGAAGTATGGAATACACTAACCACTCCAATTAGGAACGAACTGCCGTTGAACTTGAATTGTCCAATTTCTTACACCTATTGATTTCGGATCGAGCCCAAAACTTGGGCAACATCCTAATACGGTGGGAGGAGTCATTTGGGGAGTTTTGAGTGAAATCCAATCGCTAGAAGTATGGAATACACCAACCACTCCAATTAGGAACGAACTGCCGTTGAACTTGAATTGTCCAATTTCTCACACCTATTGATTTCGGATCGAGCCCAAAACTTGGGCAACATCATAATACGGTGGGAGGAGTCATTTGGTGTGTTTTGAGTGAAATCCATTCGCCAGAACTATGAATCACCCCAACCACTCCAATTTGGAACGAACTGCCTTTGAACTTGAATTGTCCAATTTCTTACACCTATTGATTTCGAATCAAGTCAAAACTTGGGCAACATCATAATACGGTGGGAGGAGTCATTTGATGTGTTTTGAGTGAAATCCATTTGCCAGAACTGTGAATCATACCAACCACTCCAATTTGGAACGAACTGCCGTTGAACTTGAATTGTCCAATTTCTCACACCTATTGATTTCGGATCGATCCCCAAACTTGGGCAACGTCATAATATGGTGGGAGGAGTCATTTGGGGAGTTTTGAGTGAAATCCAATCGCGAGAAGTATGGAATACACCAACCAATCCAATTAGGAACGAACTGCCGCTGAACTTGAATTGTCCAATTTCTCACACCTATTGATTTCGCATCGAGCCCAAAACTTGGGCAACAAGATAATATGGTGGGAGGAGTCATTTGGTGAGTTTTGAGTGAAATCCAATGGCTAGAAGTATGGAATACACTAACCACTCGTATTAGGAACGAACTGCCGTTGAACTTGAATTGTCCAATTTCTCACACCTATTGATTTCGGTTCGAGCCCCAGACTTGGGCAACATGATAATATGGTGGGAGGAGTCATTTTGTGAGTTGTGAGTGAAATCCAATCGCTAGAAGTATGGAATACCCCAACCACTCCAATTAGGAACAAACTGCCGTTGAACTTGAATTGTCCAATTTCTTTCATCTATTGATTTCGGATCGAGCCCAAAACTTGGGCAACATCATAATATGGTGGGAGGAGTCATTTGTTGAGTTGTGAGTGAAATCCAATGGCTAGAAGTGTGGAATACACCAACCACGCCAATTAGGAACGAACTGCCGTTGAACTTGAATTGTCCAATTTCTTTCTCCTGTAGATTTCGGGTCGAGCCCAAAACTTGGGCAACATCATAATATGGTGGGAGGAGTCATTTGGTGAGTTTTGAGTGAAATCCAATCGGTAGAAGTATGGAATACGCCAACCACTCCAATTAGGAACGAACTGCCGTTCAACTTGAATTGTCCAATTTGGAACACCTATTGATTTCGGATCGAGCCAAAAACTTGGGCAACATAATAATATGGTGGGAGGAGTCATTTGGTGAGTTTTGAGTGAAATCCAATCGCTAGAAGTGTGGAATACACCAACCACGCCAATTAGGAACGAACTGCCGTTGAACTTGAATTGTCCAATTTCTTTCTCCTGTAGATTTCGGGTCGAGCCCAAAACTTGGGCAACATCATAATATGGTGGGAGGATTCATTTGGTGAGTTTTGAGTGAAATCCAGTCGCTAGAAGTATGGAATACACCAACCACTCCAATTAGGAACGAACTGCCGTTGAACTTGAATTGTCCAATTTCCCACACCTATTAATTTCGGATCCAGCCCAAAACTTGGGCAAATTCATAATATGGTTGGAGGAGTCATTTGGTGAGTTTTGAGTGAAATCCAATCGCTAGAAGTATGGAATACACCAACCACTCCAATTAGGAACGAACTGCCTCTGAACTTGAATTGTCCAATTTCCACACCTATTGATTTCGGGTCAAGCCCAAAACATGGGCAACTTCATAATATGGTGGGAGGAGTCATTTGGTGAGTTTTGAGTGAAATCCAGTCACTAGAAGTATGGAATACACCAACCACTCCAATTAGGAACGAACCGCCGTTGAACTTGAATAGTTCGATTTCTCACACCTATTAAATTCGTATCGAGCCCAAAACTTGGGCAACTTCATCATATGGTGGGAGGAGTCATTTGGTGAGTTTTGGGTGAAATCCAGTCGCTAGAAGTATGGAATACCCCAACCCCTCCAATTAGGAACGAACCACCGTTGAACTTGGATAGTCCAATTTCTCACACCTACTGATTTCGGATCGAACCCAAAACTTGGGCAACTTCATAATATGGTGGGAGGAGTCATTTGTTGAGTTTTGAGTGAAATACAATCGCTAGAAGTATGGAATACAACAACCACTCTAATTAGGAACGAACTGCCGTTGAACTTGAATTGTCCAATTTCTTTCATCTATTGATTTCGGATCGAGCCCAAAACTTGGGCAACATGATAATATGGTGGGAGGAGTCATTTGGTGAGTTTTGAGTGAAATCCAATCGCTAGAAGTATGGAATACACCAACCACTCCAATTAGGAACGAACCGCTGTTGAACTTGAATTGTCCAATTTCCACACCTATTGATTTCGGGTCAAGCCCAAAACATGGGCAACTTCATAATATGGTGGGAGGAGTCATTTGGTGAGTTTTGAGTGAAATCCAGTCACTAGAAGTATGGAATACACCAACCACTCCAATTAGGAACGAACTGCCGTTGAACATGAATTGTCCAATTTCTTTCACCTATTGATTTCGGATCGAGCCCAAAACTTGGGCAACATCATAATATGGTGGGAGGAGTCATTTGGTGAGTTTTGAGTGAAATCCAATCGCTAGAAGTATGGAATACACCAACCACTCCAATTAGGAAAGAACTGCCTTTGAACTTGAATTGTCCAATTTCCACACCTATTGATTTCGGGTCAAGCCCAAAACTTGGGCAACTTCATAATATGGTGGGAGGAGTCATTTGGTGAGTTTTGAGTGAAATCCAGTCGCTAGAAGTATGGAATACACCAATCACTCCAATTAGGAACGAACCGCCGTTGAACTTGAATAGTTCGATTTCTCACACCTATTATAGTCGGATCGAGCCCAAAACTTGGGCAACTTCATCATATGGTTGGAGGAGTCATTTGGTGAGTTTTGAGTGAAATCCAGTCGCTAGAAGTATGGAATACCCCAACCCCTCCAATTAGGAACGAACCACCGTTGAACTTGGATAGTCCAATTTCTCACACCTATTGATTTCGGATCGAACCCAAAACTTGGGCAACTTCATAATATGGTGGGAGGAGTCATTTGGTGAGTTTTGAGTGAAATACAATCGCTAGAAGTATGGAATACAACAACCACTCCAATTAGGAACGAACTGCCGTTGAACTTGAATTGTCCAATTTCTTTCATCTATTGATTTCGGATCGAGCCCAAAACTTGGGCAACATCATAATATGGTGGGAGGAGTCATTTGGTGAGTTTTGAGTGAAATCCAGTCGCTAGAAGTATGGAATACACCAACCACTCTAATTAGGAACGAACCGCTGTTGAACTTGAATTGTCCAATTTCTCACACCTATTGATTTCGGATCGAGCCCAAAACTTGGGCAACATCATAATATGGTGGGAGGAGTCATTTGGTGAGTTTTCAATGAAATCCAATCGCTAGAAGTATGGAATACACCAACCACCCCAAATAGGAACGAACCACCGTTGAACTTGAATAGTCCAATTTCTCACACCTATTGATTTCGGATCGAGCCCAAAACTTGGGTAACTTCATAATATGGTGGGAGGAGTCGTTTGGTGAGTTTTGAGTGAAATCCAATCGCTAGAAGTATGGAATACACCAACCACTCCAATTAGGAACGAACCACCGTTGAACTTGAATAGTCCAATTTCTCACACCTATTGATTTCGGATCGAGCCCAAAACTTGGGCAACTTCATAATATGGTGGGAGGAGTCGTTTGGTGAGTTTTGAGTGAAATCCAATCGCTAGAAGTATGGAATACACCAACCACTCCAATTAGGAACGAACTTCCGTTCAACATGAATTGTCCAATTTCTTTCACCTATTGATTTTGGATCATGCCCAAAACTTGGGCAACATCGTAATATGGGTGGAGGAGTCATTTGTTGAGTTGTATGTGAAATGCAGTCGAGAGAAGTATGGAATACACCACCACTCCAATTAGTAACGAACCGCCGTTGAACTTGAATTGTCCAATTTCTCACACCTATTGATTTCGGATGGAGTCCAAAACTTGGGCAACTTCATAATATGGTGGGAGGAGTCATTTGGTGAGTTTTGAGTGAAATCCAATCACTAGAAGTATGGAATACACCAACCACTCCAATTAGGAACGAACTGCCTTTGAACTTGAATTGTCCAATTTTCCTCATCTATCGATTTCGTATCGAGCCCAAAACTTGGGCAACTTCATAATATGGTGGGAGGAGTCATTTGGTGTGTTTTGAGTGAAATCCAATCGCTAGAAGTATGGAATACAGCAACCACTCCAATTAGGAACGAACTGCCGTTGAACATGAGTTGTCCAATTTCTCACACCTATTGATTTCGGATGGAGCTCAAAACTTGGGCAACATCATAATATGTTGGGAGGAGTCATTTGGTGAGTTTTGAGTGAAATCCAATCACTAGAAGTGTGGAATACACCAACCACTACTATTAGGAACGAACTGCCGTTGAACTTGAATTGTCCAATTTCCTTCACCTGTTGATTTCGGATCGAGCCCAAAACTTGGGCAACATCATAATATGGTGGGAGGAGTCATTTGGTGAGTTTTGAGTGAAATCCAGTCGCTAGAAGTATGGAATACCCCAACCCCTCCAATTAGGAACGAACCACCGTTGAACTTGAATAGTCCAATTTCTCACACCTATTGATTTCGGATCGAGCCCAAAACTTGGGCAACTTCATAATATGGTGGGTGGAGTCATTTGGTGAGTTTTGAGTGAAATCCAATCGCTAGAAGTATGGAATACAACAACCACTCCAATTAGGAACGAACTGCCGTTGAACTTGAATTGTCCAATTGCTCACACCTATTGATTTCCGATCGAGCCCAAAACTTGGGCAACTTCATAATATGGTGGGAGGAGTCATTTGGTGAGTTTTGAGTGAAATCCAATCGCTAGAGGTTTGGAATACACCAACCACTCCAATTAGGAACGAACTGCCGTTGAACTTGAATTGTCTAATTTGGAACACCTATGTTTGGGCCCAAATTTGACACGCCAAAACCAAAAGCAAAGAGCCCACATCACTTCCTGGGCTGCCTGAAACGATTTCAGCCCATCAGCACGTCCAGTCCATTAAGCAAAGCAAACAGGGCAATATCACGTGGCCCAAGAAACGTTTGGAAAACTGGGCCGCAATAGAAGCCAAAACAGCCGAAAGAAGAAATGGGCTTGACGATTTGGGTTAAAAAGAAACATACCCACGTGACCCTGACTTAGAAAAGTCAATGAAATCGGCTCAAGATAAAGTCTGAACAGGAGCAGGCAAAAAGAAGAAGTGACTTTGCTGCCAAGAGATCAAACTCCGCTTAGATTATCTAAAGATAATCTGGATATTTTTTAGGAACGCCATTTTCAAGGATAAACAGACTCTGCTTTTATAAAAAGAGAGATAAGCAGGAAACAGGAAGCTATTCGAAAGCTGAGAACTAGCTGCCTCAAAATTCCAAACTCTTGCAGAAGCACGTAAAATGGAAGAACAAGCTTGGCGTCCCATCAAAAATGCAGAAGCAGTCACCTCAGAAAACTGATCATTGAGTGTTTTCTTGCCAGAAAATGGATGGAACCCCTGTTTGTTTTAATTAAAAATTAAAAGATCTTTTGATTACTTGCCGCCCACTCTCAAAGAACATTTCATATATATAAGAGGGGGTGAACAGAGAAAAAAGACAATCAACAACCAACCAAAAAAACTCAGTCAAAAGACAAACACTCAAATGATCACTTGATCACAAAAATCCTAAACAAGTTCGAACAGATTTCGAGTCTGAAATATTCCAAATCCAAAAGCTTTCCAACAAGCTTGCAGAATCATCCTGTTTTCTCCCAGCAAAGGCGGTTTAGATCACTACCTCTGGTTTGAATCCCAGTTCACTAGTTAACAATAGCGAGATTTCTCTCGTTACAAATTTGGTTCAGCAAAAGCCAAGTTAAGCAGAGTTCGAGTTTTCTCAAATATGAAAACCTCAACAAATTTATGAAGAGCCCTGATTAAGCAGCACAGGTACTACAGTACATCCCCAGCTCAAGTCCAGCCACTTCTGCCCCTTTCAGATTGGAGAAGTCCCAGTTCTGCCCATCCAAAAGCCGTCCAGGGCTTGAAATAGATTAAAGCTCTGCCAAACTCAAGCTTTGGTATCGATTTGCAGCCAAAACCCATCAGTTGAAGTTGTTTGAAGTCCAGTCCAGCACAGGCACACCCAGTCCAGCCTAGAGCAAAGGCAACTACCCAGGCAGAAATGGAAACACAGTCTTCTTCTTATCTTTGTATAGTCAGTTTTCCCTTTTTGAGTCTTGTAAAAAGGAGTTCTGCCTGAAATCAGTTCAGTCGTTATCATTTATTCCGGCCAGAACTACCAGTTTTATGTTGAGAAAAAGTATGAAGTCCTTACCAGTCTAAGGCATAGAAAAGAACTTACTTGGGAGATATTCCTCACCCAAATTCACAATCGTTTGATCAAAGTCAATAGCTTGGGGCGCAAGCTATTCTTATTCTCAAGTCTGTTAGAATCAAAAATTGCTAACAGTGGCACGCTCGACACATAAAGAAAGTTAATTTGCTGACCAAACCATGGTCTTCGAATTAATGGGGAACTTTACCCTACCATCATAGGAGACAAACATAAACGGGTAAACAATTTGGCACGCCCAGTGGGACTTCTCAGTATATACACCCTGCAGTATTTTGAAAGTATATGTATATTGGAAGTTCTAGCCAGAATCCATATCGCACAATGGAACGAGACCAAGCAGCTTTCCAAGAAGGACCAGACTCAGAGGAAAGCGACGCTAGACAATCAGCTCATGGCAGTACAGGAAGCAGACGTTCCAGAACTGGTTCCAGGAGGCTGAACCAAATACAGGAAGCCGTGTTCCGACAAGAGGCTACAACACAAAGAAGTCAGGAGTCCTTGAACAATATAACAGCCATGATGCAGTGGCAAGTTAACAGGCAGTTCAGGAAAGATCGCGAGGCTGCTATGGCCAGAATTCCAAATCCTGACGCCGTAGTTCAGCAGTTGGACCTTCCCTACGGTCCTCCACCAGGACTGGCATGGCCATATCAAGAGAATCCTCTTATTGCACAGATAGCTGGAGTACCGGGACCCGAAGAAATCCAAGCTGGACAGAGGGGCGGAGCCCTTCTCGCCCAAGAACATGAGGCCCCAGCCAGGCCAGAAGGTCCTGCACCAGTTCAGGTTCCCCAAAATCGGCCAGAACCACCTGCACCACAACCTGTGGCCCCGCGAGATCAACTGCTACCACTTCTGCCTGAGGCGCCAGCTGTGCCACCTTATAGACCAAGAAGAATGGACCCTAATCCATTTCCTCCACTAGCAAGGGGCAGGAGAGGTAGAGGGGGAATTAACCCTTTTGCCAACAATGACAGGAACAGACCGGGGGCAAATCGGAGAAACCATCTGGAGATTGAAGAAGAGGAATAACACAGGGAGGAAGCTCTGCCCCGACCATACAGAATAGAGCACAGGTTTGATCATGATCAACCAGAACAGGGACCAAACCCACGTCCTGTCAATGCTTTGAATGACATGGGGGCACTACAGAGAATGATCAGAGAAATGATAGAGCCGGAGGCCAGGAGAGGAGAAAGGCCTACCTACAGAAAGCCGTACCCGGCTTACATAGACCAGATTCCTTTACCTGCAGGTTTCAAAGTACCAAACTTCACCTTATTTAACGGAGAAGATCCTCATGCTTCGTCGGTTGAGCACATAGGCAGATTTTCTGTCCAGTGCATAGCTATAAAGAATAATCCTCTGTTAAAGCTAAGGCTTTTTGGGAATTCTCTCTCCGGACAGGCTTTCACCTGGTATACCAGTCTGCCAGCCAATTCTGTTCAGACCTGGGAGCAAATGGAAAACGTTTTCCATGATTACTATTTCAGGATTCAGCCAGAAGTCACCATCAGTGATCTTGCCGCTCTCAAGCAAAGCGAAGATGAACCTGCCCAGGATTTCATAACCAGGTTTAGAAAGCTCAAGATGAAGTGCCGAATCCCTATGGAAGAAAGGCACTTCATTCAGATGGCTCAAACCTCCCTTAAGATTTCTTTGAGGAAAAGATTCGATGGGATGCTATTCGGAGATCTGGCAGAACTGGCAGATAATGCATCCAAATATGAGGAACTGCTAAGGGAGGAACAGCAGAAGAGGAACTCTTCCAAAGGTACATACTACAAGTCCCCTTCTTCTTCAATCCATTTGATTGAGGTAGAGTCAGAAGAAGATACAGAGGGATCGGAAGAAAGAGAGATTGCAGTGGCAGAAATGGCAAAGTTAAAGCATCCTATCAGCTGCAAAGCTCTTACAAAGCCACCAAAGGACCAGAAGCCGCCACCATTCACAGGAGGATTTGTTCCAAACAAACCAACACAGAGCAAGGTCTACTCTTTCGACCTGACCAAAGTCGATGCTTTGTTCGATGAGATGCTGGCGGAAAAGGCAATAGAGACGCCTCACAAGCTACCCAAACCAGAGGAGCTTAAGGGCAGGCAGTATTGCAGATGGCACAATTCTTGGAACCACTCCACCAACAGTTGTGTCGTTTTCAGAGATGTCATACAAGAAGGAATAACTGCAGGGAGATTGAAACTAGCAAAAAAACCACCCTCAGTTACGACAGATCCTTTTCCCCAGCCCCAAGTTAACATGGTCAATCTAAATTGGCCAGAATGAAGGGAAAATGCCAGTTCCAGCAGGAACAGGAGAACTACAAACGAAAATTTCCAAAGGCCAAAGGCGACCATCTCGGCTGGGATAGTACTACGCAGTAAATGCAAGTGTGAAAGTGAGTTAGAAGTTACTCTGGACAGGCAGAAACAGCCCACACACAGCGTGTTTGACCGGATTGGAACGTCGCACCAGCAAGGCCTAGCTCCGATTCCTTCCAGAAACAGAGTCAGACAAAGGGATTATCTTAGGCCAGATCAGCCCAACAGAAGAATCCCAGAGCACCCTAAGAGGGAGATACCAATTAAGATGCCAGGAAATGACAAGCCCTTAGCAACTATCATAGAGGGAAGATGGTATTCCGTTGGAAAAAGCGGCAGACCAACCTTGGAATTAACCAGAACTCAGAAAAGAAGAGTTCAGAGGCAATATTCCACCTTCCTTAGAAACAGGAAAGATGCATAGGTGTTGACAGAGCCAAATTATGCCAGAAGTAGAGAAAATCCAGCAGCAATTCTTCAGGCAGAACAGACAGGACATAAATCCCAAAAGCTGATAAAGACAGAACCGTTCATCTGTTCAACGTCATCCCCAGCCGATCAACCCAAATTTCAACAAGTACAAGAAGGGCCAGAACCTGTTCCAGAAAAAGAACAACAAGGCTGGACTGAAGAAAACGAGGAGGAACAGTTGGACTATGAGCCATCCGCAGAGGATCAAACTGGTTTCCTCGAGACAGGAGAACAAGGAGACTGGACAGAAGAAATGGAGTATGACGGAGGGCTAGATGAAGAAACCGAAGCCTTTGGGGCAGAATTGGAGAACTTGTTGCAAGGTGATCTTGGCATTAACATGGTATTTATCCTATCGGAGAGATTCAGGGCAGCAGAGGGACAAGGAAGCACTCTGGAGGGAGACGTACTCTCGCAAGAAAGCTTCGAGTGCAGACTGGCGGAAGTAGAAGAAGCGCCAGAACAGCAAGTGCCTGCTGCCAGAACAGGCGAAACCACCATGAAACCAGCTGCAGAACAGCTCTTTTTCTCCAAGTCAACCAGGGAAATGGCCAATCACCTCAGGCCTCTATTCATAACCGCAAACTTTGGAGGCATTCCTATTTCCAAGGTAATGGTAGATGGAGGGGCAGCCATCAATCTTCTACCGCACAGATTGCTGAGCAAGATGGGCAGAACAGAGAAGGATCTAATTCCAACACGTTTGACCGTCACCAACTTTGCTGGGGGCATCACTAAGACTCATGGAATTCTGGACGTAGATGTCATTGTTGGAACCAAAAAGCTGAAAATTGCATTCTTTGTGGTGGACACTACTTCTACTACCTATAATGCATTACTCGGAAGAGACTGGATTCACCAAAGCCTCTGCGTTCCTTCTACTCTGCATCAGCAGCTAGCTCTTTGGCATGAAGAAGGTTACATGGAGATAGTAGTGGCCGATCCACGGCCATTTCTGCCTTCTGCCATGTGTTTTGAGGCAAGATACTATCATGATGACCTTGGTCCTTTCACTTTCTTTGGAGTCAACCAGAACGGCCGCCCTCATGGTGTCACGGTCCAAAGGCTCATTGAAGACGGTCTGGCCAGTTCTCTAGAAGACTGGAATAGGCCTTTTGTTCTGAACCTCCAGAACTCCGATGTTTAGTCCCAATCAACAGGAAAAGGATCGAGCTGCAACAATCCGATCCATTACAAAAAGATTGTTGATATATTGGGAAGAAAGGAAACTCATTGTGCAGAATCCAGCCATTAATATGGCAGAATTCACGCATGAGAGCATCGAAGAACAGGAAGAGAGTTTACAGGAGGAAATATTGGACTTTGCACCAGCAGCACTAGATGATTCCTTACCAGAAGTGGAAGATCCATTACAGGAGATTAATCTAGGGACAGAAGAGGATCCAAGACCTACTTTCATTAGCGCACTACTAGAAGAACCACTCAAAAGCGAAATCATCGCACTTTTGCGTGATTTCAGAGATTGTTTTGCTTGGTATTATCATGAAATGCCTGGATTAGACAGGAAACTGGTAGAGCACAAGCTGCCTATCAAAGAAGGCCACCTTCCAGTTAAACAGGCCAGAAGAAGGATGTCCATGGAGACAGAATTAAAAGTCAAAGAAGAGATAGAAAGATTGCTCAAAGCAGGATTCATCAGGCCGGCCATTTACACTGACTGGCTAGCCAATATTGTCCCAGTTCTAAAAAGAAAAACAGGGGCAGTAAGGATCTGCGTGGATTACAGAAATCTGAATGAAGCATCCCCCAAGGATGAATATCCTATGCCTATGACAGATATGCTAGTAGATGGAGCTGCTCAGAACCAAATGCTATCTTTCATGGACGGCAACGCCGGGTATAATCAGATCATGGTAGCAGAAGAAGATATCCATAAAACAGCTTTCATGTGTCCAGGGCACATAGGTGCTTTTGAATACACTGTAATGCCTTTTGGCTTACGAAATGCAGGAGCCACTTATCAAAGAGCAATGAATTCTGTTTTCCATGATATGATAGGACATTCTCTAGAAGTATATATAGATGATGTGATAATTAAATCTAAGGAAGTAGAAAATCATGTGTCCAATCTGAGAAAGGCATTCCAAAGAATGAGACAACATAAATTAAAGATGAATCCTAAAAAATGTATTTTTGGAGTACAGGCAGGAAACTTTTTGGGTTTTTTGGTCCATCAGAGGGGCATAGAAGTTGACAAAAATAAAGCAAAATCCATTATAGAAGCCCAACCACCTCGGAACAAGAAAGAGCTGCAAAGTCTTCTGGGAAAAATTAACTTCCTAAGAAGATTCATATCCAATTCCGCGGGGAAAATTCAGCCTTTTTCTTCCTTGTTAAGGCTAAAACAGGAACAGACTTTTAAATGGGAAGGACAGCATCAACAGGCTTTTGAAGAAATTAAGCACTATCTGTCAAATCCACCAGTTCTGTCCCCACCAAAGAAAGGCAGACCGCTCAAACTCTATGTGTCTGCATCAGGAACGTCAATTGGAAGTCTGTTAGCCCAAGACAACAAGGAAGGGAAGGAACAAGCGGTATACTATCTGAGCAGAACTCTGACAGAAGTAGAAAGAAATTATTCTGCAATCGAAAGGCTTTGTCTAGCTTTATATTTCACTGCTATAAAACTCAGACACTACATGCTGCCATTTACCATTTATATCATTGCCAAGACAGACCTAATCAAATATATGCTAACAAGGCCAATGCTAAGAGGCAGAATTGGGAAATGGACTCTGGCTCTGACAGAATTTGCTTTCAGGTATGTCCCTCAGAAAGCTGTCAAGGGACAAGCTGTAGCAGATTTCCTAGCCGACCATCCAGGAGAAGAAATTGAAAATATGGACTCTTTGGATATCGCAAATGCAGATCTACTAACGAGAGCTCATGTTTGCCTTAACAATCCCATTTATTCGATTCACCTCACACCTTGGAAGCTATACTTTGATGGATCAAAAACTGACTTAGCTTCCGGAGCAGGGATTGTTCTAGAGGAACCTTTGGGAGTCAGACATTGTTATTCTTTCCAGTTAGATTTCCAATGCACCAACAACAGAGCTGAATATGAAGCTCTAATCATTGGCCTCGAAATGTTGGTAGAACTCGGAGTCCAGTCTGTGGAAATCTTGGGAGACTCTATGCTTGTTTTGAGACAGATTGCTGGGGAATACAAATGTTTGAATCCTGCTCTAGCTGTCTATTTAGTAGCAGCTAGGAATTTGTTGACGGAATTCAGGGAAGCCACTTGGGAACACATCCCAAGAGAAGAGAACTTTGCAGCCAATGAACTGGCCCAAATAGCTACAGGAATACAAATCCCGAAAGATTGTGTGCAAAGGATTATCAGGGTCGGGAAAAAGAGTATGCCATCTGTTCTGACCAGAGGTATGGAAGTAGATATCAATTCTGCCGTAATCACTGAAGATGATTGGAGAACTCCCATCATAAACTACTTGCAATATCCAATTCTGCCTTCTGAAAAGAGAGTCAGAATCATGGCTTCAAACTATCTTATGTGGAATGAAGATCTGGTCCGAAAAAGCAAGGATGAGATACTGCTAAGATGCTTAGGAAAGAAAGAATACATGAAGGTCATGGGAGAAACCCACGAAGGGATATGTGGAGCACATCAAGGTGGAAGGAAAATGTGTTGGCTAATCAGAAGGTATGGTTATTTCTGGCCAACCATGATGAAAGATTGCATTAATTATTCCAAGGGATGTGAAGCTTGTCAAAGACATGGACCAATCCAGCAGGTTCCCTCGGTTCCCATGAATCCAGTAGTCAAGCCGTGGCCATTTAGAGGATGGGCAATGGACCTCATTGGCAAGATTTATCCAGCCAGCAGCCAACAGCATTGTTTCATCATTGTAGCCACGGATTATTTTACCAAATGGGTAGAAGCCAAGCCTGTTAAGTCTACCACGTCTCAAGAAATCATCACTTTCATAGAAGAACAGATCATACAGAGATTTGGTATTCCAAAATCAATCACTACCGACAGGGGATCTTCTTTCATATCTGGAGATATGCTAAACATGGCAGAAGCGTTCAAGTTTAAGTTGCTCCAATCCACTCCTTATTACGCTCAAGCCAATGGACAGGCAGAATCAAGTAATAAAGTAATAATCAATATTATCAGAAAAATGCTTGAGAAAAATCCAAAGCAATGGCATGAGAAGCTGTCAGAAACATTGTGGGCGTACAGAACTTCAAAAAGGGAAGCAACTGGCATGACTTCGTATGCCTTAACTTATGGACACGATGCAATCCTGCCTATGGAAATTGCAGTTCAATCCCTCAGAATTGCTCATCAACACGAACTAGTGGGAGAAGACTACAACCAGGCCATGTTATTAGAACTAGAAGGGTTGGATGCAAGTAGGATTGATACCCTCAACAAACTCCTAGCAGGAAAACAGGCTGTGTCGAGAGCTTACAACAAGAGAGTTAAAAACAAGAGTTTTGAAGAAGGAGAGATAGTTTGGAAAGCAGTTCTGCCCCTCGGAACACATATAGCTGGTTATGGAAAATGGTCACCAACTTGGGAAGGACCTTTCGTAATTAACCAAGTCTTGGGATTAGGAGCATACAGGCTGCAGGATCGAGATGGAGAAGTCCATGCTGCGCCAATCAATGGCAAATGGTTAAAGAAATTCTATCCAACCATGTGGGATTCACAGGCTGTGCAGACAGATCCTGGGATAGAAATAGAACGAATTGAAACTGTTGCTTGATTTTGTTTTAGTTTTAATCCTATATTAGTGTGATCTTCTGAGTCTCCGTTTAGTTTTTTTAGAAAAAAATTAAAATTCCAAAAATAAATAAACTTTTATTTTCAAATAGTCACTTAGTGACTCAACCAGTTCATTACAATTCCAAAATCTGAATTTTAAAATCCTAGTTTTCTAAGGGTTTCCCGCAGACTTGTCTTCTTAATTGAAAGCTCCTTCTGAAGCAGTACTCCCTGGTGGATTGAAGCTTCTGCAACTTCCAAAGCTGGCCTGGAAGTTGAAACCATGCTCTACACAAGGAAGGTGGCCTTGGTCTTAGAACTCAGTCCAGTACCCAGCCTGTGCTGCTCCTTCCTGCGTTCTGCCAGTTGTTTTTGAAGCTCCTCAATCTGCTTCTCCAGCCTATCTGCGGTAGCCTTGGCCTCTTTGTACCCCGCCACCATCTGGTCCAATTCTGCCTTCTGTTTTGCATAATCAGCCAAGTTGGCATCGTGGGTAGCCTTACAGAGTTCAGAAGTCTCGAAAGTGGGCTTGAGATCCTCATAATGATCATGTAGATTGAGCACATCTCTAGCCAGATTCAGACTTATCTCAAGAATTGGCTTAGGAGCCATGTTCTGCCCATGCAGCAGGTCCAGATCCTTCATCAGCTGTTCAACAGCTTCCCTATTTCCCTCCAGCTCCAGCTCAGTAGACTGCCAGATCTTCACTCTCTCCATGGCCTCATCCACTGCTTTGAATTTGGTCTTGGTAGGGGTAGAACTGAATTTCTCCAGCCTGTCCAGCTGGGCATCCAAGTCCATAGCCTCAAATGCGGCCAATTCTGGGTCAGCAAAGGAGGTTGTGATAGTTGAGACAGCACGGGACTGGATAGGTATCTGCAAAATCAAAATTATGGATTAGAAAAGGGCAGAAATAAAAGAAAAATTCATGACATGGTGAATACTTACAGCCGCGAGAACAGGCTTCAAAGGGCTAATCACCACTGCCACGGCTCCTGCAGTTCCGGGCACTTCCACCTGAAAAGAATAAGAGTTAAAAGGAAACAAGGACAGGATAAAGTGCGAAACATGGACAGAAATAAAATGACAAGGACTTACCATGGCTTCAGAAACAGTAGCGGTTAATCCTACTTCAGATTCTGGGGTTGCGACAGGAAGCTCCACCTGCTCCATAGGCCTCGAGGCAGACGGCTCTGTCAGACTTGTGACCAGAAGTTCTACCTGTTCCACAGCTTCCAGTGGTGCCGAAGCCTCTATCTGTTCCCCAGACCCCAGTATTGCTTGTTCTACGTGAACTGCCACAGGAGTTTCTGCCTGTTCCACTGGTTCCGAGACAGAACGTTCTTGCTGCTCCTCAGAGGCTGGAGCTCCAGTGGATTGTTCAGCCTCCGTGTCTTCAAAAGCGGCCAGTTCTGAGCTAGTCAGTTCTGTCCTAGGCATAGCACGCTGTTTCTGCGCCAAGGCAATACTCTCTGCTATCACCTCAGCCGGGATCTCCTCCTAAACAGACAAACAAAAATTAGGAATTGGAAAAGGAAAAACAGAAAGAACATATTTTTGAGTGGCCAGAATTCAGTCTCACCTCTTCGTCGAAATTTTTTCCTTTCTTTTTTGAAGGGGCTTCCGCTGTTGTTTCTGGCTGCTTCTCCTACTTCTCCTGTTCAACAGCCTTAAAAGCTTCTCGCAGCTCATCATCAGTTCCAGAGGCTTCATTCGGATTGGCAGCAAACTCCTCTGTCTCATCAGAATCAATCTCACGCCTCTTCCTAAGTCTTTTAGACCTAGTAAGAGGGAAAGGAGGAGGGCTTTCAGCTACACAGAACAAGCAAGAGTCAGAAGAGCAAACAGGACAGAACAGGTCAAAGGAAATGAAATCTGAATACAAGAACCATACCAGAGGTTTCAGGTTGGGCCACATTGCCCCGCGCAGGAATGCTTTCCTTTCTTTTCTTTCCAGCAGTGGAGGCAGCCTCAGTAGGTGGCGGTTCTGTCAGGTTTTCATCTTCGTCATCACCAGAAGGGGGCTCCAAATCACCAGCGGCAATGACAGAACTAACTGCACAAGAGAAATATGAAGTCAGAACTAAATCCAGCGAAATAAAATGGAAGGAACAGGGTAAATCAAAGCTTACCAAACATTGCTCCAGCCTGACACGTTTGTCCCCCAATGATTTTCTTCATGGAAGGATCTGATACAGGCAGAATAGATTTGTCGGACAAACATAGATGACGAAGCAAGAAAATACAGACAGAATGAAGAATCTACCTTCTATAATTTGATTGTTGAGGTCCTGGATGGTCTGAACTGTGAAACTTCTGGCCGCTGCCTCTCCAAACACGTTTCCACAGGACCAGCCCTCAAAAAGCACCTTAACTGCAGCAGCCGAAGCAGGCATCCCTCGAAACCTGGCCTTCCACCAAGCATCAAAGTCGGCGGAACTGGATGAATTTGGCTCCCAGGATGGATAGAGACCATCTAGACTATTTTTGATCTTGTTCACTGCACACCGTGCGTCCTTGTGCACCTCTAAATTATCCAAGTCCCTCCAGGAACTGGCACGATTGCAGCTCCTATAGTATTTGAAAGGAATAACCTGGGGACAGCCAAGCTGTCTTGCACAGAAGTTAGGATGGTAGACTTCCGCCCCTAGATGATAATTTGGAGGCCTTCCGCCTCCATGAGGCAGATCTCTTAGCAGGGTTACACTCAGGAATATCTCCCTGAATTCTGTCCTGGCAATTTCATCTTCTGGCTCCTTTTCAAAAAGTCGATATCCAGGTCGGAACCAAGGATACGTCCTTCTAATCACCACTTGCCACTGAGCTGCTAATTTCTTGCTACACTGCCTGAAGAACATCAGATATTCTTCAATAGAGCGCTTAGGCACCTCTGCTGACATAAATGGGAGGGCCAGAACTTGGTTTTCAGGCAAGACGATATCAGGAAATCGGAATTCCGGAAAATATACCTGCAGCCAGATCTGGATCATCCAAAATGAGCCAGGAGCAGATACGTTCAGGGGACTCTCCATTGTGGCAGTATGCAGATTCTTGAAAAGATGAGCCAGGACTGTTGGCCCAAGTCCAACATCAGTGTGGTTGTGCAAGGCTTCTGCCAAATGCCTGTACTCAAGCAGAACAGCAGAGGAACGGTTGGGGAACACAAATCTGTTCAACCAGTACAGAAGGAATAGCATATGCTGCTGATCCTTGTCCTTCTCCACACTGAATTTTCTCAAATAATTAGAGAAGGAACAGTTCTGGTTGATAGCAGCAGGAGAGATGGTGAAGGGTTTGGCTAGTTTCTCCTGGTTCTTCCTTCGATGATAGTCACCAACAGCATCAACAGGTCTCCCATGAGGCCTGAACCCAAAGATTTGAGCCATGTCCAGCAGGGTTGGCGCCATCAGACCCACACGGAAATCAAACGTGTTGCTGGCAGAATTCCAGAAACATAGGGCGGCAGCAAGCAGGTTCTCATCTCGATTAATGGACTGTTTAGACAGAAGGATTGCATCATAAATTCCTGCCCGCCTCCAGTGAGCTCCAAACTTGGGAAGAAGTTTGTCAATCCAGTCCGCCCACTTCACAGGACTATTCCTCACTTCATTAGACGGAAACGAACGGCTCAAATTCTTGCTGACCCAAGAATAAGAGGATAAGGCAGAATTCCCTTGGTAACACAAAGGTGCTTCGGCATCCTTCTTGATTAACTCTGCTATCTCAGCTGGGACAGAACCAAACCAGCGAGGTCCCAGAGTCAGAGTACTCTCGAACAAATGAAGGACGTTCTCGTCCAACTTTTTCTGAACAAAAGGATGAAGTCTGCTTCGAACTTCCATGGCGTGAGCATCGATTCCAGTTCCGGTAATGTAATCCGGAGGAACTGAGGTGGAAGCACTTTGGGCACGAGTCTTTGGAGAAGACATTTTCTAGGTCCACAGGCTAGGAACAAAAGGAGGATTAAGGATTGAACTGAGAAAAGGGGAAGGATTCTGATAAAGACCGAGAAAACCGAACTTTGAGAAAGCTAGGTTTGGAAATGAACAGGAACTAGAGGTTTCAAATTTCTTTTAAAGGGACTCAAAATCGTGGGAAAGGGAAGACAAGACGCCACCTAAAAGCTGATAGTGATGAGCTAGTGACCAGCTAGTAACTGACCAATTTCCCACGAAGACTAGGCAGGAGGACGTGGCAGACAGGGGGCGTTTTATTTCGGCGCGCACAAATTAATAGCCGAAAAACATTAAGTCTGGAAACCGTCGTTTTTAAACGGTTCAAACTTAATGGGGGCATTGTTTGGGCCCAAATTTGACACGCCAAAACCAAAAGCAAAGAGCACACATCACTTCCTGGGCCGCCTGAAACGATTTCAGCCCATCAGCACGTCCAGTCCATTAAGCAAAGCAAACAGGCCAATATCACGTGGCCCAAGAAACGTTAGGAAAACTGGGCCGCAATAGAAGCCAAAACAGCCGAAAGAAGAAATGGGCTTGACGATTTGGGTTAAAAAGAAACATACCCACGTGACCCTGACTTAGAAAAGTCAATGAAATCGGCTCAAGATAAAGTCTGAACAGGAGCAGGCAAAAAGAAGAAGTGACTTTGCTGCCAAGAGATCAAACTCCGCTTAGATTATCTAAAGATAATCTGGATATTTTTTAGGAACGCCATTTTCAAGGATAAACAGACTCTGCTTTTATAAAAAGAGAGATAAGCAGGAAATAGGAAGCTATTCGAAAGCTGAGAACTAGCTGCCTCAAAATTCCAAACTCTTGCAGAAGCAGGTAAAATGGAAGAACAAGCATGGCGTCCCATCAAAAATGCAGAAGCAGTCACCTCAGAAAACTGATCATTGAGTGTTTTCTTGCCAGAAAATGGATGGAACCCCTGTTTGTTTTAATTAAAAATTAAAAGATCTTTTGATTACTTGCCGCCCACTCTCAAAGAACATTTCATATATATAAGAGGGGGTGAACAGAGAAAAAAGACAATCAACAACCAACCAAAAAAACTCAGTCAAAAGACAAACACTCAAATGATCACTTGATCACAAAAATCCTAAACAAGTTCCAACAGATTTCGAGTCTGAAATATTCCAAATCCAAAAGCTTTCCAACAAGCTTGCAGAGTCATCCTGTTTTCTCCCAGCAAAGGCGGTTTAGATCACTACCTCTGGTTTCAATCCCAGTTCACTAGTTAACAATAGCGAGATTTCTCTCGTTACAATTTGGTTCAGCAAAAGCCAAGTTAAGCAGAGTTCGAGTTTTCTCAAATATGAAAACCTCAACAAATTTATGAAGAGCCCTGACTAAGCAGCACAGGTACTACAGTACATCCCCAGCTCAAGTCCAGCCACTTCTACCCTTTTCAGATTGGAGAAGTCCCAGTTCTGCCCATCCAAAAGCCGTCCAGGGCTTGAAATAGATTAAAGCTCTGCCAAACTCAAGCTTTGGTATCGATTTGCAGCCAAAACCCATCAGTTGAAGTTGTTTGAAGTCCAGTCCAGCACAGGCACACCCAGTCCAGCTTAGAGCAAAGGCAACTACCCAGGCAGAAATGGAAACACAGTCTTCTTCTTATCTTTGTATAGTCAGTTTTCCCTTTTTGAGTCTTGTAAAAAGGAGTTCTGCCTGAAATCAGTTCAGTCGTTATCATTTATTCCAGCCAGAACTACCAGTTTTATGTTGAGAAAAAGTATGAAGTCCTTACCAGTCTAAGGCATAGAAAAGAACTTACTTGGGAGATATTCCTCACCCAAATTCACAATCTTTTGATCAAAGTCAATAGCTTGGGGCGCAAGCTATTCTTATTCTAAAGTCTATTAGAATCAAAAATTGCTAACAGTGGCACGCTCGACACATAAAGAAAGTTAATTTGCTGACCAAACCATGGTCTTCGAATTAATGGGGAACTTTACCCTACCATCATAGGAGACAAACATAAACGGGTAAACAACCGATTGATTTCGGATCGACCCCAAAACTTGGCCAACAACATAATATGGTGGGAGAAGTCATTTGGTGAGTTTTGAGTGAAATCCAATCACTAGAAGTATGGAATACACCAACCACTCCAAATACAAACGAACTGCCGTTGAACTTGAATTGTCCAATTTCTCACACCTATTGATTTCGCATCGAGCCCAAAACTTGGGCAACGTCATAATATGGTGGGAGGAGTCATTTGGTGAGTTTTGAGTGAAATCCAATCGCTAGAAGTATGGAATACACCAACCACTCCAATTAGGAACGAACTGCCGTTGAACTTCAATTGTCCAATTTCTCACACCTATTGATTTCGGATCGAACCCCAAACTTGTGCAACATCATAATATGGTGGGAGGAGTCGTTTGGTGAGTTTTGAGGGAAATCCAATCGCTAGAGGTATGGAATACACCAACCACTCCAATTAGGAACGAACTGCCGGTGAACTTGAAATGTCCAATTTCTCACACCTATTGATTTCGGATCGAGCCCAAAACTTGGGCAACATCATAATATGGTGGGAGGACTCATTTGGTGAATTTTGAGTGAAATCCAATCGCTAGAAGTATGGAATACACCAACCACTCCAATTAGGAACGAACTGCCGTTGAACTTGAATTGTCCAATTTCTCACACCTATTGGTTTTGGATCGAGCCCAAAACTTGGGCAACATCATAATATGGTGGGAGGAGTCATTTGGTTAGTTTTGAGTGAAATCCAATCGCTAGAAGTATGGAATACACCAACCACTCCAATTAGGAACGAACTTCCGTTGAACTTGAATTGTCCAATTTCTCACACCAATTGATTTCGGATCGAGCCCAAAACTTGGGCAACGTCATAATATGGTGGGAGGAGTCATTTGGTTAGTTTTGAGTGAAATCCAATCGCTAGAAGTATGGAATACACCAACCACTCCAATTAGGAACGAACTGCCGTTGAACTTGAATTGTCCAATTTCTCACACCTATTGATTTCGGACCGAGCCCCAAACGTGGGCAACATCATAATATGGTGGGAGGAGTCATTTGGTGAGTTTTGAGAGAAATCCAATCGCTAGAAGTATGGAATACACCAACCACTCCAATTAGGAACGAACAGCCATTGAACTTGAAATGCCCAATTTGGAACACCTATTGATTTCGGATCGAGCCCCAAACTTGGGCAATGTCATAATATGGTGGGAGGAGTCGTTTGGTGTGTTTTGAGTGAAATCCAATCGCTAGAAGTATGGAATACACCAACCACTCCAATTAGGAACGAATTGCCGTTGAAATTGAATTGTCAAATTTGGAACACCTATTGATTTCGGATCGAGCCCAAAACTTGGGCAACAGCATAATATGGTGGGAGGAGTCATTTGGTGAGTATTGAGTGAAATCCAATTGCTAGAAGTATGGAATACACCAAACACTGCAATTAGGAATGAACTGCCATTGAACTTGAATTGTCCAATTTCGAACACCTATTGATTTCGGATCGAGCCCAAAACTTGGGCAACATCATAATATGGTGGGAGGAGTCAATTGGTGAGTTTTGAGTGAAATCCAATCGCTAGAAGTATGGAATACACCAACCACTCCAATTAGGAACGAATTGCCGCTGAACTTGAATTGTCCAATTTCTCACACCTATTGATTTCGGACCTAGCCCAAAACTTGGGCAACATCATAATATGGTGGGAGGAGTCATTTGGTGAATTTTGAGTGAAATCCAATCGCTAGAAGTATGGAATACACCAACCACTCCAATTAGGAATGAACTGCCGTTGAACTTGAATTGTCCAATTTCTCACACCTATTGGTTTTGGATCGAGCCCAAAACTTGGGCAACATCATAATATGGTGGGAGGAGTCATTTGGTGAGTTTTGAGTGAAATCCAATCGCTAGAAGTATGGAATACACCAACCACTCCAATTAGGAACGAACTGCCGTTGAACTTGAATTGTCCAATTTCTCTCACCAATTGATTTCTGATCGAGCCCAAAACTTGGGCAACATCATAATATGGTGGGAGGAGTCATTTGGTGAGTTTTGAGTGAAATCCAATCGCTAGAAGTATGGAATACACCAACCACTCCAATTAGGAACGAACTTCCGTTGAACTTGAATTGTCCAATTTCTCACACCTATTGATTTCGGATCGAGCCCAAAACTTGGGCAACATCATAATATGGTGGGAGGACTCATTTGGTGAATTTTGAGTGAAATCCAATCGCTAGAAGTATGGAATACACCAACCACTCCAATTAGGAACGAACTGCCGTTGAACTTGAATTGTCCAATTTCTCACACCTATTGGTTTTGGATCGAGCCCAAAACTTGGGCAACATCATAATATGGTGGGAGGAGTCATTTGTTGAGTTTTGAGTGAAATCCAATCTCTAGAAGCATGGAATACACCAACCACTCCAATTAGGAACGAATTGCCGTTGAACTTGAATTGTCCAATTTCTCACACCTACTGATTTCGGATCGAGCCCAAAACTTGGGCAACATCATAATATGTTGGGAGGAGTCATTTGGTGAGTTTTGAGTGAAATCCAATCGCTAGAAGTATGGAATACACCAACCACTCCCATTAGGAACGAACTGCCGTTGAACTTGAATTGTCCAATTTCTCACACCTATTGATTTCGGATCGAACCCAAAACTTGTGCAACATCATAATATGGTGGGAGGAGTCATTTGGTGAGTTTTGAGGGAAATCCAATCGCTAGAGGTATGGAATACACCAACCACTCCAATTAGGAACGAACTGCCGTTGAATTTAAAATGTCCAATTTCTCACACCTATTGATTTCGGATCGAGCCCAAAACTTGGGCAACATCATAATATGGTGGGAGGAGTCATTTGGTGAATTTTGAGTGAAATCCAATCGCTAGAAGTATGGAATACACCAACCACTCCAATTAGGAACGAACTGCCGTTGAACTTGAATTGTCCAATTTCTCACACCTATTGGTTTTGGATCGAGCCCAAAACTTGGGCAACATCATAATATGGTGGGAGGAGTCATTTGGTGAGTTTTGAGTGAAATCCAATCGCTAGAAGTATGGAATACACCAACCACTCCAATTAGGAACGAACTTCCGTTGAACTTGAATTGTCCAATTTCTCACACCAATTGATTTCGGATCGAGCCCAAAACTTGGGCAACGTCATAATATGGTGGGAGGAGTCATTTGGTTAGTTTTGAGTGAAATCCAATCGCTAGAAGTATGGAATACACCAACCACTCCAATTAGGAACGAACTGCCGTTGAACTTGAATTGTCCAATTTCTCACACCTATTGATTTCGGACCGAGCCCCAAACGTGGGCAACATCATAATATGGTGGGAGGAGTCATTTGGTGAGTTTTGAGAGAAATCCAATCGCTAGAAGTATGGAATACACCAACCACTCCAATTAGGAACGAACAGCCATTGAACTTGAAATGCCCAATTTGGAACACCTATTGATTTCGGATCGAGCCCCAAACTTGGGCAATGTCATAATATGGTGGGAGGAGTCGTTTGGTGTGTTTTGAGTGAAATCCAATCGCTAGAAGTATGGAATACACCAACCACTCCAATTAGGAACGAACTGCCGTTGAAATTGAATTGTCAAATTTGGAACACCTATTGATTTCGGATCGAGCCCAAAACTTGGGCAACAGCATAATATGGTGGGAGGAGTCATTTGGTGAGTTTTGAGTGAAATCCAATCGCTAGAAGTATGGAATACACCAACCACTCCAATTAGGAACGAACTCCCGCTGAACTTGAATTGTCCAATTTCTCACACCTATTGATTTCGGACCGAGCCCCAAACGTGGGCAACATCATAATATGGTGGGAGGAGTCATTTGGTGAGTTTTGAGTGAAATCCAACCGCTAGAAGTATGGAATACACCAACCACTCCAATTAGGAACGAACTGCCGTTGAACTTGAATTGTCCAGTTTCTCACACCTATTGATTTCGGATCGAACCCCAAACTTGTGCAACATCATAATATGGTGGGAGGAGTCGTTTGGTGAGTTTTGAGTGAAATCCAATCGCTAGAAGTATGGAATACACCAACCACTCCATTTAGGAACGAACTGCCTTTGAACTTGAATTGTCCAATTTCTCACACCTTTTGATTTCGGATCGAGCCCCAAACTTGGGCAACATCATAATATGGTGGGAGTAGTCATTTGGTGAGTTTTGAGTGAAATCCAATGGCCAGAAGTATGGAATACACCAACCACTCCAATTAGGAATGAACTGCCGATGAACTTGAATCGACCAATTTCTCACACCTATTGATTTCGGATCGAGCCCCAAACTTGGGCAACGTCATAATATGGTGGGAGGAGTCATTTGGTGAGTTTTGAGTGAAATCCAATCGCTAGAAGTATGGAATACACCAACCACTCCAATTAGGAACGCACTGCCGTTGAAATTGTATTGTCCAATTTGGAACACCTATTGATTTCGGATCGAGCCCAAAACTTGGGCAACAGCATAATATGGTGGGAGGAGTCATTTGGTGAGTTTTGAGTGAAATCCAATCGCTAGAAGTATGGAATACACCATCCACTCCAATTAGGAACGAATTGCCGCTGAACTTGAATTGTCCAATTTCTCACACCTATTGATTTCGGACCGATCCCCAAACGTGGGCAACAACATAATATGGTGGGCGGAGTCATTTGGTGAGTTTTGAGTGAAATCCAATCGCTAGAAGTATGGAATACACCGACTACTCCAATTAGGAACGAACTACTGTTGAACTTGAATTGTCCAATTTCTCACACCTATTGATTTCGGATCGAGCCCCAAAACTTGGGCAACATCATAATATCGTGGGAGGAGTCATTTGGTGAGTTTTGAGTGAAATCCAATGGCCAGAAGTATGGAATACACCAACCACTCCAATTAGGAACGAACTTCCGTTGAAATTCAATCGACCAATTTCTCACACCTATTGATTTCGGATCGAGCCCCAAACTTGGGCAACGTCATAATATGGTGGGAGGAGTCATTTGGTGAGTTTTGAGTGAAATCCAATCGCTAGAAGTATGGAATACACCAACCACTCCAATTAGGAACGAACTGCAGTTGAACTTGAATTGTCCAATTTCTCACACCTATTGATTTCGGACCGAGCCCCAAACGTGGGCAACATCATAATATGGTGGGAGGAGTCATTTGGTGCGTTTTGAGTGAAATCCAACCGCTAGAAGTATGGAATACACCAACCACTCCAATTAGGAACGAACTGCCGTTGAACTTGAATTGTCCAATTTCTCACACCTATTGATTTCGGATCGAGCCCCAAAACTTGGGCAACAGCATAATATGGTGGGAGGAGTCATTTGGTGTGTTTTGAGTGAAATCCAATCGCTAGAAGTATGGAATACACCAACCACTCCAATTAGGAACGAACTACCGTTGAACTTGAATTGTCCAATTTCTCACACCTATTGATTTCGGATCGAGCCCCAAACTTGGGCAACATCATAATATGGTGGGAGGAGTCATTTGGTGAGTTTTGAGTGAAATCCAATCGCTAGAAGTATGGAATACAACAACCACTCCAATTAGGAACGAACTGCCGTTGAACTTGAATTGTCCAATTTCTCACACCTATTGATTTCGGACCGAGCCCCAAACGTGGGCAACATCATAATATGGTGGGAGGAGTCATTTGGTGAGTTTTGAGTGAAATCCAATCGCTCGAAGTATGGAATACACCAAACACTCCAATTAGGAACGAATTGCCGTTGAACTTGAATTGTCCAATTTCTCACACCTATTTATTTCGGATCGAGCCAAAAACTTGGGCAACATCATAATATGGTGGGAGGAGTCATTTGTGAGTTTTGAGTGAAATCCAATCGCTAGAAGTATGGAATACACCAACCACTCCAATTAGGAACGAACTGCCATTGAACTTGAATTGCCCAATTTGGAACACCTATTGATTTCGGATCGAGCCCCAAACTTGGGCAATGTCATAATATGGTGGGAGGAGTCGTTTGGTGTGTTTTGAGTGAAATCCAATCGCTAGAAGTATGGAATACACCAACCACTCCAATTAGGAACGAACTGCCGTTGAAATTGAATTGTCAAATTTGGAACACCTATTGATTTCGGATCGAGCCCAAAACTTGGGCAACAGCATAATATGGTGGCAGGAGTCATTTGGTGAGTTTTGAGTGAAATCCAATCGCTAGAAGTATGGAATACACCAAACACTGCAATAAGGAATGAACTGCCATTGAACTTGAATTGTCCAATTTCGAACACCTATTGATTTCGGATCGAGCCCAAAACTTGGGCAACATCATAATATGGTGGGAGGAGTCAATTGGTGAGTTTTGAGTGAAATCCAATCGCTAGAAGTATGGAATACACCAACCACTCCAATTAGGAACGAATTGCCGTTGAACTTGAATTGTCCAATTTCTCACACCTATTGATTTCGGACCGATCCCCAAACGTGGGCAACAGCATAATATGGTGGGCGGAGTCATTTGGTGAGTTCTGAGTGAAATCCAATCACTAGAAGTATGGAATAGACCGACTACTCCAATTAGGAACGAACTGCTGTTGAACTTGAATTGTCCAATTTCTCACACCTATTGATTTCGGATCGATCCCCAAAACTTGGGCAACATCATAATATGGTGGGAGGAGTCATTTGGTGAGTTTTGAGTGAAATCCAATGGCCAGAAGTATGGAATACACCAACCACTCCAATTAGGAATGAACTGCCGATGAACTTGAATCGACCAATTTCTCACACCTATTGATTTCGGATCGAGCCCCAAACTTGGGCAACGTCATAATATGGTGGGAGGAGTCATTTGGTGAGTTTTGAGTGAAATCCAATCGCTAGAAGTATGGAATACACCAACCACTCCAATTAGGAACGCACTGCCGTTGAAATTGTATTGTCCAATTTGGAACACCTATTGATTTCGGATCGAGCCCAAAACTTGGGCAACAGCATAATATGGTGGGAGGAGTCATTTGGTGAGTTTTGAGTGAAATCCAATCGCTAGAAGTATGGAATACACCAACCACTCCAATTAGGAACGAACTGCCGTTGAACTTGAATTGTCCAATTTCTCACACCTATTGATTTCGGACCGAGCCCGAAACGTGGGCAACATCATAATATGGTGGGAGGAGTCATTTGGTGCGTTTTGAGTGAAATCCAACCGCTAGAAGTATGGAATACACCAACCACTCCAATTAGGAACGAACTGCCGTTGAACTTGAATTGTCCAATTTCTCACACCTATTGATTTCGGATCGAGCCCCAAAACTTGGGCAACAGAATAATATGGTGGGAGGAGTCATTTGGTGTGTTTTGAGTGAAATCCAATCGCTAGAAGTATGGAATACACCAACCACTCCAATTAGGAACGAACAACCGTTGAACTTGAATTGTCCAATTTCTCACACCTATTGATTTCGGATCGAGCCCCAAACTTGGGCAACATCATAATATGGTGGGAGGAGTCATTTGGTGAGTTTTGAGTGAAATCCAATCGATAGAAGTATGGAATACACCAACCACTCCAATTAGGAACGAACTGCCGTTGAACTTGAAGTGTCCAATTTCTCACACCTATTGATTTCGGATCGAACCCCAAACTTGTGCAACATCATAATATGGTGGGAGGAGTCATTTGGTGAGTTTTGAGTGAAATCCAATCGCTAGAAGTATGGAATACACCAACCACTCCATTTAGGAACGAACTGCCGTTGAACTTGAATTGTCCAATTTCTCACACCTATTGATTTCGGATCGAGCCCCAAACTTGGGCAACATCATAATATGGTGGGAGTAGTCATTTGGTGAGTTTTGAGTGAAATCCAATCGCTAGAAGTATGGAATACACCAACCACTCCATTTAGGAACGAACTGCCGTTGAACTTGAATTGTCCAATTTCTCACACCTATTGATTTCGGTTCGAGCCCCAAACTTGGGCAACATCATAATATGGTGGGAGTAGTCATTTGGTAAGTTTTGAGTGAAATCCAATCGCTAGAAGTATGGAATACACCAACCACTCCAATTAGGAACGAACTGCCGTTGAACTTGAATTGTCCAATTTAGAACACCTATTGATTTCGAATCGAGCCCAAAACTTGGGCAACATCATAATATGGTGGGAGGAGTCATTTGGTGAGTTTTGAGTGAAATCCAATCGCTAGAAGTATGGAATACACCAACCACTCCAATTAGAAACGAACCGCCGTTGAAATTGAATTGTCCAATTTCTCACACCTATTGATTTCGGATCGAGCCCCAAAGTTGTGCAACGTCATAATATGGTGGGAGGAGTCATTTGGTGAGTTTTGAGTGAAATCCAATCGCTTGAAGTATGGAATACACCAAACAATCCAATTAGGAACGAATTGCCGTTGAACTTGAATTGTCCAATTTCTCACACCTATTCATTTCGGATCGAGCCCAAAACTTCGGCAACCACATAATATGGTGGGAGGTGTCATTTGGTGAGTTTTGTGTCAAATCCAATCGCTAGAAGTGTGGAATACACCAACCACTCCAATTTGGTACGAACTGCCGTTGAACTTGAATTGTCGAATTTGAAACACCTATTGCTTTCGGATCGAGCCCCAAACTTGGGCAACATCATAATATGGTGGGAGGAGTCATTTGGTGAGTTTTAAGTGAAATCCAATCGCTAGAAGTATGGAATACACCAACCACTCCAATTAGGAACGAACTGCCGTTGAACTTGAATTGTCCAATTTCTCACACCTATTGATTTCGGATCGAGCCCAAAACTTGGGCAACATCATAATATGGTGGGAGGAATCATTTGGTGAGTTTTGTGTGAAATCCAATCGCCAGAAGTATGGAATACACCTACCACTCCAATTTGGTAAGAACTGTCGTTGAACTTGAATTGTCCAATTTCTCACACCTATTGATTTCGGATCGAGCCCAAAACTTGGGCAACATCATAATATGGTGGGAGGAGTCGTTTGGTGAGTTTTGAGTGAAATCCAATCGCTAGAAGCTTGGAATACACCAACCACTCCAATTAGGAACGAACTGCCGTTGAACTTGAATTGTCCAATTTGGAACACCTATTGATTTCGGATCGAGCCCAAAACTTGGGCAACATCATAATATTGTGGGAGGGGTCATTTCGTGAGTTTTGAGTGAAATCCAATCGCTAGAAGTATGGAATACACCAACTGATGAGCACATAATTATTACAAGTTTTATCCCTAAATATATATTTGTTAGTACTGTAATTTATTTGATTTTGAGCTATTTAGGCTAAAGTTTGGTTTTTATAAATTTGAGCATTATGCTAATAAAAGTATTGGAAATTAAAAAGGGCTTTAATTATTTTGAACAACTACAAAGGAAAATATTTTGTGGATCAAATTATTAAGAGTTGCATGCTTATGTTAAAAGTGGATCCCCAATGCCTTAGTGTTTTAATCAATTAAATTTTCTCTAAATCAAATCTTGCATAAATCTACTTTTCAATCATAATTGTTCTTTTTCAGCTCTGCTATCTTTACACCGCTCTCTGTGGATACGACACTCGGACTTCCGAGCTACACTGCTATACGACACCTCCCTTGGGTTTTGCAAAGTGGTGCGAACAAATTGGCGCCGTTGCCGGGGAGCGGCTTGTCAAAGAGTACAGAGATCCCCTTGGTCAGAGGTTTGCTGGTTATGTGAAATTCTTCACATATGGTACACTCTTTCCAACTTTCATCTTATTGTTAATTTTTTTTTTAAAATTTTTTGTTTTATTTTGTTTTTGTTTTTGTTTATTTATTTATTTACTTTATGCGACCTAGAGATCATCTAGGAAGATTTGTCAAAAAGTCTGAAACTGTTAATTCTGCTTCAACTTCTTCAACTGAAATATCCAACAAATCTGAAAGCATGGCAGCAATTGTGAATGATGAACAAGAAATTGCGAATAATGAACGAGAGATTAATGCTCAGATTGTGAATGATGAAATGAGAGAAGAAGTAGTTGCACCTAGGACTTTAGAGACATTTTTGCATCCTATTCGTGCACCAAATCCTTCATGCATCATGTTTCCACCTAACATGCCAAATTATGATTTCAAACCTGGAATGATTCAATTACTACCTATTTTTCATGGCATGGAAAGTGAAAATCCTTATGTGCATGTTAGGGAATTTGAAGAAGCAATTGGCACCTTTTACAATGTTCAACTTGATAGGATTAATTTCATAAGGTTGAAATTTTTTCCTTTTTCCTTAAAAGAAAAGGCTAAAGGTTGGTTGTATTCATTAAGGGCTAGATCCATAGGTTCTTGGGGGGAAATGACTCAAGCATTTTTCAACAAGTATTTTCCTAATCACAAGACGATTGCTCTTAAGAAAAGAATCTCAAATTTCTCTCAAAAGGAAAATGAAACTTTGAATCAAACTTGGGAAAAATTTAAAGAGCTTTTGAATTTGTGTCCACACCATGGCTTTGAAAACTGGCGTCTTGCTAGTTATATCTATGAGGGACTTCTCCCCCGTGATCGCCAATTTGTTGAGTCTATGTGTAATGGAAATTTTATGCAAAAAGACCCTGATGATGCCTTAGAATTTTTGGATGAAATTGCTGAAAAAGCTCATCAATGGACTGTCCCCAGTCTAGTTGAGACCACTGATCGTTCAAGAATTTCCACATCTTCTACTAATAAAGGAATTTATCAATTAAAAGAAGAAGATGATTGGAAATTAAAATTTGAGGTTTTGACTAAAGAGATAGCTGCTTTGAAAACGGAAAAATCAAATTTGCCTCAACCTGTTTTTCAAGCTGATGTTAATCAAGTATGTGATTCTTGTTATGAGATTGGTCATACTATTAAAAATTGTCCAATTTTTCAGGAAATGAAAGGAGCTTATGAGGAGCGTTGTGCTGCTGTTGGAAACTTCAAACAACAATATTCTCCTTTTTCCAACACTTACAATCCAGCAACAAGGAATCATCCAAACTTTCGTTGGAGCAATGATTCACAACCTCAGGTAAGTGATAGAAATTCTTTCAATCATCAATTTCCTACAACTAACGCATTTAATGCCAGACCCTCTTTGAGCGATACTCTTCAAGCATTTATGCAGGAACAGCAGAAGCAAAATCAAAGGTATGATACCTTGTTTGGTCAAATGGTTGAAGAAAATAAAGAAATTAAAAGCCAAATTTCTAAATTGACAAATTCTTTTGCAATAAATGAAAAAGGAAAATTTCCTTCTCAAACTCAACCAAATCCAAGGAATGTTAATTCGTGTGAAACCGCAATTGAACATGCTAAGTCTGTCATTGCTCTTAGAAGTGGTAAAATAATTGATAACACACCTTCACCGAAGGAAGTTGAAAAATCTAAGAATAATGATAAACTTAACATGTCCAACTTGAATGAATCAAATGAATATCATTTTCCTGCTCCTTTTCCCCAAGCTTTAAATCCTCCAAAGAAATTGAATCAAAATTCTGAAATTTTGGATGTTTTTAAAGAAGTCAAAGTTAATATTCCTCTGTTAGATGCTATTAAACAGATCCCTTCTTATGCTAAATTTTTAAAAGATCTGTGCACTTTTAAAAGAAAGCATCAGGTGAAGAAAACTGCATTTTTGACTGAACATGTGAGTGCATTGTTGCAACATAAGGTCCCTCCTAAATACAAAGATCCAGGAAGTCCCACTCTTTCATGTGTAATTGGAAAAAATTACATCAATTGTGCTTTGCTTGATTTGGGGGCTAGTGTAAATTTATTGCCATATTCAGTATATTTGCAGTTAGGTCTTGGTGAATTGAAGCCCACAATAATGAAGTTGCAACTTGCTGATCGTTCCATACGAGTACCGAGAGGGGTAATTGAGGATGTATTGGTCCAAGTGGATAAATTTTACTACCCTGTTGACTTTGTTGTTTTGGATACACAACCTGTTTTGCATTCTAAAAATGAAATTCCTGTCATTTTAGGACGTCCCTTCCTTGCTACATGTGACGCACACATTAGTTGCAGAAGTGGGGTAATGAAACTCAGTTTTGGTAACATGACATTGGAAATTAACATTTTTAATGTTTTCAGGCGACCTTATGAAGATGATGAATGTGCAGTGGTGAACTTGATTGAAGGTCTTGTGCAAGATCAATTTGAGAAGACCAGTATTTCTGAACCTCTAGAGTCTCTTTTATTGAATTCTAAAGAATCTGAATTACTTGAGGATCCGGAAATTGCTTATCTTAATCCATTGTTTAATTCCTTGCAGGTTGATAAATGGACACCAAAATTTGAGAAGCTTCCACCTCGGAAGGAAAAGACATTGCCATCAAATGTGGAAGTTCCTAAGCTGGAATTGAAGCCTTTACCCACAGGACTTAAACATGCATTCTTGGGGTCCAACAACACTTTTCCAGTGGTAATATCTTCTGAACTTGACTCTTTGCAAGAAGGTAAGTTACTTAATGTGTTAAATTCTCATAGATCTGCCATTGGTTGGACTCTTGCTGACATTAAGGGAATTAGTCCTCTTGTTTGTACTCATAAAATATTTTTAGAGGATGAAGCCAAGTCTTCCAGGGAGGCACAGCGTAGGTTAAACCCAATCATGAAAGATGTTGTTAAAACTGAGGTGTTGAAATTAATAGATGCAGGTATTATTTATTCCATCTCTGATAGTAAATGGGTAAGTCCTACTCAAGTTGTACCTAAGAAATCTGGCATAACTGTGGTTGAAAATGATAAAAATGAATTGATACCTACTAGAGTTGTTTCAAGTTGGCGCATGTGCATTGATTATAGAAAGCTAAATTCTGCAACTAGAAAAGACCATTTCCCTTTACCTTTCATTGATCAAATCTTAGAAAGGGTAGCCGGTCATGAATTTTATTGCTTCTTAGATGGATACTCAGGTTATTATCAAATTGAAATTGCCATTGAAGATCAAGAAAAAACTACTTTTACATGTCCTTTTGGTACTTTTGCTTTTCGTAGAATGCCTTTCGGATTATGTAATGCTCCTGCTACTTTTCAAAGATGCATGATCAGTATTTTCAGTGATATGGTTGAGCAATTTCTTGAAGTTTTCATGGATGATATATCTGTTTTCGGTGATTCTTTTGATAATTGCTTGAGTAATTTGGAAAAAGTGTTGGTTCGATGCCAAGAGAAAAACTTTGTTTTAAATTGGGAGAAATGTCATTTTATGGTTTCTTCTGGAATTGTTCTTGGTCATATTGTTTCATCTAAAGGAATTGAAGTGGATAAAGCTAAAATTGAATTAATTTCAAAATTGCCAGTTCCAAAAACTGTTAAAGATGTCAGATCATTTTTAGGTCATGCTGGTTTTTACAGGAGATTTATTCAGAATTTTAGTGCAATATCTAGACCCTTGTGTAATCTCCTATTAAAAGCCAGTAAATTTGAATGGTCTGATTCATGTCAAAAGGCTTTTGATAAATTAATTGAAATGCTCACATCTGCTCCAATTATGCAACCACCTAACTGGACTTTACCTTTTGAAATTATGTGTGATGCCAGTGATTTTGCGGTTGGAGCTGTTTTGGGGCAAAGAAAGGATAAGAAGCCACATGTCATCCATTATGCAAGCAGAACCTTGAACAGTGCTAAGATGAATTATTCTACAACTGAAAAAGAACTCCTTGCTGTGGTATTTGCTTTGGATAAGTTTCGTGCTTATATAGTTGGATCACCTATTGTTATTTTCACTGACCATGCAGCTTTAAAATACCTTTTTGAAAAGAAAGATGCTAAAGCTCGACTGATTAGGTGGATCCTACTACTTCAAGAATTTGACATCACAATCAAAGACAAAAAGGGAGTAGAAAATGTAGTGGCTGATCATTTGTCTAGATTGAGTTTTGAGGATTCCATTGAAACATTGCCAATTAATGATTCTTTTCCAGATGAGCAATTATTTACTATTTCGGAATTACCTTGGTTTGCTAACATTGTTAATTTTCTTGCTACAGGTAAAATTCCATCTGATTGGACTGCTCAAGACAAGAGGAAATTTCTTGCAGAGGATGACACGGTTCACTTGGAGAATCCTGTTTATCAGGATTGAATTTTCAGACTATCTTTACTTGGTATCATGCTCGACCTAATCGCTTCAAGGGGGAGCATTCCAATCCTTTCTCTTTACTTATTTTGTTATTATTTTAAGTTGTTTTTTTTAATAATTAAAATAATATGAGTTGACTTTTGGTAACTCCAGTGAGCTTCTCTGTCAATACAGTGTCTAGGAGTTCTTTAGGCGACACTTTCGGTGTCTAAGAAGTTTGGGTTTTAAGTGGGACCATTGTGACCCCTCCAACCTTCCCGAAACCCCTGGCTGTCTTTTCTGAGGCCCTTAACTGGTCATCCATGAGTTGCTTGTATACTTGTGTGATTAAGGGTTCCTGTTTCTTTTGTTTGTTTGTTATTTGTTTTGTAATTGTATTTTCTATTTATTTTGTATTTTAATTCTTTTTTTTTTAATTTACTTTAATACCCTTCATTTGTTGTTATAACATTGCTTATTTCTGAGTTTTACACATTGAGGACAATGTTTCATTCAAGTTGGGGGGGAGTGGAATTAGTTATCACAATTTGTTTCTAAAATTTTCTCACCAAAAAAAAAAAAAAACCCCTCTATGCTTGTTGTCATCGAAATATATTTGCATTAAATTGAGATTTGATATTCATGCATGAGTTTAAAATTGAGAACACTTGAGCGATACGATAACTAATCCAATCTTTAGTCTTTTTCATTTATTTCTACTTAATGAATGATTTATGAGCTAAGCTTTGAAAAATTCACTCACACTAATGCGCTTGAGAAGATAGAGTTTGAGATTGATTATATTTATCTTTGTTGTCTTAAAAAAAAAAAAAATAATAATAATAAAAATAAAAAAGAATAAAAAGAGAACTTTCACTTAGTAACCGGGCCTCTTGCCTAATCAGTAGTGAGTGTTCGCGTCAAACCGTGAAGTTCTTAAAAAAATAAAAATTGCATGTGTGACTTGTTTAGCTTTGTAGCCTTTTTAACTCGACTTATTAAGCTCATCGGGGTGTTTCAACACCTAATGCCTTAAAGCCTTTGTGTTTGAGAGTCATTAGCCTAACACTCGCTACATGGGTTAATTAGAAAGCTTAAGGGAGCTAAACATTGCACAGTCCACATAATAGCATGTATATATTTATTTTATAAAAAAAAATAAAAAATAAAAAAAATCTAAGATAGCAAGGATGGTGTGATTATGATTGAATTTTTGTCTTCTCAACTGTGTTAGTTCACTTTACACCAAAGCAAGCAAATGAAAAGTTTATTAATGGTGATAAATGACTTTGACTTTAGACTGGGAGAACTTAAAGTTTTGGATTTGTGTTCGCTCTTTTAAATTTGTTCATGAATTGAGAATCTTAGTTTTTGAGCTTTAACATTCTTGATGATGATTTGACAGGAGAGTTACTTAAAATTTCAGATGTTTGTGGGTATCATCCCTGAAAACCCTCACGAGACTATAACTCGTCCACTAGGGGAACCTAGGGGTTTAAAGGCTTATTGCATACGCTAAATGCAATCGAGATCCCTGCGAAAGTGGCTTAGTTAGTTTTCATTTATGCTTAGCTTTTCATTTTAGTTTGCTCGAGGACTAGCAAATTATAGGTTTGGGGGTATTTGATGAGCACATAATTATTACAAGTTTTATCCCTAAATATATATTTGTTAGTACTGTAATTTATTTGATCTTGAGCTATTTAGGCTAAAGTTTGGTTTTTATAAATTTGAGCATTATGCTAATAAAAGTATTGGAAATTAAAAAGGGCTTTAATTATTTTGAACAACTACAAAGGAAAATATTTTGTAAATCAAATTATTAAGAGTTGCATGCTTATGTTAAAAGTGGAACCCCAATGCATTAGTGTTTTAATCAATTAAATTTTCTCTAAATCAAATCTTACATAAATCTACTTTTCAATCATAATTGTTCTTTTTCAGCTCTGCTATCTTTACACCGCTCTCTGTGGATACGACACTCGGACTTCCGAGCTACACTGCTATACGACACCTCCCTTGGGTTTTGCAAAGTGGTGCGAACACCAACCACTCCAATTCGGAACGAACTGCCGTTGAACTTGAATTGTCCAATTTCTCACACCTATTGATTTCGGATCGAGCCCAAAACTTGGGCAACATCATAATATGGTGGGAGGAGTCATTTGGTGAGTTTTGAGTGAAATCCAATCGCTAGAAGTATGGAATACACCAACCACTCCAATTAGGAACGAACTGCCGTTGAACTTGAATTGTCCAATTTCTCACACCTATTGATTTCGGATCGAGCCCAAAACTTGGGCAACATCATAATATGGTGGGAGGAGTCATTTGGTGAGTTTTGTGTGAAATCCAATCGCTAGAAGTATGGAATACACCAACAACTCCAATTTGGTACGAACTGCCGTTGAACTTGAATTGTCCAATTTGAAACACCTATTGATTTCGGATCGAGCCCCAAACTTGGGCAACATCATAATATGGTGGGAGGAGTCATTTGGTGAGTTTTGAGTGAAATCCAATCGCTAGAAGTATGGAATACACCAACCACTCCAGTTAGGAACGACCTGCCGTTGAACTTGAATTGTCCAATTTGGAACAACAATTCATTTCGGATCGAGCCCAAAACTTGGGCAACATCATAATATGGTGGGAGGAGTCACTTGGTGAGTTTTGAGTGAAATCCAATCGCTAGAAGTATGGAATACACCAACCACTCCAATTAGGAACGAACTGCCGTTGAACTTGAATTGTCCAATTTCTTACACCTATTGATTTCGGATCGTGCCCCAAACTTGGGCAACATCATAATATGGTGGGAGGAGTCATTTGGTGAGTTTTGAGTGAAATCCAATCGCTAGAAGTATGGAATACACCAACCACTCCAATTAGGAACGAACTGCCGTTGAACTTGAATTGTCCAATTTCTCACACCTATTGATTTCGGATCGAGCCCAAAACTTGGTCAACATCATAATATGGTGGGAGGAGTCATTTGGTGAGTTTTGTGTGAAATCCAATCGCTAGAAGTATGGAATACACCAACCACTCCAATTTGGAACGAACTGCCGTTGAACTTGAATTGTCCAATTCGGAACACCTATTGATTTCGGATCGAGCCCAAAACTTGGGCAACATCATAATATGGTGGGAGGAGTCATTTGGTGAGTTTTGAGTGAAATCCAATAGCTAGAAGTATGGAATACACCAACCACTCCAATTAGGAACGAACTGCCGTTGAACTTGAATTGTCCAATTTCTCACACCTATTGATTTCGGATCGAGCCCAAAACTTGGGTAACATCATAATATGGTGGGAGGAGTCATTTGGTGAGTTTTGAGTGAAATCCAATCGCTAGAAGTATGGAATACACCAACCACTCCAATTAGGAACGAACTGCCATTGAACTTGAATTGTCCAATTTCTCACACCTATTGATTTCGGATCGAGCCCAAAACTTGGGCAACATCATAATATGGTGGGAGGAGTCATTTGGAGAGTTTTGAGTGAAATCCAATCGCTAGAAATATGGAATACACCAACCACTCCAATTAGGAACGAACTGCCGTTCAACTTGAATTGTACAATTTGTAACACCTATTGATTTCGGATCGAGCCCAAAACTTGGGCAACATCGTAATATGGTGGGAGGAGTCATTTGGTGAGTTTTGATTGAAATCCAATTGCTAGAAGTATGGAATACACCAACCACTCCAATTAGGAACGAACTGCCGTTGAACTTGAATTGTACAATTTCTCACACCTATTGATTTCGGATCGAGCCCAAAACTTGGGCAACATCATAATATGGTGGGAGGAGTCATTTGGTGAGTTTTGAGTGAAATCCAATCGCTACAAGTATGGAATATACCAACCACTCCAATCAGGAACGAACTGCCGTTGAACTTGAATTGTCCAGTTTCTCACAACTATTGATTTCGGATCGAGCCCCAAACATGGGCAATATCATAATATGGTGGGAGGAGTCATTTGGTGAGTTTTGAGTGAAATCCAATCGCTAGAAGTATGGAATACACCAACCACTCCCATTAGGAACGAACTGCCGTTGAACTGGAATTGTCCAATTTCTCACACCTATTGATTTCGGATCGAACCCCAAACTTGTGCAACATCATAATATGGCGGGAGGAGTCATTTGGTGAGTTTTGAGAGAAATCCAATCGCTAGAAGTATGGAATACACCAACCACTCCAGTTAGGAACGAACTGCCGTTGAACTTGAATTGTCCAATTTCTCACACCTATTTATTTCGGAACGAGCCCAAAACTTGGGCAACATCATAATATGGTGGGAGGAGTCATTTGGTGAGTTTTGAGTGAAATCCAATCGCTAGAAGTATGGAATACACCAACCACTCCAATTAAGAACGATCTGCCGTTGAACTTGAATTATCCAATTTGGAACACCAATTGATTTCGGATCGAGCCCAAAACTTGGGCAACGTCATAATATGGTGGGAGGAGTCACTTGGTGAGTTTTGAGTGAAATTCAATGGCTAGAAGTATGGAATACACCAACCACTCCAATTAGGAACGAACTGCCGTTGAACTTGAATTGTCCAATTTCTCACTCCTATTGATTTCGGATCGAGCCCCAAACTTGAGCAACAACATAATATGGTGGGAGAAGTCATTTGGGGAGTTTTGTGTGAAATCCAATCGCCAGAAGTATGGAATACACCAACCACTCCAATTTGGTAAGAACTGCCGTTGAACTTGAATTGTCCAATTTGGAACACCTATTGATTTCGGATCGAGCCCCAAACTTGGGCAACATCATAATATGGTGGGAGGAGTCATTTGGTGAGTTTTGAGTGATATCCAATCGCTAGAAGTGTGGAATACACCAACCACTCCAATTAGGAACGAATTGCCGTTGAACTTGAATTGTCCAATTTCTCACACCTATCGATTTCGGATCGAGCCCAAAACTTGGTCAACATCATAATATGGTGGGAGGAGTCATTTGGTGAGTTTTGTGTGAAATCCAATTGCTAGAAGTATGAAATACACCAACCACTCCAATTTGGAACGAACTGTCGTTGAACTTGAATTGTCCAATTTGGAAGACCTATTGATTTCGGATTGAGCCCAAAACTTGGGCAACATCATAATATGGTGGGAGGAGTCGTTTGGTGAGTTTTGAGTGAAATCCAATCGCTAGAAGTATGGAATACACCAACCACTCCAATTAGGAACGAACTGCCGTTGAACTTGAATTGTCCAATTTCTCACACCTATTGATTCCGGATTGAGCCCAAAACTTGGACAACATCATAACAGGAGTCATATGGTGAATTTTGAGTGAAATCCAATAGCTAGAAGTATGGAATACACCAACCACTCTAATTAGGAACGAACTGCCGTTGAACTTGAATTGTCCAATTTGGAACTCCTATTGATTTCGGATCGAGCCCAAAACTTGGGCAACATCATAATATGGTGGGAGGAGTCATTTGGTGACTTTTGTGTAAAATCCAATCGCTAGAAGTATGGAATACACCAACCACTCCAATTAGGAACGAACTGCCGTTGAACTTGAATTGTCCAATTTGGAACACCTATTGATTTCGGATCGAGCCCCAAACTTGGGCATCAACATAATATGGTGGGAGGAGTCATTTGGGGAATTTTGAGTGAAATCCAATAGCTAGAATTATGGAATACACCAACCACTCTAATTAGGAACGAACTGCCGTTGAACTTGAATTGTCCAATTTGGAACTCCTATTGATTTCGGATCGAGCCCAAAACTTGGGTAACATCCTAATATGGTGGGTGGGTTCATTTTGTGAGTTTTGAGTGAAATCTAATTGCTAGAAGTATGGAATACACCAACCACTCCAATTAGGAACGAACTGCCGTTGAACTTGAATTGTCGAATTTCTCACACCTATTGATTTCGGATCGAGCCCAAAACTTGGGCAACATCATAATATGGTGGGAGGAGTCATTTGGTGAGTTTTGAGTGAAATCCAATCGCTAGAAGTATGGAATACACCAACCACTCCAATTTGGAACGAACTGCCGTTGAACTTGAATTGTCCAATTTCTCACACCTATTGATTTCGGATCGGGCGCAAAACTTGGGCAACATCATAATATGGTGGGAGGAGTCATTTTGTGAGTTTTGAGTGAAATCCAATCGCTAGAAGTATGGAATACACCAACCACTCCAATTAGGAACGAGCTGCCGTTGAACTTGAATTGTCCAATTTCTCACACCTATTGATTTCGGATCGAGCCCAAAACTTGGGCAACATCATAATATCGTGGGAGGAGTCATTTGGGGAGTTTTGAGTGAAATCCAATCGCTAGAAGTATGGAATGCCCCAACCACTCCAATTAGGAACGAACTGCCGTTGAACTTGAATTATCCAATTTGTCACACCGATTGATTTCGGATCGGGCCCAAAACTTGTGGAACTTCATCTTATGGTGGGAGGAGTCATTTCGTGAGTTTTGAGTGAAATTCAATCGCCAGAAGTACGGAATACACCAACCACTCCAATTAGGAACGAACTGCCGTTGAACTTGAATTTTCCAATTTCTCGCACCTGTTGATTTCGGATCGAGCCCAAAACCTGGGCAACATGATAATATTTTGAGAGGAGTCTTTTGGTTAGTTTTGGGTGAAATCCAATCGCTAGAAATATGGAATGCACCAACCACTCCAATTTGGAACGAACTGCCCTTGAAATTGAATTGTCCAATTTCTCGAACCTGTTGATTTCGGATCGAGCCCAAAACCTGGGCAACATGATAATGTGGTGAGAGGTGTGATTTGGCGAGTTTTGGGTGAAATCCAATCGCTAGAAGTATGGAATACACCAACCACTACAATTAGGAACGAACTGCCGTTGAACTTGAATTATCCAATTTTTTACACCTATTCATTTCGGATCGAGCCCAAAACTTGGGCAACATCATAATATGGTGGGAGTAGTCATTTGGTGACTTTTGAGTGAAATCCAATTGCTAGAAGTATGGAATACACCAACCACTCCAATTAGGAACGAACTACCGTTTAACTTCAATTGTGTAATTTCTTTCACCTATTGATTTCGGATCGAGCCCAAAACTTGGGCAACATCATAATATGGTGGGAGGAGTCATTTGGTGAGTTTTGAGTGAAATCCAATCCCTAGAAGTATGGAATACACCAACCACTCCAGTTAGGAACGAACTGCCGTTGAACTTGGATTGTCCAATTTCATTCATCTATTGATTTCGGATCGTGCCCAAAACTCGGGCAACATCATAATATGGTGGGAGTAGTCATTTGGTGAGTTTTGAGTGAAATCCAATCGCTAGAAGTATGGAATACACCAACCATTCCAATTAGGAACGAACTGCCGTTGAACTTGAATTGTCAAATTTCTCACACCTATTGATTTCGGATCGGGCCCAAAACTTGGGCAACTTCATAATATTGTGGAAGGAGTCATTCGGTGAGTTTTGAGTGAAATCCAATTGCTAGAAGTATGGAATACACCAACCACTCCAATTAGGAACGAGCTGCCGTTGAACTTGAATTGTCCAATTTCTCACACCTAATGATTTCGGATCGAGCCCAAAACTTGGGCAACATCATAATATGGTGGGAGGAGTCATTTGGTGAGTTTCGCGTGAAATCCAATCGCTAGTAGTATGGAATACACCGACCACTCCAAGTAGAAACGAACTACTGTTGAACTTGAATTGTTCAATTTCTCACACCTATTGATTTTGGATCGAGCCCCAAACTTGGGCAACATCATAGTATGGTGGGAGGAGTCATTTGGTGAGTTTCGAGTGAAATCGAATTGCTAGAAGCATGGTATACACCAACCATTCCAATTAGGAACGAACTGCCGTTGAACTTGAATTGTCCAATTTCTCACACCAATTGATTCGGATCGAGCCCAAAACTTGGGCAACTTCATAATATGGTGGGATGTGTCATTTGGTGAGTTTTGAGTGAAATCCAATTGCTAGAAGCATGGAATACACCAACCATTCCAATTAGGAA
Organism: Prunus avium; assembly: GCF_965620075.1. NCBI lineage: Eukaryota > Viridiplantae > Streptophyta > Magnoliopsida > Rosales > Rosaceae > Prunus > Prunus avium. The sequence continues at coordinate 10,977,030 of NC_142291.1, forward strand.
CGAACTGCCGTTGAACTTGAATTGTCCAATTTCTCACACCAATTGATTCGGATCGAGCCCAAAACTTGGGCAACATTATAATGTGGTGGGAGGAGTCATTTGGTGAGTTTTGAGTGAAATATAATCGCTAGAAGTATGGAATACACCAACCACTCCAATTAGGAACGAACTGCCGTCGAACTTGAATTGTCCAATTTCTCCCACCTATTGATTTCGGATCAAGCCCAAAACATGAGCAACATCGTAATGTGGTGGGAGGAGTCATTTTGTGAGTTTTGAGTGAAATCCAGTCGGTAGAAGTATGGAATACACCAACCACTCCAATTAGGAACGAACTGCCGTTGAACTTGAATTGTCCAATTTCTCACACCTATTGATTTTGGATCGAGCCCAAGACCTAGGCAACAAGATAATATGGTGGGAGGGGTCATTCGGTGAGTTTTAGGTGAAATCCAATCGCGAGAAGTATGGAATACACCAACCACTCCAATTAGGAACCAACTGCCGTTGAACTTGAATTGTCCAATTTCTCACACCTATTGATTTCGGATCGAGCCCAAAACTTGGGCAACAAGCTAATACGGTGGGAGGGGTCATTTGGTGGGTTTTTGGTGAAATCCAATCGCTAGAAGAATGGAATACACCAACCACTCCAATTAGGAACGAACAGCCGTTAAACTTGAATTGTCCAATTTCTCACACCTAATGATTTCGGATCGAGCCCCAAACTTGGGCAGCATCATAATATGGTGGGAGGAGTCATTTGGGGAGTTTTGAGGGCAATCCAATTGCTAGAAGTATGGGCCACACCAACCACTCCGATTAGGAACGAACTGCCGTTGAACTTGAATTGTCCAATTTCTCACTCCTATTGATTTCGGATCGAGCCCCAAACTTGGGCAACATCATAATATGGTGGGAGGAGTCATTTGGGGAGTTTTGAGTGAAATCCAATCTCTAGAAGTATGGAACCCACCAAGGACTCCAACTAGGAACGAACTGCCGTTGAACTTGAATTGTCAAATTTCTCACACCTATTCATTTCGAATCGAGCCCCAAACTTGGGCAACATCATAATATGGTGGGAGGAGTCATTTGGTTAGTTTTGAGCGAAGTCCAATCGCTAGAAGTATGGCACACACCAACCACTCCGATTACGAACGAACTGCCGTTGAACTTGAATTGTCCAATTTGTCACACCTATTGATATCGGATCGAGCCCAAAACTTGGGCAACATCATAATATGGTGGGAGGAGTCATTTGGAGAGTTTTGAGTGAAATCCAATCGCTAGAAGTATGGAATACACCAACCACTCCAATTAGGAACGAACTGCCGTTGAACTTGAATTATCCAATTTCTCACACCTATTGATTTCGGATCGAACTCCAAACTTGGGCAACATCATAATATGGTGGGAGGAGTCATTTGGTGAGTTTTGAGTGAAATCCAATCGCTAGAAGTATGGATTACACCAACCACTCCAATTAGGAACGAACTGCCCTTGAACTTGAATTGTCCAATTTCTCACACCTATTGATTTCGGATCGAGACCAAAATTTGGGCAACATCATAATATGGTGGGAGGAGTCATTTTGGGAGTTTTGAGTGAAATCCAATTGCTAGAAGTGTGGGATACACCAACCAGTCCAATTAGGAACGAACTACCGTTGAACTTGAATTGTCCAATTTCTCACACCTATTGATTTCGGATCGAGCCCAAAACTTGGGCAACGTCATAATATGGTGGGTGGGGTCATTTGGTGAGTTTTGGGGGAAATCCAATTGCTAGAAGGATGGAATACACCAACCACTCCAATTTGGAACGAACTGCCGTTGAACTAGAATTGTCCAATTTCTCACACCTGTTGATTTTGGATCGAGCCCCAAACTTGGGCAACGTCATAATATGGTGGGAGGAGTCATTTGGTGAGTTTCGAGTGAAATCCAATCGCTAGAAGTATGGAATACACCAACCACTCCAATTAGGAACGAACTGCCGTTGAACTTGAATTGTCCAATTTCTCACACCTATTGGTTTCGGATCGAGCCTAAAACTTGGGCAACATCATAATATGGTGGGAGGAGTCATTTCGTGAGTTTTGAGTGATATCCAATCGCTAGAAGTATGGAATACACCAACCACTCCAATTAGGAACGAACTGTCGTTGAACTTGAATTGTCCAATTTCTCACACCTATTGATATCGGATCGAGCCCAAAACTTGGGCAACATCATAATATGGTGGGAGGAGTCATTTGGAGTGTTTTGAGTGAAATCCAATCGCTAGAAGTATGGAATACACCGACCACTCCAATTAGGAACGAACTGTCGTTGAACTTGAATTGTCCAATTTCTCACACCTATTGATTTCGGATCGAGCCCCAAACTTGGGCAACATCATAATATGGTGGGAGGAGTCATTTGGGGAGTTTTGAGTGAAATCCAATCTTTAGAAGTATGGAACAAACCAACCACTCCAATTAGGAACGAACTGCCCTTGAACTTGAATTGTCCAATTTCTCACACCTATTGACATCGGATCGAGCCCCAAACTTGGGCAACATCATAATATGTTGGGAAGAGTCATTTGGTGAGGTTTGAGCGAAATCGAATCGCTAGAAGTATGGCACACACCAACCACTCCAATTAGGAACGAACTGTCGTTGAACTTGAATTGTCCAATTTCTCACACCTATTCATTTCGGATCGAGCCCCAAACTTGGGCAACATCATAATATTGTGGGAGGAGTCATTTGGTGAGATTTGAGTGAAATCCAGTCGGTAGAAGTATGGAATACACCAACCACTCCAATTAGGAACGAACTGCGGTTGAACTTGAATTGTCCAATTTCTCACACCTATTGATTTCGGATCGAGCCCAAAACTTCGGCAACATCATAATATGGTGGGAAGCGTCATTTGGAGAGTTTTGAGTGAAATCCAATCACTAGAAGTATGGAATACACCAACCACTCCAATTAGGAACGAACTGCGGTTGAACTTGAATTGTCCATTTTCTCACACCTACTGATTTCGGATCAAGCCCAAAACTTGGGCAACAACATAATATGGTGGGAGAAGTCATTTGGTGAGTTTTGAGTGAAATCCAATAGCTAGAAGTATGGAATACACCAACCACTCCAATTAGGAACGAACTGCCGTTGAACTTGAATTGTCAAATTTCTTTCACCTATTGATTTCGGATCGAGCCCAAAACTTGGGCAACATCAAAATATGGTGGGAGGAGTCATTTGGTGAGTCATAATATGGTGGGAGGAGTCGTTTGGTGAGTTTTGAGTGAAATCCAATAGCTAGAAGTATGGAATACACCGACCACTCCAATTAGGAACGAACTGCCGTTGAACTTGAATTGTCCGATTTCTCACACCTGTTGATTTCGGCTCGAGCCCCAAACTTGGGCAACATCATAATATGGTGGGAGTAGTCATTTGGGGAGTTTTGCGTGAAATCCAATCGCTAGAAGTGTGGAATACCCCAACCACTCCAATTAGGAACAAACTGCCGTTGAACTTGAATTGTCCAATTTCTCACACCTATAAATTTCGGATCGAGCCCAAAACTTGGGCAACATCATAATATGGTGGGAGGAGTCATTTGGTGAGTTTTGAATGAAATCCAATCGCTAGAAGTATGGAATACACCAACCACTCCAATGACGAACGAACTGCCGTTGAACTTGAATTGTCCAATTTTTTACACCTATTGATTTCGGATCGAGCCCAAAATTTGGGCAACATCATAATATGGTGGGAGGGGTCACTTGGTGACTTTTGGGTGAAATCCAATCGCTAGAAGTATGGAATACACCAACCACTCCAATTTGGAACGAACTGCCGTTGAACTTGAATTGTCCAATTTCTCACACCTATTGATTTCGGATCGGGCCCAAAAGTTGGGCAACTTCATAATATTGTGGGAGGAGTCATTTGGTGAGTTTTTTGTGAAATCCAATCGCTAGAAGTGTGGAATACACCAACCACTCCAATTAGGAACGAACTGCCGTTGAACTTGAATTGTCCAATTTCTCATACCCATTGATTTCGGATCGGGCCCAAAACTTGGGCAACTTCATAATATGGTGGGAGGAGTCATTTGGTGAGTATTGAGTGAAATCCAATCGCTAGAAGTATGGAATACACCAACCACTCCCATTAGGAACGAACAGCCGTTGAACTTGAATTGTCAAATTTCTCACACCCATTGATTTCGGATCGGGCCCAAAACTTGGGCAACATCATAAGATGGTGGGAGGAGTCATTTGGTGAGTTTTTATTGAAATCCAATGGCTAGAAGTATGGAATACACCAACCACTCCAATTAGGAACGAACAGCTGTTGAACTTGAATTGTCCAATTTGGAACACCTATTGATTTCGGATCGAGCCGAAAACATAGGCAACATCATAATATGGTGGGAGGAGTCATTTGGTGAGTTTTGAGTGAAATCCAATCGGTAGAAGTATGGAATACACCTTGCGTCGATTCAGCTGCACCGAAATGGATTCAGCTGCATCTTCAACTTGTGATACTCGCTTGTGCACGAGCCGTTCGGTAGTATAACATATGTCAGTGCTAGGTCGATTCCACAGGGATTGGTGATTGAATAATCCAATTCAGTTTTCCTACACAAAACAGAAGAACAAGAAAGAAAATAAAGAAAACAAGAAAGAAAGAAAAGAAAATAACTCAAGTAGATAAGTTCCCAAGTTCAATTAGATTAACGGATTGATTCTAGCTAAAGTATGATTAAGCCATGTTGTTTGGTCATAACCTTGTGTTCCTAATTCCCTAATTTGATCATTTGTTGTCTAACCTAAAATTAAGCATTAGGAACCCATTAAGCATAGAAGAACAATTTAAACAACCAAGCATGTATCTAATCCCTGTTGTCGAATGTCCATACATACTTTTCCTATTCATAGTTCAATTCGAATTAAAGCATGGTGTCTAATCTTAATTCAAACCAAGATAGCTATCTAGCATATTAATTCAAACATGCAAGCCTAAATGGTGATCAATCATTCAAACTAGCATATTAACTTATAAGCATAATGAATAAGAACAAAAACCTTAATTGAAACTTGGAAACTAATTAAACTTGAATACTTAAGAAAGAATGTACATTACAAATAAAAGTAAAGTGGAACTAATAAGAAAACTTGAAGGAAAATTTAGTAAAATCATTTTGTTACAACAATTGACAACTTGAAAGGAAACTAAGAGAATTTGAGGGAGAGAAGGGAAGGGAGCTCTAGAGAAGTGTTTGAGAGCTCCCCCCCTTGGGGTGTGTTTTGAAGCTAGAAGGCTTCTCTATTTATAGGGCTAAAAGGGAGGAACAACATGATGAAATTCAACACCACCATTCCTTCTTTAATGCAACCCATAACTCCCACCTCATCTTGTCTATGTTAGTGTGGTTGGAATCAATTCCATCCCATACTTCTTTTGCTGCACTCCAAGCTTTCATCACATGGGATTATCAAAGGTGTTCAATTTGTGGCTGCCTTTTGCTGCCAACCCATGTGGGTTTTCTTCACCTTTGCTGGAAAAAACGGTTCTTCTGCACCAGGTTTGGTGTAGGAAGGTCTGAGCTTTCAATATGTATCCAATGGGGCTGAAATTTGGATATGTTATACTAGACACCCATTGGAACAACTTCTATGAAGAAAGTATTCCCATCGGAGCAATAGAAGTGTGCGTTTTGGGCCTTGCAATTTGGCTGCCGAACAGAGACTGGAATTGACTTCATTTCATTTATGCTTTACATGCATGCACATGCTTTCTCTTTAATAGCTCCAGCATGTACCAACTTGCTCCTTTAGACTTTCATAGCTAGAATACCTCCCCACTTCACTCATTATGTTGGATCCAAAGTCAGTTGCAGCATGGGTGAGGCACATGGCTTAAAGGAGGAGACAAGGCTCAAAGCTGGCAGCTGCAAATCCTCCTGAGCATGGTTCAGTGTTGGACGGGCTAAGGACTCCACATATGTTCAATTGGGCTGAATTGTGGATATGTTATACTAGACACCCAATTGAACAACTTCTATGAAGAATGTCTCCTCATCCGAGTTGTGCAGATTGCTGAAATGAGACCTGCAAGGTGACTTACGAAACTGGACTGACAAGAAGTGTGGCCCAACTTAGTTTGTCTTTAAGCTCTTCTTCCATTCACCCAAATCAGGCCTTAACATGCATGGATTGCATCATTTCCTATCCAAAGCCATCATTGTTACCTAAAGCTCAATGAACTGAAAGATAAAAACAAAAAGGATTAAAAGCACAAGTTTAACTCAAAAACATAACCAAATCATAAGCTAGAAGGGTACGAAATGATATACAATTATGAACTGATCAAATAACCCCAAACCTAGATTTTGCTAGTCCTCGAGCAAAACAACACAGAACAAAGTTAAAAACAAAACAAGAAGTTAACTAAACCACTTCCGCAGGTAACTCGATTGCATTGAGCACATGCAACAAGCCTTTAAACCTCTAGGCATCCCTAGTAGGAGGAGTTGTGTCTCCTGAGGGTTTAACAGAAACGGTACCCACAAACGCTTGACTAATTCTACAAAACAAAGTAGTTAGAAAACTTATTAGATTTGTTAGTCCTTAAGCAAAATAAAAGAAAAAAACAAAAACCAAAACAAAAATAATTACAAAAACAAAACAAAAACAAAAATAAAAATAAAAAAATAAAAACTCAAAACAATCATTCCGAACATTTTCTGAAGAGAAATGACTCATGCACATGACTCAAAAGTTTTAACAATAAAAACTCAATTTTAGACATTATTTACAAGGCGGCAAAGTTCAAAACACAACATACTCAAAGTGTAGTAGTGTGAAAGCCAAATGCAACAAATTCCCCAATCTTAGTTTTCACACAATTTCAAAAATCATACCAAACACAAATGCAACTTCAAATCTCACCAAAGTTGTCCTCTCACAAATGAATCACTCAGAAGAGGGCTACAATGCAACACTCAGTTATAAACATGAGATTAGAGTTAAATCATAAGGGACTTAACTCAAAAATAGGAAGATGAAGAACTTGCATTAATATGATCTCAAGAAGGATGCCAAACACTTAAAAGTAAGAAAATGCATGCAATTCAACCATATGACATTTAAGATCAATTTAGGTCTTTATTATAGGTTGTAATGGGGTCAATGGTGTAAGGTGAGTAAGAAATGAAAGGTATGGATAATACAAAGTCCAAGGAACTCAAAATGTAAGAGCATAAAATAATAGTTTACAAGACTTCGAATCATCATGATTAGATTTTTTCTTTTACATGATCAAAACTCCTTATACCTTCATTTACAATGATTCATACTCCTTTCCAAATGCCAATTTATTTTGAAGGCCCAAAAATGAATTTTTAATCAACCACCACTTAATCACAACTTTTTTTTTTTTTTTTTCTTTCACCAATTGAGTGAAATTTTTTTTTTATTTAATTTTTTTATTTATGTAATATCCCTTCCCAAACTTAGCATGAAAAACACATCCGAATTAGAGCTCATGAGTTCCTTAGAAAGGTAAATATTTATTTTTCGGGCTAAGGCGAGGAAATATAATTGGTAAAATGAAAGAAAAGGTTTACATGTAGGCTCAAAATGGTTAACAATGAAAAATCATGCTTAAGCATGCATAAGGTTAGCTTGAAAGGCACAAACGATCCAAAGAGGGCCTTAATATCACTTCTTAAATGTCATGAAATCAAATTGCATAAGAATGAATGACTTTTAAGTGTTCAACCAAATCAATGAATAATGAGATCAAACAACAACTTTGATGACAAGAAAATAAGAGTATGTGTATAACACTCATGAAATGAAGCACAAGGCTCAAAAGCTCACATTATATGGTTATATAAGTCTAATTTATGCTTAATACAATTCTTTGGGTCATGCAAATCCTTTAATTGGAAAATTATGAAACAAATGGCAAGTGTAAAGAAGGTTTTAATCATATCATGCTAGAACAATGCCAAAATTTTTTATTTATTTTAATTTTAATTTTTTTAAATTTTTTTTTTTAAAACAATAAAAATTTACAAATAAATAAATAAATAAATAATTAAAAAAATTCAATTTTCATTTAAGTCATGCAAACATTTATCACAATCTCATCAAATGTGTTCGGAAAGTGAAATAAAATCAAAATCAAAATCAAAATAAAAGCAAGACTCAAACCAAAAAAAAAAAAAAAAAAAAAACAAGCAAATAAAAAATAAAATAAATTAAATTAAGGAAAAACCAAATTTACATGCTAAACTCCAATACCCCCAAACCTAGAAATGAACATTGTCCTCAATGTTTAAAAATTAGCCACAAGCAATGTCATAACAACAAATGAAGGTATTAAAGCAAATAAAAATAACAAAATACAAAAATAAAATAAAAGAAAATAATTACAAAATAAAAATTACAAAACAAACAAACAAATAAAAAGAAATGAAAACACTCAAAACAGTAAGCCCTAAACAGACAGTCTTACGCAAACAAGAACCCAAACGATTGAAAGCTCAACCCAAAAGAAAGTTAGCCCACTTTGAAACCTAAACAACGGTGAAAACCCGACCCACAATGAAATCCGAAGCCCACATGTTAAATTTTTTTTTTTTTATTTTAAATAAAAGAACATGGGTCATGATGTCTCGGTTCAGTTGTAAGGGACCAACTGACAGGGCGAGACACGTGTTGACGCGTAGAGGCGCCGCAGACTCCACAAGCGCAAATTACGGGCGCCATGGAAAGGTGCGAAGACGACTTTGCTGAACGCGTCCGTTCAGAAAAGACACGTCGTGATAAATGAGTTGGGTATGGTTGGAATGCGAGAAGGTTGTGGGACTCAAGGAATGCTGGAGATTCAGAAAATGCTCAGACGCTGCAATGGCTAGGGTTTGTCAAAGACTATGTCTATAAGAAGGAAAAAGAAGAAAGGGTGAAAAACACAAACTCAAACACACAAAAGAGAAAAGAAAGAAAGAAGAAAAGAAAGTGAGAAATCAAATGGCCTCTTCCTACCCATTTTCGTTGCATCTCAACCTAGCTCCACCGACTCAGACACGGGGCCAAGCAGCAGCACCAGTATGGGTGCCCTACTTTGCCTCCGCACGAGGGCCTGTGACAGTAACTGACTCAATACTCCTGGACAACGATGTTGCCATTGGAGTGGCTAGAAATTTAGTGACTCCCAAAGATATACGTGTGCTGGGGACAAGGGATGACAACCGGGTCGTGAGCGATGCCCTGGCACTAAGCGTGCAGAGTACGGCAACAGTCGCAAGTTTGGGTCATCACCTACTTGCGAAGCCCCATGAGGTAGAGGTGCTAAAGGGTCAGTTGGTGGCGGAGCGAAGTATGGTTGAAGAATGTCAGAGTGCTATAAAAAGTTTGAAAAGGGAGAGGGCAAGGATAGTGGGGGTGAATCGACACTAGCTAGAAGTATTGCGGGACGAGAATAAAAACCTATCAAAGATGGTAGAGTTGTATTCTCGCGACATATGAAAGCAGCTGGAGGACCTAGACCGACCAAGTAAACGCAAGCAAGCAGATCGCGAGAGTAATTACGCTCAAGCTAAGATTGCGATCTTTGGGAGCTCAAGTGATGAGCCCCAAGAGGCTGTGCGTGAAAATCCAGAAGAGGGCAGCCATAGGGCCAAACTCAAAGCTCCTATGGTCGAGACACCGAGCACTGTGAAAAAGTGATTTCTACTGCTAATTGTTGTTTTTATTTTATTTTATTTTTTTGGTTGTTTTTGTTTTTGTTATTTTGTTTCGGAAATAAAAGAGTAAGGTTGCAGAAAGAAAAAGAAAAAGAAAACACACTTCCCAACTAAAATAAAACAAAGACGACAAACGGAAAAGAAAACACAATTCCCTAACTAAAATAAGACAAAGATGATAGCCGAAAGGGAAAGGCAAAAACACAAAGCACTAGAAAATGAAAGTAACGGGCAAAAACATAAAACACCAGAAAACACGGAAAAAAGAAAAGTAAAGTGAAAGTAAAGGTGCTTCCCCTTGAAGCAATTAGGTCGAGCATGCCCGGGAAATCCGAAATGGCGTTGGCACCCTCATCAGCATATGTCTATTTAAAGCACGCCTCTGCAAGCGGATGATACCCAGCATTTCTTCCTGCAAACTCAAAGAAAAACATCAAAAAATGGCATCCTCATGCGCTCACCTTGATGACCTCAACCTTGAGTTATCACTTGCACCACCGAATGCCCAGATAAGGGCTCCTCCAACTCCTGTCTTCCCAAACTCCACATATCATCACGGCACGGCCTCAAACTTTGCTGAGGTAATACCGAACTTTTCTGAGGCAATGCCGAACAGAGCAGTGCTGCTGGGAGGCATGATTGACAGTAAACTCACATCGGCAGATCATCTGCATGTGGCACGTAGGTCTGACAAGATGGCGGTGGATGAGTCCCACTCTTTAACTGTCCTCCATGCGGTCTCGGCTACCAATTTGGGCATGCGATTACTGGCGAGGATGCGGGAGTGCACAGCGCTGACTGAGGAAGTAGCTTCCTTGAAGACTTTGGTGGCGGACTTGCAGAAGCGGCTCTACAGTGCCAACCAGCATGTAGAAATGCTGCAAAAGAGAAATGAAGACCATGTAGAGCTGCTGCAGATTCTACAAGTAAGAGAAAATAGAGGCATGCCATGATGATGAGGATGAAGATGAAGAAGATGATGATGATGATGATGTTGTTTTTTTTATTTTTTGATTTATTTATATTTTTATAACTTTTTTTTTTCTTTGTTTGTAATGCAGAGTTTGAAATGAAATAAAAATGTGTTTTTAACACTCAGAAATAAACTAACTAACCATACCACGTAAATAAATACATAAACTAACTTAACGAAACAAAAACAAAGATTATACAGAAAAGAAAACAAAGAAAATAAAAATAAATAAATAACTTAATTTAAAAACACACGAATATACAAGCAACTCACGGATGACCAGTTAAGGGCCTCGGAAAACACTGCCAGGGGATCCGGGAAGGTTGGAGGGGTCACAATGGTCCCGCTTAAAACCCAAACTTCTTAGACACCGAAGGTGTCGCCTAAAGAACTCCTAGACACTGTATTGACGGAAGTGCTTACTGGAGTTACCATAAGTCAGCTCAAATGAAAAATCTTTTTTTTTTTTTTTTTTTTTTTTAAATTTTAATTTTTTTAAATAAATTTTTTAAAGATATTCTCGTAAGAAAAAGAAAAAAACAAATTAAGATAACATGAAACAACAAACCATAAACGAAAATGAACTAAGTACTCTAAACAAATTCAAACAAACGACATAAATTGTTGTACTAAAAGAAACAAACCAAGAAACCAAAGAAAAACACAAACAGCACTTTCTATCACCTATTTATCACCATTTGGACAGATTCGTTTCTATGTTTTTCAGCTTCGACCTCTGTTCAGTTTTTAGGCTATAACTTTCCAACCATAAGTCCAAATTTTACGTTCTTTATATGGTTGGATTCGGCACTGAAAAACAAAGAACTCATCGCGGACCAAAAGGTAAAAACAACTACGGAAATAAACAGAATTCAAAGAAAATAAAGGATTGAAATGCTCCCCCTTGAAGCGATTAGGTCGAGCATGGATGCACTTGGAGGTCGCGACTTCTCCCATTGCTCCACACTTCCCATTCTTATGATTGAGGTTGCCATCTCTCTCCATTTTTATTAAACTGTCATAAATTGCTAAAACCAACACACAAACTTGAAATGGAATTAAAAGGATTAGGAATGAACAATAGAGAACTAAGTAGACTTTAAACATTATAAATAAAAAGTAGGAAAACCAAATAGAATCAAGCAATGTTACCGATCCCCGGCAACGGCGCCAAAAACTTGTTGCGTCGATTCAGCTGCACCAAAATGGATTCAGCTGCATCTTCAACTTGTGATACTCGCAAGTGCACGAGCCGTTCGGTAGTATAACATATGTAAGTGCGAGGTCGATTCCACAGGGATTGGTGATTGAATAATCCAATTCAGTTTTCCTACACAAAACAGAAGAACAAGAAAGAAAATAAAGAAAACAAGAAAGAAAGAAAAGAAAATAACTCAAGTAGATAAGTTCCCATGTTCAATTAGATTAACGGATTGATTCTAGTTAAAGTATGATTAAGCCATGCTGTTTGGTCATAACCTTGTGTTCCTAATTCCCTAATTTGATCATTTGTTGTCTAACCTAAAATTAAGCATTAGGAACCCATTAAGCATAGAAGAACAATTTAAACAACCAAGCATGTATCTAATCCCTGTTGTCGAATGAACATACATACTCTTCCTATTCATAGTTCAATTCGAATTAAAGCATGGTGTCTACTCTTAATTCAAACCAAGATAGCTAACATGCAAGCCTAAATGGTGATCAATCATTCAAACTAGCATATTAACTTATAAGCATAATGAATAAGAACAAAAACCATAATTGAAACTTGGAAACCAATTAAACTTGAATACTTAAGAAAGAATGTACATTACAAAAAAAAAGTAAAGTGGAACTAATAAGAAAACTTGAACTTGAACTTGAATTATTAACGAACCACTCCAATTATTAACGAACTGCCGTTGAACTTGAATTGTCCAATTTCTCACACCTATTGATTTCGGATCGAGCCCAAAACTTGGCCAACATCATAATATGGTGGGAGGAGTCATTTGGTGAGTTTTCAGTGAAATCCAATCGCTAGAAGTATGGAATACAACAACCACTCCAATTAGGAACGAACTGCCGTTGAACTTGAATTGTCCAATTTCTCACACCTATTGATTTCGGATCGAGCCCCAAACTTGGGCAACATCATAATATGGTGGGAGGAGTCATTTGTTGAGTTTTGAGAGAAATCCAATCGCTAAAAGTATGGAATACACCAACCACTCCAACTATTAACGAACTGACGTTGAACTTGAATTGTCCAATTTCTCAGACCTATTGATTTCGGATCGAGCCCAAAACTTGGGCAACAACATAATATGGTGGGAGGAGTCATTTGGTGTGTTTTGAGTGAAATCCAATCGCCAGAACTATGAATTACCCCAACCACTCCATTTTGGAACGAACTGCCTTTGAAGTTGTATTGTCCAATTTCTTACACCTATTGATTTCCGATCGAGCCCAAATCTTGGGCAACATCATAATATGGTGGGAGGAGTCATTTGGTGTGTTTTGAGTGAAATCCAATCGCTAGAAGTGTGGAATACACCAACCACTCCAATTAGGAACAAACTGCCGTTGAACTTGAATTGTCCAATTTCTTACACCTATTGATTTCGGATCCAGCCCAAAACTTGGGCAACAACATAATATGGTGGGAGGAGTCTTTTGGTGTGGTTTGAGTGAAATCCAATCCCTAGAACTATGAATTACCCCAACCACTCCAATTTGGAACGAACTGCCTTTGAACTTGAATTGTCCAATTTCTTACACCTGTTGATTTCGAATCGAGTCCAAAACTTGGGCAACATCATAATATGGTGGGAGGAGTCATTTCGTGTGTTTTGAGTGAAATCCAATCGCTAGAAGTATGGAATACACCAACCACTCCAATTAGGAACGAACTGCCGTTGAATTTGAATTGTCCAATTTCTCAGACCTATTGATTTCGGATCGAGCCCAAAACTTGGGCAACAACATAATATGGTGGCAGGAGTCATTTGGTGTGTTTTGAGAGAAATCCAATCACCAGAACTATGAATTATCCCAACCACTCCAATTTGGAACGAACTGCCTTTGAAGTTGAATTGTCCAATTTCTTACACCTATTGATTTCGGATCGTGCCCAAAACTTGCGCAAAATCATAATATGGTGGGAGGAGTCATTTGGTGAGTTTTGAGTGAAATCCAATCGCTAGAAGTATGGAATACACCAACCACTCCAATTAGGAACGAACTGCCGTTGAATTTGAATTGTCCAATTTCTCAGACCTATTGATTTCGGATCGAGCCCAAAACTTGGGCAACAACATAATATGGTGGCAGGAATCCTTTGGTGTGTTTTGAGAGAAATCCAATCACCAGAACTATGAATTATCCCAACCACTCCAATTTGGAACGAACTGCCTTTGAAGTTGAATTGTCCAATTTCTTACACCTATTGATTTCGAATCGAGCCCAAAACTTGGGCAACATCATAATATGGTGGGAGGAGTCATTTCGTGTGTTTTGAGTGAAATCCAATCGCTAGAAGTATGGAATACACCAACTAATCCAATAAGGAACGAACTGCCGTTGAACTTGAATTGTCTAATTTCTCACATCTATTGATTTCGGATAGAGCCCAAAACATGGGCAACAACAGAATATGGTGGGAGGAGTCATTTGGGGTGTTTTGAGTAAAATCCAATCCCCAGAACTATGAATTAACCCAACCACTCCAATTTGGAACGAACTGCCGTTGAACTTGAATTGTCCAATTTGTTACACCTATTGATTTCGGATCGAGCCCAAAACCTGGGCAACAACATAATATGGTGGGAGGCGTCATTTGGTGTGTTTTGAGTGAAATCCAATCCCCAGAACAATGAATTACCCCAACCACTCCAATTTGGAACGAACTGCCTTTGAACTTAAATTGTCCAATTTCTTACACCTATTGATATCTGGTCGAGCCCAAAACTTGGGCAACAACATAGTATGGTGGGTGGAGTCATTTGGTGAGTTTTGAGTGAAATCCAATCGCTAGAAGTATGGAATACACCAACCACTCCAATTAGGAACGAACTGCCGTTGAATTTGAATTGTCCAATTTCTCAGACCTATTGATTTCGGATCTAGCCCAAAACTTGGGCAACAACATAATATGGTGGGAGGAGTCATTTGGTGTGTTTTGAGTGAAATCCAATCACCAGAACTATGAATTACCCCAACCACTCCAAGTTGGAATGAACTGCCTTTGAAGTTGAAATGTCCAATTTCTTACACCTATTGATTTCGAATCGAGCCCAAAACTTGGTCAACATCGTAATATGGTGGGAGGAGTCATTTGGTGCGTTTTGAGTGAAATCCAATCGCTAGAAGTATGGAATACACCAACCACTCCACTTAGGAATGAACTGTCGTTGAACTTGAATTGTCCAATTTCTTACACCTATTGATTTCGGATCCAGCCCAAAACTTGGGCAACAACATAATATGGTGGGAGGAGTCTTTTGGTGTTTTTTGAGTGAAATCCAATCGCTAGAACTATGAATTATCCCAACCACTCCAATTAGGAACGAACTGCCGTTGAACTTGAATTGCCCAATTTCTCAGACCTATTGATTTCGGATCCAGCCCAAAACTTGGGCAACAACAAAATATGGTGGGAGGAGTCATTTGGTGTGTTTTGAGTGAAATCCAATCGCTAGAACTATGAATTATCCCAACCACTCCAATTAGGAACGAACTGCCGTTGAACTTGAATTGTCCAATTTCTCAGACCTATTGATTTCGAATGGATCCAAAAACTTGGGCAACAACATAATATGGTGGGAGGAGTCATTTGGTGAGTTTTGAGTGAAATCAAATCGCTAGAAGTCTGGAATACACCAACCACTCCATTTAGAAACGAACTGCCGTTGAACTTGAATTGTCCAATTTCTTACACCTATTGATTTCGGATCGAGCCCAAAACTTGGGCAACAACATAATATGGTGGGAGGAGTCATTTGGTGAGTTTTGAGTGAAATCAAATCGCTAGAAGTCTGGAATACACCAACCACTCCAATTAGTAACGAACTGCCGTTGAACTTGAATTGTCCAATTTCTCACATCTATTGATCTCGTATCGAGCCCAAAAGTTGGGCAACAACATAATATGGTGTGACGAGTCATTTGGTGTGTTTTGAGTGAAATCTAATCGCCAGAACTATGAATTACCCCAACCACTCCAATTTGGAACGAACTGCCTTCGAACTTGAATTGTCCAATTTCTTAGACCTATTGATTTCGGATCGAGCCCAAAACGTGGGAAACATCATAATATGGTGCGAAGAGTCATGTGGTGAGTTTTGAGTGAAATCCAATCATTAGAAGTGTGGAATACACCAAACACTCCAATTTGGAACGAACTACCGTTGAACTTGAATTGTCCAATTTCTCACATCTATTGATCTCGGATCGTGCCCAAAAGTTGGGCAACAACAAAAAATGGTGGGAGGAATCATTTGGTGTGTTTTGAGTGAAATCCAATCGCCAGAACTATGAATTACCCCAACCACTCCAATTTGGAATGAACTGCCTTTGAACTTGAATTGTCCAATTTCTTGCACGTACTGATTTCGGATCATGCCCAAAACTTGGGCAACATCAAAATATGGTGGGAGGAGTCATTTGGTGTGTTTTGAGTGAAATCCAAACACCAGAACTACGAATTACCCCAACCACCCCAATTTGGAACGAACTGCCTTTGGACTTGAATTGTCCAATTTCGTACACCGATTGATTGCGGATCGAGCCCAAAACTTGGGCAACACCATAATGTGGTGGGATGGGTCGTTTGTTGTGTTTTGAGTGAAATCCAATCGCCAAAACTAAGAATTACCCCAACCACTGCAATTCGGAACGAACTGCCTTTCAACGTGACTTGTCCAATTTCTTACACCTATTGATTGCAGATCGAGCCCCAAACTGGGGCAACATCATAATATGGTGGGAGGAGTCATTTCGGGTGTTTTGAGTGAAAACCAATCGCTAGAACTATGAATTACCCCAAACACTGCAATTTGGAACGAACTGCCTTTCAACTGGAATTGTCCAATTTCTTACACCTATTGATTTCGGATCGAGCCCCAAACTTGGGCAACATCATAATATGGTGGGAGGAGTCATTTGGTGTGTTTTGAATTAAATCCATTCGCTAGAACTATGAATTACCCCAACCACTCAAATTTGGAACGAACTGCCTTTAAACTTAAATTGTCCAATTTCTTATACCTATTGATTTCGGATCGAGCCCAAAACTTGGGCTACATCAGAATATGGTGGGAGGAGTCATTTGGTGAGTTTTGGGTGAAATCCAATCGCTAGAAGTATGGAATACACTAACCACTCCAGTTAGGAACTGCCGTTGAACTTGAATTGTCTAATTTCTCACACCTATTGATTTCGGATCGAGCCCAAAACTTGGGCAACATCATAATATGGTGGGAGGAGTCATTTGGTGTGTTTTGAGTGAAATCTGATCGCTAAAACTATGAATTACCCCAACCACTCCAATTCGGAACGAACTGCCTTTGAACCTAAATTGTGCAATTTCTCACACCTATTGTTTTCGGATCAAGCCCAAAACTTGGGCAACATCATAATATGGTGGGAGGAGTCATTCGGTGAGTTTTCAGTGAAATCCAATAGATAGAAGTATGGAATACACCAACCACTCCATTTAAGAACGAACTGCCGTTGAACTTGAATTGTCCAATTTCTCACACCTATTGATTTCCGATCGAGCCCAAAACTTGGGGAACATCATAATATGGTCGGAGTAGTCATTTGATTAGTTTTGAGTGAAATCCAGTCGCTAGAAGTTTGGAATACACCAACCACTCAATTAGGAACGAACTGCCGTTGAACTTGAATTGTCCAATTTGGAACACCTATTGATTTCGGATCGAGCCCAAAACTTGGGCAACATCATAATGTGGTGGGAGTAGTCATTTGGTGTGTTTTGAATTAAATCCATTCGCTAGAACTATGAATTACCCCAACCACTCAAATCTGGAACGAACTGCCTTCGAACTTGAATTGTCCAATTTCTTACAACTATTGATTTCGGATCGAGCCCAAAACTTGGGCAACATCATAATATGGTGGGAGGTGTCATTTGGTGAGTTTGGAGTGAAATCCAACCGCCAGAAGTATGTCATACACCAACCACTCCAATTAGGAACGAACTGCCGTTGAACTTGAATTGTCTAATTTCTCACACCTATTGATTCGGGACGACCTGCCTTTGAACTTGATTTGGGACGAACTGCGTTCGAACTTGAATTGTCCAATTTCTTACAACTATTGATTTCGGATCGAGCCCAAAACTTGGGCAACATCATAATATGGTGGGAGGAGTCATTTGGTGAGTTTGGAGTGAAATCCAATCGCCAGAAGTATGTCATACACCAACCACTCCAATTAGGAACGAACTGCCGTTGAACTTGAATTGTCCAATTTCTTACACCGATTGATTTCGGATCGAGCCCAAAACTTGGGCAACATCATAATATCGTGGGAGGAGTCATTCGGTGAGTTTTCAGTGAAATCCAATAGATAGAAGTATGGAATACACCAACCGCTCCAATTAGGAACGAACTGCCGTTGAACTTGAATTGTCCAGTCTCTCACACCTATTGATTCCGGATCGAGCCCAAAACTTGGCCAACATCATAATATGGTCGGAGTAGTCATTTGATGAGTTTTCAGAGAAATCCAATCGCTAGAAGTATGGAATACACCAACCACTCCAATTAGGAACGAACTGCCGTTGAACTTGAATGGTCCAATTTCTTACACCTATTGATTTCGGATCGAGCCCAAAACTTGGGCAACATCATAACATGGTGGGAGTAGTCATTCGGTGAGTTTTGAGTGAAACAAAATAGATAGAAGAATGGAATACACCAACCACTCCAATTAGGAACGAACTGCCGTTGAACTTGAATTGTCCAATTTCTTACACCTATTGATTTCGGATCAAGCCCAAAACTAGGGCAAAATCATAATATGGTGGGAGGAGTCATTTGGTGGGTTTTGAATGAAATCCAATTGCCAGAACTATGAATTACCCCAACTACTCCAATTTAGAACGAACTGCCTTTGAACTTGAATTGTCTAATTTCTTACAACTATTGATTTCGGATCGAGCCCAAAACTTGGGCAACATCATAATATGGTGGGAGGAGTCATTTGGTGAGTTTTGTGTGAAATCCAATCGCTAGAAGTATGGAATACACGAACGACTCCAATTAGGAACGAACTGCCGTTGAACTTGAATCGTCCAATTTCTCAAACCATTTGATTTCGGATCGAGCCCAAAACTGTGGCAACATCATAATATGGTGGGAGGAGTCATTCAGTGAGTTTTCAGTGAAATCCAATTGATAGAACTATGGAATACACCAACCACTCCAATTAGGAACGAACTGCCGTTGAACTTGAATTGTCCAATTTCTTACACCTATTGATTTCGCATCGAGCCCAAAACTTGGACAACATCATAATATGGTGGGAGGAGTCATTTGGTGAGTTTTGAGTGAAATCCAATCGCTAGAAGTATGGAATACACCAACCACTCCAATTAGGAACGAACTGCCGTTGAACTTGAATTGTCCAATTTCTCACACCTATTGATTTCGGATCAAACCCCAAACTTGTGCAACATCATAATACGGTGGGAGGAGTCATTTGGTGAGTTTTGAGTGGAATCCAATCGCCTGAACTATGAATTTGCCCAACCACATCAATTAGGAACGAACTGCCGTTGAACTTGAATTGTCCAATTTCTCACACCTATTGATTTCGGATCGAGCCCAAAACTTGGGCAACATCATAATATGGTGGGAGGAGTCATTTGGTGTGTTTTGAGTGAAATCCAATCGCCAGAACTATGAATTAACCCAACCACTCCAATTTGGAACGAACTGCCTTCGAACTTGAATTGTCCAATTTCTTAGACCAATTGATTTCGGATCGAGCCCAAAACTTGGGAAACATCATAATATGGTGGGAGGAGTCATTTGGTGTGTTTTGAGTGAAATCCAATCGCTAGAAGTATGGAATACACCAACCACTCCAATTAAGAACAAACGGCCGTTGAACTTGAATTGTCCAATTTCTCACACCTATTGATTTTGTATCGTGGGCAACATGGGCAACATCATAATATGGTGGGAGGAGTCATTTGGTTTGTTTTGAATGAAATCTATTCGCTAGAACTATGAATTACTCCAACCACTCAAATTTGGAACGAACTGCCTTTGAACTTGAATTGTCCAATTTCTCACACCTATTGAGTTCGGATCGAGCCCAAAACATGGGCAACATTATAATATGGTGGGAGGAGTCATTTGGTGTGTTTTGAATTAAATCCATTCGCTAGAACTATGAATTTCCCCAACTACTCCAATTTGGAACGAACTGCGATTGAACTTGAATCGTCCAATTTCTTACACCCATTGATTTCGGATTGAGCCCAAAACTTCGGCAACATCATAATATGGTGGGAGGAGTCATTTGGTGTGTTTTGAGTGAAATCCAATCGCTAGAACTATGAATTACCCCAACCACTCCAATTTGGAACGCACTGCCTTTGAACTTGAATTGTCAAATTTCTTACACCTATTGATTTCGGATCGAGCCGAAAACTTTGGCAACATCATATTATGGTGGGAGGAGTCATTTGGTGTGTTTTGAGTGAAATCCAATCGCCAGAACTATGAATTAGCCCAAATACTCCAATTTGGAACGAACTGCGATTGAACTTGAATCGTCCAATTTCTTACACCCATTGATTCCGGATTGAGCCCAAAACTTCGGCAACATTATTATATGGTGGGAGGAGTCATTTGGTGTGTTCTGAGTGAAATCCAAGTGCTAGAAGTATGGATTACACCAACCACACCAATTAGGGACGAACTGCCGTTGAACTTGAATTGTCCAATTTCTAACACATATTTATTTCGGATAGAGCCCAAAACATGGGCGACGTCATAATAAGGTGGGAGGAGTCATTTGGAGAGTTTTGAGTGAAATCCAATCGCTAGAAGTATGGAATACACCAACCACTACAATTAGGAACGAACTACCGTTGAACTTGAATTGTCCAATTTCTTACACCCATTGATTTCGGATCGAGCCCAAGTCTTGGCCAACATCATAATATGGTGGGAGGAGTCATTTGGTGAGATTTGAGTGAAATCCAATCGCCTGAACTATGAATTACCCCAACCACTCCAATTTGGAACGACCTTCCTTTGAACTTGAATTGTCCAATTTCTTACACCTATTGATTTCGGATTGAGCCCAAAACTTGGGCAACATCATAATATGGTGGGAGGAGTCATTTGGTGTGTTTTGAGTGAAATCCAATCGCTAGTACTATGAATTACCCCAACCACTCCTATTTGGAATGAATTGCCTTTGAACTTGAATTGTCCAATTTCTTACACCTACTGATTTCGTCTCGACCCCAAAACTTGGGCAACATCATAATATGGTGGGAGGAGTCATTTGCTGTGTTTTGAGTGAAATCCAATCCCCAGAACTATGAATTACACCAACCACTCCAATTTGGAACGAACTACCGTTGAACTTGAATTGTCCAATTTCTTACACCAATTGATTTCGGATCGAGCCCAAGTCTTGGCGAACATCATAATATGGTGGGAGGAGTCAGTTGGTGAGATTTGAGTGAAATCCAATCGCCTGAACTATGAATTACCCCAACCACTCCAATTTGGAACGACCTTCCTTTGAACTTGAATTGTCCAATTTCTTACACCTATTGATTTCGGATTGAGCCCAAAACTTGGGCAACATCATAATATGGGGGGAGGAGTCATTTGGTGAGTTTTGAGTGAAATCCAATCGCTAGAAGTGTGGAATACACCAACCACCCCAATTAGGAACGAACTGCCGTTGAAGTTGAATTGTCCAATTTCTCACACCTATTGATTTCGGATCGAGCCCAAAACTTGGGCAACATCATAACATTTTGGGAGGAGTCATTTTGGTGTGTTTTGAGTGAAATCCAATCGCCAGAACTATGAATTACCCAACCACTCCAATTTTCGACGAACTGCCTTTGATCTTGAATTGTACAATTTCTTACACCTATTGATTTCGGATCGAGCCCAAAACTTGGGCAACCTCATAATATGGTGGGAGGAGTCATTTGGTGTGTTCTGAGTGAAATCCAATTGCTAGAAGTATGGATTACACCAACCACACCTATTAGGGACGAACTGCCGTTGAACTTGAATTGTTCAATTTCTAACACATATTTATTTCGGATCGAGCCCAAAACATGGGCGACATCATAATATGGTGGGAGGAGTCATTTGGAGAGTTTTGAGTGAAATCCAATCGCTAGAAGTATGGAATACACCAACCACTACAATTAGGAACGAACTACCGTTGAACTTGAATTGTCCAATTTCTTACACCTATTCATTTCGGATCGAGCCCAAGTCTTGGCCAACATCATAATATGGTGGGAGGAGTCATTTGGTGAGATTTGAGTGAAATCCAATCGCCTGAACTATGAATTACCCCAACCACTCCAATTTGGAACGAACTTCCTTTGAACTTGAATTGTCCAATTTCTTACACCTATTGACTTCGGATTGAGCCCAAAACTTGGGCAACATCATAATATGGGGGGAGGAGTCATGTGGTGAGTTTTGAGTGAAATCCAATCGCTAGAAGCATGGAATACCCCAACCACCCCAATTAGGAACGAACTGTGGTTGAACTTGAATTGTCCAATTTCTCACACCTATTGATTTCGGATCGAGCCCAAAACTTGGGCAACATCATAATATGGTGGGAGGAGTCATTTGGTGTTTTTTCAGCGAAATCCAATGGCCAGAACTATGAATTACCCCAACCCCTCCAATTTTCAACGAACTGCCTTTGAACTAGAATTGTCCAATTTCTTACACCTATTGATTTCGGATCGAGCCCCAAACTTGGGCAACATCGTAATATGGTGGGAGGTATCATTTGGTGTGTTTTGAGAGAAATCCAATCGCTAGAAGTATGGAATACACCAACCACTCCAATTAGGAACGAACTGCCGTTGAACTTGAATTGTCCAATTTCTCACACCTATTGACTTCGGATCTAGCCCAAAACTTGGGCACCATCATAGTATGGTAGGAGGAGTCATTCGGTGAGTTTTTAGTGAAATCCAATCGCTAGAAATATGGAATACACCAACCGCTCCAATTAGGAACGAACTGCCGTTGAACTTGAATTGTCCAATTTCTCACACCTATAGATTTCGGATCGATCCCAAAACTTGGGCAACATCATAATATGGTGGGAGAAGTCATTTGGTGTGTTTTGAGTGAAATCCAATCGCTAGAAGTATGGAATACACCAACCACTCCAATTAGGAACAAACTGCCGTTGAACTTGAATTTTCCAATTTCTCACACCTATTGATTTCGGATCGAGCCCAAAACTTGGACAACATCATAATATGGTGGGAGGAGTCATTTGGTGAGTTTTGAGTGAAATCCAATCGCTAGAAGTATGGAATACACCAACCGCTCCAATTAGGAACGAACTGCCGTTGAACTTGAATTGTCCAATTTCTCACACCTATAGATTTCGGATCGATCCCAAAACTTGGGCAACATCATAATATGGTGGGAGAAGTCATTTGGTGTGTTTTGAGTGAAATCCAATCGCTAGAAGTATGGAATACACCAACCACTCCAATTAGGAACAAACTGCCGTTGAACTTGAATTTTCCAATTTCTCACACCTATTGATTTCGGATCGGGCCCAAAACTTGGACAACATCATAATATGGTGGGAGGAGTCGTTTGGTGGGTTTTGAGTGAAATCCAATCGCTAGAAGTATGGAATACACCAACCACTCCAATTAGGAATGAATTGCCGTTGAACTTGAATTGTCTATTTTGGAACACCTATTGATTTCGGATCGAGCCCAAAACTTGGGCAACATCATAATATGGTCGGAGGAGTCATTCGGTGAGTTTTGAGTGGAATCCAATCGCTAGAAGTGTGGAATACACCAACCACTCCAATGATGAACGAACTGCCGTTGAACTTCAACTGTCCAATTTGGAACACCTATTTATTTCGGATCGAGCCCAAAACTTGGGCAACATCATAATATGGTGGGAGGAGTCATTTGGTGAGTTTTGAGTGAAATCCAATCGCTAGAAGTATGGAATAAACCAACCACTCCAATTCGGAACGAACTGTCGTTGAACTTGAATTGTCCAATTTCTCACACCTATTGATTTCGGATGGAACCCCAAACTTGTGCAACATCATAATATGGTGGGAGGAGTCATTTGGTGAGTTTTGAGTGAAATCCAATCGCTAGAAGTGTGGAATACACCAACCACTCCAATTAGGAACGAACTGCGGTTGAACTTAAATTGTCCAATTTCTCACACCTATTGAGTTCGGATCGAGCCCTAAACTTGGGCAACATCATAATATGGTGGGAGGAGTCATTTGGTGAGTTTTGAGTGAAATCCAATCGCTAGAAGTATGGAATACACCAACCACTCCAATTAGGAATGAACTGCCGTTGAACTTGAATTGTCCAATTTGGAACACCTATTGATTTCGGATCGAGACCAAAACTTGGGCAACATCATAATAAGGTGGGAGGAGTCATTTGGTGAGTTTTGAGTGAAATCCAATCGCTAGAAGTATGGAATACACCAACCACTCCAATTAGGAACGAACTGCCGTTGAACTTGAATTGTCGAATTTCTCACACCTATTGATTTCGGATCGAGCCCAAAACTTGGGCAACATCGTAATATGGTGGGAGGTGTCATTTGGTGAGTTTTGAGTGAAATCCAATCGCTAGAAGTATGGAATACACCAACGACTCGAATTAGGAACGAACTGCCGTTGAACTTGAATTGTCCAATTTGTAACACCTATTGAGTTCGGATGGAGCCCAAAACTTGGGCAACATCATAATATGGTGGGAGGAGTCATTTGGTGAGTTTTGAGTGAAATCCAATCACTAGAAGTATGGAATACACCAACCACTCCAATTAGGAATGAACTGCCGTTGAACTTGAATTGTCCAATTTCTCACACCTATTGATTTCGGATCGAGCCCAAAACTTGGGCAACATCGTAATATGGTGGTAGGTGTCATTTGGTGAGTTTTGAGTGAAATCCAATCGCTAGAAGTATGGAATACACCAACGACTCGAATTAGGAACGAACTGCCATTGAACTTGAATTGTCCAATTTCTCACACCAATTGATTTCGGATCGAGCCCAAAACTTGGGCAACATCGTAATATGGTGGGAGGTCTCATTTGGTAAGTTTTGAGTGAAATCCAATCGCTAGAAGTATGGAATACACCAGCCACTCCAATTAGGAACGAACTGTCGTTGAACTTGAATTGTCCAATTTGTAACAACTATTGAGTTCGGATCGAGCCCAAAACTTGGGCAACATCATAATATGATGGGAGGAGTCATTTGGTGAGTTTTGAGTGAAATCCAATCGCTAGAAGTATGGAATACACCAACCACTCCAATTAGGAACGAACTGCCGTTGAACTTGAATTGTCCAATTTCTCACACCTATTGATTTCGGATCAAACCCCGAAGTTGTGCAACATCATAATACGGTGGGAGGAGTCATTTGGTGAGTTTTGAGTGAAATCCAATTGCTATAAGTGTGGAATACACCAACCACTCCAATTAGGAACGAACTGCCGTTGAACTTGAATTGTCCAATTTCTCACACCTATTGATTTCGGATCGAGCCCCAAACTTGGGCAACATCGTAATATGGTGGGAGGTATCATTTGGTGTGTTTTGAGAGAAATCCAATCGCTAGAAGTATGGAATACACCAACCACTCCAATTAGGAACGAACTGCCGTTGAACTTGAATTGTCCAATTTGGAACACCTATTGATTTCGGATCGAGCCCAAAACTTGGGTAACATCATAATATGGTGGGAGGAGTCATTTGGTGAGTTTTGAGTGAAATCCAATTGCTAGAAGTATGGAATACACCAACCACTCCAATTAGGAACGAACTGCCGTTGAACTTGAATTGTCCAATTTCTCACACCTATTGATTTCGGATGGAACCCCAAACTTGTGCAACATCGTAAAATGGTGGGAGGAGTCATTTGGTGAGTTTTGAGTGAAATCCAATCGCTAGAAGTATGGAATACACCAACCACTCCAATTACGAACGAACTGCCGTTGAACTTAATTTGTCTAATTTCTCACACCTATTGAGTTCGGATCGAGCCCAAAACTTGGGCAACATCATAATATGGTGGGAGGAGTCATTTGGAGAGTTTTCAGTGAAATCCAATCGCTGGAAGTATGGAAATCACCAACCACTCCAATTAGGAACGAACTGCCGTTGAACTTGAATTGTCCAATTTCTCACACCTATTGATTTCGGATGGAACCCCAAACTTGTGCAACATCATAATATGGTGGGAGGAGTCATTTGGTGAGTTTTGAGTGAAATCCAATCGCTAGAAGTGTGGAATACACCAACCACTCCAATTAGGAACGAACTGCGGTTGAACTTAAATTGTCCAATTTCTCACACCTATTGAGTTCGGATCGAGCCCTAAACTTGGGCAACATCATAATATGGTGGGAGGAGTCATTTGGTGAGTTTTGAGTGAAATCCAATCGCTAGAAGTATGGAATACACCAACCACTCCAATTAGGAATGAACTGCCGTTGAACTTGAATTGTCCAATTTGGAACACCTATTGATTTCGGATCGAGACCAAAACTTGGGCAACATCATAATAAGGTGGGAGGAGTCATTTGGTGAGTTTTGAGTGAAATCCAATCGCTAGAAGTATGGAATACACCAACCACTCCAATTAGGAACGAACTGCCGTTGAACTTGAATTGTCGAATTTCTCACACCTATTGATTTCGGATCGAGCCCAAAACTTGGGCAACATCGTAATATGGTGGGAGGTGTCATTTGGTGAGTTTTGAGTGAAATCCAATCGCTAGAAGTATGGAATACACCAACGACTCGAATTAGGAACGAACTGCCGTTGAACTTGAATTGTCCAATTTGTAACACCTATTGAGTTCGGATGGAGCCCAAAACTTGGGCAACATCATAATATGGTGGGAGGAGTCATTTGGTGAGTTTTGAGTGAAATCCAATCACTAGAAGTATGGAATACACCAACCACTCCAATTAGGAATGAACTGCCGTTGAACTTGAATTGTCCAATTTCTCACACCTATTGATTTCGGATCGAGCCCAAAACTTGGGCAACATCGTAATATGGTGGTAGGTGTCATTTGGTGAGTTTTGAGTGAAATCCAATCGCTAGAAGTATGGAATACACCAACGACTCGAATTAGGAACGAACTGCCGTTGAACTTGAATTGTCCAATTTCTCACACCTATTGATTTCGGATCGAGCCCAAAACTTGGGCAACATCGTAATATGGTGGGAGGTCTCATTTGGTAAGTTTTGAGTGAAATCCAATCGCTAGAAGTATGGAATACACCAGCCACTCCAATTAGGAACGAACTGTCGTTGAACTTGAATTGTCCAATTTGTAACACCTATTGAGTTCGGATGGAGCCCAAAACTTGGGCAACATCATAATATGATGGGAGGAGTCATTTGGTGAGTTTTGAGTGAAATCCAATCGCTAGAAGTATGGAATACACCAACCACTCCAATTAGGAACGAACTGCCGTTGAACTTGAATTGTCCAATTTCTCACACCTATTGATTTCGGATCAAACCCCGAAGTTGTGCAACATCATAATACGGTGGGAGGAGTCATTTGGTGAGTTTTGAGTGAAATCCAATTGCTATAAGTGTGGAATACACCAACCACTCCAATTAGGAACGAACTGCCGTTGAACTTGAATTGTCCAATTTCTCACACCTATTGATTTCGGATCGAGCCCCAAACTTGGGCAACATCGTAATATGGTGGGAGGTATCATTTGGTGTGTTTTGAGAGAAATCCAATCGCTAGAAGTATGGAATACACCAACCACTCCAATTAGGAACGAACTGCCGTTGAACTTGAATTGTCCAATTTGGAACACCTATTGATTTCGGATCGAGCCCAAAACTTGGGTAACATCATAATATGGTGGGAGGAGTCATTTGGTGAGTTTTGAGTGAAATCCAATTGCTAGAAGTATGGAATACACCAACCACTCCAATTAGGAACGAACTGCCGTTGAACTTGAATTGTCCAATTTCTCACACCTATTGATTTCGGATGGAACCCCAAACTTGTGCAACATCGTAAAATGGTGGGAGGAGTCATTTGGTGAGTTTTGAGTGAAATCCAATCGCTAGAAGTATGGAATACACCAACCACTCCAATTACGAACGAACTGCCGTTGAACTTAATTTGTCCAATTTCTCACACCTATTGAGTTCGGATCGAGCCCAAAACTTGGGCAACATCATAATATGGTGGGAGGAGTCATTTGGAGAGTTTTCAGTGAAATCCAATCGCTGGAAGTATGGAAATCACCAACCACTCCAATTAGGAACGAACTGCCGTTGAACTTGAATTGTCCAATTTCTCACACCTATTGATTTCGGATCGAGCCCAAAACTTGGGCAACATCATAATATGGTGGGAGGAGTCATTCGGTGAGTTTTGGGTGAAATCCAATCGCTAGAAGTATGGAGTACTGATCGGTTCATAATTGTATATCATTTTGTACCCTTCTAGCTTATGATTTGGTTATGTTATTGAGTTAAACTTGTGCTTTTAATTCATTTTCTATTTTGATAAGTCCATAATTTCATACACTTGCATGCCTTCTTTACTTAGTGATTTTGCTTAGTTTCTCTTTATTTTGAGTCACTTACCTATGTTTGTGTGTTTTGTAGGTTAAGATAGCAAGAGATAACATTTGATGCAATCCATGCATGTTAAGGGCTGATTGGCATATGAGGAATATGAGCTTAAAGACAAACACATTTTGGCTACAACCCCTTTCCAGCCCAATTTCGTAGGTCAACTTCTTGGCGTTGGATCAGCATGCTATGGGGCTCGAATGAGGTGAAGATCTTCATGAAACTTGTTCCAATGGGTGTCTACTACAACATATCCAAATTTCAGCCCAATTGGACATTTGTGGAGTGCTCAGCCCGTCCAACACCCAACCTTGCTCAGCAAGATTTGCAGCTGCCAGCATTTAGTCATGTGCCTCCTTTTAGCCATGTGCCTCACCCCAGCTGCAACTGACTTTGTACCCAACATAATGAGTGAAGTTGGGAGGCTTTCCAGCTATGAATTTCTGAATGAGCAAGTTGGTACATGCTGGAGTTATTATAGAGAAAGCATGTGCATGCATGGGAAGCAAAGAGAAAGGAGAGAGAGAAGAATGAGGAATGATGAGAGGCATTTTGCTTCAGCCTTTGAATATGGGAATTGAATTGGCAGATCACTTTGGAGCTGGAAATCAGGTTTTAATTGAAAGAGGAAGCATGTGCATGCATGTGAATCAAAAAGGAAAGAAAAGATGAAATGAAGTCAATTCCAGTCTCTGTTCGGCTGCCACCTTGCAAGGCCCAAAATACACACTTCTACTGCTCCGATGGGAATACATTCTTCATAGAAGTTGTTCCAATGGGTGTCTAGTATAACATATCCAAATTTGAGCCCCATTGGATACGTTTTGAAACCTCTAGCCTTCCTACACCAAGCCTGGTTCAGAAAACTCATTTTTCAGCAACCAAAAGGCAACCACATGGGTTGGCAGCAAAGGCAACCACATGGGTTGGCAGCAAAGGCAGCCACATCTGATCACCTTTGAACCCATGTGAAGATGTTTGGGGTGCAGCAGCAAAAGATGAAGGATGGTGTGGGAATCCATCATGATGTTCCTCCCTCTTAGCCCTATAAATAGAGAAGCCTTCAAGCTTCAAAACACACCCCAAGGGGGGGAGCTCTCAAACACTTCTCTAGAGCTCCCTTCCCTTCTCTCCCTCAAATTCTCTTAGTTTCCTTTCAAGTTGTCAATTGTTGTAACAAAATGAGTTTACTAAATTTTCCCTCAAGTTTTCTTAGTTCTACTTTACTTTTATTTGTAATGTACATTCTTTCTTAAGTATTCAAGTTTAATTAGTTTCCAAGTTTCAATTATGGTTTTTGTTCTTATTCATTATGCTTATAAGTTAATATGCTAGTTTGAATGATTGATCACCATTTAGGCTTGCATGTTAGCTATCTTGGTTTGAATTAAGAGTAGACACCATGCTTTAATTCGAATTGAACTATGAATAGGAAGAGTATGTATGGACATTCGACAACAGGGATTAGATACATGCTTGGTTGTTTAAATTGTTCTTCTATGCTTAATGGGTTCCTAATGCTTAGTTTTAGGTTAGACAACAAATGATCAAATTAGGGAATTAGGAACACAAGGTTATGACCAAACACCATGGCTTAATCATACTTTAGCTAGAATCAATCCGTTAATCTAAATTGAACTTGGGAACTTATTTGCTTGAGTTATTTCCTTTTTTTCTTGTTTTATTTATTTTCTTTTTTCATTTCTATTTTGTGTAGGGGAAACAAATTGGATCATTCAATCACCAATCCTTGTGGGATCGACCTCGCACTTACATATGCTATACTACCAAACGGCTCGTGCACTTGCGAGTATCACAAGTTGAGGATGCAGCTGAATCCATTTTGGTGCAGTGAATCCGAAGCAACAAGTACACCAACCACTCCAATTAGGAACGAACTGCCGTTGAACTTGAATTGTCCAATTTGGAACACCTATTGATTTCGTATCGAGCCCAAAACTTGGACAACATCATAATATCGTGGGAGGAGTCATTTGGTGAGTTTTGAATGAAATCCAATCGCTAGAAGTATGGAATACACCAACCACTCCAATTAGGAACGAACTGCCGTTGAACTTGAATTGTCCAATTTGGAACACCTATTGATTTTGGATCGAGCCCAAAACTTGGGCAACATCATAATATGGTGGGAGGAGTCATTTGGTGAGTTTTGAGTGAAATCCAATCGCTACAAGTATGGAATACACCAACCACTCCAATTAGGAACGAACTGCATTTGAACTTAAATTGTCCAATTTCTCACACCTATTGATTTCGGATCGAGCCCAAAACTTGGGCAACATCATAATATGGTGGAAGGAGTCATTCGGTGAGTTTTGAGTGAAATCCAATCGCTAGAAGTATGGAGTACAACAACCACTCCAATTAGGAACGAACTGCCGTTGAACATGAATTGTCCAATTTGGAACACCTATTGATTTCGGATCGAGCCCAAAACTTGAGCAACATCATAATATGGTCGGAGGAGTCATTTGGTAAGTTTTGAGTGAAATTCAATCGCTAGAAGTATGGAACACACCAACCACTCCAATTAGGAACGAACTGCCGTTGAACTTGAATTGTCCAATTTCTCACACCTATTGATTTCGGATCGAGCCCAAAACTTGGGCAACATCATAATATGGTGGAAGGAGTCATTCGGTGAGTTTTCAGTGAAATCCAATCGCTAGAAGTATGAAGTACACCAACCACTCCAATTAGGAACGAACTGCCGTTGAACTTGAATTGTCCAATTTGGAACACCTATTGATTTCGGATTGAGCCCAAAACTTGGGCAACATCATAATATGGTCGGAGGAGTCATTTGGTAAGTTTTGAGTGAAATCCAATCGCTAGAAGTATGGAATACACCAACCACTCCAATTAGGAACGAACTGCCGTTGAACTTGAATTGTCCAATTTCTCACACCTATTGATTTCGGATGGAACCCCAACCTTGTGCAACATCATAATATGGTGGGAGGAGTCATTTGGTGAGTTTTGAGTGAAATCCAATCGCTAGAAGTATGGAATACACCAACCACTCCAGTTAGGAACGAACTGCCGTTGAACTTGAATTGCTCAATTTCTCACACCTATTGATTTCGGATTGAGCCCAAAACTTGGGCAACATCATAATATGTTGGGAGGAGTCATTTGGTGAGTTTTCAGCGAAATCCAATCGCTAGAAGTATGGAATACACCAACCACTCCAATTAGGAACGAACTGCCGTTGAACTTGAATTGTCCAATTTGGAACACCTATTGATTTCGGATCGAGCTCAAAACTTGGGCAACATCATAATATGGTGGGAGGAGTCATTTGGTGAGTTTTGAGTGAAATCCAATCGCTAGAAGTATGGAATACACCAACCACTCCAATTAGGAACGAACTGCCGTTGAACTTGAATTGTCCAATTTCTCACACCTATTGATTTCGGATCGAGCCCAAAACTTGGGCAACATCATAATATGGTGGGAGGAGTCATTTGGTGAGTTTTGAGTGAAATCCAATCGCTACAAGTATGGAATACACCAACCACTCCAATTAGGAACGAACTGCCGTTGAACTTGAATTGTCCAATTTCTCACACCTATTTATTTCGGATCGAGCCCAAAACTTGGGCAACATCATAATATGGTGGGAGGAGTCATTCGGTGAGTTTTGAGTGAAATCCAATCGCTAGAAGTATGGAGTACACCAACCACTCCAATTCGGAACGAACTGCCGTTGAACTTGAATTGTCCAATTTCTCACACCTATTGATTTCGTATCGAGCCCAAAACTTGGGCAACATCATAATATGGTGGGGGGAGTCATTTGGTGAGTTTTGAGTGAAATCCAATCGCTAGAAGTATGGAATACACCAACCACTCCAATTAGGAACGAACTGCCGTTGAACTTGAATTGTCCAATTTGGAACACCTATTGATTTCGTATCGAGCCCAAAACTTGGGCAACAACATAATATGGTGGGAGGAGTCATTTGGTGAGTTTTGAGTGAAATCCAATCGCTAGAAGTATGGAATACACCAACCACTCCAATTAGGAACGAACTGCCGTTGAACTTGAATTGTCCAATTTCTCACACCTATTGATTTCGGATCAAACCCCAAACTTGTGCAACATCATAATACGGTGGGAGGAGTCATTTGGTGAGTTTTGAGTGAAATCCAATTGCTATAAGTGTGGAATACACCAACCACTCCAATTAGGAACGAACTGCCGTTGAACTTAAATTGTCCAATTTCTCACACCTATTGATTTCGGATCGAGCCCCAAACTTGGGCAACATCGTAATATGGTGGGAGGTGTCATTTGGTGAGTTTTGAGAGAAATCCAATCGCTAGAAGTATGGAAGACACCAACCACTCCAATCAGGAACAAACTGCCATTGAACTTGAATTGTCCAATTTCTCACACCTATTGATTTCGGATCGAGCCCAAAACTTGGGCAACATCATAATGTGGTGGGAGGAGTCATTTGGTAGTTTTGAGTGAACTCCAATCGCTAGAAGTATGGAATACACCAACCACTCCAATTAGGAACGAACTGCCGTTGAACTTAAATTGTCCAATTTCTCACACCTATTGAGTTCGGATCGAGCCCAAAACTTGGGCAACATCAGAATATGGTCGGAGGAGTCATTTGGTGAGTTTTGAGTGAAATCCAATCGCTAGAAGTATGGAATACACCAACCATTCCAATTAGGAACGAATTGCCGTTGAACTTGAATTGTCCAATTTCTCACACCTATTGATTTCGGATGGAACCCCAAACTTGTGCAACATCATAATATGGTAGGAGGAGTCATTTGGTGAGTTTTGAGTGAAATCCAATCGCTAGAAGTACGGAATACACCAACCACTCCAGTTAGGAACGAACTGCCGTCGAACTTGAATTGCTCAATTTCTCACACCTATTGATTTCGGATCGAGCCCAAAACTTGGGCAACATCATAATATGGTGGGAGGAGTCATTTGGTGAGTTTTGAGTGAAATCCAATCGCTAGAAGTATGGAATACACCAACCACTCCAACTAGGAATGAACTGCCGTTGAACTTAAATTGTCCAATTTCTCACACCTATTGAGTTCGGATCGAGCCCAAAACTTGGGCAACATCATAATATGGTGGGAGGAGTCATTTGGTGAGTTTTGAGTGAAATCCAATCGCTAGAAGTGTGGAATACACCAACCACTCCAGTTAGGAACGAACTACCGTTGAACTTGAATTGCTCAATTTCTCACACCTATTGACTTCGGATCGAGCCGAAAACTCGGGTAACATCATAATATGTTGGGAGGAGTCATTTGGTGAGTTTTCAGTGAAATCCAATCGCTAGAAGTATGGAATACACCAACCACTCCAATTAGGAACGAACTGCCGTTGAACTTGAATTGTCCAATTTCTCACACCAATTGATTTCGGATCGAGCCCAAAACTTGGCCAACATCATAATATGGTGGGAGGATTCATTTGGTGAGTTTTCAGTGAAATCCAATCGCTAGAAGTATGGAATACACCAACCACCCCAATTAGGAACGAACTGCCGTTGAACTTGAATTGTCCAATTTGGAACACCAATTGATTTCGGATTGAGCCCAAAACTTGGGCAACATCATAATATGGTCGGAGGAGTCATTTGGTAAGTTTTGAGTGAAATCCAATCGCTAGAAGTATGGAATACACCAACCACTCCAATTAGGAACGAACTGCCGTTGAACTTGAATTGTCCAATTTCTCACACCTATTGATTTCGGATGGAACCCCAACCTTGTGCAACATCATAATATGGTGGGAGGAGTCATTTGGTGAGTTTTGAGAGAAATCCAATCGCTAGAAGTATGGAATACACCAACCACTCCAGTTAGGAACGAACTGCCGTTGAACTTGAATTGCTCAATTTCTCACACCTATTGATTTCGGATTGAGCCCAAAACTTGGGCAACATCATAATATGTTGGGAGGAGTCATTTGGTGAGTTTTCAGCGAAATCCAATCGCTAGAAGTATGGAATACACCAACCACTCCAATTAGGAACGAACTGCCGTTGAACTTGAATTGTCCAATTTGGAACACCTATTGATTTCGGATCGAGCTCAAAACTTGGGCAACATCATAATATGGTGGGAGGAGTCATTTGGTGAGTTTTGAGTGAAATCCAATCGCTAGAAGTATGGAATACACCAACCACTCCAATTAGGAACGAACTGCCGTTGAACTTGAATTGTCCAATTTCTCACACCTATTGATTTCGGATCGAGCCCAAAACTTGGGCAACATCATAATATGGTGGGAGGAGTCATTTGGTGAGTTTTGAGTGAAATCCAATCGCTACAAGTATGGAATACACCAACCACTCCAATTAGGAACGAACTGCCGTTGAACTTGAATTGTCCAATTTCTCACACCTATTTATTTCGGATCGAGCCCAAAACTTGGGCAACATCATAATATGGTGGGAGGAGTCATTCGGTGAGTTTTGAGTGAAATCCAATCGCTAGAAGTATGGAGTACACCAACCACTCCAATTCGGAACGAACTGCCGTTGAACTTGAATTGTCCAATTTCTCACACCTATTGATTTCGTATCGAGCCCAAAACTTGGGCAACATCATAATATGGTGGGGGGAGTCATTTGGTGAGTTTTGAGTGAAATCCAATCGCTAGAAGTATGGAATACACCAACCACTCCAATTAGGAACGAACTGCCGTTGAACTTGAATTGTCCAATTTGGAACACCTATTGATTTCGTATCGAGCCCAAAACTTGGGCAACAACATAATATGGTGGGAGGAGTCATTTGGTGAGTTTTGAGTGAAATCCAATCGCTAGAAGTATGGAATACACCAACCACTCCAATTAGGAACGAACTGCCGTTGAACTTGAATTGTCCAATTTCTCACACCTATTGATTTCGGATCAAACCCCAAACTTGTGCAACATCATAATACGGTGGGAGGAGTCATTTGGTGAGTTTTGAGTGAAATCCAATTGCTATAAGTGTGGAATACACCAACCACTCCAATTAGGAACGAACTGCCGTTGAACTTAAATTGTCCAATTTCTCACACCTATTGATTTCGGATCGAGCCCCAAACTTGGGCAACATCGTAATATGGTGGGAGGTGTCATTTGGTGAGTTTTGAGAGAAATCCAATCGCTAGAAGTATGGAAGACACCAACCACTCCAATCAGGAACAAACTGCCATTGAACTTGAATTGTCCAATTTCTCACACCTATTGATTTCGGATCGAGCCCAAAACTTGGGCAACATCATAATGTGGTGGGAGGAGTCATTTGGTAGTTTTGAGTGAACTCCAATCGCTAGAAGTATGGAATACACCAACCACTCCAATTAGGAACGAACTGCCGTTGAACTTAAATTGTCCAATTTCCCACACCTATTGAGTTCGGATCGAGCCCAAAACTTGGGCAACATCAGAATATGGTCGGAGGAGTCATTTGGTGAGTTTTGAGTGAAATCCAATCGCTAGAAGTATGGAATACACCAACCATTCCAATTAGGAACGAATTGCCGTTGAACTTGAATTGTCCAATTTCTCACACCTATTGATTTCGGATGGAACCCCAAACTTGTGCAACATCATAATATGGTAGGAGGAGTCATTTGGTGAGTTTTGAGTGAAATCCAATCGCTAGAAGTACGGAATACACCAACCCCTCCAGTTAGGAACGAACTGCCGTCGAACTTGAATTGCTCAATTTCTCACACCTATTGATTTCGGATCGAGCCCAAAACTTGGGCAACATCATAATATGGTGGGAGGAGTCATTTGGTGAGTTTTGAGTGAAATCCAATCGCTAGAAGTATGGAATACACCAACCACTCCAACTAGGAATGAACTGCCGTTGAACTTAAATTGTCCAATTTCTCACACCAATTGAGTTCGGATCGAGCCCAAAACTTGGGCAACATCATAATATGGTGGGAGGAGTCATTTGGTGAGTTTTGAGTGAAATCCAATCGCTAGAAGTGTGGAATACACCAACCACTCCAGTTAGGAACGAACTACCGTTGAACTTGAATTGCTCAATTTCTCACACCTATTGACTTCGGATCGAGCCGAAAACTCGGGTAACATCATAATATGTTGGGAGGAGTCATTTGGTGAGTTTTCAGTGAAATCCAATCGCTAGAAGTATGGAATACACCAACCACTCCAATTAGGAACGAACTGCCGTTGAACTTGAATTGTCCAATTTCTCACACCAATTGATTTCGGATCGAGCCCAAAACTTGGGCAACATCATAATATGGTGGGAGGATTCATTTGGTGAGTTTTCAGTGAAATCCAATCGCTAGAAGTATGGAATACACCAACCACCCCAATTAGGAACGAACTGCCGTTGAACTTGAATTGTCCAATTTGGAACACCTATTGATTTCGGATCGAGCCCAAAACTTGTGCAACATCATAATATGGTGGGGGGAGTAATTTGGTGAGTTTTGAGTAAAATCCAATCGCTAGAAGTATGGAATACACCAACCACTCCAATTAGGAACGAACTGCCGTTGAGCTGGAATTGTCCAATTTGGAACACCTATTGATTTCGGATCGAGGCCAAAACTTGGGCAACATCATAATATGGTGGGAGGAGTCATTTAGTGAGTTTTGAGTGAAATCCAATCGCTAGAAGTATGGAATACACCAACCACTCCAATTAGGAACGAACTGCCGTTGAACTTGTATTGTCCAATTTCTCACACCTATTGATTTCGGATCGAGCCCAAAACTTGGGCAACATCATAATATGGTGGGTGGAGTCATTTGGTGAGTTTTGAGTGAAATCCAATCGCTAGAAGTATGGAATACTCCAACCACTCCAATTAGGAACGAACTGCCGTTGAGCTGGAATTGTCCAATTTGGAACACCTATTGATTTCGGATCGAGACCAAAACTTGGGCAACATCATAATTTGGTGGGAGGAGTCATTTAGTGAGTTTTGAGTGAAATCCAATCGCTAGAAGTATGGAATACACCAACCACTCCAATTAGGAACGAACTGTCGTTGAACTTGAATTGTCCAATTTCTCACACCTATTGATTTCGGATCGAGCCCAAAACTTGGGCAACATCATAATATGGTGGGAGGAGTCATTTGGTGAGTTTTGAGTGAAATCCAATCGCTAGAAGTATGGAATACACCAACCACTCCAATTAGGAACGAACTGCCGTTGAACTTGTATTGTCCAATTTCTCACACCTATTGATTTCGGATCGAGCCCAAAACTTGGGCAACATCATAATATGGTGGGAGGAGTCATTTGGTGAGTTTTGAGTGAAATCCAATCGCTAGAAGTATGGAATACACCAACCACTCCAATTAGGAACGAACTGCCGTTGAGCTGGAATTGTCCAATTTGGAACACCTATTGATTTCGGATCGAGACCAAAACTTGGGCAACATCATAATATGGTGGGAGGAGTCATTTAGTGAGTTTTGAGTGAAATCCAATCGCTAGAAGTATGGAATACACCAACCACTCCAATTAGGAATGAACTGTCGTTGAACTTGAATTGTCCAATTTCTCACACCTATTGATTTCGGATCGAGCCCAAAACTTGGGCAACATCATAATATGGTGGTAGGAGTCATTTGGTGAGTTTTGAGTGAAATCCAATCGCTAGAAGTATGCAATACAACAACCACTCCAATTAGGAACGAACTGCCGTTGAACTTGAATTGTCCAATTTCTCACACCTATTGATTTCGGATCGAGCCCAAAACTTGGGCAACATCATAATATGGTGGGAGGAGTCATTTGGTGAGTTTTGAGTGAAATCCAATCGCTAGAAGTATGCAATACACCAACCACTCCAATTAGGAACGAACTGCCTTTGAACCTGAATTGTCCAATTTCGAACACCTATTGATTTCGGATCGAGCCCAAAACTTGGGCAACATCATAATATGGTGGGGGGAGTCATTTGGTGAGTTTTGAGTGAAATCCAATCGCTAGAAGTATGGAATACACCAACCACTCCAATTAGGAACGAACTGCCATTGAACTTGAATTGTCCACTTTCTCACACCTCTTGATTTCGGATCGAGCCCAAAACTTGGGCAACATCATAATATGGTGGGAGGAGTCATTTGGAGAGTTTTGAGTGAAATCCAATCGCTAGAAGTATGGAATACACCAACCACTTCAATTAGGAACGAACTGCCGTTGAACTTGAATTGTCCAATTTCTCACACCTATTGATTTCGGATCGAACTCAAAACATGGGCAACATCGTAATATGGTGGGAGTAGTCATTTGGTCAGTTTTGAGTGAAATCCAATCGCAAGAAGTATGGAATACACCAACCACTCCAATTAGGAACGAACTGCCGTTGAACTTGAATTGTCTAATTTGGAACACCTATTGATTTCGGATCGAGCCCAAACCTTGGGCAACATCATAATATGGTGGGAGGAGTCATTTGGTGAGTTTTGAGTGAAATCCAATCGCTAGAAGTATGGAATACACCAACCACTCCAATTAGGAACGAACTGCCATTGAACTTGAATTGTCCAATTTCTCACACCTATTGATTTCGGATCGAGCCCAAAACTTGGGCAACATCATAATATGGTGGGAGGAGTCGTTTGGTGAGTTTTGAGTGAAATCCAATCGCTAGAAGTATGGAATACACCAACCACTCCAATTAGGAACGAACTACCGTTGAACTTGTATTGTCCAATTTCTCACACCTATTGAT
This sequence comes from Prunus avium, assembly GCF_965620075.1. NCBI lineage: Eukaryota > Viridiplantae > Streptophyta > Magnoliopsida > Rosales > Rosaceae > Prunus > Prunus avium. Next base: position 11,016,385 of record NC_142291.1, read on the forward strand.
TTCGGATCGAGCCCAAAACTTGGGCAACATCATAATATGGTGGGAGGAGTCATTTGGTGAGTTTTGAGTGAAATCCAATCGCTAGAAGTACGGAATACACCAACCACTCCAATTAGGAACGAACTGCCGTTGAACTTGAATTGTCCAATTTCTCACACCTACTGAGTTCGGATCTAGCCCAAAACTTGGGCAAGATCCTAATATGGTGGGAGGAGTCAGTTGGTGAGGTTTGAGTGAAATCCAAACGCTAGAAGTATGGAATACACCAACCACTCCAATTAGGAACGAACTGCCGTTGAACTTGAATTGTCCAATTTGTCACACCTATTCATTTCGGATCGAACACAAAACTTGGGCAACATCATAATATGGTGGGAGGAGTCATTTGGTGAGTTTTGAGTGAAATCCATTCGCTAGAAGTATGGAATACACCAACCACTCCAATTAGGAACGAACTGTAGTTGAACTTGAATTGTCCAATTTGGAACACCAATTGATTTCAAATCGAGCCCAAAACTTGGGCAACATCATAATATGGTGGGAGGAGTCATTTGGTGAGTTTTGAGTGAAATCCAATCGCTAGAAGTTTGGAATACACCAACCACTCCATTTAGGAATGAACTGCCGTTGAACTTGAATTGTCGAATTTCTCACTCCTATTGATTTCGGATCGAGCCCAAAACTTGGGCAACATAATAATATGTTGGGAGGAGTCATTTGGTGAGTTTTGAGTGAAATCCAATCGCTAGACGTATGGAATACACCAACCACTCCAATTAGGAACGAATTGCCGTTGAACTTGAATTGTCCAATTTGGAACACCTATTGATTTCGGATTGAGCCCAAAACTTGGGTAACATCGTAATATGGTGGGAGGCGTCATTTGGTGTGTTTTGAGTGAAATCCAATCGCTAGAAGTATGGAATACACCAACCACTCCAATTAGGAACGAACTGCCATTGAACTTGAATTGTCCAATTTCTCACACCTATTGATTGCGGATCGAGCCCAAAACTTGGGCAACATCATAATATGTTGGGAGGAGTCGTTTGGTGAGTTTTGAGTGAAATCCAATCGCTAGAAGTATAGAATACACCAACCACTCCAATTAGGAACGAACTGCCGTTGAACTTGAATTGTCCAATTTCTCACACCTATTGATTTCGGATCGAGCCCAAAACTTGGGCAACAGCATAATATGGTGGGAGGAGTCATTTGGTGAGTTTTGAGTTAAATCCAATCGCTAGAAGTATGGAATACACCAACCACTCCAATTAGGAACGAACTGCCATCGAACTTGAATTGTCCAATTTGGAACACCTATTGATTTCGGATCGAGCCCAAAGCTTGGGCAACATCATAATATGGTGGGAGGAGTCATTTGGTGAGTTTTGAGTAAAATCCAATCGCGAGAACTATGGAATTCTCCAACCACTCCAATTAGGAACGAACTGCCGTTGAACTTGAATTGTACAATTTGGAACACCAACTGATTTCAAATCGAGCCCAAAACTTGGGCAACATCATAATATGGTGGGAGGAGTCATTTGGTGAGTTTTGAGTGAAATCCAATCGCTAGAAGTTTGGAATACACCAACCACTCCAATTAGGAATGAACTGCCGTTGAACTTGAATTGTCCAATTTCTCACACCTATTGATTTCGGATCGAGCCCAAAACTTGGGCAACATCATAATATGTTGGGAGGAGTCATTTGGTGAGTTTTGAGTGAAATCCAATCGCTAGAAGTATGGAATACACCAACCACTCCAATTAGGAACGAACTGCCGTTGAACTTGAATTGTCCAATTTGGAACACCTATTGATTTCGGATCGAGCCCAAAACCTAGGCAACATCATAATATGGTGGGAGGAGTCATTTGGTTAGTTTTGAGTGAAATCCAATCGCTAGAAGTATGGAATACACCAACCACTCCAATTAGGAACGAACTGCTGTTGAACTTGAATTGTCCAATTTCTCAAACCTATTGATTTCGGATCGAGCCCAAAACTTGGGCAACAACATAATATGGTGGGAGGATTCATTTGGTGAGTTTTGAGTGAAATCCAATCGTTAGAAGTATGGAATACACCAACCACTCCAATTAGGAACGAACTGCCGTTGAACTTGAATTGTCCAATTTGGAACACCTATTGATTTTGGATCGAGCCCAAAACTTGGGCAACACCATAATAAGGTGGGAGGAGTCATTTGGTGAGTTTTGAGTGAAATCCAATCGCTAGAAGTATGGAATACACCAACCACTCCAATTAGGAACGAATTGCCGTTGACCTTGAATTGTCCAATTTGGAACACCTATTGATTTCGGATCGAGCCCAAAACTTGGGCAACATCATAATATGGTGGGAGGAGTCATTTGGTGAGTTTTGAGTGAAATCCAATCGCTAGAAGTATGGAATACACCAACCACTCCAATTAGGAACGTACTGCCGTTGAACTTGAATTGTCCAATTTCTCACACCTATTGATTTCGGATGGAACCCCAAACTTGTGCAACATCATAATACGGTGGGAGGAGTCATTTGGTGAGTTTTAAGTGAAATCCAATCGCTAGAAGTATGGAATACACCAACCACTCCAATTAGTAACGAACTGCCGTTAAACTTGAATTGTCCAATTTCTCACACCTATTGATTTCGGATCGAGCCCAAAACATGGGCAACATCGTAATATGGTGGGAGGAGTCATTTGGTGGGTTTTGAGTGAAATCCAATCGCTAGAAGTATAGAATACACCAACCACTCCAATTAGGAACGAACTGCCGTTGAACTTGAATTGTCCAATTTCTCACACCTATTTATTTCGGATCGAGCCCAAAACTTGTGCAACATCATAATACGGTGGGAGGAGTCATTTGGTGAGTTTTAAGTGAAATCCAATCGCTAGAAGTATGGAATACACCAACCACTCCAATTAGTAACGAACTGCCGTTAAACTTGAATTGTCCAATTTCTCACACCTATTGATTTCGGATCGAGCCCAAAACATGGGCAACATCGTAATATGGTGGGAGGAGTCATTTGGTGGGTTTTGAGTGAAATCCAATCGCTAGAAGTATAGAATACACCAACCACCCCAATTAGTAACGAACTGCCGTTGAACTTGAATTGTCCAATTTGGAACCCTTATTGATTTCGGATCGAGCCCTAAGCTTGGGCGACATCATAATATGGTGGGAGGAGTCATTTGGTGAGTTTTGAGTGAAATCCAATCGCGAGAACTATGGAATACACCAACCACTCCAAGTAGGAACGAACTGCCGTTGAACTTGAATTGTCCAATTTGGAACACCAATTGATTTCAAATCGAGCCCAAAACTTGGGCAACATCATAATATGGTGGGAGGAGTCATTTGGTGAGTTTTGAGTGAAATCGAATCGCTAGAAGTATGGAATACACCAACCACTCCAATTATGAACGAACTGCCGTTGAACTTGAATTGTCCAATTTGGAACACCTATTGATTTCGGATTGAGCCCAAAACTTGGGCAACATTATAATATGGTGGGAGGAATCATTTGGTGAGTTTTGAGTGAAATCCAATCGCTAGAAGTATGGAATACACCAACCACTCCAATTAGGAACGAACTGCCGTTGAACTTGAATTGTCCAATTTGGAACACCTATTGATTTCAAATCGAGCCCAAAACTTGTGCAACATCATAATACGGTGGGAGGAGTCATTTGGTGAGTTTTAAGTGAAATCCAATCGCTAGAAGTATGGAATACACCGACCACTCCAATTAGTAACGAACTGCCGTTGAACTTGAATTGTCCAATTTCTCACACCTATTTATTTCGGATCGAGCCCAAAACTTGTGCAACATCATAATACGGTGGGAGGAGTCATTTGGTGAGTTTTAAGTGAAATCCAATCGCTAGAAGTATGGAATACACCAACCACTCCAATTAGTAACGAACTGCCGTTAAACTTGAATTGTCCAATTTCTCACACCTATTGATTTCGGATCGAGCCCAAAACATGGGCAACATCGTAATATGGTGGGAGGAGTCATTTGGTGGGTTTTGAGTGAAATCCAATCGCTAGAAGTATAGAATACACCAACCACCCCAATTAGTAACGAACTGCCGTTGAACTTGAATTGTCCAATTTGGAACCCTTATTGATTTCGGATCGAGCCCTAAGCTTGGGCGACATCATAATATGGTGGGAGGAGTCATTTGGTGAGTTTTGAGTGAAATCCAATCGCGAGAACTATGGAATACACCAACCACTCCAATTAGGAACGAACTGCCGTTGAACTTGAATTGTCCAATTTGGAACACCAATTGATTTCAAATCGAGCCCAAAACTTGGGCAACATCATAATATGGTGGGAGGAATCATTTGGTGAGTTTTGAGTGAAATCCAATCGCTAGAAGTATGGAATACACCAACCACTCCAATTAGGAACGAACTGCCGTTGAACTAGAATTGTCCAATTTCTCACACCTATTGATTTGGGATCGAGCCCAAAACTTGGGAAACATCATAATACGGTGGGAGGAGTCATTTGGTGAGTTTTGAGTGAAATCCAATCACTAGAAATATGGAATACACCAACCACTCCAATTTATTAACGAACTGCCGTTGAACTTGAATTGTCCAATTTGGAACACCTATTGATTTCGGATCGAGACCAAAACTTGGGCAACATCATAATATGGTGGGAGGAGTCATTTAGTGAGTTTTGAGTGAAATCCAGTCGCTGGAAGTATGGAACACACCTATTGATTTCGAATCGAGCCCCAAACTTGGGCAACATCATAATATGGTGGGAGGAGTCATTTGGGGAGTTTTGAGTGAAATCCAATCGCTAGAAGTATGGAATACACCAACCACTCCAATTAGGAACGAACTGTCGTTGAACTTGAATTGTCCAATTTCTCACACCTATTGATTTCGGATAGAGCCCCAAACATGGGCAACATCATAATATGGTGGGAGGAGTCATTTGGGGAGTTTTGAGTGAAATCCAATCGCTAGAAGTATGGAATACACCAACCACTCCAATTAGGAACGAACTGTCGTTGAACTTGAATTGTCCAATTTCTCACACCTATTGATTTCGGATTGAGCCCCAAACATGGGCAACATCATAATATGGTGGGAGGAGTCATTTCGTGAGTTTTGAGTGAAATCCAATCGCTAGAAGTATGGAATACACCAACCACTCCAATTAGGAACGAACTGTCGTTGAACTTGAATTGTCCAATTTCTCACACCTATTGATTTCGGATGGTACCCCAAACTTGTGCAACATCATAATATGGTGGGAGGAGTCATTTGGTGAGTTTTGAGTGAAATCCAATCGCTAGAAGTATGGAATACACCAAGCACTCCAGTTAGGAACGAACTGCCGTTGAACTTGAATTGTCCAATTCGGAACACCTATTGATTTCGGATCGAGCCCAAAACTTGGGCAACATCATAATATGGTGGGAGGAGTCATTTGGTGAGTTTTGAGTGAAATCCAATCGCTAGAAGTATGGAATACACCAAGCACTCCAGTTAGTAACGAACTGCCGTTGAACTTGAATTGTCCAATTCGGAACACCTATTGATTTCGGATCGAGCCCAAAACTTGGGCAACATCATAATATGGTGGGAGGAGTCATTTGGTGAGTTTTGAGTGAAATCCAATCGCTAGAAGTATGGAATACACCAACCACTCCAATTAGGAACGAACTGCCGTTGAACTTGAATTGTCCAATTTGGAACACCTATTGATTTCGGATCGAGCCCAAAACTTGGGCAACATCATAATATTGTGGGAGGAGTCATTTGGTGAGTTTTTAGTGAAATCCAATCGCTAGAAGTATAGAATACACCAACCACTCCAATTAGGAACGAACTGCCGTTGAACTTGAATTGTCCAATTTCTCACACCTATTGATATCGGATCGAGCCCAAAACTTGGGCAACATCATTATATGTTGGGAGGAGTCATTTGGGGAGTTTGGAGTGAAATCAAATCGCTAGAAGTATGGAATACACCAACCACTCCAATTAGGAACGAACTGCCGTTGAACTTGAATTGTCCAATTTGGAACACCAATTGATTTCAAATCGAGCCCAAAACTTGGGCAACATCATAATATGGTGGGAGGAGTCATTTGGTGAGTTTTGAGTGAAATCGAATCGCTAGAAGTATGGAATACACCAAACACTCCACTTAGGAACGAACTGCCGTTGAACTTGAATTGTCCAATTTGGAACACCTATTGATTTCGGATCGAGCCCAAAACTTGGGCAACATCATAATATTGTGGGAGGAGTCATTTGGTGAGTTTTGAGTGAAATCCAATCACTAGAAGTATGGAATACACCAACCACTCCAATTAGGAACGAATTGTCGTTGAACTTGAATTGTCCAATTTGGAACACCTATTGATTTCGGATAGAGCCCAAAACTTGGGCAACATCATAATATGGTGGGAGGAGTCATTTGGTGAGTTTTGAGTGAAATCCAATTGCTAGAAGTATGGAATACACCAACCACTCCAATTAGGTACGAACTGCCGTTGAACTTGAATTGTCCAATTTCTCACACCTATTGATTTTTTATCGAGCCCAAAACTTGGGCAACATCATAATATGGTGGGAGGAGTCATTTGGTGAGTTTTGAGTGAAATCCAATCGGTAGAAGTATGGAATACACCAACCACTCCAATTAGGAATGAACTGCCGTTGAACTAGAATTGTCATATTTCTCACACCTATTGATTTGGGATCGAGCCCAAAACTTGGGCAACATCATAATACGGTGGGAGGAGTCATTTGGTGAGTTTTGAGTGAAATCCAATCACTAGAAATATGGAATACACCAACCACTCCAATTTATTAACGAACTGCCGTTGAACTTGAATTGTCCAATTTGGAACACCTATTGATTTCGGATCGAGACCAAAACTTGGGCAACATCATAATATGGTGGGAGGAGTCATTTAGTGAGTTTTGAGTGAAATCCAGTCGCTGGAAGTATGGAACACACCTATTGATTTCGAATCGAGCCCCAAACTTGGGCAACATCATAATATGGTGGGAGGAGTCATTTGGGTAGTTTTGAGTGAAATCCAATCGCTAGAAGTATGGAATACACCAACCACTCCAATTAGGAACGAACTGTCGTTGAACTTGAATTGTCCAATTTCTCACACCTATTGATTTCGGATAGAGCCCCAAACATGGGCAACATCATAATATGGTGGGAGGAGTCATTTGGGGAGTTTTGAGTGAAATCCAATCGCTAGAAGTATGGAATACACCAATCACTCCAATTAGGAACGAACTGTCGTTGAACTTGAATTGTCCAATTTCTCACACCTATTGATTTCGGATCGAGCCCCAAACATGGGCAACATCATAATATGGTGGGAGGAGTCATTTCGTGAGTTTTGAGTGAAATCCAATCGCTAGAAGTATGGAATACACCAACCACTCCAATTATGAACGAACTGCCGTTGAACTTGAATTGTCCAATTTGGAACACCTATTGATTTCGGATTGAGCCCAAAACTTGGGCAACATCATAATATGGTGGGAGGAATCATTTGGTGAGTTTTGAGTGAAATCCAATCGCTAGAAGTATGGAATACACCAACCACTCCAATTAGGAACGAACTGCCGTTGAACTTGAATTGTCCAATTTGAAACACCTATTGATTTCAAATCGACCCCAAAACTTGGGCAACATCATAATATGGTGGGAGGAGTCATTTGGTGAGTTTTGAGCGAAATCGAATCGCTAGAAGTATGGAATACACCAACCACTCCAATTATGAACGAACTGCCGTTGAACTTGAATTGTCCAATTTGGAACACCTATTGATTTCGGATTGAGCCCAAAACTTGGGCAACATCATAATATGGTGGGAGGAATCATTTGGTGAGTTTTGAGTGAAATCCAATCGCTAGAAGTATGGAATACACCAACCACTCCAATTAGGAACGAACTGCCGTTGAACTTGAATTGTCCAATTTGAAACACCTATTGATTTCAAATCGAGCCCAAAACTTGGGCAACATCATAATATGGTGGGAGGAGTCATTTGGTGAGTTTTGAGTGAAATCGAATCGCTAGAAGTATGGAATACAACAACCACTCCAATTATGAACGAACTGCCGTTGAACTTGAATTGTCCAATTTGGAACACCTATTGATTTCGGATCGAGCCCAAAACTTGGGCAACATCATAATATGGTGGGAGGAATCATTTGGTGAGTTTTGAGTGAAATCAAATCGCTAGAAGTATGGAATACACCAACCACTCCAATTAGGAACGAACTGCCGTTGAACTAGAATTGTCCAATTTCTCACACCTATTGATTTGGGATCGAGCCCAAAACTTGGGCAACATCATAATACGGTGGGAGGAGTCGTTTGGTGAGTTTTGAGTGAAATCCAATCACTAGAAATATGGAATACACCAACCACTCCAATTTATTAACGAACTGCCGTTGAACTTGAATTGTCCAATTTGGAACACCTATTGATTTCGGATCGAGACCAAAACTTGGGCAACATCATAATATGGTGGGAGGAGTCATTTAGTGAGTTTTGAGTGAAATCCAGTCGCTGGAAGTATGGAACACACCTATTGATTTCGAATCGAGCCCCAAACTTGGGCAACATCATAATATGGTGGGAGGAGTCATTTGGGTAGTTTTGAGTGAAATCCAATCGCTAGAAGTATGGAATACACCAACCACTCCAATTAGGAACGAACTGTCGTTGAACTTGAATTGTCCAATTTCTCACACCTATTGATTTCGGATAGAGCCCCAAACATGGGCAACATCATAATATGGTGGGAGGAGTCATTTGGGGAGTTTTGAGTGAAATCCAATCGCTAGAAGTATGGAATACACCAATCACTCCAATTAGGAACGAACTGTCGTTGAACTTGAATTGTCCAATTTCTCACACCTATTGATTTCGGATCGAGCCCCAAACATGGGCAACATCATAATATGGTGGGTGGAGTCATTTCGTGAGTTTTGAGTGAAATCCAATCGCTAGAAGTATGGAATACACCAACCACTCCAATTAGGAACGAACTGTTGTTGAACTTGAATTGTCCAATTTCTCACACCTATTGATTTCGGATGGTACCCCAAACTTGTGCAACATCATAATATGGTGGGAGGAGTCATTTGGTGAGTTTTGAGTGAAATCCAATCGCTAGAAGTATGGAATACACCAACCACTCCAATTAGGAATGAACTGCCGTTGAACTTAATTTGTCCAATTTCTCACACCTATTGAGTTCGGATCGAGCCCAAAACTTGGGCCACATCATAATATGGTGGGAGGAGTCATTTGGTGAGTTTTGAGTGAAATCCAATCGCTAGAAGTATGGAATACACCAACCACTCCTATTAGGAACGAACTGCCGTTGAACTTGAATTGTCCAATTTCTCACACCTATTGATTTCGGATGGAACCCCAAAGTTGTGCGACATCATAATATGGTGGGAGGAGTCATTTGGTAAGTTTTGAGTGAAATTCAATCGCTAGAAGTATGGAATACACCAACCACTCCAATTAGGAACGAACTGCCGTTGAACTTGAATTGTCCAATTTGGAACACCTATTGATTTCGGATCGAGCCCAAAACTTGGGCAACATTATAATATGGTGGGAGGAGTCATTTGGTGAGTTTTGAGTGAAATCCAATCGCTAGAAGTATGGAATAAACCAACCACTCCAATTAGGAATGAACTGCCGTTGAACTTGAATTGTCCAATTTCTCACACCTATTGATTTCGGATCGAGCCCAAAACTTGGGCAACATCATAATATGGTGGGAGGAGTCATTTGGTGAGTTTTGAGTGAAATCCAATCGCTAGAAGTATGGAATACACCAACCACTCCAATTAGGAACGAACTGCCGTTGAACTTGAATTGTCCAATTTGGAACACCTATTGATTTCGGATCGAGCCCAAAACTTGGGCAACATTATAATATGGTGGGAGGAGTCATTTGGTGAGTTTTGAGTGAAATCCAATCGCTAGAAGTATGGAATAAACCAACCACTCCAATTAGGAATGAACTGCCGTTGAACTTGAATTGTCCAATTTCTCACACCTATTGATTTCGGATCGAGCCCAAAACTTGGGCAACATCATAATATGGTGGGAGGAGTCATTTGGTGAGTTTTGAGTGAAATCCAATCGCTAGAAGTATGGAATACACCAACCACTCCAATTAGGAACGAACTACCGTTGAACTTGAATTGTCCAATTTGGAACCCTTATTGATTTCGGATCGAGCCCTAAGCTTGGGCGACATCATAATATGGTGGGAGGAGTCATTTGGTGAGTTTTGAGTGAAATCGAATCGCTAGAAGTATGCAATACACCAACCACTCCAATTATGAACGAACTGCCGTTGAACTTGAATTGTCCAATTTGGAACACCTATTGATTTCGGATTGAGCCCAAAACTTGGGCAACATCATAATATGGTGGGAGGAATCATTTGGTGAGTTTTGAGTGAAATCCAATCGCTAGAAGTATGGAATACACCAACCACTCCAATTAGGAACGAACTGCCGTTGAACTTGAATTGTCCAATTTGGAACACCTATTGATTTCAAATCGAGCCCAAAACTTGGGCAACATCATAATATGGTGGGAGGAGTCATTTGGTGAGTTTTGAGTGAAATCGAATCGCTAGAAGTATGGAATACACCAACCACTCCAATTATGAACGAACTGCCGTTGAACTTGAATTGTCCAATTTGGAACACCTATTGATTTCGGATCGAGCCCAAACCTTGGGCAACATCATAATATGGTGGGAGGAATCATTTGGTGAGTTTTGAGTGAAATCCAATCGCTAGAAGTATGGAATACACCAACCACTCCAATTAGGAACGAACTGCCGTTGAACTAGAATTGTCCAATTTCTCACACCTATTGATTTGGGATCGAGCCCAAAACTTGGGCAACATCATAATACGGTGGGAGGAGTCATTTGGTGAGTTTTGAGTGAAATCCAATCACTAGAAATATGGAATACACCAACCACTCCAATTTATTAACGAACTGCCGTTGAACTTGAATTGTCCAATTTGGAACACCTATTGATTTCGGATCGAGACCAAAACTTGGGCAACATCATAATATGGTGGGAGGAGTCATTTAGTGAGTTTTGAGTGAAATCCAGTCGCTGGAAGTATGGAACACACCTATTGATTTCGAATCGAGCCCCAAACTTGGGCAACATCATAATATGGTGGGAGGAGTCATTTGGGGAGTTTTGAGTGAAATCCAATCGCTAGAAGTATGGAATACACCAACCACTCCAATTAGGAACGAACTGTCGTTGAACTTGAATTGTCCAATTTCTCACACCTATTGATTTCGGATAGAGCCCCAAACATGGGCAACATCATAATATGGTGGGAGGAGTCATTTGGTGAGTTTTGAGTGAAATCCAATCGCTAGAAGTATGGAATACACCAAGCACTCCAGTTAGGAACGAACTGCCGTTGAACTTGAATTGTCCAATTCGGAACACCTATTGATTTCGGATCGAGCCCAAAACTTGGGCAACATCATAATATGGTGGGAGGAGTCATTTGGTGAGTTTTGAGTGGAATCCAATCGCTAGAAGTATGGAATACACCAAGCACTCCAGTTAGTAACGAACTGCCGTTGAACTTGAATTGTCCAATTCGGAACACCTATTGATTTCGGATCGATCCCAAAACTTGGGCAACATCATAATATGGTGGGAGGAGTCATTTGGTGAGTTTTGAGTGAAATCCAATCGCTAGAAGTATGGAATACACCAACCACTCCAATTAGGAACGAACTGCCGTTGAACTTGAATTGTCCAATTTGGAACACCTATTGATTTCGGATCGAGCCCAAAACTTGGGCAACATCATAATACGGTGGGAGGAGTCATTTGGTGAGTTTTGAGTGAAATCCAATCACTAGAAATATGGAATACACCAACCACTCCAATTTATTAACGAACTGCCGTTGAACTTGAATTGTCCAATTTGGAACACCTATTGATTTCGGATCGAGACCAAAACTTGGGCAACATCATAATATGGTGGGAGGAGTCATTTAGTGAGTTTTGAGTGAAATCCAGTCGCTGGAAGTATGGAACACACCTATTGATTTCGAATCGAGCCCCAAACTTGGGCAACATCATAATATGGTGGGAGGAGTCATTTGGGTAGTTTTGAGTGAAATCCAATCGCTAGGAAGTATGGAATACACCAACCACTCCAACTAGGAACGAACTGTCGTTGAACTTGAATTGTCCAATTTCTCACACCTATTGATTTCGGATAGAGCCCCAAACATGGGCAACATCATAATATGGTGGGAGGAGTCATTTGGGGAGTTTTGAGTGAAATCCAATCGCTAGAAGTATGGAATACACCAATCACTCCAATTAGGAACGAACTGTCGTTGAACTTGAATTGTCCAATTTCTCACACCTATTGATTTCGGATCGAGCCCCAAACATGGGCAACATCATAATATGGTGGGAGGAGTCATTTCGTGAGTTTTGAGTGAAATCCAATCGCTAGAAGTATGGAATACACCAACCACTCCAATTAGGAACGAACTGTCGTTGAACTTGAATTGTCCAATTTCTCACACCTATTGATTTCGGATGGTACCCCAAACTTGTGCAACATCATAATATGGTGGGAGGAGTCATTTGGTGAGTTTTGAGTGAAATCCAATCGCTAGAAGTATGGAATACACCAACCACTCCAATTAGGAATGAACTGCCGTTGAACTTAATTTGTCCAATTTCTCACACCTATTGAGTTCGGATCGAGCCCAAAACTTGGGCCACATCATAATATGGTGGGAGGAGTCATTTGGTGAGTTTTGAGTGAAATCCAATCGCTAGAAGTATGGAATACACCAACCACTCCTATTAGGAACGAACTGCCGTTGAACTTGAATTGTCCAATTTCTCACACCTATTGATTTTTTATCGAGCCCAAAACTTGGGCAACATCATAATATGGTGGGAGGAGTCATTTGGTGAGTTTTGAGTGAAATCCAATCGCTAGAAGTATGGAATACACCAACCACTCCAATTAGGAACGAACTGCCGTTGAATTTGAATTGTCCAATTTCTCACACCTATTGATTTTTTATCGAGCCCAAAACTTCGGCAACATCATAATATGGTGGGAGGAGTCATTTGGTGAGTTTTGAGTGAAATCGAATCGCTAGAAGTATGGAATACACCAACCACTCCAATTATGAACGAACTGCCGTTCAACTTGAATTGTCCAATTTGGAACACCTATTGATTTCGGATTGAGCCCAAAACTTGGGCAACATCATAATATGGTGGGAGGAATCATTTGGTGAGTTTTGAGTGAAATCCAATCGCTAGAAGTATGGAATACACCAACCACTCCAATTAGGAATGAACTGCCGTTGAACTTGAATTGTCCAATTTGGAACACCTATTGATTTCAAATCGAGCCCAAAACTTGGGCAACATCATAATATGGTGGGAGGAGTCATTTGGTGAGTTTTGAGTGAAATCGAATCGCTAGAAGTATGGAATACACCAACCACTCCAATTATGAACGAACTGCCGTTGAACTTGAATTGTCCAATTTGGAATACCTATTGATTTCGGATCGAGCCCAAAACTTGGGCAACATCATAATATGGTGGGAGGAATCATTTGGTGAGTTTTGAGTGAAATCCAATCGCTAGAAGTATGGAATACACCAACCACTCCAATTAGGAACGAACTGCCGTTGAACTAGAATTGTCCAATTTCTCACACCTATTGATTTGGGATCGAGCCCAAAACTTGGGCAACATCATAATACGGTGGGAGGAGTCATTTGGTGAGTTTTGAGTGAAATCCAATCACTAGAAATATGGAATACACCAACCACTCCAATTTATTAACGAACTGCCGTTGAACTTGAATTGTCCAATTTGGAACACCTATTGATTTCGGATCGAGACCAAAACTTGGGCAACATCATAATATGGTGGGAGGAGTCATTTAGTGAGTTTTGAGTGAAATCCAGTCGCTGGAAGTATGGAACACACCTATTGATTTCGAATCGAGCCCCAAACTTGGGCAACATCATAATATGGTGGGAGGAGTCATTTGGGTAGTTTTGAGTGAAATCCAATCGCTAGGAAGTATGGAATACACCAACCACTCCAATTAGGAACGAACTGTCGTTGAACTTGAATTGTCCAATTTCTCACACCTATTGATTTCGGATAGAGCCCCAAAGATGGGCAACATCATAATATGGTGGGAGGAGTCATTTGGGGAGTTTTGAGTGAAATCCAATCGCTAGAAGTATGGAATACACCAATCACTCCAATTAGGAACGAACTGTCGTTGAACATGAATTGTCCAATTTCTCACACATATTGATTTCGGATCGAGCCCCAAACATGGGCAACATCATAATATGGTGGGAGGAGTCATTTCGTGAGTTTTGAGTGAAATCCAATCGCTAGAAGTATGGAATACACCAACCACTCCAATTAGGAACGAACTGTCGTTGAACTTGAATTGTCCAATTTCTCACACCTATTGATTTCGGATGGTACCCCAAACTTGTGCAACATCATAATATGGTGGGAGGAGTCATTTGGTGAGTTTTGAGTGAAATCCAATCGCTAGAAGTATGGAATACACCAACCACTCCAATTAGGAATGAACTGCCGTTGAACTTAATTTGTCCAATTTCTCACACCTATTGAGTTCGGATCGAGCCCAAAACTTGGGCCACATCATAATATGGTGGGAGGAGTCATTTGGTGAGTTTTGAGTGAAATCCAATCGCTAGAAGTATGGAATACACCAACCACTCCTATTAGGAACGAACTGCCGTTGAACTTGAATTGTCCAATTTCTCACACCTATTGATTTCGGATCGAGCCGAAAACTTGGGCAACATCATAATATGGTTGGAGGAGTCATTTGGTGAGTTTTGAGTGAAATCCAATCGCTAGAAGTATGGAATACACCAACCACTCCAATTAGGAACGAATTGCCGTTGAACTTGAATTGTCCAATTTCTCGCACCTATTGATTTCGGATGGAACCCCAAAGTTGTGCGACATCATAATATGGTGGGAGGAGTCATTTGGTAAGTTTTGAGTGAAATCCAATCGCTAGAAGTATGGAATACACCAACCACTCCAATTAGGAACGAACTGCCGTTGAACTTGAATTGTCCAATTTGGAACACCTATTGATTTCGGATCGAGCCCAAAACTTGGGCAACATTATAATATGGTGGGAGGAGTCATTTGGTGAGTTTTGAGTGAAATCCAATCGCTAGAAGTATGGAATAAACCAACCACTCCAATTAGGAATGAACTACCGTTGAACTTGAATTGTCCAATTTCTCACACCTATTGATTTCGGATCGAGCCCAAAACTTGGGCAACATCATAATATGGTGGGAGGAGTCATTTGGTGAGTTTTGAGTGAAATCCAATCGCTAGAAGTATGTGTCTGCCGCGCAAATCTCACGGCCTGGGTTTCCTGGCCTAGGAGACGTGCATTGACACGCGGTTTCCTGCTTTTGGGTGCGGTGCGTTTGTGCGCGGACGTGCCAGCACGGTCTACCGTGCATCGAGATGTTTGATGAGTATTGGATGGGTGAGTGGTGCGCCTGTTTGAACTCGTCTTCTAATCAAATGATTGTAGCTGAGAGAGGAACTGGTCTCGGCCGTTAGGTTCACGGCCTGAACTACAAGGCCGTTGAGTGATGGTGTTGGTGGCGGGTTTTGGGGCGGTGCTCCGGCGCGCTGCTCAGGGAGCCGCGGTCGTGTGATATATGGGGTGAGTGAACGAACAACAAGGATGGTGCTCCGGCGCCTTGAAAGTCAAGGGTCGTATGATATATTGATGAATGGATTTTCCTTACAACCTAACACTACTCCTAGGAAAGCAAGTAAAGATATTGAAAGTGCATTACAGGAAAAAATAAGTTGCTCCGTGGGAGGCTTGGTTTTGGTGTTGAACCCTTTGAATGTAGCTCGAGCCTTGTATTTATAGGGAGAGTCCCTGGAGGAGTAATTGAGGCTGAAAATCTGCATGGTGGAGCCTTATTAGAGCAAGTGGGCAGTCTAATCGACATTTGGGATCGTGAAGTATGGTGGTGTGACCCCAAATCCTAGTGAATCTCGGCCACCGTTCTCGATCGTGGGTTCTGAGCTTCTGGCCGTGGAGACGCATTTATGGCCTGGATAGCTGGTGAGCTGACCTCTCAAGCTGTCAGAATTCTTGTGAGAATTTCCACGTCTAATCACTCTGATTCTTATCACCAAATCCTGACTCCAGTCACTTCCCACCTTCCCTAATGCATTAAATGCTTATTTGTGGCCAGTGGGTTTGCTGCATTAAACAGGCACTACTTCATTAAATGAAGCCTGGGACCCTGTTGTCACGAGATGATTTGCCTTTAATGTCTTGGCCGCAATTTTGCCTGGCCTCGGCCTCGGCCAGCGCTTGAGGCCGAGATGATCATGCCTTAGCATTTCCTCTTTTCTCTTCAGGAGGGAGAACTACCCTGGCGAAACGCCGCATTTTAGCTTTTACGAGCAAGGGCCGGGGCCGAGAAAAGGGGTTCCCTCGGCCAGCTTATAGCCCTGATTTATTAGGCACAAACAGTATGGAAAACACCAACCACTCCAATTAGGAACGAACTGCCGTTGGACTAGAACTGTCCAATTTCTCACACCTATTGATTTCGGATCGAGCCCAAAACTTGGGCAACATCATAATATGGTGGGAGGAGTCATTTGGTGAGTTTTGAGTGAAATCCAAACGCTAGAAGTATGGAATACACCAACCACTCCAATTAGGAACGAACTGCCGTCGAACTTGAATTGTCCAATTTCTCAAACCTATTGATTTCGGATCGAGCCCAAAACTTGGGCAACATCATAATATGGTGGGAGGAGTCATTTCGTGAGTTTTGAGTGAAATCCAATCGCTGGAAGTACGGAATACACCAACCACTCCAATTAGGAACGAACTGTCGTTGAACTTGAATTGTCCAATTTCTCAAACCTATTGATTTCGGATCGAACCCCAAAACTTGGGCAACATCATAATATGGTGGGAGGGGTCATTTGGTTAGTTTTGAGTGAAATCCAATCGCTAGAAGTATGGAATACACCAACCACCAATTAGGAACGAACTGCCGTCGAACTTGAATTGTCCAATTTCTCACACCTATTGATTTCGGATCGAGCCGAAAACTTGGGCAACATCATAATATGGTGGGAGGAGTCAGTTGGCGAGTTTTGAGTGAAATCCAATCGCTAGAAGTATGGAATACACCAACCACTCCAATTAGGAACGAACTGCCGTTGAACTTGAATTGTCCAATTTGGAACACCTATTGATTTCGGATCGAGTCCAAAACTTGGGCAACATCATAATATGTTGGGAGGAGTCATTTGGTGAGTTTTGAGTGAAATCCAATCGCTAGAAGTATGAAATACACCAACCACTACAATTCGGAACGAAATGCCGTTGAACTTGAATTGTCCAATTTGGAAAACCTATTGATTTCGGATCGAGCCCAAAACTTGGGCAACATCATAATATGGTGGGAGGAGTCATTTGGTGAGTTTTGAGTGAAATCCAATCGCTAGAAGTATGAAATACACCAACCACTACAATTAGGAACGAACTGCTGTTGAACTTGAATTGTCCAATTTGAAACACCTATTGATTTCGGATCGACCCCAAAACTTGGGCAACACCATAATATGGTGGGAGGAGTCATTTGGTGAGTTTTGAGTGAAATCCAATCGCTAGAAGTATGGAATACACCAACCAATCCAATTAGGAACGAACTGCCGTTGAACTTGAATTGTCCAATTTGGAACACCTATTGATTTCGGATCGAGCCCAAAACTTGGGCAACATCATAATATGGTGGGAGGAGTCATTTGGTGAGTTTTGAGTGAAATCCAATCGCTAGAAGTATGGAATACACCAACCACTCCAATTAGGAACGAACTGCCGTTGAACTTGAATTGTCCAATTTCTCACACCTATTGATTTCGGATCGAGCCCAAAACTTGGGCAACATGATAATGTTGTGCGAGGAGTCATTTGGTTAATTTTGAGTGAAATCCAATCGCTAGAAGTATGGAATACACCAACCACTCCAATTAGGAACGAGCTGCCGTTGAACTTGAATTGTCCAATTTTGAACACCTATTGATTTCGGATCGAGCCCAAAACTTGGGCAACATCATAATATGGTGGGAGGAGTCATTTGGTGAGTTTTGAGTGAAATCCAATCGCTAGAAGTATGGAATACACCAACCACTCCAATTAGGAACGAACTGCCGTTGAACTTGAATTGTCCAATTTCTCACACCTATTGATTTCGGATCGAGCCCAAAACTTGGGCAACATGATAATGTTGTGCGAGGAGTCATTTGGTTAGTTTTGAGTGAAATCCAATCGCTAGAAGTATGGAATACACAAACCACTCCAATTAGGAACGAACTGCCGTTGAACTTGTATTGTCCAATTTGGAACACCTATTGATTTCGGATCGAGCCCAAAACTTGGGCAACATCATAATATGTTGGGAGGAGTCATTTGGTGAGTTTTGAGTGAAATCCAACCGCTAGAAGTATGGAATACACCAACCACTCCAATTAGGAACGAACTGCCAACATCATAATATGGTGGGAGGAGTCATTTGGTGAGTTTTGAGTGAAAACCAATCGCTAGAAGTATGAAATACACCAACCGCTCCAATTAGGAACGAACTGCCGTTGAACTTGAATTGTCCAATTTGGAACACCTATTGATTTCGGATCGAGCCCAAAACTTGGGCAACATCATAATATGGTGGGAGGAGTCATTTGGTGAGTTTTGAGTGAAATCCAATCGCTAGAAGTATGGAATACACCAACCACTCCAATTAGGAACAAACTGCCGTTGAACTTGAATTGTCCAATTTGGAATACCTATTGATTTCGGATCGAGCCCAAAACTTGGGCAACATCATAATATGGTGGGAGGAGTCATTTGGTGAGTTTTGAGTGAAATCCAATCACTAGAAGTATGGAATGCACCAACCACTCCAATTAGGAACGAACTGCCGTTGAACTTGAATTGTCCAATTTCTCACACCAATTGATTCGGATCGAGCCCAAAACTTGGGCAACATTATAATGTGGTGGGAGGAGTCATTTGGTGAGTTTTGAGTGAAATATAATCGCTAGAAGTATGGAATACACCAACCACTCCAATTAGGAACGAACTGCCGTCGAACTTGAATTGTCCAATTTCTCACACCTATTGATTTCGGATCGAGCCGAAAACTTGGGCAACATCATAATATGGTGGGAGGAGTCAGTTGGCGAGTTTTGAGTGAAATCCAATCGCTAGAAGTATGGAATACACCAACCACTCCAATTAGGAACGAACTGCCGTTGAACTTGAATTGTCCAATTTGGAACACCTATTGATTTCGGATCGAGTCCAAAACTTGGGCAACATCATAATATGTTGGGAGGAGTCATTTGGTGAGTTTTGAGTGAAATCCAATCGCTAGAAGTATGAAATACACCAACCACTACAATTCGGAACGAAATGCCGTTGAACTTGAATTGTCCAATTTGGAAAACCTATTGATTTCGGATCGAGCCCAAAACTTGGGCAACATCATAATATGGTGGGAGGAGTCATTTGGTGAGTTTTGAGTGAAATCCAATCGCTAGAAGTATGAAATACACCAACCACTACAATTAGGAACGAACTGCCGTTGAACTTGAATTGTCCAATTTGAAACACCTATTGATTTCGGATCGACCCCAAAACTTGGGCAACACCATAATATGGTGGGAGGAGTCATTTGGTGAGTTTTGAGTGAAATCCAATCGCTAGAAGTATGGAATACACCAACCAATCCAATTAGGAACGAACTGCCGTTGAACTTGAATTGTCCAATTTGGAACACCTATTGATTTCGGATCGAGCCCAAAACTTGGGCAACATCATAATATGGTGGGAGGAGTCATTTGGTGAGTTTTGAGTGAAATCCAATCGCTAGAAGTATGGAATACACCAACCACTCCAATTAGGAACGAACTGCCGTTGAACTTGAATTGTCCAATTTCTCACACCTATTGATTTCGGATCGAGCCCAAAACTTGGGCAACATGATAATGTTGTGCGAGGAGTCATTTGGTTAGTTTTGAGTGAAATCCAATCGCTAGAAGTATGGAATACACCAACCACTCCAATTAGGAACGAGCTGCCGTTGAACTTGAATTGTCCAATTTTGAACACCTATTGATTTCGGATCGAGCCCAAAACTTGGGCAACATCATAATATGGTGGGAGGAGTCATTTGGTGAGTTTTGAGTGAAATCCAATCGCTAGAAGTATGGAATACACCAACCACGCCAATTAGGAACGAATTGCCGTTGAACTCGAATTGTCCAATTTCCCACACCTATTGATTTCGGATCGAGCCCAAAACTTGGGCAACATCATTATATGGTGGGAGGAGTCGTTTGGTGAGTTTTGAGTGAAATCCAATCGCTAGAAGTATGGAATACACCAACCACTCCAATTAGGAACGAACTGCCGTTGAACTTGAATTGTCCAATTTCTCACACCTATTGATTTGGGATCGAGCCCAAAACTTGGGCAACATCATAATATGGTGGGAGGAGTCATTTGGTGAGTTTTGAGTGAAATCCAATCGCTAGAAGTATGGAATACACAAACCACTCCAATTAGGAACGAACTGCCGTTGAACTTGTATTGTCCAATTTGGAACACCTATTGATTTCGGATCGAGCCCAAAACTTGGGCAACATCATAATATGGTGGGAGGAGTCATTTGGTGAGTTTTGAGTGAAATCCAACCGCTAGAAGTATGGAATACACCAACCACTCCAATTAGGAACGAACTGCCAACATCATAATATGGTGGGAGGAGTCATTTGGTGAGTTTTGAGTGAAAACCAATCGCTAGAAGTATGAAATACACCAACCGCTCCAATTAGGAACGAACTGCCGTTGAACTTGAATTGTCCAATTTGGAACACCTATTGATTTCGGATCGAGCCCAAAACTTGGGCAACATCATAATATGGTGGGAGGAGTCATTTGGTGAGTTTTGAGTGAAATCCAATCGCTAGAAGTATGGAATACACCAACCACTCCAATTAGGAACAAACTGCCGTTGAACTTGAATTGTCCAATTTGGAACACCTATTGATTTCGGATCGAGCCCAAAACTTGGGCAACATCATAATATGGTGGGAGGAGTCATTTGGTGAGTTTTGAGTGAAATCCAATCACTAGAAGTATGGAATGCACCAACCACTCCAATTAGGAACGAACTGCCGTTGAACTTGAATTGTCCAATTTCTCACACCTATTGATTTCGGATCGAGCCCAAAACTTGGGCAACATCATAATATGGTGGGAGGAGTCATTTGGTGAGTTTTGAGTGAAATCCAATCGCTAGAAGTATGGAATACACCAACCACTCCAATTAGGAACGAACTGCCGTTGAACTTGAATTGTCCAATTTGGAACACCTATTGATTTCGGATCGAGCCCAAAACTTAGGCAACATCATAATATGGTGGGAGGAGTCATTTGGTGAGTTTTGAGTGAAATCCAACCGCTAGAAGTATGGAATACACCAACCACTCCAATTAGGAACGAACTGCCAACATCATAATATGGTGGGAGGAGTCATTTGGTGAGTTTTGAGTGAAAACCAATCGCTAGAACTACGAAATACACCAACCGCTCCAATTAGGAACAAACTGCCGTTGAACTTGAATTGTCCAATTTGGAACACCTATTGACTTCGGATCGAGCCGAAAACTTGGGCAACATCATAATATGGTGGGAGGAGTCATTTGGTGAGTTTTGAGTGAAATCCAATCGCTAGAAGTATGGAATACACCAGCCACTCCAATTAGGAACGAACTGCTGTTGAACTTGAATTGTCCAATTTCTCACACCTATTGATTTCGGATCGAGCCCAAAACTTGGGCAACATCATTATATGGTGGGAGGAGTCATTTGGTGAGTTTTGAGTGAAATCCAATCGCTAGAAGTACGAAATACACCAACCACTCCAATTAGGAACGAACTGCCGTTGAACTTGAATTGTCCAATTTGGAACACCTATTGATTTCGGATCGAGCCCAAAACTTGGGCAACATCATAATATTGTGGGAGGTGTCATTTGGTTAGATTTGAGTGAAATCCAATAGCAAGAAGTATGGAATACACCAACCACTGCAATTAGGAACGAACTGCCGTTGAACTTGAATTGTCCAATTTGGAACACCTATTGATTTCGGATCGAGCCCAAAACATGGGCAACATCATAATATGGTGGGAGGAGTCATGTGGTGAGTTTTCAGTGAAATCCAATCGCTAGAAGTATGGAATACACCAACCACTCCAATTAGGAACGAACTGCCGTTGAACTTGGATTGTCCAATTTGGAACACCTATTGATTTCGGATCGAGCCCAAAACTTGGGCAACATCATAAGATGGTGGGAGGAGTCATTCGGTGACTTTTGAGTGAAATCCAATCGCTAGAAGTATGGAATACACCAACCACTCCAATTAGGAACGAATTGCCGTTGAACTTGAATTGTCCAATTTCTCACACCTATTGATTTCGGATCGAGCCCAAAGCTTGGGCAACATCATAATATGGTGGGAGGAGTCATTTGGTGAGTTTTGAGTGAAATCCAACCGCTAGAAGTATGGAATACACCAACCACTCCAATTAGGAACGCACTGCCAACATCATAATATGGTGGGAGGAGTCATTTGGTGAGTTTTGAGTGAAAACCAATCGCTAGAAGTATGAAATACACCAACCGCTCCAATTAGGAACGAACTGCCGTTGAACTTGAATTGTCCAATTTGGAACACCTATTGATTTCGGATCGAGCCCAAAACTTGGGCAACATCATAATATGGTGGGAGGAGTCATTTGGTGAGTTTTAAGTGAAATCCAATCGCTAGAAGTATGGAATACACCAACCACTCCAATTAGGAACGAACTGCCGTTGAACTTGAATTGTCCAATTTGGAACACCTATTGATTTCGGATCGAGCCCAAAACTTGGGCAACATCATAATATGGTGTGAGGAGTCATTTGGTGAGTTTTGAGTGAAATCCAATCACTAGAAGTATGGAATACACCAACCACTCCAATTAGGAACGAACTGCCGTTGAACTTGAATTGTCCAATTTCTCACACCTATTGATTTCGGATCGAGCCCAAAACTTGGGCAACATCATAATATGGTGGGAGGAGTCATTTGGTGAGTTTTGAGTGAAATCCAATCGCTAGAAGTATGGAATACACCAACCACTCCAATTAGGAACGAACTGCCGTTGAACTTGAATTGTCCAATTTGGAACACCTATTGATTTCGAATCGAGCCCAAAACTTGGGCAACATCATAATATGGTGGGAGGAGTCATTTGGTGAGTTTTGAGTGAAATCCAACCGCTAGAAGTATGGAATACACCAACCACTCCAATTAGGAACGAACTGCCAACATCATAATATGGTGGGAGGAGTCATTTGGTGAGTTTTGAGTGAAAACCAATCGCTAGAAGTATGAAATACACTAACCGCTCCAATTAGGAACAAACTGCCGTTGAACTTGAATTGTCCAATTTGGAACAACTACTGACTTCGTATTGAGCCCAAAACTTGGGCAACATCATAATATGGTGGGAGGAGTCATTTGGTGAGTTTTGAATGAAATCCAATCGCTAGAAGTATGGAATACACCAACCATCCCAATTAGGAACAAACTGCCGTTGAACTTGAATTGTCAAATTTCTCACACCTATTGATTTCGGATCGAGCCCCAAACTTGGGCAACATCGTAATATGGTGGGAGGAGTCATTTGGTGGGTTTTGAATGAAATCCAATCGCTAGAAGTATGGAATACACCAACCACTCCAATTAGGAACGAACTTCCGTTGAACTTGAATTGTCCAATTTCTCACACCTATTGATTTCGGATCGAGACCAAAACATGGGCAACATCATAATATGGTGGGAGGAGTCATTTGGTGAGTTTTGAATGAAATCCAATCGCTAGAAGTATGGAATACACCAACCACGCCAATTAGGAACGAACTGCCGTTGAACTTGAATTGTCCAATTTCTCACACCTATTGATTTCGGATCGCGCCCAAAACTTGGGCAACATCATAATATGGTGGGAGGAGTCATTTGGTGAGTGTTGAGTGAAATCCAATCGCTAGAAGTATGGAATACACCAACAACTCCAATTAGGAACGAACTGCCGCTGAACTTGAATTGTCCAATTTGGAACACCTATTGATTTCGGATCGAGCCCAAAACATGGGCAACATCATAATATGGTGGGAGGAGTCATTTGGTTAGTTTTGAGTGAAATCCAGTCGCTAGAAGTATGGAATACACCAACCACTCCAATTAGGAACGAACTGCCGTTGAACTTGAATTGTCAAATTTCTCACACCTATTGATTTCGGATCGATCCCCAAACTTGGGCAACATCGTAATATGGTGGGAGGAGTCATTTGGTGAGTTTTGAATGAAATCCAATCGCTAGAAGTATGGAATACACCAACCACTCCAATTAGGAACGAACTTCCGTTGAACTTGAATTGTCCAATTTCTCACACCTATTGATTTCGGATCGAGACCAAAACATGGGCAACATCATAATATGGTGGGAGGAGTCATTTGGTGAGTTTTGAATGAAATCCAATCGCTAGAAGTATGGAATACACCAACCACTCCAATTAGGAACGAACTGCCGTTGTACTTGAATTGTCCAATTTGGAACACCTATTGATTTCGGATCGAGCGCCGAACTTGGGCAACATCATAATATGGTGGGAAGAGTCATTTGGGGAGTTTTGAATGAAATCCAAATGCTAGAGGTATGGAATACACCAACATCATAATATGGTGGGAAGAGTCATTGATGGTAATTCTCTTTTTACCACAGTCAATTGTAACTTGGTAATCTGTAAGCCAGTCCATTCCTAAAATAATATCATATTCCAACATTTCCAATACCATCAAATCAACAACAATTCTATGGCCCGACATCTCTATCATGCAAGATTTACTTACTTTATCAACTTCTAGACTACCACCCAAAGGAGATCCAATTAACAAAGAAGGTTTCATATTTTCAGATTCTAACTCAAGCATTGATGCAAAAGATGTGGATATAAAAGAGTGTGTAGCTCCACAATCAAATAACACTCTAGCCCAAGAGTTGAATACCAAAAACATACCTTCTATTGTCTTAGGCTCAGTTTGATCTGTCACATTTCCCATAACGTAAACCCTTCCTTGTGTGAATTGTCCAGATTTCCTTTCAACTGCAGGGGCCCTTGGTCTAATTTGAGAAGATTGTCCTCCTGGACGTTGTGATGATTGGCTAGTAACTGGCCTTGCCCAATTAGACTGAGGTTGAAAAGTAGTATAACTTTGAGGTGACGGTGGAGCACGAAAAGGTACATGTGGAGGACGATATAATGTCTGTTGTACATGAGGTCCTTGATACCTTTGTAACTGTGGACAAAATCTCTTTACATGTCCCACTTGTTTGCAGTAATAACATAGTGGTGGTCCGAACTTTTCTTGTGATTGATACTGAGGAGTATTAAATCTTGTCCGTTTATTTATTTGTCCACTACTTGAATCCCAAGTTCTCTTGGTTTCAGGTCTTTGCTCCGCTATATGTGCTCTATCAACCACATCAGCATACTTGCTTAACTTCAAAATGTCAACCTTTTCCAAAATTGACGGTCTCAATCCTTCTTCAAATCGTTTTGCTTTTGTTGCATCATCAGGGATCATATATGGTGCAAAACGCATGAGTTCTTCAAACTTAGATTGATATTGATCAACAGTTAAGTTGCCTTGGACAAGGTTAACAAACTCCCTTGCTTTCATTGCTTTCATAGTACTTGGAAAATATTTTTCCAAGAAAATACTTTCGAATTCCTCCCAAGTTGTAATTTCAGTATTTGGCATACTCAGAATTGATTCCCACCAAAGATATGCTTGTCCTTCCAGATAGGTACAAGCAATAACAACTCTAATGTCTTCAGGAATTCTTTGATTATCCATCTTTCTCTTAATTTGCCTCAACCATTCTTCAGCTGCCATAGGATTTGGTTCACCTTTAAATATCGTTGGTTTCGTCTTACGAAATTGTCCTTGTATCCTCATAACTCGATCTTCTTCAATTTCATGATGACGATCTTGATTACTATTTTCTCTAATTGCAGAAGCCATATCCTGAATTGCTAAGAGTACTCCAGCATTTCCATTGAACTCATTTCCATATTCAGCCATCTTAAATAAATAAAAAGAAAAATTATCTAAAAACAATATTATAAAATAGTAAAATATAAATTTAGGAGAAAGAATAAACAAAACACTCATTTATTATATTTCACAAAATTTTACAAAAACACACACAATTTTACAAAAACTTAAACTTATCTTACATAACCTGATGGTTTTATTTCTGCAACTATAAACATTTATACAACTCTCCTTCTTCAGTACTAGTTTTCTTCATCCGAACTGATAATAATCACTTCGGATGGTGACTGAACCTCTATAGGCCTAGTGATTGATCCAATTGACTCAGTAGGCTCCCAAGTAGGCTCATGAGTAGGTTCCTGAGCAAAATCTTCATTATCACTTGGAGGGTTTGGGACTCGTTGTGGTTGGTAATTACATGGTGGCCACTGATTACCACTTTCCTCTAAAAGTTCTACTATTGCAGCATTATAAATATTGTCATTCTGTATGTTCTCATAGGCACCATCCCAGAATTCTCTCCTTGACCAAATACTATGCATCGCTACTTGTCGCTGCATTGAGAGAGGGTAACGATGTCTCCTTATGGCAGTACTCCTTATCTTTTCTTTCATACAAAATTTTGAGCCATGCCTCAGGTTGTTGTTATAGTTTTCTATGTTTAATGGTAACAGTCCTTCTGGGCATAAATGGAAACCTCCAAAAGTGTCGTCACTTTCTATTGATTCCATAGGATCTGTCATGACCAAAATATCAGTATCTAAAATACAAAACTAAAAAACATAATTATACTTCTAAATCTTAATTTCTAAACTAAAAATAACTTAAATGATAACTTCTATCTTGTAGGATTGTATACCTAATGCTCTGATACCAACTTGTCACACCCCAATTTATTCACTTAATTATTGAGAGTGTGAGGTAAAAGAAAAACTAAAACTAAAAATTTAAATAGCAAGAAACATGAGAA
This sequence comes from Prunus avium, assembly GCF_965620075.1. Taxonomy (NCBI): domain Eukaryota; kingdom Viridiplantae; phylum Streptophyta; class Magnoliopsida; order Rosales; family Rosaceae; genus Prunus; species Prunus avium. The sequence continues at coordinate 11,043,760 of NC_142291.1, forward strand.
TTAAACATAAAACTTCTATTTAAACCAGAGTAATTTACATTGTGATTTTACAAGCAAAATAACATAAAAATACAGACTTTTAACAAAACATCTAAAACTATCTGCAACACTTTCTTCTTGTTTTCTTGTCACAACTAAACTTCAGATTCAGAACCTGCAATAAATTCATTAAGGGGTGAGCATTACATGCTCAGTAGGGGCCCTATATGATTAGTGAGATTTTTAATGTACAAATTATGTAGTGTATGAATGAACTTCAATTCTACCCAACCCGTTAATCTATATAATAGGGCAAGCAAATCTGCATGTCCCATACCATGCATTTTACCACTGTGATTCCGAATGCCCCATTATATAAACTAACACTCATTTCAATCATCCCATAATTCCCCTTTTGCTAGTCATCTTGTCCATACCATTGATCTCCAAGCCCAAATCACCCAATCGACAATTATACCGCCGATTTCCTAATCTACTGTGCACACGGGCTCGCCTGAACTTGGTCCCTACAATGGTTAGACTCAACTACACAAAAGATTCTTCCCATTATCCTCATTCCCATAATTTATTTATCAACCCAAAAATTCCAAACACCACTGACAACATATGAACATGTCAATATTAATCAAATTATAATGATAATTGACAATCATGTAAACACCCAATATCAAGGATAATAATCAAACAATATTACCAAGCATAATATAGTGTTCACAATATTTAATTAAATCAATTTATGCATAACCTCCCCAAGAAAGAACCCCTACCTCAAATCCAAAGCTATTGTATAACTCCCAGTTGTAAGCTCAAATACTTTGAACTTCTTCAAAACCTCTCCACACTTAATTCTTTTGTCTACGTTTTTTTTGTAGGAGACTACTATAACTTTGAAGAACTTATGATCCAAAGCTATTATGTAGGACTATTTATAGTAGTTAGAGTCGGTAAAGAAGATTTGGTTGAAGCTTTAACATTGTGCCACATAATAATTCTACAAGTTCCTAGACTCCCAAAGCCTTTTGCGTTGGCTTGGTAGAGTGCTTTGTGAGCACTCTCCTAACAAGTTTTTATATGTAGGAAATCTACTATTATTACACCTCAAGCCATAATGGATTTTGAGGACACCACCAAGCAACACGTTAGTTTGCAAAAAATGCTTAGTATGCATATAAGTTTTTCTAATAGTTTTTGTAAAGTAAGTATATATAATAATAATGATGAATAGTGCTGGAATGAATAAAACCATGCAATAACATTTGAATGGCTATTAGTTAATAGCTATCCTTACGTAACTTACTATACAATTGATATATATCTATATATATTATTAATTATATAATTTTTGGAGATTAATAATTGTAATTATTTAATTTATGAAATATTAAAAATATGGGGTTTCACAATTTTTCTCACACATATTGATTTCGGATCGAGCCCAAAACTTGGGCAACATCATAATATGGTGGGAGAAGTCATTTGGTGAGTTTTGAGTGAAATCCAATCGCTAGAAGTATGGAATACACCGACCACACCAATTAGGAACGAACTGCCGTTGAACTTGAATTGTCCAATTTGGAACACCTATTGATTTCGGATCGAGCCCAAAACTTGGGCAACATCATAATATGGTGGGAGGAGTCATTTGGTGAGTTTTGAGTGAAATCCAATCGCTAGAAGTATGGAATACACCAACCACTCCAATTAGGAACGAACTGTCGTTGAACTTGAATTGTCCAATTTGGAACACCTATTGATTTCGGATCGAGACCAAAACTTGGGCAACATCATAATATGGTGGGAGGACTCATTTAGTGAGTTTTGAGTGAAATCCAATCGCTTGAAGTATGGAATACACCAACCACTCCAATTAGGAACGAACTGCTGTTGAACTTGAATTGTCCAATTTGGAACACCTATTGATTGCGTATCGAGCCCAAAACTTGGACAACATCATAATATGGTGGGAGGAGTCATTTGGTCAGTTTTGAGTGAAATCCAATCGCTAGAAGTACGGAATACACCAACCACTCCAATTAGGAACGAACTGCCGTTGAACTTGAATTGTCTAATTTGGAACACCAATTGATTTCGGATCGACCCCAAAACTTAGGCAACATCTTAATATGGTGGGAGGAGTCAGTTGGTGAGTTTTGAGTGAAATCCAATCGCTAGAAGTATGGAATACACCGACCACTCGAATTAGGAACGAACTGCCGTTGAACTTGAATTGTCCAATTTCTCACACCAATTGATTTCGGATCGAACCCCAAACTTGTGCAACATCATAATACGGTGGGAGGAGTCATTTGGTGAGTTTTGAGTGAAACCCAATCGCTAGAAGTATGGAATACACCAACCAGTCCAATTAGTAACGAACTGCCGTTAAACTTGAATTGTCCAATTTCTCACACCTATTGATTTCGGATCAATCCCAAAACTTGGGCAACATCATAATATGGTGGGAGGAGTCATTTGGTGAGTTTTGAGTGAAATCCAATCGCTAGAAGTATGGAATACACCAACCACTCCAATTTGGAACGAACTGCCGTTGAACTTGAATTGTCCAATTTGGAACACCAATTGATTTCAGATCGAGCCCAAAACTTGGGCAACATCGTAATATGGTGGGAGGAGTCAGTTGATGAGTTTTGAGTGAAATCCAATCGCTAGAAGTGTGGAATACACCAACCACTCCAATTAGGAACGAACTGCCGTTGAACTTGAATTGTCCAATTTCTCACACCTATTGAGTTCGGATCGAGCCCAAAACTTGGGCAACATCAAAATATGGTGGGAGGAGTCAGTTGGTGAGTTTTGAGTGAAATCCAATCGCTAGAAGTATGGAATACACCAACCACTCCAATTAGGAACGAACTGCCGTTGAACTTGAATTGTCTAATTTCTCACACCAATTGATTTCGGATCGAACCCCAAACTTGTGCAACATCATAATACGGTGGGAGGAGTCATTTGGTTAGTTTTGAGTGAAATCTAATCGCTAGAAGTATGGAATACACCAACCAGTCCAATTGGTAACGAATTGCCGTTAAACTTGAATTGTCCAATTTCTCACACCTATTGATTTCGGATCAATCCCAAAACTTGGGCAACATCATAATATGGTGGGAGGAGTCATTTGGTGAGTTTTGAGTAAAATCCAATAGCTAGAAGTATGGAATACACAAACCACTCCAATTTGGAACGAACTGCCGTTGAACTTGAATTGTCCAATTTGGAACACCAATTGATTTCGGATCGAGCCCAAAACTTGGGCAACATCATAATATGGTGGGAGGAGTCAGTTGCTGAGTTTTGAGTGAAATCCAATCGCTAGAAGTATGGAATACACCAACCACTCCAATTAGGAACGAACTGCCGTTGAACTTGAATTGTCCAATTTCTCACACCTATTGAGTTCGGATCGAGCCCAAAACTTGGGCAACATCATAATATGGTGGGAGGAGTCAGTTGGTGAGTTTTGAGTGAAATCCAATCGCTAGAAGTATGGAATACACCAACCACTCCAATTAGGAACGAACTGCCGTTGAACTTGAATTGTCCAATTTGGAACCCCTATTGATTTCGGATCGAGCCCAAAACTTGGGCAACATCATAATATGGTGGGAGGAGTCATTTGGTGAGTTTTGAGTGAAATCCAATCGCTAGAAGTATGGAATACACCAACCACTCCAATTAGGAATGAACTGCCGTCGAACTTGAATTTTCCAATTTGGAACCCCTATTGGTTTCGGATCGAGCCCAAAACTTGGGCAACATCATAATATGGTGGGCGGTGTCAGTTGGTGAGTTTTGAGTGAAATCCAATCGCTAGAAGTATGGAATACACCAACCACTCCAATTAGGAACGAACTGCCGTTGAACTTGAATTGTCCAATTTCTCACACCTATTGATTTCGGATCGAGCCCAAAACTTGGGCAACATCATAATATAGTGGGAGGAGTCATTTGGTGAGTTTTGAGTGAAATCCAGTCGCTAGAAGTATGGAATACACCAACCACTCCAATTAGGAACGAACTGCCGTTGAACTTGAATTTTCCAATTTGGAACCCCTATTGATTTCGGATCGAGCCCAAAACTTGGGCAACATCATAATATGGTGGGAGGAGTCATTTGGTGAGTTTTGAGTGAAATCCAATCGCTAGAAGTATTGAATACACCAACCACTCCAATTAGGAACGAACTGCCGTTGAAAGTGAATTGTCCAATTTCTCACACCTATTGATTTCGGATGGAACCCCAAACTTGTGCAACATCATAATATGGTGGGAGGAGTCATTTGGTGAGTTTTGAGTGAAATCCAATCGCTAGAAGTACGGAATAGACCAAACACTCCAATTAGGAACGATCTGCCGTTGAACTTAAATTGTCCAATTTCTCACACCTATTGAGTTCGGATCGAGCCCAAAACTTGGGCAACATCATAATATGGTGGGAGGAGTCATTTGGTGAGTTTTGAGTGAAATCCAATCGCTCGAAGTATGGAAGCCACCAACCGCTCCAATTAGGAACGAACTGCCGTTGCACTTGAATTGTCCAATTTCTCACAACTATTGATTTCGGATCGAACCCCAAACTTGAATTGTCCAATTTGGAACACCTATTGATTTCGGATCGAGCCCAAAAATTGGGCAACATCATAATATGGTGGGAGGAGTCAGTTGGTGAGTTTTGAGTGAAATCCAATCGCTAGAAGTATGGAATACACCAACCACTCCAATTAGGAACGAACTGCCGTTGAACTTGAATTGTCCAATTTCTCACACCTATTGATTTCGGATCGAGCCCAAAACTTGGGCAACATCATAATATAGTGGGAGGAGTCATTTGGTGAGTTTTGAGTGAAATCCAATCGCTAGAAGTACGGAATACACCAACCAGTCCAATTAGGAACGAACTGCCGTTGAACATGAATTGTCCAATTTGGAACACCTATTGGTTTCGGATAGAGACCAAAACTTGGGCAACATCATAATATGGTGGGAGGAGTCATTTGGTGAGTTTTGAGTGAAATCCAATCGCTAGAAGTATGGAATACACCAACCACTCCAATTAGGAACGAACTGCCGTTGAACTTGAACTGTCCAATTTCTCACATCTATTGATTTCGGATCGAGCCCCAAACTTGGGGAACATCGTAATATGGTGGGAGGTGTCATTTCGTGAGTTTTGAGTGAAATCCAATCGCTAGAAGTATGGAATAGACCAACCACTCCAATTAGGAACGAACTGCCGTTGAACTTGAATTGTCCAATTTGGAACACCTATTGATTTCGGATCGAGCCCAAAACTTGGGCAACATCATAATATGGTGGGAGGAGTCATTTGGTGAGTTTTGAGTGAAATCCAATCGCTAGAAGTATGGAATACACCAACCACTCCAATTAGGAACGAACTGCCATTGAACTTGAATTGTCCAATTTCTCACACCTATTGATTTCAGATCGAGCGCAAAACTTGGGCAACATCATAATATGGTGGGGGGAGTCATTTGGTGAGTTTTGAGTGAAATCCAATCGCTAGAAGTATGGAACACACCAACCACTCCAGTTAGGAACGAACTGCCGTTCAACTTGAATTGTCCAATTTCTCACACCTATTGATTTCGGATCGAGCCCAAAACTTGGGCAACATCATATGGTGGGAGGAGTCATTTGGTGAGTTTTGAGTGAAATCCAATCGCTAGAAGTATGGAATACACCAACCAGTCCAATTAGTAACGAACTGCCGTTAAACTTGAATTGTCCAATTTCTCACACCTATTGATTTCGGATCAATCCCAAAACCTGGGCAACATCATAATATGGTGGGAGGAGTCATTTGGTGAGTTTTGAGTGAAATCCAATCGCTAGAAGTATGGAATACACCAACCACTCCAATTAGGAGCAAACTGCCGTTGAACTTGAATTGTCCAATTTCTCACACCTATTGATTTTGGATCGAGCCCAAAACTTGGGCAACATCATAATATGGTGGGAGGAATCATTCGGTGAGTTTTGAGTGAAATCCAATCGCTAGAAGTATGGAATACACCAACAACTCCAACTAGGAACGAACTGCCATTGAACTTGAATTGTTCAATTTCTCACACCTATTGATTTCGGATCGAGCCAAAAACTTGAGCAACATCATAATATGGTGGGAGGAGTCATTTGGTGAGTTTGGAGTGAAATCCAATCGCTAGAAGTATGTAATACACCAACTACTCCAATTAGGAACGAACTGCCGTTGAACTTGAATTGTCCAATTACTCACACCTATTGATTTCGGATCGAGCCGAAAACTTGGGCAACATCATAATATGGTGGGAGGAGTCATTTGGTGAGTTTTGAGTGAAATCCAATCTCTAGAAGTATGGAATACACCAACCACTCCAATTAGGAACGAACTGCATGTTGCTTCGATTCAGCTGCACCAAAATGGTTTCAACTGCATCCTTAACTTGTGATACTCGCAAGTGCACGAGCCGTTTGGTAGTATAGCATATGTAAGTGCGAGGTCGATCCCACGAGGATTGGTGATTGAATGATCCAATTTGTTTCCCCTACACAAAATAGAAATGAAAAAAAAGAAAATAAATAAAACAAGAAAGAATGAAATAACTCAAGCAAATAAGTTCCCAAGTTCAATTAGATTAACGGATTGATTCTAGCTAAAGTATGATTAAGCCATGGTGTTTGGTCATAACCTTGTGTTCCTAATTCCCTAATTTGATCATTTGTTGTCTAACCTAAAACTAAGCATTAGGAACCCATTAAGCATAGAAGAACAATTTAAACAACCAAGCATGTATCTAATCCCTGTTGTCGAATGTCCATACATACTCTTCCTATTCATAGTTCAATTCGAATTAAAGCATGGTGTCTACTCTTAATTCAAACCAAGATAGCTAACATGCAAGCCTAAATGGTGATCAATCATTCAAACTAGCATATTAACTTATAAGCATAATGAATAAGAACAAAAACCATAATTGAAACTTGGAAACTAATTAAACTTGAATACTTAAGAAAGAATGTACATTACAATAAAAGTAAAGTGGAACTAAGAAAACTTGAAAGAAAATTTAGTAAACTCATTTTGTTACAACAATTGACAACTTGAAAGGAAACTAAGAGAATTTGAGGGAGAGAAGGGAAGGGAGCTCTAGAGAAGTGTTTGAGAGCTCCCCCCTTGGGGTGTGTTTTGAAGCTTGAAGGCTTCTCTATTTATAGGGCTAAGAGGGAGGAACAACATGATGAAATCCAACACCACCATTCCTCTTTTAATACAACCCATAACTCACACTTCATCTTGTCTATGTTAGTGTGGTTGGAATCAATCTCATCCCATACTTCTTTTCCTGCACCTCAAGCTTTCTTCACATGGGATTAAAGGTGATCAATTGTGGCTGCCTTTTGCTGCCAACCCATGTGGTATTCTTTTGGTTGTTGAACAAAAACGAGTCTTCTGAACCAGACTTGGTGTAGGAAGGCCAGAGGTTTCAAAACTTATCCAATGGGGCTCAACTTTGGATATGTTATAGTAGACACCCATTGGAACAACTTCTATGAAGACAGTATTCCCATCGGAGTAGTAGAAGTGTGCGTTTTGGGCCTTGCAATATGGCTGCCGAACAGAGACTGGAATTGACTTCATTTCATTTATGCTTTACATGCATGCACATGCTTTCTCTTTAATAGCTCCATCATGTACCAACTTGATCCTTTAGAATTTCATAGCTGGAATGCCTCCCCACTTCACTCATTATGTTGTATCCAAAGTCAGTTGCAGCATGGGTGAGGCACATGGCTTAAAGGAGGAGACAAGGCTCAAAGCTGGAAGCTGCAAATCCTCCTGAGCATGGTTCAGTGTTGGACGGGATAAGGACTCCACATATGTTCAATTGGGCTGAATTTTGGATATGTTATACTAGACACCCAATTGAACAACTTCTATGAAGAATGTCTCCTCATCCGAGTTGTGAAGATTGCTGAAATGAGACCTGAAAGGTGACTTACGAAACTGGACTGACAAGAAGTGTGGCCCAACTTTGGTTTTGTCTTTAAGCTCTTGCTCTTATCCCAATCAGCCCTTAACATGCATGGATTGCATCAAATGTGATCTCCTGCTATCTTAACCTACAAAACACACAAACAGAGGTAAGTGACTCAAAATAAAGAGAAACTAAGCAAAATCACTAAGTAAAGAAGGCAAGCAAGTGTATGAAATTATGGACTTATCAAAACAGAAAATGGATTAAAAGCACAAGTTTAACTCAATAATATAACCAAATCATAAGCTAGAAGGGTACAAAATGATATACAATTATGAACTGATCACTGCCGTTGAACTTGAATTGTCCAATTTGGAACACCTATTGATTTTGGATCGAGCCCAAAGCTTGGGCAACATCATAATATGGTGGGAGGAGTCATTTGGAGAGTTTTGAGTGAAATCCAATCGCTAGAAGTATGGAATAAACCAACCACTCCAATTAGGAATGAACTGCCGTTGAACTTGAATTGTCCAATTTCTCACACCTATTGATTTCGGCTCGAGCCCAACACTTGGGCAACATCATAATATGGTGGGAGGAGTCATTTGGTGAGTTTTGAGTGAAATCCAATCGCTAGAAATAGGGAATACACCAACTACTCCAACTAGGAACGAACTGCCATTGAACTTGAATTGTCCAATTTCTCACACCTATTGATTTCGGATCGGGCCAAAAACTTGGGCAACATCATAATATGGTGGGAGGAGTCATTCGGTGAGTTTTGAGTGAAATCCAATCGCTAGAAGTATGGAATACACCAACCACTCCAATTAGGAACGAACTGCCGTTGAACTTGAATTGTCCAATTTCTCACACCTATTGATTTCGGATCGAGCCCAAAACTTGGGCAACATCATAATATGGTGGGAGGAGTCATTTGGTGAGTTTTGAGTGAAATCCAATCGCTAGAAGTATGGAATACACCAACCACTCCAATTGGGAACGAACTGCCGTTGAACTTGAATTGTCCAATTTGGAACACCTATAGACTTGGGATCGAGCCCAAAACTTGGGCAACATCATAATATGGTGGGAGGAGTCATTTGGTGAGTTTTGAGTGAAATCCAATCGCTAGAAGTATGGAATACACCAACCACTCCAATTAGGAACGAACTGCCGTTGAACTTGAATTGTCCAAATTGGAACACCTATTGATTTCGGATCGAGCCCAAAACTTGGGCAACATCATAATATGGTGGGAGGAGTCATTTGGTGAGTTTTGAGTGAAATCCAATCGCTAGAAGTATGGAATACACCAACCGCTCCAATTAGGAACGAAATGCCGTTGAACATGAATTCTCCAATTTCTCACACCTATTGATTTCGGATCGAGCCCAAAACTTGGGCAACATCACAATATGTTGGGAGGAGTCATTTGGTGAGTTTTGAGTGAAATCCAATCGCTAGATGTATGGAATACACCAACCACTCCAATTAGGAACGAACTGCCGTTGAACTTGAATTGTCCAATTTGGAACACCTATTGATTTCGGATCAAGCCCAAAACTTGGGCAACATCATAATATGGTGGGAGGAGTCATTTGATGAATTTTGAGTGAAATCCAATCGCTAGAAGTATGGAATACACCAACCACTCCAATTAGGAACGAACTGTCATTGAACTTGAATTCTCCAGTTTCTCACACCTATTGATTTCGGATGGAACCCCAAACTTGTGCAACATCATAATATGGTGGGAGGAGTCATTTGGTGAGTTTTGAGTGAAATCCAATCGCTAGAAGTATGGAATACACCAACCACTCCAATTAGGAACGAACTGCCGTTGAACTTAAATTGTCCAATTTCTCACACCGATTGAGTTCGGATCGAGCCCAAAACTTGGGCAACATCATAATATGGTGGGACGAGTCATTTGGTGAGTTTTGAGTGAAATCCAATCGCTAGAAGTATGGAATACACCAACCACTCCAATTAGGAAGGAACTGCCGTTGAACTTGAATTGTCCAATTTCTCACACCTATTGATTTCGGATGGAACCCCAAACTTGTGCAACATCATAATATGGTGGGAGGAGTCATTTGGTGAGTTTTGAGTGAAATCCAATCGCTAGAAGTATGGAATACACCAACCACCCCAATTAGTAACGAACTCCTGTTAAACTTGATTTGTCCAATTTCTCACACCTATTGATTTCGGATCGAGCCCAAAACGTGGGCAACATCATAATATAGTGGGAGGAGTCATTCGGTGAGTTTTGAGTGAAATCCAATGGCTAGAAGTACGGAATACACCAACCACTCCAATTAGGAACGAACTGCCGTTTAACATGAATTGTCTAATTTGGAACACCTATTGGTTTCGGATAGAGACCAAAACTTGGGCAACATCATAATATGGTGGGAGGAGTCATTTGGTGAGTTTTGAGTGAAATCCAATCGCTAGAAGTACGGAATACACCAACCACTCCAATTAGGAACGAACTGCCGTTGACCTTGAACTGTCCAATTTCTCACATCTATTGATTTCGGATCGAGCCCCAAACTTGGGCGACATCGTAATATGGTGGGGGGTGTAATTTCGTGAGTTTTGAGTGAAATCCAATCGCTAGAAGTATGGAATACACCAACCACTCCAATTAGGAACGAACTGCCGTTGAACTTGAATTGTCCAATTTGGAACATCTATTGATTTCGGATCGAGCCCAAAACTTGGGCAACATCATAATTTGGTGGGAGGAGTCATTTGGTGAGTTTTGAGTGAAATCCAATCGCTAGAAGTATGGAATACACCAACCACTCCAAGTAGGAACGAACTGCCATTGAACTTGAATTGTCCAACTTCTCACACCTATTGATTTCGGATCGAGCGTAAAACTTGGGCAACATCATAATATGGTGGGAGGAGTCATTTGGTGAGTTTTGAGTGAAATCCAATCGCTAGAAGTGTGGAATACACCAACCACTCCAATTAGGAACGAACTACCGTTGAACTTGAATTGTCCAACTTCTCACACCTATTGATTTCGGATCGAACCCCAAACTTGTGCAACATCAAAATACGGTGGGAGGAGTCATTTAGTGAGTTTTGAGTGAAATCCAATCGCTAGAAATATGGAATACACCAACCATCCCAATTAGTAACGAACTGCCGTTAAACAGGAATTTTCCAATTTCTCACACCTACTGATTTCGGATCGAGCCCAAAACTTGGGCAACATCATAATATGGTGGGAGGAGTCATTTGGTGAGTTTTGAGTGAAATCCAATCGCTAGATGTATGGAATACACCAACCACTCCAATTAGGAACGAACTGCCGTTGAACTTGAATTGTCCAATTTGGAACACCTATTGATTTCGGATCGAGCCCAAAACTTGGGCAACATCATAATATGGTGGGAGGAGTCATTTGGTGAGTTTTGAGTGAAATCCAATCGCTAGAAGTATGGAATACACCAACCACTCCAATTAGGAACGAACTGCCGTTGAACTTGAATTGTCCAAATTGGAACACCTATTGATTTCGGATCGAGCCCAAAACTTGGGCAACATCATAATATGGTGGGAGGAGTCATTTGGTGAGTTTTGAGTGAAATCCAATCGCTAGAAGTATGGAATACACCAACCGCTCCAATTAGGAACGAAATGCCGTTGAACATGAATTCTCCAATTTCTCACACCTATTGATTTCGGATCGAGCCCAAAACTTGGGCAACATCACAATATGTTGGGAGGAGTCATTTGGTGAGTTTTGAGTGAAATCCAATCGCTAGATGTATGGAATACACCAACCACTCCAATTAGGAACGAACTGCCGTTGAACTTGAATTGTCCAATTTGGAACACCTATTGATTTCGGATCGAGCCCAAAACTTGGGCAACATCATAATATGGTGGGAGGAGTCATTTGATGAATTTTGAGTGAAATCCAATCGCTAGAAGTATGGAATACACCAACCACTCCAATTAGGAACGAACTGTCATTGAACTTGAATTCTCCAGTTTCTCACACCTATTGATTTCGGATGGAACCCCAAACTTGTGCAACATCATAATATGGTGGGAGGAGTCATTTGGTGAGTTTTGAGTGAAATCCAATCGCTAGAAGTATGGAATACACCAACCACACCAATTAGGAACGAACTGCCGTTGAACTTAAATTGTCCAATTTCTCACACCCATTGAGTTCGGATCGAGCCCAAAACTTGGGCAACATCATAATATGGTGGGACGAGTCATTTGGTGAGTTTTGAGTGAAATCCAATCGCTAGAAGTATGGAATACACCAACCACTCCAATTAGGAACGAACTGCCGTTGAACTTGAATTGTCCAATTTCTCACACCTATTGATTTCGGATGGAACCCCAAACTTGTGCAACATCATAATATGGTGGGAGGAGTCATTTGGTGAGTTTTGAGTGAAATCCAATCGCTAGAAGTATGGAATACACCAACCACCCCAATTAGTAACGAACTGCTGTTAAACTTGAATTGTCCAATTTCTCACACCTATTGATTTCGGATCGAGCCCAAAACTTGGGCAACATCATAATATAGTGGGAGGAGTCATTCGGTGAGTTTTGAGTGAAATCCAATGGCTAGAAGTACGGAATACACCAACCACTCCAATTAGGAACGAACTGCCGTTTAACATGAATTGTCTAATTTGGAACACCTATTGGTTTCGGATAGAGACCAAAACTTGGGCAACATCATAATATGGTGGGAGGAGTCATTTGGTGAGTTTTGAGTGAAATCCAATCGCTAGAAGTACGGAATACACCAACCACTCCAATTAGGAACGAACTGCCGTTGAACTTGAACTGTCCAATTTCTCACATCTATTGATTTCGGATCGAGCCCCAAACTTGGGCAACATCGTAATATGGTGGGGGGTGTCATTTCGTGAGTTTTGAGTGAAATCCAATCGCTAGAAGTATGGAATACACCAACCACTCCAATTAGGAACGAACTGCCGTTGAACTTGAATTGTCCAATTTGGAACATCTATTGATTTCGGATCGAGCCCAAAACTTGGGCAACATCATAATTTGGTGGGAGGAGTCATTTGGTGAGTTTTGAGTGAAATCCAATCGCTAGAAGTATGGAATACACCAACCACTCCAATTAGGAACGAACTGCCATTGAACTTGAATTGTCCAACTTCTCACACCTATTGATTTCGGATCGAGCGTAAAACTTGGGCAACATCATAATATGGTGGGAGGAGTCATTTGGTGAGTTTTGAGTGAAATCCAATCGCTAGAAGTGTGGAATACACCAACCACTCCAATTAGGAACGAACTACCGTTGAACTTGAATTGTCCAACTTCTCACACCTATTGATTTCGGATCGAACCCCAAACTTGTGCAACATCAAAATACGGTGGGAGGAGTCATTTGGTGAGTTTTGAGTGAAATCCAATCGCTAGAAATATGGAATACACCAACCAGCCCAATTAGTAACGAACTGCCGTTAAACAGGAATTTTCCAATTTCTCACACCTACTGATTTCGGATCGAGCCCAAAACTTGGGCAACATCATAATATGGTGGGAGGAGTCATTTGGTGAGTTTTGAGTGAAATCCAATCGCTAGATGTATGGAATACACCAACCACTCCAATTAGGAACGAACTGCCGTTGAACTTGAATTGTCCAATTTGGAACACCTATTGATTTCGGATCGAGCCCAAAACTTGGGCAACATCATAATATGGTGGGAGGAGTCATTTGATGAATTTTGAGTGAAATCCAATCGCTAGAAGTATGGAATACACCAACCACTCCAATTAGGAACGAACTGTCATTGAACTTGAATTCTCCAGTTTCTCACACCTATTGATTTCGGATGGAACCCCAAACTTGTGCAACATCATAATATGGTGGGAGGAGTCATTTGGTGAGTTTTGAGTGAAATCCAATCGCTAGAAGTATGGAATACACCAACCACTCCAATTAGGAACGAACTGCCGTTGAACTTAAATTGTCCAATTTCTCACACCCATTGAGTTCGGATCGAGCCCAAAACTTGGGCAACATCATAATATGGTGGGACGAGTCATTTGGTGAGTTTTGAATGAAATCCAATCGCTAGAAGTATGGAATACACCAACCACTCCAATTAGGAACGAACTGCCGTTGAACTTGAATTGTCCAATTTCTCACACCTATTGATTTCGGATGGAACCCCAAACTTGTGCAACATCATAATATGGTGGGAGGAGTCATTTGGTGAGTTTTGAGTGAAATCCAATCGCTAGAAGTATGGAATACACCAACCACCCCAATTAGTAACGAACTGCTGTTAAACTTGAATTGTCCAATTTCTCACACCTATTGATTTCGGATCGAGCCCAAAACTTGGGCAACATCATAATATAGTGGGAGGAGTCATTCGGTGAGTTTTGAGTGAAATCCAATGGCTAGAAGTACGGAATACACCAACCACTCCAATTAGGAACGAACTGCCGTTTAACATGAATTGTCTAATTTGGAACACCTATTGGTTTCGGATAGAGACCAAAACTTGGGCAACATCATAATATGGTGGGAGGAGTCATTTGGTGAGTTTTGAGTGAAATCCAATCGCTAGAAGTATGGAATACACCAACCACTCCAATTAGGAACGAACTGCCGTTGAACTTGAATTGTCCAATTTCTCACACCTATTGATTTCGGATCGAGCCCAAAACTTGGGCAACATCATAATATGGTGGGAGGAGTCATTTGGTGAGTTTTGAGTGAAATCCAATCGCTAGAAGTATGGAATACACCAACCACTCCAATTAGGAACGAACTGCCGTTGAACTTGAATTGTCCAAATTGGAACACCTATTGATTTCGGATCGAGCCCAAAACTTGGGCAACATCATAATATGGTTGGAGGAGTCATTTGGTGAGTTTTGAGTGAAATCCAATCGCTAGAAGTATGGAATACACCAACCGCTCCAATTAGGAACGAAATGCCGTTGTACATGAATTCTCCAATTTCTCACACCTATTGATTTCGGATCGAGCCCAAAACTTGGGCAACATCACAATATGTTGGGAGGAGTCATTTGGTGAGTTTTGAGTGAAATCCAATCGCTAGATGTATGGAATACACCAACCACTCCAATTAGGAACGAACTGCCATTGAACTTGAATTGTCCAATTTGGAACACCTATTGATTTCGGATCGAGCCCAAAACTTGGGCAACATCATAATATGGTGGGAGGAGTCATTTGATGAATTTTGAGTGAAATCCAATCGCTAGAAGTATGGAATACACCAACCACTCCAATTAGGAACGAACTGTCATTGAACTCGAATTCTCCAGTTTCTCACACCTATTGATTTCAGATGGAACCCCAAACTTGTGCAACATCATAATATGGTGGGAGGAGTCATTTGGTGAGTTTTGAGTGAAATCCAATCGCTAGAAGTATGGAATACACCAACCACTCCAATTAGGAACGAACTGCCGTTGAACTTAAATTGTCCAATTTCTCACACCCATTGAGTTCGGATCGAGCCCAAATATTGGGCAACATCATAATATGGTGGGACGAGTCATTTGGTGAGTTTTGAGTGAAATCCAATCGCTAGAAGTATGGAATACACCAACCACTCCAATTAGGAACGAACTGCCGTTGAACTTGAATTGTCCAATTTCTCACACCTATTGATTTCGGATGGAACCCCAAACTTGTGCAACATCATAATATGGTGGGAGGAGTCATTTGGTGAGTTTTGAGTGAAATCCAATCGCTAGAAGTATGGAATACACCAACCACCCCAATTAGTAACGAACTGCTGTTAAACTTGAATTGTCCAATTTCTCACACCTATTGATTTCGGATCGAGCCCAAAACTTGGGCAACATCATAATATAGTGGGAGGAGTCATTCGGTGAGTTTTGAGTGAAATCCAATGGCTAGAAGTACGGAATACACCAACCACTCCAATTAGGAACGAACTGCCGTTTAACATGAATTGTCTAATTTGGAACACCTATTGGTTTCGGATAGAGACCAAAACTTGGGCAACATCATAATATGGCGGGAGGAGTCATTTGGTGAGTTTTGAGTGAAATCCAATCGCTAGAAGTATGGAATACACCAACCACTCCAATTAGGAACGAAGTGCCGTTGAACTTGAACTGTCCAATTTCTCACATCTATTGATTTCGGATCGAGCCCCAAACTTGGGCAACATCGTAATATGGTGGGGGGTGTCATTTCGTGAGTTTTGAGTGAAATCCAGTCGCTAGAAGTATGGAATACACCAACCACTCCAATTAGGAACGAACTGCCGTTGAACTTGAATTGTCCAATTTGGAACATCTATTGATTTCGGATCGAGCCCAAAACTTGGGCAACGTCATAATTTGGTGGGAGGAGTCATTTGGTGAGTTTTGAGTGAAATCCAATCGCTAGAAGTGTGGAATACACCAACCACTCCAATTAGGAACGAACTACCGTTGAACTTGAATTGTCCAACTTCTCACACCTATTGATTTCGGATCGAACCCCAAACTTGTGCAACATCAAAATACGGTGGGAGGAGTCATTTGGTGAGTTTTGAGTGAAATCCAATCGCTAGAAATATGGAATACACCAACCAGCCCAATTAGTAACAAACTGCCGTTGAACAGGAATTTTCCAATTTCTCACACCTACTGAATTCGGATCGAGCCCAAAACATGGGCAACATCATAATATGGTGGGAGGAGTCATTTGGTGAGTTTTGAGTGAAATCCAATCGCTAGATGTATGGAATACACCAACCACTCCAATTAGGAACGAACTGCCGTTGAACTTGAATTGTCCAATTTGGAACACCTATTGATTTCGGATCGAGCCCAAAACTTGGGCAACATCATAATATGGTGGGAGGAGTCATTTGATGAATTTTGAGTGAAATCCAATCGCTAGACGTATGGAATACACCAACCACTCCAATTAGGAACGAACTGTCATTGAACTTGAATTCTCCAGTTTCTCACACCTATTGATTTCGGATGGAACCCCAAACTTGTGCAACATCATAACATGGTGGGAGGAGTCATTTGGTGAGTTTTGAGTGAAATCCAATCGCTAGAAGTATGGAATACACCAACGACTCCAATTAGGAACGAACTGCCGTTGAACTTAAATTGTCCAATTTCTCACACCCATTGAGTTCGGATCGAGCCCAAAACTTGGGCAACATCATAATATGGTGGGACGAGTCATTTGGTGAGTTTTGAGTGAAATCCAATCGCTAGAAGTATGGAATACACCAACCACTCCAATTAGGAACGAACTGCCGTTGAACTTGAATTGTCCAATTTCTCACACCTATTGATTTCGGATGGAACCCCAAACTTGTGCAACATCAAAATACGGTGGGAGGAGTCATTTGGTGAGTTTTGAGTGAAATCCAATCGCTAGAAATATGGAATACACCAACCAGCCCAATTAGTAACGAACTGCCGTTAAACAGGAATTTTCCAATTTCTCACACCTACTGATTTCGGATCGAGCCCAAAACTTGGGCAACATCATAATATGGTGGGAGGAGTCATTTGGTGAGTTTTGAGTGAAATCGAATCGCTAATAGTATGGAATACACCAACCACTCCAATTAGGAACGAACTGCCGTTGAACTTGAATTGTCCAGTTTCTCACACCTATTGATTTCGGATCGAGCCCAAAACTTGGGCAACATCACAATATGGTGGGAGGAGTCATTTGGTGAGTTTTGAGTGAAATCCAATCGCTAGAAGTATGGAATACACCAACCACTCCCGCTAGGGATGAACTGTCGTTGAACTTGAATTGTCCAATTTGGAACACCTATTGATTTCGGATCGAGCCCAAAACTTGGGCAACATCATAATATGGTGGGAGGAGTCATTTGATGAATTTTGAGTGAAATCCAATCGCTAGAAGTATGGAATACACCAACCACTCCAATTACGAACGAACTGTCATTGAACTTGAATTCTCCAGTTTCTCACACCTATTGATTTCGGATGGAACCCCAAACTTGTGCAACATCATAATATGGTGGGACGAGTCATTTAGTGAGTTTTGGGTGAAATCCAATCGCTAGAAGTATAGAACACACCAACCACTCCAATTAGGAACGAAATGTCGTTGAACTTAAATTGTCCAATTTCTCACACCTATTGATTTCGGATCGAGCCCAAAACTTGGGCAACATCATAATATGGTGGGAGGAGTCATTTGGTGAGTTTTGAGTGAAATCCAATCGCTAAAAGTATGGAATACACCAACCACTCCAATTAGGAACGAACTGCCGTTGAACTTGAATTGTCCAATTTGGAACACCTATTGATTTCGGATCGAGCCCAAAACTTGGGCAACATCACAATATGGTGGGAGGAGTCATTTGTTGAGTTTTGAGTGAAATCCAATAGCTAGAAGCATGGAATACACCAACCACTCCCGCTAGGAATGAACTGCCGTTGAACTTGAATTGTCCAATTTGGAACACCTATTGATTTCGGATCGAGCCCAAAACTTGGGCAACATCATAATATGGTGGGAGGGGTCATTTGGTGAGTTTTGAGAGAAATCCCATCGCTAGAACTATGGAATACACCAACAACTCCAATTAGGAACGAACTGCCGTTGTACCTGAATTGTCCAATTTCTCACACCTATTGATTTCGGATCGAGCCCAAAACTTGGGCAACATCATAATATGGTGGGAGGAGTCATTTGGTGAGTTTTGAGTGAAATCCAATCGCTAAAAGTATGGAATACACCAACCACTCCAATTAGGAACGAACTGCCGTTGAACTTGAATTGTCCAATTTGGAACACCTATTGATTTCGGATCGAGCCCAAAACTCGGGCAACATCACAATATGGTGGGAGGAGTCATTTGGTGAGTTTTGAGTGAAATCCAATAGCTAGAAGTATGGAATACACCAACCACTCCAATTAGGAACGAACTGCCGTTGAACTTGAATTGTCCAATTTGGAACACCTATTGATTTCGGATCGATCCCAAAACTTGGGCAACATCATAATATGGTGGGAGGAGTATTTGGTGAGTTTTGAGTGAAATCCAATCGCTAGAAGTATGGAATACACCAACCACTCCAATTAGGAACGAACTGCCGTTGAACTTGAATTGTCCAATTTGGAACACCTATTGATTTCGGATCGAGCCCAAAACTCGGGCAACATCACAATATGGTGGGAGGAGTCATTTGGTGAGTTTTGAGTGAAATCCAATCGCTAGAAGTATGGAATACACCAACCACTCCAATTAGGAACGAACTGCCGTTGAACTTAAATTGTCCAATTTCTCACACCCATTGAGTTCGGATCGAGCCCAAAACTTGGGCAACATCATAATATGGTGGGACGAGTCATTTGGTGAGTTTTGAGTGAAATCCAATCGCTAGAAGTATGGAATACACCAACCACTCCAATTAGGAACGAACTGCCGTTGAACTTGAATTGTCCAATTTCTCACACCTATTGATTTCGGATGGAACCCCAAACTTGTGCAACATCAAAATACGGTGGGAGGAGTCATTTGGTGAGTTTTGAGTGAAATCCAATCGCTAGAAATATGGAATACACCAACCAGCCCAATTAGTAACGAACTGCCGTTAAACAGGAATTTTCCAATTTCTCACACCTACTGATTTCGGATCGAGCCCAAAACTTGGGCAACATCATAATATGGTGGGAGGAGTCATTTGGTGAGTTTTGAGTGAAATCCAATCGCTAATAGTATGGAATACACCAACCACTCCAATTAGGAACGAACTGCCGTTGAACTTGAATTGTCCAATTTGGAACACCTATTGATTTCGGATCGAGCCCAAAACTTGGGCAACATCATAATATGGTGGGAGGAGTCATTTGATGAATTTTGAGTGAAATCCAATCGCTAGACGTATGGAATACACCAACCACTCCAATTAGGAACGAACTGTCATTGAACTTGAATTCTCCAGTTTCTCACACCTATTGATTTCGGATGGAACCCCAAACTTGTGCAACATCATAACATGGTGGGAGGAGTCATTTGGTGAGTTTTGAGTGAAATCCAATCGCTAGAAGTATGGAATACACCAACCACTCCAATTAGGAACGAACTGCCGTTGAACTTAAATTGTCCAATTTCTCACACCCATTGAGTTCGGATCGAGCCCAAAACTTGGGCAACATCATAATATGGTGGGACGAGTCATTTGGTGAGTTTTGAGTGAAATCCAATCGCTAGAAGTATGGAATACACCAACCACTCCAATTAGGAACGAACTGCCGTTGAACTTGAATTGTCCAATTTCTCACACCTATTGATTTCGGATGGAACCCCAAACTTGTGCAACATCAAAATACGGTGGGAGGAGTCATTTGGTGAGTTTTGAGTGAAATCCAATCGCTAGAAATATGGAATACACCAACCAGCCCAATTAGTAACGAACTGCCGTTAAACAGGAATTTTCCAATTTCTCACACCTACTGATTTCGGATCGAGCCCAAAACTTGGGCAACATCATAATATGGTGGGAGGAGTCATTTGGTGAGTTTTGAGTGAAATCCAATCGCTAATAGTATGGAATACACCAACCACTCCAATTAGGAACGAACTGCCGTTGAACTTGAATTGTCCAATTTGGAACACCTATTGATTTCGGATCGAGCCCAAAACTTGGGCAACATCATAATATTTTGGGAGGAGTCATTTGGTGAGTTTTGAGTGAAATCCAATCGCTAGAAGTAAGGAATACACCAAGCACTCCAATTAGGAACGAATTGCTGTTGAACTTGAATTGTCCAATTTCTCACACGTATTGATTTCGGATCGAGCCCAAACTTTGGGCAACATCATAATATGGTGGGAGGAGTCGTTTGGTGAGTTTTGAGTGAAATCCAATCGCAAGAAGTACAGAATACAACAACCACTCCAATTAGGAACGAACTGCCGTTGAACTTGAATTGTCCAATTTGGAACACCTATTGAGTTCGGATCGAGCCCAAAACTTCGGCAACATCATAATATGGTGGGAGGAGTCATTTGGTGAGTTTTGAGTGAAATCCAGTTGCTAGAAGTGTGGAATACACCAACCACTCCAATTAGGAACGAACTGTCGTTGAACTTGAATTGTCCAATTTCTCACACCTATTGATTTCGGATCGAGCCCAAAACTTGGGCAACATCATAATATGGTGGGAGGAGTCATTTGGTGAGTTTTGCGTGAAATCCAATTGCTAGAAGTATGGAATACACCAACCATTCCAATTAGGAACGAACTGCCGTTGAACTTGAATTGTCCAATTTCTCACACCTATTGATTTCGGATCGAGCCCAAAACTTGGGCAACATCATAATATGGTGGGAGGAGTCATTTGGTGAGTTTTGAGTGAAATCCAATCGCTAGAAGTATGGAATACACCAACCACTCCAATTAGGAACGAACTGCCGTTGAACTTGAATTGTCCAATTTCTCACACCTATTGATTTCGGATCGAGCCCAAAACTTGGGCAACATCATAATATGGTGGGAGGAGTCATTTGGTGAGTATTGAGTGAAATCCAATCGCTAGAAGTATGGAATACACCAACCACTCCAATTAGGAACGAACTGCCGTTGAACTTGAATTGTCCGATTTGGAACACCTATTGATTTCGGATCGATCCCAAAACTTGGGCAACATCATAATATGGTGGGAGGAGTCATTTGGTGAGTTTTGAGTGAAATCCAATCGCTAGAAGTATGGAATACACCAACCACTCCAATTAGGAACGAACTGCCGTTGAACTTGAATTGTCCAATTTCTCACACCTATTGATTTCGGATCGAGCCCAAAACTTGGGCAACATCGTAATATGATGGGAGGGGTCATTTGGTGAGTTTTGAGAGAAATCCAATCGCTAGAAGTATGGAATACACCAACAATTCCAATTAGGAACGAACTGCCGTTGTACCTGAATTGTCCAATTTCTCACACCTATTGATTTCGGATCGAGCCCAAAACTTGGGCAACATCGTAATATGGTGGGAGGAGTCATTTGGTGTGTTTTGAGTGAAATCCAATCGCTAGAAGTATGGAATACACCAACCACTCCCGCTAGGAATGAACTGTCGTTGAACTTGAATTGTCCAATTTGGAACACCTATTGATTTCGGATCGAGCCCAAAACTTGGGCAACATCATAATATGGTGGGAGTAGTCATTTGGTGAGTTTTGAGTGAAATCCAATAGCTAGAAGTATGGAATACACCAACCACTCCAATTAGGAACGAACTGCCGTTGAACTTGAATTGTCCAATTTGGAACACCTATTGATTTCGGATCGATCCCAAAACTTGGGCAACATCATAATATGGTGGGAGGAGTATTTGGTGAGTTTTGAGTGAAATCCAATCGCTAGAAGTATGGAATACACCAACCACTCCAGTTAAGAACGAACTGCCGTTGAACTTGAATTGTCCAATTTGGAACACCTATTGATTTCGGATCGAGGCCAAAACTTGGGCAACATCATAATATGTTGGGAGGAGTCATTTGGTGAGTTTTGAGTGAAATCCAATCGCTAGAAGTATGGAATACACCAACCACTCCAATTAGGAACGAACTGCCGTTGAACTTGAATTGTCCAATTTCTCACACCTATTGACTTCGGATCGAGCCCAAAACTTGGGCAACATCATAATATGGTGGGAGGAGTCATTTGGTGAGTTTTGAGTGAAATCCAATCGCTAGAAGTATGGAATACACCAACCACTCCAATTAGGAATGAACTGCCGTTGAACTTGAATTGTCCAATTTGGAACACCTATTGACTTCGGATCGATCCCATAACTTGGGGAACATCACAATATGGTGGGAGGAGTCATTTGGTGAGTTTTGAGTGAAATCCAATCGCTAGAAGTATGGAATACACCAACCACTCCAACTAGGAACGAACTGCCGTTGAACTTGAATTGTCCAATTTGGAACACCTATTGATTTCGGATCGAGCCCAAAACTTGGGCAACATCATAATATGCTGGGAGGAGTCATTTGGTGACTTTTGAGTGAAATCCAATCGCTAGAAGTATGGAATACACCAACCACTCCAGTTAGGAACGAAATGCCGTTGAACTTGAATTGTCCAATATCTCACACCTATTGACTTCGGATCGAGCCCAAAACTTGGGCAACATCATAATATGGTGGGAGGAGTCATTTGGTGAGTTTTGAGTGAAATCCAATCGCTAGAAGTATGGAATACACCAACCACTCCAATTAGGAACGAACTGCCGTTGAACTTTAATTGTCCGATTAGGAACACCTATTGATTTCGGATCGAGCCCAAAACTTGGGAAACATCATAATATGGTGGGAGGAGTCATTTGGTGAGTATTGAGTGAAATCCAATCGCTAGAAGTATGGAATACACCAACCACTCCAATTAGGAACGAACTGCCGTTGAACTTGAATTGTCCAATTTGGAACACCTATTGAGTTCGGATCGAGCCCAAAACTTCGGCAACATCATAATATGGTGGGAGGAGTCATTTGGTGAGTTTTGAGTGAAATCCAATTGCTAGAAGTGTGGAATACACCAACCACTCCAATTAGGAACGAACTTCCGTTGAACTTGAATTGTCCAATTTCTCACCACTATTGACTTCGGATCGAGCCCAAAACTTCGGCAACATCATAATATGGTGGGAGGAGTCATTTGGTGAGTTTTGAGTGAAATCCAATCGCTAGAAGTATGGAATACACCAACCACTCCAGCTAGGAACGAACTGCTGTGGAACTTGAATTGTCCAATTTGGAACACCTATTGATTTCGGATCGAGCCCAAAACTTTGGCAACATCATAATATGGTGGGAGGAGTCATTTGGTGAGTTTTGAGTGAAATTCAATCGCTAGAAGTATGGAATACACCAACCACTCCAATTAGGAACGAACTGCCGTTGAACTTGAATTGTCCAATTTGGAACACCTATTGATTTCGGATCGATCCCAAAACTTGGGCAACATCATAATACGGTGGGAGGAGTCATTTGGCGAGTTTTGAGTGAAATCCAATCGCTATAAGTATGAATGCACCAACCACTCCAATTAGGAACGAACTGCCGTTGAACTTGAATTGTCCAATTTCTCACACCTATTGATTTCGGATCGAGCCCAAAACTTGGGCAACATC
Organism: Prunus avium; assembly: GCF_965620075.1. NCBI lineage: Eukaryota > Viridiplantae > Streptophyta > Magnoliopsida > Rosales > Rosaceae > Prunus > Prunus avium. The sequence goes on from NC_142291.1 coordinate 11,067,941, forward strand.
GTAATATATTGGGAGGAGTCATTTGGTGAGTTTTGAGTGAAATCCAATCATTAGAAGTATGGAATACACCAACCACTCCAATTAAGAACGAACTGCCGTTGAACTTGAATTGTCCAATTTGGAACACCTATTGATTTCGGATCGAGCGCAAAACTTGGGCAACATCGTAATATGTTGGGAGGAGTCATTTGGTGAGTTTTGAGTGAAATCCAATCGCTAGAAGTGTGGAATACACCAACCACTCCAATTAGGAACGAACTGCCGTTGAACTTGAATTGTCCAATTTCTCACACCTATTGACTTCGGATCGAGCCCAAAACTTGGGCAACAACATAATATGGTGGGAGGAGTCATTTGGTGAGTTTTGAGTGAAATCCAATCGCTAGAAGTATGGAATACACCAACCACTCCAATTAGGAACGAACTGCCGTTGAACTTGAATTGTCCAATTTCTCACACCTATTGATTTAGGATTGAGCCCAAAACTTGGGCAACATCATAATATGATGGGAGGATTCATTTTGTGAGTTTTGAGTGAAATTCAATCGCTAGACGTATGGAATACACCAACCACTCCCATTAGGAACGAACTGCCGTTAAAATTGCATTGTCCAATTTCTCACACCTATTGAGTTCGGATCGAGCCCAAAATTTCGGAAACAACATAATATGGTGGGAGGAATCATTCGGTGAGTTTTGAGTGAAATCCAATCGCTAGAAGTATGGAATACACCAACCACTCCAATTAGGAACAAACTGCCGTTGAACTTGAATTGTCCAATTTGGAACACCTATTGATTTCGAATCGAGCCCAAAACTTGGGCAACATCATAATATGTTGGGAGGAGTCATTTGGTGAGTTTTGAGTGAAATCCAAACGCTAGAAGTATGGAATACACCAACCACTCCAATTAGGAACGAACTGCCGTTGAACTTGAATTGTCCAATTTCGCACACCTATTGATTTCGGATCGAGCCCCAAACTTGGGCAACATCATAATATGGTGCGAGGACTCATTTGGTGAGTTTGAAGTGAAATCCAAACGCTAGAAGTATGGAATACATCAACCACTCCAAGTAGGAACGAACTGCCGTTGAACTTGAATTGTCCAATTTCTCACACCTATTGATTTCGGATCGAGCCCCAAACTTGGGCAACATCATAATATGGTGGGAGGAGTCATTTGGTGAGTTTTGAGTGAAATCCAATCGCTAGAAGTATGGAATACACCAACCACTCCAATTAGGAACGAATCGCCGTTGAACTTGAATTGTAAAATTTGGAACACCTATTGATTTCGGATCGAGCCCAAAACTTGGGCAACATCATAATATGGTGGGAGCAGTCATTTGGTGAGTTTTGAGTGAAATCCAATCGCTAGAAGTATGGAATACACCAACCACTCCAATTAGGAACGAACTGCCATTGAACTTGAATTGTCCAATTTCTCACACCTATTGATTTCGGATGGAACCCCAAACTTGTGCAACATCATAATATGGTGGGAGGAGTCATTTGGTGAGTTTTGAGTGAAATCCAATCGCTAGAAGTGTGGAATACACCAACCACTCCAATTAGGAACGAACTGCCGTTGAACATGAATTGTCCAATTTCTCACACCTATTGATTTTGGATCAAGCCCAAAACTTGGGCAACATCATAATATGGTGGGAGGAGTCATTTGGTGAGTTTTGAGTGATATCCAATCGCTAGAAGTATGGAATACACCAACCACTCCAATTAGGAACGATCTGCCATTGAACTTGAATTGTCCAATTTCTCACACCTATTGATTTCAGATCGAGCCCAAAACTTGGGCAACATCATAGTATGGTGGGAGGAGTCATTTGGTGAGTTTTGAGTGAAATCCAATCGCTGGAAGTATGGGATACACCAACCACTCCAATTACGAACGAACTGCCGTTGAACTTGAATTGTCCAATTTCTCACACGTATTGATTTCGGATCGAGCCCAAAACTTGGGCAACATCATAATATGGTGGGAGGAGTCATTCGGTGAGTTTTGAGTGAAATCCAATTGCTAGAAGTATGGAATACACAAACCACTCCAATTAGGAACGAACTGCCGTTGAACTTGAATTTGGAACACCTATTGATTTCGGATCGAGCCCAAACCTTGGGCAACATCATAGTTTGGTCGGATGAGTCATTTGGTGAGTTTTGAGTGAAATCCAATCGCTGGAAGTATGGAATACACCAACCACTCCAATTAGGAACGAACTGCCGTTGAACTTGAATTGTCCAATTTCTCACACCTATTAATTTCGGATCGAGCCCAAAACTTGGGCAACATCATAATATTTTGGGAGGAGTCATTTGGTGAGTTTTGAGTGAAATCCAATCGCTAGAAGTAAGGAATACACCAAGCACTCCAACTAGGAACGAATTGCTGTTGAACTTGAATTGTCCAATTTCTCACACGTATTGATTTCGGATCGAGCCCAAACTTTGGGCAACATCATAATATGGTGGGAGGAGTCGTTTGGTGAGTTTTGAGTGAAATCCAATCGCAAGAAGTACGGAATACACCAACCACTCCAATTAGGAACGAACTGCCGTTGAACTTGAATTGTCCAATTTCGAACACGTATTGATTTCGGATCGAGCCCAAAACTTGGGCAACATCACAATATGGTGGAAGGAGTCGTTTGGGTAGTTTTGAGTGAAATCCAATCGCTAGAAGTATGGAATACATCAACCACTCCAATTTGGAACGAACTGCCGTTGAACTTGAATTGTCCAATTTCTCACACCTATTGATTTCGGATCGAGCCCAAAACTTGGGCAACATCATAATATGGTGGGAGGAGTCATTTGGTGAATTTTGAGTGTAATCCAACCGCTAGAGGTATGGAATGCACCAACCACTCCAATTAGGAACGAACTGCCGTTGAACTTGAATTGTCCAATTTGGAACACCTATTGATTTCGGATCGGCCCCAAAACTTGGGCAACGTCATAATATGGTGGGAGGAGTCATTTGGTGAGTTTTGAGTGAAATCCAATCGCTAGAAGTATGGAATACACCAACCACTCCAATGAGGAACGACCTGCCGTTGAACTTGAATTGTCCAATTTCTCACACCTATTGATTTCGGATCGAGCCCAAAACTTGGACAACATCATAATATGGTGGGAGGAGTCATTTGGTGAGTTTTGAGTGAAATCCAATCGCTAGAAGTATGGAATACACCAACCACTCCAATTAGGAACGAACTGCTGTTGAAATTGAATTGTCCAATTTCGAACACCTATTGATTTCGGATCGAGCCCAAAACTTGGGCAACATCATAATATGGTGGGAGGAGTCATTTGGTGAGGTTTGAGTGAAATCCAATCGCTAGAAGTATGGAATACACCAACCACTCCAATTAGGAACGAACTGCCGTTGAACTTGAATTGTCCAATTTCTCACACCTATTGATTTCGGATCGAGCCCAAAACTTGGGCAACATCACAATATGGTGGGAGGAGTAATTTGGTGAGTTTTGAGTGAAAGCCAATCACTAGAAGTATGGAATACACTAACCACTCCAATTAGGAACGAACTGCCCTTGAACTTGAATTGTCCAATTTCTCACACCTATTGATTTCAGATCGAGCCCCAAACTTGGGCAACATCATAATATGGTGGGAGGAGTCATTTGGTGAGTTTTGAGTGAAATCCAATCGCTAGAAGTATGGAATACACCAACCACTCCAATTAGGAACGAACTGCCGTTGAACTTGAATTGTCCAATTTGGAACACCTATTGATTTCGGATCGAGCCCAAAACTTGGGCAACATCATAATATGGTGGGAGCAGTCATTTGGTGAGTTTTGAGTGAAATCCAATCGCTAGAAGTATGGAATACACCAACCACTCCAATTAGGAACGAACTGCCATTGAACTTGAATTGTCCAATTTCTCACACCTATTGATTTCGGATCGAGCCCCAAACTTGGGCAACATCATAATATGGTGGGAGGAGTCATTTGGTGAGTTTTGAGTGAAATCCAATCGCTAGAAGTATGGAATACACCAACCACTCCAATTAGGAACGAACTGCCGTTGAACTTGAATTGTCCAATTTGGAACGCCTATTGATTTCGGATCGAGCCCAAAACTTGGGCAACATCATACACTACAACACAAAAACCCTTCTATGACGTCTGATTTGCATCATAGAAGGCATTTAATGACGCAGATTAGGCGTCGTAACCTACGTCGTCGAATGGGGGGGTCATGGAAACTTTTTTCAAAACACGACGTCTGTTCCGCGTCATGGAATGGGGTTTCAATGACGCGGATCGTGTGTCGTGGAAACTTTTTCAAAACATGACGTCTGTTTAGCGTCATGGAATGCGATTTCAATGACGCAGATAGCGTGTTGTAGAAACTTTTCCAAAACACGATGTCTGTTCCGCATCATGGAATGGGGTTTCAATGACGCGGATAGCGTGTCGTGGAAACTTTTTCAAAACATGACATATTTTCCGCGTCATGGAATAGGGTTTCAATGACGCGGACTAGGCGTCATTGAACTTAACGACGCTAATGAGATGTCTTTGAAATATTTTTCATGACGCAGTTTAGACGTCATTGAAATTATTTAATTTTTTTAAATAAAAATTCTTAATCAGTATATATATATATCCCATCATTTTAATTATGCAAAAAGAAATTAATATATGAAAATAAAAAAATGAAGACACAAAGGCAAAGTACTCTAAATTATATTTCTATTATTCAAAATGATTCTAGTACATTAAAGTTGTCTTTAAATAATCCCACAAAGTCAATCCTACTTGCACTATCCAAAACAATGTAAACATCCAAAAAGATGATCTCCAAGATAGTTTGAGAGGATGTAATGCTTCATGTCCAAAAGTGAGTGGGTACTAAAATAATTCCAACCACACCTGCATTAAAACACAAGATCAGAAAATGAGACTGCAGGTCTAGAAATTACAAGAGCAAGTATGTGCTCTGAATTTGCTATAAACAAGGAAATGCATCTCAGATTGTGTTTAATATGAAGTGCAAAATCAAATTGTTATTTTTGTCATCCTAAAGCCTTAAAAAAAAACTAATTGCGTTTAATAATGTACACCTTTGTTTACTGAAAACTAGTTACTTCTACAGCACCATTTTCAGAGAGCATTCAACATTGGGATTTCAGTTGGGTCTAAAATTACATCTTAGAATCTTACCAAAATGATCCTTCATTACTAACAAGTAACAATCTCAAACCTGAACGCTTGTGTGTGTGTTATATGCGAGCGACAGCAAGTGGCCCAGAGAAGAAGATCAATTTGATTGTTTTGGGGATGCTGAAACAAAATGCCTTCAGAGATAAAATGTCCACAATGGTCCAGAACCCTGATTGATTCCATGGTTGACCTATAAAACACATGCAAGCTCATAAAATAGCCAAATTGCTCAAACAGAGAAAAAACCACAAGACAAGAACCAAACTTGAATGAGAATTAAAAGTGAAAATGGATTGACACAATCTCTCTCTCTCTCTCTCTCTCAGCATAATTGTGGCCATTGGATCTCAATGTTCACATTATATGGGATGTTGCTTTTAAAGTTAAAAGTTCACAAAGACTGCTTACCAAAACCAACTCTCCAAACAGCCCTTAATTTCAATCTTTCAAAAAGCAGACTTTCCAAATTTTTTCTATTTCCTGCTCACCAAAGAACCTGAATGAGAAGCAATTTTCTACAAAATTTTAATTGTCTATTTAGGAAAGTGCATGCATGCCTTTAATCCAGAAAAAAAAAATAGAGGACCTGAATGAGAAGCAATTTTATGTTTTATTGATCACTTTTTCTGGTTGTTTTCTCATGAACCTGAATCTGTCAGAAGCTAAAAGGGAAGGCACATCAACAAAAGAGAAGAAAAGTATACAGTAGTACAAGCAAACAATTGAAAAAAGTGATCATGGAAAACTTAACTGGGACAAGCAATCGAAAACAACAATCTCTCTTTTAATTGAGTATACTTCGTCTCAAGCCTATCAAGCAATCACCACCAAAACAGAAACCAAATTAATATTTTTTTTTATAAGAAACAACATTAATTTCAACCCATCCATTTGAAGGCCATCTACATTCTTGCCTATTACCACTCAGCCAGACTGCCAGTCCTTGCATACCAACATTTATTATAAATAAAGCACCGGAATCAGTGTAAAAGAAGCTTCTATATTAATAAGTATCACATGTTTTAAAGGGATTATATTCAACTAAAGCACCTGTAACAAACAAAATTATATATTTACCACGGGCAGCAGCAGCAATTGGTATTGGCGTAGCAGTTGAAAATATAAAAGACGTTGATTGTATGAGTTGCTTCCACCTTTTGCTGTTTATATGGCAAGAACCCATTACAAAGAAAGAAATGGAACACACAAGAACCCGTTACTTCAACACCTAAAGTATTAAGTTTTAAAACCAACTGCCACAGTTTTCCCTCCTTATTTTAGCATATTTCAGAGAAATTCAGGAATAGTGCACAGTATTTTCATTTCATATTTGCTAACTACTATAAACCTAACATTTACAAATTATAATATCTGTTATTGTTACTAAGAAAAAAGATAGCATGAACACTTGCCTGCATGCTATGAATCCGCCATGGCAACCTGCACCTTACTCAAAGTCCCAACACATATGTCAACATCTCTTTCACAATTGTATTGCTCTGCCACTCCCCCACCATTTTTGCCACAAACAAATGTTCCATGAGCCTGAGTCAAAGAGAATATTTTCTGTTTATGACTAATACCTTATGCCTACATAAAAAGAAAACGAAAAAAATAGACCAACTTTGTCCTGTACTACAGACATATTTAATCAATGAGGAGGACTAGTTGATTTTTGGGTGTGTAATAAAACAAGGTCATCACACCCTATGTGGGTGAGTGGGAGATGTAATAAAACAATGATTATGCACTAATCCTTGTTTTATGGCACTACACAAATTAAGGCACTTAGCCTTGTTTTATGGCACTACACTAATCCTTGTTTTAAGGCACTAAACCTTGTTTTAAGGCACTACCAACTTAAGCACTAGTGTATGTTTTATGCTCTCTTGAGATGAGCTAAAACAACTCCTATAAATAGATGGAGTGTGTGCAAGTGAAGAGATGATGAGAAGCATTAGTGCATACTCTCTAAGTTGGTGTGTGTGAGACAAGAAGTGTGAGTGCATATCAAAGAGTTGTAGTGAGTTTTACACCCACAAAGAGAGAAACCTCATATCTCCCTAAACACTCTCCTTTAGGCAATTCACCAAGAGCCTTGGTCTTGGGTACGTGGAATCAATGGAGTAACTTTCATAGCCAATCCAACGACCTTGGAGACGAAGAACGTGTAGAATCTTGTTGGCATGTTCGTGACGTGGAAGCATCACGGTGGGCTAGTAATTGCAAGCGGTTTTTCACTTGGAATCTTCCGCAAGGTATGCAGTACCTTATTCCGAATATATATTAACGATTATTAACAGTGGTATCAGAGCTTGTATGCTTGCTTTTCGCCATGTTATGATGCATGAGAATGTGTTTTTTTTCTTCCACAAGAACTACCATGAAAGCATGAACCAAGAAACTTCGTTTTTTGTTTGATTGTTTTTTTGATGTTTTCTTTCCATAAAGTATGTTCCTCTATGTGATGAGAACTTACCTTTAAATTTTCGTACAATTTAAAGAAGTGGTTTAGGAGAAAAATTGAAACCAAAGAGCATGAAAAACAGTTTGTTTTCGAGTTTTTTAGAGCATGTTTGTATGCTGTTAAATTGTTTTTCAATGCTGTTTCTTTGCCTTAGCATATTTTCTGTTGCATGAGCTTTCCAATGATATATCGTATGCGTCATTTGGATGCATAACGAAGGAGATAGAGGTCTCCAAAGATGGCCAAATGATCATGAAAATCTGGAAAATTTTTCTGGAAATTTCAGCAAGATGAATAGTGTTCTTCGTGAACAGTGTTTTTTGTGAACACATCCTCTTTGAAGGCGCGTGAGAGCACGTATGCCCTTTGTAGAGCTTCATCTTAGACATACGGAATCCAATCGTGGACTCCTTCCGTCTATTTTTCTAAAAATCATTTGGCTAAGTATCACTTGGAATAAATGAATAATTGTTTGTTTATGAAGTTGCAACATAATGACATGTCATTTAGAAACTAAATATGTTATTAAGTTGTTCATATTTAGCATGCCAAATATGGACTTAAGATTGGTTGAGTTAATTTATGGGTCATACTAGTGGAATTGACTACCCAAAAATGTGTGATGTCTAGGCAAGTTATTTAGGAAACACCTTTGGTGTTTAAGAGGAAATGGTATTTAAGCGAGTTCATCTCCACCACTACTCCCGAAACTTACCTGGTCACATTTTTTCGGTGGACTTTCATTGGTTAACCTATTAAATGGATTCCCAATTTTAGATCTATGAGAGGCCCATGCGCTTTTATGAAACTGCGCAAACATTTGTTTGGTTGGAAACTTTGTGTTTTCTAAGTAGAAATTTGTTTAAAAGTAATTGAAAATGTTTATTTAGACTTGCTTTTTTGGGTGATGATTATAAGCATAGCAAATTTTCGAGTCCAAATTTGTAAGGAAGGATAATTCTTTTCAATTTATTTTTGAAACAAATAGAAATGTGCAAAACACTAATACTAAAGTCAATCCTTGTGTGTTATAGATAATGGCCACCAAAAATGTTGTTGCTGACCTAAATAAGGGAGACAAACTTGAGGGTACCAACTATGATATTTGGCATAGGAAAATTCAATATCTCTTGAATGAGCAGGAGTTATTGGAAACATTAACCAATTCAATGGTCGAACCTGAGGTTGGGCAAACGGCCCAACATCGCCGTGATCTTGAAGCTTATCAGACTTGGTTCAAAAAGGATCGTTGTGCGCGCTTTACTATGCTAAGCAGCATGCACAATGATCTTATTGGGGGATATGAAAGCTACCCTACTGCCAAGGCTTTATGGGATCAACTAAAGTTTGATTTTGGTGGTACGTCCACCACTCGACTTAGAAGTTTGGTCCTGAAGTTTGAGGTATACCGCAAAAAACCTAAGCACACGATTCATGAGCACTTAAGGGTGCTTTCTAGCATGATACGTGACTTAAAAGCTGCTGGAAATACCCTCACTGATGAGCAGCAAGTGCAGGCAGTCATCAGATCCCTGCCAGATTCATGGAGCTCCATGAAACAAATCATGACACATAATGAGAATATCAAGAACTTTTCTGATATTTCTCGTCATGTTGAGCTAGAATCGGAGCGCCAAGAGGCGACCAATGCTACTGTCCTTTTCGCCCAGGGTGGCACGTCTAAGACTAAAGGGTCTAAGCGTAAAGGAAAAGGAAAGACAGATAAGCAGGATGGGGCAAACAAGCTTGCACCAAAGGATGACAACAAAACCAAGCGCCGTCGGGGCAAGCGTGGTGGGAAGAAAGACTTGTCCAAAGTCAAATGCTATAACTGTGATAAGAAGGGTCACTTCGCTCGTGATTGTACTGAGCCGAAGAAGGTATCTTTCTTGACTAAACCTTCCCACATATATGTATGTGAACATGTTTTAGTTGCTAATACGTCCTCTGGGTGGATTGTAGATACGGGAGCAACCAAACATGTGACTCGAGATCGAGAAGGTTTTTTGGATTATCGACGAATTCCAAAGGGCACCTCTGGTGTGTTCATGGGTGATGGAAGCCGTATAGAAGCTTTGGGAGTTGGTTCATATCAACTTCAGATGCGCAATGGGCGCACATTGCTCCTCAATAATGTGCTCTACGTTCCTGGAATTCAGCATAATCTATTTTCAGTTTTAGAGTGTTTGCGTGATGGATATTGTTTTAAGTTTTCTTCTTTTGGTTTGGATGTGTTATTGGATGGTACAATTGTTGGTCATGGTTTTTTAAGGAGTAACTTCTTTTATTTGGATTTGAATGATTCCGATTACTCATCTTCTTATATAGCTTATGCTGATGTACATGTTGATTCTGCAACTTGGCATGCTAGACTAGGACATATAGGACGTGATAGGATGACAAGGTTAGCTAGAGAAGGTCTTTTAGGCTCACTCGCTAAAGTTGACCTACCTATATGTGAATGTTGTCTGGCTGGTAAAGCTATAAGAAAGCCTTTTGGTAAGGCTAAGAGAGCTACTCAACCGCTAGAGTTAGTTCACTCGGACATTTGTGGACCTATGAGTGTGAAGGCACGTCATGGCGCCTCTTATTTTCTCACATTTATTGATGATTACACGCGATATGGTTATGTCTATCTGATCGCTCACCGCTATGAAGCCTTGGATTGTTTCAAGCGTTTTATAGCTGAGGTTGAGAATCAGACAGAGAAGAGTTTAAAGGCTCTTCGCACAGACCGCGGACGCGAGTACTTATCTGAACAGTTTAAAGAACTATGTGAAAATAAGGGGATACGCAGACAACTTACTGTTCCTTATACACCGCAACAAAATGGTGTTGCGGAGAGAAGGAATAGAACTTTATTAGACATGGTTAGGTCTATGATGGCGCAAGCTAATCTCCCAATTTCGTTTTGGGGAGATGCAATATTAACTGCTGCCTACATTCTTAACCGAGTGCCTTCCCAATCAGTCACTTCAACCCCTTACGAATTATGGAAAGGCGAAAAGCCCAATTTGGGGCATTTGCGCCCCTGGGGATCAGCTGGTTTTGTTCATAATACTTTCCACAAGCATGGAAAGCTTGGCCCTCGAGGTAAAAAACATATCTTCATAAGGTATTGCGAGCACTCGAAAGGCTATGTGATGTATGGTGAACATGCTGATGGAGGAATGACTGAAATAGATTCCCGAAATGTGAATTTCATAGAGAATGATTTTCCTAGCATTGGTGATGCCCAAAAGAATCTTGACCTCCATGAGTTGGAAGGAAGTGAAGATATTTCACAATCTTTAAGCGAGGATGGGGAATTGATTCCTAATCCAGTAATCGCTAAAGAAAGTGACAATGATCTGCAACCTAGTGGGAGTATACCAAAGGATGGTACACCACTAGAAACTCAAGATTTAATGGTGCGCAAGAGCAAACGAGGAAATATTCCCCGTCGATTTTTTGAAATTGAAGGGGAAACTTTCTTGTGTACTCCAATAGATGAAGAAGAGCCTGCTTCTTATAAGGAAGCGCTATCATCTTTAGCTAGTAAAGAGTGGATGACTGCTATGCAAGATGAGATAAGCTCAATGGACAAAAACAAGGTCTGGGAGTTAGTTGACCTTCCGCCTGGGCGCAAGACCGTTGGAAACAAATGGGTCTTGAAAATCAAACGCAAAGCGGACGGTTCAATTGACAAATACAAGGCACGTCTTGTGGCGAAAGGCTATACTCAAAGAGAGGGTATAGACTATGATGATACTTTCTCCCCTGTGGTGAGATTTGCATCTATTCGCCTAATCCTCGCTATTGTCGCACAAAAGGATTTGAACCTTTTTCAAATGGATGTTAAGACTGCATTTCTCAATGGAGATCTAGACGAAGAGATCTATATGGATCAACCAATGGGTTTTGAGGTCAAAGGACAAGAGCGCAAAGTTTGCCGTCTCAAACGTTCTATTTATGGCCTCAAACAAGCGTCTAGACAGTGGAACATTAGATTTCATACCTCAATCATCTCCTTTGGTTTTGAGATGGTTGAAGAAGACCACTGTGTGTATCTAAAACGATCCAAGGAAAATGTTCAGATTCTTTCATTGTATGTTGATGACATTCTCATAGCAGGAAATGACATGGATTCCATTGTCGCCACTAAGAAGTGGTTGTCCGCAAAGTTTGAAATGAAGGACATGGGTGAAGCAAATTATGTGCTAGGAGTGAAAATCATAAGAGACCGTTCAAAAGGACTTCTTGGTTTGTCTCAAGAGACTTACATTAAGAAGATACTTGAACGTTTTCGTATGCATCACTCCAAACCCATAGACACGCCAATGGAAAAAGGATGTGTCCTAACCCTTGACCAATGTCCTAAAAATGATGAGGAAAGAAACCAAATGACCAAAGTTCCTTATGCATCTGCGATAGGAAGTCTAATGTACGCTATGTTGTGTACACGGCCAGACATCTGTCATGCAGTTGGTATGGTGAGCCGTTATCAAAGTAATCCTGGACCTGCTCATTGGAAAGCAGTAAAGAGAATTTTTCGATATCTGCAAGGTACCGCTGATCTTGTCTTATGCTACCATGGTGGCGATTTGAGACTTAGAGGTTACAGCGATGCAGATTGGGCCAATGACAGAGATGAACGCAAATCCACCTCTGGTTATGCTTTTATACTTGGAGGTGGAGCTATCTCTTGGTGTAGCAAGAAACAGTCTTGCATAGCCCTATCCACAATGGAGTCGGAATATGTTGCTTGCTCAGCAGCAGTTCAGGAAGCTGTTTGGTTAAGAAGATTCTTGCAACGACTAAACTATACAGCCAAAACTTGTGAGGCAGTACTTGTTTACTCAGATAGTACATCTGCTTTGGCATATGTAAAGGATCCGAAATACCATGGAAAATCCAAACACATAGATGTCAGATATCACTATATCAGACAGAGGGTAGCACAAGGAGAGGTTATATTAAAGCATATCTCAAGTGGCAATATGGTTGCTGATCCTCTCACTAAACCCATTGCTAGAGATGTGTTCCTTTCTCATATTAGGAGTATGGGACTACGAAGGTTTTAATATACCTATTTTTGTAATTGACTTTATTATTAATGCAATGTTAATCGTTTTTTCCATGGTACTTGTTCTAGAATGATTGATATGGTTTTTTGCACAAAGATTTGTCACCAGGCTTGAGTCAGCCCACTCACATGGGAGATTCACCTTGGCGCTGAGATAGCGAGCAAGATGAGACATTTGTGTTATGTTCTAAAATGCTTAGACAACATATTATGACGAATATGTATATCTGCGCCCAAGTAGGCAGTAAGATAAAACACTTCTCTAAATGTCGCCTTAGTTGGAGCTAAGATGAGATCTTGAAAAATGAAAGAGGTCGATCATAGAAAATTGCCATAAAATCTATGAAGCCTGTATTGAGCCGAATGTGAGATTCCAGACAGGCGCCGGGAGGGTGACTGAGACTAGAACTCAAGTTAGACATTTGTGTAATGTCTAGACTAAGATTCGTATGACGTATGTCCAATTCTTGGACAAGTGACATGCTCATTTTATGAGAATACGTCATAGCATACATTTTATACTGTATGTGCTAGTTGCGATCGACAGTGGGAGCGATGAATGAATCCCTGCTTCATCACTATGTGAGCCACTTGGATCATTAATTAAGATCCTAAAAATGTACCCTTAGTTGACTTTAGCCTATGTCATGAAGAGGATGCTTGATGTTGCTACTTTAGCTTGTTTTCCTAGGATCAATTATAAGGTCTCAAGGGGCATGTCTAAGAAAGCAGTTAAGTCTAGTTGGATTGATATAAGCGCTTAAGGAAGGCTGTTCGACAATACACCATGTTTTTGTGACTCATAGCTGGCCAGCGTCTATGTCATATTTGTTGTTGACGTGTCATGAGTACAAAACATATTTGGGGTGAAGCACTGCTTTTATGAGGGGTTAAGAGTGCTGATACCGGTGTAGTCTGAATAAGTCTTGGGTATGTACGAGATGATTTCAAATGATGCACTTTTATTAGTTTGGTGATGACTTAATAAAATGTGCTCTTGTAGCTGTACGTTTTTTCTCGCAAGGTCGCACGACCCATTTCCTGTATGAGAAGAAGAGTGTATAGAAGAGGTTTAAGATGATTATGAGGTTATCACACCCTATGTGGGTGAGTGGGAGATGTAATAAAACAAGGTCATCACACCCTATGTGGGTGAGTGGGAGATGTAATAAAACAATGATTATGCACTAATCCTTGTTTTATGGCACTTAGCCTTGTTTTATGGCACTACACAAATTAAGGCACTTAGCCTTGTTTTATGGCACTACACTAATCCTTGTTTTAAGGCACTAAACCTTGTTTTAAGGCACTACCAACTTAAGCACTAGTGTATGTTTTATGCTCTCTTGAGATGAGCTAAAACAACTCCTATAAATAGATGGAGTGTGTGCAAGTGAAGAGATGATGAGAAGCATTAGTGCATACTCTCTAAGTTGGTGTGTGTGAGACAAGAAGTGTGAGTGCATATCAAAGAGTTGTAGTGAGTTTTACACCCACAAAGAGAGAAACCTCATATCTCCCTAAACACTCTCCTTTAGGCAATTCACCAAGAGCCTTGGTCTTGGGTACGTGGAATCAATGGAGTAACTTTCATAGCCAATCCAACGACCTTGGAGACGAAGAACGTGTAGAATCTTGTTGGCGTGTTCGTGACGTGGAAGCATCACGGTGGGCTAGTAATTGCAAGCGGTTTTTCACTTGGAATCTTCCGCAAGGTATGCAGTACCTTATTCCGAATATATATTAACGATTATTAACAGGGTGTAACTGGGGAATTCATTCATAATATAATTAAGACAATCATTGATGTGTGTACAAGATTAACCTTAAAAAGGTTTCACAAGTTTTTACTGCGGAATAACTCAAGAAGACTTATATCATCAATAACTAACAGAAAGCCATGCGCTTTGCTTAGCTTCACAAGCTCAATCATTGGTGCAAAGTCTCCGTCCATACTAAACAAGCTGTAGTGAAAGACAAGAACAATTCATGAGAAATATAACAAATAAAAGCAATAGGAACACTTCATATGAATGTGAATTTGATTCCAACTGAAATGATGGTACAGAAAGTAGCATTTAAAAATAGTGGCACTTGCCTATCAGTCATGACGACTTTCTTCCTCATTGTGCAACTTGATCTGTCACAACACAAAATGCATTTCTAAGCTATGGACAGAAGGAAATGCATATCCAATAAGAAGAGGCACACAAATTCAAAACAGAAAGTTTAAGACCTACAACAATACATTAAGGTGAGTCATGTCATAATGTCTATAGATGAATATCTCTACAGATTTTTGTCGTTCGGCAAGAAGAATACCATCGGTTATTAACGCTTGGTTCAGTGCATCAGAAAAAATTGCAATTTTTTCATTAGTTAAAGGTGTTTTTCCAGCAGCCAAGAGAGAGCCAACATTTCCCAAAGCTACCATCAACGCCATATTGGCTGCAAATCCTGTGGGACAAAGAAGGCAATCCTAGGGGATAAATTTGAAACAAGATTGCATCAGTTTTCACTTTTGAGCTAAAAAACCTTTAAAAAGTATTTCAATAAACCAGACATAAAGTTCAAAAGAACAGAATCAAAGGCTTTAGAGCTCCAAAAAAACTACACAATTGAAAAGAAAATTAACCAAGTACAACAGCAAACACGAAAAAAAAGGTGGAACAGGTGGACAAGAAATCCACCAACACCACCAGGAAGAAACAAACAAACTAAGGGCTAACAAACAGCCAGACAGCAATAAACCCAACTACCCAGAATCAGTACATAACAGCCTTCCAATCCAAGCGGATTAGGTGAAGAGAATAATCCCAAAACTCAGGCACAATAGAGGCCCACAAAAAACCCCAAATCACAAGGAACTTTGGCTTTCCAAATCACAAGGAAAGGTGAGGGAAGAGAAATCGGGTGAATATTCAAAATCTGCTTATAAAAGGAGTTAATAGAAAGGCAAAAAGTCATTTTTGGTCCCTGTAGTTTGTCACTTTTACCACTTTGGTCCCTGTTGTTTCAATTTGGTCAATTTTGTCCCTATAGTTTCAATTTGAAGCATTTCAAGGATAATTTTCAATTTCTGTCAAATTTTTTTAACTTCTGTTAGTTGTGGAGGGGTAATTCGGTCAAATAAATTATTAAAAAATTTCATTCATTTTAAAAATAAATAAATAAAAAATCTCAAATTGAAAAAAGCAAAAAACAAAAACAAACCAGCCATACCCAACCCAACTCCCCACGCACCAAAAATTTAAAAAATAAAAAAAGAGAATAGAACAAATATATCTTAAAGAATAAAATAACAAAAAATTCAAATAAGTTAAATTAAAAAAATTAAAAAAACAAGAACAATCAAACCAAACCCAGAAAATGCCATCCCCATCTCATCTCCCCTAACCCCCATCCCAACCTCCCCCCATACCCACCACCTACCACCTCCCCGCACTCATCCCCGACACGACGCACGCAGATCCACCCCTCGCTCCTCTCTGTCGCTTCACCAGATCTGACAAGCTAATGGAGGCGAGGCCGACCAGGTCGCAATCCAACCAACCCATCGATAGAGCTATGGGAGAAACTCGACCCACATCTGTCATGGCTCTGGCTCTAACGAGAAAGAGGAGGACGACGTCACCATGGGTGAGTGGAAGAGACGCTTGTGGGTTCCTCCCACGTTGGTCGAAAGAATTGGACACCCAAGAGGAGGCTCAAGAAGAAACTAGATAGAAGCTTGTTGATGGAGATGTTTTTAGGGCACCAATAAAATTTTTCTTGCTTTGTGTTTACGTTGGGACGGGGGTTCAAATCTTTGGAATGACACTCGTAACCATGATATTTGCATTGCTAGGCTTTTTGTCTCCTTCCAACCAAGGTCTCATGACTGCCATGGTTCTCTTGTGGGTTTTCATGGTTGTACAAAATGTTCAGGGGTAAAGAGTGGAAGAGGAATACCTTAAAGATTGCCTTTATGTTTCCAGGAATTCTATGTGGTGGGTATGGGGGTTAGGGAAGATGAGATGGGGATGGCGTTTGGTTTGGTTTGTTCTTGTTTGTACTTTTTAGAATTTTTATTTTTATTTTATTTTTAAGATATATTTGTTCTTGTTCTTGTTTTTTTGTTTTAAATTTTTGGTGCGTGGGGAGTTTGGTGGAACTGGGTTTGGCTGGTTTTATTATTATTTTTTAAAATTTTTATTTTTCAATTTGAGGTTGTTTATATATTTATTTGTCTTTAATTTTTATTTTTAAAATCAATGAATTTTTTTTAATAATTTGTTTGATTGAATTACCCCTCTATAACTAACAGAAGTTAAAAGAAATTGTGGATTGTCCTTAATTGCTTCAAATTGAAACCACAGGGATAAAATTGACCAAATTGAAACTATAGGGACCAAAGTGGTAAAAGTGGCAAACTACAGAGACCAAAAGTGACTTTTTGCCCAATAGAAAACACACTTGGGGACTCCGGAGTCCACATCTTACTATCTGATTTAAAAGGAGACAATGAAACCGATGCGATTCTAACCAAGAGAGAAGACAAATCAAATTAATATAAACAAAAACAAAACAAAAAACCAAAACAGAATGGAGACAGAGGGTTACCTTGAGAGTGCAGCCATGAGGAGATTTGGGAACAAATGGAATTTCTGCTTAGAAATGGAGCAAGATGAGTGAGGTCTTGCGATATTGGATGCTAGATGAGAGAGAACAAGAGGAATTAGGGTAGGATATTTGTTTTGGGGTCTGAATTGGAGTTGGAGATAGCCAGAGGGTTTCTAGAGAGTAGCGGGAGAATTAAATTTCCGTGAAAAAAAAGAGCGCCAGAGGATGAAAACTTTTGGGGTACATCTATGACGCACAATATGCGTCGTCGTATAAATATTTCATGACGTGTTGAAGATGTCGTTAAATTCTTTTTACACCTATGACGCATGTCTTGCGTTGTTGTGTAAGTATTTCATGACGTGTAGAAGACGTCGTTAATTTAAGAAAAATCTATGACGCACATCTTGCGTCGTCGTATAGAGTACATTGATGACGCAGGTCCTGCGTCGTCGTATAACTACTTCATGACGTGTAGAAGCCGTCGTTAAATTCACCATGTTAACAACATATGATATGCGTCATCCAAATGTACTCAAATCAATGACACACATCCCGTGTCATTGAAAATGATTTTAATGACGCGTCAAGAAAATGTCATGATAACGGTGTCATAAACTCACTTTAATGACGCATTTTAAAAACACGTCATAGTTTTTTACATTTAATGACGTGCATTTTCGATGCGTCATTAAATCTGCGTCATAAAAAGACATTTTTCTTGTAGTGATAATATGGTGGGAGGAGTCATTTGGTGAGTTTTGATTGAAATCCAATCGCTAGAAGTATGGAATACACCAACCACTCCAATTAGGAACGAACTGCCATTGAACTTGAATTGTCCAATTTCTCACACCTATTGATTTTGGATCAAGCCCAAAACTTGGGCAACATCATAATATGGTGGGAGGAGTCATTTGGTGAGTTTTGAGTGAAATCCAATCGCTGGAAGTATGGAATACACCAACCACTCCAATTAGGAACGAACTGTCGTTGAACTTGAATTGTCCAATTTCTCACACCTATTGATTTCGGATCGAGCCCCAAAAATAGGGCAACATCATAATATGGTGGGAGGAGTCATTTGGTGAGTTTTGAGTGAAATCCAATCCCTAGAAGTATGGAATACACCAACCACTCCAATTAGGAACGAACTGCCGTTGAACTTGAATTGTCCAATTTCTCACACCTATTGATTTCGGATCGAGCCCCAAACTTGGGCAACATCATAATATGGTGGGAGGAGTCATTTGGTGAGTTTTGAGTGAAATCCAATCGCTAGAAGTATGGAATACACCAACCACTCCAATTAGGAACGAACTGCCGTTGAACTTGAATTGTCCAATTTTGAACACCTACTGATTTCGGATCGAGCCCAAAACTTGGGCAACATCATAATATGGTGGGAAGAGTCATTTGGTGAGTTTTGAGTGAAATCCAATCGCTAGAAGTATGGAATACACCAACCACTCCAATTAGGAACAAACTGCCGTTGAACTTGAATTGTCCAATTTGGAACACCTATTGATTTCGGATCGAGACCAAAACTTGGGCAACAACATAATATGGTGGGAGGAGTCATTTAGTGAGTTTTGAGTGAAATCCAATCGCTAGAAGTATGGAATACACCAACCACTCCAATTAGGAACGAACTGCCGTTGAACTTGAATTGTCCAATTTCGCACACCTACTGATTTCGGATCGAAACCAAAACTTGGGCACAATCATAATATGGTGGGAGGAGTCATTTGGTGGGTTTTGAGTGAAATCCAATCGCTAGAAGTATGGAATACACCAACCACTACAATTAGGAACGAACTGCCGTTGAACTTGAATTGTCCAATTTTGAACACCTATTGATTTCGGATCGAGCCCAAAACTTGGGCAACATCATAACATGGTGGGAGGAGTCATTTGGTGAGTTTTGAGTGAAATCCAATCGCTAGAAGTTTGGAATACACCAACCACTCCAATTAGGAACGAACTGCCGTTGAACTTGAATTGTCCAATTTGGAACACCTATTGATTTCGGATCGAGACCAAAACTTGGGCAACATCATAATATGGTGGGAGGAGTCATTTAGTGAGTTTTGAGTGAAATCCAATCGCTAGAAGTATGGAATACACCAACCACTCCAATTAGGAACGAACTGCCGTTGAACTTGAATTGTCCAATTTCGCACACCAATTGATTTCGGATCGGGCCCAAAACTTGGGCAACATCATAATATGGTGGGACGAGTCATTTGGTGTGTTTTGAGTGAAATCCAATCGCTAAAAGTATGGAATACACCAACCACTCCAATTAGGAACGAACTGCCGTTGAACTTGAATTGTCCAATTTGGAACACCTACTGAGTTCGGATCGGGCCCAAAACTTAGGCAACATCATAATAAGGTGGGAGGAGTCATTTGGTGAGTTTCAAGTGAAAGCGAATCGCTAAAAGTATGGAATACACCAACCACTCCAATTAGGAACGAACTGCCGTTGAACTTGAATTGTCCAATTTCTCACACCTATTGATTTCGGATCAAGCCCAAAACTTGGGCAACATCATAATATGGTGGGAGGAGTCATTTGGTGAGTTTTGAGTGAAATCCAATCGCTAGAAGTATGGAATACACCAACCACTCCAATTAGGAACGAACTGCCATTGAACTTGAATTATCCAATTTCTCACACCTATTGATTTCGAATCGAGCCCAAAACTTGGGCAACATCACAATATGGTGGGAGGAGTCATTTGGTGAGGTTTGAGTGAAAGCCAATCGCTAGAAGTGTGGAATACACCAACCACTCCAATTAGGAACGAACTGCCGCTGAACTTGAATTGTCCAATTTGGAACACCTATTGATTTCGGATCGAGCCCCAAACTTGGGCAACATCATAATATGGTGGGAGGAGTCATTTGGTGAGTTTTGAGTGAAATCCAATCGCTAGAAGTATGGAATACACCAACCACTCCAATTAGGAACGAACTGCCGTTGAACTTGAATTGTCCAATTTGGAACACCTATTGATTTCGGATCGAGACCAAAACTTGGGCAACATCCTAATATGGTGGGAGGAGTCATTTAGTGAGTTTTGAGTGAAATCCAATCGCTAGAAGTATGGAATACACCAACCACTCCAATTAGGAACGAACTGCCGTTGAACTTGAATTGTCCAATTTCGCACAAATATTGATTTTGGATCGAGCCCAAAACTTGGGCACCATCATAATATGGTGGGAGGAGTCATTTGGTGAGTTTTGAGGGAAATCCAATCGCTAAAAGTATGGAATACACCAACCACTCCAATGAGGAACGAACTGCCGTTGAACTTGAATTGTCCAATTTCTCACACCTATTGATTTCGGATCGAGCCCAAAACTTGGGCACCATCATAATATGGTGGGAGGAGTCATTTGGTGAGTTTTGAGGGAAATCCAATCGCTAAAAGTATGGAATACACCAACCACTCCAATTGGGAACGAACTGCCGTTGAACTTGAATTGTCCAATTTGGAACACCTATTGATTTCGGATCGAGCCCAAAACTTAGGCAACATCATAATATGATGGGAGGAGTCATTTGGTGAGTTTTGAGTGAAATCCAATCGCTAAAAGTATGGAATACACCAACCACTCCAATTAGGAACGAACTGCCGTTCAACTTGAATTGTCCAATTTGGAACACCTATTGATTTCGGATCCAGCCTAAAACATGGGCAACATCATAATATGGTGGGAGGAGTCATTTGGGGAGTTTTGAGTGAAATCCAATCGCTAGAAGTGTGGAATACACCAACCACTCCAATTAGGAACGAACTGCCGTTGAACTTGAATTGTCCAATTTGGAACACCTATTGATTTCGGATCGAGCCCAAAACTTAGGCAACATCATAATATGGTGGGAGGAGTCATTTGGAGAGTTTTGAGTGAAATCCAATCGCTAGAAGTGTGGAATACACCAACCACTCCAATTAGGAACGAACTGCCGTTGAACTTGAATTGTCCAATTTGGAACACCTATTAATTTCGGATTGAGACCAAAACTTGGGCAACATCATAATATGGTGGGGGGAGTCATTTAGTGAGTTTTGAGTGAAATCCAATCGCTAGAAATATGGAATACACCAACCACTCCAATTAGGAACGAACTGCCGTTGAACTTGAATTGTCCAATTTCTCACACCTATTGATTTAGGATCGAGCCCAAAACTTGCGCAACATCATAATATGGTGGGAGGAGTCATTTGGTGAGGTTTGAGTGAAAGCCAATCGCTAGAAGTATGGAATACACCAACCACTCCAATTAGGAACGAACTGCCGTTGAACTTGAATTGTCCAATTTCTCACACCTATTGATTTCGGATCGAGCCCCAAACTTGGGCAACATCATAATATGGTGTGAGGAGTCATTTGGTGAATTTTGATTGAAATCCAATTGCTAGAAGTATGGAATACACGAACCACTCCAATTAGGAACGAACTGCCGTTGAACTTGAATTGTCCAATTTCGAACACCTATTGATTTCGGATCGATCCCCAAACTTGGGCAACATCATAATATGGTGTGAGGAGTCATTTGGTGAATTTTGATTGAAATCCAACCGCCAGAGGTATGGAATACACCAACCACTCCAATTAGGAACGAACTGCCGTTGAACTTGAATTGTCCAATTTGGAACACCTATTGATTTCGGATCGATCACAAAACTTGGGCAACATCATAATATGGTGGGAGGAGACATTTGGTGAGTTTTGAGTGAAATCCAATCGCTAGAAGTGTGGAATACACCAACCACTCCAATGAGGAACGAACTGCCGTTGAACTTGAATTGTCCAATTTCTCACACCTATTGATTTCGGATCGTGCCCAAAACTTGGGCAACATCATAATATGGTGGGAGGTGTCATTTGGTGAGTTTTGAGTGAAATCCAATTGCTAGAAGTATGGAATACACCAACCACTCCAATTAGGAATGAACTGCCGTTGAACTTGAATTGTCCAATTTGGAACACCTATTGACTTCGGATCGAGCCCAAAACTTGGGCAACATCATAATATGGTGGGAGGAGTGATTTGGTGAGTTTTGAGTGAAATCCAATCGCTAGAAGTATGGAATACACCAGCCACTCCAATTAGGAACGAACTACCGTTGAACTTGAATTGTCCAATTTGAAACACCTATTGATTTCGGATCGAGCCCCAAACTTGGGCAACATCGTAATATGGTGGGAGGAGTCATTTGGTGAGTTTCGAGTGAAATCCAATCGCTAAAAGTATGGAATACACCAACCACTCCAATTAGGAACGAACTGCCGTTGAACTTGAATTGTCCAATTTGGAACACCCATTGATTTCGGATCGAGCCCAAAACTTGGGCAACATCATAATATGGTGGGAGGAGTCATTTGGTGAGTTTTGAGTGAAATCCAATCGCTAGAAGTGTGGAATACACCAACCACTCCAATTAGGAACGAACTGCCGTTGAACTTGAATTGTCCAATTTGGAACACCTATTAATTTCGGATTGAGACCAAAACTTGGGCAACATCATAATATGGTGGGGGGAGTCATTTAGTGAGTTTTGAGTGAAATCCAATCGCTACAAATATGGAATACACCAACCACTCCAATTAGGAACGAACTGCCGTTGAACTTGAATTGTCCAATTTCTCACACCTATTGATTTCGGATCGAGCCCCAAACTTGGGCAACATCATAATATGGTGGGAGGAGTCATTTGGTGAGTTTTGAGTGAAATCCAATCGCTAGAAGTATGGAATACACCAACCACTCCAATTAGGAACGAACTGCCATTGAACTTGAATTGTCCAATTTCTCACACCTATTGATATCGGATCGAGCCCAAAATTTGGGCAACGTCATAACATGGTGGGAGGAGTCATTTGGTGAGTTTTGAGTGAAATCCAATCGCTAGAAGTATGGAATACACCAACCACTCCAATTTGGAATGAACTGCCGTTGAACTTGAATTGTCCAATTTCTCACACCTATTGATTTCGGATCGAGCCCAAAACTTGGGCACCATCATAATATGGTGGGAGGAGTCATTTGGTGAGTTTTGAGGGAAATCCAATCGCTAAAAGTATGGAATACACCAACCACTCCAATTGGGAACGAACTGCCGTTGAACTTGAATTGTCCAATTTCTCACACCTATTGATATCGGATCGAGCCCAAAATTTGGGCAACGTCATAACATGGTGGGAGGAGTCATTTGGTGAGTTTTGAGTGAAATCCAATCGCTAGAAGTATGGAATACACCAACCACTCCAATTTGGAATGAACTGCCGTTGAACTTGAATTGTCCAATTTCTCACACCTATTGATTTCGGATCGAGCCCAAAACTTGGGCAACGTCATAATATGGTGGGAGGAGTCATTTGGTGAGGTTTGAGTGAAATCCAATCGCTAGAAGTATGGAATACACCAACCACTCCAATTAGGAACGAACTGCCGTTGAACTTGAATTGTCCAATTTCTCACACCCATTGATTTCGGATCGAGCCCCAAACTTGGGCAACATCACAATATGGTGGGAGGAGTCATTTGGTGAGTTTTGAGTGAAATCCAATCGCTAGAAGTGTGGCATACACCAACCACTCCAATGAGGAACGAACTGCCGTTGAACTTGAATTGTCCAATTTCTCACACCTATTGATTTCGGATCGAGACCAAAACTTGGGCAACAACATAATATGGTGGGAGGAGTCATTTAGTGAGTTTTGAGTGAAATCCAATCGCTAGAAGTATGGAATACACCAACCACTCCAATTAGGAACGAACTGACGTTGAACTTGAATTGTCCAATTTCAGACACCTATTGATTTCGGATCGAACCCCAAACTTGTGCAACATGATAATACGGTGGGAGGAGTCATTTGGTGAGTTTTGAGTGAAATCCAATCGCTAGAAGTATGGAATACACCAACCATTCCAATTAGGAATGAACTGTCGTCGAACTTGAATTGTCCAATTTCTCACACCTATTGATTTCGGATCGAGCACAAAACTTGGGCAACATTATAATATGGTGGGAGGAGTCATTTGGTGAGTTTTGAGTGAAATCCAATCGCTAGAAGTACGGAATACACCAACCACTCCAATTAGGAACGAACTGCCGTTGAACTTAATTTGTCCAATTTCTCACACCTATTGATTTCGGATCGAGCCCAAAACTTGGGCAACATCATAATATGGTGGGAGGAGTCATTTGGTGAGTTTTTAGTGAAATCCAATCGCTAGAAGTATGGAATACACCAACCAGTCCAATTAGGAACGAACTGCCGTTGAACTTGAATTGTCCAATTTCGAACACCTATTGATATCAGATCGAGCCCAAAACTTGGGCAACATCATAATATGGTCAGAGGAGTCATTTGGTGAGTTTTGATTGAAATCCAATTGCTAGAAGTATGGAATACACCAACCACTCCAATTAGGAACGAACTGCCGTTGAACTTGAATTGTCCAATTTCGAACACCTATTGATTTCGGATCGATCCCCAAACTTGGGCAACATCATAATATGGTGTGAGGAGTCATTTGGTGAATTTTGATTGAAATCCAACCGCCAGAGGTATGGAATACACCAACCACTCCAATTAGGAACGAACTGCCGTTGAACTTGAATTGTCCAATTTGGAACACCTATTGATTTCGGATTGGCCCCAAAACTTGGGCAACATCATAATATGGTGGGAGGAGACATTTGGTGAGTTTTGAGTGAAATCCAATCGCTAGAAGTGTGGAATACACCAACCACTCCAATGAGGAACGAACTGCCGTTGAACTTGAATTGTCCAATTTCTCACACCTATTGATTTCGGATCGTGCCCAAAACTTGGGCAACATCATAATATGGTGGGAGGAGTCATTTGGTGAGTTTTGAGTGAAATCCAATCGCTAGAAGTATGGAATACACCAGCCACTCCAATTAGGAACGAACTGCCGTTTAACTTGAATTGTCCAATTTGGAACACCTATTGATTTCGGATCGTGCCCAAAACTTGGGCAACATTATAATATGGTGGGAGGAGTCATTTGGTGAGTTTTGAAATCCAGTCGCTAGAAGTATGGAATACATCAACCTCTCCAATTAGGAACGAATTGCCGTTGAACTTGAATTGTCCAATTTCTAACACCTATTGATTTCAGATCGAGCCAAAAACTTGGGCAACATCATAATACGGTGGGAGGAGTCATTTGGTGAATTTTGAGTGAAATCCAACCGCTAGAGGTATGGAATACACCAACCACTCCAATTAGGAACGAACTGCCGTTGAACTTGAATTGTCGAATTTGGAACACCTATTGATTTCGGATCGAGCCCAAAACTTGGGCAACATCACAATATGGTGGGAGGAGTCATTTAGTGAGTTTTGAGTGAAATCCAATCGCTAGAAATATGGAATACATCAACCACTCCAATTAGGAACGAACTGCCGTTGAACTTGAATTGTCAAATTTGGAACACCTATTGATTTCGGACCGAGCCCAAAACTTGGGCAACATCATAATATGGTGGGAGGAGTCATTTGGTGAGTTTTGAGTGAAATCCAATCGCTAGAAGTACGGAATACACCAACCACTCCAATGAGGAACGAACTGCCGTTGAACTTGAATTGTCCAATTTCTCACACCTATTGATTTCGGATCGAGCCCAAAACTTGGGCAACATCATAATACGGTGGGAGGAGTCATTTGGTGAGTTTTGAGTGAAATCCAATCGCTAGAAGTATGGAATACACCAACCACTCCAATTAGGAAAGAACTGCCGTTTAACTTGAATTGTCCGATTTCGAACTCCTATTGATTTCGGATCGAGCCCAAAACTTGGGCAACATCATAATATGGTGGGAGGAGTCATTTGGTGAGTTTTGAGTGAAATCCAATCGCTAGAAATATGGAATACATCAACCACTCCAATTAGGAACGAACTGCCGTTGAACTTGAATTGTCCAATTTCTAACACCTACTGATTTCGGATCGAGCCCAAAACTTGGGCAACATCATAATATGGTGGGAGGAGTCATTTGAGGAACTTTGAGTGAAATCCAACCGCTAGAGGTATGGAATACACCAACCATCCAATTAGGAACGAACTGCCGTTGAACTTGAATTGTCCAATTTGGAACACCTATTGATTTCGGATCGAGCCCAACACTTGGGCAACATCATAGTATGGTCGGAAGAGTCATTTGCTGAGTTTTGAGTGAAATCCAATCGCTGGAAGTATGGAATACACCAACCACTCCAATTAGGAACGAACTGCCGTTGAACTTGAATTGTCCAATTTCTCACACCTATTGATTTCGGATCGAGCCCAAAACTTGGGCAACATCATAATATTTTGGGAGGAGTCATTTGGTGAGTTTTGAGTGAAATCGAATAGCTAGAAGTATGGAATACACCAACCACTCCAATTAGGAACGAAGTGCCGTTGAACTTGAATTGTCCAATTTCTCACACCTATTGATTTCGGATCGAGCGCAAAACTTGGGCAACAACATAATATTTTGGGAGGAGTCATTTGGTGAGTTTTGAGTGAAATCGAATCGCTAGAAGTACGGAATACACCAACCACTCCAATTAGGAACGAACTGCCGTTGAACTTGAATTGTCCAATTTCTCACACCTATTCATTTCGGATCGAGCCCAAACCTTGGGCAACATCATAATATGGTGGGAGGAGTCATTTGGTGAGTTTTGAGTGAAATCCAATCGCTAGAAGTAAGGAATACACCAAGCACTCCAATTAGGAACGAACTGCCGTTGAAATTGAATTGATTAAATTCAAACACCTATTGATTTCGGATCGAGCCCAAAACTTGGGCAACATCATAATATGGTGGGAGGAGTCATTTGGTGAGTTTTGAGTGAAATCCAATCGCTAAAAGTATGGAATACACCAACCACTCCAATTAGGAACGAACTGCCGTTGAACTTGAATTGTCCAATTGGAACACCTATTGATTTCGGATTGAGCCCAAAACTTGGGCAACGTCATAATATGGTGGGAGGAGTCATTTGGTGAGTTTTGAGTGAAATCCAATCTCTAAAAGTATGGAATACACCAACCACTCCAATTAGGAACGAACTGCCGTTGAACTTGAATTGTCCAATTGGAACACCTATTGATTTCGGATTGAGCCCAAAACTTGGGCAACGTCATAATATGGTGGGAGGAGTCATTTGGTGAGTTTTGAGTGAAATCCAATCGCTAGAAGTGTGGAATACACCAACCACTCCAATTAGGAACGAACTGCCGTTGAACTTGAATTGTCCAATTTGGAACACCTATTAATTTCGGATCGAGACCAAAACTTGGGCAACATCATAATATGGTGGGAGGAGTCATTTAGTGCGTTTTGAGTGAAATCCAATCGCTAGAAATATGGAATACACCAACCACTCCAATTAGGAACGAACTGCCGTTGAACTTGAATTGTCCAATTTCTCACACATATTGATTTTGGATCGAGCCCAAAACTTGCGCAACATCATAATATGGTGGGAGGAGTCATTTGGTGAGGTTTGAGTGAAAGCCAATCGCTAGAAGTATGGAATACACCAACCACTCCAATTAGGAACGAACTGCCGTTGAACTTGAATTGTCCAATTTCTCACACCTATTGATTTCGGATCGAGCCCCAAACTTGGGCAACATCATAATATGGTGGGAGGAGTCATTTGGTGAGTTTTGAGTGAAATCCAATCGCTAGAAGTGTGGAATACACCAACCACTCCAATTAGGAACGAACTGCCGTTGAACTTGAATTGTCCAATTTGGAACACCTATTGATTTCGGATCGAGCCCCAAACTGGGGCAACATCATAATATGGTGGGACGAGTCATTTGTTGCGTTTTGAGTGAAATCCAATCGCTAGAAGTGTGGAATACACCAACCACCCCAATTAGGAACGAACTGCCGTTAAACTTGAATTGTCCAATTTCTCACACCTATTGATTTCGGATCGAGACCAAAACTTGGGCAACATCATAATATGGTGGGAGGAGTCATTTGGGGAGTTTTGAGTGAAATCCCTTCGCTAGAAGTATGGAATACACCAACCACACCAATTAGGAACGAACTGACGTTGAACTTGAATTGTCTAATTTCAGACACCTATTCATTTCGGATCGAACCCCAAACTTGTGCAACATGATAATACGGAGGGAGGAGTTATTTGGTGAGTTTTGAATGAAATCCAATCGCTAGAAGTGTGGAATACACCAACCATTCCAATTAGGAACGAACTGTCGTCGAACTTGAATTGTCCAATTTCTCACACCTATTGATTTCGGATCGAGCCCAAAACTTGGGCAACATTATAATATGGTGGGAGGAGTCATTTGGTGAGTTTTGAGTGAAATCCAATCGCTAGAAGTATGGAATACACCAACCACTCCAATTAGGAACGAACTGCCGTTGAAATTGAATTGTCCAATTTCTCACACCTATTGATTTCGGATCGAGCCCAAAACTTGGGCAACATCATAAATGGTGGGAGGAGTCATTTGGTGAGTTTTGAGTGAAATCCAATCGCTAGAAGTATGGAATACACCAACCACTCCAATTACGAACTAACTGCCGTTGAACTTAATTTGTCCAATTTCTCACACCTACTGAGTTCGGATCGAGCCCAAAACTTGGGCCACATCATAATATGGTGGGAGGAGTCATTTGGTGAGTTTTGAGTGAAATCCAATCGCTGGAAGTATGGAATACACCAACCACTCCAATTAGGAACGAACTGCCGTTGAACTTGAATTGTCCAATTTCTCACACCTATTGATTTCGGATCGAGCCCCAAACTTGGGCAACATCATAATATGGTGGGAGGAGTCATTTGGTGAGTTTTGAGTGAAATCTAATCGCTAGAAGTACGGAATATACCAACCACTCCAATTAGGAAAGAACTGCCGTTGAACTTGAATTATCCAATTTCTCAAACCTATTGATTTCGGATCGAGCCCAAAACTTGGGCAACATCATAATATGGTGGGAGGCGTCATTTGGTGAGTTTTGAGTGAAATCCAATCGCTAAAAGTAAGGAATACACCAACCACTCCAATTAGGAACGAACTGCCGTTGAACTTGAATTGTCCAATTTCTCACACCGATTGATTTCGGATCGAGCCCAAAACTTGGGCACCAACATAATATGGTGGGAGGAGTCATTTGGTGAGTTTTGAGTGAAATCCAATCGCTAGAAGTATGGAATACACCAACCACTCCAATTAGGAACGAACTGCCGTTGAACTTGAATTGTCCAATTTGGAACACCTATTGATTTCGGATCGAGCCCAAAACTTGGGCAACATCATAATATGTTGGGAGGAGTCATTTGGTGAGTTTTGAATGAAATCCAACCGCTAGAAGTATGGAATACACCAACCACTCCAATTAGGAACGAACGGCCGTTGAACTTGAATTGTCCAATTTGGAACACGTATTGATTTCGGATCAAGCCCTAAACTTGGGCAACATCATAATACGGTGGGAGGAGTCATTTAGTTAGTTTTGAG
This sequence comes from Prunus avium, assembly GCF_965620075.1. Taxonomy (NCBI): domain Eukaryota; kingdom Viridiplantae; phylum Streptophyta; class Magnoliopsida; order Rosales; family Rosaceae; genus Prunus; species Prunus avium. The sequence continues at coordinate 11,097,836 of NC_142291.1, forward strand.
TGAAATCCAATCGCTAGAAGTATGGAATACACCAACCACTCCAATTAGGAACGAACTGCCGTTGAACTTGAATTGTCCAATTTGGAACATCTATTGATTTCGGATCGAGCCCAAAACTTGGGCAACATCATAATACGGTGGGAGGAGTCATTTGGTTAGTTTTGAGTGAAATCCAATCGCTAGAAGTATGGAATACACCAACCACTCCAATTAGGAATGAACTGCCGTTGAACTTGAATTGTCCAATTTCTCACACCTATTGATTTCGGATCGAGCCCAAAACTTGGGCAACATCATAATATGGTGGGAGGAGTCATTTGGTGAGTTTTGAGAGAAATCCAATCGCTAGAAGTATGGAATACACCAACCACTCCAATTAGGAACGAACTGCCGTTGAACTTGACTTGTCCAATTTATCACGCCTATTGATTTCGGATCGAGCCCAAAACTTGGGCAACATCATAATATGGTGGGAGGAGTCATTTGGTGAGTTTTGAGTGAAATCCAATCGCTAGAAGTATGGAATACACCAACCACTCCAATTAGTTACGAACTGCCGTTGAACTTGAATTGTCCAATTTGGAACATCTTTTGATTTCGGATCGAGACCAAAACTTGGGTAACATCATAATATGGTGGGAGGAGTCATTTAGGGAGTTTTGAGTGAAATCCAATCGCTAGAAGTATGGAATACACCAACCACTCCAATTAGGAACGAACTGCCGTTGAACTTGAATTGTCCAATTTGGAACACCTATTGATTTCGGATCGAGCCCAAAACTTGGGCAACATCATAATATGGTGGGAGGAGTCATTTGGTGAGTTTTTAGTGAAATCCAATCGCTAGAAGTATTGAATACACCAACCACTCCAATTAGGAACGAACTGCCAGTGAACTTGAATTGTCCAATTTCTCACACCTATTGATTTCGGATCGAGCCCAAAACTTGGGCAACATCATAATATGGTGGGAGGAGTCATTTGGAGAGTTTTGAGTGAAATACAATCGCTAGAAGTATGGAATACACCAACCACTCCAATTAGTTACGAACTGCCGTTGAACTTGAATTGTCCAATTTGGAACATCTTTTGATTTCGGATCGAGACCAAAACTTGGGCAACATCATAATATGGTGGGAGGAGTCATTTAGTGAGTTTTGAGTGAAATCCAATCGCTAGAAGTATGGAATACACCAACCACTCCAATTAGGAACGAACTGCCGTTGAACTTGAATTGTCCAATTTGGAACACCTATTGATTTCGGATCGAGCCCAAAACTTGGGCAACATCATAATATGGTGGGAGGAGTCATTTGGTGAGTTTTTAGTGAAATCCAATCGCTAGAAGTATGGAATACACCAACCACTCCAATTAGGAACGAACTGCCAGTGAACTTGAATTGTCCAATTTCTCACACCTATTGATTTCGGATCGAGCCCAAAACTTGGGCAACATCATAATATGGTGGGAGGAGTCATTTGGGTAGTTTTGAGTGAAATCCAATCGCTAGAAGTATGGAATACACCAACCACTCCAATTAGGAACGAACTACCTTGGAACTTGAATTGTCCAATTTGGAATACCTATTGATTTCGAATCGAGCCCAAAACTTGGGCAACATCATAACATGGTGGGAGGAGTCATTTGGTGAGTTTTGAGTGAAATCCAATCGCTAGAAGTATGGAATACACCAACCACTCCAATTAGGAACGAACTGCCGTTGAACTTGAATTGTCCGATTTCTCACTTCTATTGATTTTGGATCGAGCCCAAAACTTGGGCAACATCATAATATGGTGGGAGGAGTCATTTGGTGAGTTTTGAGTGAAATCCAATCGCTAGAAGTATGGAATACACCAACCACTCCAATTAGGAACGAACTGCCGTTGAACTTGAATTGTCCAATTTGGAACACCTATTGATTTCGGATTGAGCCCAAAACTTGGGCAACATCATAATATGGTGGGAGGAGTCATTTGGTTAGTTTTGAGTGAAATCCAATCGCTAGAAGTATGGAATACACCGACCACTCGAATTAGGAACGAACTGCCGCTGAACTTGAAATGTCCAATTTCGAACAACTATCGATTTCGGATCGAGCCCCAAACTTGTGCAAAATCATAATATGGTGGGAAGAGTCATTTGGTGAGTTTTGAGTGAAATCCAATCGCTAGAAGTATGGAATACACCAACCACTCCAATTAGGAACGAACTGCCGTTGAACTTGAATTGTCCAATTTGGAACACCTATTGATTTCGAATCGAGCCCAAAACTTGGGCAACATCATAATATGGTGGGAGGAGTCATTTGGTTAGTTTTGAGTGAAATCCAATCGCTAGAAGTATGGAATACACCAACCACTCGAATTAGGAACGAACTGCTGCTGAACTTGAAATGTCCAATTTCGAACAACTATTGATTTCGGATCGAGCCCAAAACTTGGGCAACATCATAATATGGTGGGAGGAGTCATTTGGTGAGTTTTGAGTGAAATCCAATCGCTCGAAGTATGGAATACACCAACCACTCCAATTAGGAACGAACTGCCGTTGAACTTGAATTGCCCAATTTGGAACACCTATTTATTTCGGATTGAGCCCAAAACTTGGGCAATATCATAATATGGTGGGAGGAGCCATTTGGGGAGTTTTGAGTGAAATCCAATCACTAGAAGTATGTAATACACCAACCACTCCAATTAGGAACGAACTGCCGTTGAACTTGAATTGTCCAATTTGGAACACCTATTGATTTCGGATCGAGCCAAAACTTGGGCAGCATCATAATATGGGGGGAGGAGTCATTTGATGAGTTTTGAGTGAAATCCAATCGCTAGAAGTATGGAATACACCAACCACTAGAATTAGGAACGAACTGCCGTTGAACTTGAATTGTCCAATTTCTCACACCTATTGATTTCGGATCGAGCCCAAAACTTGGGCAACATCATAATATGGTGGGAGGAGCCATTTGGGGAGGTTTGAGTGAAATCCAATCACTAGAAGTATGGAATACACCAACCACTCCAATTAGGAACGAACTGCCGTTGAACTTGAATTGTCCAATTTGGAACAGCTATTGATTTCGGATCGAGCCCAAAACTTGGGCAACATCATAATATGGTGGGAGGAGTCATTTGGTGAGTTTTGAGTGAAATCCAATCGCTAGAAGTATGGAATACACCAACCACTCCAATTTGGAACGAACTGCCGTTGAACTTGAATTGTCCAATTTCGCACACCTATTGATTTCGGATCGAGCCCTAAACCTGTGCAACATCATAATATGGTGGGAGGAGTCATTTGGTGAGTTTTGAGTGAAATCCAATCGCTAGAAGTATGGAATACACCAACCACTCCAATTAGGAACGAACTGCCGTTGAACTTGAATTGTCCAATTTCTCACACCTATTGATTTCGGATCGAGCCCCAAACTTGGGCAACATCATAATATGGTGGGAGGAGTCATTTGGTGTGTTTTGAGTGAAATCCAATCGCTAGAAGTATGGAATACACTAACCACTCCAATTAGGAATGAACTGCCGTTGAACTTGAATTGTCCAATTTGGAACACCTATTGATTTCGGATCGAGCCCAAAACTTGGGCAACATCATAATATGGTGGGAGGAGTCATTTGGTGAGTTTTGAGTGAAATCCAATGCTAGAAGTATGGAATACACCAACCACTCCAATTAGGAATGAACTGCCGTTGAACTTGAATTGTCCAATTTGGAACACCTATTGATTTCGGATCGAGCCCAAAACTTGGGCAACATCATAATATGGTGGGAGGAGTCAGTTCGTGAGTTTTGAGTGAAATCCAATCGCTAGAAGTGTGGAATACACCAACCACTCCAATTAGGAACGACCTGCCGTTGAATTTGAATTGTCCAATTTCGAACACCTATTGATATCGGATCGAGCCCAAATCGTGGGTAACATCATAATATGGTGGGAGGAGTCATTTGGTGAGATTTGAGGGAAATCCAATCGCTAGAAGTATGGAATACACCAACCACTCCAATTAGGAACGAACTGCCGTTCAACTTGAATTGTCCAATTTCTCACACCTATTGATTTCGGATCTAGCCCAAAAATTGGGCAACATCATAATATGGTGGGAGGAGTCATTTGGTGAGTTTTGAGTGAAATCCAATCGCTAGAAATATGGAATACACCAACCACTCCAATTAGGAACGAACTTTCGTTGAACTTGAATTGTCCAATTTCCCACACCTATTGATTTCGGATCGAGCCCAAAACTTGGGCAACATCATAATATGGTGGGAGGAGTCATTTGGTGAGTTTTGAGTGAAATCCAATCGCTAGAAGTATGGAATACACCAACCACTCCAATTAGGAACGAACTGCCGTTGAACTTGAATTGTCCAATTTCTCACACCTATTGATTTCGGATCGAGCCCAAAACTTGGGCAACATCATAATATGGTGGGAGGATTCATTTGGTGAGTTTTGAGTGAAATCCAATCTCTAGAAGTATGGAATACACTAACCACTCCAATTAGGAACGAACTGCCGTTGAACTTGAATTGTCCAATTTGGAACACCTGTTGAGTTCGGATCGAGCCCAAAACTTGGGCAACATCATAATATGGTGGGAGGAGTCATTTGGTGAGTTTTGAGTGAAATCCAATCGCTAGAAGTATGGAATACACCAACCACTCCAATTAGGAACGAACTGCCGTTGAACTTGAATTGTCCAATTTAGAACACCTATTGATTTCGGATCGAGCCCAAAACTTGGGCAACATCATAATATGGTGGGAGGAGTCATGATCGGTGCATATTTACATATCATTTTGTACCCTTCTAATTTCTGATTTGGTTATGTTTTTGAGTTAAACTTGTGCTTTTAATAAGTTTTGTGTTTGTTTCAGTGTTATAAGTTTGAGACTCACTAATTGCATTTTGGAGACAAGTTAGCTCAAAACGGTGTCTGCAGATCAGTCAACTTCACGGATTGGACTATACTTTCTCAAGAAGAACCAGATGATGAGCCTTATATCATTGGAAAGATACGGAAGTCTAGTTTCTGTATAATTTTACGGTTCATGATTCCGAGTCTTCTAGAGAAAGTTATACATGTTTTGGCAACTTAAGGTCAAATTCGGCAGCATCTGCGTTACTGGGCCAAAAATCACATTTGAAGGGCTTTCCGATTTTTCCTTGAGCTGGGCTGCATATGCTTGGAAAGATAAGACAAAGAGCTTCAAGATCCATATTTTTCCAGATTTTTCAGATTGGAGCCACAAGCCCAAAACGAGCTCACAAGCTGGCTGCAATGCATTGTCATGCATGACATATGCATGATGAAGTGTTGTTGATTGTGTGAAAGTTTGGTGAAGCATATTCAATACCTATTTTTGAGTGGAATTTTGCAGCAGCCAAATGAATTAATTGAAGTTGAAGTGGGGGTGCAACACTAAGCCTAAAGACAAGAGGAATTATTTTCAAATGCAATTGTGTGTTAGGTTAAGTTGGTGAATTAAGTGTAGTGTGTTAGGTGAAGTTAGTGTGTTTAGATAATTCAATTGTATAATTCAGATTTTGAACTTCCTTAGGCCTATAAATAGTGAGGTTTCCTAAGCTTGTAAACACACCCCAAGGGGGGGAGCTCTCAAACACTTCTCTAGAGCTCCCTTCCCTTCTCTCCCTCAAATTCTCTTAGTTTTCCTTTCTAGTCCTCAATTGATTGTAACAAAAATCCTTTTACTAAATTTTCCTTTAAGTCTTTCCAAGTTCTACTTTAATTTTCATTGTTATGTAAATTCTTTTCTTTAGTTTCAAGTTTGATTAGTTTCCAAGTTTCAATTATGGTTTTTGTTCTTATTCATTATGCTTATAAGTTAATATGCTAGTTTGAATGATTGATCACCATTTAGGCTTGCATGTTAGCTATCTTGGTTTGAATTAAGAGTATACACCATGCTTTAATTCGAATTGAACTATGAATAGGAAGAGTATGTATGGACATTCGAAAACAGGGATTAGATACATGCTTGGTTGTTTAAATTGTTCTTCTATGCTTAATGGGTTCCTAATGCTTAATTTTAGGTTAGACAACAAATGATCAAATTAGGGAATTAGGAACACAAGGTTATGACCACACACCATGGCTTAATCATACTTTAGCTAGAACCAATCCATTAATCTAAATTGAACTTGGGAACTTATTTGCTTGAGTTACTTATTTCTTTCTTCCTTATTTTATGTTCTTTGTTTTTGTTTCTATTTTGTGTAGGGAAACTAAATTGGATCATACAATCACCAATCCCTGTGGAATCGACCTCGCACTTACATATGCTATACTACCAACGGTTCGTGCACTTGCGAGTATCACAAGTTGAGGACGCAGCTTAATCCATTTTGGTGCAGCTGAAATCTACACAACAAGTCATTTGGTGAGTTTTGAGTGAAATCCAATCGCTAGAAGTATGGAATACACCAAACCACTCCCATTAGGAACGAACTGCCGTTCAACTGGAATTGTCCAATTTCTCACACCTATTGATTTCGGATCGAACCCCAAACTTGTGCAACATCATAATATGCCGGGAGGAGTCATTTGGTGAGTTTTGAGTGAAATCCAATCGCTAGAAGTATGGAATACACCAACCACTCCAATTAGGAACGAACTGCCGTTGAACTTGAATTGTCCAATTTCTCACACCTATTGATTTCGGATCGAGCCCAAAACTTGGGCAACATCATAATATGGTGGGAGGATTCATTTGGTGAGTTTTGAGTGAAATCCAATCTCTAGAAGTATGGAATACACTAACCACTCCAATTAGGAACGAACTGCCGTTGAACTTGAATTGTCCAATTTGGAACACCTGTTGAGTTCGGATCGAGCCCAAAACTTGGGCAACATCATAATATGGTGGGAGGAGTCATTTGGTGAGTTTTGAGTGAAATCCAATCGCTAGAAGTATGGAATACACCAACCACTCCAATTAGGAACGAACTGCCGTTGAACTTGAATTGTCCAATTTAGAACACCTATTGATTTCGGATCGAGCCCAAAACTTGGGCAACATCATAATATGGTGGGAGGAGTCATGATCGGTGCATATTTACATATCATTTTGTACCCTTCTAATTTCTGATTTGGTTATGTTTTTGAGTTAAACTTGTGCTTTTAATAAGTTTTGTGTTTGTTTCAGTGTTATAAGTTTGAGACTCACTAATTGCATTTTGGAGACAAGTTAGCTCAAAACGGTGTCTGCAGATCAGTCAACTTCACGGATTGGACTATACTTTCTCAAGAAGAACCAGATGATGAGCCTTATATCATTGGAAAGATACGGAAGTCTAGTTTCTGTATAATTTTACGGTTCATGATTCCGAGTCTTCTAGAGAAAGTTATACATGTTTTGGCAACTTAAGGTCAAATTCGGCAGCATCTGCGTTACTGGGCCAAAAATCACATTTGAAGGGCTTTCCGATTTTTCCTTGAGCTGGGCTGCATATGCTTGGAAAGATAAGACAAAGAGCTTCAAGATCCATATTTTTCCAGATTTTTCAGATTGGAGCCACAAGCCCAAAACGAGCTCACAAGCTGGCTGCAATGCATTGTCATGCATGACATATGCATGATGAAGTGTTGTTGATTGTGTGAAAGTTTGGTGAAGCATATTCAATACCTATTTTTGAGTGGAATTTTGCAGCAGCCAAATGAATTAATTGAAGTTGAAGTGGGGGTGCAACACTAAGCCTAAAGACAAGAGGAATTATTTTCAAATGCAATTGTGTGTTAGGTTAAGTTGGTGAATTAAGTGTAGTGTGTTAGGTGAAGTTAGTGTGTTTAGATAATTCAATTGTATAATTCAGATTTTGAACTTCCTTAGGCCTATAAATAGTGAGGTTTCCTAAGCTTGTAAACACACCCCAAGGGGGGGAGCTCTCAAACACTTCTCTAGAGCTCCCTTCCCTTCTCTCCCTCAAATTCTCTTAGTTTTCCTTTCTAGTCCTCAATTGATTGTAACAAAAATCCTTTTACTAAATTTTCCTTTAAGTCTTTCCAAGTTCTACTTTAATTTTCATTGTTCTGTAAATTCTTTTCTTTAGTTTCAAGTTTGATTAGTTTCCAAGTTTCAATTATGGTTTTTGTTCTTATTCATTATGCTTATAAGTTAATATGCTAGTTTGAATGATTGATCACCATTTAGGCTTGCATGTTAGCTATCTTGGTTTGAATTAAGAGTATACACCATGCTTTAATTCGAATTGAACTATGAATAGGAAGAGTATGTATGGACATTCGACAACAGGGATTAGATACATGCTTGGTTGTTTAAATTGTTCTTCTATGCTTAATGGGTTCCTAATGCTTAATTTTAGGTTAGACAACAAATGATCAAATTAGGGAATTAGGAACACAAGGTTATGACCACACACCATGGCTTAATCATACTTTAGCTAGAACCAATCCATTAATCTAAATTGAACTTGGGAACTTATTTGCTTGAGTTACTTATTTCTTTCTTCCTTATTTTATGTTCTTTGTTTTTGTTTCTATTTTGTGTAGGGAAACTAAATTGGATCATACAATCACCAATCCCTGTGGAATCGACCTCGCACTTACATATGCTATACTACCAACGGTTCGTGCACTTGCGAGTATCACAAGTTGAGGACGCAGCTTAATCCATTTTGGTGCAGCTGAAATCTACACAACAAGTCATTTGGTGAGTTTTGAGTGAAATCCAATCGCTAGAAGTATGGAATACACCAAACCACTCCCATTAGGAACGAACTGCCGTTCAACTGGAATTGTCCAATTTCTCACACCTATTGATTTCGGATCGAACCCCAAACTTGTGCAACATCATAATATGCCGGGAGGAGTCATTTGGTGAGTTTTGAGTGAAATCCAATCGCTAGAAGTATGGAATACACCAACCACTCCAATTAGGAACGAACTGCCGTTGAACTTGAATTGTCCAATTTCTCACACCTATTGATTTCGGATCGAGCCCAAAACTTGGGCAACATCATAATATGGTGGGAGGAGTCATTTGGTGAGTTTTGAGTGAAAACCAATCGCTAGAAGTATGGAATACACCAAACCACTCCCATTAGGAGCGAACTGCCGTTGAACATGAATTGTCCAATTTCTCACACCTATTGATTTCGGATCGAACCCCAAACTTGTGCAACATCATAATATGGCGGGAGGAGTCATTTGGTGAGTTTTGAGTGAAATCCAATCGCTAGAAGTATGGAATACACCAACCACTCCAATTAGGAACGAACTGCCGTTGAACTTGAATTGTCCAATTTGGAACACCTATTGATTTCGGATCAAGCTCAAAACTTGGGCAACAACATAATATGGTGGCAGGAGTCATTGGGTGAGTTTTGAGTGAAATCCAATCGCTAGAAGTATGGAATACACCAACCACTCCAATTAGGAACGAACTGCCGTTGAACTTGAATTGTCCAAATTGTCACACCTATTGATTTCGGATCGAGCCCAAAACTTGGGCAACATCATAATATGGTGGGAGGAGTCATTTGGTGAGTGTTGAGTGAAATCCAATTGCTAGAAGTATGGAATACACTAACCACTCCAATTAGGAACGAGCTGCCGTTGAACTTGAATTGTCCAATTTCTCACACCTATTGATTTCGGATCGAGCCCCAAACTTGGGCAACATCATAATATGGTGGGAGGAGTCATTTGGTGAGTTTTGAGTGAAATCCAATCGCCAGAAGTATGGAATACACCAACCACACCAATTAGGAACGAACTGCCGTTGAACTTGAATTGTCCAATTTCTCACACCTATTGATTTCGGATCGAGCCCAAAACTTGTGCAACATCAAAATATGGTGGGAGGGGTCATTTGGTGAGTTTTGAGTGAAATCCAATCGCTAGAAGTATGGAATACACCAACCACTCCAATTAGGAATGAACTGTCGTTGAACTTGAATTGTCCAGTTTGGAACACCTTTTGATTTCGGATCGAGCCCAAAACTTGGGCAACATCATAATATGGTGGGAGGAGTCATTTGGTGAGTTTTGAGTGAAATCCGATCGCTAGAAGTATGGAATACACCAACCACTCCAATTAGGAACGAACTGCCGTTGATCTTGAATTGTCCAATTTGGAACACCTACTGATTTCGGATCGAGCCCAAAACTTGGGGAACAACATAATATTGTGGGAGGAGTCATTTGGTGAGTTTTGAGTGAAATCCAATCGCTAGAAGTATGGAATACACCAACCACTCCAATTAGGAACGAACTGCCGTTGAACTTGAATTGTCCAATTTGGAACACCTATTGATTTCGGATCGAGCCCAAAACTTGGGGAACATCATAAGATTGTGGGAGGAGTCATTTGTTGAGTTTTGAGTGAAATCCAATCGCTAGAAGTATGGAATACACCAACCACTCCAATTTGGAACGAACTGCCGTTGAACTTGAATTGTCCAATTTAGAACACCTATTGATTTCGGATCGAGCCCAAAACTTGGGCAACATCATAATATGGTGGGAGGAGTCAATTGGTGAGTTTTGAGTGAAATCCAATCGCTAGAAGTATGGAATACACCAAGCCACTCCCATTAGGAACGAACTGCCGTTGAACTTGAATTGTCCAATTTCTCACACCTATTGATTTCCGATCGAACCCCAAACTTGTGCAACATCATAATATGGCGGGAGGAGTCATTTGGTGAGTTTTGAGTGAAATCCAATCGCTAGAAGTATGGAATACACCAACCACTCCAATTAGGAACGAACTGCCGTTGAACTTGAATTGTCCAATTTCTCACACCTATTGATTTCGGATCGAGCCCAAAACATGGGCAACATCATAATATGGTGGGAGGAGTCATTTGGTGAGTTTTGAGTGAAATACATTCTTTAGAAGTGTGGAATAAACCAACCACTCCCATTTGGGACGAACTGCCGTTGAACTTGAATTGTCCAATTTCTCACACCTATTGATTTCGGATCGAGCCCCAGACATGGGCAACAGCATAACATGGTGGGAGGAGTCATTTGGTGAATTTTGAGTGAAATCCAATCGCTAGAATTATGGAATACAACAAACCACTCCCATTCGGAACGAACTGCCGTTGAACTTCAATTGTCCAATTTCTAACACCTATTGATTTCGGGTCGAACCCCAAACTTGTGCAACATAATAATATGGCGGGAGGAGTCATTTGGGGAGTTTTGAGTGAAATCCAATCGCTAGAAGTATGGAATACACCACCCACTCCAATTAGGAACGACCTGCCGTTGAACTTGAATTGTCCAATTTCTCACACCTATTGATTTCGGATCGAACCCCAAACTTGTGCAACATCATAATATGGCGGGAGGAGTCATTTGGTGAGATTCGAATGAAATCTAATCGCTAGAAGTATGGAATACACCAACCACTCCAATTAGGAACGAACTGTCGTTGAACTTGAATTGTCCAGTTTGGAACACCTTTTGATTTCGGATCGAGCCCAAAACTTGGGCAACATCATAATATGGTGGGAGGAGTCATTTGGTGAGTTTTGAGTGAAATCCAATCGCTGGAAGTATGGAATACACCAACCACTCCAATTAGGAACGAATATGGAATACACCAACCACTCCAATTAGGAACGAACTGCTGTTGAACTTGAATTGTCCAATTTCTCACACCTATTGATTTTGGATCGAGCCCAAAACTTGGGCAACATCATAATATGGTGGGAGGAGTCATTTGGTGAGTTTTGAGTGAAATCCAATCGCTAGAAGTATGGAATACACCAACCGCTCCAACTAGGAACGAACTGTCGTTGAACTTGAATTGTCCAGTTTGGAACACCTTTTGATTTCGGATATAGCCCAAAACTTGGGCAACATCATAATATGGTGGGAGGAGTCATTTGGTGAGTTTTGAGTGAAATCCAATCGCTAGAAGTATGGAATACACCAAACCACTCCCATTAGGAACGAACTGCCGTTGAACTTGAATTGTCCAATTTCTCACACCTATTGATTTCGGATCGAGCCCCAAACTTGGGCAACATGATAATATGGTGGGAGGAGTCAATTGGTGAGTTTTGAGTGAAATCCAATCGCTAGAAGTATGGAATACACCAAACCACTCCCATTAGGAACGAACTGCCGTTGAACTTGAATTGTCCAATTACTCACACCTATTGATTTCGGATCGAGCCCAAAACATGGGCAACATCGTAATATGGTGGGAGGAGTCATTTGGTGAGTTTTGAGTGAAATACAATCTTTAGAAGTGTGGAATAAACCAACCACTCCCGTTTGGAATGAACTGCCGTTGAACTTGAAATGTCCAATTTGGAACACCTATTGATTTCGGATCGAGCCCCAGACATGGGCAACATCATAATATGGTGGGAGGAGTCATTTGGTGAGTTTTGAGTGAAATCCAATCGCTAGAAGTATGGAATACACCAAACCACTCCCATTAGGAACGAACTGCCGTTGAACTTGAATTGTCCAATTTCTCACACCTATTGATTTCAGATCGAACCCCAAACTTGTGCAACATCATAATATGGCGGGAGGAGTCATTTGGTGAGTTTTGAGTGAAATCCAATCGCTAGAAGTATGGAATACACCAACCACTCCAATTAGGAACGAACTGCCGTTGATCTTGAATTGTCCAATTTGGAACACCTATTGATTTCGGATCGAGCCCAAAACTTGGGGAACATCATAATATTGTGGGAGGAGTCATTTGGTGAGTTTTGAATGCAATCCAATCGCTAGAAGTATGGAATACACCAACCACTCCAACTAGGAACGAACTGCCGTTGAACTTGAATTGTCCAATTTGGAACACCTATTGATTTCGGATCGAGGCCAAAACATGGGCAACATCATGATATGGTGGGAGGAGTCATTTGGTGAGTTTTGAGTGAAATCCAATCGCTAGAAGTATGGAATACACCAACCACTCCAATTTGGAACGAACTGCCGTTGAACTTGAATTGTCCAATTTAGAACACCTATTGATTTCGGATCGAGCCCAAAACTTGGGCAACATCATAATATGGTGGGAGGAGTCAATTGGTGAGTTTTGAGTGAAATCCAATCGCTAGAAGTATGGAATACACCAAACCACTCCCATTAGGAACGAACTGCCGTTGAACTTGAATTGTCCAATTTCTCACACCTATTGATTTCCGATCGAACCCCAAACTTGTGCAACATCATAATATGGCGGGAGGAGTCATTTGGTGAGTTTTGAGTGAAATCCAATCGCTAGAAGTATGGAATACACCAACCACTCCAATTAGGAAGGAACTGCCGTTGAACTTGAATTGTCCAATTTCTCACACCTATTGATTTCGGATCGAGCCCAAAACATGGGCAACATCATAATATGGTGGGAGGAGTCATTTGGTGAGTTTTGAGTGAAATACATTCTTTAGAAGTGTGGAATAAACCAACCACTCCCATTTGGGACGAACTGCCGTTGAACTTGAATTGTCCAATTTCTCACACCTATTGATTTCGGATCGAGCCCCAGACATGGGCAACAGCATAACATGGTGGGAGGAGTCATTTGGTGAATTTTGAGTGAAATCCAATCGCTAGAATTGTGGAATACAACAAACCACTCCCATTCGGAACGAACTGCCGTTGAACTTGAATTGTCCAATTTCTAACACCTATTGATTTCGGGTCGAACCCCAAACTTGTGCAACATAATAATATGGCGGGAGGAGTCATTTGGGGAGTTTTGAGTGAAATCCAATCGCTAGAAGTATGGAATACACCACCCACTCCAATTAGGAACGACCTGCCGTTGAACTTGAATTGTCCAATTTCTCACACCTATTGATTTCGGATCGAACCCCAAACTTGTGCAACATCATAATATGGCGGGAGGAGTCATTTGGTGAGATTCGAATGAAATCTAATCGCTAGAAGTATGGAATACACCAACCACTCCAATTAGGAACGAACTGTCGTTGAACTTGAATTGTCCAGTTTGGAACACCTTTTGATTTCGGATCGAGCCCAAAACTTGGGCAACATCATAATATGGTGGGAGGAGTCATTTGGTGAGTTTTGAGTGAAATCCAATCGCTGGAAGTATGGAATACACCAACCACTCCAATTAGGAACGAATATGGAATACACCAACCACTCCAATTAGGAACGAACTGCTGTTGAACTTGAATTGTCCAATTTCTCACACCTATTGATTTTGGATCGAGCCCAAAACTTGGGCAACATCATAATATGGTGGGAGGAGTCATTTGGTGAGTTTTGAGTGAAATCCAATCGCTAGAAGTATGGAATACACCAACCTCTCCAATTAGGAACGAACTGTCGTTGAACTTGAATTGTCCAGTTTGGAACACCTTTTGATTTCGGATATAGCCCAAAACTTGGGCAACATCATAATATGGTGGGAGGAGTCATTTGGTGAGTTTTGAGTGAAATCCAATCGCTAGAAGTATGGAATACACCAAACCACTCCCATTAGGAACGAACTGCCGTTGAACTTGAATTGTCCAATTTCTCACACCTATTGATTTCGGATCGAGCCCCAAACTTGGGCAACATGATAATATGGTGGGAGGAGTCAATTGGTGAGTTTTGAGTGAAATCCAATCGCTAGAAGTATGGAATACACCAAACCACTCCCATTAGGAACGAACTGCCGTTGAACTTGAATTGTCCAATTACTCACACCTATTGATTTCGGATCGAGCCCAAAACATGGGCAACATCGTAATATGGTGGGAGGAGTCATTTGGTGAGTTTTGAGTGAAATACAATCTTTAGAAGTGTGGAATAAACCAACCACTCCCGTTTGGAATGAACTGCCGTTGAACTTGAATTGTCCAATTTGGAACACCTATTGATTTCGGATCGAGCCCCAGACATGGGCAACATCATAATATGGTGGGAGGAGTCATTTGGTGAGTTTTGAGTGAAATCCAATCGCTAGAAGTATGGAATACACCAAACCACTCCCATTAGGAACGAACTGCCGTTGAACTTGAATTGTCCAATTTCTCACACCTATTGATTTCAGATCGAACCCCAAACTTGTGCAACATCATAATATGGCGGGAGGAGTCATTTGGTGAGTTTTGAGTGAAATCCAATCGCTAGAAGTATGGAATACACCAACCACTCCAATTAGGAACGAACTGCCGTTGATCTTGAATTGTCCAATTTGGAACACCTATTGATTTCGGATCGAGCCCAAAACTTGGGGAACATCATAATATTGTGGGAGGAGTCATTTGGTGAGTTTTGAATGCAATCCAATCGCTAGAAGTATGGAATACACCAACCACTCCAACTAGGAACGAACTGCCGTTGAACTTGAATTGTCCAATTTGGAACACCTATTGATTTCGGATCGTGCCCAAAACTTGGGGAACATCATAACATTGTGGGAGGAGTCATTTGTTGTGTTTTGAGTGAAATCCAATCGCTAGAAGTATGGAATACACCAACCACTCCAATTAGGAACGAACTGCTGTTGAACTTGAATTGTCCAATTTCTCACACCTATTGATTTCGGATCGAGGCCAAAACATGGGCAACATCATGATATGGTGGGAGGAGTCATTTGGTGAGTTTTGAGTGAAATCCAATCCCTAGAAGTATGGAATACACCAACCACTCCAATTTGGAACGAACTGCCGTTGAACTTGAATTGTCCAATTTAGAACACCTATTGATTTCGGATCGAGCCCAAAACTTGGGCAACATCATAATATGGTGGGAGGAGTCAATTGGTGAGTTTTGAGTGAAATCCAATCGCTAGAAGTATGGAATACACCAAACCACTCCCATTAGGAACGAACTGCCGTTGAACTTGAATTGTCCAATTTCTCACACCTATTGATTTCCGATCGAACCCCAAACTTGTGCAACATCATAATATGGCGGGAGGAGTCATTTGGTGAGTTTTGAGTGAAATCCAATCGCTAGAAGTATGGAATACACCAACCACTCCAATTAGGAACGAACTGCCGTTGAACTTGAATTGTCCAATTTCTCACACCTATTGATTTCGGATCGAGCCCAAAACATGGGCAACATCATAATATGGTGGGAGGAGTCATTTGGTGAGTTTTGAGTGAAATACAATCTTTAGAAGTGTGGAATAAACCAACCACTCCCATTTGGAACGAACTGCCGTTGAACTTGAATTGTCCAATTTCTCACACCTATTGATTTCGGATCGAGCCCCAGACATGAGCAACAGCATAACATGGTGGGAGGAGTCATTTGGTGAATTTTGAGTGAAATCCAATCGCTAGAATTATGGAATACAACAAACCACTCCCATTCGGAACGAACTGCCGTTGAACTTCAATTGTCCAATTTATAACACCTATTGATTTCGGGTCGAACCCCAAACTTGTGCAACATAATAATATGGCGGGAGGAGTCATTTGGGGAGTTTTGAGTGAAATCCAATCGCTAGAAGTATGGAATACACCACCCACTCCAATTAGGAACGACCTGCCGTTGAACTTGAATTGTCCAATTTCTCACACCTATTGATTTCGGATCGAACCCCAAACTTGTGCAACATCATAATATGGCGGGAGGAGTCATTTGGTGAGATTTGAGTGAAATCCAATCGCTAGAAGTATGGAATACACCAACCACTCCAATTAGGAACGAACTGTCGTTGAACTTGAATTGTCCAGTTTGGAACACCTTTTGATTTCGGATCGAGCCCAAAACTTGGGCAACATCATAATATGGTGGGAGGAGTCATTTGGTGAGTTTTGAGTGAAATCCAATCGCTGGAAGTATGGAATACACCAACCACTCCAATTAGGAACGAATATGGAATACACCAACCACTCCAATTAGGAACGAACTGCTGTCGAACTTGAATTGTCCAATTTCTCACACCTATTGATTTTGGATCGAGCCCAAAACTTGGGCAACATCATAATATGGTGGGAGGAGTCATTTGGTGAGTTTTGAGTGAAATCCAATCGCTAGAAGTATGGAATACACCAAACCACTCCCATTAGGAACGAACTGCCGTTGAACTTGCATTGTCCAATTACTCACACCTATTGATTTCGGATCGAGCCCAAAACATGGGCAACATCGTAATATGGTGGGAGGAGTCATTTGGTGAGTTTTGAGTGAAATACAATCTTTAGAAGTGTGGAATAAACCAACCACTCCCGTTTGGAATGAACTGCCGTTGAACTTGAATTGTCCAATTTGGAACACCTATTGATTTCGGATCGAGCCCCAGACATGGGCAACATCATAATATGGTGGGAGGAGTCATTTGGTGAGTTTTGAGTGAAATCCAATCGCTAGAAGTATGGAATACACCAAACCACTCCCATTAGGAACGAACTGCCGTTGAACTTGAATTGTCCAATTTCTCACACCTATTGATTTCAGATCGAACCCCAAACCTGTGCAACATCATAATATGGCGGGAGGAGTCATTTGGTGAGTTTTGAGTGAAATCCAATCGCTAGAAGTATGGAATACACCAACCACTCCAATTAGGAACGAGCTGCCGTTGATCTTGAATTGTCCAATTTGGAACACCTATTGATTTCGGATCGAGCCCAAAACTTGGGGAACATCATAATATTGTGGGAGGAGTCATTTGGTGAGTTTTGAATGCAATCCAATCGCTAGAAGTATGGAATACACCAACCACTCCAACTAGGAACGAACTGCCGTTGAACTTGAATTGTCCAATTTGGAACACCTATTGATTTCGGATCGTGCCCAAAACTTGGGGAACATCATAACATTGTGGGAGGAGTCATTTGTTGAGTTTTGAGTGAAATCCAATCGCTAGAAGTATGGAATACACCAACCACTCCAATTAGGAACGAACTGCTGTTGAACTTGAATTGTCCAATTTCTCACACCTATTGATTTCGGATCGAGCCCAAAACTTGGGCAACATCATAATATGGTGGGAGGAGTCATTTGGTGTGTTTTGAGTGAAATCCAATCGCTAGAAGTATGGAATACACCAACCACTCCAATTAGGAACGAACTGCCGTTGAACTTGAATTGTCCAATTTAGAACACCTATTGATTTCGGATCGAGCCCAAAACTTGGGCAACCTCATAATATGGTAGGAGGAGTCAATTGGTGAGTTTTGAGTGAAATCCAATCGCTAGAAGTATGGAATACCCCAAACCACTCCCATTAGGAACGAACTGCCGTTGAACTTGAATTGTCCAATTTCTCACACCTGCTGATTTCGGATCGAACCCCAAACTTGTGCAACATCATAATATGGCGGGAGGAGTCATTTGGTGAGTTTTGAGTGAAATCCAATCGCTAGAAGTATGGAATACACCAACCGCTCCAATTAGGAACGAACTGCCGTTGAACTTGAATTGTCCAATTTCTCACACCTATTGATTTCGGATCGAGGCCAAAACATGGGCAACATCATGATATGGTGGGAGGAGTCATTTGGTGAGTTTTGAGTGAAATACAATCTTTAGAAGTGTGGAATAAACCAACCACTCCCATTTGGAACGAACTGCCGTTGAACTTGAATTGTCCAATTTCTCACACCTATTGATTTCGGATCGGGCCCCAGACATGGGCAACATCATAATATGGTGGGAGGAGTCATTTGGTGAGTTTTGAGTGAAATCCAATCGCTAGAAGTATGGAATACACCAAACCACTCCCATTCGAAACGAACTGCCGTTGAACTTGAATTGTCCAATTTCTCACACCTATTGATTTCGGGTCGAACCCCAAACTTGTGCAACATCATAATATGACGGGAGGAGTCATTTGGTGAGTTTTGAGTGAAATCCAATCGCTAGAAGTGTGGAATACACCAACCACTCCAATTAGGAACGAACTGCCGTTGAACTTGAATTGTCCAATTTCTCACACCGATTGATTTCGGATCGAGCCCAAAACTTGTGCAACATCAAAATATGGTGGGAGGAGTCATTTGGTGAGTTTTGAGTGAAATCCAATCGCTAGAAGTATGGAATACACCAACCACTCCAATTAGGAACGAACTGCCGTTGATCTTGAATTGTCCAATTTGGAACACCTATTGATTTCGGATCGAGCCCAAAACTTGGGCAACAACATAATATGGTGGGAGGAGTCATTTGGTGAGTTTTGAGTGAAATCCAATCACTAGAAGTATGGAATACACCAACCACCCCAATTAGGAACGAACTGCCGTTGAACTTGAATTGTCCAATCTCTCACACCTATTGATTTCGGATCGAGCCCCAAACTTGGGCAACATCATAATATGGTGGGAGGAGTCAATTGGTGAGTTTTGAGTGAAATCCAATAGCTAGAAGTATGGAATACACCAAACCACTCCCATTCGGAACGAACTGCCGTTGAACTTGAATTGTCCAATTTCTCACACCTATTGATTTCGGATCGTTCCCCAAACTTGTGCAACATCATAATATGGCGGGAGGAGTCATTTGGTGAGTTTTGAGTGAAATCCAATCGCTAGAAGTATGGAATACACCAACCAATCCAATTAGGAACGAACTGCCGTTGAACTTGAATTGTCCAATTTGGAACACCTATTGATTTCGTATCGAGCCCAAAACTTGGGCAACAACATAATATGGTGGGAGGAGTCATTTGGTGAGTTTTGAGTGAAATCCAATCGCTAGAAGTATGGAATACACCAACCACTCCAATTAGGAACGAACTGCCGTTGAACTTGAATTGTCCAATTTGGAACACCTATTGATTTCGGATCGAGCCCAAAACTTGGGCAACATCATAATATTGTGGGAGGAGTCATTTGGTTAGTTTTGAGTGAAATCCAATCGCTAGAAGTATGGAATACACCAACCACTCCAATTAGGAACGAACTGCCGTTGAACTTGAATTGTCCAATTTCTCACACCTATTGATTTCGGATCGAACCCCAAACTTCTGCAACACCATAATATGGCGGGAGGAGTCATTTGGTGAGTTTTGAGTGAAATCCAATCGCTAGAAGTATGGAATACACCAACCACTCCAATTAGGAACGAACTGCCGTTGAGCTTGAATTGTCCAAATTGTCACACCTATTGATTTCGGATCGAGCCCAAAACTTGTGCAACATCAAAATATGGTGGGAGGAGTCATTTGGTGAGTTTTGAGTGAAATCCAATCGCTAGAATTATGGAATACACCAACCAGTCCAATTAGGAACGAACTGTCGTTGAACTTGAATTGTCCAGTTTGGAACACCTTTTGATTTCGGATCGAGCCCAAAACTTGGGCAACATCATAATATGGTGCGAGGAGTCATTTGGTGAGTTTTGAGTGAAATCCACTCGCTAGAAGTATGGAATACACCAACCACTCCAATTAGGAACGAACTGCCGTTGATCTTGAATTGTCCAATTTGGAACACCTATTGATTTCGGATCGAGCCCAAAACTTGGGAAACATCATAATATTGTGGGAGGAGTCATTTGGTGAGTTTTGAGTGAAATCCAAACGCTAGAAGTATGGAATACACCAACCACTCCAATTAGGAACGAACTGCCGTTGAACTTGAATTGTCCAATTTGGAACACCTATTGATTTCGGATCGAGCCCAAAACTTGGGCAACATCATAATATGGTGGGAGGAGTCATTTGGTTAGTTTTGAGTGAAATCCAATCGCTAGAAGTATGGAATACACCAACCACTCCAATTAGGAACGAACTGCCGTTGAACTTGAATTGTCCAATTTCTCACACCTATTGATTTCGGATCGAACCCCAAACTTCTGCAACACCATAATATGGCGGGAGGAGTCATTTGGTGAGTTTTGAGTGAAATCCAATCGCTAGAAGTATGGAATACACCAACCACTCCAATTAGGAACGAACTGCCGTTGAGCTTGAATTGTCCAAATTGTCACACCTATTGATTTCGGATCGAGCCCAAAACTTGTGCAACATCAAAATATGGTGGGAGGAGTCATTTGGTGAGTTTTGAGTGAAATCCAATCGCTAGAATTATGGAATACACCAACCAGTCCAATTAGGAACGAACTGTCGTTGAACTTGAATTGTCCAGTTTGGAACACCTTTTGATTTCGGATCGAGCCCAAAACTTGGGCAACATCATAATATGGTGCGAGGAGTCATTTGGTGAGTTTTGAGTGAAATCCACTCGCTAGAAGTATGGAATACACCAACCACTCCAATTAGGAACGAACTGCCGTTGATCTTGAATTGTCCAATTTGGAACACCTATTGATTTCGGATCGAGCCCAAAACTTGGGAAACATCATAATATTGTGGGAGGAGTCATTTGGTGAGTTTTGAGTGAAATCCAAACGCTAGAAGTATGGAATACACCAACCACTCCAATTAGGAACGAACTGCCGTTGAACTTGAATTGTCCAATTTGGAACACCTATTGATTTCGGATCGAGCCCAAAACTTGGGCAACATCATAATATGGTGGGAGGAGTCATTTGGTTAGTTTTGAGTGAAATCCAATCGCTAGAAGTATGGAATACACCAACCACTCCAATTAGGAACGAACTGCCGTTGAACTTGAATTGTCCAATTTCTCACACCTATTGATTTCGGATCGAACCCCAAACTTCTGCAACACCATAATATGGCGGGAGGAGTCATTTGGTGAGTTTTGAGTGAAATCCAATCGCTAGAAGTATGGAATACACCAACCACTCCAATTAGGAACGAACTGCCGTTGAGCTTGAATTGTCCAAATTGTCACACCTATTGATTTCGGATCGAGCCCAAAACTTGTGCAACATCAAAATATGGTGGGAGGAGTCATTTGGTGAGTTTTGAGTGAAATCCAATCGCTAGAATTATGGAATACACCAACCAGTCCAATTAGGAACGAACTGTCGTTGAACTTGAATTGTCCAGTTTGGAACACCTTTTGATTTCGGATCGAGCCCAAAACTTGGGCAACATCATAATATGGTGCGAGGAGTCATTTGGTGAGTTTTGAGTGAAATCCACTCGCTAGAAGTATGGAATACACCAACCACTCCAATTAGGAACGAACTGCCGTTGATCTTGAATTGTCCAATTTGGAACACCTATTGATTTCGGATCGAGCCCAAAACTTGGGAAACATCATAATATTGTGGGAGGAGTCATTTGGTGAGTTTTGAGTGAAATCCAATCGCTAGAAGTATGGAATACACCAACCACTCCAATTAGGAACGACCTGCTGTTGAACTTGAATTGTCCAATTTGGAACACCTATTGATTTCGGATCGAGCCCAAAACTTGGGCAACAACACAATATGGTGGGAGGAGTCATTTGGTGAGTTTTGAGTGAAATCCAATCACTAGAAGTATGGAATACACCAACCACTCCAATTAGGAACGAACTGCCGTTGAACTTGAATTGTCCAATCTCTCACACCTATTGATTTCGGATCGAGCCCCAAACTTGGGCAACATGATAATATGGTGGGAGGGGTCAATTGGTGAGTTTTGAGTGAAATCCAATCGCTAGAAGTATGGAATACACCAGACCACTCCCATTAGGAACGAACTGCCGTTGAACTTGAATTGTCCAATTTCTCACACCTATTGATTTCGGATCGAACCCCAAACTTGTGCAACATCATAATATGGCGGGAGGAGTCATTTGGTGAGTTTTGAGTGAAATCCAATCGCTAGAAGTATGGAATACACCAACCACTCCAATTAGGAACGAACTGCCGTTGAACTTGAATTGTCCAATTTCTCACACCTATTGATTTCGGATCGAGCCCAAAACATGGGCAACATCGTAATATGGTGGGAGGAGTCATTTGGTGAGTTTTCAGTGTAATACAATCTTTAGAAGTGTGGAATAAACCATCCACTCCCATTTGGAACGAACTGCCGTTGAACTTGAATTGTCCAATTTCTCACACCTATTGATTTCGGATCGAGCCCCAGACATGGGCAACATCATAATATTATGGGAGGAGTCATTTCGTGAGTTTTGAGTGAAATCCAATCGCTAGAAGTATGGAATACACCAAACCACTCCCATTCGGAACGAACTGCCGTTGAACTTGAATTGTCCAATTTCTCACACCTATTGATTTCGGATCGATCCCCAAACTTGTGCAACATCATAATATGGCGGGAGGAGTCATTTGGTGAGTTTTGAGTGAAATCCAATCGCTAGAAGTATGGAATACACCAACCAATCCAATTAGGAACGAACTGCCGTTGAACTTGAATTGTCCAATTTGGAACACCTATTGATTTCGTATCGAGCCCAAAACTTGGGCAACAACATAATATGGTGGGAGGAGTCATTTGGTGAGTTTTGAGTGAAATCCAATCGCTAGAAGTATGGAATACACCAACCACTCCAATTAGGAACGAACTGTCGTTGAACTTGAATTGTCAAATTTGGAACACCTATTGATTTCGGATCGAGCCCAAAACTTGGGCAACATCATAATATGGTGGGAGGAGTCATTTGGGGAGTTTTGAGTGAAATCCAATCTTTAGAAGTATGGAATAAACCAACCACTCCCATTTGGAACGAACTGCCGTTGAACTTGAATTGTCCAATTTCTCACACCTATTGATTTCGGATCGAGCCCTAAACATGGGCAACATCATAATATGGTGGGAGGAGTCATTTGGTGAGTTTTGAGTGAAATCCAATCGCTAGAAGTATGGAATACACCAACCACTCCAATTAGGAACGAACTGCCGTTGAACTTGAATTGTCCAAATTGTCACACCTATTGATTTCGGATCGAGCCCAAAACTTGTGCAACATCAAAATATGGTGGGAGGAGTCATTTGGTGAGTTTTGAGTGAAATCCAATCGCTAGAAGTATGGAATACACCAAACCACTCCCATTCGGAACGAACTGCCGTTGAACATGAATTGTCCAAATTGTCACACCTATTGATTTCGGATCGAGCCCAAAACTTGGGCAACACCATAATATAGTGGGAGGAGTCATTTGGTGAGTTTTGAGTGAAATCCAATCGCTAGAAGTATGGAATACACCTAACCACTCCCATTAGGAGAGAACTGCCGTTGAACTTGAATTGTCCAATTTCTCACACCTATTGATTTCGGATCGAACCCCAAACTTGTGCAACATCATAATATGGCGGGAGGAGTCATTTGGTGAGTTTTGAGTGAAATCCAATCGCTAGAAGTGTGGAATACACCAACCACTCCAATTAGGAACGAACTGCCGTTGAACTTGAATTGTCCAATTCTCACAGCTATTGATTTCGGATCGAGCCCAAGACTTGTGCAACATGATAATATGGTGGGAGGAGTCATTTGGTGAGTTTTGAGTGAAATCCAATCGCTAGAAGTATGGAATACACGAACCACTCCAATTAGGAACGAACTGCCGTTGAACTTGAATTGTCCAATCTCTCACACCTATTTATTTCGGATCGATCCCAAAACTTGGGCAACATCATAATACGGTGGGATGAGTCATTTGGTGAGTTTTGAGTGAAATCCAATCGCTAGAAGTATGGAATACACCAACCACTCCAATTAGGAACGAACTGCCGTTGAACTTGAATTGTCCAATTTCTCACACCTATTGATTTCGGATCGAGCCCAAAACTTGGGCAACACCATAATATGGTGGGAGGAGTCATTTGGTGAGTTTTGAGTGAAATCCAATCGCTAGAAGTATGGAATACACCTAACCACTCCCATTAGGAGAGAACTGCCGTTGAACTTGAATTGTCCAATTTCTCACACCTATTGATTTCGGATCGAACCCCAAACTTGTGCAACATCATAATATGGCGGGAGGAGTCATTTGGTGAGTTTTGAGTGAAATCCAATCGCTAGAAGTGTGGAATACACCAACCACTCCAATTAGGAACAAACTGCCATTCAACTTGAATTGTCCAATTTCTCACACCTATTGATTTCGGATCGAGCCCAAAACTTGGTCAACATCATAATATGGCGGGAGGAGTCATTTGGTGAGTTTTGAGTGAAATCCAAACGCTAGAAGTTTGTTATACACCAACCACACCAATTAGGAACGAACTGCCGTTGAACTTGAATTGTCCAATTTGGAACACCTATGGATTTCGGATCAAGCCCAAAACTTGGGCAACAACAGAATATGGTGGGAGGAGTCATTTGGTGAGTTTTTAGTGAAATCCAATTGCTAGAAGTATGGAATACACCAACCACTCCAATTAGGAACGAACTGCCGTTGAACTTGAATTGTCCAATCTCTCACACCTATTGATTTCGGATCGAGCCCCAAACTTGGGCAACATCATAATACGGTGGGAGGAGTCATTTGGTGAGTTGTGAGTGAAATCCAATCGCTAGAAGTATGGAATACACCAACCACTCCAATTAGGAACGAACTGCCGTTGAACTTGAATTGTCCAATCTCTCACACCTATTGATTTCGGATCGAGCCCCAAACTTGGGCAACAACATAATACGGTGGGAGGAGTCATTTGGTGAGTTTTGAGTGAAATCCAATCGCTAGAAGTATGGAATACACGAACCACTCCAATTAGGAACGAACTGCCGTTGAACTTGAATTGTCCAATCTCTCAAACCTATTGATTTCGGATCGAGCCCCAAACTTGGGCAACATGATAATATGGTGGGAGGAGTCAATTGGTGAGTTTTGAGTGAAATCCAATCGCTAGAAGTATGGAATACACCAAACCACTCCCATTAGGAACGAACTGCCGTTGAACTTGAATTGTCCAATTTCTCACACCTATTGATTTCGGATCGAACCCCAAACTTGTGCAACATCATAATGTGGCGGGAGGAGTCATTTGGTGAGTTTTGAGTGAAATCCAATCGCTAGAAGTATGGAATACACCAACCACTCCAATTAGGAACGAACTGTCGTTGAACTTGAATTGTCCAAATGGGAACACCTATTGATTTCGGATCGAGCCCAAAACATGGGCAACATCATAATATGGTGGGAGGAGTCATTTGGGGAGTTTTGACTGAAATCCAATATTTAGAAGTATGGAATAAACCAACCACTCCCATTAGGAACGAACTGCCGTTGAACTTGAATTGTCCAATTTCTCACACCTATTGATTTCGGATCGAGCCCCAAACATGGGCAACATCATAATATGGTGGGAGGAGTCATTTGGTGAGTTTTGAGTGAAATCCAATCGCTAGAAGTATGGAATACACCAACCACTCCAATTAGGAACGAACTGCCGTTGAACTTGAATTGTCCAAATTGTCACACCTATTGATTTCGGATCGAGCCCAAAACTTGTGCAACATCAAAATATGGTGGGAGGAGTCATTTGGTGAGTTTTGAGTGAAATCCAATCGCTAGAAGTATGGAATACACCAAACCACTCCCATTCGGAACGAACTGCCGTTGAACATGAATTGTCCAATTTCTCACACCTATTGATTTCGGATCGAACCCCAAACTTGTGCAACATCATGATATGGCGGGAGGAGTCATTTGGTGAGTTTTGAGTGAAATCCAATCGCTAGAAGTATGGAATACACCAACCACTCCAATTAGGAATGAACTGCCGTTGAACTTGAATTGTCCAATTTCTCACACCTGTTGATTTCGGATCGAGCCCCAAACTTGGGCAACAACATAATATGGTGGGAGGAGTCATTTGGTGAGTTTTGAGTGAAATCCAAACGTTAGGAGTATGGAATACACCAACCACTCCAATTAAGAACGAACTGCCGTTGAACTTGAATTGTCCAATTTCTCGCACCTATTGATTTCGGATCGAGCCCAAAACTTGGGCAATATCATAATATGGTGGGAGGAGTCATTTGGTCAGTTTTGAGTGAAATCCAATCGCTAGAAGTATGGAATAAACCAACCACTCCAATTTGGAACGAACTGCCATTGAACTTGAAGTGTCCAATTTGGAACACCTATTGATTTCGGATCGAGCCCAAAACTTGGGCAACAACATAATATGGTGGGAGGAGACAGTTGGTGAGTTTTTAGTGAAATCCAATCGCTAGAAGTATGGAATACACCAACCACTCCGATTAGGAACGAACTGCCGTTGAACTTTAATTGTCCAATCTCTCACACCTATTGATTTCGGATCGATCCCCAAACTTGGGCAACATCATAATATGGTGGGAGGAGTCATTTGGTGAGTTTTGAGTGAAATCCAATCGCTAGAAGTATGGAATACACCAACCACTCCATTTAGGAACGAACTGCCGTTGAACTTGAATTGTCCAATTTCCCGCACCTATTGATTTCGGATCGAACCCCAAACTTGGGCAACAACATAATATGGTGGGAGGAGTCATTTGGTGAGTTTTGAGTGAAATCCAACCGCTAGAAATTTGGAATACACCAACCACTCCAATTCGGAATGAACTGCCGTTGAACTTGAATTGTCCAATTTGGAACACCTATTGATTTCGGATTGAGCCCAAAACTTGGGCAACATCATGATATGGTGGGAGGAGTCATTTGGTGAGTTTTGAGTGAAATCCAACCGCTAGAAGTATGGAATATACCAACCACTCCAATTAGGAATGAACTGCCGTTGAACCTGAATTGTCTAATTTCGAACACCTATTGATCACCATCCAAGACCATGATCCAACATGGTGGCTCGTGTTGGATCAACAAGAAAGTCCATAATCATCCTACAAGCCCAATGCAATTGGAATGTTCGGTAATGATGATAATTAATTAATTAGTAGTATCATGTATTTCCACTATTTCAAGCAAATGGTTTCTAAAACATTTAGTG
Organism: Prunus avium; assembly: GCF_965620075.1. Taxonomy (NCBI): domain Eukaryota; kingdom Viridiplantae; phylum Streptophyta; class Magnoliopsida; order Rosales; family Rosaceae; genus Prunus; species Prunus avium. The sequence goes on from NC_142291.1 coordinate 11,125,554, forward strand.
GGAGTATTATGTGCTACTAATATATTGCAATGGGAACCATTTAATGAGATTGGATAAGTAATTTTAATAAGATTAAAATTGGATTAAAATGAGACCAATTTAACTACCCTCAAAGCAATATTAAGTTGATAAGCGAAATGGCATTTTGAATGCTATTTTGTGGCCTTCCACCGTGGTAGTCTCTTATTGGGTGGCACATTTACACCTTGTTGGACCTCAGCGAGGCAACATCCAGTACTTGTAACCATCCAAGGGAAGCCTATTACACATACTTGATGTAGTGCGGATAGATAACGAGTGTGGCAAACAAACTGTTAGGTTGAGGTCATACTTGAAACCCTATACCCACAAGCATGGTGGGAATAACTGAACTAAGACGAACGAAACCAACAAACTGTTACGTTGAGGTCTAGTTCTCTAGAGGCCATAGTGATGGGTATTCACATTAATGATGTGATTGGATAAGAGTATCCTCTCATTAGTATCATAGCAATCCAACAAACTGTTAGGTTGAGGAAAACTATGTGAAAGTGAGACTCCCATCCCCACTAAGAGTTTCAACGGAAACTCTCGGATTTCAGGAGGGATATGAAATTTGCCAAAAATAGTGGGAGCTACCATCATGACTTAAAGACCCTAAGTCCTTGGTAGAAGATTAATCTAAATTAAAATCTATTTACGTTTTGCAGAATTTGAAATTAACCATCACAAACCCAATCTCAAAGATACTTGACTCAAACGTCCAAGATGACATGAACTATCCGGTTTGATTGCACAAACACCAAGTTGTCCTATAATTGGATGAGATTGGTTGTGTATAAGAAAAACCCCACCACATACCCCTCTTGGTCCATATGCCATTGAGGAGGAGACAAAGGCTTATAAGAAGCATGTGTCAGATGACAACCGAGGTAAAAGTTACATGTTGATATCCATGAAAAGGTGAAGCTACTCCTAGCTTACATTACCATATGTGAACTTGTTATGACAAGAATGGTAAGTGGGTTCCCGGTTAATCAACATGATCTCAAAGTAATATAATTACTTAAGATATTGGAAAATATGGATTTTTCTTTGATGTTGAAGTTCAACAAGATTCTTTCTTTCATCCCTATCATTAGTTAATCCCAATATGTTATGAACTATAATATGGGAAAGATGAATGATACCCTATATGAGCTACTCAATATAGCTATAGTAGCTTAAATGAATATCTCAAAAGATAAAGGGTTAAAGAGGATAGTTGCAAATTTTAGAAGGGTTCTTCTTCTTCCAAATCCAAACAAAAGGTAAGGATAAAAGAAGAAGAAAGGTTTTCTAAAAACCCAAGGAAGAAAGAATACAAAAGAAAGACAAGTAACTGAAAGGTATTTGTTTTTCACTATGGCAAGAATGGACATTGGAAGAGAAATTGCAAGAGATGTCTTGCAAGCCTCAAGAGAAAAACCTTCAGAAGGTCACACTCTCTTGTTCTGAAATTAGTAATTACAGTTAAAGCTTCTAAACTGAATAGTTGATTCAGGAGCTAGTCAACATATATGCAATTGTGTGCATGGACTAGTGGGAGTAGAAGACTTGGAAAATGAGAAATGGTGCTAACCGTGGGAAATAGCACTAATGTAGTTGCCAATGCAATAGGCACCTAACATCTCAGTCTACCCTCCGAAGAGGACCTGAATTTGAAATAATTGTTATTTCATTTCTGGATGTGTAAAGAACTTAATATCCGTCTCTATATTTTTTAAGAGATGGATTTGATGTTTTGTTTGGCAAAATGCTTTGTTCTATTTCACATATCAATCAAATCGTTGCTTATGCAATTTTGATTGATGGTCTCTTTTCATTTTAGAAATGAATGGTAGCATTAACTGTATATGGATAAAGATGCAACTAGACCTGAGAGGCCTAGAGATGTGGATACATCAACTAAATTGTGACACCTTAAACTTGGAGGCATTAGCCAAGATAGAATTCACCGGATGGCAAACGATGGAACCTTTTGGATCACTTGATCATGTTCCTATGCCTACTTGTGAATCTTGTCTACATGGCAAAATGACCAAGTCTCCTTTCACTGGTAAAGGAGAAAGAGTTACAGAACTGTTGGGATTAATTCACTAAGATGTTTGTGGATTTTTGTATACAAACATAGAGGGCGGTTATTCATACTTCATTACCTTTACCGATGATCATTCATGGTTCGGGTATTTATACTTAATGAAGCATAAATCTGAATTTTGAAAAATTTCAGGAATTCAGAAATGAAGTTGAAAACCAAACAGGCAAGAGTATTAAAATCCTTAGATTCGATCGAGGATGTGAATACTTAAGCATAGAGTTTCTTGATTACCTCAAGGAACATGGCATCTTATCACGATGGACTCCACCAGGAATTCCACAACATAATGGAGTTTCTAAAATGAGTTCCATGAGCTGTACAAATTTACCTATATCCTTTTTAGGGATATGAACTTGAAATTTTTAAATAGAGTGTCTTCCAAAATCCGTTCCACAAACTCCATTTGAAATGTGATTTGGGAAGAAACCAAGTCATGATTAGATCAAGATTTGGGGTTGTCCAGCATATGTAAAGGCAAGATGTGGATAAACTAAATGCAAGGTTAGTGAAGTGTAGATTTATAGGGTATCCCAAGGAAACTATGGGATATTACTTCTATCACATCAACAAGCAAAAGTTGTTTGTCGCAAGGTCAGCTACCTTCCTAAAAAGAGAATACACTCTTGATGGGAAAAGGGGGACATGAGATAGAACTCAAGGAATTTTCCAATGAGCTAGAAATCAACACTGAACTAAGTGCAATCCCAGATCCACAAACCTGTTGTAACACAGACTCCACGTAGTTCAAGAAGGGTTAGCAGAATGCCTAAAAGGTATTATGGTTTCCTTCACGACAACAAAGGAGAGTTAAATCTCCTAAGTGAATGTAAGTATATCGAACACCTTTCGAACTACAATGAGGCAATGTCAGACATTGACTCATAGAAATGGCTTGGAGCCATGAAATCCGAAATGAATTCTACGTATACCAACAAAGTCTAGACTCTAGTTGATCATCCTCCTGGTATTGTACCAATAGGGAATAAATGGATCTTTAAGAGGAAGATGGGCTCAGATGGGATAGTAGAAACCTACAAGCAAGGCTAGTAGCAAAGGGCTACAAGCAGAGAGAAAGGATTGACTATGAAGAAACCTTCTCTCTTGTCACTATGACAAAGTCTATTCGGATTTTTCTTGCAATAGATGCATACCATGATTATGAGATTTGTCAAAATGAATGTGAAGACGGCTTGTCTGAATGGCCACCTTCAGGAAGAACTATACATAGATCGACCTGAAGGCTTCATTTCTAAAGTTGATAAGCATAAGGTATGCAAGCTACATAGATCCATTTATGGGTTGATGCAAGGTTCTTGGAGTTGGAACATCCTATTTGATGAAGTTGTCAAATCGTTTGACTTCATACAAAACATGGATGACCAATGAGTGTACAAAAAGGTCAGTGGTAGTTTGGTAGTATTCCTAGTAATGTATGTATATGACATACTACTTATCGGAAACGATATAGGAATGATATCTTCAGTGAAGCTGTGACTCATTAAAATCATTCTTAATGAAAGATTTGAAGGAAGCATCTTACATACTTGAGATAAAGATTTATCCTGATAGATCTAAGAGAATAATTGTATTATCTCAATCCTTGTATGCTGATAAGATGCTAAGGAGATTTCATATGGAACTGTCTAAGAAAGGTTTACTTCCAGTATGACATGGACTTCACTTTTCTAAGAGCATGTGTCCAAAAACTCATTATGAGATACAACAGTTGAGTAAAATCTCTTATGCATATGCAATAGGGATTCTCATATATGTCATAGCATACAAGACATGATATTGGTTATACGAGTATAACCAGAAGATATAAATCAAGCCCATGATTAGATCAATTGGGAGCAGTCAAGTATGTTCTTAAATACTTAAGAAGGACTAAGGACATGTTCCTCATCTTAGAGGAACATCAGAGTAGCAAGTGGAAGCATTTACTGATTCGGATAATATATCTATTATCAATGATTGCAAATCCACATAAGGGTACGTCTTCATTTTGAATGGACACGTAGTTGTTGGAGAACAACTAAAGTTGATTACATTGTCGGTTTAGAAGCTACAATAAAATCTGTTTGGATAAAATGGTTCATTACCGAACTAAATGTGGTTCTAACCATAATGTCACAAGTACCTTTACTGTGTGATAACAATGGGGCGATAGCTCAAGCCAAGGAACCTAGGTCTCATCAGAGATCCAAACACATAGAAAAATGTGGGTGCTCATTAGTGAATGAGTAGTCTTGTGTAGTTGACACTAATACAAGTATGTGGGTGCTCATTAGTGAATGAGTACACTGAACGCGATCAACCGTAGTTCTCATATGGAGTATTTATCTATATGTCAAATGAGAACTCATAGTTGCAATAATGCAAATTAGTCCTTAGACCTGAGGCATCATGGTTGTCCTGTGATGCGTTATTGATCTTTGATAGCTCTTAAAGGCAAGCCGTAAAAGATTTGTCTTAAGTGTTGTTGGGATCTCTTAATTCATCATAGGGGCATGTGAATGTACAATAAGGAATCTCTACTTTCGATAAAGAAGGAGAATGTTTCAAGATGTGATTCAGCAAATCTTTGGCCAAAGTATTTGAGCTTGATTTAGAAAGTTGTTCATAATCATGTTCTTTTGAATCACATGAGGTTGTAAATCATATTAGGGGTTTGACATAATCAATCCGTACCCTAATAATATGATTTGAAACATTGTATAAGAGAAGGACCGTATTGCATTGCAATTCCAACTGAATAAGTTCTTCATCTATTCTGATTAGCTCGGGTAGCCTTGATATATTGCTAGATGTAACTCTTGGCTTGTGGAAGTCCTAGGATTGATTGTGATCGATCCAAATAAAGGAAGAATTAAAAAGGGGTTTTAATTCCAGTTGGTTAGAAAGAGTTCTTATATTTTCCCACTGCCTTGCTAATTAGAACCTAATGGATCACACACCTTAAATGGTTAACTTTGAGTAATACAAATGAGAATGAGGAAATCAATTTGATTGATTTGATGTGGATGATTTACTACGTGTAAAAACGTATTTGGGCCTCGGTAATAGTTAATGGGAAGCCCAAATGGTTGGGTATCAAGCCCAAGGGCTTAAGACAACTAAATATTATGGTTTAAGTGTCATAAGGCCCAATTTTGGAAGCCCAATGGGGTTTGGCCGAAAATGCTTAAGTGAATGTGTGTGGGAATTGTTTCCATAAGCTCATCAACACACAAACACAATCCAACATCAACCAAATGGGTTTGGGAGATCAAAGAGAGATAAAAGAGAGTTTTCAAGAGTGAAACACTTTCATCTTTCAAAGTGGTTTAGATTGAAACCAATCTTGAGAATCTTGCACTAGCATCCAAGTATTCTCAAGATACTTCTTCTCATCTCAAGGTTCCATTGGTGTGGAGACTTAGAGGCCATATACTTTTGTGGCTCACATGGAGGAGAAAGATCAAGGAGCAAAGATCAAAGATCAAAGATCAAAGAGGAGATCAACAAAGAGGAAATCATCAAGAGAAGACCAAACACAAATTGGTTCATATAATTGCTTCAAGGGTAATTAGATCTTATCCTTTCTCTTGAAATTTCATTTATGAAAAACATATCAATGTTCATGGCTTAAGATACTTGGACGAAGTTTTGTTTTTGAATTTAAACAACCACTATAGACTTCCGCTGCGATTAATTTGATTAAATGCATGTTTAATATTCAAATGAACTTTGGAAAAATGTTTTGAAATTCCTTCAACAATATGGTGGGAGGAGTCATTTGGTGAGTTTTGAGTGAAATCCAATCGCTAGAAGTATGGAATACACCAACCACTACAATTAGGAACGAACTGCCGTCGAACTTGAATTGTCCAATTTGGAACACCTATTGATTTCGGATCGAGCCCAAAACTTGGGCAACATCATAATATGGTTGGAGGAGTCATTTGGTGTGTTTGGAGTGAAATCCAATCGCTACAAGTATGGAATACACCAACCACTCCAATTAGGAACGAACTGCCGTTGAAGTTGGATTGTCCAATTTCTCACACCTATTGATTTCGGATCCAGCCCAAAACTTGGGCAACATCATAATATGGTGGGAGGAGTCATTTGGCGAGTTTTGAGGGAAATCCAATCTCTAGAAGTATGGAATACACCAACCACTCCAATTAGGAACGAACTGCCGTTGAACTTGGATTGTCCAATTTCTCACACCTATTGATTTCAGATCGAGCCCAAAACTTGGGCAACATGATAATATGGTGGGAGGGGTCATTTGCTGAGTTTTGGGTGAAATCCAATCGCTAGAAGTATGGAATACAACAACCACTCCAATTAGGAACGAACTGCCGTTGAACTTGAATTGTCCAATTTCTCACACCTACTGATTTCGGATCGAGCCCCAAACTTGGGCAACATCATAATATGGTGGGAGGGGTAATTTGGTGAGTTTTGGGTGAAATCCAATCGCTAGAAGTATGGAATACACCAACCACACCAATTAGGAGCGAACTGCCGTTGAACTTGAATTGTCCAATCTGGAACACCTATTGATTTCGGATTGAGCCCAAAACTTGGGCAACATGATAATAAGGTGGGAGGAGTCATTTGGTGAGTTTTGAGTGAAATCCAATCGCTAGAAGTATGGAATATACCAACCACTCCAATTAGGAAAGAACTGCCGTTGAACTTGAATTGTCCAATTTCTCAAACCTATTGATTTCAGATCGAGCCCAAAACTTAGGCAACATCATAATATGGTGGGAGGAGTCATTTGGTGAGTTTTCAGTCCAATTAGGAACGAACTGCCGTTGAACTTGAATTGTCCAATTTGGAACACCTATTGATTTCGGATCGAGCCCAAACCTTGGGCAACATCATAATATGGTGGGAGGAGTCGTTTGGTGAGTTTTGAGTGAAATCCAATCGCTAGAAGTATGGAATACACCAACCACTCCAATTAGGAACGAACTGCCGTTGAACTTGAATTGTCCAATTTGGAAAAGGTATTGATTTCGGATCGAGCCCAAAACTTGGGCAACATCATAATATGGTGGGAGGAGTCATTTGGTGAGTTTTGAGTGAAATCCAATCGCTAGAAGTATGGAAGACACCAACCACTCCAATTAGGAACGAACAGCCGTTGAACTTGAATTGTCCAATTTCTAACACCAATTGATTTCGGATCGAACCCGAAACGGGGGCAACATCATAATATGGTGGGAGGAGTCATTTGGTGAGTTTTGAGTGAAATCCAATCTCTAGAAGTATGGAATACACCAACCACTCCAATTAGGAACGAACTGCCGTTGAACTTGAATTGTCCAATTTGGAACAGCTATTGATTTCGGATCGAACCCAAAACTTGGGCAACATCATAATATGGTGGGAGGAGTCATTTGGTGAGTTTTGAGTGAAATCCAATCGCTAGAAGTATGGAATACACCAACCACTCCAATTAGGAACGAACTGCCGTTGAACTTGAATTGTCCAATTTGGAACACCTATTGATTTCGGATCGAGCCCAAAACTAGGGCAACATCATAATATGGTGGGAGGAGTCATTTGGTGAGTTTTGAGTGAAATCCAATCGCAAGAAGTATGGAATACACCAACCACTCCAATTAGGAACGAACAGCCGTTGAACTTGAATTGTCCAATTTCTAACACCAATTGATTTCGGATCGAACCCGAAACGTGGGCAACATCATAATATGGTGGGAGGAGTCATTTGGTGAGTTTTGAGTGAAATCCAATCGCTAGAAGTATGGAATACACCAAGCACTCCAATTAGGAACGAACTGCCGTTGAACCTGAATTGTCCAATTTCTCACACCTATTGATTTCGGATCGAGCCCAAAACTTGGGCAACATCATAATATGGTGGGAGGAGTCATTTGGTGTGTTTTGAGTGAAATCCAATCGCTGGAAGTATGGAATAAACCAACCAATCCTATTAGGAACGAACTGCCGTTGAACTTGAATTGTCCAATTTGAAGCACCTATTGATTTCGGATCGAGCCCAAAACTTGGGCAACATCATAATATGGTGGGAGGAGTCAGTTGGTGAGTTTTGAGTGAAATCCAATCGCTAGAAGTATGGAATACACCAACCACTCCAATTAGGAACGAACTGCCGTTGAACTTCAATTGTCCAATTTCTCACACCTATTGATTTCGGATCGAGCCCAAAGCTTGGGCAACATCATAATATGGTGGGAGGAGTCATTTGGTGAGTTTTGAGTGAAATCCAATCGCTAGAAGTATGAAATACACCAACCACTCCAATTAGGAACGAACAGCCGTTGAACTTGAATTGTCCAATTTCTAACACCAATTGATTTCGGATCGAACCCGAAACGTGGGCAACATCATAATATGGAGGGAGGAGTCATTTGGTGAGTTTTGAGTGAAATCCAATCGCTAGAAGTATGGAATACACCAAGCACTCCAATTAGGAACGAACTGCCGTTGAACTTGAATTGTCCAATTTCTCACACCAATTGATTTCGGATCGATCCCAAAACTTGGGCAATATCATAATATGGTGGGAGGAGTCATTTGGTGAGTTTTGAGTGAAATCCAATCGCTAGAAGTATGGAATACACCAACCACTCCAATTAGGAACGAACTGCGATTGACATTGAATTGTCCAATTTCTCACACCTATTGATTTCGGATCGAGCCCAAAACTTGGGCAACATAATAATATGGTGGGAGGAGTCATTTGGTGAGTTTTGAGTGAAATCCAATCGCTAGAAGTGTGGAATACACCAACGACTCCAATTAGGAACGAACTGCTGTTGAACTTGAATTGTCCAATTTGGAACACCTTTTGATTTCGGATCGAGCCCAAAACTTGGGCAACAACATAATATGGTGGGAGGAGTCATTTGGGGAGTTTTGAGTGAAATCCAATCGCTAGAAGTATGGAATACACCAACCACCCCGTTTAGGAACGAACTGCCGTTGAACTTGAATTGTCCAATTTGGAACACCTACTGATTTCGGATCGAGCCCAAAACTTGGGCAACATCATAACATGATGGGAGGAGTCATTTGGTGAGTTTTGAGTGAAATCCAATCGCTAGAAGTATGGAATACACCAAACACTCCAATTAGGAACGAACTGCCGTTGAACTTGAATTGTCCAATTTGGAACACCTATTGATTTCGGATCGAGGCCCAAACTTGGGCAACATCATAATATGGTGGAAGGAGTCATTTGGTGAGTTTTGAGTGAAATCCAATCGCTAGAAGTATGTAATACCCCAACCACTCCAATTAGGAACAAACTGCCGTTGAACTTGAATTGTCCAATTTGGAACACCTATTGATTTCGGATCGAGCCCAAAACTTGGGCAACATCATAATATGGTGGGAGGAGTCATTGGGTGAGTTTTGAGTGAAATCCAATCGCTAGAAGTATGGAATACACCAACCACTCCAATTAGGAATGAACTGCCATTGAAATTGAATTGTCCAATTTCTCACACCTATTGATTTCGGATCGAGCCCAAAACTTGGGCAACATCATAATATGGTGGGAGGAGTCATTTGGTGAGTTTTGAGTGAAATCCAATCGCTAGAAGTGTGGAATACACCAACGACTCCAATTAGGAACGAACTGCTGTTGAACTTGAATTGTCCAATTTGGAACACCTTTTGATTTCGGATCAAGCCCAAAACTTGGGCAACATCATAATATGGTGGGAGGAGTCATTTGGGGAGTTTTGAGTGAAATCCAATCGCTAGAAGTATGGAATACACCAACCACTCCGTTTAGGAACGAACTGCCGTTGAACTTGAATTGTCCAATTTGGAACACCTACTGATTTCGGATCGAGCCCAAAACTTGGGCAACATCATAACATGATGGGAGGAGTCATTTGGTGAGTTTTGAGTGAAATCCAATCGCTAGAAGTATGGAATACACCAAACACTCCAATTAGGAACGAACTGCCGTTGAACTTGAATTGTCCAATTTGGAACACCTATTGATTTCGGATCGAGGCCCAAACTTGGGCAACATCATAATATGGTGGAAGGAGTCATTTGGTGAGTTTTGAGTGAAATCCAATCGCTAGAAGTATGTAATACACCAAACACTCCAATTAGGAACGAACTGCCGTTGAACTTGAATTGTCCAATTTGGAACACCTATTGATTTCGGATCGAGGCCCAAACTTGGGCAACATCATAATACGGTGGGAGGAGTCATTTGGTGAGTTTTGAGTGAAATCCATTCGCTAGAAGTATGGAATACACCAAACACTCCAATTAGGAACGAACTGCCGTTGAACTTGAATTGTCCAATTTCGAACACCTATTGATTTCGGATCGAGCCCAAAACTTGGGCAACATCATAATATGGTGGGAGGAGTCATTTGGTGAGTTTTGAGTGAAATTCAATCGCTAGAAGTATGGAATACACCAACCACTCCAATTAGGAAAGAACTGCCGTTGAACTTGAATTGTCCAATTTTTCACACGTATTGATTTCGTATCGAGCCCAAAACTTGGGCAACATCATAATATGGTGGTAGGAGTCATTTGGTGAGTTTTGAGTGAAATCCAATCGCTAGAAGTATGGAATATACCAACCACTCCATTTGGGAACGAACTGCCGTTGAACTTGAATTGTCCAATTTGGAACACCTATTGATTTCGGATCGAGCCCAAAACTTGGGCAACATCATAATATTGATTTCGGATCGAGCCCTAAACTTGGGCAACATCATAATATGGTGGGAGGAGTCATTTGGTGAGTTTTGAGTGAAATCCAATCGCTAGAAGTATGGAATACTACAACCACCCCAATTTGGAACGAACTGCCGTTGAACTTGAATTGTCCAATTTCTCACACCTATTGATTTCGGATAAATCCCAAAACTTGGGCAACATCATAATATGGTGGGAGGAGTCATTTGGTGAGTTTTGAGTGAAATCCAATCGCTAGAAGTATGGAATACACCAACCACTCCATTTAGGAACGAACTGCCGTTGAACTTGAATTGTCCAATTTGGAGCACCTATTGATTTCAGATCGAGCCCAAAACTTGGGCAACATCATCATTTTGATTTCGGATCGAGCCCAAAACTTGGGCAACATCATAATATGGTGGGAGGAGTCATTTGAGGAGTTTTGAGTGAAATCCAATTGCTAGAAGTATGGAATACACCAACCACTCCAATTAGGAACGAACTGCCGTTGAACTTGAATTGTCCAATTTCTCACACCTATTGATTTCGGATTGAGCCCAAAACTTGGGCAACATCGTAATATGGTGGGAGGAGTCATTTGGTGAGTTTTGAGAGAAATCCAATCGCTAGAAGTACGGAATACACCAACCACTCCAATTAGGAACGAACTGCCGTCGCACTTGAATTGTCCAATTTCGAACACCTATTGATTTCGGATCGAGCCCAAAACTTGGGCAACATCATAATATGGTGGGAGGAGTCATTTGGTGAGTTTTGAGTTAAATCCAATCGCTAGAAGTATGGAATACCCACCCACTACAATTAGGAACGAACTGCGCTTGAACTTGAATTGTCCAATTTCTCACACCTATTGATTTCGAATAGAGCCCAAAACTTGGGCAACACCATAATATGGTGGGAGGAGTCATTTGGTGAGTTTTGAGTGAAATCCAATTCCTAGAAGTACGGAATACACCAACCACTCCAATTAGGAACGAACTGCCGTTGAACTTCAATTGTCCAATTTGGAACACCTATTGATTTTGGATCAAGCCCAAAACTTGGGCAACATCATAATATGGTGGGAGGAGTCATTTGGTGAGTTTTGAGTGAAATCCAATCGCTAGAAGTAACGAATACACCAACCACTCCAATTTGGTACGAACTTCCGTTGAACTTGAATTGTCCAATTTGGAACACCTTTTGATTTCGGATCGAGCCCAAAACTTGGGCAACATCATAATATGGGGGGAGGAGTCATTTGGTGTGTTTTGAGTGAAATCCAATCGCTAGAAGTGTGGAATACACCAACCACTCCAATTAGGAACGAACTGCCGTTGCACTTGAATTGACCAATTTCTCACAACTATTGATTTCGGATCGAGCCCAAAACTTGGGCAACATCATAATATGGTGGGAGGAGTCATTTGGTGAGTTTTGAGTGAAATCCAATCGCTAGAAGTATGGAATACACCAACCACACCAATTAGGAACGAACTATCGTTGAACTTGAATTGTCCAATTTCTCACACCTACTGATTTCGGATCGAGCCCCAAACTTGGGCAACATCATAATATGGTGGGAGGGGTCATTTGGTGAGTTTTGGGTCAAATCCAATCGCTAGAATTATGGAATACACCAAATACACCAATTAGGAACGAACTACCGTTGAACTTGAATTGTCCAATTTCTCACACCTATAGATTTCGGATCGAGCCCAAAACTTGGGCAACATCATAATATGGTGGGAGGAGTCATTTGGTGAGTTTTGAGTGAAATCCAATTGCTAGAAGTACGGAATACACCAACCACTCCAATTAGGAACGAACTGCCGTTGAACTTGAATTGTCCAATTTGGAACACCTATTGATTTCGGATCGAGCCCAAAACTTGGGCAACATCGTAATATGGTGGGAGGAGTCATTTGGTGAGTTTTGAGTGAAATCCAATCGCTAGAAGTAACGAATACACCAACCACTCCAATTAGGAACGAACTGCCGTTGAACTTGAATTGGCCAATTTCTCAAACCTATTGACTTCGGATCGATCCCAAAACTTGGGCAACACCGTAATATGGTGGGAGGAGTCATTTGGGGAGTTTTGAGTGAAATCCGATCGCTAGAAGTGTGGAATACACCAACCACCCCAATTAGGAACGAACTGCCGTTGAACATGAATTGTCCAATTTGGAACACCTATTGATTTCGGATCGAGCCCAAAATGTGGGCAACATCATAATATGGTGGAAGGAGTCATTTGGTGAGTTTTGAGTGAAATCCAATCGCTAGGAGTATGGAATACACCAACCACTCCAATTAGGAACGAACTGCCGTTGAACATGAATTGTCCAATTTGGAACACCTATTGATTTCGGATCGAGCCCAAAACTTGGGCAACATCATAATATGGTGGGAGGAGTCATTTGGTGAGTTTTGAGTGAAATCCAATTGCTAGAAGTATGGAATACACCAAACACTCCAATTAGGAACGAACTGCCGTTGAACTTGAATTGTCCAATTTGGAACACCTATTGATTTCGGATCGAGCCCAAAACTTGGGCAACATCATAATATGGTGGGAGGAGTCATTTGGTGAGTTTTGAGTGAAATCCAATCGCTAGAATTATGGAATACACCAAACACTCCAATTAGGAACGAACTGCCGTTGAACTTGAACTGTCCAATTTCGAACACCTATTGATTTCGGATCGAGCCCAAAACTTGGGCAACATCATAATATGGTGGGAGGAGTCATTTGGTGAGTTTTGAGTGAAATTCAATCGCTAGAAGTATGGAATACACCAACCACTCCAATTTGGAACGAACTGCCGTTGAACTTGAATTGTCCGATTTCGAACACCTATTGATTTCGAATCAAGCCCAAAACTTGGGTAACATCAGAATATGGTGGGAGGAGTCATTTGGTGAGTTTTGAGTGAAATCCAATCGCTAGAAGTATGGAATACACCAACCACTCCAATTAGGAACGAACTTCCGTTGAACTTGAATTGTCCAATTTCGATCACTTATTGATTTTGGATCGAGCCCAAAACTTGGGCAACAACATAATATGGTGGGAGGAGTCATTTGGTGAGTTTTGAGTGAAATCCAATGGCTAGAAGTATGGAATATACCAACCACTCCAATTAGGAACGAACTGCCGTTGAACTTGAATTGTCCAATTTGGAACACCTATTGATTTCGGATCGAGCCCAAAACTTGGGCAACATCATAATATGGTGGGAGGAGTCATTTGGTGAGTTTTGAGTGAAATCCAATCGCTAGAAGTAACGAATACACCAACCACTCCAATTAGGAACGAACTGCCGTTGAACTTGAATAGTCCAATTTCTCACACCAATTGATTTCGGATCGAGCCCAAAACTTGGGCAACATCATAATATGGTGGGAGGAGTCATTTGGTGAGTTTTCAGTGAAATCCAATCGCTAGAAGTATGGAATACACCAACCACTCCAATTAGGAACGAACTGCCGTTGAACTTGAATTGTCCAATTTGGAACTCCTATTGATTTCGGATCGATCCCAAAACTTGGGCAACATCATAATATTGATTTCGGATTGAGCCCAAAACTTGGGCAACATCATAATATGGTGGGAGGAGTCATTTGGGGAGTTTTGAGTGAAATCCAATTGCTAGAAGTATGGAATACACCAACCACTCCAATTAGGAACGAACTGCCGTTGAACTTGAATTGTCCAATTTGGAACTCCTATTGATTTCGGATCGATCCCAAAACTTGGGCAACATCATAATATTGATTTCGGATCGAGCCCAAAACTTGGGCAACATCATAATATGGTGGGAGGAGTCATTTGGTGAGTTTTGAGTGAAATCCAATCGCTAGAGGTACGGAATACACCAACCACTCCAATTAGGAACGAACTGCCGTTGAACTTGAATTGTCCAATTTCGAACACCTATAGATTTCGGATCGAGCCCAAAACTTGGGCAACATCATAATATGGTGGGAGGAGTCATTTGGTGAGTTTTGAGTGAAATCCAATGTTCGGTTCATTTTTACACATGATTTTTCATGTTATTCACCTATTATTTTGAGTTAGTTCTTGACATTTTATAGTTTTTTACTTCCTTTTTGTGTTTTCTTAGATTTTACCTTGGTTGGAATGAAAATGAGCTAAAAGTGCATTATTGGTTATAAATTCTGTTTTTGTTCATTTTCGTAGGTCAACTTCTTGGCCTGGGATCAACATGCTCTGGTGCTCGGATGAGGTGAAGATCTTCATGAAACTTGTTCCAATGGATGTTAACTACAACATATCCAAATTTAAGCTCCATTGGACAAGTATTGCCTATCCAACCAATCCAGCATGTTACCACAGCTCTGAAATCCGAAGTAGTCCAGCTTTTACCTCCAATGTGTCACTTGATTCTTCTTGTTACCATAACACTTGGTAACAAGAATTTACCTTAGTGAAAGAGATATTTTCTGAGGCAAAGAGCATATTTTCAAGGACAAAGCTTCATCATGGCAAGGGGACAATGGGTGAAGGCTTTGGAGGAAAGAATGACTTTTATATTCAAAGTGTGAGCTGGAAATTGATGGGCAATGGGAAGTTAATTGCAATCTGAAGTATGAGAGGCTTTTGAACGTGGGTAACCTATGCATTCTATCATTCTACACATTGGGAGCAGATTTTGGAGAGCTTGGAGCTAGGAGAAAGCCATGGTGCAGCCAAGCAAAGTGGAGAAGAAAGCTTTCACCATTGAAGACCTTGAAGCTTTCACCATTTTCTCAAAATCTGTAAACTCTTTCTAATTTTATTTTGAGTTTGTATTTGGAATAAGTATGAGCAACTAAACTCCATAGCTAGGGCTTAGGTTGAAGCCCTAAACATGATTACCTTATTGTTTTGATGCTTGAGTGTATGAATTTCTGGATATTGTTGATGAATTCCAATTCACCAAATTAATCTATCCTTGATGTGTGTTTTTCCTTGGTTGGCCATCTTTGAAAGCATGCTTCTTGAGATTGTTGGGATTATGTGTATCTTCATGTTATCCTAAGCAATAAATGGATGAAGTAAGAATCATCCATGTGAATTGGTTTCTTGAATACCTAATGTAAACACCATGCTATTAGGATTCTTGTGATGTTCATATTCTCTTTGAACTTAATGGGTTTTCCTTGTAATTGAATCGAAGTACGAACCATACCTAGGTTCGGTTATGGGGAGGGCACAAGTATTGTAGCACGAACCATGCACTTTACGTACATTAGAGAGAATCAATGCGTCTTGAGCCACGACCCATGGTCTTGATTGCGAACATCTTCATCAACACGTTTAGAGTTCATCACTTGAGTATTCATGAACTTGGGTAGAATTGTTTAGGGTGGATTCCGAAACCCTAGTGTTTGTTACATTTTAATTTCACAATTTGATAATTCATCTCTGCCATTCTCATTTAAATTCAAAGTCCATTTACTTTCTTGCAATAGAAATAGGTCACTTGAAACAAATCAAACCCCCCCCCCCCCCCCCCAATGTGTGTGTGAGTTGTGTGTTCGACACGTGGTGTGTCTTTGTTACTGAATTTTATTTGTTTCTGTAATTGTTTTGGACTTTTGGTCCATGCAGTGTTCTTCCATTTTCTGTGCTGAATCCAACCGTATAAAGAACGTGATTTTTGAACGAACGGTTGGAAAATTATAGGCTAAAAACTGAACAGAGGTCGAAGCTGAAAAACAGAGAAACGAATCTGTCCAAATTGTGATAAAATGGTGATAGAAAATGCTGTTTGTGTTTTTCTTTAGTTTTCTTGTGTTGTTTCATTTCTTTTACACTTCTTTACTCATTTTTAGTTTCCATTTTGCATTTGTGCATTTGTGGTGTGTCAATTAAGTGTTCTTTACGTACTCAAACTAGAACTTATAGGAAGCCGACAAGTTCTTCGTGGGATCGACCCCGTACTTACATAATCTATACTTCTTTAGATTCGTGCACTTGCGGGTATTTTTAATTGGTTGTTTGCACATTAATTTGTGTCCTTTTAGGAATGCAACAATTTTTTGCGCCGTTGCCGGGGAACTGGCACGGTTGCTTATCTGTTTTGTTTGAGTATGTTTAGAGTACTTAGTTTTATTTTTGTTTATTGATTGTTGTTTCATTTTATCTTGATTTGTTTTTGTTTCTTTTTTTTAGAGGAACATCCGAGGAGTCACCTCCACCATCTCCAATGGCAGCCGCAACTGAAATTGTGGAACTTACTATGTAAGAATACTCCAATAAATTTGTGATGGAGGAAGCAAATGTTTTTGGCTCATTTCATAATGAATTGCCTATGAATGAATATTTCCGACAAACATACAATCCGGAGTGGAGAAATCATTCAAACTTCTGGTGGACCGACAATCCAAATTTTCAACAAGGGTCATATCAACCATATCAAGGCCAACATAATACTTGTCCACCTTATGGTCAACCCCAATATTATAATCCACCACCACTTAGTCAATCTCACCAACCACCTCAAGGACCAACTTTGGAAGAACTTGTTGCTTCAATGGTTAGAAACACAGATAGTTTCATCATGCAGAGGAATGACACCCACATGCAGAGGAATTATACCCACATGCAGAAAATGGATAAGGCCATTGCCAATCTAGAAAATCAAGTGGGGCAAATTGCTACAGCTTTGAGTCAAAGGGAAGTTGGGATGATGCCTAACCAAACAGTGATACCAACCGGGCATGAGCATGTTCAAGCAATTATCTTGAGAACTGGTAAGGTAATTTGTGAGGTTAATAGTTCTGAAAGTCTAATTCAAAATAATGATGAGATGCAGGTTGAGCAAGTGATTGGGCCTAAGGAAAAGGATGAAATCAACAAGGGGGAAGATAAACAAGCAGCATCTTCACCTGAGTGGATCCCAAAGCATGAACTTGCAAGAAGGGCAAGAAGGGAGAAGGTATGTCGTGAACCTACTGATGAAGATATCTTACATGCTCCTTTTCCTCACAGGTTGATGAGTTCTAGGAAAAATCAACATGCCAAGGACATATTGGAAACTTTCAAGCAAGTGCAAGTCAACATTCCTTCCTTGGATGCAAACAAGCTCAAGGAATACGAAACTGTTGCATTAACGGAAGATGTTTCTGCTGTTTTGCAAAAGAAGCTTCCTCCCAATTTACAAGATCCAGGAAGTTTCACAATTCCTTGTATAATTGGTGATAAATTGTTTGAGAAACCTTTAATTGATTTAGGTGCTTCAATTAATCTAATGTCTTATTCTATTTTTGAAGTACTAGAGGAAGACAAGCTGAACATCCATGTTCCAAGTACCAATCACATGTTCAATGTCATTCCATCTACTCAAATGAGAAGGTCACCTAATCCTAAATATGTGCCTCATCCATCCAATCCACGTATCGAAGAGCGCTTACAATTGCTTTTGAAATCTACTCATGCGCATAAAAAGAAAAGAATACAAAAGGGGTTGATTAGATGGCAAAGGGATTTGAAGAAATTTCATGTTCGGCACAAGGAGGCGATTGAGCCAAAACCCCCCAAGTGACCATAGTATGTTGGAAGTCCGGCAAAAGACTTTAAACTTAGCGCTTCTTGGGAGGCAACCCAAGGTGAATAGAAGAGTTTGTTGTCGTCCTAATCGCTTCAAAGTGGAGTTTCTCTAGACTCAAACTTTATTTTATTTTTTTATATTTTTTTATATTTATTTTTATTTATTTTTATTTATATTTTTTATTTTTTATTTTTTTGAGTTAGGGTTACAATTTTCCAACCAAGGTAATTAGGATTTTCTTGTTGTTTCTCTTTGTTTTTCTTACTTTTGCTTTCCTTTACTTGTTTGTGTTTCTAACTTGTTTTTCTTTGTTTTTCTTCTTTATTGTAGTTTGTGGTTGTTTATTTTCTTTTTGTTCATCCCAATTTTTCTATATGACATTGTTTAATCTTAAATCTCCATCATTTATAAACAGTGTTTCATATAAGTTTGGGAAGTGTTTTCAATTCATTAATGCACAATCAGGAATTGGGCGTGAATGCCTATTCTATTTCATAACATGTGATTACAAACACAATATTGAAAATGCGTACATAAAATTCCTAATCACATGTTCATTGTTGCATTCTGCGCCACCTGAGGCTTCTGCTAATTGCCTCTATTTGTTCTTGCTTGTAGAATCTGCAACAACTCTACATGATCATCATTCCTTTTTTGCAGCATCTCTACATGCTGGTTGGCACTGTAGAGCCGCTTCTGCAGGTCCGCCACCTGAGCTTTCAGGGCCGCCACCTCCTCACTCAGTGCTCCGCACTCTCGTGTTCTCGCCAGTAGGCGCATGCCCAAATTTGTGGCCGAGACCGCGTTGAACACGGTTAAATTGTGGGACTCGTCCACTGCCATCTTGTCAGACCTCTGCGCCACATGCAGATGATCTGCAACTGTAAGTCTGCTGACAGTCATGCCTTCCGGCAATACTGCCCTCCACGGCACCACCTCAGAGAAGTTTGAGGCCGAGCCATGATGGTATGAGGAGTTTGGGAAGATAGGGTTTTGAGGAGCCCTTATCTCTGCATTTGGTGGTGCAAGTGATAACTCAAGGTTGAGGTCATCAATGAGCATAGCTGAGGATGCCATTGTTTTGTTTCTGGATTATTTGATGGTTTTCCTTGAGTTTGCAGGAAGAAATGCAGGGTATCATCAGTTTACCGAGGCGTGGTTTAAATAGACATCTGCTGATGAGAGAATTGCGGTCCAGCTGTTTGCCCTTTTCTCTCGATCCCTTCGCTTCACGAACAATCTGCTGTTCACATCCATTACAGGGGAGCATTTCTACCTTCACTTTACTTTTTCCCCTCCCTATTTTCTGGTGCTTTGTGTTAGTGTGTTTTCTTTTTCGTTTGTCGCCTTTGTTTTATTCCAGTTTGGGAAGTACGTTTTGTTTTTCTTCTTTGTCTTTTGCAACTTTCTTTTCTTTGCTCTCTTTTCTTTTATTTCCGAAAACGAGAAAATTAAAAAAAAATAAAAAAATACACGGGAAGGGCAAAGACAAACAGGCACACCAATAATACATTAGAAATCACTTTTTCACAGTGCTCGGTGTCTCGACCATTGGAGCTTTGAGTTTGGCCCTATGGCTGTCCTCTTCTGGATTTTCACGCACAGCCTCTTGGGGCTCATCACTTGAGCTCCCAAAGATCGCAATCTTAGCTTGAGCGTAATTACTCTCGCGATCTGCTTGCTTGCGTTTGCCCGGTCGGTCTAGGTCCTCCAGCTGCTTTCGCATGTCGCGAGAATACAACTCTACCATCTTTGATAGGTTTTTATTCTCGTCCCGCAATACTTCTAGCTGGTGTCGATTCACCTCCACTATCCTTGCCCTCTCCCTTTTCAAACTTTTTATAGCACTCTGACACTCTTCAACCATACTTCGCTCCGCCGCCAACTGACCCTTTAGCACCTCTATCCCATGGGACTTCGCAAGTAGGAGATGACCCAAACTTGCGACTGTTGCCGTACTCTGCAAGCTCAGTGCCAGGGCATCGCTCACGACCCGGTTGTCATCCTTTGTCCCTAGCACACGTATATCTTTAGGAGTCACTAAATTTCTAGCCACTCCAATGGCAACATCGTTGTCCAGGAGTATTGAGTCAGTTACTGTCACAGGCCCTCGTGCGGAGGCAAAGTAGGGCACCCATACTGGTGCTGCTGCTTGGCCCCGTGTCTGAGTCAGTGGAGCTAGGTTGAGATCCAACGAAAATGGGTAGGAAGAGGCCATTTGATTTCTCACTTTCTTTTCTTCTTTCTTTCTTTTCTCTTTTGTGTGTTTGAGTTTGTGTTTTTCACCCTTTCTTCTTTTTCCTTCTTATAGACATAGTCTTTGACAAACCCTAGCCATTGCAGCGTCTGAGCATTTTCTGAATCTCCAGCATTCCTTGAGTCCCACAACCTTCTCGCTTTCCAACCATACCCAACTCATTTATCACGACGTGTCTTTTCTGAACGGACGCGTTCAGCAAAGTCGTCTTCGCGCCTTTCCATGGCGCTCGTAATTTGCGCTTGTGGAGTCTGCGGCGCCTCTATGCGTTGACACATGTCTCGCCCTGTCAGTTGGTCCCTTACAATTGAACCGAGACATCATGACCCATGTTCTTTTATTTAAAATAAAAAAAAATAAAATTTAACATGTGGGCTTCGGATTTCATTGTGGGTCGGGTTTTCACCGTTGTTTAGGTTTCAAAGTGGGCTAACTTTCTTTTGGGTTGAGCTTTCAATCGTTTGGGTTCTTGTTTGCGTAAGACTGTCTGTTTAGGGCTTACTGTTTTGAGTGTTTTCATTTCTTTTTATTTGTTTGTTTGTTTTGTAATTTTTATTTTGTAATTATTTTCTTTTATTTTATTTTTGTATTTTGTTATTTTTATTTGCTTTAATACCTTCATTTGTTGTTATGACATTGCTTGTGGCTAATTTTTAAACATTGAGGACAATGTTCATTTCTAGGTTTGGGGGTATTGGAGTTTAGCATGTAAATTTGGTTTTTCCTTAATTTAATTTAATTTATTTTTTATTTGCTTGTTTTTATTTTTTTTATTTTGTTTATTTTGTTTGAGTCTTGCTTTTATTTTGATTTTGATTTTGATTTTATTTTGATTTTGATTTTATTTCACTTTCCGAACACATTTGATGAGATTGTGATAAATGTTTGCATGACTTAAATGAAAATTGATTTTTATTATTATTTATTTATTTATTTATTTGTAAATTTTTATTGTAAAAAAAAAAAAAAACTTAAAAATTTAAATTAAAATAAATAAAAAAAATTTGGCATTGTTCTAGCATGATATGATTGAAACCTTCTTTACACTTGCCATTTGTTTCATAATTTTCCAATTAAAGGATTTGCATGACCCAAAGAATTGTATCAAGCATAAATTAGACTTATATAACCATATAATGTGAGCTTTTGAGCCTTGTGCTTCATTTCATGAGTGTTATACACATACTCTTATTTTCTTGTCCTCAAAGTTGTTGTTTGATCTCATTATTCATTGATTTGGTTGAACACTTAAAAGTCATTCATTCTTATGCAATTTGATTTCATGACATCTAAGAAATGATATTAAGGCCCTCTTTGGATCGTTTGTGCCTTTCAAGCTAACCTTATGCATGCTTAAGCATGATTTTCCATTGTTAACCATTTTGAGCCTACATGTAAGCCTTTTCTTTCATTTTACCAATTATATTTCCTCGCCTTAGCCCGAAAAACAAATATTTACCTTTCTAAGGAACTCATGAGCTTTAATTCAGATGTGTTTTTCATGCTAAGTTTGGGAAGGGATATTACATAAAGAAAAAAAAAAAAGAACTTCACTCAATTGGTGAAAGAAAAGAAAAGAAAAAAAAAAAGTTGTGATTAAGTGGTGGTTGATTGAATTTATCTTCGGGCCTTCAAAATAAATTGGCATTTGGAAAGGAGTGTGAATCAAAATTTATGGAGGTATAAGGCTTTGTGGTCTAATTGATCACATAAAAAAAAAAATGAATGAAAATCTCAAGCGTGATGTTTCAAAGTCTTTTAGTCAACGGTTATATGCTCTTACATTGTGAGTTCCTTGGACTTTGTTGTATCCATTTCCTTCATTTCTCACTCACCTTACACCCTTAGCCCCATTACAACCTATAATAAAGACCTAAATTGATCCTAAATGTCATGTGGTTGAATTGCACACGTTCTTCAGCTTTTAAGTGTTTGACATCCTTCTTGAGATCATAGTTATGCATGTTTTTCATCCTTCTATATTGAGTTAAGTCCCTTATGGTTTAACTTTATTCTCATATTTACTATTGAGTGTTGCATTGTAACCCTCTTCCGAGTGATTCATTTGTGAGAGGACAACTTTGGTGAGATTTGAAGTTACATTTGTGTTTGGTATGACTTTTGAAGTTGTGTGAAAACCGAAATTGGAGAATGAGTTCCATTTGGCCATCACACTACTACACTTGAGCATGTTGTGTTCTGAACTTTGCTGCCTTGTGACTAATGTCTAAACTGAGTTTTTCTTGCGAAAACCTTTGAGTCGTTTCCATGAGTCGCTTTCTCTTTAAAAAGTGTTCGGAAAGTTTGTTTCGAGTCTTGTTTTAGTTTCTGTTTTGCTCGAGGACTAGCAAAAGATAAGTTTGGGAAGTTTGTTCGGTTCATTTTTACACATGATTTTTCATGTTATTCACCTATTATTTTGAGTTAGTTCTTGACATTTTATAGTTTTTTACTTCCTTTTTGTGTTTTCTTAGATTTTACCTTGGTTGGAATGAAAATGAGCTAAAAGTGCATTATTGGTTATAAATTCTGTTTTTGTTCATTTTCGTAGGTCAACTTCTTGGCCTGGGATCAACATGCTCGGGTACTCGGATGAGGTGAAGATCTTCATGAAACTTGTTCCAATGGATGTTAACTACAACATATCCAAATTTAAGCTCCATTGGACAAGTATTGCCTATCCAACCAATCCAGCATGTTACCACAGCTCTGAAATCCGAAGTAGTCCAGCTTTTACCTCCAATGTGTCACTTGATTCTTCTTGTTACCATAACACTTGGTAACAAGAATTTACCTTAGTGAAAGAGATATTTTCTGACGCAAAGAGCATATTTGGTGAGTTTTGATTGAAATCCAATCGCTAGAAGTATGGAATACACCAACCACTCCAATTAGGAACGAACTGTCGTTGAACTTGAATTGTCCAATTTCTCACAGCTATTGATTTCGGATCGAGCCCAAAACTTGGGCAACATCATAATATGGTGGGAGGAGTCATTTTGTGAGTTTTGAGTGAAATCCAATCGCTAGAAGTATGGAATACACCAACCACTCCAATTAGGAACGAACTGCCGTTGAACTTGAATTGTCCAATTTCTCACAGCTATTGATTTCGGATCGGGCCCAAAACTTGGGCAACAACATAAGACGGTGGGAGGAGTCATTTGGTGAGTTTTGAGTGAAATCCAATCGCTAGAAGTTTGGAATACACCAACCACTCCAATTAGGAACGAACTGCCGTTGAACTTGAATTGTCCAATTTGGAACACCTATTGATTTCGGATCGAGCCCAAAACTTGGGCAACATCGTAATATGGTGGGAGGAGTCATTTGGGGAGTTTTGAGTGAAATCCAATCGCTAGAAGTATGGAATACACCAACCACTCCAATTAGGAACGAACTGCCGTTGAACTTGAATTGTCCAATTTCTCACACCTATTGATTTCGGACCGAGCCCCAAACTTGGGCAACATCATATTATGGTGGGAGGAGTCATTTGGTGAGTTTTGAGTGAAATCCAATCGCTAGAAGTATGGAATACACCAACCACTTCAATTAGGAACGAACTGTCGTTGAACTTGAATTGTCCAATTTGGAACACCCATTGATTTCGGATCGAGCCCAAAACTTGGGCAACATCATAATATGGTGGGAGGAGTCATTTGGTGAGTTTGTAGTGAAATCCAATCGCTAGAAGTATGGAATACACCAACAATTCCAATTAGGAACGAACTGCCGTTGAACTTGAATTGTCCAATTTCTCACACCTATTTATTTCGGATCGGGCCCAAAACTTGGGCATCATCATAATGTGGTGGGAGGAGTCATTTGGTGAGGTTTGAGTGAAATCCAATCGCTAGAAGTATGGAATACACCAAGCACTCCAATTAGGAACGAACTGCCGTTGAACTTGAATTGTCCAATTTCTCACACCTATTGATTTCGGATCAAGCCCAAAACTTGGGCAACATCATAATATGGTGGGAGGAGTCAATTGGTGAGTTTTCAGTCCAATTAGGAACGAACTGCCGTTGAACTTGAATTGTCCAATTTCTCACACCTATTGATTTCGGATCGAGCCCAAAACTTGGGCAACATCATAATACGGTGGGAGGAGTCATTTTGTGAGTTTGGAGTGAAATCCAATCACTACAAGTATGGAATACACCAACCACTCCAATTAGGAACGAACTGCCGTTGAACTTGAATTGTCCAATTTCTCACACCTATTGATCTCGGAACGAACCCCAAACTTGTGCAACATCATAATATGGCGGGAGGAGTCATTTGGTGAATTTTGAGTGAAATCCAAACGCTAGAAGTATGGAATACACCAACCACTCCAATTAGGAACGAACTGCCGTTGAACTTGAATTGTCCAATTTCTCACACCTATTGATTTCGGATCGAACCCCAAACTTGTGCAACATCATAATATGGCGGGAGGAGTCATTTGGTGAATTTTAAGTGAAATCCAAACGCTAGAAGTATGGAATACACCAACCACTCCAATTAGGAACGAACTGCCGTTGAACTTGAATTGTCCAATTTCTCACACCTCTTGATTTCGAATCGAGCCCCAAACTTGGGCAACATCATAATATGGTGGGAGGAATCATTTGGTGAGTTTTGTGTGAAATCCAATCTCTAGAAGTATGGAATACACAAACCACAACAATTGGGAACGAACTGCCGTTGAACTTGAATTGTCCAATTTGTCACACCTATTGATATCGGAACGAGCCCAAAACTTGGGGAACATCATAATATGGCGGGGGGATTCATTTGGTGAGTTTTTTGTGAAATCCAAATGCTAGAAGTATGGAATACACCACCCACTCCAATTTGGAACGAACTGCCGTTGAACTTGAATAGCCCAATTTCTCACACCTATTGATTTCGGATCGAGCCCAAAACTTGGGCAACTTCATAATATGGTGGGAGGAGTCATTTGGTGAGTTTTGAGTGAAATCCAATCGCTAGAAGTATGGAATACACCAACCACTCCAATTAGGAACGAACTGCCGTTGAACTTGAATTGTCCAATTTGGAACAACTATTGATTTCGGATCGACCCCAAGACTTGGGCAACATCATAATATGGTGGGATGAGTCATTTGGTGAATTTTGAGTGAAATCCCATCGCTAGAAGTATGGAATACACCAACCACTCCAATTAGGAACGAACTACCGTTGAACTTGAATTGTCCAATTTCTGACACCTATTGATTTCGGATCGAGCCCCAAACATGGGCAACATCGTAATATGGTGGGAGGAGTCATTTGTTGAGTTTTGAGTGAAATCCAATCGTTAGAAGTATGGAATACACCAACCACTCCAATTAGGAACGAACTGCCGTTGAAATTGAATTGACCAATTTCTCACACCTATTGATTTCGGATCGAGTCCAAAACTTGGGCAACATCATAATATGGTGGGAGGAGTCATTTGGTGAGTTTTGAGTGAAATCTAATCGCTAGAAGTATGGAATATACCAACCACTCCAATTAGGAACGAACTGAAGTTGAACTTGAATTGTCCAGTTTGGAACACCTATTCATTTCGTATCGTGCCCAAAACTTGGGCAACATCATAATATGGTGGGAGTAGTCAATTGGTGAGTTTTGAGTGAAATCGAATCGCTAGAAGTATGGAATACACCAACCACTCCAATTAGGAACGAACAGCCGTTGAACTTGAATTGTCCAATTTCTCACACCTATTGATTTCGGATCGAACCCCAAACTTGTGCAAAATCATAATATGGCGGGAGGAGTCATTTGGTGAATTTTAAGTGAAATCCAAATGCTAGAAGTATGGAAAACACCAACCACTCCAATTAGGAACGAACTGCCGTTGAACTTGAATTGTCCAATTTCTCACACCTATTGATTTCGGATCGAGCCCAAAACTTGGGCAACATCATAATATGGTGGGAGGAGTCATTTGGTGAGTTTTGAGTAAAATCCAATTGCTAGAAGTATGGAATACACCAACCACTCCAGTTGGGAACGAACTACCATTGAACTTGAATTGTCCAATTTGGAACACGTATTGATTTCGGATAGAGCCCAAAACTTGGGCAACACCATAATATGGTGGGATGAGTCATTTGGTGAATTTTGAGTGAAATCCCATCGCTAGAAGTATGGAATACACCAACCACTACAATTAGGAACGAACTGCCGTTGAACTTGAATTGTCCAATTTCTCACAGCTTTTGATTAAGGACCGAGCCCCAAACTTGGGCAACATCACAATATGGTGGGAGGAGTCATTTGGTGAGTTTTGAGTGAAATCCAATCGCTAGAAGTATGGAATACACCAACCACCCCAATTAGGAACGAACTGCCGTTGAACTTGAATTGTCCAATTTGGAACACGTATTGATTTCAGATCGAGCCCAAAACTTGGGCAACATCATAATATGGTATGAGGAGTCATTTGGTGAGTGTTGAGTGAAATCCAATCGCTTGAAGTATGGAATACACCAACCACTCCAATTCGGAACAAACTGCCGTTGAACTTGAATTGTCCAATTTCTCACAACTATTGATTTCGGATCGAGCCCAATACTTGGGCAACATCATAATATGGTGGGAGGAGTCGTTTGGTGAGTTTTGAGTGAAATCCAATCGCTAGACGTATGGAATACACCAACCACTGCAATTAGGAACGAACTGTTGTTGAAATTGAATTGACCAATTTCTCACACCTATTGATTTCGGATCGAGCCCAAAACTTGGGCAATGTCGTAATGTGGTGGGAGGAGTCATTTGGTGAGTTTTGAGTGAAATCCAATCGCTAGAAGTATGGAATACACCAACCACTCCAATTAGGAACGAACTGTCGTTGAACTTGAATTGTCCAATTGCTCACACCTATTGATTTCGTATCGAGCCCCAAACTTGGGCAACGTCGTAATATGGTGGGAGGAGTCATTTGGTGAGTTTTGAGTGAAATCCAATCGCTAGAAGTATGGAATACACCAACCACTCCAATTAGGAAAGAACTGCCGTTGAACTTGAATTGTCCAATTTCTCACACCTATTGATCTCGGAACGAGCCCCAAACTTGGGCAACATCATAATATGGTGGGAGGAGTCATTTGGTGAGTTTTGAGTAAAATCCAATTGCTAGAAGTATGGAATACACCAACCACTCCAGTTGGGAACGAACTACCGTTGAACTTGAATTGTCCAATTTGGAACACCTATTGATTTCGGATAGAGCCCAAAACTTGGGCAACATCATAATATGGTGGGATGAGTCATTTGGTGAATTTTGAGTGAAATCCCATCGCTAGAAGTATGGAATACACCAACCACTACAATTAGGAACGAACTGCCGTTGAACTTGAATTGTCCAATTTCTCACAGCTATTGATTTCGGACCGAGCCCCAAACTTGGGCAACATCATAATATGGTGGGAGGAGTCATTTGGTGAGTTTTGAGTAAAATCCAATTGCTAGAAGTATGGAATACACCAACCACTCCAGTTGGGAACGAACTACCGTTGAACTTGAATTGTCCAATTTGGAACACCTATTGATTTCGGATAGAGCCCAAAACTTGGGCAACATCATAATATGGTGGGATGAGTCATTTGGTGAATTTTGAGTGAAATCCCATCGCTAGAAGTATGGAATACACCAACCACTCCAATTTGGAACGAACTGCCGTTGAACTTGAATTGTCCAATTTGGAACACGTATTGATTTCAGATCGAGCCCAAAACTTGGGCAACATCATAATATGGTTTGAGGAGTCATTTGGTGAGTTTTGAGAGAAATCCAATCGCTTGAAGTATGGAATACACCAACCACTCCAATTCGGAACAAACTGCCGTTGAACTTGAATTGTCCAATTTCTCACAACTATTGATTTCGGATCGAGCCCAATACTTGGGCAACATAATATGGTGGGAGGAGTCGTTTGGTGAGTTTTGAGTAAAATCCAATCGCTAGACGTATGGAATACACCAACCACTCCAATTAGGAACGAACTGTCGTTGAAATTGAATTGACCAATTTCTCACACCTATTGATTTCGGATCGAGCCCAAAACTTGGGCAATGTCATAATATGGTGGGAGGAGTCATTTGGTGAGTTTTGAGTGAAATCCAATCGCTAGAAGTATGGAATACACCAACCACTCCAATTAGGAACGAACTGTCGTTGAACTTGAATTGTCCAATTACTCACACCTATTGATTTCGTATCGAGCCCCAAACTTGGGCAACGTCATAATATGGTGGGAGGAATCATTTGGTGGGTTTTGAGTGAAATCCAATCGCTAGAAGTATGGAATATGTTGCTTCGATTCAGCTGCACCAAAATAGATTCAGCTGCATCCTCAACTTGTGATACTCGCAAGTGCACGAGCCGTTTGGTAGTATAGCATATGTAAGTGCGAGGTCGATCCCACGAGGATTGGTGATTGAATGATCCAATTTGTTTCCCCTACACAAAATAGAAATGAAAAAGAAAATAAATAAATAAATAAAAAGGAAATAACTCAAGCAAATAAGTTCCCAAGTTCAATTAGATTAACGGATTGATTCTAGCTAAAGTATGATTAAGCCATGGTGTTTGGTCATAACCTTGTGTTCCTAATTCCCTAATTTGATCATTTGTTGTCTAACCTAAAACTAAGCATTAGGAACCCATTAAGCATAGAAGAACAATTTAAACAACCAAGCATGTATCTAATCCCTGTTGTCGAATGTCCATACATACTCTTCTTATCCATAGTTCAATTCGAATTAAAGCATGGTGTCTACTCTTAATTCAAACCAAGATAGCTAACATGCAAGCCTAAATGGTGATCAATCATTCAAACTAGCATATTAACTTATAAGCATAATGAATAAGAACAAAAAACATAATTGAAACTTGGAAACTAATTAAACTTGAATACTTAAGAAAGAATGTACATTACAATAAAAGTAAAGTGGAACTAAGAAAACTTGAAAGAAAATTTAGTAAACTCATTTTGTTACAACAATTGACAACTTGAAAGGAAACTAAGAGAATTTGAGGGAGAGAAGGAAAGGGAGCTCTAGAGAAGTGTTTGAGAGCTCCCCCCCTTGGGGTGTGATTTGAAGCTTGAAGGCTTCTCTATTTATAGGGCTAAGAGGGAGGAACAACATGATGAAATCCAACACCACCATTCCTCTTTTAATACAACCCATAACTCACACTTCATCTTGTCTATGTTAGTGTGGTTGGAATCAATCTCATCCCATACTCCTTTTGCTGCACCTCAAGCTTTCTTCACATGGGATCAAAGGTGATCAATTGTGGCTGCCTTTTGCTGCCAACCCATGTGGTCTTCTTTTGGTTGTTGAACAAAAACGAGTCTTCTGAACCAGACTTGGTGTAGGAAGGTCATAGGTTTCAAAACGTATCCAATGGTGCTCAAATTTGGATATGTTATACTAGACACCCATTGGAACAACTTCTATGAAGAAAGTATTCCCATCGGAGCAGTAGAAGTGTGCGTTTTGGGCCTTGCAAGTTGGCAGCCGAACAGAGACTGGAATTGACTTCATTTCATTTATGCTTTACATGCATGCACATGCTTTCTCTTTAATAGCTCCATTATGTACCAACTTGCTCCTTTAGAATTTCATTGCTGGAATGCCTCCCCACTTCACTCATTATGTTGGATCCAAAGTCAGTTGCAGCATGGGTGAGGCACATGGCTTAAAGGAGGAGACATGACTAAATGCTGGCAGCAGCAAATCTTGCTGAGCAAGGTTGGGTGTTGGACGGGCTGAGCACTCCACAAATGTCCAATTGGGCTGCAATTTGGATATGTTGTAGTAGACACCCATTGGAACAAGTTTCATGAAGATCTTCACCTCATCCGAGCCCCAAAGAATGCTGATCCAAGGCCAAGAAGTTGACCTACGAAACTGGGCTGGAAATGGGCTGTAGCCAAAATGTGTTTGTCTTTAAGCTCATATTCCTCATATGCCAATCAGCCCATAACATGCATGGATTGCATCATTTCCTATCCAAAGTCATCATTGTTACCTAAATGTCAATTAACTGAAAGATAAACACAAAAAGGATTAAAAGCACAAGTTTAACTCAAAAACATAACCAAATCATAAGCTAGAAGGGTACAAAATGATATACAATTATGAACCGATCAAATACCCCCAAACCTAGATTTTGCTAGTCCTCGAGCAAAACAACACAAAACAAAGTTAAAAACAAAACAAGAAGTTAACTAAACCACTTCCGCAGGTAACTCGATTGCATTGAGCATATGCAACAAGCCTTTAAACCTCTAGGCATCCCTAGTAGGAGGAGTTGTGTCTCCTGAGGGTTTAACAGAAACGATACCCACAAACGTTTTACTAACTCTGTAAAACAAAGTAATTAGAAAACTTTAAAAAAAAATGTGTTAGTCCTTAAGCAAAATAAAACAAAAACAAAAACAAAAACAAAAACAAAAACAAAAATAAAAGAAATAAAACTAAAACTCAAAACAATCTTTCCGAACATTTTCTGAAGAGAAATGACTCATGCACATGACTCAAAAGTTAAAACAAAATTTTAGACATTATTTACAAGGCGGCAAAGTTCAAAACACAACATGCTCAAAGTGTAGTAGTGTGATAGCCAAATGCAACAAATTCCCCAATCTTAGTTTTCACACAATTTCAAAAATCATACCAAACACAAATGCAACTTCAAATCTCACCAAAGTTGTCCTCTCACAAATGAATCACTCAGAAGAGGGCTACAATGCAACACTCATTTATAAACATGATATTAGAGTTAAATCATAAAGGACTTAACTCAAAATAGGAAGATGAAGAACTTGCATTAATATGATCTCAAGAAGGATGCCAAACACTTAAAAGTAAGAAAATGCATGCAATTCAACCATATGACATTTAAGATCAATTTAGGTCTTTATTATAGGTTGTAATGGGGCCAAGGGTGTAAGGTGAGTAAGAAATGAAAGGTACGGATAATACAAAGTCCAAGGAACTCAAAATGTAAGAGCATAAAATAATTGTTTACAAATGACTTCGAATCATCACGATTAGATTCTTTCTTTTACATGATCAAAACTCCTTATACCTTCATTTACAATGGTTTACACTCCTTTCCAAAAACCAAATTATTTTGAAGGCCCAAAAATGAATTTTCAATCAACCACCACTTAATCATAACTTTTTTTTTTTTTTTTTTCTTTTCTTTCACCAATTAAGTGATTTTTTTTTTTTTTTTTATATTTTTTTTATGTAATATCCCTTCCCAAACTTAGCATGAAAAACACATCCGAATTAGAGCTCATGAGTTCCTTAGAAAGGTAAATTCTTGTTTTTCGGGCTAAGGCGAGGAAATATAATTGGTAAAAGAAAGAAAAGGTTTACATGTAGGCTCAAAATGGTAAACAATGGAAAATCATGCTTAAGCATGCATAAGGTTAGCTTGAAAGGCACAAACGATCCAAAGAGGGCCTTAATATCATTTCTTAAATGTCATGAAATCAAATTGCAAAAGAATGAATGAATTTTAAGTGTTCAACCAAATCAATGAATAATGAGATCAAACAACAACTTTAATGACAAGAAAATAAGAGTATGTGTATAACACTCATGAAATGAAGCACAAGGCTCAAAAGCTCACATTATATGGTTATATAAGTCTAATTTATGCTTGATACAATTCTTTGGGTCATGCAAATCCTTTAACTGGAGAATTATGAAACGAATGGCAAGTGCAAATATTTTGAACATATCATGCTAGAACAATGTCAATTTTTTTTTTTTTTTTTTTTACAATAAAAATTTACAAGGAAAAAAAATAAATAATAAATAAAATTCAATTTTCATTTAAGTCATGCAAACATTTATCACAATGTCATCAAATGTGTTCGGAAAGTGAATAAAATCAAAATCAAAATAAAAATAAAAATAAAAGCAAGACTTAAACAAAATAAAATAAAAATAAAAACAAGCAAATAAAAAAAAATTAAATTAAGGAAAAACCAAATTTACATGCTAAACTCCAATACCCCCAAACCTAGAAATGAACATTGTCCTCAATTTTTAAAAATTAGCCACAAGCAATGTCATAACAACAAATGAAGGTATTAAAGCAAATAAAAATAACAAAATACAAACATAAAATAAAAGAAAATAATTACAAAATAAAAATTACAAAACAAACAAACAAATAAAAAGAAATGAAAACACTCAAAACAGTAAGCCCTAAACAGACAGTCTTACGCAAACAAGAACCCAAACGATTGAAAGCTCAATGCAAAAGAAAGTTAGCCCACTTTGAAACCTAAACAACGGTGAAAACCTGACCCACAATGAAATCCGAAGCCCACATGTTAAATTTTTTTTTTTTTTTTAAATTTTAAATAAAAGAACATGGGTCATGATGTCTCGGTTCAGTTAAAGGGACCAACTGACAGGGCAAGACACGTGTCGACGCATAGAGGCGCCGCAGACTCCACAAGCGCAAATTACGGGCGCCATGGAAAGGCGCGAAGACGACTTTGCTGAACGCGTCCGTTCAGAAAAGACACGTCATGATAAATGAATTGGGTATGGTTGGAAAGCGAGAAGGTTGTGGGACTCAAGGAATGCTGGAGATTCAGAAAATGCTCAGACGCTGCAATGGCTAGGGTTTGTCAAAGACTATGTCTATAAGAAGGAAAAAGAAGAAAGGGTGAAAAACACAAACTCAAACACACAAAAGAGAAAAGAAAGAAAGAAGAAAAGAGAGTGAGAAATCAAATGGCCTCTAACTACCCATTTTCGTTGGATCTCAACCTAGCTCCACCGACTCAGACACGAGGCCAAGCAGCGGCACCAGTATGGATGCCCTACTTTGCTTCCGCACGGGGGCCTGTGACAGTAACTGACTCAATACTCCTGGACAACGATGTTGCCATTGGAGTGGCTAGAAATTTAGTGACTCCTAAAGATATACGTGTGCTGGGGACAAGGGATGACAACCGGGTCGTGAGCGATGCCCTGGCACTGAGCGTGCAGAGTACGGCAACAGTCGCAAGTTTGGGTCATCGCCTACTTGCGAAGTCCCATGAGGTAGAGGTGCTAAAAGGTCAGTTGGCGGCGGAGCGAAGTATGGTTGAAGAGTGTCAGAGTGCCATAAAAAGCTTAAAAAGGGAGAGGGCAAGGATAGTGGAGGTGAATCGACACCAGCTAGAAGTATTGAGGGACGAGAATAGAAACCTATCAAAGATGGTAGAGTTGTACTCTCGTGACATGCGAAAACAGCTGGAAGACCTAGACCGACCGAGTAAACGCAAGCAAGCAGATCGCGAGAGTAATTACGCTCAAGCTAAGATTGCGATCTTTGGGAGCTCAAGTGGTGAGCCCCAAGAAGTTGTGCGTGAAGCCCCGGAAGAGGACAGCCAGAGGGCCAAACTCAAAGCTCCAATGGTCGAGACACCAAGCACGGAGAAGAAATGATTTCCTACTGCATTATTGTTGTTTTTATTTTATTTTCGTTGTTTTTGTTTTTGGTTATTTTGTTTCGGAAATAAAATAGTAAAGTTGCAGAAGGAAAAAGAAAACGGAAAAGAAAGCGCAGTTCCCTAACTAAAATAAAATAAAGATGATAGCCGAAAGGAAAAAGCAGAAACACAAAGCTCTAGAAAATGAAAGTAACGGGCAAAAACATAAAACACCAGAAAACACGGAAAAAAGAAAAGTAAAGTGAAAGTTAATGTGCTCCCCCTTGAAGCGATTAGGTCGAGCATGCCCGGGAAATCCGAAATGGTGTTGGCTCTCTCTCATCAGCATATGTCTATTTAAACCACACCTCTGCAAGCGGATGATACCCAGCATTTCTTCCTGCAAACTCAAGGAAAAACATCAAAAAATTCAGAAGCAAAACAAATGGCATCCTCATGTACTCACCTTGATGATCTAAACCTTGAGCTCTCACTTGCACCACCGAATGCCCAGACAAGGGCTTCTCCAACTCCTGTCTTCCCAAACTCCACATATCATCACGGTACGGCCTCAAACTTTGCTGAGGCAATACCGAACTTTTCTGAGGCAAGGCCGAACAGAGCAGTGCTGCTGGGAGGCATGATTGGCAGCAAGCTCACACCGGCAGATCATCTGCATGTGGCACAGCGGTCGGACAAGGTGGCAGTGGAGGAGTCCCACACTTTATCTGTGCTCCATGCGGTCTCGGCTACCAATTTGGGCATGCGATTACTGGCGAGGACACGTGAATGTGCCGCGCTGAGCGAGGAAGTGGCTTCCTTGAAGGCTATGGTGGCAGACTTGCAGAAGCGGCTTTACTGTGCCAATCAGCATGTGGAAGCACTGCAGAGAAAGAATGAGGACCACGTAGAGCTGCTGCAGATTCTACAAGTGCGAGACAATAGAGGCAAGCCATGATGATGATGAAGATGAAGATAAAGAAGATGAAGAAGAAGAAGAAGTTTTTTTGTTTTTTTGTTTTTTTTTTGTTTTTTTTTGTTTTTTTAAAGTAACGTTTGAAATAAAAATGTGTTTTAACACTCAGAAATAAACTAACTAACCATACCACGTAAATAAATACATAAACTAACTTAACAAAACAAAAACAAAAACAAAGACTCAACAGAAAAGAAAACAAAGAAAATTAAAAAAAAAAAAAAACTTAATTTAAAAACACACGAATATACAAGCAACTCACGGATGACCAGTTAAGGGCCTCAGAAAACACAGCCAGGGGATCCGGGAAGGTTGGAGGGGTCACAATGGTCCCGCTTAAAACCCAAAACTTCTTAGACACCGAAGGTGTCGCCTAAAGAACTCCTAGACACTGTATTGACGGAAGTGCTCACTGGGGTTACCATAAGTCAGCTCATATGAAAAATCTTTTTTAAATTTTTAAGATAAAAAAAACAAAAACAAATTAAGATAAAATGAAATAACAAACCATAAATGAAAATGAACTAAGTACTCTAAACAAACCCAAACAAACGAAATAAATTGTTGTACTAAAAGAAACAAACCAAGAAACCAAAAAAACACAAACAGCACTTTCTATCACCTATTTATCACCATTACGGAAATAAACAGAAATCAAAGAAGAGAAAGGATTGAAATGCTTCCCCTTGAAGCGATTAGGTCGAGCATGGATGCACTTGGAGGGCGCGACTTCTCCCATTGCTCCACACTTCCCATTTTTATGATTGAAGTTGCCATCTCTCTCCATTTTTATTAAGCTATCATAAATTGCTAAAACAAACACACAGACTTGAAATGGAATTAAAAGGATTAGGAAATAAAAACTAAAATAAAAAGGAAAATCAACACCATCCAATTCCATGCTTCAAAGCAACAAGCACCAATGGTTTGTGTAAGCTGGGACTTAAACCCAGTTCTCTTGCTTGTTGGGCAATTGTCCTTTTCTGTTGGACTACAAACACAACTTGTCCATTAACATCAATAACTTTAAAACAAGAAATTGTGCAGTTAAGAAAAAAAATAAAATAAAGTAGGAAAGGCAAATAGAATCAAACAATGTTACCGATCCCCGGCAACGGCGCCAAAAACTTGTTGCTTCGATTCAGCTGCACCAAAATAGATTCAGCTGCATCCTCAACTTGTGATACTCGCAAGTGCACGAGCCGTTTGGTAGTATAGCATATGTAAGTGCGAGGTCGATCCCACGAGGATTGGTGATTGAATGATCCAATTTGTTTCCCCTACACAAAATAGAAATGAAAAAGAAAATAAATAAATAAATAAAAAGGAAATAACTCAAGCAAATAAGTTCCCAAGTTCAATTAGATTAACGGATTGATTCTAGCTAAAGTATGATTAAGCCATGGTGTTTGGTCATAACCTTGTGTTCCTAATTCCCTAATTTGATCATTTGTTGTCTAACCTAAAACTAAGCATTAGGAACCCATTAAGCATAGAAGAACAATTTAAACAACCAAGCATGTATCTAATCCCTGTTGTCGAATGTCCATACATACTCTTCTTATCCATAGTTCAATTCGAATTAAAGCATGGTGTCTACTCTTAATTCAAACCAAGATAGCTAACATGCAAGCCTAAATGGTGATCAATCATTCAAACTAGCATATTAACTTATAAGCATAATGAATAAGAACAAAAAACATAATTGAAACTTGGAAACTAATTAAACTTGAATACTTAAGAAAGAATGTACATTACAATAAAAGTAAAGTGGAACTAAGAAAACTTGAAAGAAAATTTAGTAAACTCATTTTGTTACAACAATTGACAACTTGAAAGGAAACTAAGAGAATTTGAGGGAGAGAAGGAAAGGGAGCTCTAGAGAAGTGTTTGAGAGCTCCCCCCCTTGGGGTGTGATTTGAAGCTTGAAGGCTTCTCTATTTATAGGGCTAAGAGGGAGGAACAACATGATGAAATCCAACACCACCATTCCTCTTTTAATACAACCCATAACTCACACTTCATCTTGTCTATGTTAGTGTGGTTGGAATCAATCTCATCCCATACTCCTTTTGCTGCACCTCAAGCTTTCTTCACATGGGATCAAAGGTGATCAATTGTGGCTGCCTTTTGCTGCCAACCCATGTGGTCTTCTTTTGGTTGTTGAACAAAAACGAGTCTTCTGAACCAGACTTGGTGTAGGAAGGTCATAGGTTTCAAAACGTATCCAATGGTGCTCAAATTTGGATATGTTATACTAGACACCCATTGGAACAACTTCTATGAAGAAAGTATTCCCATCGGAGCAGTAGAAGTGTGCGTTTTGGGCCTTGCAAGTTGGCAGCCGAACAGAGACTGGAATTGACTTCATTTCATTTATGCTTTACATGCATGCACATGCTTTCTCTTTAATAGCTCCATTATGTACCAACTTGCTCCTTTAGAATTTCATTGCTGGAATGCCTCCCCACTTCACTCATTATGTTGGATCCAAAGTCAGTTGCAGCATGGGTGAGGCACATGGCTTAAAGGAGGAGACATGACTAAATGCTGGCAGCAGCAAATCTTGCTGAGCAAGGTTGGGTGTTGGACGGGCTGAGCACTCCACAAATGTCCAATTGGGCTGCAATTTGGATATGTTGTAGTAGACACCCATTGGAACAAGTTTCATGAAGATCTTCACCTCATCCGAGCCCCAAAGAATGCTGATCCAAGGCCAAGAAGTTGACCTACGAAACTGGGCTGGAAATGGGCTGTAGCCAAAATGTGTTTGTCTTTAAGCTCATATTCCTCATATGCCAATCAGCCCATAACATGCATGGATTGCATCATTTCCTATCCAAAGTCATCATTGTTACCTAAATGTCAATTAACTGAAAGATAAACACAAAAAGGATTAAAAGCACAAGTTTAACTCAAAAACATAACCAAATCATAAGCTAGAAGGGTACAAAATGATATACAATTATGAACCGATCAGAATACACCAACCACTCCAATTAGGAACGAACTGCCGTTGAACTTGAATTGTCCAATTTCTCACACCTATTGATTTCAGATCGAGCCCAAAACTTGGGCAACATCATAATATGGTTTGAGGAGTCATTTGGCGAGTTTTGAGAGAAATCCAATCGCTTGAAGTGTGGAATACACCAACCACTCCAATTCGGAACAAACTGCCGTTGAAATTGAATTGTCCAATTTCTCACAACTATTGATTTCGGATCGAGCCCAATACTTGGGCAACATAATATGGTGGGAGGAGTCGTTTGGTGAGTTTTGAGTGAAATCCAATCGCTAGACGTATGGAATACACCAACCACTCCAATTAGGAACGAACTGTCGTTGAAATTGAATTGACCAATTTCTCACACCTATTGATTTCGGATCGAGCCCAAAACTTGGGCAATGTCATAATATGGTGGGAGGAGTCATTTGGTAAGTTTTGAGTGAAATCCAGTCGCTAGAAGTATGGAATACACCAACCACTCCAATTAGGAACGAACTGCCGTTGAACTTGAATTGTCCAATTTGGAACAACTATTGATTTCGGATCGACCCCAAGACTAGGGCAACATCATAATATGGTGGGATGAGTCATTTGGTGAATTTTGAGTGAAATCCCATCGCTAGAAGTATGGAATACACCAACCACTCCAATTAGGAACGAACTACCGTTGAACTTGAATTGTCCAATTTCTGACACCTATTGATTTCGGATCGAGCCCCAAACATGGGCAACATCGTAATATGGTGGGAGGAGTCATTTGTTGAGTTTTGAGTGAAATCCAATCGTTAGAAGTATGGAATACACCAACCACTCCAATTAGGAACGAACTGCCGTTGAACTTGAATTGTCCAATTTGGAACACCTATTGATTTCGGATCGAGTCCAAAACTTGGGCAACATCATAATATGGTGGGAGGAGTCATTTGGTGAGTTTTGAGTGAAATCCAATCGCTAGAAGTATGGAATATACCAACCACTCCAATTAGGAACGAACTGAAGTTGAACTTGAATTGTCCAATTTGGAACACCTATTCATTTCGTATCGTGCCCAAAACTTGGGCAACATCATAATATGGTGGGAGTAGTCAATTGGTGAGTTTTGAGTGAAATCCAATCGCTAGAAGTATGGAATACACCAACCACTCCAATTAGGAACGAACAGCCGTTGAACTTGAATTGTCCAATTTCTTACACCTATTGATTTCGGATCGAACCCCAAACTTGTGCAAAATCATAATATGGCGGCAGGAGTCATTTGGTGAATTTTAAGTGAAATCCAAATGCTAGAAGTATGGAATACACCAACCACTCCAATTAGGAACGAACTTCCGTTGAACTTGAATTGTCCAATTTGGAACACGTATTGATTTCAGATCGAGCCCAAAACTTGGGAATGTCGTAATGTGGTGGGAGGAGTTATTTGGTGAGTTTTGAGTGAAATCCAATCGCTAGAAGTATGGAATACACCAACCACTCCAATTAGGAACGAACTGTCGTTGAACTTGAATTGTCCAATTACTCACACCTATTGATTTCGTATCGAGCCCCAAACTTGGGCAACGTCGTAATATGGTGGGAGGAGTCATTTGGTGAGTTTTGAGTGAAATCCAATCGCTAGAAGTGTGGAATACACCAACCACTCCAATTAGGAACGAACTGCCGTTGAACTTGAATTGTCCAATTTCTCACACCTATTGATCTCGGAACGAGCCCCAAACTTGGGCAACATCATAATATGGTGGGAGGAGTCATTTGGTGAGTTTTGAGTAAAATCCAATTGCTAGAAGTATGGAATACACCAACCACTCCAGTTGGGAACGAACTACCGTTGAACTTGAATTGTCCAATTTGGAACACCTATTGATTTCGGATAGAGCCCAAAACTTGGGCAACATCATAATATGGTGGGATGAGTCATTTGGTGAATTTTGAGTGAAATCCCATCGCTAGAAGTATGGAATACCCCAACCACTACAATTAGGAACGAACTGCCGTTGAACTTGAATTGTCCAATTTCTCACAGCTCTTGACTTCGGACCGAGCCCCAAACTTGGGCAACATCATAATATGGTGGGAGGAGTCATTTGGTGAGTTTTGAGTGAAATCCAATCGCTAGAAGTATGGAATACACCAACCACTCCAATTAGGAACGAACTGTCGTTGAACTTGAATTGTCCAATTACTCACACCTATTGATTTCGTATCGAGCCCCAAACTTGGGCAACGTCGTAATATGGTGGGAGGAGTCATTTGGTGAGTTTTGAGTGAAATCCAATCGCTAGAAGTACGGAATACACCAACCACTCCAATTAGGAACGAACTGCCGTTGAACTTGAATTGTCCAATTTCTCACACCTATTGATCTCGGAACGAGCCCCAAACTTGGGCAACATCATAATATGGTGGGAGGAGTCATTTGGTGAGTTTTGAGTAAAATCCAATTGCTAGAAGTATGGAATACACCAACCACTCCAGTTGGGAACGAACTACCGTTGAACTTGAATTGTCCAATTTGGAACACCTATTGATTTCGGATAGAGCCCAAAACTTGGGCAACATCATAATATGGTGGGATGAGTCATTTGGTGAATTTTGAGTGAAATCCCATCGCTAGAAGTATGGAATACACCAACCACTACAATTAGGAACGAACTGCCGTTGAACTTGAATTGTCCAATTTCTCACAGCTCTTGATTTCGGACCGAGCCCCAAACTTGGGCAACATCATAATATGGTGGGAGGAGTCATTTGGTGAGTTTTGAGTGAAATCCAATCGCTAGAAGTATGGAATACACCAACCACTCCAATTTGGAACGAACTGCCGTTGAACTTGAATTGTCCAATTTCTCACACCTATTGATTTCGGATCGAGCCCAAAACTTGGGCAACATCATAATATGGTGGGAGGAGTCATTTGGTGAGTTTTGAGTGAAATCCAATCACTAGAAGTATGGAATACACCAACCACTCCAATTAGGAACGAACTGTCGTTGAAATTGAATTGACCAATTTCTCACACCTATTGATTTCGGATCGAGCCCCAAACTTTGGCAACATCATAATATGGTGGGAGGAGTCATTTGGTGTGTTTTGAGTGAAATCCAATCGCTAGAAGTATGGAATACACCAACCACTCCAATTCGGAACAAAATGCCGTTGAACTTGAATTGTCCAATTTCTCACAACTATTGATTTCGGATCGAGCCCAATACTTGGGCAACATCATAATATGGTGGGAGGAGTCGTTTGGTGAGTTTTGAGTGAAATCCAATCGCTAGACGTATGGAATACACCAACCACTCCAATTAGGAACGAACTGTCGTTGAAATTGAAATGACCAATTTCTCACACCTATTGATTTCGTATCGAGCCCCAAACTTGGGCAACGTCATAATATGGTGGGAGGAGTCATTTGGTGAGTTTTGAGTGAAATCCAATCGCTAGAAGTATGGAATACACCAACCACTCCAATTAGGAACGAACTGCCGTTGAACTTGAGTTGTCCAATTTCTCACACCTATTGATTTCGGATCGAGCCCAAAACTTGGGCAACATCATAATATGGTGGGGGGAGTCGTTTGGTGAGTTTGTAGTGAAATCCAATCGCTTGAAGTATGGAATACACCAACAACTCCAATTAGGAACGAACTGCCGTTGAACTTGAATTGTCCAATTTCTCACACTTATTGATTTCGGTTCGAGCCCAAAACTTGGGCAACAACATAATATGGTGGGAGGAGTCATTTGGTGAGGTTTGAGTGAAATCCAATCGCTAGAAGTATGGAATACACCAACCACTCCAATTAGGAACGAACTGCCGTTGAACTTGAATTGTCCAATTTCTCACACCTATCGATTTCGGATTGAGCACAGAACTTGGGCAACATCATAATATGGTGGGAGGAGTCATTTGGTGAGTTTTGAGTGAAATCCAATCTCTAGAAGTATGGAATACACCAACCACTCCAATTAGGAACGAACTGCCGTTGAACTTGAATTCTCCAATTTCTCACACCTATTGATTTCGGAACGAGCCCAAAACTTGGGCAACATCATAATAAGGTGGGAGGAGTCATTTGGTGGGTTGTGAGTGAAATCCAATCGCTAGAAGTATGGAATACACCAACCACTCCAATTACGAACTAACTGCCGTTTAAATTGAATTGTCCAATTTCTCACACGTATTGATTTCTGATCGAGCCCAAAACTTGGGCAACATCATATTAGGGTGGGAGGAGTCATTTGGTGAGTTTCGAGTGAAATCCAATCGCTAGCCAATACACCAACCACTCCAATTAGGAACGAACTGCCGCTGAACTTGAATTGTTCAATTTGGAACACCTATTGATTTCGGATCATGCCCAAAACTTGGGCAACGTCATAATATGGTGGGAGGAGTCATTTGGTGAGTTTTGAGTGAAATCCAATCGCTAGAAGTATGGAATACCCCAACCACTCCAATTAGGAACGAACTGCCGTTGAACTTGAATTGTCCAATTTCTCACACCTATTGATTTCGGATCGAGCCCAAAACTTGGGCAACATCATAATATGGTGGGAGGAGTCATTTGGTGAGTTTTGAGTTAAATCCAATCGCTAGAAGTATGGAACACACCAACCACTCCAATTAGGAACGAACTGCCGTTGAACTTGAATTGTCCAATTTGGAACACCTATTGATTTATGATCGAGCCCAAAACTTGGGCAACGTCATAATATGGTGGGAAGAGTCATTTGCTGAGTTTTGAGTGAAATCCAATCGCTAGAAGTATAGAATACACCAACCGCTGCAATTAGGAACGAACTGCCGTTGAAATTGAATTGTCCAATTTCTCACACCTATTGATCTCGGATCGAGTCCAAAACTTGGGCAACATCATAATATGGTGGGAGTAGTCATTTGGGGAGTTTTGAGTGAAATCCAATCCCTAGAAGTATGGAATACACCAACCACTCCAATTAGCAACGAACTGCCGTTGAACTTGAATTGTCCAATTTCTCACACCTATTGATTTCAGATCGAGCCCCAAACTTGGGCAACATCATAATATGGTGGGAGGAGTCATTTGGTGAGTTTTGAGTGAAATCCAATCGCTAGAAGTATGGAATACACCAACCACTCCAATTAGGAACGAACTGCCGTTGAACTTGGATTGTCCAATTTCTCACACCTATTTATTTCGGATCGAGCCCCAAACTTGGGCAACATCAAAACATTGTGGGAGGAGTCATTTGGTGAGTTTTGAGTGAAATCCAATCGCTAGAAGTATATAATACGCCAACCACTACTGCTAGGAACGAACTGCCGTTAAACTTGAATTGTCCAATTTGGAACACCGATTGATTTCGGATCGAGCCCAAAACATGGGCAACATCATAATATTATGGGAGGAGGCATTTGGTGAGTTTTGAGTGAAATCCAATCGCTAGAAGTATCTTATACACCAACCACTCCAATTAGGAACGAACTGCCGTTGAACTTGAATTGTCCAATTTCTCACAACTACTAATTCGGATCGGGCCCAAAACTTGGGCAACTTCATAATACGGTGGGCGGAGTCATTTGGAGAGTTTTGAGTGAAATCCAATCCCTAGAAGTGTGGAATACACCAACCACTCCAATTAGGAACGAACTGCCGTTGAACTTGAACTGTCCAATTTCTCACACCTATTTATT
This sequence comes from Prunus avium, assembly GCF_965620075.1. NCBI lineage: Eukaryota > Viridiplantae > Streptophyta > Magnoliopsida > Rosales > Rosaceae > Prunus > Prunus avium. The sequence continues at coordinate 11,169,317 of NC_142291.1, forward strand.
TCGGATCGAGCCCCAAACTTGGGCAACATCAAAATAATGGGGGAGGAGTCATTTGGTGAGTTTTGAGTGAAATCCAATCGCTAGAAGTATGGAATACACCAGCCACTCCAATTTGGAACGAACTGCCGTTGAACTTGAATTGTCCAATTTCTCACACCTATTGATTTCAGATCGAGCCCCAAACCCGGGCAACATCATAATATGGTGGGAGGAGTCATTTGGTGAGTTTTGAGTGAAATCCAATCGCTAGAAGTATGGAATACACCAACCACTCCAATTAGGAACGAACTGCCGTTGAACTTGAATTGTCCAATTTCTCACACCTATTTATTTCGGATCAAGCCCCAAACTTGGGCAACATCAAAATATTGTGGGAGGAGTCATTTGGTGAGTTTTGAGTGAAATCCAATCGCTAGAAGTATGGAATACACCAACCACTCCAATTAGGAACGAACTGCCGTTCAACTTGAATTGTCCAATTTCTCACACCTATTGATTTCGGATCGAGCCCAAAACTTGGGCAACATGACAATATGGTGTGAGGGGTCATTTGGTGAGTTTTGGGTGAAATCCAATCGCTAGAAGTATGGAATACACCAACCACTCCAATTTGGAACGAACTGTCGTTGAACTTGAATTGTCCAATTTGGAACACCTATTGGTTTCGGATCGAGGCCAAGACTTGGGCAACATCATAATATGGTGGGAGGAGTCATTTGGTGAGTTTGTAGTGAAATCCAATCGCTAGAAGTATGGAATACACCAACAACTCCAATTAGGAAGGAACTGCCGTTGAACTTGAATTGTCCAATTTTTTACACCAATTGATTTCGGTTCGAGCCCAAAACATGGGCAACATCATAATATGGTGGGAGGAGTCATTTGGTGAGGTTTGAGTGAAATCCAATCGCTACAAGTATGGAATACACCAACCACTCCAATTAGGAACGAACTGCCGTTGCACTTGAATTGTCCAATTTCTCACACCTATTGATTTTGGATCGAGCCCAAAACTTGGGCAACATCATAATATGGTGGGAGTAGTCATTTGGTGAGTTTTGAGTGAAATCCAATCGCTAGAAGTATGGAATACACCAACCACTCCAATTAGGAACGAACGGCCGTTGAACTTGAATTGTCCAATTTCTCACACCTATTGATTTCGGATCGAGTCCAAAACTTGGGCAACATCATAATATGGTGGGAGGAGTCATTTGGTGAGTTGTGAGTGAAATCCAATCGCTAGAAGTATGGAATACACCAACCACTCCAATTAGGAACGAACTGTCGTTGAACTTGAATTGTCCAATTTCTCACACCTATTGATTTCGGACCAAGCCCCAAACTTGGGCAACATCATAATATGGTGGGAGGAGTCATTTGGTGAGTTTTGAGTTAAATCCAATCGCTAGAAGTATGGAATACCCCAACCACTCCAATTAGGAACGAACTGCCGTTGAACTTGAATTGTCCAATTTCTCACACCTACTGATTTCGGATCGAGCCCAAAACGTGGGCAACATCATAATATGCTGGGAGGAGTCATTTGGTGAGTTTTGAGTGAAATCCAATCGCTAGAAGTATGGAATACACTAACCACTCCAATTGGGAACGAACTGCCGTTGAACTTGAATTGTCCAATCTCTCACACCTATTGATTTCGGATCGAGCCCCAAACTTGGGCAACATCATAATATGGTGGGAGGAGTCATTTGGTTAGTTTTGAGTGAAATCCAATTGCTAGAAGTATGCAATACACCAACCACTCCAATTAGGAACGAACTGCCGTTGAACTTGAATTGTCCAATTTGGAACACCTATTGATTTCGGATCGAGCCCAAAACTAGGGCAACATCATAATATGGTGGGAGGAGTCATTTGGTGAGTTTTGAGTGAAATCCAATCGCTAGAAGTATGGAATACACCAACCACTCCAATTAGGAACGAACTGCCGTTGAACTTGAATTGTCCAACTTCTCACACCTATGGATTTCGGATCGAGCCCCAAACTTGGGCAACATCATAATATGGTGGGAGGAGTCATTTGGTGAGTTTTGGGTGAAATCCAATCGCTAGAAGTATGGAATACACCAACGACTCCAATTAGGAACGAACTGCTGTTGAACTTGAATTGTCCAATTTCTCATACCTGTTGATTTCAGATCGAGCCCAAAACTTGGGCAACATGATAATATGGTGGGAGGGGTCATTTGCTGAGTTTTCGGTGAAATCCAATCGCTAGAAGTATGGAATACACCAACCACTCCAATTAGGAACGAACTACCTTTTGAACTTGAATTGTCCAATTTCTCACACCTACTGATTTCGGATCGAGCCCCAAACTTGGGCAACATCATAATATGGTGGGAGGGGTCATTTGCTGAGTTTTGGGTGAAATCCAATCGCTAGAAGTATGGAATACACCAACCACACCAATTAGGAGCGAACTGCCGTTGAACTTGAATTGTCCAATTTGGAACACCTATTGATTTCGGATTGAGCCCAAAACTTGGGCAACATGATAATATGGTGGGAGGAGTCATTTGGTGAGTTTTGAGTGAAATCCAATCGCTAGAAGTATGGAATATACCAACCAATATAATTAGGAAAGAACTGCCGTTGAACTTGAATTGTCCAATTTCTCACACCAATTGATTTCGGATGAAGCCCAAAACTTGGGCAACATCGTAATATGGTGGGAGGACTCATTTGGGGAGTTTTCGGTCCAATTAGGAACGAACTGCCGTTGAACATGAATTGTCCAATTTCTCACACCTATTGATTTCAGATCGAGCCCCAAACCCGGGCAACATCATAATATGGTGGGAGGAGTCATTTTGTGAGTTTTGAGTGAAATCCAATCGCTAGAAGTATGGAATACACCAACCACTCCAATTAGGAACGAACTGCCATTGAACTTGAATTATCCAATTTCTTACACCTATTGATTTCGGATCGAGCCCAAAATTTGGGCAGCATCATAATATGGTGGGAGGAGTCATTTGTTGAGTTTTGAGTGAAATCCAATGCTAGAAGTATGGAATACACCAACCACTCCAATTAGGAACGAACTCCGTTGAACTTGAATTGTCCAATTTCTCACACCTATTGATTTCGGATCGAGCCCAAAATTTGGGCAACATCATAGTATGGTGAGAGGGGTCATTTGGTTAGTTTTGGGAGAAATCCAATCGCTAGAAGTATGGAATACACCAACCACTCCAATTAGGAACGAACTGCCGTTGAACATGAATTATCCAATTTCTTACACCAATTGATTTCGGATCGAGCCCAAAATTTGGGCAGCATCATAATATGGTGGGAGGAGTCATTTGGTGAGTTTTGAGTGGAATCCAATCGCTAAAAGTATGGAATACACCAACCACTCCAATTAGGAACGAACTCCGTTGAACTTGAATTGTCCAATTTCTTTCACCTATTGATTTCGGATCGAGCCCAAAACTTAGGCAACATCATAATATGGTGGGAGGAGTCATTTGGTGAGTTTTGAGTGAAATCCAATCGCTAGAAGTGTGGAATGCACCAACCACTCCAATTAGAAACGAACTGCCGTTGAACTTGAATTGTCCAATTTCTCACACCTATTGATTTCGGATCGATCCCAAAACTTGGGCAACATGATAATATGGTGGGAGGTGTCATTCGGTGAGTTTTGGGTGAAATCCAATCGCTAGAAGTATGGATTACACCAACCGCTCCAATTAGGAACGAACTACCGTTGAACTTGAATTGTCCAATTTCTCACATCTATTGATTTCGGATCGAGCCCCAAACTTGGGCAACATCATAATATGATTGGAGGAGTCATTTCGAGAGTTTTGAGTGAAATCCAATCTCTAGAAGTATGGAATACACCAACCACTCCAATTAGGAACGAACTGCCGTTGAACTTGAATTGTCCAATTTCTCACATCTATTGATTTCGGATCGAGCCCCAAACTTGGGCAACATCATAATATGATGGGAGGAGTCATTTCGTGAGTTTTGAGTGAAATCCAATCGCTAGAAGTATGGAATACACCAACCACTCCAATTAGGAACGAACTGCCGTTGAACTTGAATTGTCCAATTTCTCTCACCTATTGATTTCGGATCGAGCCCAAAACTTGGGCAACATCATAATATGGTGGGAGGAGTCATTTTGTGAGTTTTGAGTGAAATCCAATCGCTAGAAGTAAGGAAGACACCAACCACTCCAATTAGGAACGAACTGCGGTTGAACTTGAATTGTCCAATTTCTCACACCTATGGATTTCGGATCGAGCCCAAAACTTGGGCAACTTCATAATATGGTGGGAGGAGTCATGTGGTGAGTTTTGAGTGAAATCCAATCGCTAGAAGTATGGAATACACCAACCACTCCAATTAGGAACGAACTGCCGTTGAACTCGAATTGTCCAATTTCTCACACCTATTTATTTCGGATCGAGCCCCAAACTTGGGCAACATCAAAATATTGTGGGAGGACTAATTTGGTGAGTTTTGAGTGAAATCCAATCGCTAGAAGTGTGGAATACACCAACCACTCCTGCTAGGAACGAACTGCCGTTGAACTTGAATTGTCCAATTTGGAACACCTATTGATTTCGGATCGAGCCCAAAACTTGGGCAACATCATAATATGGTGGGAGGAGTCATTTGGTGAGTTTTGAGTGAAATCCAATCGCTCGAGGTATGTAATACACCAACCACTCCAATTAGGAACGAACTGCCGTTGAACTTGAATTGTCCAATTTGGAACACCTATTGATTTCGGATCGAGCCCAAAACTTGGGCAACATCATAATATGGTGGGAGGAGTCATTTAGTGAGTTTTGAGTGAAATCCAATCGCTGGAACTATGGAATACACCTACCACTCCAATTAGGAACGAAGTGCCGTTGAACTTGAATTGTCCAATTTGGAACACCTATTGATTTCGGATCGAGCCCAAAACTTGGGAAACATCATAATAAGGTGGGAGGAGTCATTTGGTGAGTTTTGAGTGAAATCCAATCGCTAGAAGTATGGAATACACCTACTACTCCAATTAGGAACGAACTGCCGTTGAACTTGAATTGTCCAATTTGGAACACCAATTGATTTCGGATTGAGCCCAAAACATTGGCAACATCATAATATGGTGGGAGGAGTCATTTGGTGAGTTTTGAGTGAAATCCAATCGCTAGAAGTATGGAATACACCAACCACTCCAATTAGGAACGAGCTGCCGTTGAACTTGAATTGTCCAATTTGGAACGCCAATTGATTTCGGATCGAGCCCAAAACTTGCGCAACATCATAATATGGTGGGAGGAGTCATTTGGTGAGTTTTGAGTGAAATCCAATCGCCAGAAGTACGGAATACACCAACCACTCCAGTTAGGAACGAACTGCTGTTGAAGTTGAATTGTCCAATTTCTCACACCTATTGTTTTCGGATCGAGCCCAAAACTTGGGAAACATCACAATAAGGTGGGAGGAGTCATTTGGTGATTTTTAAGTGAAATCCAATCCCCGGAAGTATGGAATACACCAACCACTCCAATTAGGAACGAACTGCTGTTGAACTTGAATTGTCCAATTTCTCACACCTATTGATTTCGGATCGAGCCCCAAACTTGGGCAACATCATAATATGGTGGGAGGAGTCATTTGGTGAGTTTTGAGTTAAATCCAATCGCTAGAAGTATGGAATACACCAACCACTCCAATTAGGAACGAACGGCCGTTGAACTTGAATTGTCCAATTTCGAACACCTATTGATTTCGGATCGAGCCCAAAACTTGGGCAACATCATAATATGGTGGGAGGAGTCATTTGGTGAGTTTTGAGTGAAATCCAATCGCTAGAAGTATGGAATACACCAACCACTCCAATTAGGAACGAACTGTCGTTGAACTTGAATTGTCCAATTTCTCACACCTATTGATTTCGGATCGAGCCCCAAACTTGGGCAACATCATAATATGGTGGGATGAGTCATTTGGTGAGTTTTGAGTGAAATCCAATCGCTAGAAGTATGGAATACACCAACCACTCCAATTAGGAACAACCTGCCGTTGAACTTGAATTGTCCAATTTGGAACACCTATTGATTTCGGATCGAGCCCAAAACTTGGGCAACATCGTTATATGGTGGGAGGAGTCATTTGGTGAGTTTTGAGGGAAATCCAATCGCTAGAAGTGTGGAATACACCAACCACTGCTGCTCGGAACGAACTGCCGTTGAACTTGAATTGTCCAATTTCTCACACCTATTTATTTCGGATCAAGCCCCAAACTTGGGCAACATCAAAATATTGTGGGAGGAGTCATTTGGTGAGTTTTGAGTGAAATCCAATCGCTAGAAGTATGGAATACACCAACCACTCCAATTAGGAACGAACTGCCGTTCAACTTGAATTGTCCAATTTCTCACACCTATTGATTTCGGATCGAGCCCAAAACTTGGGCAACATGACAATACGGTGAGAGGGGTCGTTTGGTGAGTTTTGGGTGAAATCCAATCGCTAGAAGTATGGAATACACCAACCACTCCAATTAGGAACGAACTGTCGTTGAACTTGAATTGTCCAATTTGGAACACCTATTGGTTTCGGATCGAGGCCAAGACTTGGGCAACATCATAATATGGTGGGAGGAGTGGTTTGGTGAGTTTTGAGTGAAATCCAATCGCTAGAAGTATGGAATACACCAACCACTCCAATTAGGAACGAACTGTCGTTGAACTTGAATTGTCCAATTTGGAACACCTATTGGTTTCGGATCGAGGCCAAGACTTGGGCAACATCATAATATGGTGGGAGGAGTCGTTTGGTGAGTTTTGAGTGAAATCCAATCGGTAGAAGTATGGAATACACCAACCACTCCAATTAGGAACGAACTTCCGTTGAACTTGTATTGACCAATTTCAAACACCTATTGATTTCGGATCGAGCCCCAAACTTGGGCAACCTCATAATATGGTGGGAGGAGTCATTTGGTGAGTTTTGGGTGAAATCCAGTCGCTAGAAGTATGGAATACACCAACCACTCCAATTAGGAACGAACTGCCGTTGAACTTGAATTGTCCAATTTCTCACACCTATTGATTTCAGATCGAGCCCCAAACTTGGGCAACATCATAATATGGTGGGAGGAGTCATTTGGTGAGTTTTGAGTGAAATCCAATCGCTAGAAGTATGGAATACACCAACCACTCCAATTAGGAACGAACTGCCGTTGAACTTGAATTGTCCAATTTCTCACACCTATTTATTTCGGATCAAGCCCCAAACTTGGGCAACATCAAAATATTGTGGGAGGAGTCATTTGGCGAGTTTTAAGTGAAATCCAATCGCTAGAAGTGTACAATGCGCCAACCACTACTGCTAGGAACGAACTGCCGTTGAACTTGAATTGTCCAATTTGGAACACCTACTGATTTCGGATCGAGCCCAAAACTTGGGCAACATCATAATTTGGTGGGAGGAGTCATTTGGTGAGTTTTGAGTGAAATCCAATCGCTAGAAGTATGGAATACACCAACCACTCCAATTAGGAACGAACTGCCGTTGAACTCGAATTGTCCAATTTCTCACACCTATTTATTTCGGATCGAGCCCCAAACTTGGGCAACATTATAATATGGTGGGAGGAGTCGTTTGGTGAGTTTCATTGAAATCCAATCGCTAGAAGTATGGAATACACCAACCACTCCATTTAGGAACGAACTGCCGTTGAACTTGAATTGTCCAATTTATGACACCTATTGATTTCGGATCGAGCCCCAAACTTGGGCAACATCATAATATGGTGGGAGGAGTCATTTGGTGAGTTTTGAGTGAAATCCAATCGCTAGAAGTATGGAATACACCAACCACTCCAATTAGGAACGAACTGCCGTTGAACTTGAATTGTCCAATTTCTCACACCTATTGATTTCGGATCGAGCCCAAAACTTGGGCAACATCATAATATGGTGGGAGGAGTCATTTGGTGAGTTTTGAGTGAAATCCAATCGCTAGAAGTATGGAATACACCAACCACTCCAATTAGGAACGAACTGCCGTTGAACTTGAATTGTCCAATTTCTCACACCTATTGATTTCGGATCGAGCCCAAAACTTGGGCAACAACATAATATGGTGGGAGGTGTCATTTGGTGAGTTTTGAGTGAAATCCAATCGCTAGAAGTATGGAATACACCAACCACTCCAATTAGGAACGAACTGCCGTTGAACTTGTATTGTCCAATTTCAAACACCTATTGAGTTCGGATCGAGCCCCAAACTTGGGCAACATCATAATATGGTGGGAGGAGTCATTTGGTGAGTTTTAAGTGAAATCCAATCGCTAGAAGTATGGAATACACCAACCGCTCCAATTAGGAATGAACTGCCGTTGAACTTCAATTGTCCAATTTCTCACACCTATTGATTTCGGATCGAGACCCAAACTTGGGCAACATCATAATATGGTGGGAGGAGTCATTGGTGAGTTTTGAGTGAAATCCAATCGCCAGAAGTATGGAATACACCAACCACTCCAATTAGGAACGAATGGCCGTTGAACTTGAATTGTCCAATTTCGAACACCTATTGATTTCGGATCGAGCCCAAAACTTGAGCAACATCATAATATGGTGGGAGGAGTCATTTGGTGAGTTTTGAGTGAAATCCAATCGCTAGAAGTATGGAATACACCAACCACTCCTGCTAGGAACGAACTGCCGTTGAACTTGAATTGTCCAATTTCTCACACCTATTGATTTCAGATCGAGCCCCAAACTTGGGCAACATCATAATATGGTGGGAGGAGTCATTTGGTGAGTTTTGAGTGAAATCCAATCGCTAGAAGTATGGAATACACCAACCACTCCAATTAGGAACGAACTGCCGTTGAACTTGAATTGTCCAATTTCTCACACCTATTTATTTCGGATCAAGCCCCAAACTTGGGCAACATCAAAATATTGTGGGAGGAGTCATTTGGCGAGTTTTAAGTGAAATCCAATCGCTAGAAGTGTACAATGCGCCAACCACTACTGCTAGGAACGAACTGCCGTTGAACTTGAATTGTCCAATTTGGAACACCTACTGATTTCGGATCGAGCCCAAAACTTGGGCAACATCATAATTTGGTGGGAGGAGTCATTTGGTGAGTTTTGAGTGAAATCCAATCGCTAGAAGTATGGAATACACCAACCACTCCAATTAGGAACGAACTGCCGTTGAACTCGAATTGTCCAATTTCTCACACCTATTTATTTCGGATCGAGCCCCAAACTTGGGCAACATTATAATATGGTGGGAGGAGTCGTTTGGTGAGTTTCATTGAAATCCAATCGCTAGAAGTATGGAATACACCAACCACTCCATTTAGGAACGAACTGCCGTTGAACTTGAATTGTCCAATTTATGACACCTATTGATTTCGGATCGAGCCCCAAACTTGGGCAACATCATAATATGGTGGGAGGAGTCATTTGGTGAGTTTTGAGTGAAATCCAATCGCTAGAAGTATGGAATACACCAACCACTCCAATTAGGAACGAACTGCCGTTGAACTTGAATTGTCCAATTTCTCACACCTATTGATTTCGGATCGAGCCCAAAACTTGGGCAACATCATAATATGGTGGGAGGAGTCATTTGGTGAGTTTTGAGTGAAATCCAATCGCTAGAAGTATGGAATACACCAACCACTCCAATTAGGAACGAACTGCCGTTGAACTTGAATTGTCCAATTTCTCACACCTATTGATTTCGGATCGAGCCCAAAACTTGGGCAACAACATAATATGGTGGGAGGTGTCATTTGGTGAGTTTTGAGTGAAATCCAATCGCTAGAAGTATGGAATACACCAACCACTCCAATTAGGAACGAACTGCCGTTGAACTTGTATTGTCCAATTTCAAACACCTATTGAGTTCGGATCGAGCCCCAAACTTGGGCAACATCATAATATGGTGGGAGGAGTCATTTGGTGAGTTTTAAGTGAAATCCAATCGCTAGAAGTATGGAATACACCAACCGCTCCAATTAGGAATGAACTGCCGTTGAACTTCAATTGTCCAATTTCTCACACCTATTGATTTCGGATCGAGACCCAAACTTGGGCAACATCATAATATGGTGGGAGGAGTCATTGGTGAGTTTTGAGTGAAATCCAATCGCCAGAAGTATGGAATACACCAACCACTCCAATTAGGAACGAATGGCCGTTGAACTTGAATTGTCCAATTTCGAACACCTATTGATTTCGGATCGAGCCCAAAACTTGAGCAACATCATAATATGGTGGGAGGAGTCATTTGGTGAGTTTTGAGTGAAATCCAATCGCTAGAAGTATGGAATACACCAACCACTCCTGCTAGGAACGAACTGCCGTTGAACTTGAATTGTCCAATTTGGAACACCTATTGATTTCGGATCGAGCCCAAAACTTGGGCAACATCATAATATGGTGGGAGGAGTCATTTGGTGAGTTTTGAGTGAAATCCAATCGCTAGAGGTATGGAATACACCAACCACTCCAATTAGGAACGAACTGCCGTTGAACTTGAATTGTCCAATTTGGAACACCTATTGATTTCGGATCGAGCCCAAAACTTGGGCAACATCATAATATGGTGGGAGGAGTCATTGAGTGAGTTTTGAGTGAAATCCAATCGCTAGAAGTATGGAATACACCTACCACTCCAATTAGGAACGAACTGCCGTTAAACTTGAATTGTCCAATTTGGAACACCTATTGATTTCGGATCGAGCCCAAAACTTGGGAAACATCATAATAGGGTGGGAGGAGTCATTTGGTGAGTTTTGAGTGAAATCCAATCGCTAGAAGTATGGAATACACCAACCACTCCAATTAGGAACGAACTACCGTTGAACTTGAATTGTCCAATTTGGAACACCTATTGATTTCGGATCGAGCCCAAAACTTGGGCAACATCATAATATGGTGGGAGGAGTCATTTGGTGAGTTTTGAGAGAAATCCAATCGCCAGAAGTATGGAATACACCAACCACTCCAATTAGGAACGAACTGTCGTTGAAATTGAATTGACCAATTTCTCACACCTATTGATTTCGGATCGAGCCCAAAACTTGGGCAACATCATAATATGGTGGGAGGAGTCATTTGGTGAGTTTTGAGTGAAATCCAATCGCTAGAAGTATGGAATACACCAACCAATCCAATTAGGAACGAACTGCCGTTGAACTTGAATTGTCCAATTTCGAACTCCTATTGATTTCTGATCGAGCCCAAAACTTGGGCAACATCATAATATGGTGGGAGGAGTCATTTGGTAAGTTTTGAGTGAAATCCAATCGCAAGAAGTATTGAATACACCAACCATTCCAATTAGGAACGAACTGCCGTTGAACTTGAATTGTCCAATTTGGAACACCTATTGATTTCGGATCGAGCCCAAAACTTGGGCAACATCGTAATATGGTTGGAGGAGTCATTTGGTGAGTTTTGAGTGAAATCCAATCGCTAGAAGTATGGAATACACCAACCACTCCAATTAGGAACGAACTGCGGTTGAACATGAATTGTCTAATTTCTCACACCTATTGACTTCGGATCGAGCCCAAAACTTGGGCAACGTCGTAATATGGTTGGAGGAGTCATTTGGTGAGTTTTGAGTGAAATCCAATCGCTAGAAGTATGGAATACACCAACCACTCCAATTAGGAACGAACTGCGGTTGAACATGAATTGTCTAATTTCTCACACCTATTGACTTCGGATCGAGCCCAAAACTTGGGCAACATCATAATATGGTGGGAGGAGTCATTGAGTGAGTTTTGAGTGAAATCCAATCGCTAGAAGTATGGAATACACCTACCACTCCAATTAGGAACGAACTGCCGTTAAACTTGAATTGTCCAATTTGGAACACCTATTGATTTCGGATCGAGCCCAAAACTTGGGAAACATCATAATAAGGTGGGAGGAGTCATTTGGTGAGTTTTGAGTGAAATCCAATCGCTAGAAGTATGGAATACACCAACCACTCCAATTAGGAACGAACTACCGTTGAACTTGAATTGTCCAATTTGGAACACCTATTGATTTCGGATCGAGCCCAAAACTTGGGCAACATCATAATATGGTGGGAGGAGTCATTTGGTGAGTTTTGAGAGAAATCCAATCGCCAGAAGTGTGGAATACACCAACCACTCCAATTAGGAACGAACTGTCGTTGAAATTGAATTGACCAATTTCTCACACCTATTGATTTCGGATCGAGCCCAAAACTTGGGCAACATCATAATATGGTGGGAGGAGTCATTTAGTGAGTTTTGAGTGAAATCCAATCGCTAGAAGTATGGAATACATCAACCACTCCAATTAGGAACGAATTGCCGTTGAACTTGAATTGTCCAATTTCTCACACCTATTGATTTCGGATCGAGCCCCAAACTTGGGCAACATCATAATACGGTGGGAGGAGTCATTTGGTGAGTTTTGAGTGAAATCCGATCGCTAGATGTATGAAATACACCAACCACTCCAATTAGGAATGAACTGCCATTGAACTTGAATTGTCCAATTTCTGACACCTATTGATTTCAGATAGAGCCCAAAACTTGGGCAACATCATAATATGGTGGGAGGAGTCATTTGGTGAGTTTTGAGTGAAATCCAATCGCTAGAAGTATGGAATACACCAACCACTCCAATTAGGAACGAACTGCCGCTGAAATTGAGTTGTCCAAATTGGAACACCTATTGATTTCGGATCGAGCCCAAAACTTGGGCAACATCATAATATGGTGGGAGGAGTGATTTGGTGAGTTTTGAGTGAAATCCGATCGCTAGATGTATGAAATACACCAACCACTCCAATTAGGAACGAACTGCCGTTGAACTTGAATTGTCCCATTTCTCACACCTATTGATTTCGGATCGAGCACAAAACTTGGGCAACACCATAATATGGTGGGAGGAGTCATTTGGTTAGTTTTGAGTGAAATCCAATCGCTAGAAGTATGGAATACACCAACCACTCCAATTAGGAACGAACTGCCATTGGACTTGAATTGTCCAATTTCTCACACCTATTGATTTCGGATCGAGACCAAAACTTGGGCAACATCATAATATGGTGGGAGGCGTCATTTGGTGAATTTTGAGTGAAATCCAGTCGCTAGAGGTATGGAATACACAAACCACACCAATTAGGAATGAACTGCCGTTGAACTTGAATTGTCCAATTTCTCACACCTATTGATTTCGGATCGAACCCCAAACTTGTGCGACATCATAATATGGTGGGAGGAGTCATTTGGTGAGTTTTGAGTGAAATACAATCGCTAGAAGTATGGAATACACCAACCACTCCAATTAGGAACGAACTGCCGTTGAACTTGAATTGTCCAATTTCTCACACCTATTGATTTCGGATCGAGCCCAAAACTTGGGCAACATCATAATATGGTGGGAGTAGTCATTTGGTGAGTTTTGTGTGAAATCCAATTGCTAGAAGTATGGAATGCACCAACCACTCCATTTAGGAACTGACTGCCGTTTAAATTGAATTGTCCAATTTCTCACACCTATTGATTTCGGATCGAGTCCCAAACTTGGGAAACATCATAATATTGTGGGAGGGGTCATTTGGTGAGTTGTGAGTGAAATCCAATCGCTAGAAGTTTGGAATACACCAACCACTCCAATTAGGAACGAACTGTCGTTGAACTTGAATTTTCCAATTTGGAACACCTATTGATTTCGGATTGAGCCGAAAACTTGGGCAACATCATAATGTGGTGGGAGGAGTCATTTGGTGGGTTTTGAGTGAAATCCAATCGCTTGAAGTATGGAATACACCAACCACTCCAATTAGGAACGAACAGCCGTTGAACTTGAATTGTCCAATTTCTCACTCAAATTGATTTTGGATCGAACCCAAAACGTGGGCAACATCATAATATGGTGGGAGGAGTCATTTGGTGAGTTTTGAGTGAAATCCAACCGTTAGAAGTATGGAATACACCAAGCACTCCAATTAGGAACGAACTGCCGTTGAACTTGAATTGTCCAATTTCTCACACCTATTGATTTCAGATCGAGCCCAAAACTTGGGCAACATCATAATATGGTGGGAGGAGTCATTTGGTTAGTTTTGAGTGAAATCCAATCTCTAGAAGTATGGAATACACCAACCACTCCAATTAGGAACGAACTGCCGTTGAACTTGAATTGTCCAATTTGGAACACCTATTGATTTCGGATCGAGCCGAAACCTTGGGCAACATCATAATATGGTGGGAGGAGTCATTTGGTGGGTTTTGAGTGAAATCCAATCGCTAGAAGTATGGAATACACCAACCACTCCAATTAGGAACGAACAGCCGTTGAACTTGAATTGTCCAATTTGTCACCCAAATTGATTTCGGATCGAACCCAAAACGTGGGCAACATCATAATATGGTGGGAGGAGTCGTTTGGAAAGTTTTGAGTGAAATCCAATCGCTAGAAGTATGGAATACACCAACCACTCCCATTAGGAACGAACTGCCGTTGAACTTGAATTGTCCAATTTGGAACACCTATTGATTTTGGATCGAACCCCAAACTTGTGCAACATCATAATATGGTGGGAGGAGTCATTCGGTGAGTTTTGAGTGAAATCCAATCGCTAGAAGTATGGAATACACCAAGCACTCCAATTAGGAACGAACTGCCGTTGAACTTGAATTGTCCAATTTCTCACATCTATTGATTTCGGATCGAGCCCAAAACTTGTGCAACATCATAATATGGTGGGAGGAGTCATTTGGTGAGTTTTGAGTGAAATCCAATCGCTAGAAGTATGGAATACACCAACCACTCCAATTAGGAACGAACTGCCGTTGAACTTGAATTGTCCAATTTCCCACACCTATTGATTTCGGATCGAGCCCCTAACTTGGGCAACATCATAATATGGTGGGAGGAGGCATTTGGTAAATTTTGAGTGAAATCCAATCGCTAAAAGTATGGAAAACACCAACCACTCCAATTAGGAACAAACTGCCGTTGCACTTGAATTATCCAATTGCTCACACCTATTGATTTCGGATCGAGCCCAAAACTTGGGCAACAACATAATATGGTGGGAGGCGTCATTTGGTGAGTTTTGAGTGAAATCCAATCGCTAGAAGTATGGAATACACCAACCACTCCAGTTAGGAACGAACTGTCGTTGAAATTGAATTGACCAATTTCTCACACCTATTGATTTCGGATCGAGCCCAAAAATTGGGCAACATCATAAAACAGTGGGAGGAGTCATTTGGTGAGTTTTGAGTGAAATCCAATCGCTAGAAGTATGGAATACACCAACCACTCCAATTAGGAACGAACTGCCGTTGAAGTTGAATTGTCCAATTTCTCACACCTATTGATTTCGGACCGAGCCCCAAACTTGGGCAACATGATATTATGGTGGGAGGAGTCATTTGGTGAGTTTTGAGTGAAATCCAATCGCTAGAAGTATGGAATACACCAACCACTCCAATTAGGAACGAACTGCCGTTGAAGTTGAATTGTCCAGTTTCGCACACCTACTGATTTCGGATCGAGCCCAAACTTGGGCAACATCATAATATGGTGGGAGGAGTCATTTGGTGAGTTTTGATTGAAATACAATCGCTAGAAGTATGGAATACACCAACCACTCCAATTAGGAACGAACTGCCGTTGAAATTGAATTGTCCAATTTCTCACACCAATTGATCTCGGATTGAGCCCCAAACTTGGGCAAGATCATAATATGGTGGGAGGAGTCATTTAGTGGGTTTTGAGGGAAATCCAATCGCTAGAAGTCTGGAATACACCAACCACTTCAATTAGGAACGAACTGCCGTTGAACTTGAATTGTCCAATTTGGAACACCTATTGATTTCGGATCGAGCCCAAAACTTGGGCAACATCATAATATGGTGGAAGGAGTCATTTGGTGAGTTTTGAGTGAAATCCAATCGCTAGAAGTATGGAATACACCAACCACTCCAATTAGGAACGAACTGCCGTTGAACTTGAATTGTCCAATTTGGAACACCTATTGATTTCGGATCGAGCCCAAAACTTGGGCAACATTATAATATGGTGGGAGGAGTCGTTTGGTGAGTTTCATTGAAATCCAATCGCTAGAAGTATGGAATACACCAACCACTCCATTTAGGAACGAACTGCCGTTGAACTTGAATTGTCCAATTTATGACACCTATTGATTTCGGATCGAGCCCCAAACTTGGGCAACATCATAATATGGTGGGAGGAGTCATATGGTGAGTTTTGAGTGAAATCCAATCGCTAGAAGTATGGAATACACCAACCACTCCAATTAGGAACGAACTGCCGTTGAACTTGAATTGTCCAATTTCTCACACCTATTGATTTCGGATCGAGCCCAAAACTTGGGCAACATCATAATATGGTGGGAGGAGTCATTTGGTGAGTTTTGAGTGAAATCCAATCGCCAGAAGTATGGAATACAACAACCACTCCATTTAGGAACGAACTGCCGTTGAACTTGAATTGTCCAATTTGGAACACCTATTGATTTCGGATCGAGCCCAAAACTTGGGCAACATCATAATACGGTGGAAGGAGTCATTTGGTGAGTTTTGAGTGAAATCCAATCGCTAGAAGTATGGAATACACCAACCACTCCAATTAGGAACGAACTGCCGTTGAACTTGAATTGTCCAATTTATGACAAATATTGACTTCAGATCGAGCCCCAAACTTGGGCAACATCATAATATGGTGGGAGGAGTCATTTGGTTTGTTTTGAGTGAAATCCAATCGCTAGAAGTATGGAATACACCAACCACTCCAATTAGGAACAAACTGCCGTTGAACTTGAATTGTCCAATTTCTCACACCTATTGATTTCGGATCGAGCCCAAAACTTGGGCAACATCATAATATGGTGGGAGGAGTCATTTGGTGAGTTTTGAGTGGAATCCAATGGCTAGAAGTATGGAATACACCAACCACTCCATTTAGGAACGAACTGCCGTGGAAGTTGAATTGTCCGATTTGGAACACCTATTGATTTCGGATCGAGCCCAAAACTTGGGCAACCTCATAATATGGTGGGAGGAGTCATTTGGTTTGTTTTGAGTGAAATCCAATCACTAGAAGTATGGAATACAACAACCACTCCATTTAGGAACGAACTGCCGTTGAACTTGAATTGTCCAATTTGGAACACCTATTGATTTCGGATCGAGCCCAAAACTTGGGCAACATCATAATATGGTGGAAGGAGTCATTTGGTGAGTTTTGAGTGAAATCCAATCGGTAGAAGTATGGAATACACCAACCACTCCAATTAGGAACGAACTGCCGTTGAACTTGAATTGTCCAATTTCTCACACCTATTGATTTCGGATCGAGCCCAAAACTTGGGCAACATCATAATATGGTGGGAGGAGTCATTTGGTGAGTTTTGAGTGAAATCCAATCGCTAGAAGTACGGAATACACCAACCACTCCAATTAGGAACGAACTGCCGTTGAACTTGAATTGTCCAATTTGGAACACCTATTGATTTCGGATCGAGCCCAAAACTTGGGCAACATCATAATATGGTGGAAGGAGTCATTTGGTGAGTTTTGAGTGAAATCCAATCGGTAGAAGTATGGAATACACCAACCACTCCAATTAGGAACGAACTGCCGTTGAACTTGAATTGTCCAATTTCTCACACCTATTGATTTCGGATCGAGCCCAAAACTTGGGCAACATCATAATATGGTGGGAGGAGTCATTTGGTGAGTTTTGAGTGAAATCCAATCGCTAGAAGTACGGAATACACCAACCACTCCAATTAGGAACGAACTGCCGTTGAACTTGAATTGTCCAATTTGGAACACCTATTGATTTCGGATCGAGCCCAAAACTTGGGCAACATCATAATATGGTGGGAGGAGTCATTTGGTGAGTTTTGAGTGAAATCCAATCGCTAGAAGTATGGAATACACCAACCACTCCAATTAGGAACGAATTGCCGTTGAACTTGAATTGTCCAATTTGGAACACCTATTGATTTCGGATCGAGCCCAAAACTTGGGCAACATCATAATATGGTGGGAGGAGTCATTTGGTGAGTTTTGAGTGAAATCCAATCGCTAGAAGTACGGAATACACCAACCACTCCAATTAGGAACGAACTGCCGTTGAACTTGAATTGTCCAATTTGGAACACCTATTGATTTCGGATCGAGCCCAAAACTTGGGCAACATCATAATATGGTGGAAGGAGTCATTTGGTGAGTTTTGAGTGAAATCCAATCGGTAGAAGTATGGAATACACCAACCACTCCAATTAGGAACGAACTGCCGTTGAACTTGAATTGTCCAATTTCTCACACCTATTGATTTCGGATCGAGCCCAAAACTTGGGCAACATCATAATATGGTGGGAGGAGTCATTTGGTGAGTTTTGAGTGAAATCCAATCGCTAGAAGTACGGAATACACCAACCACTCCAATTAGGAACGAACTGCCGTTGAACTTGAATTGTCCAATTTGGAACACCTATTGATTTCGGATCGAGCCCAAAACTTGGGCAACATCACAATATGGTGAGAGAAGTCATTTGGTGCGTTTTGAGTGAAATCCATTCGCTAGAAGTATGGAATACACCAACCACTCCAATTAGGAACGAACTGCCGTTGAACTTCAATTGTCCAATTTCTCACACATATTGATTTCGGATCGAGCCCAAAACTTAGGCAACATCATAATATGATGGGAGGAGTCGTTTGGTGAGTTTTGAGTGAAATCCAATCGCTAGAAGTATGGAGTACACCAACCACTCCAATTAGGAACGAACTGCCGTTGAACTTGAATTGTCCAATTTGGAACACCTATTGATTTCGGATCGAGCCCAAAACTTGGGCAACATCATAATATGGTGAGAGAAGTCATTTGGTGCGTTTTGAGTGAAATCCATTCTCTAGAAGTATGGAATACACCAACCACTCCAATTAGGAACGAACTGCCGTTGAACTTGAATTGTCCAATTTCTCACACCTATTGATTTCGGATCGAGCCCAAAACTTGGGCAACATCATAATATGGTGGGAGGAGTCGTTTGGTGAGTTTCATTGAAATCCAATCGCTAGAAGTACGGAATACACCAACCACTCCATTTAGGAACGAACTGCCGTTGAACTTGAATTGTCCAATTTATGACACCTATTGATTTCGGATCGAGCCCCAAACTTGGGCAACATCATAATATGGTGGGAGGAGTCATTTGGTGAGTTTTGAGTGAAATCCAATCGCTAGAAGTATGGAATACACCAACCACTCCAATTAGGAACGAACTGCCGTTGAACTTGAATTGTCCAATTTCTCACACCTATTGATTTCGGATCGAGCCCAAAACTTGGGCAACATCATAATAGGGTGGGAGGAGTCATTTGGTGAGTTTTGAGTGAAATCCAATCGCTAGAAGTATGGAATACACCAACCACTCCAATTAGAAACGAACTGCCGTTGAACTTGAATTGTCTAATTTCTCACACCTATTGATTTCGGATCGAGCCCAAAACTTGGGCAACAACATAATATGGTGGGAGGTGTCATTTGGTGAGTTTTGAGTGAAATCCAATTGCTAGAAGTATGGAATACACCAACCACTCCAATTAGGAATGAACTGCCGTTGAACTTGAATTGTCCAATTTGGAACACCTATTGACTTCGGATCGAGCCCAAAACTTGGGCAACATCATAATATGGTGGGAGGAGTGATTTGGTGAGTTTTGAGTGAAATCCAATCGCTAGAAGTATGGAATACAACAACCACTCCATTTTGGAACGAACTGCCGTTGAACTTGAATTGTCCAATTTCTCACACCTATTGATTTCGGATCGAGCCCAAAACTTGGGCAACATCATAATATTGTGGGAGGAGTCATTTGGTGAGTTTTGAGTGAAATCCAATCGCTAGAAGTGTGGAATACTCCAACCACACCAGTTAGGAACGAACTGCCGTTGAACTTGAATTGTCCAATTTCTCACACCTATTGATTTCGGATCGAGCCCAAAACTTGGGCAACATCATAATATGGTAGGAGGAGTCGTTTGGTGAGTTTTGAGTGAAATCCAGTTGCTAGAAGTATGTAATACAGCAACCACTCCAATTAGGAACGAATTGCCGTCGAACTTGAATTGTCCAATTTGGAACACCTATTGATTTCGAATCGAGCCCAAAACTTGGGCAACATCATAATATCGTGGGAGGAGTCATTTGGGGAGTTTTGAGTGAAATCCAATTGCTAGAAGTATGGAATACACCAACCACTCCAATTAGGAACGAAGTGCCGTCGAACTTGAATTGTCCAATTCGGAACACCTATTGATTTCGGATCGAGCTAAAAACTTAGGCAACATCATAATATGGTGGGAGGAGTCATTTGGTGAGTTTTGCGTGAAATCCAATCGCTAGAAGTATGGAATACAACAACCACTCCAATTAGGAACGAACTGCCGTCGAACTTGAATTGTCCAATTCGGAACACCTATTGATTTCGGATCGAGCCCAAAACTTGGGCAACATCATAATATGGTGGGAGGAGTCATTTGGTTTGTTTTGAGTGAAATCCAATCGCTAGAAGTATGGAATACACCAACCACTCCAATTAGGAACGAACTGTCGTTCAAATTGAATTGACTAATTTCTCACACCTATTGATTTCGGATCGAGCCCAAAACTTGGGCAACATCATAATATGGTGGGAGGAGTCATTTGGTGAGTTTTGAGTGAAATCCAATCACCAGAAGTGTGGAATACACCAACCATTCCAATTAGGAACGAACTGTCGTTAAACTTGAATTGTCCAGTTTCTCACACCTATTGATTTCGGACCGAGCCCCAAAGTTGGGCAACATCATAATATGGTGGGAGGAGTCATTTGGTGAGTTTTGAGTGAAATCCAATCGCTAGAAGTATGGAATACACCAACCACTCCAATTAGGAACGAACTGCCGTTGAACTTGAATTGTCCAATTTGAAACACCTATTGAGTTCGGATCGAGCCCAAAACTTGGGCAACTTCATAATATGGTGGGAGGAGTCATTTGGTGAGTTTTGAGTGAAATCCAATCGCTAAAAGTATGGAATACACCAACCACTCCAATTAGGAACGAACTACCGTTGAACTTGAATTGTCCAATTTGGAACACCTATTGATTTCGGATCGAGCCCAAAACTTGGGCAACATCATAATATGGTGGGATGAGTCATTTGGTGAATTTTGAGTGAAATCCCATAGCTTGAAGTATGGAATACACCAACCACACCGATTAGGAACGAACTGCCGTTGAACTTGAATTGTCCAATTTCTCACACCTATTGATTTCGGACCGAGACCCAAACTTGGGCAACATCATAATATGGCGGGAGGAATCATTTGGTGAGTTTTGAGGGAAATCCAATCGCTAGAAGTATGGAATACACCAACCACTCCAATTAGGAACGAACTGCCGTTGAACTTGAATTGTCCAATTTCTCACACCTATTGATTTCGGACCGAGCCCCAAACATGGGCAACATCATAATATGGTGGGAGGAGTCATTTGGTGAGTTTTGAGTGAAATCCAATCGCTAGAAGTATGGAATACACCAACGACTCCAATTAGGAACGAACTGCCGTTGAACTTGAATTGTCCAATTTCTCACACCTATTGATTTCGGATCGAGCCCAAAACTTGGGCAACATCATAATATGGTGGGAGGAGTCATTTGGTGAGTTTTGAGTGAAATCCAATCGCTAGAAGTATGGAATATACCAACCACTCCAATTAGGAACGAACTGCCGTTGAACTTGAATTGTCCAATTTCTCACACCTATTGATTTCGAATCGAGCCGAAAACTTGGGCAACATCATAATATGGTGGGAGGAGTCATTTGGTGAATTTTAAGTGAAATCCAATCGCTAGAAGTATGGAATACACCAACCACTCCAATTAGGAACGAACTGCCGTTGAAATTGAATTGTCCAATTTCTCACACCTATTGATTTTGGATCGAGCCCAAAACTTAGGCAACATCATAAGATGGTGGGAGGAGTCATTTGGTGAGTTTTGAGTGAAATCCAATCGCTAGAAGTATGGAGTACACCAACCACTCCAATTAGGAACGAACTGCCGTTGAACTTGAATTGTCCAATTTGGAACACATATTGATTTCGGATCGAGCCCAAAACCTGGGCAACATCGTAATATGGTGGGAGGAGTCATTTGGTGAGTTTTGAGTGAAATCCAATCGCTAGAAGTATGAAATACACCAACCACTCCAATTAGGAACGAACTGCCGTTGGACTTGAATTGTCCAATTTCTCACACCTATTGATTTCGTATCGAGCCCCAAACTTGGGCAACATCATAATATGGTGGGAGGAGTCATTTGGTGAGTTTTGAGTGAAATCCAATCGCTAGAAGTACGGAATACACCAACCACTCCAATTAGGAACGAACTGCCGTTGAACTTGAATGGTCCAATTTCTCACACCTATTGATTTCGGATCAAGCCCAAAACTTGGGCAACATCATAATATGGTGGGAGGAGTCATTTGCTAAGTTTTGAGTGAAATCCAATCGCTAGAAGTATGGAATACACCAACCACTCCAATTAGGATCGAACTGCCGTTGAACTTGAATTGTCCAATTTCTCACACCTATTGATTTCGGACTGAGCCCCAAACTTGGGCAACATCATAAGATGGTGGGAGGAGTCATTTGGTGAGTTTTGAGTGAAATCCAATCGCTAGAAGTATGGAATACACCAACCACTCGAATTAGGAACGAACTGCCGTTGAACTTGAATTGTCCAATTTGGAACACCTATTGATTTCGGATCGAGACCATAACTTGGGCAACATCATAATATGGTGGGAGGAGTCATTTGGTGAGTTTTGAGTGAAATCCAATCGCTAGAAGTATGGAATACACCAACCACTCCAATTAGGAACGAACCGCCGTTGAACTTGAATTGTCCAATTTGGAAAACCTATTGATTCCGGATCGAGCCAAAAACTTGGGCAACATTAAAATATGGTGGGTGGAGTCATTTTGTGAGTTTTGGGTGAAATCCAATAGCTAGAAGTACGGAATACACCAACCACTCCAATTAGGAACGAACTGCCGTTAAACTTGAATTGTCCAGTTTCGAACACCTATTGATTTCGGACCGAGCCCCAAACTTGGGCAACATCATAATATGGTGGGTGGAGTCATTTGGTGAGTTTTTAGTGAAATCCAATCGATAGAAGTATGGAATACACCAACCACTCCAATTAGGAACGAACTGCCGTTGAACTTGAATTGTCCAATTTCTCACACCTATTGATTTCGGACCGAGCCCCAAACATGGGCAACATCATAATATGGTGGGAGGAGTCATTTGGTGAGTTTTGAGTGAAATCCAATCGCTTGAAGTATGGAATACACCAACGACTCCAATTAGGAACGAACTGCCGTTGAACTTGAATTGTCCAATTTCTCACACCTATTGATTTCGGATCGAGCCCAAAACTTGGGCAACATCATAATATGGTGGGAGGAGTCATTTGGTGAGTTTTGAGTGAAATCCAATCGCTAGAAGTATGGAATACACCAACCACTCCAATTTGGAACGAACTACCGTTGAACTTGAATTGTCCAATTTCTCTCACCTATTGATTTCGGACCGAGCCCAAAACTTGGGCAACGTCATAATATGGTGGGAGGAGTCATTTGGTGAGTTTTGAGTGAAATCCAATCGCTAGAAGTATGGAATACACCGACCACTCCAATTAGGAATGAACTGCCGTTGAACTTGAATTGTCCAATTTCTCACACCTATTGATTTCGGATCGAGCCCAAAACTTGGGCAACATCATAATATGGTGGGAGGAGTCATTTGCTAAGTTTTGAGTGAAATCCAATCGCTAGAAGTATGGAATACACCAACCACTCCAATTAGGAACGAACTGCCGTTGAACTTGAATTGTCCAATTTCTCACACCTATTGATTTCGGACCGAGCCCCAAACTTGGGCAACATCATAATATGGTGGGAGGAGTCAGTTGGTGAGTTTCAATTGAAATCCAATCGCTAGAAGTATGGCATACACCAACCACTCCAATGAGGAACGAACTGCCATTGAACTTGAATTGTCCAATTTCTCACACCTATTGATTTCGGATCGAGCCCAAAACTTGGGCAATATCATAATATGGCGGGAGGAGTCATTTGCTAAGTTTTGAGTGAAATCCAATCGCTAGAAGTATGGAATACACCAACCACTCCAATTAGGAACGAACTGCCGTTGAAATTGAATTGTCCAATTTGGAACACCTATTGATTTCGGATCGAGCCCCAAACTTGGGCAACATCATAATATGGAGGGAGGAGTCATTTGGTGAGTTTTGAGTGAAATCCAATCGCTAGAAGTATGGAATACACAAACCACTCCAATTAGGAACGAACTGCCGTTGAACTTGATTTGTCCAATTACTCACACCTATTGATTTCGGATCGAGCCCCAAACTTGGGCAACGTCATAATATGGTGGGACGAGTCATTTGGTGAGTTTTGAGTGAAATCCAATCGCTAGAAGTACATAATACACCAACCACTCCAATTAGGAACGAACTGCCGTTGAACTTGAATTGTCCAATTTGGAACACATATTGATTTCGGATCGAGCCCAAAACTTGGGCAACATCGTAATATGGTGGGAGGAGTCATTTGGTGAGTTTTGAGTGAAATCCAATCGCTAGAAGTATGAAATACACCAACCACTCCAATTAGGAACGAACTGCCGTTGAACTTGAATTGTCCAATTTCTCACACATATTGATTTCGTATCGAGCCCCAAACTTGGGCAACGTCAAAATATGGTGGGAGGAGTCATTTGGTGAGTTTTGAGTGAAATCCAAACGCTAGAAGTATGGAATACACCAACCATTCCAATTCGGTACGAACTGCCGTTGAACTTGAATTGTCCAATTTGGAACACCTATTGATTTCGGATCGAGCCCCAAACTTGGGCAACATCATAATATGGAGGGAGGAGTCATTTGGTGAGTTTTGAGTGAAATCCAATCGCTAGAAGTATGGAATACAGCAACCACTCCAATTAGGAACGAACTGCCGTTGATCTTGAATTGTCCAATTTATCACACCTATTGATTTCGGATCGTGCCCAAAACTTGGGCAACAGTATAATATGGTGGGAGGGGTCGTTTGGTGACTTTTGAGTGAATTCCAATAGCTAGAAGTGTGGAATAAATCAACCACTCCAATTAGGAACGAACTGCCGTTGAACTTGAATTGTCCAATTTCTCACACCTATTGATTTCGGATCGAGCCCAAAACTTGGGCAACGTCATAATATGGTGGGAGGAGTCATTTGGTGAGTTTTGAGTGAAATCCAATCACTAGAAGTATGGAATACACCAACCACTCCAATTAGGAACGAACTGCCGTTGAACTTGAATTGTCCAATTTTGAACACATATTGATTTCGGATCGAGCCCAAAACTTGGGCAACATCGTAATATGGTGGGAGGAGTCATTTGGTGCGTTTTGAGAGAAATCTGATCGCTAGAAGTATGGAATACACCAACAACTCCAATTAGGAAAGAACTGCCGTTGAACTTGAATTGTCCACTTTCTCACACCGATTGATTTCGGATCGCGCCGAAAACTTGGGCAACATCATAATATGGTGGGAGGAGTCATTTGGTGAGTTTTGAGTGAAATCCCACCGCTAGAAGTATGGAATACACCAACCACTCCAATTAGGAACGAACTGCCGTTGAACTTGAATTGTCCAATTTGGAACACCCATTGATTTCGGATCGAGCCCAAAACTTGGTAAACACCATAATATGGTGGGAGGAGTCATTTGGTGAGTTTTGGGTGAAATTCAATCGCTAGAAGTATGGAATACACCAACCACTCCCATTAGGAACGAACTGCCGTTGAACATGAATTGTCCAAGTTCTCACACCTATTGATTTCGGATCGAGGCCCAAACAAGGGCAACATCATAATATGGTGGGAGGAGTCATTTGGTGAGTTTTGAGTGAAATCCAATCGCAAGAAGTATGGAATACACCAACCACTCCCATTAGGAACGAACTGCCGTTGAACTTGAATTGTCCAATTTCTCACACCTATTGATTTCGGATCGAACCCCAAACTTGTGCAACATCATAATATGGCGGGAGGAGTCATTCGGTGAGTTTTGAGTGAAATCCCATCGCTAGAAGTATGGAATACACCAACCACTCCAATTGGCAACGAACTGGCGTTCAACTTGAATTGTCCAATTTCTCACACCTATTGATCTCGGATTGAGCCCCAAACTTGGGCAACATCATAATATGGTGGGAGGAGTCATTTGGTGAGTTTTGAGTGAAATCCAATCGCTAGAAGTATGGAATACACCAACCAGTCCAATTAGGAACGAATTGCCATTGAACTTGAATTGTCCAATTTGGAACACCTATTGATTTCGGGTCGAGCCCAAAACTTGGGCAACATCATAATATGGTGGGAGGAGTCATTTGGTGAGTTTTGAGTTAAATCCAATCGCTAGAAGTATGGAATACACGAACCACTCCAATTTGGAACGAACTGCCGTTGAACTTGAATTGTCCAATTTCTCACAGCTATTGATCTCGGATCGAGCCCCAAACTTGGGCAACATCATAATATGGTGGGAGGAGTCATTTGGCGAGTTTTGAGTGAAATCCAACCGCTAGAAGTATGGAATACACCAACCACTCCCATTAGGAACGAACTGCCGTTGAACTTGAATTGTCCAATTTCTCACACCTCTTGATTTCGGATCGAGCCCAAAACTTGGGCAACATAATAATATGGTGGGAGGAGTCATTTGGTGAGTTTTGAGTGAAATCCAATCGCTAGAAGTATGGAATACACCAACCACTCCAATTAGGAACGAACTGTCGTCGAACTTGAATTGTCCAATTTCTCACACCTATTGATTTCGGATCGAGCCCAAAACTTGGGCAACATCATAATATGGTGGGAGGAGTCATTTGGTTGGTTTTGAGTGAAATCCAATCGCTAGAAGTATGGAATACACCAACCACTCCAATTAGGAACGAACTGTCGTCGAACTTGAATTGTCCAGTTTCTCACACCTATTGATTTCGGATCGAGCCCAAAACTTGGGCAACATCATAATATGGTGGGAGGAGTCATTTGGTGAGTTTTGAGTGAAATCCAATAGCTAGAAGTACGGAATACACCAACCACTCCAATTAGGAACGAACTGCCGTTGAACTTGAATTGTCCAATTTCTCACACCTATTGATTTCGGATCGAGCCCAAAACTTGGGCAACATCATAATATGGTGGGAGGAGTCATTTGGTGCGTTTTGAGAGAAATCTGATCGCTAGAAGTATGGAATACACCAACAACTCCAATTAGGAAAGAACTGCCGTTGAACTTGAATTGTCCAATTTCTCACACCTATTGATTTCGGATCGAACCCCAAACTTGGGCAACATCATAATATAGTGGGAGGAGTCATTTGGTGGGTTTTGAGTGAAATCACATCGGTAGAAGTATGGAATACACCAACCACTCCAATTAGGAACGAACTGCCGTTGAACTTGAATTGTCCAATTTGGAACACCTATTGATTTCGGACTGTGCCCAAAACATGGGCAACAACATAATACGGTAGGAGGAGTCATTTGGCGAGTTTTGAGTGAAATCCAATCGCTAGAAGTATGGAATACACCAACCACTCCAACTTGGAACGAACTGTCGTTGAACTTGAATTGTCCAATTTCTCACACCTATTGATTTCGGATCGAGCCCAAAACTTGGGCAACATCATAATATGGTGGGAGGAGTCATTTGGT
This sequence comes from Prunus avium, assembly GCF_965620075.1. Lineage (NCBI taxonomy): Eukaryota > Viridiplantae > Streptophyta > Magnoliopsida > Rosales > Rosaceae > Prunus > Prunus avium. Next base: position 11,197,214 of record NC_142291.1, read on the forward strand.
GAGTTTTGAGTGAAATCCAATTGCTACAAGTATGGAATACACCAACCACTCCAATTAGGAACGAACTGCCGTTGAACTTGAATTGTCCAATTTCTCACACCTATTGATTTCGGATCGAGCCCCAAACATAGGCAACATCACAATATTGTGGGAGCAGTCATTTGGTCAGTTTTGAGTGAAATCCAATCGGTAGAAGTATGGAATACACCAACCACTCCCATTAGAAACGAACTGCCGTTGAACTTGAATTGTCCAATTTCTCACACCTATTGATTTCGGATCGAACCCCAAACTTGTGCAACATCATAATATGACGGGAGGAGTCATTTGGTGAGTTTTGAGTGAAATCCCATCGGTAGAAGTATGGAATACACCAACCACTCCAATTAGGAACGAACTGCCGTTGAACTTGAATTGTCCAATTTGGAACACCTATTGATTTCGGACTGTGCCCAAAACTTGGGCAACAACATAATACGGTAGGAGGAGTCATTTGGCGTGTTTTGAGTGAAATCCAATTGCTACAAGTATGGAATACACCAACCACTCCGATTTGGAACGTACTGCCGTTGAACTTGAATTGTCCAATTTCTCACTCCTATTGATTTCGGATCGAACCCCAAACTTGTGCAACATCATAATATGGCGGGAGGAGTCATTTGGTGAGTTTTGAGTGAAATCCAATTGCCAGAAGTATGGAATACACCAACCACTCCAATTAGGAACGAACTGCCGTTGAACTTGAATTGTCCAATTTCTCACACCTATTGATTTCGGATCGAGCCCAAAAGTTGGGCAACATCATAACATGGTGGGAGGAGTCATTTGGTGAGTTTTGAGTGAAATCCAAACGCTAGAAGTATGGAATACACCAACCACTCCAATTAGGAACGAACTGCCGTTGAAATTGAATTGTGCAATTTCTCACACCTATTGATTTCGGATCGAGCCCAAACCTTGGGCAATATCATAATATGGTCGGAGGAGTCATTTGGTGAGTATTGAGTGAAATCTAATCGCTAGAAGTATGGAATACACCAACCCCTCCAATTATGAACGAACTGCCATTGAACTTGAATTATCCAATTTGGAACACCGATTGATTTCGGATCGAGCCCAAAACTTGGGCAACATCATAATATGGTGGGAGGAGTCATTTGGAGATTTTTGAGTGAAATCCAATCGCTAGAAGTATGGAATACACCAACCACTCCAATTAGGAACGAACTGCCGTTGAACTTGAATTGTCCAATTTGGAACACCTATTGATTTGGGATCGAGCCCAAAACTTGGGCAACATCATAATATGGTGGGAGGAGTCATTTGGTGAGTTTTGAGTGAAATCCAATCGCTAGAAGTATGGAATACACCAACCACTCCAATTTCGAACGAACTGCCGTTGAACTTGAATTGTCCAATTTTGAACACCTATTGATTTCGGATCGAGCCCAAAACTTGGGCAACATCATAATATGGTGGGAGGAGTCATTTGGTGAGTTTTGAGTGAAATCCAATTGCTACAAGTATGGAATGCACCAACCACTCCAATTAGGAACGAACTGCCGTTGAACTTGAATTGTCCAATTTCTCACACCTATTGATTTCGGATCGAGCCCCAAACATGGGCAACGTCATAATATGGCGGGAGGAGTCATTTGGTGAGTTTTGAGTGAAATCCAATCGCCAGAAGTATGTAATACACCAACCACTCCAATTAGGAACGAACTGCCGTTGAAATTGAATTATGCAATTTCTCACACCTATTGATTTCGGATCGAGCCCAAACCTTGGGCAATATCATAATATGGTCGGAGGAGTCATTTGGTGAGTATTGAGTGAAATCTAATCGCTAGAAGTATGGAATACACCAACCCCTCCAATTATGAACGAACTGCCATTGAACTTGAATTGTCCAATTTGGAACACCGATTGATTTCGGATCGAGCCCAAAACTTGGGCAACATCATAATATGGTGGGAGGAGTCATTTGGTGAGTTTTGAGTGAAATCCAATCGCTAGAAGTATGGAATACACCAACCACTCCCATTAGGAACGAACTGCCGTTGAACTTGAATTGTCCAAGTTATCACACCTATTGATTTCGGATCGAGGCCCAAACAAGGGCAACATCATAATATGGTGGGAGGAGTCATTTGGTGAGTTTTGAGTGAAATCCAATCGCAAGAAGTATGGAATACACCAACCACTCCCATTAGGAACGAACTGCCGTTGAACTTGAATTGTCCAATTTCTCACACCTATTGATTTCGGATCGAACCCCAAACTTGTGCAACATCATAATATGGCGGGAGGAGTCATTCGGTGAGTTTTGAGTGAAATCCCATCGCTAGAAGTATGGAATACACCAACCACTCCAATTGGGAACGAACTGGCGTTCAACTTGTATTGTCCAATTTCTCACACCTATTGATCTCGGATTGAGCCCCAAACTTGGGCAACATCATAATATGGTGGGAGGAGTCATTTGGTGAGTTTTGAGTGAAATCCAATCGCTAGAAGTATGCAATACACCAACCAGTCCAATTAGGAACGAACTGCCATTGAACTTGAATTGTCCAATTTGGAACACCTATTGATTTCGGGTCGAGCCCAAAACTTGGGCAACATCATAATATGGTGGGAGGAGTCATTTGGGGAGTTTTGAGTGAAATCCAATCGCTAGAAGTATGGAATACACGAACCACTCCAATTTGGAACGAACTGCCGTTGAACTTGAATTGTCCAATTTCTCACAGCTATTGATCTCGGATCGAACCCCAAACTTGGGCAACATCATAATATCGTGGGAGGAGTCATTTGGCGAGTTTTGAGTGAAATCCAATCGCTAGAAGTATGGAATACACCAACTACTCCCATTAGGAACGAACTGCCGTTGAACTTGAATTGTCCAATTTCTCACACCTATTGATTTCGGATCGAGCCCCAAACATAGGCAACATCACAATATGGTGGGAGGAGTCATTTGGTCAGTTTTGAGTGAAATCCAATCGCTAGAAGTATGTAATACACCAACCACTCCAATTAGGAACGAACTGCCGTTGCACTTGAATTGTCCAATTTGGAACACCTATTGATTTCGGACTGAGCCCAAAACTTTGGCAACAACATAATATGGTGGGAGGAGTCATTTGGCGAGTTTTGAGTGAAATCCAATCGCTAGAAGTATGGAATACACCAACCACTCCAATTAGGAACGAACTGCCGTTGAACTTGAATTGTCCAATTTCTCACACCTATTGATTTCGGATCGAGCCCCAAACTTGGGCAACATCATAATATGGTGGGAGGAGTCATTTGGTGAGGTTTGAATGAAATCCAATCGCTAGAAGTATGGAATACACCAACCACTCCAATTAGGAACGAACTGCCGTTGAACTTGAATTGTCCAATTTTTCAAACCTATTGATTTCGGATCGAGCCCCAAACTTGGGCAACATCATAATATGGTGGGAGGAGTCATTTGGTGAGTTTTGAGTGAAATCCAATCGCCAGAAGTATGGAATACACCAACCACTCCAATTAGGAACGAACTACCGTAGAACTTGAATTGTCCAATTTCTCACACCTATTGATTTCGGATCGAGCCCAAAACCTGGGCAACATGATAATATGGTGGGAGGGGTCATTTGGTGAGTTTTGGGTGAAATCCAATCGCTAAGTGTATGGAATACACCAACCACTCCAATTAGGAACGAACTGCCGTTGAACTTGAATTGTCCAATTTCTCACACCTATTGATTTCGGATCGAGCCCAAAACTTGGGCAACATGATAATGTGGTGGGAGGGGTCATTTGCTGGGTTGTGGGTGAAATCCAATCGCTAGAAGTATGGAATACACCAACCACTCCAATTAGGAACGAACTGCCGTTGAACTTGAATTGTCCAATTTTTCAAAACTATTGATTTCGGATCGAGCCCCAAACTTGGGCAACATCATAATATGGTGGGAGGAGTCATTTGGTGAGTTTTGAGTGAAATCCAATCGCCAGAAGTATGGAATACACCAACCACTCCAATTAGGAACGAACTGCCGTTGAACTTGAATTGTCCAATTTCTCACACCTATTGATTTCGGATTGAGCCCAAAACTTGGGCAACAAGATAATATGGTGGGAGAAGTCATTTGGTGAGTTTTGAGTGAAATCCAATCGCTAGAAGTATGGAATACACCAACCACTCCAATTAGGAAAGAACTGCCGTTGAACTTCAATTGTCCAATTTCTCACACCTATTGATTTCGGATCGAGCCCTAAACTTGGGCAACATCATAATATGGTGGGAGGGGTCATTTGGTGAGTTTTCGGTGAAATCCAATCGCTAGAAGTATGGAATACACCAACCACTCCAATTAGGAGCGAACTGCCGTTGAAGTTGAATTGTCCAATTTGGAACACCTATTGATTTCGGATCGAGCCCAAAACTTGGGCAACATGATAATATGGTGGGAGGGGTCATTTGCTGAGTTTTGGGTGAAATCCAATCGCTAGAAGTATGGAATACACCAACCACACCAATTAGGAACGAACTGCCGTTGAACTTGAATTTTCCAATTTCTCTCACCTATTGATTTCGGATCGATCCCTAAACTTGGACAACAACATAATATGGTGGGAGGGATCATTTGCTGAGTTTTGGGTGAAATCCAATCGCTAGAAGTATGGAATACACCAACCACTCCAATTAGGAACGAACTGCCGTTGAACTTGAATTGTCCAATTTGGAACACCTATTGATTTCGGATTGAGCCCAAAACTTGGGCAACAAGATAATATGGTGGGAGGAGTCATTTGGTGAGTTTTGAGTGAAATCCAATCACTAGAAGTATGGAATACACCAACCACTCCAATTAGGAAAGAACTGCCGTTGATCTTGAATTGTCCAATTTCTCACACCTATTGATTTCGGATCGGGCCCAAAACTTGGGCAACTTCATAATATGGTGGGAGGAGTCATTTTGTGAGTTTTGAGTGAAATCCAATCGCTAGAAATATGGAATACACCAACCACTCCAACTCGGAACGAACTGTCGTCGAACTTGAATTGTCCAGTTTCTCACACCTATTGATTTCGGATCGAGCCCAAAACTTGGGCAACCTCATAATATGGTGGGAGGAGTCATTTGGTGAGTTTTGACTGAAATCCAATCGCTTGAAGTATGGAATACACCAACCACTCCAACTAGGAACGAACTGCCGTTGAACTTGAATTGTCCAATTTCTCACACCTATTGGTTTCGGATCGAGCCCCAAACTTGGGCAACATCATAATATGGTCGGAGGAGTCATTTGGTGAGTTTTGAGTGAAATCAAATTCCCAGAAGTATGGAATACACCAACCACTCCAATAAGGAACGAACTGCCGTTGAACTTGAATTGTCCAATTTGGAACACCTATTGATTTCGGATCGAGCCCCAAACTTGGGCAACATCATAATATGGTGGGAGGAGTCATTTGGGGAATTTTGAGAGAAATCCAATCGCTAGAAGTATGGAGTACACCAACCACTCCAATTTGGAACGAACTGCCGTTGAACTTGAATTGTCCAATTTCTCACACCTATTGATTTCGGATCGACCCCAAAACTTGGGCAACAACATAATATGGTGGGAGGAGTCATTTGGTGAGTTTTCAGTGAAATCCAATCGTTAAAAGTATGGAATACACCAACCACTCAAATTAGGAACGAACTGCCGTTGAACTTGAATTGTCCAATTTCTCACACCTACTGATTTCGGATCGAGCCCAAAACTTGGGAAACATCATAATATGGTGGGAGGAGTCATTTGGTGAGTTTTGAGTGAAATCCAATCGCTAGAAGTATGGAATACACAAACCACTCCAATTAGGAACGAACTGCCGTTGAACTTGAATTGTCCAATTTCTCACAACTATTGATTTCGGATCGAGCCCAAAATTTGGGCAACATCATAATATGGTGGGTGGGGTCATTTTGTGAGTTTTGAGTGAAATCCAATCGCTAGAATTATGGAATACACCAACCCCTCCAATTAGGAACGAACTGCCGTTGAACTTGAATTGTCCAATTTCTCACACCTATTGATATCGGATCGAGCCCAAAACTTGGGCAACATCATCATATGGTGGGAGGAGTCATTTGGTGAGTTTTGAGTGAAATCCAATCGCTAGAAGTATGTAATACACCAACCACTCCAATTAGGAACGAACTGCCGTTGAACTTGAATTGTCCAATTTCTCACACCTATTGATTTCGGATCGAGCCCAAAACTTGGGCAACATCATAATATGGTGGGAGGGGTCATTTTGTGAGTTTTGAGTGAAATCCAACCGCTAGAAGTGTGGAATACACCAACCACTCCAATTTGGAACGAACTGCCGTTGAACTTGAATTGTCCAATTTCTCACACCTATTGATTTCGGATCGGGCCCAAAACTTGGGCAACTTCATAATATGGTGGGAGGAGTCATTTGGTGAGTTTTGAGTGAAATCCAATCGCTAGAAGTATGGAATACACCAACCACTCCAATTAGGAACGAATTGCCGTTGAACTTGAATTGTCCAATTTCTCACACCTATTGATTTCGGATCGAGCCCAAAACTTGGGCAACATCATAATATGGTGGGAGGAGTCATTTGGTGAGTTTTGGGTGAAATCCAATCGCTAGAAGTAGGGAACATACCAACCACTCCAAATAGGAACAAACTGCCGTTGAACTTGAATTGTCCAATTTCGCACACCAATGGATTTCGGATCGAGCCCAAAACTTGGGCAACATCATAATATGGTGGGAGGAGTCATTTGGTGAGTTTTGAGTGAAATCCAATCGCTAGAAGTATGGAATACACCAACCACTCCAATTAGGAACAAACTGCCGTTGAACTTGGATTGTCCAATTTCTGACACCTATTGATTTCGGATCGAACCCCAAACTTGGGCAACATCATAATATGGTGGGAGGAGTCATTTGGTGAGTTTTTAGTGAAATCCAATCGCTAGAAGTATGGAATACACCAACCACTCCAATTTGGAACGAACTGCCGTTGAACTTGAATTGTCCAATTTCTCACACCAATTGATTTCGGATCGAGCCCAAAACTTGGGCAACATCGTAATATGGTGGGCGGAGTCATTTGGTGGGTTTTGAGTGAAATCCAATCGCTAGAAGTATGGAATACAACAACCATTCCAATTAGGAACGAACTGCCGTTGAACATGAATTGTCCAATTTCTCACACCTATTGATTTCGGACCGAGCCCCAAACGTGGGCTGTTAGAGTATAGAGCTTTAGATTGTGACACTTGTCATAATCTTAATATAGCAGTTAGTTAGCTTGTTACTGTAGCCTTATATAAGACTATCTCTTGTAATTACTCATTGATTAAGAGAATATATCAGATTGTTCTTTAGTCTCTCTCTCTCTCTCTCTCTCTCTCTGTTCTTGATTCAATCTCTAGATTACAGTATATGTTTGATCAGTTGATATAGCTTAACATGGTATCAGAGCCATTGTTGCTTACGCTTTAAGTTTTTCGATCCTCTGTTGCTTCCCCAATCTCTGATTCGGATCGTTGTCTTTCTCCGATTCGATACTTCGTCCTCTCCAATTTCTGATTTCTGAAATTTCTAGGTTTTAAGTTTTTCGATCCTCTGTTGCTTCTGCAATCTCTGATTTGGATCGTTGTCTTTCTCCGATTCGATACTTCGTCTTCTCCAATTTCTGATTTCTGAAATTTCTAGGTTTTTTTGTGTTGTTCTTCATTTCTTGTTCGGTATTTTCTGAATCTTACACAGCAAGTGTTTGTTGTATTGTCTCACTGAAATCACGATGGTGACTGCTTCGCAACTCCAGTTGCTTCAATCTCCGATTACCACCCTTATTTCCTCCATTTCTACGTCGGTTAATGTCAAACTGGATGATTCGAACTACCTCAATTGGAACTTTCAGATGCAACTTTTGCTTGAAAGCAATGGAATCATGGGGTATGTTGATGGTTCGATCCCTTGTCCATCTCAACACGGTTCGACCTCCAATGAATCTGGTATCACTTCTTCTTCTCCGACTGATGAATATATAGTCTGAAAAATGCATGACAGAGCTATTATGCAATTGATTACTGCAACGTTATCACCTATTGCTATGTCCTGTGCAATTGGTAGCACTAGCTCCAAGGATCTGTGGATTCGGTTAAAGGAACAATTTTCCACTGTATCTAGGACTAGCATTTTTCAGATGAAATCTAATTTGCAAACAATTAAAAAGGGTTCAGATTCGATATCTCAATATCTTCATCGCATTAAGGAAGCTAGGGACTATCTTTCTGTTGCTGGGGTATATTTTGCGGATGAAGACATTGTCATTCTTGCTTTGAATGGACTACCTGCTGAGTATAACACCTTCAGATGTGTTATCAGAGGGCGAGAAAGTGTGATTTCACTGAAAGATTTTCGATCACAGTTACTTGCAGAGGAACTCATTGTTGAAAATTCAGTTAATAATCCTCTTTTGACAGCTATGGTTGCTAACACAGGTTCCACTTACGCAAAAGGAGCTCCTTTGCAGTCCCAGGGTTTCTCCCCGACTCATGGTCACTCTCAGGTGGCCACTGGAGGTTTTAAACCTTATAATGGGAACAAGAACAAGGGCAGAGGCAGATTCCCTCAGGGATCTCGATTTTATACTTCCAGACCAGTGTTTTCCTCTATGGCACATGTGCTTCCCAACTCTAATTCTGGAGTTCTTGGTCCATCACCTGGTCAACAGTTTGGGAGTCCTTCTGCACCCATGATTCAAATATGTCAATTATGCAATTCTAAGGGCCACACTGCCCCATTCTGTGGAGCTTCTTCTCTTGAGAAACCCAAATGCCACATCTGTGGTAGAAGTAATCATACCACCTGGTATTGCTTCTATAATGATAAGGGTCCAAACTACATTAGGATGCATACCACTGCTTCATATTCTCCACGGTCATCCTATGCTATGCAACCACAGCATTTGCAGTACACTTCATATCAAGCTCCTCCTCCGCATTCCACATTCACACCTTCATATCAAGCCCAGCAACCCCCTATGCAGGCCATGCACACAGTGCTCAATTCTGCATCTCAGTCATCCAGTTCTCCAGGTCCCTCTCAGGTGTGGCTCACTGATTCCGGTGCCACCAATCATATGACAGCTGATTTGACTAATCTGTCCCTGGCATCACCATATCCTACAAATGAAACAATTCACACTGCAAATGGTGAAGGTTTGAAAGTGTCTCATGTTGGGCATTCTACTATTCCTACATCAGTTTCTCCAATCAAATTGAACTCTGTGCTCTATGTTCCTCAATTAACCCATAACTTGTTGTCGGTACATCGACTTTTCCTTGACAATAATTGCTGGCTTATATTTGATGCCTTTTGTTTTTGGATTCAGGACAAAGCCACAGGGAGGATCCTTTACAGAGGCTTGTGCAGTAATGGACTGTATCCTATCCACTCCTTGTCCCCTTCAATCTCACAGAAGACTTATCAAGCTAAGGCATTTCTTGGACAACTTGTTCAGTCTAATATGTGGCATCATAGGTTAGGTCATCCTACCAATAATGTTGTTTCTCTGATGTTGAATAAGGCTAATGTCCCTGTCCCCAAAACCTCCTTCCCTGTGATGTGTCATACTTGTCTAGAAGGAAAATTTAGCAAACTACCTTTTCCACAGCATGTCAATAAGTCTGTAACTCCCTTTGCAACTATTCATACTGATTTGTGGGGTCCTGCACCTTGCCTATCAGTTGATGGGTATAGATACTACACCATCTTTGTAGATGAATGTACCAGATATTGCTGGATCTTTCCATTAATAAACAAATCTGATTTGTTCTCTACATTTGTTGCCTTTTATTCCTTTGTTGTTACTCAATTTTCTGCTACAATTAAAATTCTTCAAACTGATGGGGGGGGGGGGGGAGAGTATACCAGCAACAAATTGAAAAATTTTCTCCTTGAAAAGGGCATTTCACATCACCTCTCTTGTCCATATACTCCTGAACAAAATGGCGTAGCTGAGAGGAAACATAGGCATATCATTGAAACCACTGTCACCTTATTACAAACAGCCAAATTGCCATCTCAGTTTTGGTCCTATGCTTGTCAAACAGCCACATATCTAATCAATCGTATGCCTACTGCTGTTCTTCTTAACAAATCTCCCTTTGAGATGTTATTTGGGACATATCCAATCCTTACTCACCTTAGAATTTTTGGATGTGCATGTTTTCCTCTCCTCAAACCATATAATAGCACCAAATTGCAGGCCAAAACTACCAAGTGTGTGTTTATTGGGTATGCCACAAAATATAAAGGATATATGTGCTATCATGTGCCGACTAAGAGAGTTTTTGTCTCTAGGCATGTTATCTTTGATGAACAACATTTTCCTTCCACAGACTTGTTAACTACACCTTCACCCACATTTACATCAACACAATCGTGTCCAAGTTCCACTTGTCCTGTGCCTATAGTTACTACAGAAAATATAGTTGTCACATCTTTCCCAAATTCTACTCCTCCACCTTCTAGTAATCCTACACCTGCACCATCACATATATCTGCCTCAGATTTACCTGCAGTTTCTCCAAGTTCTCAGTCCATTTCTGCTCCAATTCAAGCCTCTCCTCGGATCCCTGTGGCACCTGACATCAGTTCTAGTTCTGGATCAGACACACATGGTTTTCTTCCTGATACTTTACAGGTTGTGTTGTCCATTCCTCCACTCAATTTGCATCCAATGCAAACTAGAAGCAAAAGTGGGATTATTAAACAGAAGGCTCTCTTAGCAAGTGTTCAGGACTCTGGGGGAATTGATATGTCCTTGGTTGAACCAGCTAGTTACAAGTCTGCCATCAAAGTCCCTGTGTGGTTAAAGGCCATGCAAGAAGAAGTTAATGCCTTACATGCTCAAGGCACTTGGAGTCTAGTTCCATTACCAGCAAACAAGAACCTGGTTGGATGTAAATGGATTTTCAAGATTAAAAGGCACTCAGATGGGTCTATTGCCAGACACAAAGCACGCTTGGTTGCTAAGGGTTTCAGTCAAGAACCTGGATTGGATTATGGGGAGACTTTTAGCCCTGTGGTGAAACCTACCACAGTCAGGTTAGTTCTTGCTCTTGCTGCCCATTTCAATTGGCCTCTTAGACAATTAGATGTCAAAAATGCTTTTTTGCATGGCATCCTACAAGAGGAGGTATACATGTCACAACCTCCTGGCTTTGAAGATCCAAATCATCCTCAGCTTGTGTGTAAACTGTTTAAATCCCTCTATGGCCTAAAACAGGCTCCTAGGCCCTGGAATGAACGGTTTACTCCGTTTCTTCCTTCTTTGGGCTTTGACACATATTCTAACTCCTCTTTATTTGTTAAGCATGTTGGTCATGAGATTGTGGTGCTGCTCCTATATGTGGATGACATCATTCTAACTGGCAGTGCTTCTGGTGCTATTACACAGGTTATTAGTGCTCTTACTACTGAGTTTGATATCAAGGATTTGGGGTTACTTCATTTTTTCTTAGGGATTCAAATCACTAAAACTGCAACTGGTTTGTTTCTCTCTCAAACCAAATATGTTGCGGATCTGTTGGTTAAATCTGAAATGTTTGAAGCTAAACCCTGTGATACACCATGTCTCCCTTACAACAGGTTACTCAAAGAGGATGGGGAACCTTATTCAAATCCTAAGTTGTATAGAAGTATTGTCGGGGCTCTACAATACTTAACTTTCACACGGCCAGATATTGCCTTTTCTGTGCACCAAGTCTGTCAGTTTATGCAGAATCCAATGGTGTCTCATTTTACTGCCGTTAAACGTATATTACGATACCTAAAGGGCACAATGCAATTTGGTATATCATATACTAGGGGAGATTTGCAGTTAAAGGCCTTTAGTGATGCTGATTGGGCAGGGGATCCTAATGACAGAAGATCTACTACTGGTTTGGTGGTATTTTTAGGTAACAATCCCATTTCGTGGTCTTCTAAGAAGCAACAAACTGTTTCTAAATCGTCAACTGAAGCTGAATATCGGGCTTTATCATTTACCTTAGCTGAATTGGATTGGATTAAACAGTTATTAGCTTTTCTGCATATTCCTCTCCCTAGTATGCCTGTTCTCTTTTGTGACAATCTGTCAGCAATTGCCTTGTCCTTTAATCCTGTTCAACATCAAAAGACCAAGCACATAGAAATAGATGTGCATTTTGTTCGTGAAAGAGTCTCAAATAATCAACTTTCGGTTCAGTTTGTGTCTTCTCAAGAGCAGTTTGCAGATATTCTTACAAAGGGGTTGAGTGGTCCTCTTTTTCGAACTCATTGCTGCAATCTCATGCTTAGTTCCTCGAAGCATGATCTTGAGGGGGGATGTTAGAGTATAGAGCTTTAGATTGTGACACTTGTCATAATCCTAATATAGCAGTTAGTTAGCTCGTTACTGTAGCCTTATATAAGACTATCTCTTGTAATTACTTATTGATTAAGAGAATATATTATATTGTTCTTTAGTCTCTCTCTCTCTCTCTCTCTCTCTCTCTCTCTCTCTCTCTGTTCTTGATTCAATCTCTACATTACAGTATATGTTTGATCAGTTGATATAGCTTAACACAACATCATAATATGGTGGGAGGAGTCATTTGGTGAGTTTTGAGTGAAATCCAATCGCTAGAAGTATGGAATACACCAAGCACTCCAATTAGGAACGAACTGCCGTTGAACTTGAATTGTCCAATTTGGAACACCTATTAATTTCGGAACGAGCCCAAAACTTGGGCAACATCATAATATGGTGGGAGGAGTCATTTGGTGAGTTTTGAGTCAAATTCAATCGCTAGAAGTATGGAATACACGAACCACTCCAATTAGGAACGAACTACTGTTGAACTTGAATTGTGCAATTTCTGACACCTATTGATTTCAGATCGAGCCCAAAACTTGGGCAACATCATAATATGGTGGGAGGAGTCATTTGGTGAGTTTTGAGTGAAATCCAATCCCTAGAAGTATGGAATACACCAACCACTCCAATTAGGAATGAACTGCCGTTGAACTTGAATCTTCCAATTTCTTTCACCTATTGATTTCGGATCGTGCCCAAAACATGGGCAACAACATAATATGGTGGGAGTAGTCATTTGGTGAGTTTTGAATGAAATCCAATCGCTAGAAGTATGGAATACACCAACCATTCCAATTAGGAACGAACTGCCGTTGAACTTGAATTGTCCAATTTCTCACACCTATTGATTTCGGATCGGGCCCAAAACTTGGGCAACTTCATATTATGGCGGGAGGAGTCATTTGGTGAGTTTTGAGTGAAAACCAATCCTAGAAGTATGGAATACACCAACCACTCCAATTAGGAACGAACTGCTGTTGAACTTGAATTGTCCAATTTCTTTCACCTATTGATTTCGGATCGAGCCCAAAACTTGGGAAACATCATAATATGGTGGGAGGAGTCATTTGGTGAATTTTGAGTGAAATCCAATCCTAGAAGTATGGAATACACCAACCACTCCAATTAGGAACGAACTGCCGTTGAACTAGAATTGTCCAATTTCTCACACCTATTGATTTCGGATCGAGCCCAAAACTTGGGCAACATCATAATATGGTGGGAGGAGTCATTTGGTGAGTTTTGAGTGAAATCCAATCTCTAGAAGTATGGAATACACCAACCACTCCAATTAGGAACGAACTGCCGTTGAACTTGAATTGTCCAATTTAGAACACCTATTGATTACGGATCGAGCCCAAAACTTGGTCAACATCATAATATGGTGGGAGGAGTCATTTGGTGAGTTTTGAGTGAAATCCAATCTCTAGAAGTATGGAATACACCAACCACTCCAATTAGGAATGAATTGCCGTTGAACTTGAATTGTCCAATTTAGAACACCTATTGATTTCGGATCGAGCCCAAAACTTGGTCAACATCATAATATGGTGGGAGGAGTCATTTGGTGAGTTTTGAGTGAAATCCAATCGCTAGAATTATGGAATACGCCAACCACTCCAATTAGGAACGAACTGCCGCTGAACTTGAATTGTCCAATTTCCCTCACCTATTGATTTCGTATCGAGACCAAAACTTGGTCAACATCATAATATGGTGGGAGGAGTCAGTTGGTGAGTTTTGAGTCAAATCCATTCGCTAGAAGTATGGAATACGCCAACCACTCCAATTAGGAACGAACTGCCGCTGAACTTGAATTGTCCAATTTCCCTCACCTATTGATTTCGGATCGAGCCCAAAACTTGGGCAACATCATAACATGGTGGGAGGAGTCATTTGGTGAGTTTTGAGTGAAATCTAATCTCTAGAAGTATGGAATACACCAACCACTCCAATTAGGAACGAACTGCCGTTGAACTAGAATTGTCCAATTTCTCACACCTATTGATTTCGGATCGAGCCCAAAACTTGGGCAATATCATAATATGGTGGGAGGAGTCATTTTGTGAGTTTTGAGTGAAATCCAATCGCTAGAAGTATGGAATACACCAACCACTCCAATTAGGAACGAACTGCCGTTGAACTTGAATTGTCCAATTTCTTTCACCTACTGATTTCGGATCGAGGCCAAAACTTCGGAAAAATCATAATATGGTGGGAGGAGTCATTTGGTGAGTTTTGAGTGAAATCCAATCTCTAGAAGTATGGAATACACCAACCACTCCAATTAGGAACGAACTGCCGTTGAACTTGAATTGTCCAATTTCTCACACCTATTGATTTCGGATCGATCCCCAAACTTGGGCAACATCATAATATGGTGGGAGGAGTCATTTGGTGAGTTTTGAGAGAAATCCAATCGCTGGAAGTATGGAATACACCAACCACTCCAATTAGGAACAAACTGCCGTTGAACTTGAATTGTCCAATTTCTTTCACCTATTGATTTCGGATCGAGCGAAAAACTTCGGAAACATCATAATATGGTGGGAGGAGTCATATGGTGAGTTTTGAGTGAAATACAATGGCTAGAAGTATGGAATACACCAACCACTCCAATTAGAAACGAACTGCCGTTGAACTTGAATTGTCCAATTTCTTTCACCTATTGATTTCGGATCGAGCCCAAAACTTGGGCAACATCATAATATGGTGGGAGGAGTCATTTGGTGATTTTTGAGTGAAATCCAATCTCTAGAAGTATGGAATACACCAACCACTCCAATTAGGAACGAACTGCCGTTGAACTAGAATTGTCCAATTTCTCACACCTATTGATTTCGGATCGAGCCCAAAACTTGGTCAACATCATGATATGGTGGGAGGAGTCATTTTGTGAGTTTTGAGTGAAATCCAATCGCTAGAAGTATGGAATACACCAACCACTCCAATTAGGAACGAACTGCCGTTGAACTTGAATTGTCCAATTTCTTTCACCTACTGATTTCGGATCGAGCCCAAAACTTCGGAAACATCATAATATGGTGGGAGGAGTCATTTGGTGAGTTTTGAGCGAAATCCAATCTCTAGAAGTATGGAATACACCAACCACTCCAATTAGGAACGAACTGCCGTTGAACTTGAATTGTCCAATTTCTCACACCTATTGATTTCGGATCGATCCCCAAACCTGGGCAACATCATAATATGGTGGGAGGAGTCATTTGGTGAGTTTTGAGAGAAATCCAATCGCTTGAAGTATGGAATACACCAACCACTCCAATTAGGAACGAACTGCCGTTGAACTTGAATTGTCCAATTTCTTTCACCTATTGATTTCGGATCGAGCCAAAAACTTCGGAAACATCATAATATGGTGGGAGGAGTCATATGGTGAGTTTTGAGTGAAATACAATGGCTAGAAGTATGGAATACACCAACCACTCCAATTAGAAACGAACTGCCGTTGAACTTGAATTGTCCAATTTCTTTCACCTATTGATTTCGGATTGAGCCCAAAACTTGGGCAACACCATAATATGGTGGGAGGAGTCATTTGGTGATTTTTGAGTGAAATCCAATCTCTAGAAGTATGGAATACACCAACCACTCCAATTAGGAACGAACTGCCGTTGAACTTGAATTGTCCAATTTGGATCACCTATTGATTTCGGATCGAGCCCAAAACTTGGTCAACATCATAATATGGTGGGAGGAGTCATTTGGTGAGTTTTGAGTGAAATCCAATCGCTAGAAGTATGGAATACGCCAACCACTCCAATTAGGAACGAACTGCCGCTGAACTTGAATTGTCCAATTTCCCTCACCTATTGATTTCGGATCGAGCCCAAAACTTGGTCAACATCATAATATGGTGGGAGGAGTCATTTGGTGAGTTTTGAGTGAAATCCAATCGCTAGAAGTATGGAATACGCCAAACACTCCAATTAGGAACGAACTGCCGCTGAACTTGAATTGTCCAATTTCCCTCACCTATTGATTTCGGATCGAGCCCAAAACTTGGTCAACATCATAATATGGTGGGAGGAGTCATTTGGTGAGTTTTGAGTGAAATCCAATCGCTAGAAGTATGGAATACGCCAACCACTCCAATTAGGAACGAACTGCCGTTGAACCTGAATTGTCCAATTTCTCACACCTATTAATTTCGGATCGAGCCCAAAACTTGGGCAACATGATAATATGGTGGGAGGGGTCATTTGGTGAGTTTTGGGTGAAATCCAATCGCTAGAAGTATGGAATACACCCACCACACCAATTTGGAACGAACTGCCGGTGAACTTGAATTGTCCAATTTCTCACACCTATTGATTTCGGATCGGGCCCAAAACTTGGGTAACTTCATAATATGGTGGTAGGAGTCATTTGGTGAATTTTGAGTGAAATCCAATCGCTAGAAGTATGGAATACACCAACCACTCCAATTAGGAACGAACTGCAGTTGAACTTGAATTGTCCAATTTCTCACACCTACTGATTTCGGATCGGGCCCAAAACTTGGGCAACTTCATAATACGGTGGGAGGAGTCATTTGGTGAGTATTCAGTTAAATCCAATCGCTAGAAGTATGGAATACACCAACCACTCCAATTAGGAACGAATTGCCGTTGAACCTGAATTGTCCAATTTCTCACACCTATTGATTTCGGGTAGAGCCCAAAACTTGGGCAACATCATAATATGGTGGGAGGAGTAATTTGGTGAGTTTTGAGTGAAATCCAATCGCTAGAAGTATGGAACACACCAACCACTCCAATTAGGAACGAACTGCCGTTGAACTTGAATTGTCCAATTTCTCACAGCTATTGATTTCGGATCAAGCCCAAAACTTGGGCAACATCATAATGTGGTGGGAAGAGTCATTTGGTGTGTTTTGAATGAAATCCAATCGCCAGAACTATGAATTGGCCCGACCACTCCAATGTTTAACGAATTGCCTTTGAACTTGAATTGTCCAATTTCGTACACCGATTGATTTCGGATCGAGCCCAAAACTTGGGCAACATCATAATATGGTGGGAGGAGTCATTTGGTGTGTTTTGAGTGAAATCCAATCGCTAGAAGTATGGAATACACCAACCACTCCAATTAGGAACGAACTGCCGGTGAACTTGAATTGTCCAATTTCTTACACCTATTGATATCGGATCGAGCCCAAAACTTGGGCAACAACATAATATGGTGGGAGGAGTCATTTGGTGTGGTTTGAGTGAAATCCAATCGCTAGAACTATGAATTACCCCAACCACTCCAATTTCGAACGAACTGCCTTTGAACTTGAATTGTCCAATTTCTTACACCTATTGATATCTGGTCGAGCCCAAAACTTGGGCAACAACATAATATGGTGGGAGGAGAAATTTGGTGTGTTTTGAGTGAAATCCAATCGCTAGAACTATGAATTACCCCAACCACTCCAATTTGGAACGAACTGCCTTTGAACTTGAATTGTCCAATTTCTTACACCTATTGATTTCGGATCGAGCCCAAAACTTGGGCAACATGATAATATGGTTGGAGGAGTCATTTGCTGTGTTTTGAGTGAAATCCAATAGCTAGAAGTACGGAATACACCAACCACTCCAATTAGGAAAGAATTGCCTTTGAATTTGAATTGTCCAATTTCTTACACCTATTGATTTCGAATCGAGCCCAAAACTTGGGCAACATCATAATATGGTGGGAGGAATCATTTGGCATGTTTTGAGTGAAATCCAATCACCAGAACTTTGAATTACCCCAACCACTCCAATTTGGAACGAACTGCCTTTGAACTTGAATTGCCCAATTTTTTACACCTATTCATTTCGGATCGAGCCCAAAACTTGGGCAACATCATAATATGGCGGGAGCAGTCATTTGGTGAGTTTTGAGTGAAATCCAATCGCTAGAAGTATGGAATACACCGACCACTCCAATTAGGAACAAACTGTCGTTGAACTTGAATTGTCCAATTTCTTACACCTATTGATAACGGATCGAGCCCAAAACTTGGGCAACATCATAATATGGTGGGAGGAGTCATTTGGTGAGTTTTGAGTGAAATCCAATCGCTAGAAGTATGGAATACACCAACCACTCCAATTAGGAACAAACAGCCGTTGAACTTGAACTGTCCAATTTCTCACACCTATTGATTTCGGATCGAGCCCAAAACTTGGGCAACATCGTAATATGGTGGGATGAGTCATTTGGTGAGTTTTCAGTGAAATCCAATCGCTAGAAGTACGGAATACACCAACCACTCCAATTAGGAACGAACTGCCGTTGAACTTGAATTGTCCAATTTGGAACACCTATTGATTTCAGATCGAGCCCAAAACTTGGGCAACATCATAATATGGTGGGAGGAGTCATTTGGTTGGTTTTGAGTGAAATCCAATCGCTAGAAGTATGGAATACACCAACCACTCCAATTAGAAACGAACTGCCGTTGAATTGTCCAATTTCTCACACCTATTGATTTCGGATCGAGAACAAAACTTGGGCAACATCATAATATGGTGGGAGGAGTCATTTAGTGAGTTTTGAGTGAAATCCAATCGCAAGAAGTATGGAATACACCAACCACTCCAATTAGGAACGAACTGCCGTTGAACTTGAATTGTTCTTTTGGAACACCTATTGATTTCGGATCGAGCCCAAAACTTGGGCAACATCATAATATGGTGGGAGGAGTCATTTGGTGAGTTTTGAGTGAAATCCAATCGCTAGAAGTATGGAATACACCAACCACTCCAAATAGGAACGAACTGCCATTGAACTTGAATTGTCCAATTTCTCACACCTATTGATTTCGGATCGAGCCCAAAACTTGGGCAACATCATAATATGGTGGGACGAGTCATTTGGTGAGTTTTGAGTGAAATCCAATCGCTAGAAGTATGGAATACACCAACCCCTCCAATTAGGAACGAACTGCCGTTGAACTTGAATTGCTCAATTTGTCACACCTATTGATTTCGGATCGAGCCCAAAACTTGGGCAACATAATAATATGTTGGGAGGAATCATTTGGTGAGTTTTGAGTGAAATCCAATCGTTAGAAGTATGGAATACACCAACCACTCCAATTAGGAAAGAACTGCCGTTGAACTTGAATTGTCCAATTTCTCACACCTATTGATTTCGGATCGAGCCCAAAACTTGGGCAACATCGTAATATTGTGGGAGGAGTCATTTGGTGGGTTTTGAGTGAAATCCAATCTCTAGAAGTATGGAATACACCAACCACTCCAATTAGGAACGAACTGCCGTTGAACCTGAATTGTCCAATTTCTAACACCTATTGATTTCGGATCGAGCCCAAAACATGGGCAACATCATAATATGGTGGGAGGAGTCAGTTGGTGATTCTTGAGTGAAATCCAATCGCTAGAAGTATGGAATACACCAACCACTCCAATTAGGAACGAACTGCCGTTGAACTTGAATTGTCTAATTTCTCACACCTATTGATTTCGGATCGAGCCCCAAACTTGGGCAACATCGTAATATGGTGGGAGGAGTCTTTTGGTGAGTTTTGAGTGAAATCCAATCGCTACAAGTAAGGAATACACCAACCACTCCAATTAGGAACGAACTGCCGTGGAACTTGAATTGTCCAATTTGGAACACCTATTCATTTCGGATCGAGCCCAAAACTTGGGCAACATGATAATATTGTTGGATTAGTCATTTGGTGAGTTTTGAGTGAAATCCAATCGCTAGAAGTATGGAATACACCAACCACTCCAATTAGGAACGAACTGCCGTTGAACTTGAATTGTCCAATTTGGAACACCAATTGATTTCGGATCGAGCCCAAAACTTGGGCAAGATCATAATATGGTGGAAGGAGTCATTTGGTGAGTTTTGAGTGAAATCCAATCGCTAGAAGTATGGAATACACCAACCACTCCAATTTGGAACGAACTGCCGTTGAACTTGAATTGTCAAATTTCTTACACCTATTGATTTCGGATCGAGCCCAAAACTTGGGCAACATCGTAATATGGTGGAAGGAGTCATTCGGTAAGTTTTGAGTGAAATCCAATCGCTAGAAGTATGGAATACACCAACCACACCAATTAGGAACGAACTGCCGGTGAACTTAAATTGTCCAATTTCTCACACCTATTGGGTTCGGATCGAGCCCAAAACTTGGGCAACATCATAATATGCTGGGAGGAGTCATTTGGTGAGTTTTGAGTGAAATCCAATCGCTAGAAGTATGGAATACACCAACCACTCCAATTAGGAACGAACTGCCGTTGAACTTGAATTGTCCAATTTCTTACACCTATTGATTTCGGATCGAGCCCAAACCTTGGGCAACATGATAATATGGGGGGTAGAGTCATTTGGTGAGTTTTGAGTGAAATCCAATCGCTAGAAGTATGGAATACACCAACCACTCCAATTACGAACGAACTGCCGTTGAACTTGAATTGTCCAATTTCTAACACCTATTGATTTCGGATCGAGCCCAAAACTTGGGCAACATCAAAACATGGTGGGAGGAGTCATTTGGTGAGTTTTGAGTGAAATCCAATCGCTAGAAGTACAGAATACACCCACCACTCCAATTAGGAACGAACTGCCGTTGAACTTGAATTGTCCAATTACGAACACCTATTGATTTCGAATTGAGCCCAAAACTTGGGCAACAACATAATATGGTGGGAGGAGTGATTTGGTTAGTTTTGAGGGAAATCCAATCGCTAGAAGTACGGAATACACCAACCACTCCAATCTGGAACGAACTGTCGTTGAACTTGAATTGTCCAATTTGGAACACCTATTGATTTCGGATCGAGCCCAAAACTTGGGCAACATCATAATATGGTGGGAGGAGTCATTTGGTGAGTTTTCAGTGAAATCCAATCGCTAGAAGTATGGAATACACCAACCACTCCAATTAGGAACGAATTGCCGTTGAACTTGAATTGTCCAATTTCTCACACCTATTGATTTCGGATCGAGCCCAAAACTTGGGCAACATCATAATATGGTGGGAGGAGTCATTTGGTGAGTTTTCAGTGAAATCCAATTGCTAGAAGTATGGAATACACCAACCACTCCAATTAGGAACGAATTGCCGTTGAACTTGAGTTGTCCAATTTCTCACACCTATTGATTTCGGATCGAGCCCAAAACTTGGGCAACATCGTAATATGGTGGGAGGAGTCATTCGGTGAGTTTTGAGTGAAATCCAATCGCTACAAGTATGGAATACACCAACCACTCCAATTAGGAACGAACTGCCGTTGAACTTGAATTGTCCAATTTCTCACACCTATTGATTTCGGATCGAGCCCCAAACTTGGGCAACATCGTAATATGGTGGGAGGTGTCATTTGGTGAGTTTTGAGTGAAATCCAATCGCTAGAAGTATGGAATACACCAACCACTCCAACTAGGAACGAACTGCCGTTGAACTTGAATTATCCAATTTGGAACACTAATTGATTTCGGATCCAGCCCAAAACTTGGGTAACATCATAATATGGTGGAAGGAGTCATTTGGTGAGTTTTGAGTGAAATCCAATCGCTAGAAGTATGGAATACACCAACCACTCCAATTAGGAACGAACTGCCGTTGAACTTGAATTGTCCAATTTCTTACACCTATTGATTTCTTATCGAGCCCAAAACTTGGGCAACATCATAATATGGTGGAAGGAGTCATTCGGTGAGTTTTGATTGAAATCCAATCGCTAGAAGTATGGAATACACCAACCACACCAATAGGAACGAACTGCCAGTGAACTTAAATTGTCCAATTTCTCACACCTATTGATTTCGGATCGAGCCCAAAACTCTGGCAACAACATAATATGTTGGGAGGAGTCATTTGGTGAGTTTTGAGTAAAATCCAATCGCTAGAAGTATGGAATACACCAACCACTCGAATTAGGAACGAACTGCCGTTGAACTTGAAGTGTCCAATTTCTCACACCTATTGATTTCGGATGGAACCCCAAACTTGTGCAACATCATAATATGGTGGGAGGAGTCATTTGGTGAGTTTTGAGTGAAATCCAAGATCTAGAAGTATGGAACACACCAATTAGGAACGAACTGCCGGTGAACTTAAATTGTCCAATTTCTCACACCTATTGAGTTCGGATCGAGCCCAAAACTTGGGCAACATCATAATATGCTGGGAGGAGTCATTTGGTGAGTTTTGAGTGAAATCCAATCGCTAGAAGTATGGAATACACCAACCACTCCAATTAGGAACGAACTGCCGTTGAACTTGAATTGTCCAATTTCTTACACCTATTGATTTCGGATCGAGACCAACCCTTGGGCAACATCATAATATGGTGGGAGGAGTCATTTGGTGAGTTTTGAGTGAAATCCAATCGCTAGAAGTATGAAATACACCAACCACTCCAGTTAGGAACGAACTGCCGTTGAACTTGAATTGTCCAATTTCTCACACCTATTGATTTCAGATGGAACCCAAAACTTGTGCGACATCATAATATGGTGGGAGGAGTCATTTGGTGAGTTTTTAGTGAAATCCAATCGCTAGAAGTATGGAATTCACCAACCACACCAATTAGGAACGAAATGTCGGTGAACTTAAATTGTCCAATTTCTCACACCTATTGAGTTCGGATCGAGCCCAAAACTTGGGCAACATCATAATATGGTGGGAGGAGTCATTCGGTGATTTTTGAGTGAAATCCAATCGCTAGAAGTATGGAATACACCAACCACTCCAATTAGGAACGAACTGCCGTTGAACTTGAATTGTCCAATTTGGAACACCTATTGATTTCGGATCGAGCCCAAAACTTGGGCAACATCATAATATGGTGGAAGGAGTCATTTGGTGAGTTTTGAGTGAAATCCAATCGCTAGAAATATGGAATACACCAACCACTCCAATAAGGAACGAACTGCCGTTGAACTTGAATTGCTCAATTTTTCACACCTATTGATTTCGGATCGAGCCCAAAAGTTGGGCAACATCATAATATGGTGGGAGGAGTCATTTGGTGAGTTTTCAGTGAAATCCAATCGCTAGAAGTATGGAATACACCAACCACTCCAATTAGGAACGAACTGCCGTTGAACCTGAAGTGTCCAATTTCTCACACCTATTGATTTCGGATCGAGCCCCAAACTTGGGCAACGTGATAATATGGTGGGTGGAGTCATTTGGTGAGTTTTGAGTGAAATCCAATCGCTAGAAGTATGGAATACACCAACCACTCCAATTACGAACGAACTGCCGTTGAACTTGAATTGTACAATTTCTAACACCTTTTGATTTCGGATCGAGCCCAGAACTTGGGAAACATCATAACATGGTGGGAGGAGTCATTTGGTGAGTTTTGAGTGAAATCCAATCGCTAGAAGTACAGAATACACCAACCACTCCAATTAGGAACGAACCGCCGTTGAACTTGAATTGTCCAATTTCGAACACCTATTGATTTCGAATTGAGCCCAAAACTTGGGCAACAACATAATATGGTGGGAGGAGTGATTTGGTTAGTTTTGAGTGAAATCCAATCGCTAGAAGTATGGAATACACCAACCACTCCAATTAGGAACGAATTGCCGTTGAACTTGAATTGTCCAATTTCTCACACCTATTGATTTCGGATCGAGCCCAAAACTTGGGCAACATCATAATATGGTGGGAGGAGTCATTTGGTGAGTTTTGAGTGAAATCCAATCGCTAGAAGTATGGAATACACCAACCACTCCAATTAGGAACGAACTGCCGTTGAACTTGAATTCTCCAATTTCTCACACCTATTAATTTCGGATCGAGCCCCAAACTTGGGCAACATCGTAATATGGTGGGAGGTGTCATTTGGTGAGTTTTGAGTGAAATCCAATCGCTAGAAGTATGGAATACACCAACCACTCCAATTAGGAACGAACTGCCGTTGAACTTGAATTGTCCAATTTGGAACACCTATTGATTTCGGATCGAGCCCAAAACTTGGGCAACATCGTAATATGGTGGGAGGAGTCATTCGGTGAGTTTTGAGTGAAATCCAATCGCTACAAGTATGGAATACACCAACCACTCCAATTAGGAACGAACTGCCGTTGAACTTGAATTATCCAATTTCTCACATCTATTGATTTCGGATCGAGCCCCAAACTTGGGCAACATCGTAATATGGTGGGAGGTGTCATTTGGTGAGTTTTGAGTGAAATCCAATCGCTAGAAGTATGGAATACACCAACCACTCCAACTAGGAACGAACTGCCGTTGAACTTGAATTATCCAATTTGGAACACTAATTGATTTCGGATCGAGCCCAAAACTTGGGTAACATCATAATATGGTGGAAGGAGTCATTTGGTGAGTTTTGAGTGAAATCCAATCGCTAGAAGTATGGAATACACCAACCACTCCAATTAGGAACGAACTGCCGTTGAACTTGAATTGTCCAATTTCTTACACCTATTGATTTCTTATCGAGCCCAAAACTTGGGCAACCTCATAATATGGTGAAAGGAGTCATTCGGTGAGTTTTGATTGAAATCCAATCGCTAGAAGTATGGAATACACCAACCACACCAATAGGAACGAACTGCCGGTGAACTTAAATTGTCTAATTTCTCACACCTATTGATTTCGGATCGAGCCCAAAACTCTGGCAACAACATAATATGCTGGGAGGAGTCATTTGGTGAGTTTTGAGTAAAATCCAATCGCTAGAAGTATGGAATACACCAACCACTCGAATTAGGAACGAACTGCCGTTGAACTTGAAGTGTCCAATTTCTCACACCTATTGATTTCGGATGGAACCCCAAACTTGTGCAACATCATAATATGGTGGGAGGAGTCAGTTGGTGAGTTTTGAGTGAAATCCAAGATCTAGAAGTATGGAACACACCAATTAGGAACGAACTGCCGGTGAACTTAAATTGTCCAATTTCTCACACCTATTGAGTTCGGATCGAGCCCAAAACTTGGGCAACATCATAATATGGTGGGAGGAGTCATTTGGTGAGTTTTGAGTGAAATCCAACCGCTAGAACTATGGAATACACCAACCACTCCAATTAGGAACGAACTGCCGTTGAACTTGAATTGTCCAATTTCTCACACCTATTGATTTCGGATGGAACCCCAAACTTTGGCAACATCATAATATGGTGGGAGGAGTCATTTGGAGAGTTTTGAGTGAAATCCAATCGCTAGAAGTACGGAATACACCAACCACTCCAATTAGGAACGAACTGCCGTTGAACTTGAATTGTCCAATTTCTCACACCTATTGATTTCGGATGGAACCCCAAACTTGTGCGACATCATAATATGGTGGGAGGAGTCATTTGGTGAGTTTTGAGTGAAATCCAATCGCTAGAAGTATGGAATACAACAACCACACCAATTAGGAACGAACTGCCGGTCAACTTAAATTGTCCAATTTCTCACACCTATTGAGTTCGGATCGAGCCCAAAACTTGGGCAACATCATAATATGGTGGGAGGAGTCATTTGGTGAGTTTTGAGTAAAATCCAATCGCTAGAAGTATAGAAAACACCAACCACTCCAATTAGGAACGAACTACCGTTGAACTTGAATTGTCCAATTTCTCACACCTATTGATTTCGGATCGATCCCAAAACTTGGGCAACATCATAATATGGTGGGAGGAGTCATTTGGTGAGTTTTGAGGGAAATCCAATCGCTAGAAGTACGGAATACACCAACCCCTCCAATTAGGAACGAACTGCCGTTGAACTTGAATTGCTCAGTTTCTCACACCTATTGATTTCGGATCGAGCCCAAAACTTGGGCAACATCATAATATGGTGGGAGGAGTCATTTAGAGAGTTTTGAGTGAAATCCAATCGCTAGAAGTATGGAATACACCAACCACTCCAATTAGGAACGAACTGCCGTTGAACTTGAATTGTCCAATTTCTCACACCTATTGATTTCGGATGGAACCCCAAACTTGTGCAACATTATAATATGGTGGGAGGAGTCATTTGGTGAGTTTTGAGTGAAATCCAATCGCTAGAAGTATGGAATACACCAACCACTCCAATTAGGAACGAACTGCCGTTGAACTTAAATTGTCAAATTTCTCACACCTATTGAGTTCGGATCGAGCCCAAAACTTGGGCAACATCATAATATGGTTGGAGGAGTCATTTGGTGAGTTTTGAGTGAAATCCAATCGCTAGAAGTATGGAATACACCAACCACTCCAATTAGGAACGAACTGCCGTTGAACTTGAATTGTTCAATTTCTCACATCTATTGATTTCGGATCGAGCCCAAGACTTGGGCAACATCATAATATGTTGGGAGGAGTCATTTGGTGAGTTTTGAGTGAAATCCAATCGCTAGAAGTATGGAATACACCAACCACTCCAATTAGGAACGAACTGCCGTTGAACTTAAATTATCCAATTTCTCACACTTATTGAGTTCGGATCGAGCCCAAAACTTGGGCAACCACATAATATGGTGGGAGGAGTCATTTGGTGAGTTTTGAGTGAAATCCAATGCTAGAAGTGTGGAATACACCAACCACTCCAATTAGAAACGAACTGCTGTTGAACTTGAATTGTTCAATTTCTCACATCTATTGATTTCGGATCGAGCCCAAAACATGGGCAACATTATAATATGGTGGGAGGAGTCATTTGGTGAGTTTTGAGTGAAATCCAATCGCTAGAAGTATGGAATACACCAACCACTCCAATTAGGAACGAACTGCCGTTGAACTTGAATTGTCCAATTTCTCACACCTATTGATTTCGGATGGAACCCCAAACTTGTGCAACATCATAATATGGTGGGAGGAGTCATTTGGTGAGTTTATAGTGAAATCCAATCGCTAGAAGTATGGAACACACCAACCACTCCAATTAGGAACGAACTGCCGTTGAACTTGAATTGTTCAATTTCTCACACCTATTGATTTCGGATAGAGCCCAAAACTTGGGCAACATCATAATATGTTGGGAGGAGTCATTTGGGGAGTTTTCAGTGAAATCCAATCGCTAGAAGTATGGAATACACCAACCACTCCAATTAGGAACGAACTGCCGTTGAACTTGAATTGTCCAATTTCTCACACCAATTGATTTCGGATGGAACCCCAAACTTGTGCAACATCATAATACGGTGGGAGGAGTCATTTGTTGAGTTTTGAGTGAAATCCAAGATCTAGAAGTATGGAATACACCAACCACACCAATTAGGAACGAACTGCCGGTGAACTTAAATTGTCCAATTTCTCACACCTATTGAGTTCGGATCGAGCCCAAAACTTGGGCAACATCATAATATAGTGGGAGGAGTCATTCGGTGAGTTTTGAGTGAAATCCAATCGCTAGAAGTACGGAATGCACCAACCACTCCAATTAGGAACGAACTACCGTTGAACATGAATTATCCAATTTGGAACACCTATTAACTTCGGATCGAGCCCAAAACTTGGGCAACATCATAATATGGTGGGAGGAGCCCTTTGGTGAGTTTTGAGTGAAATCCAATCGCTAGAAGTATGGAATACACCAACCACTCCAATTAGGAACGAACTGCCGTTGAACTTGAATTGTCCAATTTCTCACACCTATTGAGTTCGGATCGAGCCCCAAACTTGGGCAACATCGTAATATGGTGGGAGGTGTCATTTGGTGAGTTTTGAGTGAAATCCAATCGCTAGAAGTATGGAATACACCAACCACTCCAATTAGGAACGAACTGCCGTTGAACTTGAATTGTCCAATTGGGAACACCTATTGATTTCGCATCGAGCCCAAAACTTGGGAAACATCATAATATGTTGGGAGGAGTCATTTGGTGAGTTTTGAGAGATCGCTAGAAGTATGGAATTTACCAACCACTCCAATTAGGAACGAACTGCCATTGAACTTGAATTGTCCAATTTCTCACACCTATTGATTTCAGATCGAGCCCAAAACTTGGGCAACATCATAATATGGTGGGAGGAGTCATTTGGTGAGTTTTGAGTGAAATCCAATCGCTAGAAGTATGGAATACACCTACCACTCCAATTTGGAACGAACTGCCGTTGAACTTGAATTGTCCAATTTCTCACACCTATTGATTTCGGATCGAGCCCAAAACTTGGGCAACAACATAATATGGTGGGAGGAGCCATTCGGTGAGTTTTGAGTGAAATCCAATCGCTAGAAGTACGGAATACACCAACCACTCCAATTAGGAACGAACGGTCGTTGAACTTGAATTGTCCAATTTGGAACACCTATTGATTTCGGATCGAACCCAAAACTTGGGCAACATTATAATATGGTGGGAGGGGTCATTCGGTGAGTTTTGAGTGAAATCCAATCGCTAGAAGTATGGAACACACCAACCACTCCAA
The DNA here is from genome assembly GCF_965620075.1 of Prunus avium. Taxonomy (NCBI): domain Eukaryota; kingdom Viridiplantae; phylum Streptophyta; class Magnoliopsida; order Rosales; family Rosaceae; genus Prunus; species Prunus avium. The sequence continues at coordinate 11,226,010 of NC_142291.1, forward strand.
TTAGGAACGAACTGCCGTTGAACTTGAATTGTCCAATTTCTCACACCTATTGATTTCGGATCGAGCCCAAACCTTGGGCAACAACATAATATGGTGGGAGGAGTCATTTGGTGAGTTTTGAGTGAAATCCAATCGCTAGAAGTATGGAATACACCAACCACTCCAGTTAGGAATGAACTGCCGTTGAACTTGAATTGTCCCATTTCTCACACCTATTGATCTCGGATCGAGTCCAAAACTTGGGCAACATCATAATATGGTGGGAGGAGTCATTTGGTGTGTTTTGAGTGAAATCCAATCGCTAGGAGTATGGAATACACCACCCACTCCAATTAGGAACGAAGTGCCGTTGAACTTGAATTGTCCAATTTCTCACACCTATTGATTTCGGATCGAGCCCAAAACTTGGGCAACATCATAATATGGGAGGAGGAGTCATTTGGTTAGTTTTGAGTGAAATCCAATCGCTAGAAGTATGGAATACACCAACCACTCCAATTAGGAACGAACTGCCGTTGAACTTAAATTGTCCAATTTGGAACACCTATTGATTTCGGATCGAGACCAAAACTTGGGCAACATCACAATACGGTGGGAGGAGTCATTCGGTGAGTTTTGAGTGAAATCCAGTCGCTAGAAGTAGGGGTGGGCATCTCATCCGAATTATCCGCGTACCGACCGTACCGTACCGACGGTTTGGTTTGGTTTGGTTAAATAATTATTTTTTAATTTTAATTATTCCGATCCGATCCGTACCGAAATATTTGGTTTGGTTAACGGTTAACAATATCCCTTATCCGACGGAAATCCGTACCGATCCGATATTTATAATTATTTTATTATTTAAGTACTTATATATGTATCTATTTATTAGTGGCTGGATATTAAGTTATTGTAGACTGCGAAACACTGAAACACTACCTGCATTAACCCTAAAATTTGACTTTCCATCTTTTAGTTTCATCCAGCCGTCCTCTAACCCCCAAACATCTGAACTTTCTCTTCTCTCTGTTAGCTTAGCCGCACAACCATCGCTCTCATCTCTCTTAGCAGGTATGTTGACTCAGCATTTTGTAAGACCCAGCCTCATTTCACATTGATTTCAGAGGCAACATAAGAAGAACTCTTATCGTTTAAATTTTTTATTCACAGGGTATTTTGCATAAGAAGAACTTTTATCATTTCACACTGATTTCTGTAGCAACCATCGCTCTCTTATCTTCTACAATCGCTCCAAAAGGTACTTTGCTTTTTAAAATTTATTTATTTTTTTCTTAGCCCAGCATAAAAAAGAATAAGAAAAACGAAAAGGAGATGAGAAGTTGCAGGACCTGTAACTTTTCTTTCTTTTTTGGTTCATAACGTGGCAAATACAATGATTAAAGCTATATGAATTGGAACAGATGTTGACTATTCAAATGTGCACAAGGAATCTTAGTATTTAAATATTGTAAGGAATGAATCATTTAGCTTTAATCTTTAGTTTCAATTGCAGAAAGCTATATGTAATATCACTCATGTCTTTTTGTTTAATTTAATTAATTTGTGTTTCAATTGCAAAAACCTTCAGTTCATCTACTAGTCCTATGTCAAACGTAAGTTCAACTCCTACACCAACCTCTGCACAAACTGTGGATATTTCATCAAATGCTATTTCCTCACTTCCACCACAGAATAACTTAAAAAGAAAAGCTGCAGCTCGGTCTAATGTGTGGGAACATTTTGATAAGATAAAGAAGGAAGAATGTACAAATGATGATGAACCTAGGTGCATATGTAAGTACTGTAAGCAAGATTATGGATGTGACTCCCGTAATGGTACTTCTTCTTTATGGTATCATTTAAAGATTACATGTAGGACATCTCCACTTAGAGATGCCAAAAGTCAAAAACTCTTATCATTTGGCAAGGAGGATAAGAGTAGTATAGCGAGTTGGTCCTTTAGTAAGGAGAGATCTAGACTTGCATGTGCACGGATGATTATTCGTGATGAGCTTCCATTTAGCCATGTAGAGAATGTGGGGTTTAGAGATTTAATGCAAGAAGTCCAACCAAAGTTTGATCCACCATCTCGTAGGACAATTGCTAGAGATGTGTGGAACCTTTTTCAATTAGAAAAGGGTAAACTCAAGAGTGTGTTAAGTCACCCATCACATAGAGTGTCTATTACCACCGACACATGGACATCTCTTCAAAAGATAAATTATATGGTTGTCACGGGTCACTTTATTGATGTTGATTGGCACTTGCACAAAAGGATTATAAGCTTTTGTGTCATTCCAAACCATAAGGGTGAAACTATTGGAAAGCTTTTGGATTATTGTTTGAATGATTGGGGTATAGAAAAAGTGTTTACTATTACTGTTGATAATGCTACTCCTAATGATAAAATGATAAGTTATATGAAGGGTAGGTTGACCAGGAGCAAGACACTTATGTTTGGTGGTGATTGTTTACATGTGCGATGTTGTGCACATATTCTGAATTTAATTGTGTTTGAAGGGATGAAAGAATTGGATAACTCCATTATGGCTATTACTAATTCAGTGAGGTACATCCACTCTTCACCCGCAAGGTTGGAGAGTTGGAGAAGATGTGTTGCTTTTGAGAAACTTGATATCAAAGGGCTTGTGCCCTTAGATGTGTGTACAAGATGGAATTCCACCTATTTATTGTTGGAAGGGGCATTGAAGTATCAAAAAGCTTTTGAAAGGATGTTGGAGGATGATGGAGACCCACACTTTGTGGGTTATTTTATGGATGATGATGTTGAGAAGAAGAAAAAAAGAGTGGGGCCTCCTACCTCAAATGATTGGGATTGTGCTAGAGTCTTGATCAAGTTCTTGAAGTTGTACTACGAAGCCACTTTGAAATTTAGTGGGTCAAAGGTAGTGACTTCTCACCAAGCTTTCCATCAAATGTGTGCTATTTTTGTTCAATTGCAAAAGTTTTGTAGAAGTGAGGATTCTCTCATGAAAAGCGTAGCAACATCAATGAAAAGAAAGTTTGACAAGTATTGGGGGAAGGTTGAGGACATTAACAAATTGTTGCTTATTGCAATTGTTCTTGATCCACGATACAAAATGGAGTATCTCTTATTTAGCCTTTCCGATATAGAATCAAATCCCTCCAAGGTTAATGAGTTACAAAAAGGAGTCAAGGATTTTTTAATCCACATGTATAATGTGTATAAAGTAGCTGACCCATTAGCTGCCCAAAGTTATAGTAATAGCAATTTGGAGAGAATTGGGGATACGATTATGGTAAATGATGAAGATGATGTTGAAGCGGAAAGATTGTCTAAATTTATGAAGTTGAGACAAGTGATGGATGTTGTTGAGATAAGAAATGAAGTGGATAAGTATTTGTTAGAGCCACCTGAAAATCTTAGAAATCCCAACTTTGACTTGTTGGCTTGGTGGCAAGAAAATAGTCCAAGGTTTCCAGTTATATCCCAAATGGCTAAGGATGTATTTGGCATTCCAATCTCTACTGTGGCTTCAGAATCTGCTTTTAGTTTGGGTGGTAGAATTGTAGATCCTTTTCGTGCTTCTTTGACTCCAAGAATGGTGGAGGCCTTAGTTTGCACAAGTGATTGGTTGAAAGCCGAGGAGTTTTCCTTGTACAAGGATCCAACTAAGGAGGAACTTGAGTTCTATGATACTTTGGAGAAAATTGAGACTGGTAAGTAATTTTAATTTTTTATATTTCTTTTGGTTTTCAATTGCATTCATATGACATATGTTTATTTTCTCACTTTCATAATTTGTTTAATGATGTAGAGGTATATTCTAGTTCTCAAATGAAAGAGAAAGTGGTTGCTAGTCCATATTGACTACATATTGAATGGTATAATAATTAATAACCTTTCTTAATCTCAAATAACATGCCCATGTACTTGATATTTATTCTTTAACTTTGTTTTTCTTTGGCTACAGTACACAAATCAGATTTGGATTGAAGATTACTAGGCCTCTATGCTGCAATTTTTGGTTCTTTGAAGTGTTTAAACTAATTTCTTATTGTTTTGTAACGTTATTTGCTATTTTATTATGTAGTTTCAATGTTCGTTTGTAACTTTAAAATTAAGTTATTTGATTTTGTATTTTATAAGGATAATTTGGTGTATTTGTTCAAGAACTTATGTCATGTGAAATTATTATAAATTGTATTTTTATTAGTATGTTTTTATTACGGTAGTACCGGCCTACCGATCCGTTCCGAACCGAATGTTAGGTTAACCGATCCGAAGTCTACCGAAGTCTTTGGTTTGGTTAACGGAAGAGAAAATGGTCTACCGAAGTCTTTGGTTTGGTTAACGGAAGAGCCCTCTACCGGTCCAAACCGATCCGCGCCCAGGCCTAGCTAGAAGTATGGAATACACCAACCACTCCAATTTGGAACGAGCTGCCGTTGAACTTGAATTGTCCAATTTGGAAAACCTATTGATTTCGGAACGAGCAAAAAACTTGCGTAACATCATAATATGGTGGGAGGAGTCATTTGGTGAGTTTTGAGTGAAATCCAATCGCTAGAAGTATGGAATACACCAACCACTCCAATTAGGAACGAACTGCCGTTGAACTTAAGTTGTCCAATTTCCCACACCTATTGATTTTGGATCGAGCCCCAAACTTAGGCAACATCATAATATGGTGGGAGGAGTCATTTGGTGAGTTTTGAGTGAAATCAAATCGCTAGAAGTATGGAATACACGAACCACCCCAATTCGGAACGAACTGCCGTTGAACTTGAATTGTCCAATTTGGAACACCTATTGATTTCGGATCGAGCCAAAAACTTGGGCAACATCATAATATGGTGGGAGGAGTCATTCGGTCAGTTTTGAGTGAAATCCAATCGCTAGAAATATGGAATACACCAACCACTCCAATTAGGAACGAACTGCCGTTGAACTTGAATTGTCCAATTTCTCACACCTATTGATTTCGGATCGAGCCCAAAACTTGGGGAACATCGTAATATGGTGGGAGGAGTCATTTGGTGAGTTCTGAGTGAAATCCAATCGCTAGAAGTATGGAATACACCAACCAACTCCAATTAGGAACGAACTGCCGCTGAACTTGAATTGTCCAATTTGGAACACCTATTGATTTCGGATCGAGCCCAAAACTTGGGCAACATCATAATGTGGTGGGAGGAGTCATTTGGTGAGTTTTGAGTGAAATCCAATCGCTAGAAGTATGGAATACACCAACCACTCCAATTAGGAACGAACTGCCGTTGAACTTGAATTGTCCAATTTGGAAAAGGTATTGATTTCGGATCGAGCCCAAAACTTGGGCAACATCATAATATGGTGGGAGGAGTCATTTGGTGAGTTTTGAGTGAAATCCAATCACGAGAAGTATGGAATACACCAACCACTCCAATTAGGAACGAACTGCCGTTGAACTTGAATTGTCCAATTTGGAACACCTATTGATTTCGGATCGAGCCCAAAACTTGGGCAACATCATAATATGGTGGGAGGAGTCATTCGGTGAGTTTCGAGTGAAATCCAATCGCTAGAAGTATGGAATACACCAACCACTCCAATTAGGAACGAACTGCCGTTGAACTTGAATTGTCCAATTTCTCACACCTATTGATTTCGGATCGAGCCCAAAACTTGGGCAACATCATAATATGGTGGGAGGAGTCATTCGGTGAGTTTCGAGTGAAATCCAATCGCTAGAAGTATGGAATACACCAACCACTCCAATTAGGAACGAACTGCCGTTGAACTTGAATTGTCCAATTTGGAACACCTATTGATTTCGGATCGAGCCCAAAACTTGGGCAACATCATAATATGGTGGGAGGAGTCATTTGGTGAGTTTTGAGTGAAATCCAATCGCGAGAAGTATGGAATACACCAACCACTCCAATTAGGAACGAACTGCCGTTGAACTTGAATTGTCCAATTTGGAACACCTATTGATTTCGGATCGAGCCCAAAACTTGGGCAACATCATAATATGGTGGGAGGAGTCATTCGGTGAGTTTCGAGTGAAATCCAATCGCTAGAAGTATGGAATACACCAACCACTCCAATTAGGAACGAACTGCCGTTGAACTTGAATTGTCCAATTTCTCACACCTATTGATTTCGTATCGAGCCCAAAACTTGGGCAACATCGTAATATGGTGGGAGGAGTCATTTGGTGAGTTCTGAGTGAAATCCAATCGCTAGAAGTATGGAATACACCAACCAACTCCAATTAGGAACGAACTGCCGCTGAACTTGAATTGTCCAATTTGGAACACCTATTGATTTCGGATCGAGCCCAAAACTTGGGCAACATCATAATGTGGTGGGAGGAGTCATTTGGTGAGTTTTGAGTGAAATCCAATCGCTAGAAGTATGGAATACACCAACCACTCCAATTAGGAACGAACTGCCGTTGAACTTGAATTGTCCAATTTGGAAAAGGTATTGATTTCGGATCGAGCCCAAAACTTGGGCAACATCATAATATGGTGGGAGGAGTCATTTGGTGAGTTTTGAGTGAAATCCAATCGCGAGAAGTATGGAATACACCAACCACTCCAATTAGGAACGAACTGCCGTTGAACTTGAATTGTCCAATTTGGAACACCTATTGATTTCGGATCGAGCCCAAAACTTGGGCAACATCATAATATGGTGGGAGGAGTCATTCGGTGAGTTTCGAGTGAAATCCAATCGCTAGAAGTATGGAATACACCAACCACTCCAATTAGGAACGAACTGCCGTTGAACTTGAATTGTCCAATTTGGAACACCTATTGATTTCGGATCGAGCCAAAAACTTGGGCAACATCATAATATGGTGGGAGGAGTCATTTGGTCAATTTTGAGTGAAATCCAATCGCTAGAAATATGGAATACACCAACCACTCCAATTAGGAACGAACTGCCGTTGAACTTGAATTGTCCAATTTCTCACACCTATTGATTTCGGATCGAGCCCAAAACTTGGGCAACATCGTAATATGGTGGGAGGAGTCATTTGGTGAGTTCTGAGTGAAATCCAATCGCTAGAAGTATGGAATACACCAACCAACTCCAATTAGGAACGAACTGCCGCTGAACTTGAATTGTCCAATTTGGAACACCTATTGATTTCGGATCGAGCCCAAAACTTGGGCAACAACATAATGTGGTGGGAGGAGTCATTTGGTGAGTTTTGAGTGAAATCCAATCGCTAGAAGTATGGAATACACCAACCACTCCAATTAGGAACGAACTGCCGTTGAACTTGAATTGTCCAATTTGGAAAAGGTATTGATTTCGGATCGAGCCCAAAACTTGGGCAACATCATAATATGGTGGGAGGAGTCATTTGGTGAGTTTTGAGTGAAATCCAATCGCGAGAAGTATGGAATACACCAACCACTCCAATTAGGAACGAACTGCCGTTGAACTTGAATTGTCCAATTTGGAACACCTATTGATTTCGGATCGAGCCCAAAACTTGGGCAACATCATAATATGGTGGGAGGAGTCATTCGGTGAGTTTCGAGTGAAATCCAATCGCTAGAAGTATGGAATACACCAACCACTCCAATTAGGAACGAACTGCCGTTGAACTTGAATTGTCCAATTTCTCACACCTATTGATTTCGGATCGAGCCCAAAACTTGGGCAACAACGTAATATGGTGGGAGGAGTCATTTGGTGAGTTCTGAGTGAAATCCAATCGCTAGAAGTATGGAATACACCAACCAACTCCAATTAGGAACGAACTGCCGCTGAACTTGAATTGTCCAATTTGGAACACCTATTGATTTCGGATCGAGCCCAAAACTTGGGCAACATCATAATGTGGTGGGAGGAGTCATTTGGTGAGTTTTGAGTGAAATCCAATCGCTAGAAGTATGGAATACACCAACCACTCCAATTAGGAACGAACTGCCGTTGAACTTGAATTGTCCAATTTGGAAAAGGTATTGATTTCGGATCGAGCCCAAAACTTGGGCAACATCATAATATGGTGGGAGGAGTCATTTGGTGAGTTTTGAGTGAAATCCAATCGCGAGAAGTATGGAATACACCAACCACTCCAATTAGGAACGAACTGTCGTTGAACTTGAATTGTCCAATTTGGAACACCTATTGATTTCGGATCGAGCCCAAAACTTGGGCAACATCATAATATGGTGGGAGGAGTCATTCGGTGAGTTTCGAGTGAAATCCAATCGCTAGAAGTATGGAATACACCAACCACTCCAATTAGGAACGAACTGCCGTTGAACTTGAATTGTCCAATTTGGAACACCTATTGATTTCGGATCGAGCCCAAAAGTTGGGCAACATCATAATATGGTGGGAGGAGTCATTTGGTGAGTTTTGAGTTAAATCCAATCGCTAGAAGTATGGAATACACCAACCACTCCAATTAGGAAGGAACTGCCGTTGAACTTGAATTGTCCAATTTGGAACACCTATTGATTTCGGATCGAGCCCAAAACTTGGGCAACATCATAATATGGTGGGAGGAGTCATTTGGTCAATTTTGAGTGAAATCCAATCGCTAGAAGTATGGAATACACCAACCACTCCAATTAGGAACGAACTGCCGTTGAACTTGAATTGTCCAATTTGGAACACCTATTGATTTCGGATCGAGCCCAAAAGTTGGGCAACATCATAATATGGTGGTAGGAGTCATTTGGTGAGTTTTGAGTTAAATCCAATCGCTAGAAGTATGGAATACACCAACCACTCCAATTAGGAAGGAACTGCCGTTGAACTTGAATTGTCCAATTTGGAACACCTATTGATTTCGGATCGAGCCCAAAACTTGGGCAACCTCATAATATGGTGGGAGGAGTCATTTGGTGAGTTTTGAGTGAAATCCAATCGCTAGAAGTATGGAATACACCAACCACTCCAATTAGGAACGAACTGCCGTTGAAATTGAATTGTCCAATTTCTCACACCTATTGATTTCGGATAGAGCCCAAAACTTGGGCAACATCATAATATGGTGGGAGGAGTCATTTGGTGAGTTTTGAGTGAAATCCAATCGCTAGAAGTATGGAATACACCAACCACTCCAATTAGGAACGAACTGCCGTTCAACTTGAATTGTCCAATTTGGAACACCTATTGATTTCGGATCGAGCCCAAAACTTGGGCAACATCATAATATGGTGGGAGAAGTCATTTGGTGGGTTTTGAGTGAAATCCAATCGCTAGAAGTATGGAATACACCAACCACTCCAATTAGGAACGAACTGCCGTTGAACTTGAATTGTCCAATTTGGAACACCTATTGATTTCGGATCGAGCCCAAAACTTGGGCAACATCATAATGTGGTGGGAGGAGTCATTTGGTGAGTTTTGAGTGAAATCCAATCGCTAGAAGTATGGAATACACCAACCACTCCAATTAGGAACGAACTGCCGTTGAACTTGAATTGTCCAATTTGGAAAAGGTATTGATTTCGGATCGAGCCCAAAACTTGGGCAACATCATAATATGGTGGGAGGAGTCATTTGGTGAGTTTTGAGTGAAATCCAATCGCGAGAAGTATGGAATACACCAACCACTCCAATTAGGATCGAACTGCCGTTGAACTTGAATTGTCCAATTTGGAACACCTATTGATTTCGGATCGAGCCCAAAACTTGGGCAACATCATAATATGGTGGGAGGAGTCATTCGGTGAGTTTCGAGTGAAATCCAATCGCTAGAAGTATGGAATACACCAACCACTCCAATTAGGAACGAACTGCCGTTGAACTTGAATTGTCCAATTTGGAACACCTATTGATTTCGGATCGAGCCCAAAAGTTGGGCAACATCATAATATGGTGGGAGGAGTCATTTGGTGAGTTTTGAGTTAAATCCCATCGCTAGAAGTATGGAATACACCAACCACTCCAATTAGGAAGGAACTGCCGTTGAACTTGAATTGTCCAATTTGGAACACCTATTGATTTCGGATCGAGCCCAAAACTTGGGCAACATCATAATATGGTGGGAGGAGTCATTTGGTCAATTTTGAGTGAAATCCAATCGCTAGAAGTATGGAATACACCAACCACTCCAATTAGGAACGAACTGCCGTTGAACTTGAATTGTCCAATTTGGAACACCTATTGATTTCGGATCGAGCCCAAAAGTTGGGCAACATCATAATATGGTGGGAGGAGTCATTTGGTGAGTTTTGAGTTAAATCCAATCGCTAGAAGTATGGAATACACCAACCACTCCAATTAGGAAGGAACTGCCGTTGAACTTGAATTGTCCAATTTGGAACACCTATTGATTTCGGATCGAGCCCAAAACTTGGGCAACCTCATAATATGGTGGGAGGAGTCATTTGGTGAGTTTTGAGTGAAATCCAATCGCTAGAAGTATGGAATACACCAACCACTCCAATTAGGAACGAACTGCCGTTGAAATTGAATTGTCCAATTTCTCACACCTATTGATTTCGGATAGAGCCCAAAACTTGGGCAACATCATAATATGGTGGGAGGAGTCATTTGGTGAGTTTTGAGTGAAATCCAATCGCTAGTAGTATGGAATACACCAACCACTCCAATTAGGAACGAACTGCCGTTCAACTTGAATTGTCCAATTTGGAACACCTATTGATTTCGGATCGAGCCCAAAACTTGGGCAACATCATAATATGGTGGGAGAAGTCATTTGGTGGGTTTTGAGTGAAATCCAATCGCTAGAAGTATGGAATACACCAACCACTCCAATTAGGAACGAACTGCCGTTGAACTTGAATTGTCCAATTTGGAACACCTATTGATTTCGGATCGAGCCCAAAACTTGGGCAACATCATAATATGGTGGGAGGAGTCATTTGGTCAATTTTGATTGAAATCCAATCGCTAGAAGTATGGAATACACCAACCACTCCAATTAGGAACGAACTGTCGTTGAACTTGAATTGTCCAATTTCTCACACCTATTGATTTCGGATCGAGCCCAAAACTTCGGCAACATCATAATATTGTGGGAGGAGTCATTTGGTGAGTTTTGAGTGAAATCCAATCGCGAGAAGTGTGGAATACACCAACCACTCCAATTAGGAACGAACTGCCGTTGAACTTGAATTGTCCAATTTGGAACACCTATTGATTTCGGATCGAGCCAAAAACTTGGGCAACATCATAATATGGTGGGAGGAGTCATTCGGTGAGTTTTGAGTGAAATCCAATCGCTAGAAATATGGAATACACCAACCACTCCAATTAGGAACGAACTGCCGTTGAACTTGAATTGTCCAATTTCTCACACCTATTGATTTCGGATCGAGCCCAAAACTTGGGGAACATCGTAATATGGTGGGAGGAGTCATTTGGTGAGTTCTGAGTGAAATCCAATCGCTAGAAGTATGGAATACACCAACCAACTCCAATTAGGAACGAACTGCCGCTGAACTTGAATTGTCCAATTTGGAACACCTATTGATTTCGGATCGAGCCCAAAACTTGGGCAACATCATAATGTGGTGGGAGGAGTCATTTGGTGAGTTTTGAGTGAAATCCAATCGCTAGAAGTATGGAATACACCAACCACTCCAATTAGGAACGAACTGCCGTTGAACTTGAATTGTCCAATTTGGAAAAGGTATTGATTTCGGATCGAGCCCAAAACTTGGGCAACATCATAATATGGTGGGAGGAGTCATTTGGTGAGTTTTGAGTGAAATCCAATCGCGAGAAGTATGGAATACACCAACCACTCCAATTAGGAACGAACTGCCGTTGAACTTGAATTGTCCAATTTGGAACACCTATTGATTTCGGATCGAGCCCAAAACTTGGGCAACATCATAATATGGTGGGAGGAGTCATTCGGTGAGTTTCGAGTGAAATCCAATCGCTAGAAGTATGGAATACACCAACCACTCCAATTAGGAACGAACTGCCGTTGAACTTGAATTGTCCAATTTGGAACACCTATTGATTTCGGATCGAGCCAAAAACTTGGGCAACATCATAATATGGTGGGAGGAGTCATTCGCTGAGTTTTGAGTGAAATCCAATCGCTAGAAATATGGAATACAACAACCACTCCAATTAGGAACGAACTGCCGTTGAACTTGAATTGTCCAATTTCTCACACCTATTGATTTCGGATCGAGCCCAAAACTTGGGCAACATCGTAATATGGTGGGAGGAGTCATTTGGTGAGTTCTGAGTGAAATCCAATCGCTAGAAGTATGGAATACACCAACCAACTCCAATTAGGAACGAACTGCCGCTGAACTTGAATTGTCCAATTTGGAACACCTATTGATTTCGGATCGAGCCCAAAACTTGGGCAACATCATAATGTGGTGGGAGGAGTCATTTGGTGAGTTTTGAGTGAAATCCAATCGCTAGAAGTATGGAATACACCAACCACTCCAATTAGGAACGAACTGCCGTTGAACTTGAATTGTCCAATTTGGAACACCTATTGATTTCGGATCGAGCCCAAAACTTGGGCAACATCATAATATGGTGGGAGGAGTCATTTGGTGAGTTTTGAGTGAAATCCAATCGCGAGAAGTATGGAATACACCAACCACTCCAATTAGGAACGAACTGCCGTTGAACTTGAATTGTCCAATTTGGAACACCTATTGATTTCGGATCGAGCCCAAAACTTGGGCAACATCATAATATGGTGGGAGGAGTCATTCGGTGAGTTTCGAGTGAAATCCAATCGCTAGAAGTATGGAATACACCAACCACTCCAATTAGGAACGAACTGCCGTTGAACTTGAATTGTCCAATTTGGAACACCTATTGATTTCGGATCGAGCCCAAAACTTGGGCAACATCATACTGTGGTGGGAGGAGTCATTTGGTGAGTTTTGAGTGAAATCCAATCGCAAGAAGTATGGAGTACACCAACCACTCCAATTAGGAACGAACTGCCATTGAACTTGAATTGTCCAATTTCTCACACCTATTGATTTCGGATAGAGCCCAAAACTTGGGCAACATCATAATATGGTGGGAGGAGTCATTTGGTGAGTTTTCAGTGAAATCCAATCGCTAGAAGTATGGAATACACCAACCACTCCAATTTGGAACGAACTACCGTTGAACTTGAATTGTCCAATTTTGAACACCTATTGATTTCGGATCGAGCCCAAACCTTGGGCAACATCATAATATGGTGGGAGGAGTCATTTGGTGAGTTTTGAGTGAAATAAAATCGCTAGAAGTATGGAATACACCAACCACTCCAATTGGGAACAAACTGCAGTTGAACTTGAATTGTCCAATTGGGACACCTACTAATTTCGGATCGAGACCAAAACTTGGGCAACATCATAATATGGTGGGAGGAGTCATTTAGTGAGTTTTGAGTGAAATCTAATCGCTAGAAGTATGGAATACACCAACCACTCCAATTAGGAACGAACTGCCGTTGAACTTGAATTGTCCAATTTCTCACACCTATTTATTTCGGATCGAGCCCAAACCTTGGGCAACATCATAATATGGGGGGAGGAGTCATTTGGTGAGTTTTGAGTGAAATCCAATCGCTAGAAGTATGGAATACACCACCCACACCAATTCGGAACGAACTGCCGTTGAACTTGAATTGTCCAATTTGGAACACCTATTGATTTCGGATCGAGCCCAAAACTTGGGCAACATCATAATATGGTGGGAGGAGTCATTTGGTGAGTTATGAGTGAAATCCAACCGCTAGAAGTATGGAATACACCAACCACTCCAATTAGGAACGAACTGCCGTTGAACTTGAATTGTCCAATTTGGAACACCTATTGATTTCGGATCGAGCCCAAAACCTGGGCAACATCATAATATGGTGGGAGGAGTCATTTGGTGAGTTTTGAGTGAAATACAAGCGCTAGAAGTATGGAATACACCAAGCACTCCAATTAGGAACGAACTGCCGTTGAACTTGAATTGTCCAATTCGGAACACCTATTGATTTCGGATCGAGCCCCAAACGTGGAAAACATCATAATATGGTGGGAGGAGTCATTTGGTGAGTTTTGAGTGAGTGAGATCCAATCGCTAGAAGTATGGAATACACCAACCACTCCAATTAGGAAGGAACTGCCGTTGAACTTGAATTGTCCAATTTGGAACACCTATTGATTTCGGATCGAGACCAACACTTGGGCAACATCATAATATGGTGGGAGGAGTCATTTAGTGAGTTTTGAGTGAAATCCAATCGCTAGAAGTATGCAATACACCAACCACTCCAATTAGGAACGAACTGCCGTTGAACTTGAATTGTCCAATTTCTCACACCTATTGATTTCGTATCGAGCCCCAAACTTGGAAAACATCATAATTTGGTGGGAGGAGTCATTTGGTGAGTTTTGAGTTTAATACAAGCGCTAGAAGTATGGAATACACCAAGAACTCCAATTAGGAACGAACTGCCGTTGAACTTGAATTGTAAAATTTCTCACACCTATTGATTTCAGATCGAGCCCCAAACTTGGGCAACATCATAATATGGTGGGAGGAGTCATTTGGTGAGTTTTGAGTGAAATCCAATCGCTAGAAGTATGGAATACACCAACCACTCCAATTAGGAACGAACTGCCGTTGAACTTGAATTGTCCAATTTGGAACACCTATTTATTTCGGATCGAGCCCAAACCTTGGGCAACATCATAATATGGGGGGAGGAGTCATTTGGTGAGTTTTGAGTGAAATCCAATCGCTAGAAGTATGGAATACACCACCCACACCAATTCGGAACGAACTGCCGTTGAACTTGAATTGTCCAATTTGGAACACCTATTGATTTCGGATCGAGCCCAAAACTTGGGCAACATCATAATATGGTGGGAGGAGTCATTTGGTGAGTTATGAGTGAAATCCAACCGCTAGAAGTATGGAATACACCAACCACTCCAATTAGGAACGAACTGCCGTTGAACTTGAATTGTCCAATTTGGAACACCTATTGATTTCGGATCGAGCCCAAAACCTGGGCAACATCATAATATGGTGGGAGGAGTCATTTGGTGAGTTTTGAGTGAAATACAAGCGCTAGAAGTATGGAATACACCAAGCACTCCAATTAGGAACGAACTGCCGTTGAACTTGAATTGTCCAATTCGGCACACCTATTGATTTCGGATCGAGCCCCAAACGTGGAAAACATCATAATATGGTGGGAGGAGTCATTTGGTGAGTTTTCAGTGAAATGCAATCGCTAGAAGTATGGAATACACCCACCACTCCAATTAGGAACGAACTGCCGTTGAACTTGAATTATCCAATTTGGAACAGCTATTGATTTCGGATCGAGCCCAAAACTTGGGCAACATCATAATATGGCGGGAGGAGTCATTTGGTGAGTTTTGAGTGAAATCCAATCGCTAGAAGTATGGAATACGCCAACCACTCCAATTAGGAACGAACTGCCGTTGAACTTGAATTGTCCAATTTCTCACACCTATTGATTTCGGATCGAGCCCAAAACTTGTGCAACATCATAATATGGTGGGAGGAGTCATTTGGTGAGTTTTGAGTGAAATCCAATCGCTAGAAGTATGGAATACACCAACCACTCCAATTTGGAACGAACTGCCGTTGAACTTGAATTGTCCGATTTCGAACACCTATTGATTTCGGATCGAGCCCAAAACTTGGGCAACATCATAATATGGTGGGAGGAGTCATTTGGTGAGTTTTGAGTGAAATCCAATCGCTAGAAGTTTGGAATACACCAACCACTCCAATTAGGAAAGAACTGCCGTTGAACTTGAATTGTCCAATTTCTCACACCTATTGATTTCGGATCGAGCCCAAAACTTGGGCAACATCGTAATATGGTGGGAGGAGTCATTTGGTGAGTTTTGAGTGAAATCCAATCGCTAGAAGTATGGAATACACCAACCACTCCCATTAGGAACGAACTGCCGTTGAACTTGAATTGTCCAATTCTCACACCGAATGATTTCGGATCGAGCCCAAAACTTGGGCAACGTCATAATATGGTGGGAGGAGTCATTTGGTGAGTTTTGAGAGAAATCCAATCTCTAGAAGTGTGGAATACATCAACCACTTCAATTAGGAACGAACTGCTGTTGAACTTGAATTGTCCAATTTCTCACACCTATTGATTTCGGATCGAGCCCAAAACTTGGGCAACATCATAATATGGTGGGAGGAGTCATTTGGTGAGTTTTGAGTGAAATCCAATCGCTAGAAGTATGGAATACACCAACCACTCCAATTAGGAACGAACTGCCGTTGAACTTGAATTGTCCAATTTGGAACACCTATTGATTTCGGATCGAGCCCAAAACTTGGGCAACATCGTAATATGGTGGGAGGAGTCTTTTGGTGAGTTTTGAGTGAAATCCAATCGCTAGAAGTGTGGAATACATCAACCACTCCAATTAGGAACGAAGTGCCGTTGAACTTGAATTGTCCAATTTGGAACACATATTGATTACGGATCGAGCCCAAAACTTGGGCAACATCGTAATTTGGTGGGAGGAGTCATTTGGGGAGTTTTGAGTGAAATCCAATCGCTAGAAGTATGGAATAGACCAACCACTCCAATTAGGAACGAACTGCCGTCGAACTTGAATTGTCCAATTTGGAACACCTATTGATTTCGGATCTAGCCCAAAACTTGGTCAACATCATAATATGGTGGGAGGAGCAGTTTGGTGAGTTTTGAGTGAAATCCAATTGTTAGAAGTATGGAATACACCAACCATTCCAATTAGGAACGAACTGCTGTTGAACTTGAATTGTCCAATTTGGAACACGTTTTGATTTCGGATCGAGCCCAAAACTTGGGCAACAACATAATATGGCGGGAGGAGTCATTTGGTGAGTTTTGAGTGAAATCCAATCGCTAGAAGTATGGAATACACCAACCACTCCAATTAGGAACGAACTGCCGTTGAACTTGAATTATCCAATTTGAAACACCTATTGATTTCGGATAGAGCCCAAAACTTGGGCAACATCATAAGATGGTGGGAGGAGTCATTTGGTGAGTTTTGAGTGAAATCCAATCGCTAGAAGTACGGAATACACCAACCACTCCAATCAGGAACGAACTGCCGTTGAACTTGAATTGTCCAATTTGGAACACCTATTGATTTCGGATCGAGCCCAAAGCTTGGGCAACATCATAATATGGTGGGAGGAGTCATTTGGTGAGTTTTGAGTGAAATCCAATCGCTAGAAGTATGGAATACACCAACCACTCCAATTAGGAACGAACTGCTGTTGAACTTGAATTGTCCAATTTGGAACACCTATTGATTTCGGATCGAGCCCAAAACTTGGGCAACAACATAATATGGCGGGAGGAGTCATTTGGTGAGTTTTGAGTGAAATCCAATCGCTAGAAGTATGGAATACGCCAACCACTCCAATTAGGAACGAACTGCCGTTGAACTTGAATTGTCCAATTTCTCACACCTATTGATTTCGGATCGAGCCCAAAACTTGTGCAACATCATAATATGGTGGGAGGAGTCATTTGGTGAGTTTTGAGTGAAATCCAATCGCTAGAAGTATGGAATACACCAACCACTCCAATTTGGAACGAACTGCCGTTGAACTTGAATTGTCCGATTTGGAACACCTATTGATTTCGGATCGAGCCCAAAACTTGGGCAACATCATAATATGGTGGGAGGAGTCATTTGGTGAGTTTTGAGTGAAATCCAATCGCTAGAAGTTTGGAATACACCAACCACTCCAATTAGGAAAGAACTGCCGTTGAACTTGAATTGTCCAATTTCTCACACCTATTGATTTCGGATCGAGCCCAAAACTTGGGCAACATCGTAATATGGTGGGAGGAGTCATTTGGTGAGTTTTGAGTGAAATCCAATCGCTAGAAGTATGGAATACACCAACCACTCCCATTAGGAACGAACTGCCGTTGAACTTGAATTGTCCAATTCTCACACCGAATGATTTCGGATCGAGCCCAAAACTTGGGCAACGTCATAATATGGTGGGAGGAGTCATTTGGTGGGTTTTGAGAGAAATCCAATCTCTAGTAGTACGGAATACACCAACCACTCCAATTAGGAACGAACTGCCGTTGAACTTGAATTGTCCAATTTCTCACACCTATTGATTTCGGACTGAGCCCCAAACTTGGGCAACATGATAATATGGTGGGAGGAGTCATTTGGTGAGTTTTGAGTGAAATCCAATCGCTAGAAGTATGGCATACACCAACCACTCCAATTAGGAACGAACTGCCGTTGAACTTGAATTGTCCAATTTGGAACACCTATTGATTTCGGATCGATCCCAAAACTTGGGCAACATCATAATCATAGTATGGTGGGAGGAGTCATTTGGTGAGTTTTGAGTGAAATCCAATCGCTAGAAGTATGGAATACACCAACCACTCCAATTAGGAACGAACTGCCGTTGAACTTGAATTATCCTATTTGAAACACCTATTGATTTCGGATAGAGCCCAAAACTTGGGCAACATCATAATATGGTGGGAGGAGTCATTTGGTGAGTTTTGAGTGAAATCCAATCGCTAGAAGTACGGAATACACCAACCACTCCAATCAGGAACGAACTGCCGTTGAACTTGAATTGTCCAATTTGGAACACCTATTGATTTCGGATCGAGCCCAAAGCTTGGGCAACATCATAATATGGTGGGAGGAGTCATTTGGTGAGTTTTGAGTGAAATCCAATCGCTAGAAGTATGGAATACACCAACCACTCCAATTAGGAACGAACTGCTGTTGAACTTGAATTGTGCAATTTGGAACACCTATTGATTTCGGATCGAGCCCAAAACTTGGGCAACAACATAATATGGCGGGAGGAGTCATTTGGTGAGTTTTGAGTGAAATCCAATCGCTAGAAGTATGGAATACGCCAACCACTCCAATTAGGAACGAACTGCCGTTGAACTTGAATTGTCCAATTTCTCCCACCTATTGATTTCGGATCGAGCCCAAAACTTGTGCAACATCATAATATGGTGGGAGGAGTCATTTGGTGAGTTTTGAGTGAAATCCAATCGCTAGAAGTATGGAATACACCAACCACTCCAATTTGGAACGAACTGCCGTTGAACTTGAATTGTCCGATTTGGAACACCTATTGATTTCGGAACGAGCCCAAAACTTGGGCAACATCATAATATGGTGGGAGGAGTCATTTGGTGAGTTTTGAGTGAAATCCAATCGCTAGAAGTTTGGAATACACCAACCACTCCAATGAGGAACGAACTGCCGTTGAACTTGAATTGTCCAATTCTCACACCGAATGATTTCGGATCGAGCCCAAAACTTGGGCAACGTCATAATATGGTGGGAGGAGTCATTTGGTGAGTTTTGAGAGAAATCCAATCTCTAGTAGTACGGAATACACCAACCACTCCAATTAGGAACGAACTGCCGTTGAACTTGAATTGTCCAATTTCTCACACCTATTGATTTCGGACTGAGCCCCAAACTTGGGCAACATGATAATATGGTGGGAGGAGTCATTTGGTGAGTTTTGAGTGAAATCCAATCGCTAGAAGTATGGCATACACCAACCACTCCAATTAGGAACGAACTGCCGTTGAACTTGAATTGTCCAATTTGGAACACCTATTGATTTCGGATCGATCCCAAAACTTGGGCAACATCATAATCATAGTATGGTGGGAGGAGTCATTTGTTGAGTTTTGAGTGAAATACAATCGCTAGAAGTATGGAATACACCAACCACTCCAATTAGGAACGAACTGCCGTTGAACTTGAATTATCCTATTTGAAACACCTATTGATTTCGGATAGAGCCCAAAACTTGGGCAACATCATAATATGGTGGGAGGAGTCATTTGGTGAGTTTTGAGTGAAATCCAATCGCTAGAAGTACGGAATACACCAACCACTCCAATCAGGAACGAACTGCCGTTGAACTTGAATTGTCCAATTTGGAACACCTATTGATTTCGGATCGAGCCCAAAGCTTGGGCAACATCATAATATGGTGGGAGGAGTCATTTTGGTGAGTTTTGAGTGAAATCCAATCGCTAGAAGTATGGAATACACCAACCACTCCAATTTGGAACGAACTGCCGTTGAACTTGAATTGTCCGATTTGGAACACCTATTGATTTCGGAACGAGCCCAAAACTTGGGCAACATCATAATATGGTGGGAGGAGTCATTTGGTGAGTTTTGAGTGAAATCCAATCGCTAGAAGTTTGGAATACACCAACCACTCCAATTAGGAACGAACTCCCGTTGAACTTGAATTGTCCAATTTCTCACACCTATTGATTTCGGATCGAGCCCAAAACTTGGGCAACATCGTAATATGGTGGGAGGAGTCATTTGGTGAGTTTTGAGTGAAATCCAATCGCTAGAAGTATGGAATACACCAACCACTCCAATTAGGAACGAACTGCCGTTGAACTTGAATTGTCCAATTCTCACACCGAATGATTTCGGATCGAGCCCAAAACTTGGGCAACGTCATAATATGGTGGGAGGAGTCATTTGGTGAGTTTTGAGAGAAATCCAATCTCTAGTAGTACGGAATACACCAACCACTCCAATTAGGAACGAACTGCCGTTGAACTTGAATTGTCCAATTTCTCACACCTATTGATTTCGGACTGAGCCCCAAACTTGGGCAACATGATAATATGGTGGGAGGAGTCATTTGGTGAGTTTTGAGTGAAATCCAATCGCTAGAAGTATGGAATACACCAACCACTCCAATTAGGAACGAACTGCCGTTGAACTTGAATTGTCCAATTTGGAACACCTATTGATTTCGGATCGATCCCAAAACTTGGGCAACATCATAATCATAGTATGGTGGGAGGAGTCATTTGGTGAGTTTTGAGTGAAATCCAATCGCTAGAAGTATGGAATACACCAACCACTCCAATTAGGAACGAACTGCCGTTGAACTTGAATTATCCAATTTGAAACACCTATTGATTTCGGATAGAGCCCAAAACTTGGGCAACATCATAATATGGTGGGAGGAGTCATTTGGTGAGTTTTGAGTGAAATCCAATCGCTAGAAGTACGGAATACACCAACCACTCCAATCAGGAACGAACTGCCGTTGAACTTGAAAAGTCCAATTTGGAACACCTATTGATTTCGGATCGAGCCCAAAACTTGTGCAACATCATAATATGGTGGGAGGAGTCATTTGGTGAGTTTTGAGTGAAATCCAATCGCTAGAAGTATGGAATACACCAACCACTCCAATTAGGAACGAACTGCCGTTGAACTTGAATTGTCCAATTTGGAACACCTATTGATTTCGGATCGAGCCCAAAACTTGGGCAACAACATAATATGGCGGGAGGAGTCATTTGGTGAGTTTTGAGTGAAATCCAATCGCTAGAAGTATGGAATACACCAACCACTCCAATTAGGAACGAACTGCCGTTGAACTTGAATTGTCCAATTTCTCACACCTATTGATTTCGAATCGAGCCCAAAACGTGGGCAACATCGTAATATGGTGGGAGGAGTCATTTGGTGAGTTTTGAGTGAAATCTAATCGCTAGAAGTATGGAATACACCAACCACTCCAATTAGGAACGAACTGCCGTTGAACTTGAATTGTCCAATTTCTCACACCTATTGATTTCGGATCGAGCCCAAAACTTGGGCAACATCATAATATGGTGGGAGGAGTCATTTGGTGAGTTTTGAGTGAAATCCAATCGCTAGAAGTATGGAATACACCAACCACTCCAATTTCGAACGAACTGCCGTTGAACTTGAATTGTCCAATTTGAAACACCTATTGATTTCGGATAGAGCCCAAAACTTGGGCAACATCATAATATGGTGGGAGGATTCATTTGGTGAGTTTTGAGTGAAATCCAATCGCTAGAAGTACGGAATACACCAACCACTCCAATCAGGAACGAACTGCCGTTGAACTTGAATTGTCCAATTTGGAACACCTATTGATTTCGGATCGAGCCCAAAGCTTGGGCAACATCATAATATGGTGGGTGGAGTCATTTGGTGAGTTTTGAGTGAAATCCAATCGCTAGAAGTATGGACTACACCAACCACTCCAATTAGGAACGAACTGCCGTTGAACTTGAATTGTCCAATTTGGAACACCTATTGATTTCAGATCGAGCCCAAAATTTGGGCAACATCATAATCATAGTATGGTGGGAGGAGTCATTTGGTGAGTTTTGAATGAAATCCAATCGCTAGAACTGTGGAATACACCAACCACTCCAATTAGGAACGAACTGCCGTTGAACTTGAATTGTCCAATTTGGAACACGTATTGATTTCGGATCTAGCCCAAAACTTGGGCAACATCATAATATGGTGGGAGGAGTAGTTTGGTGAGTTTTGAGTGAAATCCAATCGCTAGAAGTATGGAATACACCAACCACTCCAATTAGGAACGAACTGCCGTTGAACTTGAATTGTCCAATTTCTCACACCTATTGATTTCGGATCGAGCCCAAAACTTGGGCAACATCATAATATGGTGGGAGGAGTCATTTGGTGAGTTTTGAGTGAAATCCAATCGTTAGAAGTATGGAATACACCAACCACTCCAATTTCGAACGAACTGCCGTTGAACTTGAATTGTCCAATTTGAAACACCTATTGATTTCGGATAGAGCCCAAAACTTGGGCAACATCATAATATGGTGGGAGGAGTCATTTGG
This sequence comes from Prunus avium, assembly GCF_965620075.1. Lineage (NCBI taxonomy): Eukaryota > Viridiplantae > Streptophyta > Magnoliopsida > Rosales > Rosaceae > Prunus > Prunus avium. Next base: position 11,248,641 of record NC_142291.1, read on the forward strand.
TGAGTTTTGAGTGAAATCCAATCGCTAGAAGTACGGAATACACCAACCACTCCAATCAGGAACGAACTGCCGTTGAACTTGAATTGTCCAATTTGGAACACCTATTGATTTCGGATCGAGCCCAAAGCTTGGGCAACATCATAATATGGTGGAGGAGTCATTTGGTGAGTTTTGAGTGAAATCCAATCGCTAGAAGTATGGAATACACCAACCACTCCAATTAGGAACGAACTGCTGTTGAACTTGAATTGTGCAATTTGGAACACCTATTGATTTCGGATCGAGCCCAAAACTTGGGCAACAACATAATATGGCGGGAGGAGTCATTTGGTGAGTTTTGAGTGAAATCCAATCGCTAGAAGTATGGAATACGCCAACCACTCCAATTAGGAACGAACTGCCGTTGAACTTGAATTGTCCAATTTCTCACACCTATTGATTTCGGATCGAGCCCAAAACTTGTGCAACATCATAATATGGTGGGAGGAGTCATTTGGTGAGTTTTGAGTGAAATCCAATCGCTAGAAGTATGGAATACACCAACCACTCCAATTTGGAACGAACTGCCGTTGAACTTGAATTGTCCGATTTGGAACACCTATTGATTTCGGAACGAGCCCAAAACTTGGGCAACATCATAATATGGTGGGAGGAGTCATTTGGTGAGTTTTGAGTGAAATCCAATCGCTAGAAGTTTGGAATACACCAACCACTCCAATTAGGAACGAACTGCCGTTGAACTTGAATTGTCCAATTCTCACACCGAATGATTTCGGATCGAGCCCAAAACTTGGGCAACGTCATAATATGGTGGGAGGAGTCATTTGGTGAGTTTTGAGAGAAATCCAATCTCTAGTAGTACGGAATACACCAACCACTCCAATTAGGAACGAACTGCCGTTGAACTTGAATTGTCCAATTTCTCACACCTATTGATTTCGGACTGAGCCCCAAACTTGGGCAACATGATAATATGGTGGGAGGAGTCATTTGGTGAGTTTTGAGTGAAATCCAATCGCTAGAAGTATGGCATACACCAACCACTCCAATTAGGAACGAACTGCCGTTGAACTTGAATTGTCCAATTTGGAACACCTATTGATTTCGGATCGAGCCCAAAATTTGGGCAACATCATAATCATAGTATGGTGGGAGGAGTCATTTGGTGAGTTTTGAATGAAATCCAATCGCTAGAACTGTGGAATACACCAACCACTCCAATTAGGAACGAACTGCCGTTGAACTTGAATTGTCCAATTTGGAACACGTATTGATTTCGGATCTAGCCCAAAACTTGGGCAACATCATAATATGGTGGGAGGAGTAGTTTGGTGAGTTTTGAGTGAAATCCAATCGCTAGAAGTATGGAATACACCAACCACTCCAATTAGGAACGAACTGCCGTTGAACTTGAATTGTCCAATTTCTCACACCTATTGATTTCGGATCGAGCCCAAAACTTGGGCAACATCATAATATGGTGGGAGGAGTCATTTGGTGAGTTTTGAGTGAAATCCAATCGCTAGAAGTATGGAATACACCAACCACTCCAATTTCGAACGAACTGCCGTTGAACTTGAATTGTCCAATTTGAAACACCTATTGATTTCGGATAGAGCCCAAAACTTGGGCAACATCATAATATGGTGGGAGGAGTCATTTGGTGAGTTTTGAGTGAAATCCAATCGCTAGAAGTACGGAATACACCAACCACTCCAATCAGGAACGAACTGCCGTTGAACTTGAATTGTCCAATTTGGAACACCTATTGATTTCGGATCGAGCCCAAAGCTTGGGCAACATCATAATATGGTGGAGGAGTCATTTGGTGAGTTTTGAGTGAAATCCAATCGCTAGAAGTATGGAATACACCAACCACTCCAATTAGGAACGAACTGCTGTTGAACTTGAATTGTGCAATTTGGAACACCTATTGATTTCGGATCGAGCCCAAAACTTGGGCAACAACGTAATATGGCGGGAGGAGTCATTTGGTGAGTTTTGAGTGAAATCCAATCGCTAGAAGTATGGAATACGCCAACCACTCCAATTAGGAACGAACTGCCGTTGAACTTGAATTGTCCAATTTCTCACACCTATTGATTTCGGATCGAGCCCAAAACTTGTGCAACATCATAATATGGTGGGAGGAGTCATTTGGTGAGTTTTGAGTGAAATCCAATCGCTAGAAGTATGGAATACACCAACCACTCCAATTTGGAACGAACTGCCGTTGAACTTGAATTGTCCGATTTGGAACACCTATTGATTTCGGAACGAGCCCAAAACTTGGGCAACATCATAATATGGTGGGAGGAGTCATTTGGTGAGTTTTGAGTGAAATCCAATCGCTAGAAGTTTGGAATACACCAACCACTCCAATTAGGAACGAACTGCCGTTGAACTTGAATTGTCCAATTCTCACACCGAATGATTTCGGATCGAGCCCAAAACTTGGGCAACGTCATAATATGGTGGGAGGAGTCATTTGGTGAGTTTTGAGAGAAATCCAATCTCTAGTAGTACGGAATACACCAACCACTCCAATTAGGAACGAACTGCCGTTGAACTTGAATTGTCCAATTTCTCACACCTATTGATTTCGGACTGAGCCCCAAACTTGGGCAACATGATAATATGGTGGGAGGAGTCATTTGGTGAGTTTTGAGTGAAATCCAATCGCTAGAAGTATGGCATACACCAACCACTCCAATTAGGAACGAACTGCCGTTGAACTTGAATTGTCCAATTTGGAACACCTATTGATTTCGGATCGATCCCAAAACTTGGGCAACATCATAATCATAGTATGGTGGGAGGAGTCATTTGGTGAGTTTTGAGTGAAATACAATCGCTAGAAGTATGGAATACACCAACCACTCCAATTAGGAACGAACTGCCGTTGAACTTGAATTATCCTATTTGAAACACCTATTGATTTCGGATAGAGCCCAAAACTTGGGCAACATCATAATATGGTGGGAGGAGTCATTTGGTGAGTTTTGAGTGAAATCCAATCGCTAGAAGTACGGAATACACCAACCACTCCAATCAGGAACGAACTGCCGTTGAACTTGAATTGTCCAATTTGGAACACCTATTGATTTCGGATCGAGCCCAAAGCTTGGGCAACATCATAATATGGTGGGAGGAGTCATTTGGTGAGTTTTGAGTGAAATCCAATCGCTAGAAGTATGGAATACACCAACCACTCCAATTAGGAACGAACTGCTGTTGAACTTGAATTGTGCAATTTGGAACACCTATTGATTTCGGATCGAGCCCAAAACTTGGGCAACAACATAATATGGCGGGAGGAGTCATTTGGTGAGTTTTGAGTGAAATCCAATCGCTAGAAGTATGGAATACGCCAACCACTCCAATTAGGAACGAACTGCCGTTGAACTTGAATTATCCAATTTCTCACACCTATTGATTTCGGATCGAGCCCAAAACTTGTGCAACATCATAATATGGTGGGAGGAGTCATTTGGTGAGTTTTGAGTGAAATCCAATCGCTAGAAGTATGGAATACACCAACCACTCCAATTTGGAACGAACTGCCGTTGAACTTGAATTGTCCGATTTGGAACACCTATTGATTTCGGAACGAGCCCAAAACTTGGGCAACATCATAATATGGTGGGAGGAGTCATTTGGTGAGTTTTGAGTGAAATCCAATCGCTAGAAGTTTGGAATACACCAACCACTCCAATTAGGAACGAACTGCCGTTGAACTTGAATTGTCCAATTTCTCACACCTATTGATTTCGGATCGAGCCCAAAACTTGGGCAACATCGTAATATGGTGGGAGGAGTCATTTGGTGAGTTTTGAGTGAAATCCAATCGCTAGAAGTATGGAATACACCAACCACTCCAATTAGGAACGAACTGCCGTTGAACTTGAATTGTCCAATTCTCACACCGAATGATTTCGGATCGAGCCCAAAACTTGGGCAACGTCATAATATGGTGGGAGGAGTCATTTGGTGAGTTTTGAGAGAAATCCAATCTCTAGTAGTACGGAATACACCAACCACTCCAATTAGGAACGAACTGCCGTTGAACTTGAATTGTCCAATTTCTCACACCTATTGATTTCGGACTGAGCCCCAAACTTGGGCAACATGATAATATGGTGGGAGGAGTCATTTGGTGAGTTTTGAGTGAAATCCAATCGCTAGAAGTATGGAATACACCAACCACTCCAATTAGGAACGAACTGCCGTTGAACTTGAATTGTCCAATTTGGAACACCTATTGATTTCGGATCGATCCCAAAACTTGGGCAACATCATAATCATAGTATGGTGGGAGGAGTCATTTGGTGAGTTTTGAGTGAAATCCAATCGCTAGAAGTATGGAATACACCAACCACTCCAATTAGGAACGAACTGCCGTTGAACTTGAATTATCCAATTTGAAACACCTATTGATTTCGGATAGAGCCCAAAACTTGGGCAACATCATAATATGGTGGGAGGAGTCATTTGGTGAGTTTTGAGTGAAATCCAATCGCTAGAAGTACGGAATACACCAACCACTCCAATCAGGAACGAACTGCCGTTGAACTTGAAAAGTCCAATTTGGAACACCTATTGATTTCGGATCGAGCCCAAAACTTGTGCAACATCATAATATGGTGGGAGGAGTCATTTGGTGAGTTTTGAGTGAAATCCAATCGCTAGAAGTATGGAATACACCAACCACTCCAATTAGGAACGAACTGCCGTTGAACTTGAATTGTCCAATTTGGAACACCTATTGATTTCGGATCGATCCCAAAACTTGGGCAACATCATAATCATAGTATGGTGGGAGGAGTCATTTGGTGAGTTTTGAGTGAAATCCAATCGCTAGAAGTATGGAATACACCAACCACTCCAATTAGGAACGAACTGCCGTTGAACTTGAATTATCCAATTTGAAACACCTATTGATTTCGGATAGAGCCCAAAACTTGGGCAACATCATAATATGGTGGGAGGAGTCATTTGGTGAGTTTTGAGTGAAATCCAATCGCTAGAAGTACGGAATACACCAACCACTCCAATCAGGAACGAACTGCCGTTGAACTTGAAAAGTCCAATTTGGAACACCTATTGATTTCGGATCGAGCCCAAAACTTGTGCAACATCATAATATGGTGGGAGGAGTCATTTGGTGAGTTTTGAGTGAAATCCAATCGCTAGAAGTATGGAATACACCAACCACTCCAATTAGGAACGAACTGCCGTTGAACTTGAATTGTCCAATTTGGAACACCTATTGATTTCGGATCGAGCCCAAAACTTGGGCAACAACATAATATGGCGGGAGGAGTCATTTGGTGAGTTTTGAGTGAAATCCAATCGCTAGAAGTATGGAATACACCAACCACTCCAATTAGGAACGAACTGCCGTTGAACTTGAATTGTCCAATTTCTCACACCTATTGATTTCGAATCGAGCCCAAAACGTGGGCAACATCGTAATATGGTGGGAGGAGTCATTTGGTGAGTTTTGAGTGAAATCTAATCGCTAGAAGTATGGAATACACCAACCACTCCAATTAGGAACGAACTGCCGTTGAACTTGAATTGTCCAATTTCTCACACCTATTGATTTCGGATCGAGCCCAAAACTTGGGCAACATCATAATATGGTGGGAGGAGTCATTTGGTGAGTTTTGAGTGAAATCCAATCGCTAGAAGTATGGAATACACCAACCACTCCAATTTCGAACGAACTGCCGTTGAACTTGAATTGTCCAATTTGAAACACCTATTGATTTCGGATAGAGCCCAAAACTTGGGCAACATCATAATATGGTGGGAGGAGTCATTTGGTGAGTTTTGAGTGAAATCCAATCGCTAGAAGTACGGAATACACCAACCACTCCAATCAGGAACGAACTGCCGTTGAACTTGAATTGTCCAATTTGGAACACCTATTGATTTCGGATCGAGCCCAAAGCTTGGGCAACATCATAATATGGTGGGTGGAGTCATTTGGTGAGTTTTGAGTGAAATCCAATCGCTAGAAGTATGGAATACACCAACCACTCCAATTAGGAACGAACTGCCGTTGAACTTGAATTGTCCAATTTGGAACACCTATTGATTTCAGATCGAGCCCAAAATTTGGGCAACATCATAATCATAGTATGGTGGGAGGAGTCATTTGGTGAGTTTTGAATGAAATCCAATCGCTAGAACTGTGGAATACACCAACCACTCCAATTAGGAACGAACTGCCGTTGAACTTGAATTGTCCAATTTGGAACACGTATTGATTTCGGATCTAGCCCAAAACTTGGGCAACATCATAATATGGTGGGAGGAGTAGTTTGGTGAGTTTTGAGTGAAATCCAATCGCTAGAAGTATGGAATACACCAACCACTCCAATTAGGAACGAACTGCCGTTGAACTTGAATTGTCCAATTTCTCACACCTATTGATTTCGGATCGAGCCCAAAACTTGGGCAACATCATAATATGGTGGGAGGAGTCATTTGGTGAGTTTTGAGTGAAATCCAATCGCTAGAAGTATGGAATACACCAACCACTCCAATTTCGAACGAACTGCCGTTGAACTTGAATTGTCCAATTTGAAACACCTATTGATTTCGGATAGAGCCCAAAACTTGGGCAACATCATAATATGGTGGGAGGAGTCATTTGGTGAGTTTTGAGTGAAATCCAATCGCTAGAAGTACGGAATACACCAACCACTCCAATCAGGAACGAACTGCCGTTGAACTTGAATTGTCCAATTTGGAACACCTATTGATTTCGGATCGAGCCCAAAGCTTGGGCAACATCATAATATGGTGGGTGGAGTCATTTGGTGAGTTTTGAGTGAAATCCAATCGCTAGAAGTATGGAATACACCAACCACTCCAATTAGGAACGAACTGCCGTTGAACTTGAATTGTCCAATTTGGAACACCTATTGATTTCAGATCGAGCCCAAAATTTGGGCAACATCATAATCATAGTATGGTGGGAGGAGTCATTTGGTGAGTTTTGAATGAAATCCAATCGCTAGAACTGTGGAATACACCAACCACTCCAATTAGGAACGAACTGCCGTTGAACTTGAATTGTCCAATTTGGAACACGTATTGATTTCGGATCTAGCCCAAAACTTGGGCAACATCATAATATGGTGGGAGGAGTAGTTTGGTGAGTTTTGAGTGAAATCCAATCGCTAGAAGTATGGAATACACCAACCACTCCAATTAGGAACGAACTGCCGTTGAACTTGAATTGTCCAATTTCTCACACCTATTGATTTCGGATCGAGGCCAAAACTTGGGCAACATCATAATATGGTGGGAGGAGTCATTTGGTGAGTTTTGAGTGAAATCCAATCGCTAGAAGTTTGGAATACACCAACCACTCCAATTAGGAACGAACTGCCGTGGAACTTGAATTGTCCAATTTCTCACACCTATTGATTTCGGATCGAGCCCAAAACTTGGGCAACATCGTAATATGGTGGGAGGAGTCATTTGGTGAGTTTTGAGTGAAATCCAATCGCTAGAAGTACGGAATACAACAACCACTCCAATTAGGAACGAACTGCCGTTAAACTTGAATTGTCCAATTTGGAACACCTATTGATTTCAGATCGACCCCAAAACTTGGGCAACATCATAATCATAGTATGGTGGGAGGAGACATTTGGTGAGTTTTGAATGAAATCCAATCGCTAGAACTGTGGAATACACCAACCACTCCAATTAGGAACGAACTTCCGTTGAACTTGAATTGTCCAATTTGGAACACCTATTGATTTCGGATCTAGCCCAAAACTTGGGCAACATCATAATATGGTGGGAGGAGTAGTTTGGTGAGTTTTGAGTGAAATCCAATCGCTAGAAGTATGGAATACACCAACCACTCCAATTAGGAACGAACTGCTGTTGAACTTGAATTGTCCAATTTCTCACACCTTTTGATTTCGGATCTAGCCCAAAACTTGTGCAACATCATAATATGGTGGGAGGAGTCATTTGGTGTGTTTTGAGTGAAATTCAATCGCTAGAAGTATGGAATACACCAACCACTCCAATTAGGAACGAACTGCCGTTGAACTTGAATTGTCCAATTTGGAACACCTATTGATTTCGGATCGAGCCCAAAACTTGGGCAACATCATAATCATAGTATGGTGGGAGGAGTCATTTGGTGAGTTTTGAGTGAAATCCAATCGCTAGAACTGTGGAATACACCAACCACTCCAATTAGAACGAACTGCCATTGAACATGAATTGTCCAATTTCTCACACCTATTGGTTTCGAATCGAGCCCAAAACTTGGGCAACATCGTTATATGGTGGGAGGAGTCATTTGGTGAGTTTTGAGAGAAATCCAATCGCTAGAACTATGGAATACACCAACCACTCCAATTAGGAACGAACTGCCGTTGAACTTGAATTGTCCAATTCTCACACCGAATGATTTCGGATCGAGCCCAAAACTTGGGCAACGTCATAATATGGTGGGAGGAGTCATTTGGTGAGTTTTGAGTGAAATCCATTCGCTAGAAGTACGGAATGCACCAACCACTCCAATTAGGAACGAACTGCCGTTGAACTTGAATTGTCCAATTTCGAACACCTATGGATTTCAGATCGAACCCCAAACTTGGGCAACATCATAATATGGTGGGAGGAGGCATTTGACGAGTTTTGAGTGAAATCCAATCGCTAGAAGTATGGAATACACCAACCACTCCAATTAGGAACGAACTGCCGTTGAACTTGAATTGTCCAATTTGGAACACCTATTGATTTCAGATCGAGCCCAAAACTTTGGCAACATCATAATATGGTGGGAGGAGTCATTTGGTGAGTTTTGAGTGAAATCCAATCGCTAGAGGTATGGAATACACCAACCACTCGAATTAGGAACGAACTGCCGTTGAAATTGAATTGTCCAATTTCTCACACCTATTGATTTCGGATCGAGCCCAAAACTTGGGCAACATCGTAATATGGTGGGAGGAGTCATTTGGTGAGTTTTGGGTGAAATCCAATCGCTAGAAGTGTGGAATACACCAACCACTCCAATTTGGAACAAACTGCCATTGAAATTGAATTGTCCAATTTCTCACACCTATTGATTTCGGATCGAGCCCAAAACTTGGGCAACATCATAATATTGTGGGAGGAATCATTTGGTCAGTTTTGAGAGAATTCCAATCGCTAGAAGTACGGAACACACCAACCACTCCAATTAGGAACGAACTGCCGTTGAACTTGAATTGTCCAATTTCTCACACCTATTGATTTCGGATCGAGCCCAAAACTTGGGCAACATAATAATATGGTGGGAGGAGTCATTTGGTGAGTTTTGAGTGACATCCAATCGCTCGAAGTATGTAATACACCAACCACTCCAATTAGGAACGAACTGCCGCTGAAATTGAATTGTCCAATTTCTCACACCTATTGATTTCGGATCGATCCCAAAACTTGGGCAACATCATAATATGGTGGGAGGAGTCGTTTGGTGAGTTTTGAATGAAATCCAATCGCTAGAAGTACGGAATGCACCAACCACTCCAATTAGGAACGAACTGCCGTTGAACTTGAATTGTCCAATTTCGAACACCTATTGATTTCGGATCGAGCCCAAAACTTGGGCAACAACATAATATGGTGGGATGAGTCATTTGGTGAGTTTTGAGTGAAATCCAATCGCTAGAAGTATGGAATACACCAACCACTCCAATTAGGAACGAACTGCTGTTGAACTTGAATTGTCCAATTTGGAACACCTATTGATTTCGGATCGAGCCCAAAACTTGGGCAACAACATAATATGGCGGGAGGAGTCATTTGGTGAGTTTTGAGTGAAATCCAATCGCTAGAAGTATGGAATACACCAACCACTCCAATTAGGAACGAACTGCCGTTGAACTTGAATTGTCCAATTCGGAACACCTATTGAATTCGGATCGAGCCCAAAACTTGGGCAACATCATACTATGGTGGGAGGAGTCATTTGGTGACTTTTGAGTGAAATCCAATCGCTAGAAGTATGGAAAACACCAACCACCCCAATTAGGAACGAACTGCCGTTGAACTTGAATTGTCCAATTTCTCACACCTACTGATTTCGAATCGAGCCCAAAACGTGGGCAACATCGTAATATGGTGGGAGGAGTCATTTGGTGAGTTTTGAGTGAAATCCAATCGCTAGAAGTATGGAATACACCAACCACTCCAATTAGGAACGAACTGCCGTTGAACTTGAATTGTCCAATTTCTCACACCTACTGATTTCGAATCGAGCCCAAAACGTGGGCAACATCGTAATATGGTGGGAGGAGTCATTTGGTGAGTTTTGAGTGAAATCCAATCGCAGTAAGTATGGAATACACCAACCACTCCAATTAGGAACGAACTGCCGTTGAACTTGAATTGTCCAATTTCTCACACCTATTGATTTCGGATCGAGCCCAAAACTTGGGCCACATCATAGTATGGTGGGAGGAGTCATTTGGTGAGTTTTGAGTGAAATCCAATCGCTAGAAGTTTGGAATACACCAACCACTCCAATTAGGAACGAACTGCCGTTGAACTTGAATTGTCCAATTTCTCACACCTATTGATTTCGGATCGAGCCCAAAACTAGGGCAACATCGTAATATGGTGGGAGGAGTCATTTGGTGAGTTTTGAGTGAAATCCATTCGCTAGAAGTATGGAATACACCAACCACTCCAATTAGGAACGAACTGCCGTTGAACTTGAATTGTCCAATTTGAAACACCTATTGATTTCGGATAGAGCCCAAAACTTGGGCAACATCATAATATGGTGGGAGGAGTCATTTGGTGAGGTTTGAGTGAAATCCAATCGCTAGAAGTATGGAATACACCAACAATTCCATTTAGGAACGAACTGCCGTTGAACTTGAATTGTCCAATTTCTCACACCGATAGATTTCGGATCGATCCCCAAACCTGGGCAACATCATAATATGGTGGGAGGAGTCATTTGGTGAGTTTTGAGTGAAATCCAATCGCTAGAAGTACGGAACACACGAACCACTCCAATTAGGAACGAACTGCCGTTGAACTTGAATTGTCCAATTTGGAACACCTATTGATTTCGGATCGAGCCCAAAACTTTGGCAACATCATAATATGGTGGGAGGAGTCATTTGGTGAGTTTTGAGTGAAATCCAATCGCTAGAGGTATGGAATACACCAACCACCCGAATTAGGAACGAACTGCCGTTGACCTTGAATTGTCCAATTTTTCACACCGAATGATTTCGGATCGAGCCCAAAACTTGGGCAACGTCATAATATGGTGGGAGGAGTCATTTGGTGAGTTTTGAGTGAAATCCATTCGCTAGAAGTACGGAATGCACCAACCACTCCAATTAGGAACGAACTGCCGTTGAACTTGAATTGTCCAATTTCGAACACCTATGGATTTCAGATCGAACCCCAAACTTGGGCAACATCATAATATGGTGGGAGGAGGCATTTGACGAGTTTTGAGTGAAATCCAATCGCTAGAAGTATGGAATACACCAACCACTCCAATTAGGAACGAACTGCCGTTGAACTTGAATTGTCCAATTCGGAACACCTATTGATTTCGGATCGATCCCAAGACTTGGGCAACATCATAATATGGTGAGAGGAGTCGTTTGGTGAGTTTTGAATCAAATCCAATCGCTAGAAGTACGGAATGCACCAACCACTCCAATTAGGAACGAACTGCCGTTGAACTTGAATTGTCCAATTTCGAACACCTATTGATTTCGGATCGAGCCCAAAACTTGGGCAACAACATAATATGGTGGGATGAGTCATTTGGTGAGTTTTGAGTGAAATCCAATCGCTAGAAGTATGGAATACACCAACCACTCCAATTAGGAACGAATTGCCGTTGAACTTGAATTGTCCAATTTCTCACACCTATTGAGTTCGGATCGAGCCCAAAACTTGGGCAACATCATAATATGGTGGGAGGAGTCATTTGGTGAGTTTTGAGTGAAATCCAATTGCTAGAAGTGTGGAATACACCAACCACTCCAATTAGGAACGAACTGCCGTTGAACTTGAATTGTCCAATTTCTCACACGTATTGATTTCGGATCGAGCCGAAAACCTGGGCAACATCATAATATGGTGGGAGGAGTCATTTGGGGAGTTTTGAGTGAAATCCAATCGCTAGAAGTATGGAATACACCAACCACTCCTATTTGGAACGAACTGCCGTTGAACTTGAATTGTCCAATTACTCACACCTATTGATTTCGGATCGAGCCCAAAACTTAGGCATCATCATAATATGGTGGGAGGAGTCATTTGGTGAGTTTTGAGTGAAATTCAATCGCTAGAAGTATGGAATACACCAGCCGCTCCAATTAGGAACGAATTGCCGTTGAATTGTCCAATTTGGAACTCCTATTGATTTCGGATCAAAACCAAAACTTGGGCAACATCGTAAAATTGTGGGAGGAGTCATTTGGTGAGTTTTGAGTGAAACCCAATCGCAAGAAGTATGGAATACACCAACCACTCCAATTAGGAACGAACTGCCGTTGAACTTGAATTGTCCAATTTCTCACACCTATTGATTTCGGATAGAGCCCAAAACTTGGGCAACATCATAATATGGTGGGAGGAGTCATTTGGTGAGTTTTGAATGAAATCCAATCTCTTGAAGTACGGAATACACCAACCACTCCAATTAGGAACGAACTGCCGTTGAACTTGAATTGTCCAATTTCTCACACCTACTGATTTCGGATCGAGCCCAAAACTTGGGCAACATCATAATATGGTGGGAGGAGTCATTTGGTTTGTTTTGAGTGAAATCCAATCGCTAGACGTATGGAATACACCAACCACTCCAATTAGGAACGAACTGTCGTAGAAATTGAATCGACCAATTTCTCACACCTATTGATTTCGGATCGAGCCCAAAACTTGGGCAACATCATAATATGGTGGGAGGAGTCGTTTGGTGAGTTTTCATTGAAATCCAATCGCTAGAAGTATGGAATACACCAACCACTCCAGTTAGGAACGAACTGCCGTTGAACTTGAATTGTCCAATTTCTCACACCTATTGATTTCGGATCGAGCCCCAAACTTGGGCAACACCATAATATGGTGGGAGGAGTCATTTGGTGAGTTTTGAGTGAAATCCAATCGCTTGAAGTATCGAATACACCAACCACTCCAGTTAGGAACGAACTACCGTTGAACTTGAATTGTCCAATTTGGAACACCTATTGATTTCGGATCCAGCCCAAAACTTGGGCAACATCATAATACGGTGGGAGGAGTCATTTGGTGAGTTTTGAGTGAAATCCAATCGCTAGAAGTATGGAATAATCCAACCACTCCAATTAGGAAAGAACTGCCGTTGAACATGAATCGTCCAATTTGGAACACCTATGGATTTCGGATCGAGCCCAAAACTTGGGCAACATCATAATATGGTGGGAGGAGTCGTTTGGTGAGTTTTCATTGAAATCCAATCGCTAGAAGTATGGAATACACCAACCACTCCAATTAGGAACGAACTTCCGTTGAACTTGAAGTGTCCAATTTCTCACACCTATTGATTTCAGATCAAGCCCCAAACTTGGGCAACATCATAATATGGTGGGAAAAGTCATTTGGTGAGTTTTGAGTGAAATCCAATCGCTAGAAGTATGGAATACACCAACCACTCCAATGAGGAACGAACTGCCGTTGAACTTCAATTGTCCAATTTGGAACACCTATTGATTTCGGATCGAGCCCAAAACTTGGACAACATCATAATGTGGTGGGAGGAGTCATTTGGTGAGTTTTGAGTGAAATCCAATCGCAAGAAGTATGGAATACACCAACCACTCCAATTAGGAACGAACTGCCGTTGAACTTGAATTGTCCAATTTGGAACACGTATTGATTTCGGATCGAGCCCAAAACTTGGGCAACATCATAATATGGTGGGAGGAGTCATTTGGTTAGTTTTGAGTGAAATCCAATTGCTAGAAGTATGGAATACACCAACCACTCCAATTAGGAATGAACTGCCGTTAAATTTGAATTGTCCAATTTCTCACACCTATTGATTTCGGATCGAGCCCCAAACTTAGGCAACATCATAATATGGTGGGAGGAGTCATTTGGTTAATATTGAGTGAAATCCAGTCGCTAGAAGTATGGAATACACCAACCACTCCAATTAGGAACGAACTGCAGTTGAACTTGAATTGTCCAATTTGGAACACGTATTGATTTCGGATCGAGCCCAAAACTTGGGCAACATCATAATATGGTGGGAGGAGTCATTTGGTTAGTTTTGAGTGAAATCCAATTGCTAGAAGTATGGAATACACCAACCACTCCCGTTAGGAACGAACTGCCGTTCAACTTGAATTGTCCAATTTCGCACACCTATTGATTTTGGATCGAACCCCATACTTGTGCAACATCATAATATGGTGGGAGGAGTCATTTGGTGAGTTTTCAGTGAAATCCAATCGCTAGAAGTAGGGAATACACCAACCACTCCTATTTGGAACGAACTGCCGTTGAACTTGAATTGTCCAATTACTCACACCTATTGATTTCGGATCGAGCCCAAAACTTGGGCAACACCATAATATGGTGGGAGGAGTCATTTGGTGAGTTTTGAGTGAATTCCAACCCCTAGAAGTATGGAATACTCCAACCACTCCAATGAGGAACGAACTGGCGTTGAACATGAATTGTCCAATTTCGAGCACCTATTGATTTCGGATCGAGCCCCAAACTTGGGCAACATCATAATATGGTGGGAGGAGTCATTTGGTGAGTTTTGAGTGAAATCCAATCGATAGACGTATGGAATACACCAACCACTCCAATTAGGAACGAACTGCCGTTGAACTTTAATTGTCCAATTTCTCACACCTATTGAGTTCGGATCGAGCCCAAAACTTGGGCAACATCATAATGTGGTGGGAGGAGTCATTTGGTGAGTTTTGAGTGAAATCCAATCGCTAGAAGTTTGGAATGCACCAACCACTCCAATTAGGAACAAACTGCCGTTGAACTTGAATTGTCCAATTTCTCACACCTATTGATTTCGGATCGAGCCCAAAACTTGGGCAACATCATAATATGATGGGAGGAGTCATTTCGTGAGTTTTGACTGAAATCCAATCGCTAGAAGTATGGAATACACCAACCACTCCAATTAGGAACGAACTGCCGTTGAACTTGAATTGTCCAATTTGGAACACCAATTGATTTCGGACCGAGCCGATAACCTGGGCAACATCATAATATGGTGGGAGGAGTCATTTGGTGAGTTTTGAGTGAAATCCAATCGCTACAAGCAAGGAATACACCAACCACTCCAATTAGGAACGAACTGCCGGTGAACTTGAATTATCCAATTTCTCACACCTATTGATTTTGGATCGAGCCCAAAACTTGGGCAACATCATAATATGGTGGTTAGAGTCCTTTGGTTAGTTTTGAGTGAAATCCAATCGCTAGAAGTGTGGAATACACCAACCACGCCAATTAAGAATGAACTGCCGTTGAACTTGAATTGTCCAATTTGGAACACCTATTGATTTCGGATCGATCCCAAAAGTTGGGCAACATCATAATATGGTGGGAGGAGTCATTTGGTGAGTTTTGAGTGAAATCCAAACGCTCGAAGTATGCTATACACCAACCACTCCAATTAGGAACGAACTGCCGTTGAACTTGAATTGTCCAATTTCTCACACCTATTGATTTCGGATCGAGACCAAAACTTGGGCAACATCATAATATGGTGGGAGGAGTCATTTGGTGAGTTTTGAGTGAAATCCAATCGCTAGAAGTATGGAATACACCAACCACTCCAATTAGGAACGAACTGCCGTTGAACTTGAATTGTCCAATTTCTCACACCTATTGATTTCGGATCGAGCCCAAAACTTGGGCAACATCATAATATGGATGGAGGAGTCATTTGGTGAGTTTTGAGTGAAATCCAATCGCTAGAAGTATGGAATACACCAACCACTCCAATTAGGAACGAACTACCGTTGAACTTGAATTGTCCAATTTGGAACACCTATTGATTTCGGATCGAGCCCAAAACTTGGTCAACATCATAATATGGTGGGAGGAGTCATTTGGTGAGTTTTGAGTGAAACCCAATCTTTAGAAGTATGGAATACTCCAACCACTCCAATTAGGAACGAACTGCCGTTGAACTTGAATTGTCCAATTTGGAACACCTATTCATTTCGGATCGAGCCCAAAACTTGGGCAACATCATAATGTGGTGGGAGGAGTCATTTGGTGAGTTTTGAGTGAAATCCAATCGCAAGAAGTATGGAATACACCAACCACTCCAATTAGGAACGAACTGCCGTTGAACTTGAATTGTCCAATTTCTCACACCTATTCATTTCGGATCGAGCCCCTAACTAGGGCGACATCATAAAATGGTGGGAGGAGTCATTTGGTGAGTTTTGAGTGAAATCCAATCGCTACAAGCAAGGAATACACCAACCACTCCAATTAGGAACGAACTGCCGGTGAACTTGAATTATCCAATTTCTCACACCTATTGATTTTGGATCGAGCCCAAAACTTGGGCAACATCATAATATGGTGGTTAGAGTCCTTTGGTTAGTTTTGAGTGAAATCCAATCGCTAGAAGTGTGGAATACACCAACCACGCCAATTAAGAATGAACTGCCGTTGAACTTGAATTGTCCAATTTGGAACACCTATTGATTTCGGATCGATCCCAAAAGTTGGGCAACATCATAATATGGTGGGAGGAGTCATTTGGTGAGTTTTGGGTGAAATCCAAACGCTCGAAGTATGCTATACACCAACCACTCCAATTAGGAACGAACTGCCGTTGAACTTGAATTGTCCAATTTCTCACACCTATTGATTTCGGATCGAGCCGAAAATTTGGGCCACATCATAATATGGTGGGAGGAGTCGTTTGGTGAGTTATGAGTGAAATCCAATCGCTAGATGTACGGAATACACCAACCACTCCAATTAGGAACGAACTGCCGTTGAACTTGAATTGTCCAATTTCTCACACCTATTCATTTCGGATCGAGCCCCTAACTAGGGCGACATCATAAAATGGTGGGAGGAGTCATTTGGTGAGTTTTGAGTGAAATCCAATCGCTAGAAGTATGGAATACACCAACCACTCCAACTAGGAACGAACCGCCGTTGAACTTGAATTGTCCAATTTGGAACACCTATTGATTTCGGATCGAGCCCAAAACTTGGGGAACATCATAATACGGTGGGAGGAGTCATTTGTTGAGTTTTGAGTGAAATCCAATTGCTAGAAGTATGGAATACACCAACCACTCTAATTAGGAATGAACTGCCGTTGAACTTGAATTGTCCAATTTCTCACACCTATTGATTTCGGATCGAGCCCCAAACTTGGGTAACATCATAATATGGCGGGAGGAGTCATTTGGTGAGTTTTGAGTGAAATCCAATCGCTAGAAGTATGGAATACACCAACCACTCCAATTAGGAATGAACTGCCGTTGAACTTTAATTGTCCAATTTCTCACACCTATTGATTTCGGATCGAGCCCCAAACTTAGGCAACATCATAATATGGCGGGAGGAGTCATTTGGTGAGTTTTGAGTGAAATCCAATCGATAGACGTATGGAATACACCAACAACTCCAATTAGGAACGAACTGCCGTTGAACTTGAATTGTCCAATTTCTCACACCTATTCATTTCGGATCGAGCCCCTAACTAGGGCGACAACATAAGATGGTGGGAGGAGTCATTTGGTGAGTTTTGAGTGAAATCCAGTCGCTAGAAGTATGGAATACACCAACCACTCCAATTAGGAACGAACCGCCGTTGAACTTGAATTGTCCAATTTGGAACACCTATTGATTTCGGATCAAGCCCAAAACTTGGGCAACATCATAATATGGTGGGAGGAGTCATTTGGTGAGTTTTGAGTGAAATCCAATCGCTAGAAGTATGGAATACACCAACCACTCCAATTAGGAACGAATTGCCGTTGAACTTGAATTGTCCAATTTGGAACACCTATTGATTTCGGATCGGGCCCAAAACTTGGGCAACATCATAATATGGTGGGAGGAGTCATTTGGTGAGTTTTGAGTGAAATCCAATCGCTAGAAGTATGGAATACACCAACCACTCCAATTAGGAACGAATTGCCGTTGAACTTCAATTGTCCAATTTGGGACACCTATTGATTTCGGATCGAGCCCAAAACTTGGGCAACATCGTAATATGGTGGGAGGAGTCATTTGGTGAGTATTGAGTGAAATCCAATCGCTAGAAGTATGGAATACACCAACCACTCCAATTAGGAACGAACTGCCGTTGAACTTGAATTGTCCAATTTGGAACACCAATTGATTTTGGATCGAGCCCAAAAGTTGGGCAACATGATAATATGGTGGGAGGAGTCATTTGGTGAGTTTTGAGTGAAATCCAATTGCTAGAAGTATGGAATACACCAACCACTCCCATTAGGAACGAACTGCCGTTGAACTTGAATTGTCCAATTTTGCACACCTATTGATTTTGGATCGAACCCCATACTTGTGCAACATCATAATATGGTGGGAGGAGTCATTTGGTGAGTTTTGAGTGAAATCCAATCGCTAGAAGTATGGAATACACCAACCACTCCCATTAGGAATGAACTGCCGTTGAACTTGAATTGTCCAATTTCGCACACCTATTGATTTCGGATCGAGCCCCAAACTTGGGCAACATCATAATATGGCGGGAGGAGTCATTTGGTGAGTTTTGAGTGAAATCCAATCGATAGGCGTATGGAATACACCAACAACTCCAATTAGGAACGAACTGTCGTTGAACTTTAATTGTCCAATTTCTCACACCTATTGAGTTCGGATTGAGCCCAAAACTTGGGCAACATCATAATGTGGTGGGAGGAGTCATTTGGTGAGTTTTGAGTGAAATCCAATTGCTAGAAGTATGGAATACACCAACCACTCCAATTAGGAACGAACTGCCGTTGAACTTGAATTGTCCAATTTCTCACACCTATTGATTTCGGATCAAGCCCAAAACTTGGGCAACATCATAATATGATGGGAGGAGTCATTTGGTGAGTTTTGAGTGAAATCCAATCGCTAGAAGTATGGAATACACCAACTACTCCAATTAGGAACGACCTGCCGTTGAACTTGAATTGTCCAATTTGGAACACCAATTGATTTCGGACCGAGCCGATAACCTGGGCAACATCATAATATGGTGGGAGGAGTCATTTGGTGAGTTTTAAGTGAAATCCAATCGATACAAGCAAGGAATACACCAACCACTCCAATTAGGAACGAACTGCCGGTGAACTTGAATTGTCCAATTTCTCACACCTATTGATTTCGGATCGAGACCAAAACTGGGGCAACATCATAATATGGTGGGAGGAGTCATTTGGTGAGTTTTGAGTGAAATCCAATCGCTAGAAGTATGGAATACACCAACCACTCCAATTAGGAACGAACTGCCGTTGAACTTGAATTGTCCAATTTCTCACACCTATTGATTTCGGATCGAGCCCAAAACTTGGTCAACATCATAATATGGTGGGAGGAGTCATTTGGTGAGTTTTGAATGAAATCCAATCTTTAGAAGTATGGAATACTCCAACCACTCCAATTAGGAACGAACTGCCGTTGAACTTGAATTGTCCAATTTGGAACACCTATTGATTTCGGATCGAGCCCAAAACTTGGGCAACATCATAATATGGTGGGAGGAGTCATTTGGTGAGTTTTGAGTGAAATCCAATCTCTAGAAGTATGGAATACACCAACCCCTCCAATTAGGAACGAACTGCCGTTGAACTTGAATTGTCCAATTTGGTACACCTATTGATTTCGGATCGAGCCCAAAACTTGGGCAACATCATAATATGGTGGGAGGAGAAATTCGGTGAGTTTTGAGTGAAATCCAATCGCTACAAGTATGGAATACACCAACCACGACAATTAGGAACGAACTGCCGTTGAACTTGAATTGTCCAATTTCTCACACCTATTGATTTCGTATCGATCCCCAAACTTGGGCAACGTCCAAATATGGTGGGAGGAGTCATTTGGTGTGTTTTGAGTGAAATCCAATCGCTAGAAGTATTCTATACACCAACCACTCCAATTAGGAACGAACTGCCGTTGAACTTGAATTGTCCAATTTCTCACACCTATTGACGTCGGCTCGAGACCAAAACTTGGGCAACATCATAATATGGTGGGAGGAGTCATTTGGTGAGTTTTGAGTGAAATCCAATCGCTAGAAGTATGGAATACACCAACCACTCCAATTCGGAATGAACTGCCGTTGAACTTGAATTGTCCAATTTCTCACACCTATTGATTTCAGATCGAGCCCAAAACTTTCGCAACGTCATAATATGGTGGGAGGATTCATTTGGTGAGTTTTGAGTGAAATCCAATCGCTAGAAGTATGGAATACACCAACCACTCCAATTAGGAACGAACTGTCGTTGAAATTGAATTGACGAATTTCACACACTTATTGATTTCGGATCGAGCTCAAAATTTGGGCAGCACCATAACGTGGTGGGAGGAGTCATTGGGGAGTTTTGAGTGAAATCCAATCGCTAGAAGTATGGAATACAACAACCACTCCAATTAGGAACGAACTGCCGTTGAACTTGAATTGTCCAATTTCTCGCACCTATTGATTTCGGACAGAGCCCCAAACTTACGCATCACCATAATATGGTGGGAGGAGTCATTTGGTGAGTTTTGAGTGAAATCCAATCGCTAGAAGTATGGAATACACCCACCACACCAATTAGGAACGAACTGCCGCTAAACTTGAATTGTCCAATTTCTCACACCTGTTGATTTCGGACCGAGCCCCAAACTTGCGCATCACCATAACATGGTGGGAGGAGTCATTTGGTGAGTTTTGAGTGAAATCCAATCGCTAGAAGTATGGAATACACCAACCACTCCAATTAGGAACGAACTGCCGTTGAACTTGAATTGTCCAATTTCTCACACCTATTGATTTCGGATCGAGCCCAAAACTTGGGCAACAACATAATATGGTGGGAGGAGTCATTTGGGGAGTTTTGAGTGAAAACCAATCGCTCGAAGTATGCTATACACCAACCACTCCAATTAGGAACGAACTGCCGTTGAACTTGAATTGTCCAATTTCTCACACCTATTGATTTCGGATCGAGACCAAAACTTGGGCAACATCATAATATGGTGGGAGGAGTCATTTGGTGAGTTTTGAGTGAAATCCAATCGCTACAAGTATGGAATACACCAACCACTCCAATTAGGAACGAAATGCCGTTGAACTTGAATTGTCCAATTTCTCACACCTATTGACTTCGGATCGAGCCCAAAACTTGGGCAACATCATAATATGGTGGGAGGAGTCATTTGGGGAGTTTTGAGTGAAATCCAATCGCTAGAAGTATGGAATACACCAACCACTCCAATTAGGAACGAACTGCCGGTGAACTTCAATTGTCCAATTTCTCACACCTATTGATATCGGATCGAGCCCAAAACTTGGGCAACATCATAATATGGTGGGAGGAGTCATTTGGTGAGTTTTGAGTGAAATCCAATCGGTAGAGGTATGGAATACACCAACCACTCCCATTAGGAATGAACTGTCGGTGAACTTCAATTGTCCAATTTCTCACACCTATTGATATCGGATCGAGCCCAAAACTTGGGCAACATCATAATATGGTGGTTAGAGTCCTTTGGTTAGTTTTGAGTGAAATCCAATCGCTAGAAGTGTGGAATACACCAACCACTCCAATTAGGAACGAACTGCCGTTGAACTTGAATTGTCCAATTTGGAACACCTATTGATTTCGGATCGAGCCCAAAACTTGGGCAACATCATAATATGGTGGGAGGGGTCATTTGGTGAGTTTTGAGTGAAATCCAATCGCTACAAGTATGGAATACACCAACCACTCCAATTAGGAACGAACTGTCGTTGAAGTTGAATTGACCAATTTCTCACACCTATTGATTTCGGATCGAGCCCAAAACTTGGGCAACCTCATAACATGGTGGGAGGAGTCATTTGGTGAGTTTTGAGTGAAATCCAATCGCTACAAGTATGGAATACACCAACCACTCCAATTAGGAACGAAATGCCGTTGAACTTGAATTGTCCAATTACTCACACCTATTGATTTCGGATCGATCCCCAAACTTGGGCAACGTCATAATATGGTGGCAGGAGTCATTTGGTGTGTTTTGAGAGAAATCCGATCGCTAGAAGTATGCTATACACCAACCACTCCAATTAGGAACGAACTGCCGTTGAACTTGAATTGTCCAATTTGGAACACCTATTGATTTCGGATCGAGATCAAAACTTGGGCAACACCGTAATAAGTTGGGAGGAGTCATTTGGTGAGTTTTGGGTGAAATCCAATCACTAGAAGTACGGAATACCCCAACCACTCCAATTAGGAACGAACTGTCGTTGAAGTTGAATTGACCAATTTCTCACACCTATTGATTTCGAATCGAGCCCAAAACTTGGGCAACATCATAACATGGTGGGAGGAGTCATTTGGTGAGTTTTGAGTGAAATCCAATCGCTTGAAGTATGGAATACACCAACCACTACAGTTAGAAACGAACTGCCATTGAACTTAAATTGTCCAATTTCTCACACCTATTGATTTCGGATCGAGCCCAAACCTTGGGCAACATCATAATATCGTGGGCGGAGTCATTTGGTTAGTTTTGAGTGAAATCCAATCGCTAGAAGTACGGAATACACCAACCACTCCAATTAGGAACGAACTGCCGTTGCACTTGAATTGTCCTATTTCGAACACCTATTGATTTCGAATCGTGCCCAAAACTTGGGCAACTTCATAATATGGTGGGAGGAGTCATTTGGTGAGTTTTGAGTGAAATCCAATCGCTAGAAGAATGGAATACACCAACCACTCCAATTAGGAACGAACTGCCGTTGAACTTGAATTGTCCAATTTCTCACACCAATTGATTTCGTATCGATCCCCAAACTTGGGCAACGTCATAATATGGTGGGAGGCGTCATTTGGTGTGTTTTGAGTGAAATCCAATCGCTAGAAGTATGCTATACACCAACCACTCCAATTAGGAACGAACTGCCGTTGAACTTGAATTGTCCAATTTCTCACACCTTTTGATTTCGGATCGAGCCAAAAACTTGGGCAACATCATAATATGGTGGGAGGAGTCATTTGGTGAGTTTTGAGTGAAATCCAATCGCTAGAAGTATGCTATACACCAACCACTCCAATTAGGAACGAACTGCCGTTGAGCTTGAATTGTCCAATTTCTCACTCCTATTGATTTCGGATCGAGCCCGAAACTTGGGCAACATCATAATATGGTGGGAGGAGTCATTTGGTTAGTTTTGAGTGAAATCCCATCGCTAGAAGTACGGAATACACCAACCACTCCAATTAGGAACGAAATGCCGTTGAACTTGAATTGTCCAATTTCGAACACCTATTGATTTCGGATCGAGACCAAAACTTGGGCAACATCATAATATGGTGGGAGGAGTCATTTGGTGAGTTTTGAGTGAAATCCAATCGCTAGAATTATGCTATACATCAACCACTCCAATTATGAAAGAACTGCAGTTGAACTTCAATTGTCCAAGTTCTCACACCTATTGATTTCGGATCGAGCCCAAAACTTGGGCAACATCATAATATGGTGGTAGGAGTCATTTGGTGAGTTTTGAGTGAAATCCAATCGCTAGAATTATGCTATACACCAACCACTCCAATTAGGAACGAACTGCCGTTGTACTTGAATTGTCCAATTTCTCACACCTATTGATATCGGATCGAGCCCAAAACTTGGGCAACATCATAATATGGTGGGAGGAGTCCTTTGGTGAGTTTTGAGTGAAATCCAATCGGTAGAGGTATGGAATACACCAACCACTCCCATTAGGAATGAACTGCCGTTGAACTTGAATTGTCCAATTTCTGACAACTGTTGATTTCGGATCGAACCCCAAACTTGTGCAACATCATAATATGGTGGGAGGAGTCATTTGGTGAGATTTGAGTGAAATCCAATCGCTAGGAGTGTGGAATACACCAACCACTCCAATTAGGAACGAACTGCCGTTGAACTTGAATTGTCCAATTTGGAACACCTATTGATTTCGGATCGAGCCCAAAACTTGGGCAACATCATTATATGGTGGGAGGAGTCATTTGGTGAGTTTTGAGTGAAATCCAATCGCTACAAGTATGGAATACACCAACCACTCCAATTAGGAACGAACTGTCGTTGATGTTGAATTTACCAATTTCTCACACCTATTGATTTCGGATCGAGCCCAAAACTTGGGCAACCTCATAACATGGTGGGAGGAGTCATTTGGTGAGTTTTGAGTGAAATCCAATCGCTAGAAGTATGGAATACACCAACCACTCCAATTAGGAACGAACTGCCGTTGAACTTGAATTGTCCAATTACTCACACCTATTGATTTCGGATCGATCCCCAAACTTGGGCAACGTCATAATATGGTGGGAGGAGTCATTTGGTGTGTTTTGAGAGAAATCCAATCGCTAGAAGTATGCTATACACCAACCACTCCAATTAGGAACGAACTGCCGTTGAACTTGAATTGTCCAATTTGGAACACCTATTTATTTCGGATCGAGACCAAAACTTGGGCAACATCGTAATATGGTGGGAGGAGTCATTTGGTGAGTTTTGGGTGAAATCCAATCGCTAGAAGTATGGAATACACCAACCACTCCAATTAGGAACGAATTGCCGTTGAACTTGAATTGTCCAATTTCTCACACCTATTGATTTCGGATCGAGCCCAAAACTTGGGCAACATCATAATATGGTGGGAGGAGTCATTTGGTTAGTTTTGAGTGAAATCCAATCGCTAGAAGTACGGAATACACCAACCACTTCAATTAGGAACGAACTGCCGTTGAACTTGAATTGTCCAATTTCGAACACCTATTGATTTCGGATCGAGCCCAAAACTTGGTCAACATCATAACATGGTGGGAGGAGTCATTTGGTGAGTTTTGAGTGAAATCCAATCGCTAGAAGAATGGACGACACCAACCACTCCAATTAGGAACGAACTGCCGTTGAACTTGAATTGTCCTATTTCGAACACCTATTGATTTCGAATCGTGCCCAAAACTTGGGGAACTTCATAATATGGTGGGAGGAGTCATTTGGTGAGTTTTGAGTGAAATCCAATCGCTAGAAGAATGGACGACACCAACCACTCCAATTAGGAACGAACTGCCGTTGAACTTGAATTGTCCAATTTCTCACACCAACTGATTTCGGATCGAGCCCAAAACTTGGGCAACATCATAACATGGTGGGAGGAGTCATTTGGTGAGTTTTGAGTGAAATCCAATCGCTAGAAGTACAGAATACACCAACCACTCCAATTAGGAACGAACTGCCGTTGAACTTGAATTGTCCAATTTGGAACACCTATTGATTACGGATCGAGCCCAAAACAAGGGCAACGTCATAATATGGTGGCAGGAGTCATTTGGTGAGTTTTGAGTGAAATCCGATCGCTAGAAGTATGTAATACACCAACCACTCCAATTAGGAACGAACTGCCGTTGAACTTGAATTATCCAATTTCTTACACCTATTGATTTCGGATCGAGCCCAAAATTTGGGCAACATCATAATATGGTGGGAGGAGTCCTTTGGTGAGTTTTGAGTGAAATCCAATATTTAGAAGTACGGAATACACCAACCACTCCAATTAGGAACGAACTGCCGTTGAACTTGAATTGTCCAATTTCTCACACCTATTGATTTCGGATCGAGCCCCAAACTTGGGCAACATCATAATGTGGTGGGAGGAGTCATTTGGTGAGTTTTGAGTGAAATCCAATCGCTCGAAGTATGGATAACACCAACCACGCCAATTAGGAACAAACTGCCGTTGAATTTGAATTGTCCAATTTCTCACACCTATTGATTTCGGATCGAGCCCAAAACTTGGGCAACATCATAACATGGTGGGAGGAGTCATTTGGTGAGTTTTGAGTGAAATCCAATCGCTAGAAGTACGGAATACACCAACCACTCCAATTAGGAACGAACTGCCGTTGAACTTGAATTGTCCAATTTCGAACACCTATTGATTTCGGATTGAGCCCAAAACTTGGGCAACATCATAATATGGTGGGAGGAGTGATTTGGTTTGTTTTGAGTGAAATCCAATCGCTAGAAGTACGGAATACACCAACCACTCCAATTAAGAACGAACTGCCGTTGAACTTGAATTGTCAAATTTGGAACACCTATTGATTTCGGATCGAGCCCCAAACATTTGCAACATCATAATATGGTGGGAGGAGTCATTTGGTGAGTTTTGAGTGAAATCCAATTGCTAGAAGTATGGAATACACCAACCACTCCAATTAGGAACGAACTGCCGTTGAACCTGAATTGTCCAATTTCTCACACCTATTGATTTCGGATCGAGCCCCAAACTTGGGCAACGTGATAATATTGTGGGAGGAGTCATTTGGTGAGTTTTGAGTGAAATCCAATCGCTAGAAGTATGGAATACACCAACCACTCCAATTACGAACGAACTGCCGTGGAACTTGAATTGTCCAATTTCTAACACCTATGGATTTCGGATCGAGCCCAATACTTGGGCAACATCATAACATGGTGGGAGGAGTCATTTGGTGAGTTTTGAGTGAAATCCAATCGCTAGAAGTACAGAATACACCAACCACTCCAATTGGGAACGAACTGCCGTTGAACTTGAATTGTCCAATTTGGAACACCTATTGATTACGGATCGAGCCCAAAACAAGGGCAACGTCATAATATGGTGGCAGGAGTCATTTGGTGAGTTTTGAGTGAAATCCGATCGCTAGAAGTATGTAATACACCAACCACTCCAATTAGGAACGAACTGCCGTTGAACTTGAATTATCCAATTTCTCACACCTATTGATATCGGATCGAGCCCAAAATTTGGGCAACATCATAATATGTTGGGAGGAGTCCTTTGGTGAGTTTTGAGTGAAATCCAATCGCTAGAAGTACGGAATACACCAACCACTCCAATTAGGAACGAACTGCCGTTGAACTTGAACTGTCCAATTTGGATCAACTATTGATTTCGGATCGAGCCCCAAACATTTGCAACATCATAATATGGTGGGAGGAGTCATTTGGTGAGTTTTGAGTGAAATCCAATCGCTAGAAGTATAGAATAAACCAACCACTCCAATTAGGAACGAACTGCCGTTGAACCTGAATTGTCCAATTTCTCACACCTATTGATTTCGGATCGAGCCCCAAACTTGGGCAACGTGATAATATGGTGGGAGGAGTCATTTGGTGAGTTTTGAGTGAAATCCAATCGCTAGAAGTATGGAATACACCAACCACTCCAATTACGAACGAACTGCCGTTGAACTTGAATTGTCCAATTTCTAACACCTATTGATTTCGGATCGAGCCCAAAACTTGGGCAACATCATAACATGGTGGGAGGAGTCATTTGGTGAGTTTTGAGTGAAATCCAATCGCTAGAAGTACGGAATACACCAACCACTCCAATTAGGAACGAACTGCCGTTGAACTTGAATTGTCCAATTTCGAACACCTATTGATTTCGGATCGAGCCCAAAACTTGGGCAACATCATAATATGGTGGGAGGAGTCCTTTGGTGAGTTTTGAGTGAAATCCAATCGCTAGAAGTACGGAATACACCAACCACTCCAATTAGGAACGAACTGCCGTTGAACTTGAATTGTCCAATTTCGAACACCTATTGATTTCGAATCGAGCCCAAAACTTGGGCAACATCATAACATGGTGGGGAGGAGTCCTTTGGTGAGTTTTGAGTGAAATCCAATCGCTAGAAGTACGGAATACACCAACCACTCCAATTAGGAACGAACTGCCGTTGAACTTGAATTGTCCAATTTCGAACACCTATTGATTTCGGATCGAGCCCCAAACATTTGCAACATCATAATATGGTGGGAGGAGTCATTTGGTGAGTTTTGAGTGAAATCCAATCGCTAGAAGTGTGGAATACACCAACCACTCCAATTAAGAACGAATTGCCGTTGAACCTGAATTGTCCTATTTCTCACACCTATTGATTTCGGATCGAGCCCCAAACTTGGGCAACGTGATAATATGGTGGGAGGAGTCATTTGGTGAGTTTTGAGTGAAATCCAATCGCTAGAAGTATGGAATACACCGACCACTCCAATTAGGAACGAACTGCCGTTGAACTTGAATTGTCCAATTTCGAACACCTATTGATTTCGGATCGAGCCCAAAACTTGGGCAACATCGTAATATGGTGGGAGGAGTCATTTGGTGAGTTTTGAGTGAAATCCAATCACTAGAAGTATGGAATACACCAACCACTCCAATTAGGAACGAACTGCTGTTCAACTTGAATTATCCAATTTTGAACAGCTATTGAGTTCGGATCGAGCCCAAAACATAGGCAACATCATATTATGGTGGTAGGAATCATTTGGTGTGTTTTGAGTGAAATACAATCGCTAGAAGTATGGAATACACCAACCACTCCAATTAGGAACGAATTGCCGTTGAACTAGAATTGTCCAATTTGGAACACCTATTGATTTCGGATCGAGCCCAAAACTTGGGCAACATCATAATATGGTGGGAGGATTCATTTGGTGAGTTTTGAGTGAAATCCAATCGATAGAAGTATGGAATACACCAACCACTCCTATTAGGAACGAACTGCCGTTGAACTTGAATTGTCCAATTTCTCACACCTATTGAATTCGGATTGAACCCCAAAATTGGGCAACATCGTAATATGGTGGGAGGAGTCATTTGGTGAGTTTTGAGTGAAATCCAATCGCTAGAAGTATGGAATACACCAACCACTCCAATTTGGAACGAAATGCCGTTGAACTTGAATTGTCCAATTTGGAACACCTATTGATTTCGGATCGAGCCCAAAACTTGGGCAACATCATAATGTGGTGGGAGGAGTCATTTGGTTAGTTTTGAGTGACATCCAATCGCTAGAAGAATGGAATACACCAACCACTCCAATTAGGAACGAACTGCCGTTGAACCTGAATTGTCCAATTTGGAACACCTATTGATTTCGGATCGAGCCCTAAACTTGGGCAACGTGATAATATGGTGGGAGGAGTCATTTGGTGAGTTTTGAGTGAAATCCAATCGCTAGAAGTATGGAATACACCGACCACTCCAATTAGGAACGAACTGCCGTTGAACTTGAATTGTCCAATTTCTCACACCTATTGATTTCGGATTGAACCCCAAACTTGTGCAACATCATAATATGGTGGGAGGAGTCATTTGGTGAGGTTTGAGTGAAATCCAATCGCTAAAAGTATGGAATACACCAACCACTCCAATTAGGAACGGAATGCCGTTGAACTTGAATTGTCCAATTTGGAACACCCATTGATTTCGGATCGAGCCCAAAACTTGGGCAACATCATAATATGGTGGGAGGAGTCATTTGGTGAGTTTTGAGTGACATCCAATCGCTAGAAGTATGGAATACACCAACCCCTCCAATTAGGAACGAACTGCCGTTGAATTGAATTGTCCAATTTCTCACACCTATTGATTTCGGATCGAGCCCAAAACTTGGGCAACATCGTAATATGGTGGGAGGAGTCATTTGGTGAGTTTTGAGTGAAATCCAATCGCTTGAAGTATGGAATACACCAACCACTCCAATTAGGAACGAACAGTCGTTGAAATTGAATTGTACAATTTCTCACAACTATTGATTTCGGATCGAGCCCAAAACTTGGGCAACATCATAACATGGTGGGAGGAGTCATTTAGTGAGTTTTGAGTGAAATCCAATCGCTGGAAGTATGGAATACACCAACCACTCTAATTAGGAACGAACTGCCGTTGAACTTGTATTGTCCGATTTGGAACACCTATTGATTTCGGATCGAGCCCAAAACTTGGGCAACATCATAACATGGTGGGAGGAGTCATTTGGTGAGTTTTGAGTGAAATCCAATCGCTAGAAGTATGGAATACACCAACCACTCCAATTAGGAACGAACTGCCGTTGAACTTGAATTGTCCAATTTGGAACACCTATTGATTTCGTATCGAGCCCAAAACTTGGGCAACATCATAATATGGTGGGAGGAATCATTTGGTGAGTTTTGAGTGAAATCCAATCGCTAGAAGTGTGGAATACACCAACCACTCCAGTTAGGAACGAACTGCCGTTGAACATGAATTGTCCAATTTGGAACACCTATTGATTTCGGATCGAGCCCAAAACTTGGACAACATCATAATATGGTGGGAGGAGTCATTCGGTGAGTTTTGAGTGAAATCCAATGGAGGGAGGAGTCATTCTGTGACTTGAACTATCTCATTCTTCTCATTCTTCACAACGGTGATTCCGGACTTCTTCGGAACAACTTGTACAGGGCTCACCCACTTAGAATCTGAAATTGGGTAGATGATTCCTACATCGAGTAGCTTTAAAACTTCAGCTCTAACCACCTCTTTCATGTTGGGATTTAGCCTCCTTTGGGCATCACGGGATGGTTTGCTGTCTTCTTCCATTAGAATCCGGTGCATGCACATGCTTGGACTAATTCCTTTGATGTCTGCTATGGTCCACCCAATGGCTGTTTTATGCTCTTTTAGAACCTTAATTAAGCTCTCTTCTTCATGTGAGTTGAGACCTGCAGCAATTATAACAGGGAGAGTTTCGTTAGCACCCAAATAAGTATATTTAAGATGATTGGGCAGTGGTTTAAGTTCTAGCTTTGGTGGGGTGATAATGGATGGCTCCAATTTCGTGGATGATGGTCGAAGAGGCTCGAGTGGTGGCCTAAAGGATGGTGGGTATGGTTGAAACACTTCTAAGGCGGCCACCACTTCTTGGAACTCCGGTTCACAAAGATCTTCCTCTTCTTGTGTTAAGACAGCTTCTAGAGCATCATTAGACTTTCTCTGCAAAATTTTGGAAGAAACCTCATGATCCACAACATCAATTGAAAAGCAAGAATCAAGAGAGATAGAAGGTTGAGATAGAGCATTAAGCATTTTAAATTCAACAGTTTCACCCAGAACAGTCATGGAAAGGGTGCTATCTTTCACTTTGATAACTGTGTCTGCAGTGGCCATGAATGGCCTGCCTAGGAGAATGCGATCAACATGATCTCCATTTGGATTGTCTTCCATGTCCATCACTACAAAATCAGCAGGGAGAATTAGTGTATTAACTTGAACTAAAATATCTTCTACAATACCTTTTGGATATTTTATAGAATGATCAGCTAGTTCAAGTCGTATTGAAGTCTTCTTCATCCCTTCTAAGCCAAGCTTTTGATACAATGAATATGGCATTAGGTTGACACTTGCTCCCAAGTCCAACATGGCTCTTCCAACCTTATTGCCTCCAATGTTAATGGGAATGTCAAAGCTGCCAGGATCAACTAGTTTTGGTGGAAGCTTCCTTTGCAACACAGCACTTACATTCTGGTCAAGCTTTACATCTTCATTTGGAGCGAAATTGAGCTTGTGAGTTTTCAAGTCCTTGATGAACTTTCCATATGCAGGAATCTGTTCAATAACATCAAGCAAAGGCAAATTGATATTAACTTTACTCAAAATATCATAAATCTCTTTAAAAGCCTTATCTTGCTTTGCTTTCTTAAGACGGCCTGGAAATGGAATCGGTGGAACATATGGAGCGGGTGGCACGTATCTATCTTCTTGAAGATGTGGTGGCACAAATTTGTCATCTCTCTTATGCAATTGGAATTGTTTGGATTCCTGAGAATCTGATTTGGCATTAGGAGCAGATTGAGAAGTTTTGAGATGTTCCCCTTCTGTAGCCGTGGTCTCCTCCTCTTCATCTTCTACAATCACAACATCATTTGAAAGATTAGAATCAACTTTACTATCAATGATCTTACCTGATCTGAGCACATGAATGGCCTTGGCTTCTTGGTTCTTTGGATTGATCTCGGTTTGGCTTGGCCATTTCCCAGGTGCTCTTTGAGTTATTTCAGCAGCTAATTGGCCTATTTGAACTTCCAATTTGGCAATGGCAGCTTGTGTAGTTTGCTGGAAATTGGATTGGTTGATTGCCATCTGCTTAACTATATCCTCCAATGATGATGTTTGTTGTGGCTTTTGGAATGAAGGGGGATTGGCTTGATTCTGAGTATTCCTCCATGAAAAGTTTGGATGATTCCTCCAACCTGGATTATAACTTTGAGAGTATGGATCATTTCTTGGACCTTGGTTGTAGGAATTTACCAACTTAGCTTGCTCTTGCACAAATTCTGGATATCCAGCCTCAAGTGGACAAGCTATGGTAGCATGGTCAGGAGTTTCGCAAATACTACACACTTCCTTCGGAGGGCTTCTTGAGTTTAATGCAAGAAGAGCATCTAGCTTTTGTTCCAGTTTTGAAATCTGCACACTAGAAGCATCATTAGAACCACTAATAACACGTTTACCTCTTGTATCCGTATGTTGGGTCTCCATTGCTATCTCCTCAAAGAGTTCGTATGTTTCTTCTGGAGTTTTGGTTTTAAAAGAACCACCTGCAAAATTGGTGACTATATTATGACTAGAAGGGGTTAGTCCTTTATAAAACATACGCATTTGAAGCTTCAATGGAATCCCATGATGAGGACATTGGTTGAGCAGCCCATTGAATCTCTCCCATGCTTCACAAAATGATTCATCATCTTGCTGTGCAAATAACAAGATCTTATCCCTAAGCATGTCGGTCTTTTGCGTGGAGAAGTATTTCTCCAAGAACTTCTTTTGAATGGCAGCCCATGTAGTGAGTGAACCAGGCTTCAAAGAATTCAACCAATATTTCGCCTTATCCTTCAAAGTGTATGGAAACACTCTCATTCGAAGTTGATCTTCTGTCACACCTGTCAAGGGAAAGGAACTCACAACATTAAAAATATCCTTTATATGAGTTAATGGATCTTCATTAGGTAAACCATAAAAGGAAGGCAGCATATTAAGATGAGAAGATTTAAGCTCATAATTTCGAGCTACAGTGGGCAGCAAAATGCTTGAAGGAGATGCTGGAATTGTTGGGATATCAAGTTCTCCCATGAACTCATTGGCAGCCATCTCTTCTTCTTCTTCTTGGTCTGAACTTGCTTCCGAATTTGAAGGTGAAGAACCAGGAAGTTCAGTGTGGAGAGCAATACTTGTAAATGTGGCAAGAGCTTGCTCTTTTGCAGTTGACAACTCTCTTTCTAGACGATTATGAACTTCAGAGATCACCCGGTTGGGTTGCAACGATGGTCCTGCGTTCAAAGATCTGGAGCGTTGGAACGAAGACCTCACTTGTTCAAGGAACGGTCTTATAGACATAAACTACCTGAAACAGAAAATTAGATTAATTAGAAACACTAAAAAGAATAGGGTAACCTTAGGCACATAACCAGGGAAGAACTTTCGTTCAGTCCCCGGCAACGGCGCCAAAATTTGTTGTTAATTGTTATGTTAACTCGCAATTGTACGGGGCAATTAGTAATATAGCAAGACAAGTACGAGGTCATACCCACGAAGACTGAGAAGTTCAAATTAGTTATGTACGTAGATTACCGAATTCAAGAAGTTAGGAAGTTAAGTCTAAAACAGAAATTAAAGTGAGAGTGATTGTGATTGTGAAAGGAAGTGAGCAAACTGAAATTGCAAATGAAAGCAAATAAACAAGTGTAACAAAGAGTGGTTTTAAGAGTTGGAAAACAGGTTTGGAGACTAGGGCATTCGAATCACCATAACAATTTAATTCTGGGTTATATGGAGTCAAGTAACAAGTCTAATTCAGATTCAAAGATTGATTCTAGCTAAAGTATGATTAGGCCATGGTGTTTGGTCCTAACCTTGTGTTCCTAATTCCCTAATTTGATCATTTGTTGTCTAACCTAAAATTAAGCATTAGGAACCCATTAAGCATAGAAGAACAATTTAAACAACCAAGCATGTATCTAATCCCTGTTGTCGAATGTCCATACATACTCTTCCTATTCATAGTTCAATTCGAATTAAAGCATGGTGTCTACTCTTAATTCAAACCAAGATAGTTAACAAACAAGTTCTAATGGTGATCAATCATTCAAACAAGCATGTTAACTTATAAGCATAATGAATAAGAACATGAATCATGAATCAAACTTGAAACTCCAAACTTATAAACCCAGAATATTCATGTTAGGTTACATCGAAGCCCTAGTTATGGATTTAGCAACTCATAATGGAAAAGAAACTAAAATAGAAATGGGAAAACATAATGAATGCCATAAGAGTAGAAAAACCCTTTTCTGAAGTTCTTGTAGTGTCCAATGCTTCTCCAAGAGCTTCTCCACGTCTAGAAGGATGTATGAAGGATATGGAGGTGATTTGAGATGAGCTTGAGTGAGTGGTGATGGCTGAGAAAGAGGAAATTCGTAGGGAAATGGAAGGGAGGTTTTCTGGAGCTGTTTTGGTGATTTTGGGGCAGTTTAGAGTATTGGGTTGATTGCTTGAGTGTTTGGGGTTGTGGGAATGTATGAGGATGATTTCTGGATGATGGAAGTGTGGAGGATGGCTGAAGTGAATTTTGTAGCTTGAAGACTCCTCTATTTATAGGGCTAAGAGGGAGGAACATCATGATGAAATCCAACACCACCATTCCTCATTTAATACAACCCATAACTCCCACTTCATCTTGTCTATGTTAGTGTGGTTGGAATCAATCCCATCCCATACTTCTTTTTCTGCACCTCAAGCTTTCTTCACATGGAATCAAAGGTGATCAATTGTGGCTGCCTTTTGCTGCCAACCCATGTGGTCTTCTTTTGGTTGTTGAACAAAAACGAGTCTTCTGAAACAGACTTGGTGTAGGAAGGCCAGAGGTTTCAAAACTTATCCAATGGGGCTCAAATTTGGATATGTTATAGTAGACACCCATTGGAACAACTTCTATGAAGAAAGTATTCCCATCGGAGCAGTAGAAGTATGCGTTTTGGGCCTTGAAATTTGGCTGCCGAACAGAGACTGGAATTGACTTCATTTCATTTATGCTTTACATGCATGCACATGCTTTCTCTATAATAACTCCAGCATGTACCAACTTGATCCTTTAGACTTTCATAGCTGGAATGCCTCCCCACTTCACTCATTATGTTGGATCCAAAGTCAGTTGCAGCGTGGGTGAGGCACATGGCTCAAAGGAGGAGACAAGGCTCAAACCTGGCAGCTGCAAATCCTCCTGAGCATGGTTCAGTGTTGGACGGGCTAAGGACTCCACACATGTTCAATTGGGCTGAATTTTGGATATGTTATACTAGACACCCAATTGAACAATCTCTATGAAGAATGTCTCCTCATCCGAATTGTACAGTTTGCTAAAATGAGACCTACAAGATGACTTACGAAACTGGACTGACAAGAAGTGTGGCCCAACTTCGGTTTTGTCTTTAAGCTCTTGCTCTTATCCCAATCAGCCCTTAACATGCATGGATTGCATCAAATGTGATCTCTTGCTATCTTAACCTACAAAACACACAAACAGAGGTAAGTGACTCAAAATAAAGAGAAACTAAGCAAAATCACTAAGTAAAGAAGGCAAGCAAGTGTACGAAATTATGGACTTATCAAAATAGAAAACGGATTAAAAGCACAAGTTTAACTAAATAACATAACCAAATCATAAGCTAGAAGGGTACAAAATGATATACAATTATGAACCGATCACCAATCGCTAGAAGTATGGAATACACCAACCACTCCAATTAGGAACGAACTGCCGTTGAACTTGAATTGTCCAATTTCTCACACCTATTGATTTCGGATGGAACCCCAAACTTGTGCAACATCATAATATGGTGGGAGGAGTCATTTGGTGAGTTTTGAGTGAAATCCAATCGCTAGAAGTATGGAATACACCAACCACTCCAATTAGGAACGAACTGCCGTTGAACTTGAATTGTCCAATTTGGAACACCTATTGACTTCGGATCGAGCCCAAAACTTGGGCAACATCATAATATGGTGGGAGGAGTCATTTGGTGAGTTTTGAGTGAAATCCAATCGCTAGAAGTATGGAATACACCAACCACTCCAATTAGGAACGAACTGCCGTTGAACTTGAATTGTCCAATTTGGAACACCTATTGATTTCGGATCGAGCCCAAAACTTGGGCAACATCATAATATGGTGGGAGGAGTCATTTGGTCAGTTTTGAGTGAAATCCAATCGCGAGAAGTATGGAATACACAAACCACTCCAATTAGGTACAAACTGCCGTTGAACTTGAATTGTCCAATTTGGAACACCTATTGATTTCGGATTGAGCCCAAAACTTGGGCAACATCATAATATGGTGGGAGGAGTCATTTGGTGAGTTTTGAGTGAAATCCAATCGCTAGAAGTATGGAATACACCAACCACTCCAATTAGGAACGAACTGCCGTTGAACTTGACTTGTCCAATTTCGAACACCTATTGATTTCGGATCGAGCCCAAAAGTTGGGCAACATCATAATATGGTGGGAGGAGTCATTTGGTGAGTTTTGAGTGAAATCCAATTGCTAGAAGTATGGAATACACCAACCACTCCAATTAGGAACGAACTGCCGTTCAACTTGAATTGTCCAATTTCTCACACCTATTGATTTCGGATCGAGCCCAAACCTTGGGCGACATCATAATATGGTGGGAGGAGTCATTTGGTGAGTTTTGAGTGAAATCCAATTGCTAGAAGTTTGGAATACACCAACCACTCCAATTAGGAACGAACTGCCGTTGAACTTGAATTGTCCAATTTGGAACACCTATTGATTTCGGATCGAGCCCAAAACTTGGGAAACATCATAATATGGTGGGAGGAGTCATTCGGTGAGTTTTGAGTGAAATCCAATCGCTAGAATTATGGAATACACCAACCACTCCAATTAGGAACGAACTGCCGTTGAACTTGAATTGTTCAATTTCTGACACCTATTGATTTCGGATCGAGCCCCAAACTTGGGCAACATCATAATATGGTGGGACGAGTAATTTGGTGAGTTTTGAGTGAAATCCAATCGCTAGAACTATGGAATACACCAACCTCTCCAGTTAGGAACGAACTGCTGTTGAACTTGAATTGTCCAATTTGGAACACCTATTGATTTCGGATCGAGCCCAAAACTTGGGCAACATCGTAATATGGTGGGAGGAGTCATTTGGTGAGTTTTGAGTGAAATCCAATCGCAAGAAGTATGGAATACACCAACCACTCCAACTAGGAACGAACTGCCGTTGAACTTGAATTGTCCAATTTGGAACACCTATTGATTTCGGATCGAGCCCAAAACTTGGGCAACATCATAATATGGTGGGAGGAGTCATTTGGTGTGTTTTGAGTGAAATCCAATTGCTAGAAGTATGGAATACACGAACCACTCCAATTAGGAACGAACTGCCGTTGAACTTGAATTGTCCAATTTGGAACACCTATTGATTTCGGATCGAGCCCAAAACTTGGGCAACATCATAATATGGTGGGAGGAGTCATTTGGTGAGTTTTGAGTGAAATCCAATCGCGAGAAGTATTAAATACACCAACCACTCCAATTAGGAATGAACTGCCGTTGAACTTGAATTGTCCAATTTCGAACACCTATTGATTTCGGATCGACCCCAAAACTTGGGCAACATCATAATATGGTGGGAGGAGTCATTTGGTGAGTTTTGATTTAAATCCAATAGCTAGAAGAATGGAATACACCAACCACTCCAATTAGGAACGAACTGCCGTGGAACTTGAATTGTCCAATATCTCACACCTATTGATTTCGGATCGAGCCCAAAACTTGGGCAACATCATAATATGGTGGGAGGAGTCATTTGGTGAGTTTTGAGTGAAATCCAATCGCTAGAAGTACGGAATACACAAACCACTCCACTTAGGAACGAACTGCCGTTGAACTTGACTTGTCCAATTTCTCACACCTATTGGTTTCGGATCGAGCCCCAAACTTGGGCAACATCATAATATGGTGGCAGGAGTCATTTGGTGAGTTTTGAGTGAAATCCAATTGCTAGAAGTACGGAATACACCAACCACTCCAATTAGGAACGAACTGCCGTTGAACTTGAATTGTCCAATTTGGAACACCTATTGATTTCGGATCGAGCCCAAAACTTGGGCAACATCATAATATGGTGGGAGGAGTCATTTGGTGAGTTTTGAGTGAAATCCAATCGCGAGAAGTATTAAATACAACAACCACTCCAATTAGGAACGAACTGCCGTTGAACTTGAATTGTCCAATTTCGAACACCTATTGATTTCGGATCGAGCCCAAAACTTGGGCAACATCATAATATGGTGGGAGGCGTCATTTGGTGAGTTTTGATTTAAATCCAATCGCTAGAAGTTTGAAATACACCAACAAATCCAATTAGGAACGAACTGCCGTTGAACTTGAATTGTCCAATTTGGAACACCTATTGATTTCGGACCGGGCCCCAAACTTGGGCAACATCATAATATCGTGGGAGGAGTCATTTGGTGAGTTTTGAGTGAAATCCAATCGCTAGAAGTATGGAATACACCAACCACTCCAATTAGGAACGAACTGCCGATGAACTTGAATTGTCCAATTTCGAACACCTATTGAGTTCAGATCGAGCCCAAAACTTGGGCAACATCATAATATGGTGGGAGGAGTCCTTTGGTGAGTTTTGAGTGAAATCCAATATTTAGAAGTATGGAATACACCAACCACTCCAATTAGGAACGAACTGTCGTTGAAATTGAATTGACCAATTTCTCACACCTATTGATTTCGGATTGAGCCTAAAACTTGGGCAACATCATAATAAGGTGGGAGGAGTCATTTGGTGAGTTTTG
Source organism: Prunus avium (assembly GCF_965620075.1). NCBI lineage: Eukaryota > Viridiplantae > Streptophyta > Magnoliopsida > Rosales > Rosaceae > Prunus > Prunus avium. The sequence goes on from NC_142291.1 coordinate 11,287,611, forward strand.
AGTGAAATCCAATCGCTAGAAGTATGGAATACACCAACCACTCCAATTAGGAACGAACTGCCGTTGAACTTGAATTGTCCAATTTCGAACACCTATTGATTTCGGATCAAGCCCAAAACTTGGGCAACATCATAATATGGTGGGAGGAGTCATTTGGTGAGTTTTGAGTGAAATCCAATCGCTAGAAGTATGGAATACACCAACTACTCCAATTAGGAACGAACTGCCGTTGAACTTGAATTGCCTAATTTTGAACACCTATTGATTTCGGATCGAGCCCCAAACTTGGGCAACATCTCAATATGGTGGGAGGAGTCATTTGGTAAGTTTTGAGTGAAATCCAATCGCTAGAAGTATGGAATACACCAACCACTCCAATTAGGAACGAACTGCCGTTGAACTTGAATTGTCCAATTTCTCACACCTATTGATTTCGGATCGAGCCCAAAACTTGGGCAACATCATAATATGGTGGGAGGAGTCATTTGGTGAGTGTTGAGTGAAATCCAATCGCTAGAAGTATGGAATACACCAACCACTCCAATTAGGAACGAACTGCCGTTGAACTTGAATTGTCCAATTTGGAACACCTATTGATTTCGGATCGAGCCCAAAACTTGGGCAACATCATAATATGGTGGGAGGAGTCATTTTTTGAGTTTTGAGTGAAATCCAATCGCTAGAAGTATGGAAGACACCAACCACTCCAATTAGGAACGAACTGCCGTTGAACTTGAATTGTCCATTTTCTCACACCTATTGATTTCGGATCGAGCCCAAAACTTGGGCAACATCATAATATGGTGGGAGGAGTCATTGGGTGAGTTTTGACTGAAATCCAATCACTAGAAGTATGGAATACACCAACCACTCCAATTAGGAACGAACTGCCGTTGAAATTGAATTGTCCAATTTCTCACACCTATTGATTTCGGATCGAACCCAAAACTTGGGCGACATCATAATATGGTGGGAGGAGTCAATTGGTGGGTTTTGAGTGAAATCCAATCGCTAGAACTATGGAATACACCAACCACTCCAATTAGGAACGAACTGCCGTTGAAATTGAATTGTCCAATTTCTCACACCTATTGATTACGGTTCGAGCCCAAAACTTGGGCAACATCATAATATGGTGGGAGGAGTCATTTGGTGAGTTTTGAGTGAAATCCAATCTCTAGAAGTACGGAATACACCAACCACTCCAATTATGAACGAACTGCCGTTGAACATGAATTGTCCAATTTCGAACACCTATTGATTTCTGATCGAGCCCAAAACTTGGGCAACATCATAATATGATGGGAGGAGTCAGTTGGTGAGTTTTGAGTGAAATCCAATCGCTAGAATTATGGAATACACAAACCACTCCAATTAGGAACGAACTGCCGTTGAACTTGAATTGTCCAATTTCGAACACCTATTGATTTCAGACTGAGCCCGAAACTTGGGCAACATCATAATATGGTGGTAGGAGTCATTTGGTGAATTTTGAGTGAAATCCAATCACTAGAAGTATATAATACACCAACCACTCCCATTAGGAACGAACTGCCGTTGAACTTGAATTGTCCAATTTCTCACACCTATTGATTTCGGATCGAGCCCAAAACTTGGGCAACATCATAATATGGTGGGAGGAGTCATTTGGGGAGTTTTGAGTGAAATCCAATCGCTAGAAGTATGGCATACACCAACCACTCCAATTACGAACGAACTGCCGTTGAACTTGAATTGTCCAATTTGGAACACCTATTGATTTCGGATCGAGCCCAAAACGTGGGCAACATCATAATATGGTGAGAGGAGTCATTTGGGGAGTTTTGAGTGAAATCCGATCGCTAGAAGTGTGGAATACCCCAACTACTCCAATTAGGAACGAACTGCCGTTGAACTTGAATTGTCCAATTTCTCACACCTATTGATTTCGGATCGAGCCCCAAACTTGGGCAACATAATAATATGGTGGGAGGAGTCATTTGGTGTGTTTTGAGTGAAATCCAATCGCTAGAAGTATGGAATACACCAACCACTCCAGTTAGGAACGAACTGCCGTTGAACTTGAATTGTCCAATTTCTCACACCTATAGATTTCGGATCGAGCCCAAAACTTGGGCAACATCATAATATGGTGGGAGGAGTCATTGGGTGAGTTTTAAGTGAAATCCAATCACTAAAAGTATGGAATACACCAACCACTCCAATTAGGAACGAACTGCCGTTGAAATTAAATTGTCCAATTTCTAACACCTATTGATTTCGGATCGAGCCCAAAACTTGGGCAACATCATAATATGGTGGGAGGAATCATTTGGTGAGTTTTGAGTGAAATCCAATCGATAGAAGTATGGAATACACCAACCACTCCCATTAGGAACGAACAGCCGTTGAACTTGAATTGTCCAATTTCTCACACCCATTGATTTCGGATCGAGCCCAAAACTTGGGCAACATCATTATATGGTGGGAGGAGTCATTTGGTGAGTTTTGAGTGAAATCCAATCGCTAGAATTGTGGAATACCCCAACCACTTCAATTAGGAACGAACTGACGTTGAACTTGAATTGTCCAAATTCTCACACCTATTGATTTCGGGTCGAGCCCCAAACTTGGGCAACGTGATAATATGTTGGGAGGACTAGTTTGCTGAGTTTTGAGTGAAATCCAATCGCTAGAAGTATGAATACACCAACCACTCCAATTAGGAACGAAGTGCCGTTGAAATTGAATTGTCCAATTTCTCACACCTATTGATTTCGGATCGATCCCAAAACTTGGGCAACATCATAATATGGTGGGGGGAGTTATTCGGTGAGTTTTGAATGAAATCCAATCGCTAGAAGTATGGAATACACCAACCACTCCAATTAGGAACGAACTGCCATTGAAATTGAATTGTCCAATTTCTCACACCTATTGATTTCGGATCGATCCCAAAACTTGGGCAACATCATAATATGGTGGGAGGAGTCCTTTGGTGAGTTTTGAGTGAAATCCAATCGCTAGAAGTATGGAATACACCAACCACTCCAATTAGGAACGAACTGCCGTTGAACTTGAATTGTCCAATTTCGAACACCTATTGATTTCGGGTCGAGCCCAAAACTTGGGCGACATCATAATATGGTGGGAGGAGTCATTTGGTGAATTTTGAGTGAAATCCAATTGCTAGAAGTATGGAATACACCAACCACTCCAATTAGGAACGAACTGCCGTTGAACTTGAATTGTCCAAATTCTCACAGCTATTGATTTCGGGTCGAGCCCCAAACTTGGGCAACGTCGTAATATGTTGGGAGGAGTAATTTGCTGAGTTTTGAGTGAAATCCAATCGCTAGAAGTATGGAATACACCAACCACTCCAATTATAAACGAACTGCCGTTGAACTTGAATTGTCCAATTTCGAACACCTATTGATTTCGGATCGAGCCCAAAACTTGGGCAACATCATAATTTGGTGGGAGGAGTTATTTGGTGAGTTTTGAGTGAAATCCAATCGGTAGAAGTATGGAATACACCAACCACTCCAATTAGGAACGAACTGCCATTGAAATTGAATTGTCCAATTTCTCACACCTATTGATTTCGGATCGATCCCAAAACTTGGGCAACATCATAATATTGTGGGAGGAGTTATTTGTTGAGTTTTGAGTGAAATCCAATCGCTAGAAGTATGGAATACACCAACCACTCCAATTAGGAACGAACTGCCATTGAAATTGAATTGTGCAATTTCTCACACCTATTGATTTCGGATGGAACCCCAAATTTGTGCAACATCATAATACGGTGGGAGGAGTCATTTGGGGAGTTTTGAGTGAAATCAAATCGCTAGAAGTATGGAATACACCAACCACTCCAATTAGGAACGAACTGCCGTTGAACTTGAATTGTCCAATTTCTCACACCTATTGATTTCGGACCGAGCCCCAAACTTGGGCATCATTGTTGTTAATTATTATGTTAACTCGCAATTGTACGGGGCAATTAGTAGTATAGCAAGACAAGGACGAGGTCGTACCCACGAAGACTGAGAAGTTAAAACTAGTTATGTACCTAGCTTACCAAATTCAAGAAAGTAGGAGGTTATGTCTAAAACAGAATTTAAAGCAAGAGTGGTTGTGATTGTTGAACAAAATAAGCAAAATGAAATTGCAAACAAAAACAAGTAAACAAATGTAACAAAGAGTGGTTTTAAGAGATGGAAAAAAGATTTGGAGACTAGGGCATTCGAATCACCATAACAATTCAATTCTGGGTTATAAGGTGTCAAGTAACAAGTCTAATTCAGATTCAAAGATTGATTCTAGCTAAAGTATGATTAGGCCATGGTGTTTGGTCCTAACCTTGTGTTCCTAATTCCCTAATTTGATCATTTGTTGTCTAACCTAAAATTAAGCATTAGGAACCCATTAAGCATAGAAGAACAATTTAAACAACCAAGCATGTATCTAATCCCTGTTGTCGAATGTCCATACATACTCTTCCTATTCATAGTTCAATTCGAATTAAAGCATGGTGTCTACTCTTAATTCAAACCAAGATAGCTAACATGCAAGCCTAAATGGTGATCAATCATTCAAACTAGCCTATTAACTTATAAGCATAATTAATAAGAACAAAAACCATAATTGAAACTTGGAAACTAATTAAACTTGAAACTTAAGAAAGAATGTACATTACAATGAAAAGTAAAGTGAAACTAAGAAAAACTTAATCAAAATTTGAGAATTTCATTACAACAATTGAAAACTTAGAAAGAGAAACTAAGAGAATTTGAGGGAGAGAAGGGAAGGGAGCTCTAGAGAAGTGTTTGAAAGCTCCCCCCCTTGGGGTGTGATTTATGAAGCTTGAAGACTTCTCTATTTATAGGGCTAAGAGGAAGGAACATCATGATGAAATCCAACATCACCATTCCTCATTTAATACAACCCATAACTCCCACTTCATCTTGCCTATGTTAGTGTGGTTGGAATCAACTCCATCCCATACTTCTTTTGTTGCACCTCAAGCTTTCTTCACATGCAACATCACCATTCCTCATTTAATACAACCCATAACTCCCACTTCATCTTGCCTATGTTAGTGTGGTTGGAATCAACTCCATCCCATATTTCTTTTGTTGCACCTCAAGCTTTCTTCACATGGGATTGCTGGTTTCTTCTTTTAGCATGGAGGTCTGGCTCTTTATTTGCTGCCAACCCATGTGCTGCTAGTCTTTGTTGCTGGCTAATAAAGTTCTTTTGCTGTTGCACATGTGTTGCTGGAAAAACGAATCCTCCTGAGCAGGGTTCAGTGTTGGACGGGCTGAGGACTCTAGATATGTTCAATTGGGCTGAAATTTGGATATGTTATACTAGACACCCATTGGAACAACTTCTATGAACAATGTCTTCCCATCTGAGCAATACAAGTGTACATTGTGGGCCTTGCAAGTTGACTGCCGAAAATAGACTGGAATGTATGGTGTGCATTTTTATGGGCCCACGGATTGGGCTTGGCTTCATCAATTGATACGTTTTAGCAGTCCATCTTATAGTTCAGAATCTCTTCTTTCCAACCACATATTAATTGGGCCAATACATGTTGGGAGGAGGAAGTTAAGGCCGAAACAAATTGCTAACTCAGTCTGCTCGTTTTTGCACCATTTTGCATCTTTTCCTATCCAAAGCCACCATTGCTATCTAAGGCCCAATGAACTGAATGATAAACAGAAAAGGGATTAAAAGCACAAGTTTAACTCAATAACATAACCAAATCATAAGCTAGAGGGGTACAAAATGATATACAATTATGAACTGATCAAATACCCCCATACCTAGATTTTGCTAGTCCTTGAGCAAAACAACACAAAACAAAGTTAAAAACAAAACAAGAAGTTAACTTAACCACTTCCGCAGGTAACTCGATTGCATTGAGCGCATGCAACAAGCCTTTAAACCTCTAGGCATCCCTAGTAGGAGGAGTTGTGTCTCCTGAGGGTTTAACAGAAACGATACCCACAAACGCTTTACTAACTCTACAAAACAAAGTGGTTAGTAAAACTTGAAATCAACTAATGAGAACGAAAGAAAACTTTAGTCATACCTCCAACACCATAGAGTTGCCAATATAGGTGATCAATCAGTGTGTAATGTGGAAGCTATAGCTCAAAGGCACACGGTTTCAAAGCAAGCACACTCAAGCCTTGAGGAAAGAACATGCTTCGACTCTAATTCTCACAGATAACACTCAATCGTTCAGAACCTAAGGTTTAATTTTCTCAAGAAAGCATAAGTGAGTGTATGAAGTAGAAACACAAGTTTTGGTTAGATCTCAAGAAGGGAATCAAATACTAAGAATAGAGATACACACATACTTACCAGCACCCATGAATACATCCTCAAAGATCAGCTAGGTCTTTCACAAGGTTGTAATGAAAGGCTAAGGTTATGGGAAATGGAAGAATTGGAAGGAAAAACAAGTAACTTAAGAACATACCAAGGTTGCATTCTTCATTGATCTGCAAGGTATCATTGACTTATAATGGCATGGCTGCAAACTTCATGGTACCACCTGGCATACACTTTATTTATTTATTTATTTATTTTACACTTAGATCAAATCGAAACACTTTCATCTTCGTTGATTTGATCTACATCTTCATTAACTTCATTGCACAGATTCACACCATCTTTCATTTAGGCACATGGCAGCAACTTCCTTGCTTCAAACTTTATCTTGGCACACCTTTGTATATTTCTAAGCTATAGGGTATGGCTACAATAGGTCAAGTATCTCAGATTGAGATACAATGGTAGGGAAATGATGAGGGTGATAGAAGAAAAGGCTTTAAGTGTTTGGCTTCAAGAGGGTTGATGGAACACACATATAGGTAGGGTGAAAAGAAAGCACATCGAATGGTTTTGCACACATAGCCTAGCATCACTTCAATGAGTTCATTCATGAATGAGAGCAAGCACATGATATCTGCAAAAGAGAATCATCCTTAGTATTCAATCAAAATGGAATAATGAGATCATTTAGAGTGAAATGAAGAAAATAAATTGGGATGAGAAATAGAAACACTTTAAACCCTCTCAAGAAAGCAATTAGGCTCAATATAGCTCACTAGGGTAGTCTCCACTATTCTCCTTTGAGAATTTGAGCATGGTACTTTAGCCACCAGAATTCTAAGAGCCAAAGCTTTGTGAAGTGCAAAATTCTGATATGAAACCTCAATGGCAGCTCCATAGCATCGATTGTATGACATTAAAAAAAAAAATTAGTGACAAATGAACGAAAATTGAAAATACAAATGAATGAAATTTGAAAACCTTCCCCCCAGACCTGAATTGAACATTGTCCTCAATGTTAAAGCAAAGTAAAGATGATTGAGAACAAGTAAATGATAAAGGGAAAAGTTAAGAAAAAGGTTTAGAAAATAAAATAAAATAAAATAAAAATATATATATACAAGCAACTCACGGATGACCAGTTAAGGGCCTCAGAAAACACAGCCAGGGGATCCGGGAAGGTTGGAGGGGTCACAATGGTCCCGCTTAAAACCCAAACTTCTTAGACACCGAAGGTGTCTCCTAAAGAACTCCTAGACACTGTATTGACGGAGGTGCTCACTGGGGTTACCAAAAGTTAGCTCATATGAAAAAAAAAAAAAATTTCTTCTTTTTTTAAATTTTTTTTTTAAAAAATGTATTTATTTAAAGAAACAGAAACTTAAAATGACTAAAATAAAAACAAAACAAGTAAAGAGAAAGGATAGAAATGCTCCCCCTTGATGCGATTAGGTCGATTGCTACCAAGCACCTTCTTCTTGAACACATGGGTTGCCTCCCAAGAAGCGCCTTAGTTACTGTCTTGGCAAGACATTGTGCAATCAGCTAAGTTGATGGTACGAAGGGAAGTTGATCTACCACATGGCCAGTTTGGATGCCAGCTGAAACTCCCTCATAGAATGGCTTTAAACGTTGTCCATTTACTTTGAAAGTCGAGCCATCTTTAGGGTTTTGAATCTCCACAGCTCCATAGGGAGAAACATTGACCACGGTGAATGGGCCTTGCCATCTAGACTTCAATTTTCCTGGAAAGAGACGCAATCGTGAGTTAAACAAAAGAACTGACATACCTTTGGAGAACTCTTTTCGTTGAATGTTTCTGTCATGGTAACTCTTGGTTCGTTCTTTGTAAAGCTTTGCATTCTCATAAGACTCATGTCTAATTTCTTCCAATTCATTGAGCTGAAACTTTCTTGCATGGCCTGCCTTGTCTAGATCAAAATTTAACTTCTTGATGGCCCAAAAAGCATTGTGTTCAAGCTCCATTGGCAGGTGACAAGCTTTCCCAAACACAAGACGATAAGGGCTCATCCCAATGGGAGTCTTATATGCAGTCCTATAAGCCCATAATGAATCATTGAGCTTGGCTGCCCAATCTTTCCTTGTATTGTTCACCACCTTCTCCAGGATGTGCTTAATTTCTCTATTGCTTATTTCCACTTGACCAGAAGTTTGCGGATGATATGGTGTAGAGACTCGATGGGTGATGTTGTACTTCTTCATGAGTGCTTCGAATGGCTTGTTACAGAAGTGGCTGCCTCCATCACTAATGACAGCCCTTGGAGTACCAAACCTTGTGAAAATATTATCCTTCAAGAACTTGAGCACCACCTTATGATCATTGGTTTTGGTGGCTATGGCTTCCACCCATTTAGACACATAATCAACAGCAACAAGTATGTAAGTACAACCAAAGGAAGATGGGAATGGTCCCATGAAATCAATACCCCACACATCGAAGAGCTCCACAACAAGTATGCTATTCAATGGCATTTCGTTCCTGCGACTTATGTTCCCCATCCTTTGACACCTATCACACTTAACACAAAAATTAAACGCATCTTTGAATAGAGTGGGCCAAAAGAAACCAGATTGGAGAATTTTAAGTGCTGTTTTCTTAGCTCCAAAGTGACCTCCACAAGCCAATTCGTGGCTATGCCTAAGTATGCTTTCTTGCTCTTCTTCTGGAACACATCTTCTGATGAGTTGATCCGGGCAATGCTTGAATAAGAAAGGTTCATCCCAGACATAATGTTTCACCATGGAAAAGAACTTCTTCTTGTCCTAAGAAGTTTGATCATTTCTAAGAACACCACAAGCAAGATAATTAACAAAATCAGCATACCATGGTTCTTTGACTTGGGCAGCATATAGTTGTTCATCAGGGAAAGTCTCATTCAAGGGTAGCACAGCTTCTCCTTTTTCTTCAACCACAATTCTGCTCAAATGATCAGCTACCACATTCTCACATCCCTTCTTGTCTCGAATTTCCAAATCGAACTCTTGCAGCAAGAGAATCCATCTAATCAAGTGCGGTTTGGCGTCCTTCTTAGTGAGCAAGTATCTAAGAGCTGCATGGTCAGAATAAACAATTACTTTAGAACCAACAAGATAAGAACGAAATTTTTCTAAAGCAAAAACCACAGCAAGGAACTCCTTCTCTGTTGTGGAGTAGTTGATTTGAGCATCATTCAAGGTCCGGCTAGCATAATGAATCACATGGGGGAGCTTGTTCTTCTTTTGACCTAAAACTGCACCAATAGCAAAGTCAGAGGCATCACACATTATTTCAAATGGTAAAGACCAATCTGGAGCTATGATAATAGGGGCTGAAGTTAGCTCCCTCTTCAAGGTAGTAAAGGCTTCCATGCAAGCTTCATTAAACTCAAAAACAGCATCCTTAGCAAGGAGATTACACAATGGCCTTGTAATGCTTGAGAAATTTTTGACGAACCTTCTATAAAATCCAGCATGACCCAGAAAGCTTCTAACTCCTTTCACAGAGGTAGGGGGTGGCCGATTTGAGATGAGATCGATCTTGGCTTTATCCACTTCAATTCCCTTGCTTGAAATCACATGGCCTAACACAATGCCTTGCCTCACCATGAAGTGACACTTTTCCCAATTCAAAATCAGATTTGCTTCCTGGCATCTTTTAAGCACTAGAGACAAGTGGTGAAGACAATCATCAAAAGAGGAACCAAAAACTGAAAAATCATCCATAAATACCTCAATGAATCGTTCCACCATATCTGAAAAGATTGCCATCATGCATCTTTGGAAAGTTGCTGGGGCATTGCACAAACCGAATGGCATCCTTCTATAAGCAAACGTACCAAATGGGCATGTGAATGTGGTTTTCTCTTGGTCTTCCGGAGCAATGGGAATTTGATTATAACCTGAAAAACCATCAAGAAAACAATAGTAAGCATGGCCAGATAAACGTTCAAGCATTTGATCAATAAAAGGCAAGGGGAAATGTTCTTTTCTAGTGGATGTGTTCAACTTCCTGTAATCAATGCAAACTCTCCAACCAGTGATAGTTCGTGTAGGAACTATCTCATTCTTCTCATTCTTCACAACGGTGATTCCGGACTTCTTCGGAACAACTTGTACAGGGCTCACCCACTTAGAATCTGAAATTGGGTAGATGATTCCTACATCGAGTAGCTTTAAAACTTCAGCTCTAACCACCTCTTTCATGTTGGGATTTAGCCTCCTTTGGGCATCACGGGATGGTTTGCTGTCTTCTTCCATTAGAATCCGGTGCATGCACATGCTTGGACTAATTCCTTTGATGTCTGCTATGGTCCACCCAATGGCTGTTTTATGCTCTTTTAGAACCTTAATTAAGCTCTCTTCTTCATGTGAGGTGAAACCTGCAACAATTATAACAGGGAGAGTTTTGTTAGCACCCAAATAAGTATATTTAAGATGATTGGGCAGTGGTTTAAGTTCTAGCTTTGGTGGGGTGATAATGGATGGCTCCAATTTCGTGGATGATGGTCCAAGAGGCTCGAGTGGTGGCCTAAAGGATGGTGGGTATGGTTGAAACACTTCTAAGGCATCCACCACTTCTTGGAACTCCGGTTCACAAAGATCTTCCTCTTCTTGTGTTAAGACAGCTTCTAGAGCATCATTAGACTTTCTCTGCAAAATTTTGGAAGAAACCTCATGATCCACAACATCAATTGAAAAGCAAGAATCAAGAGAGATAGAAGGTTGAGATAGAGCATTAAGCATTTTAAATTCAACAGTTTCACCCAGAACAGTCATGGAAAGGGTGCTATCTTTCACTTTGATAACTGTGTCTGCAGTGGCCATGAATGGCCTGCCTAGGAGAATGCAATCAACATGATCTCCATTTGGATTGTCTTCCATGTCCATCACTACAAAATCAGCAGGGAGAATTAGTGTATTAACTTGAACTAAAATATCTTCTACAATACCTTTTGGATATTTTATAGAATGATCAGCTAGTTCAAGTCGTATTGAAGTCTTCTTCATCCCTTCTAAGCCAAGCTTTTGATACAATGAATATGGCATTAGGTTGACACTTGCTCCCAAGTCCAACATGGCTCTTCCAACCTTCTTGCCTCCAATGTTAATGGGAATGTCAAAGCTGCCAGGATCAACTAGTTTTGGTGGAAGCTTCCTTTGCAACACAGCACTTAACATTCTGGTCAAGCTTTACATCTTCATTTGGAGCGAAATTGAGCTTGTGAGTTTTCAAGTCCTTGATGAACTTTCCATATGCAGGAATCTGTTCAATAACATCAAGCAAAGGCAAATTGATATTAACTTTACTCAAAATATCATAAATCTCTTTAGAAGCCTTATCTTGCTTTGCTTTCTTAAGACGGCCTGGAAATGGAATCGGTGGAACATATGGAGCGGGTGGCACGTATCTATCTTCTTGAAGATGTTGTTGTGTATATACAACTGCACCAAAATGGATTCAATTGCTTCCTCAACTTGTGATACTCGCAAGTGCACGAGCCGTTCGGTAGTATAGCGTATGTAAGTGCGAGGTCGATCCCACGAGGATTGGTGATTGAATGATTCAATTCATTTTCCCTACACAAAACAGAAATGAAAAAGAAAGGAAATAAATACAACAAGAAAAAAGGAAATAACTCAAGCAAATAAGTTCCCAAGTTCAATTAGATTAATGGATTGATTCTAGCTAAAGTATGATTAAGCCATGGTGTGTGGTCATAACCTTGTGTTCCTAATTCCCTAATTTGATCATTTGTTGTCTAACCTAAAATTAAGCATTAGGAACCCATTAAGCATAGAAGAACAATTTAAACAACCAAGCATGTATCTAATCCCTGTTGTCGAATGTCCATACATACTCTTCCTATTCATAGTTCAATTCGAATTAAAGCATGGTGTATACTCTTAATTCAAACCAAGATAGCTAACATGCAAGCCTAAATGGTGATCAATCATTCAAACTAGCATATTAACTTATAAGCATAATGAATAAGAACATGAACCATAATTGAAACTTGGAAACTAATCAAACTTGAAAAACTAAAGAAAAGAATTTACATAATGAAAAGTAGAGTGGAACTAAGAAAAACTTAAGGAAAATTTCAGCACAAATATTTCATTATAACAATTGAAGACTAGAAAGAGAAACTAAGAGAATTTGAGGGAGAGAAGGGAAGGGAGCTCTAGAGAAGTGTTTGAGAGCTCCCCCCCTTGGGGTGTGTTTACAAGCTTAGAGAACATCCCTATTTATAGGCCTAGGGGAAGTGAAAATCTGAATTCAATATGGCTAATGCATACAACACTTGTATTATAAAATCTTGAATTGGTTGATGCACTTGTATTAGAAAATTTGAATTGGTTGATGCACTTGTATTAGAAAATCAGAATTGGTTGATGCACTTCACCAATAAATCCCACCTGCAGCCCTAGCTCATCTTCATGTCACCATGACCAAGCTTCCAACCAGAAACAATAGCTCATCCTGAGGTGAGCATGACCAGCAACTTCAAGGGCTTACAAATTGGGCTTCTCTTAAGCAAATGATGACTTTAAGCACTCCAAATTGAAGTTCAGAATGTGTCTGATCCAACCACACAAGTATTGGCCCAATCCAAGCTCTGATGAAGAAGTTAAGGCCAAAACAAATTGCTAACTCGTTTTTGCTCGCTGTCAAAATCCATCCTGAGCATGGTTCTGTGTTTGCTAGGTAACAGACTCCATATTTATCCAATGGGGCTGAATTTTGGATATATTATAGTATACACCCATTGGAACAACGTTCATGAAGAATGTTGCCTCATCCGAGCTATGTAGGTTGCTGAAACAAAGCTTGCAATATGACCTACGAAACTGGACTGGCAGGGGGCTGTAGCCAAAATGAGTTTGTCTTTAAGCTCTTCATCGATTCATCCAAATTAGGCTTTAACATGCTTGAATTGCATGAATTATGCTCTCTTGCTCTTTTTGCCTACAAAACACACAAAGAGAGGCAAATAACATAGAAATCTAGGAAACTAAGCAAAAGAAGTAAGTAAATTTGGGCATGTATATGTATGAAATTATGAGCTTAACAGATGTGGTGGCACAAATTTGTCATCTCTCTTATGCAATTGGAATTGTTTGGATTCTTGAGAATCTGATTTGGCATTAGGAGCAGATTGAGAAGTTTTGAGATGTTCCCCTTCTGTAGCCGTGGTCTCCTCCTCTTCATCTTCTACAATCACAACATCATTTGAAAGATTAGAATCAACTTTATTATCAATGATCTTACCTGTTCTGAGCACATGAATGGCCTTGGCTTCTTGGTTCTTTGGATTGATCTCGGTTTGGCTTGGCCATTTCCCAGGTTCTCTTTGAGTTATTTCAGCAGCTAATTGGCCTATTTGAACTTCCAATTTGGCAATGGCAGCTTGTGTAGTTTGCTGGAAATTGGATTGGTTGATTGCCATCTGCTTAACTATATCCTCCAATGATGATGTTTGTTGTGGCTTTTGGAATGAAGGGGGATTGGCTTGATTCTGAGTATTCCTCCATGAAAAGTTTGGATGATTCCTCCAACCTGGATTATAACTTTGAGAGCATGGATCATTTCTTGGACCTTGGTTGTAGGAATTTACCAACTTAGCTTGCTCTTGCACAAATTCTGGATATCCAGCCCCAAGTGGACAAGCTATGGTAGCATGGTCAGGAGTTTCGCAAATACTACACACTTCCTTCGGAGGGCTTCTTGAGTTTAATGCAAGAAGAGCATCTAGCTTTTGTTCCAGTTTTGAAATCTGCACACTAGAAGCATCATTAGAACCACTAACAACACGTTTACCTCTTGTATCTGTATGTTGGGTCTCCATTGCTATCTCCTCAAAGAGTTCATACGTTTCTTCTGGAGTTTTGGTTTTATAAGAACCACCTGCAAAATTCGTGACAATATTATGACTAGAAGGGGTTAGTCCTTTATAAAACAAACGCATTTGAAGCTTCAATGGAATCCCATGATGAGGACATTGATTGAGCAGCCCATTGAACCTCTCCCATGCTTCACAAAACGACTCGTCATCTTGCTGTGCAAATAACAAGATCTTATCCCTAAGCATGTCGGTCTTTTGCGTGGAGAAGTATTTCTCCAAGTATTTCTCCAAGAACTTCTTTTGAATGGCAGCCCATGTAGTGAGTGAACCAGGCTTCAAAGAATTCAACCAATATTTCGCCTTATCCTTCAAAGTGTATGGAAACACTCTCATTCGAAGTTGATCTTCTGTCACACCTATCAAGGGAAAAGAACTCACAACATTAAAAATATCCTTTATATGAGTTAATGGATCTTCATTAGGTAAACCATAAAAGGAAGGCAGCATATTAAGATGAGAAGATTTAAGCTCATAATTTCGAGCTACAGTGGGCAGCAAAATGCTTGAAGGAGATGCTGGAATTGTTGGGATATCAAGTTCTCCCATGAACTCATTGGCAGCCATCTCTTCTTCTTCTTCTTGGTCTGAACTTGCTTCCGAATTTGAAAGTGAAGAACCAGGAAGTTCAGTGTGGAGAGCAAGACTTGAAAATGTGGCCAGAGCTTGCTCTTTTGCAATTGACAACTCTCTTTCTAGACGACTCTGAATTTCAGAGGTCACTCGTCTGGGTTGTGATCGGTTCATAATTGTATATCATTTTGTACCCTTTTAGCTTATGATTTGGTTATGTTATTGAGTTAAACTTGTGCTTTTAATCCATTTTCTATTTTGATAAGTCCATAATTTCATACACTTGCTTGCCTTCTTTACTTAGTGATTTTGCTTAGTTTCTCTTTATTTTGAGTCACTTACCTCTGTTTGTGTGTTTTGTAGGTTAAGATAGCAAGAGATCACATTTGATGCAATCCATGCATGTTAAGGGCTGATTGGGATAAGAGCAAGAGCTTAAAGACAAAACCAAAGTTGGGCCACACTTCTTGTCAGTCCAGTTTCGTAAGTCACCTTACAGGTCTGATTTCAGCAATCTGCACAACTGGGATGAGGAGACATTTTTCATAGAAGTTGTTCAATTGGGTGTCTAGTATAACATATCCAAAATTCAGCCCAATTGAATACATTTTGAAACCTCTGGCCTTCCTACACTAAGCCTGGTTCAGAAAACTCGTTTTTCAGCAACCAAAAGGCAACCACATGGGTTGGCAGCAAAAGGCAACCATATGGGTTGGCAGCAAAGGCAGCCACAACTGATCACCTTTGAACCCATGTGAAGATGCTTGAGGTGCAGCAGCAAAAGATGAAGGATGGTGTGGAAATCCATCATGATGTTCCTCCCTCTTAGCCCTATAAATAGAGAAGCCTTCAAGCTTCAAATCACACCCCAATGGGGGGAGCTCTCAAACACTTCTCTAGAGCTCCCTTCCCTTCTCTCCCTCAAATTCTCTTAGTTTCCTTTCAAGTTGTCAATTGTTGTAACAAAATGATTTTACTAAATTTTCCTTCAAGTTTTCAAGTTCTACTTTAATTTTATTTGTAATGTACATTCTTTCTTAAGTATTCAAGTTTAATTAGTTTCCAAGTTTCAATTATGGTTTTTGTTCTTATTCATTATGCTTATAAGTTAATACGCTAGTTTGAATGATTGATCACCATTTAGGCTTGCATGTTAGCTATCTTGGTTTGAATTAAGAGTAGACACCATGCTTTAATTCGAATTGAACTATGAATAGGAAGAGTATGTATGGACATTCGACAACAGGGATTAGATACATGCTTGGTTGTTTAAATTGTTCTTCTATGCTTAATGGGTTCCTAATGCTTAATTTTAGGTTAGACAACAAAAGATCAAATTAGGGAATTTGGAACACAAGGTTTTGACCAAACACCATGGCTTAATCATACTTTAGCTAGAATCAATCCGTTAATCTAATTGAACTTGGGAACTTATCTACTTGAGTTATTTTCTTTTCTTTCTTTCTTGTTTTATTTATTTTCTTTCTTGTTCTTCTGTTTTGTATAGAAAAACTGAATTGGATTATTCAATCACCAATCCTCGTGGGATCGACCTCGCACTTACATATGCTATACTACCAAACGGCTCGTGCACTTGCGAGTATCACAAGTTGAGGATGCAGCTGAATCCATTTTGGTGCAGCTGAATTGAAGCAACAAGTTTTTGGCGCCGTTGCCGGGGATTGGTAACATTGTTTGATTCTATTTGGCTTTCCTACTTTATTATTTTTTTTTTTTCTTAACTGGACAATTTCTTGTTTTAAAGTTAATGATGTTAATGGACAAGTTGTGTTTGTAGTCCAACAGAAAAGGACAATTGCCCAACAAGCAAGAGAACTGGGTTTAAGTCCCATCTTACACAACCCATTGGTGTTTGATACTTTGAAGCATGAAATTGGATGTGTGTTGATTTTCCTTTTCATTTTAGTTTTTATTTCCTCATCCTTTTAATTATATTTCAAGTTTTCTGTGTTTGTTTTAGCAATTTATTATAGCTCAATAATAAAGGGAAAGAGAAGGCAACTTCAATCATAAAGATAGGAAGTGTGGAGTAGTGGGAGAAGTCGCGACCTCCAAATGCATCACGCTCGACCTAATCGCTTCAAGGGGGAGTATTCCAATCCTTTCTCTTTAGTTGTTTTCTTATTATTTCAATAATTTTAATTTTCTATTTCTTTTATAAGAAAAAAAAAATATATTTTTCATATGAGTTGACTTATGGTAACTCCAGTAAGCACTTCCGTCAATACAGTGTCTAGGAGTTCTTTAGGCGACACCTTCGGTGTCTAAGAAGTTTGGGTTTTAAGCAGGACCATTGTGACCCCTCCAACCTTCCCGGATCCCCTGGCTGTGTTTTCTGAGGCCCTTAACTGGTCATCCGTGAGTTGCTTGTATATTCGTGTGTTTTTAAATTAAGTTTTTTTTATATTTTCTTTGTTATCTTTTCTGTTGAGTCTTTGTTTTTGTTTTTGTTTTGTTAAGTTAGTTTATGTATTTATTTACGTGGTTTGGTTAGTTAGTTTATTTCTGAGTGTTAAAAACACATCTTTATTTCACTTCAAAGCTAGAATTTGAGGGAGAGAAGGGAAGGGAGCTCTTGAGAAGTGTTTGAGAGCTCCCCCCCTTGGGGTGTGTTTACAAGCTTAGAGAACTTCTCTATTTATAGGCCTAGGGGAAGTGAAAATCTGAATTCAATATGACTAATGCATACAACACTTGTATTATAAAATCTGAATTGGTAGATGCACTTCACCAATAAATCCCACCAGCAGCCCTAGCTCATCTTCATGTCACCATGACCAAGCTTCCAACCAGAAACAATAGCTCATCCTGAGGTCAGCATGACCAGCAACTTCAAGGGAATACAAATTGGGCTAGGCTGAATCAAATGAAGACTTTAAGATGTCCATTGTGAAGTTCAGAATGTGTATGATCCAACCACACAAGTATTGGCCCAATCCAAGCTCGGAGGAGGAAGTTAAGGCCGAAACAAATTGCTAACTCGTTTTGCTCGCTGACAAAAATCCATCCTGAGCATGGTTCAGTGTTTGCTAGGTTACGGACTCCAGATTTATCCAATGGGGCTGAAGTTTGGATATGTTATAGTACACACCCATGGGAACAACTTTCATGAAGAATGCAGCCTCATCCGAGTTGTGTAGGTTGCTAAAACAAAGCTTGCAATATGACCTACGGAACTGGACTGGCAGGGAGCTGTAGCCAAAATGAGTTTGTCTTTAAGCACTTCTTCCCTTTATCCAAATCAGGCTTTAACATGCATGGATTGCATCATTTCCTATCCAAAGCCATCATTGTTACCTAAAGCTGAAAGATAAACACAAAAAGGATTAAAAGCACAAGTTTAACTAAAAAACATAACCAAATCATAAGCTAGAAGGGTACAAAATGATATATAATTATGAACCGATCAAATACCCCCAAACCTAGATTTTGCTAGTCCTCGAGCAAAACAACACAAAACAAAGTTAAAAACAAAACAAGAAGTTAACTAGACCACTTTCGTAGGTAACTCGATTGCATTGAGCGTATGCAACAAGCCTTTAAACCTCTAGGCATCCCTAGTAGGAGGAGTTGTGTCTCCTGAGGGTTTAACAGTTACGATACCCACAAATGTTTTAATGACTCTGTAAAACAAAGTAATTAGAAAACTTAAAAGATTTGTTAGTCCTGAAGCAAAACCAAAAACAAAAACAAAAAATAATTACATTAACAAAAACAAAACAAAAACAAAAACAATTACAAAAATAAAAAGAACTCAAAACAATCTTTCCGAACATTTTCTGAAGAGAAATGACTCATGCACATGACTCAAAAGTTTTAACAATAAAAGCTCAATTTTAAACATTATTCACAAAGCGGCAAAGTTCAAAACATAATATGCTCAAAGTGTGGTAGTGTGATAGCCAAATGCAACAAATTCCCCAATCTTAGTTTTCACACAATTTCAAAAATCATACAAAGCACAAATTCAACTTCAAATCTCACCAAAATTGTCCTCTCACAAATGAATCACTCGGAAGAGGGCTACAATGCAACAGTCAGTTATAAACATGAGATTAGAGTTAAACCATAAGGGACTTAACTCAAAATAGGAAGATGAAGAACTTGCATTAATATGATCTCAAGAAGGATGCCAAACACTTAAAAGTAGAAAAATAAATGCAATTCAACCACATGACATTTAAGATCAATTTAGGTCTTTAGCATAGGTTGTAATGGGGCCAAGGGTGTAAGGTGAGTAAGAAATGAAGGGTATGGATAAAACAAAGTCCAAGAAACTCAAAATATAAGAGCATAAAACAATTGTTTACAAGACTTCGAATCATCACGATTAGATTTTTTCTTTTACACGATCAAAACTCCTTATACCTTCATTTACAATTATTCATACTCCTTTCCTTGAATTGAACAAACACCAATTTATTTAGAAGGCCCAAAAATGAAACCCAAAAATGAAATTTCATTCAACCACCACTTAATCACAATTTTTCTCTTTTCTTTTCTTTTCTTTCACCAATTGAGTGAATTTTTTTTTTCTTTATGTAATATCCCTTCCCAAACTTAGCATGAAAAACACATCCGAATTAGAGCTCATGAGTTCCTTAGAAAGGTAAATTCTTGTTTTTCGGGCTAAGGCGAGGAAATATAATTGGTAAAAATGAAAGAAAAGGTTTACATGTAGGCTCAAAATGGTTAACAATGGAAAATCATGCTTAAGCATGCATAAGGTTAGCTTGAAAGGCACAAACGATCCAAAGAGGGCCTTAATATCACTTCTTAAATGTCATGAAATCAAATTGCATAAGAATGAATGACTTTTAAGTGTTCAACCAAATCAATGAATAATGAGATCAAACAACAACTTTGATGACAAGAAAATAAGAGTATGTGTATAACACTCATGAAATGAAGCACAAGGCTCAAAAGCTCACATTGTATGGTTATATAAGTCTAATTTGTGCTTGATACAATTCTTTGGGTCATGCAAATCCTTTAATTGGAGAATTATGAAACAAATGGCAAGTGCAAAGAAGGTTTCGAACATATCATGCTAGAACGATGCCAAATTAATTATATATATATATATATATATATATATATTTTTAAAATTTTTTTAAGAAAAACCAAGTTTACTTGCTAAACTCCAATACCCCCAAACCTAGAAATGAACATTGTCCTCAATGTTTAAAAATTAGCCACAAACAATGTCATAACAACAAATGAAAGGTATTAAAGCAAATAAAAAAAAATCACAAAATCACAAAAGAAAACAAAAACAAAATAATTATAAAATAAAAATTACAACACAAACAAACAAACAAAAAAGAAAATGAAACAGTAAACCCTAATCACACAATTCTGAAACCCAAAAAAATTTTGAAGCCAAAAGCCCACAATTTCGAAAAACAAACCACGGTGAATTTAACCCACTTTGAAACCCAAACTAAAGTGAAACCCGACCCACAATTTGTTTTCATTTCCGGCTTTTTATTATTATTTAGTTTTGTAAAAACAAACTATCGAACCGTGATTAGCAACACAAAGAGCGGGATTTTAACATGGGTCATGATGTCTCGGTTCAGTGTAAGGGACCAACAGACAGGGCGAGACACGTGTCGACGCATAGAGGCGCCGCAGACTCCACAAGCAAAAATTACAGGCTCATGGAAAGGCGCGAAGACTTTACTGAACGCGTTCGTTCAGAAAAGACACGTCGTGATAAATGAGTTGGGTATGGTTGGAAGGCGAGAAGGTTGTGGGACTCAAGGAATGCTGGAGATTCAGAAAATGCTCAGATGCTGTAATGGCTAGGGTTTGTCAAAGACTAAGTCTATAAGAAAAGGTGAAAAAAATGCAAACTCAGAAACACACAAAAGAGAAAAGAAAGAAAGAAGAAAAGAGAGTGAGAAATCCAATGGCCTCTAACTAGCCATTTTCGTTGGATCTCAACCTAGCTCCACCGACTCAGACACGAGGCCAAGCAGCAGCACCAGTATGGATGCCCTACTTTGCTTCCGCACGGGGGCCTGTGACAGTAACTGACTCAATACTCCTGGACAACGATGTTGCCTTTAGAGTGGCTAGAAATTTAGTGACTCCTAAAGATATACATGTTCTGGGGACAAGGGATGACAACCGGGTCGTGAGCGATGCCCTGGCACTAAGCGTGCAGAGTACGGCAACAGTCGCAAGTTTGGGTCATCGCCTACTTGCGAAGTCCCATGAGGTAGAGGTGCTAAAGGGTCAGTTGGCGGCGGAGCGAAGTATGGTTGAGGAGTGTCAGACTGCTATAACTGTGCTCCACGCGGTCTCCGCTACCAATTTGGGCATGCGATTACTGGCGAGGACAAGGGAGTGTGCCGCGATGAGCGAGGAAATAGCTTCGTTGAAGGCTATGGTGGCGGACTTGCAGAAGCGGCTCTACTGTGCCAATCAGCACGTGGAAGCACTGCAGAGAAAAAATGAGGACCATATGGAGCTGCTGCAGATTCTACAAGTGCGAGAAAATAGAGGCAAGCCATGATGATGATGGAGATGAAGAAGATGAAGAAGATGATGAAGAAGATGATGATGATGATGATGTTTTTTTTTTTTTTTTTTTTTTTTTGTTATGTTTTTTTTTTTTGTTTTGTTTTGTTTTGTTTTTTTGTTTTGTTTTTATTTTATTTTATTTATGCAATGTTTGAAATAAAAATGTGTTTTAACACTCAGAAATAAACTAACTAACCATACCACGTAAATAAATAAATAAACTAACATAACAACACAAAAACAGAAACAAAACAAAAACAAAGACTCAACAGAAAAGAAAACAAAGAAAATAAAAAAAACTTAATTTAAAAACACACAATATACAAGCAACTCACGGATGACCAGTTAAGGGCCTCAGAAAACACAGCCAGGGGATCCGGGAAGGTTGGAGGGGTCACAATGGTCCCGCTTAAAACCCAAACTTCTTAGACACCGAAGGTGTCGCCTAAAGAACTCCTAGACACTGTATTAACGGAAGTGCTCACTGGGGTTACCATAAGTCGGCTCATATGAAAATTAAATTTTTTTTTTTTAAATTTTTTTTTATAAATATATTCTCGTAAGAAAAAGAAACAAAAACAAATTAAGATAACATGAAACAACAAACCATAAACGAAAATGAACTAAGTACTCTAAACAAACTCAAACAAACGATATAAATTATTGTACTAAAAGAAACAAACCAAGAAACCAAAGAAAAAAAACAAACAGCACTTTCTATCACCTATTTATCACCATTTGGACAGATTCGTTTCTATGTTTTTCAGCTTCGACCTCTGTTCAGTTTTTAGGCTATAACTTTCCAACCGTAAGTCCAAATTTTACGTTCTTTATATGGTTGGATTCAGCATAGAAAAACAAAGAACTCAACGGGGACCAAAAGGCAAAAACAACTACGGAAATAAACAGAATTCAAAGAAGAGAAAGGATTGAAATGCTCCCCTTGAAGCGATTAGGTCGAGCGTGATGCATTTGGAGGTCGCGACTTCTCCCACTACTCCACACTTCCTATCTTTGAAGTTACCATCTCTCTCCATTTTTATTAAGCTGTCATAAATTGCTAAAACAAACACACAAACTTGAAATGGAATTAAAAGGATTAGGAAATAAAAACTAAAATGAAAAGGAAAATCAACACACATCCAATTCCATGCTTCAAAGCAACAAGCACCAATGGGTTGTGTAAGCTGGGACTTAAACCCAGTTCTCTTGCTTGTTGGGCAATTGTCCTTTTCTGTTGGACTACAAACACAACTTGTCCATTAACGTCATTAACTTTAAAACAAGAAATTGTCCAGTTAAGAAAAAAAAATAAAGTAGGAAAGCCAAATAGAATCAAACAATGTTACCGATCCCCGGCAACGGCGCCAAAAACTTGTTGTATAGATACAGCTGCACCAAAATGGATTAAGCTGCATCCTCAACTTGTGATACTCGCAAGTGCACGAGCCGTTCGGTAGTATAGCGTATGTAAGTGCGAGGTCGATCCCACGAGAATTGGTGATTGAATGATTCAATTCAATTTCCCTACACAAAACAAAAACAAAAACAAAGAACATGAAAGAAGGAAGAAAATAAGAAAGTAACTCAAGCAAATAAGTTCCCAAGTTCAATTTAGATTAATGGATTGATTCTAGCTAAAGTATGATTAAGCCATAGTGTGTGGTCATAACCTTGTGTTCCTCATTCCCTAATCTGATCATTTGTTGTCTAACCTAAAATTAAGCATTAGGAACCCATTAAGCATAGAAGAACATTTTAAACAACCAAGTATGTATCCAATCCCTGTTGTCGAATGTCCATACATACTCTTCCTATTCATAGTTCAATTCGAATTAAAGCATGGTGTCTACTGTTAATTCAAACCAAGATAGCTAACATGCAAGCCTTAATGGTGATCAATCATTCAAACTAGCATATTAACTTATAAGCATAATGAATAAGAACATGAACCATAATTGAAACTTGGAAACTAATCAAACTTGAAACTAAAGAAAAGAATTTACATAATGAAAAATAAATTACAACTAAGAAGCAAAAGGAAAGCTAGAATTGAGAACTAGAAAGCAAAATTAAGAGAATTTGAGGGAGAGAAGGGAAGGGAGCTCTAGAGAAGTGTTTGAGAGCTCCCCCCCTTGGGGTGTGTTTACAAGCTTAGAGAACTTCTCTATTTATAGGCCTAGGGGAAGTGAAAATCTGAATTCAATATGACTAATGCATATAACACTTGTATTATAAAATCTGAATTGGTTGATGCACTTCACCAATAAATCCCACCAGCAGCCCTAGCTCATCTTCATGTCACCATGACCAAGCTTCCAACCAGAAACAATAGCTCATCCTGAGGTCAGCATGACCAGCAACTTCAAGGGCTTACAAATTGGGCTAGGCTGAATCAAATGAAGACTTTAAGATGTCCATTGTGAAGTTCAGAATGTGTATGATCCAACCACACAAGTATTGGCCCAATCCAAGCTCGGAGGAGGAAGTTAAGGCCGAAACAAATTGCTAACTCGTTTTGCTCGCTGACAAAAATCCATCCTGAGCATGGTTCAGTGTTTGCTAGGTTACGGACTCCAGAGTTATCCAATGGGGCTGAATTTTGGATATGTTATAGTACACACCCATTGGAACAACCTTCATGAAGAATGCGGCCTCATCGGAGTTGTGTAGGTTGCTAAAACAAAGCGTGCAATATGACCTACGGAACTGGACTGGCAGGGAGCTGTAGCCAAAATGAGTTTGTCTTTAAGCACTTCTTCCCTTTATCCAAATCAGGCTTTAACATGCATGGATTGCATCATCTCTTATCCAAAGCCATCATTGTTACCTAAAGCTGAAAGATAAACACAAAAAGGATTAAAAGCACAAGTTTAACTCAAAAACATAACCAAATCATAAGCTAAAGGGTACAAAATGATATATAATTATGAACCGATCACACCTATTGATTTCGGATCGATATGGAATACACCAACCACTCCAATTAGGAACGAACTGCCGTTGAACTTGAATTGTCCAATTTCTCACACCTATTGATTTCGGATCGAGCCCCAAACTTGGGCAACGTCATAATATGGTGGGAGGAGTCATTTGGTGAGTTTTGAGTGAAATCCAATCGCTAGAAGTATGGAATACACCAACCACTCCAATTAGGAACGAACTGCCGTTGAACTTGAATTGTCCAATTTGGAACACCTATTGATTTCGGATCGAGCCCAAAACTTGGGCAACATCATAATATGGTGGGAGGAGTCATTTGGTGAGTTTTGAGTGAAATCCAATCGCTAGAAGTATGGAATACACCAACCACTCCAATTAGGAACGAACTGCCGTTGAACTTGAATTGTCCAATTTCTAACACCTATTGATTTCGGATCGAGCCCAAAACTTGGGCAACATCATAATATGGTGGGAGGAATCATTTGGTGAGTTTTGAGTGAAATCCAATCGCTAGAAGTATGGAATACACCAACGACTCCCATTTGGAACGAACTGCCGTTGAACTTGACTTGTCCAATTTCTCACACCTATTGACTTCGGATCGAGCCCAAAACTTGGGCAACATCATAATATGGTGGGAGGAGTCATTTCGAGAGTTTTGAGTGAAATCAAATCGCTAGAAGTATGGAATACACCAACCACTCCAATTAGGAACGAACTGCCGTTGAACTTGAATTGTCCAATTTCTCACACCTAGTGATTTCGGATCGAGCCCAAAACTTGGGCAACATCATAATATGGTGGGAGGAGTCATTTGGTGAGTTTTGAGTGAAATCCAATCGCTAGAAGTATGGAATACACCAACCACTCCAATTAGGAACGAAATGCCGTTGAACTTGAATTGTCCAATTTCTCACACCTATTGATTTCGGATCGAGCCAAAAACTTGGGCAACATCATAATATGGTGGGAGGAGTCATTTGGTGAGTTTTGAGTGAAATCCAATCGCTAGAAGTATGGAATACACCAACGACTCCCATTTGGAACGAAGTGCCGTTGAACTTGAATTGTCCAATTTCTCACACCTATTGATTTCGGATCGAGCCCAAAACTTGGGCAACATCATAATATGATGGGAGGAGTCATTTGGAGAGTTTTGAGTGAAATCAAATCACTAGAAGTATGGAATACACCAACCACTCCAATTAGGAACGAACTGCCGTTGAACTTGAATTGTCCAATTTGGAACACCTATGGATTTCGGATCGAGCCGAAAACTTGGGCAACATCATAATATGGTGGGAGGAGTCATTTGGTGAGTTTTGAGTGAAATCCAATCGCTAGAAGTATGGAATACACCAACCACTCCAATTAGGAACGAACTGCCGTTGAACTTGAATTGTCCAATTTCTCACACCTGTTAATTTCGGATCGAGCCCAAAACTTGGGCAACATCATAATATGGTGGGAGGAGTCATTTGGCGAGTTTTGAGTGAAACCCAATCACTAGAAGTATGGAATACACCAACGACTCCCATTAGGAACGAACTTCCGTTGAACTTGAATTGTCCAATTTCTCACACCTATTGATTTCGGATCGAGCCCAAAACTTGGGCAACAACGTAATATGGTCGGAGGAGTCATTTGGTGAGTTTTGAGTGAAATCCAATTGCTAGAAGTATGGAATACACCAACCACTCCAATTAGGAACGAACTGCCGTTGAACTTCAATTGTCCAATTTGGAACACCTATTGATTTCGGATCGAGCCCAAAACATGGGCAACATCATAATATGGTGGGAGGAGTCATTTGGTGAGTTTTGAGTGAAATCCAATCGCTAGAAGTATGGAATACACCAACCACTCGAATTAGGAACGAACTGCCGTTGAACTTGAGTTGTCCAATTTGGAACACCTATTGATTTCGGATCGAGCCCAAAACTTGGGCAACATCATAATATGGTGGGAGGAGTCATTTGGAGAGTTTTGAGTGAAATCCAATGGCTAGAAGTATGGAATACACCAACCACTCCAATTAGGAACGAACTGCCATTGAACTTGAATTCTCCAATTTGGAACACCTATTGACTTCGGATCGAGCCCAAAACTTGGGCAACATCATAATATGGTGGGAGGAGTCATTTGGTGAGTTTTGAGTGAAATCCAATTGCTAGAAGTATGGAATACACCAACCATTCCAATTAGGAACAAACTACCATTGAACTTGAATTGTCCAATTTGGAACACCTATTGATTTCGGATCGAGCCCAAAACTTGGGCAACATCATAATATGGTGGGAGGAGTCATTTGGTGAGTTTTGAGTGAAATCCAATCGCTAGAAGTATGGAATACACCAACCACTCCAATTAGGAACGAACTGTCGTTGAAATTGAATTGACTAATTTCTCACACCTACTGATTTCGGATCGAGCCCAAAACTTGGGCAACATCATAATATGGTGGGAGGAGTCATTTGGTGATTTTTGAGTGAAATCCAATCGCTAGAAGTATGGAACACACCAACCACTCCAATTAGGAACGAACCGCCGTTGATCTTGAATTGTCCAATTTGGAACACCTATTGATTTCGGATCGAGCCCAAAACTTGGGCAACATCATAATATGGTGGGATGAGTCATTTGGTGAATTTTGAGTGAAATCCCATCGCTAGAAGTATGGAATACACCAACCGCTCCAGTTAGGAACGAACTGCCGTTGAACTTGAATTGTCCAATTTCTCACACCTATTGATTTCGGATCGAGCCCCAAACTGGGGCAACGTCATAATATAGTGGCAGGAGTCATTTGGTGAGTTTTGAGTGAAATCCAATCGCTAGAAGTATGGAATACACCAACCACTCCAATTAGGAACGAACTACCGTTGAACTTGAATTGTCCAATTTGGAAGACCTATTGATTTCGGATCGAGCCCAAAACTTGGGAAACATCATAATATGGTGGGAGGAGTCACTTGGTGAGTTTTGAGTGAAATCCAATCGCTAGAAGTATGGAATACACCAACCACTCCAATTAGGAACAAACTATCGTTGAACTTGAATTGTCCAATTTCTCACACCTATTGATTTCGTATCGAGCCCAAAACTTGGGCAACATCATAATATGGTGGGAGGAGTCATTTGGTGAGTTTTGAGTGAAATCCAATCGCTAGAAGTATGGAATACACCAACCGCTCCAATTAGGAACGAACTGCCGTTCAAATTGAATTGTCCAATTTCTCACACGTATTGATTTCTGATCGAGCCCAAAACTTGGGCAACGTCATAACATGGTTGGAGGAGTCATTTGGTGAGTTTTGAGTGAAATCCAATCACTAGAAGTATGTAATACACCAACCACTCCAATTAGGAACGAACTACCGTTGAACTTGAGTTGTCCAATTTCGAACACCAATTGATTTCGGATCGAGCCCAAAACTTGGGAAACATCATCATATGGTGGGAGGAGTCATTTGGTGAGTTTTGAGTGAAATCCAATCGCTAGAAGTATGGAACACACCAACCACTCCAATTAGGAACGAACTGCCGTTGAACTTGAATTGTCCAATTTCTCACACCTATTGATTTCGGACTGAGCCCCAAACGTGGGCAACATCATAATATGGTGGGAGGAATCATTTGGTGAGTTTTGAGTGAAATCCAATCGCTAGAAGTATGGAATACACAAACCACTCCAATTAGGAACGAACTGCCGTTGAACTTGAATTGTCCTATTTGGAACACCTATTGATTTCGGATCGAGCCCAAAACTTGGGCAACATCATAATATGGTGGGAGGAGTCATTTGGTGAGTTTTGAGTGAAATCCAATAGCTAGAAGTATGGAATACACCAACCACTCCAATTAGGAACGAACTGCCATTGAACTTGAATTGTCCAATTTCTCACACCTATTCATTTCGGACCGAGCCCCAAACTTGGGCCACATCATAATATGGTGGGAGGAGTCATTTGGTGAGTTTTGAGTGAAATCCAATCGCTAGAAGTATGGAATACACCAACGACTCCCATTAGGAACGAACTGCCGTTGAACTTGAATTGTCCAATTTCTCACACCTATTGATTTCGGACCGAGCCCCAAACGTGGGCAACATCATAATATGGTGGGAGGAGTCATTTGGTGAGTTTTGAGTGAAATCCAATAGCTAGAAGTATGGAATACACCAACCACTCCAATTAGGAACGAGCTGCCGTTGAACTTTAATTGTCCAATTTCTCACACCTATTGATTTCGGATCGACCCCAAAACTTGGGCAACATCATAATATGGTGGGAGGAGTCATTTGGTGAGTTTTGAGTGAAATCCAATCGCTAGAAGTATGGAATACAACAACGACTCCCATTAGGAACGAACTGCCGTTGAACTTGAATTGTCAAATTTCTCACACCTATTGATTTCGGACCGAGCCCCAAACGTGGGTAACATCATAATATGGTGGGAGGAGTTGTTTGGTGAGTTTTGAGTGAAATCCAATCGCTAGAAGTATGGAATACACCAACGACTCCCATTAGGAACGAACTGCCGTTGAACTTGAATTGTCCAATTTCTCACACCTATTGATTTCGGACCGAGCCCCAAACGTGGGCAACATCATAATATGGTGGGAGGAGTCATTTGGTGAGTTTTGAGTGAAATCCAATAGCTAGAAGTATGGAATACACCAACCACTCCAATTAGGAACGAGCTGCCGTTGAACTTTAATTGTCCAATTTCTCACACCTATTGATTTCGGATCGACCCCAAAACTTGGGCAACATCATAATATGGTGGGAGGAGTCATTTGGTGAGTTTTGAGTGAAATCCAATCGCTAGAAGTATGGAATACACCAACCACTCCAATTAGGAACGAACTGCCGTTGAACTTGAATTGTCCAATTTGGAACACCTATTGATTTCGGATCGAGCCCAAAACTTGGGCAACAACATAATATGGTGGGAGGAGTCATTTGGTGAGTTTTGAGTGAAATCCAATCGCTAGAAGTATCGAATACACCAACCACTCCAATTAGGAACGAATTGCCGTTCAATTTGAATTGTCCAATTTCTCACACCTATTGATTTCGAATCGAGCCCAAAACTTGGGCAACATCATAATATGGTGGGAGGAGTCATTTGGTGAGTTTTGAGTGAAATCCAATCGCTAGAAGTATCGAATACACCAACCACTCCAATTAGGAACGAACCGCCGTTGAACTTGAATTGTCCAATTTGGAACACCTATTGATTTCGGATCGACCCCAAAACTTGGGCAACATCATAATATGGTGGGAGGAGTCATTTGGTGAGTTTTGACTGAAATCCAATCGCTAGAACTATGGAATACACCAACCACTCCAATTAGGAACGAACTGCCGTTGAACTTGAATTGTCCAATTTCTCACACCTATTGAATTCGGACCGAGCCCCAAACTTGGGCAACATCATAATATGGTGGGAGGAGTCATTTGGTGAGTTTTGAGTGAAATCCAATCGCTAGAAGTATGGAATACACCAACCACACCAATTAGGAACGAACTGCCGTTGAACTTGAATTGTCCAATTTCTCACACCTATTGATTTCGAACCGAGCCCCAAACTTGGGCAACATCATAATATGGTGGGAGGAGTCATTTGCTGAGTTTTGAGTGAAATTCAATCGCTAGAAGTGTGGAATACACCAACCACTACAATTAGGAACGAACTGCCGTTGAACTTGAATTGTCCAATTTGGAAAACCTATTGATTTCGGATCGAGCCCAAAACTTGGGCAACATCATAATATGGTGGGAGGAGTCATTTGGTGAGTTTTGAGTGAAATCCAATCGCTAGAAGTATGGAATACACCAACCACTCCAATTAGGAACGAACCGCCGTTGAACTTGAATTGTCCAATTTGGAACACCTATTGATTTCGGACCGAGCCCCAAACCTGGGCAACATCATAATATGGTGGGAGGAGTCATTTGGAGAGTTTTGAGTGAAATTCAATCGCTAGAAGTATGGAATACACCAACCACTCCAATTAGGAACGAACTGCCGTTGAACTTGAATTGTCCAATTTCTCACACCTATTGATTTCGGACCGAGCCCCAAACTTGGGCAACATCATAATATGGTGGGAGGAGTCATTTGGTGACTTTGGAGTGAAATCCAATCGCTAGAAGTGTGGAATACACCAACCACTCCAATTAGGAACGAACTGCCGTTGAACTTGAATTGTCCAATTTCTCACACCTATTTATTTCGGATCGAGTCCAAAACTTGGGCAACATCATAATATGGTGGGAGGAGTCATTTGGTGAGTTTTGAGTGAAATCCAATCGCTAGAAGTATAGAATACACCAACCACTCCAATTAGGAACGAACCGCCGTTGAACTTGAATTGTCCAATTTGGAACACCTATTGATTTCGGATCGAGCCCAAAACTTGGGCAACATCATAATATGGTGGGAGGAGTCATTTGGTGAGTTTTGAGTGAAATCCAATCGCTAGAAGTATGGAACACACCAACCACTCCAATTAGGAACGAACTGCCGTTGAACTTGAATTGTCCAATTTCTCACACCTATGGATTTCGGACCGAGCCCCAAACGTGGGGAACATTATAATATGGTGGGAGGAGTCATTTGGTGAGTTTTGAGTGAAATCCAATCGCTAGAAGTATGGAATACACCAACCACTCCAATTAGGAACGAACTGTCGTTGAAATTGAATTGACCAATTTCTCACACCTATTGATTTCGGATCGAGCCCAAAACTTGGGCAACATCATAATATGGTGGGAGGAGTCATTTGGTGAGTTTTGAGTGAAATCCAATCGCTAGAAGTATGGAACACACCAACCACTCCAATTAGGAATGAACTGCCGTTGAACTTGAATTGTCCAATTTCTCACACCTATGGATTTCGGACCGAGCCCCAAACGTGGGCAACATTATAATATGGTGGGAGGAGTCATTTGGTGACTTTTGAGTGAAATCCAATCGCTAGAAGTATGGAATACACCAACCACTCCAATTAGGAACGAACTGCCGTTCAAATTGAATTGTCCAATTTCTCACACGTATTGATTTCTGATCGAGCCCAAAACTTGGGCAACGTCATAATATGGTGGGAGGAGTCATTTGGTGAGTTTTGAGTGAAATCCAATCGCTAGAAGTATGGAATACACCAACCACTCCAATTACGAACGAACTGCCGTTGAACTTGAATTGTCCAATTTGGAACACCTATTGATTTCGGATCAAGCCCAAAACTTGGGCAACACCATAATATGGTGGGAGGAGTCAATTGGTGAGTTTTGACTGAAATCCAATCGCTAGAAGTATGGAATACACCAACCACTCCAATTAGGAGCAATCTGCCGTTGAACTTGAATTGTCCAA
This sequence comes from Prunus avium, assembly GCF_965620075.1. NCBI lineage: Eukaryota > Viridiplantae > Streptophyta > Magnoliopsida > Rosales > Rosaceae > Prunus > Prunus avium. Next base: position 11,319,299 of record NC_142291.1, read on the forward strand.
TTTCTCACACCTATTGATTTCAGATCGAGCCCCAAACTTGGGCAACGTCATAATATGGTGGGAGGAGTCATTTGGTGAGTTTTGAGTGAAATCCAATCGCTAGAAGTATGGAATACACCAACCACTCCAATTAGGAACGAACTGTCGTTGAAATTGAATTGACCAATTTCTCACACCTATTGATTTCGGATCGAGCCCAAAACTTGGGCAACATCATAATATGGTGGGAGGAGTCATTTGGTGAGTTTTGAGTGAAATCCAATCGCTAGAAGTATGGAACACACCAACCACTCCAATTAGGAACGAACAGCCGTTGAACTTGAATTGTCCAATTTCTCACACCTATTGATTTCGGATTGAGCTCAAAACCTGGGCAACATGATAATATGGTGAGAGGGGTCATTTGGTTTGTTTTGGGTGAAATCCAATCGCTAGAAGTATAGAATACACCAACCCCTCCAATTAGGAACGAAATGTCGTTGAACTTGAATTATCCATTGTCTTACACCTATTGATTTCGGATTGAGCCCAAAACTTGGGCAACATCATAATATGGAGGGAGGAGTCATTTGGTGAGTTTTGAGTGAAATCCAATCGCTAGAAGTATGGAATACACCAACCACTCCAATTAGGAACGAAATGCCGTTGAACTTGAATTATCCAATGTCTTACACCTATTGATTTTGGATTGAGCCCAAAACTTGGTCAACATCATAATATGGTGGGAGGAGTCATTTGGTGAGTTTTGAGTGAAATCCAATCTTTAGTAGTATGGAATACACCAACCACTCCAATTAGGAACGAACTGCCGTTAAACTTGAATTATCCAATTTCTTAATCCTATTGATTTCGGATCGAGCACAAAACTTGGGCAACATCATAATATGGTGGGAGGACTCATATGGTGAGTATTGAGTGAAATCCAATCGCTAGAAGTATGGAATACACCAACGACTCCAATTAGGAACGAACTTCCGTTGAACTTGAATTGTCCGATTTCTTTCACCTATTGATTTCTGATCGAGGCCAAAACTTGGGCAACATCATAATATGGTGGGAGGAGTCATTTGGAGAGTTTTGAGTGAAATCCAATCGCTAGAACTTTGAAATGCACCAACCACTCCAATTAGGAACGAACTGCCGTTGAACTTGAATTGTCCAATTTCTCACACCTATTGATTTCGGATCGAGCCCAAAACTTGGGCAACATCATAATATGGTGGGAGGAGTCATTTGGTGAGTTTTGAGTGAAATCCAATCGCTAGAAGTATGGAATACACTAACCACTCCAATTAGGAACGAACTGCTGTTGAACTTGAATTGTCCAATTTGGAACACCTATTGATTTCGGGTCGAGCCCAAAACTTGGGCAACAACATAATATGGCGGGAGGAGTCATTTGGTCAGTTTTGAGTGAAATCCAATCGCTAGAAGTATGGAATACACCAACAACTCCAATTAGGAACGAACTGCCGTTGAACGGGAATTGTCCAATTTCTCACAACTATTGATTTCGGTTCGAGCCCAAAACCTGGGCAACAAGATAATGTGGTGGGAGGGGTCAGTTGGTGAGTCTTGGGTGAAATCCAATCGCTAGAAGTATGGAATATTCCAACCACTCCAATTAGGAACGAACTGCCGTTGAACTTGAATTGTCCAATTTCTCTCACCTATTGATTTCGGATCGAGCCCCAAACCTGGGCAACATCATAATATGGTGGGAGGAGTCATTTGGTGAGTTTTGAGTGAAATCCAATCGCTAGAAGTGTGGAATACACCAACCACTCCAATTAGGAACGAACTGCGGTTGAACTTGGATTGTCCAATTTCTCACACCTATTGATTTCGGATCGAGCCCAAAACCTGGGCAGCACGATGATATGGTGGGAGGGGTCATTTGGTGAGTTTTGGGTGAAATCCAATCGCTAGATGTATGGAATACACCAACCACTCCAATTAGGAACGAACTGCCGTTGAATTTGAATTATCCAATTTCTTAATCCTATTGATTTCGGATCGAGCCCAAAACTTGGGCAACATCATAATATGGTGGGAGGAGTCATTTGGTGAGTATTGAGTGAAATCCAATCGCTAGAAGTATGGAATACACCAACCACTCCAATTAGGAACGAACTGCCGTTGAACTTGAATTGTCCAATTTCTTTCACCTATTGATTTCGGATCGAGCCCAAAACTTGGGCAACATCATAATATGGTGGGAGGAGTCATTTGGTGAGTTTTGAGTGAAATCCAATCGCTAGAAGTATAGAATACACCAACCCCTCCAATTAGGAAGGATCTGCCGTTGAACTTGAATTGTCCAATTTCTCACACCTATTGATTTTGGATCTTGCCCAAAACTTGGGCAACTTCATAATATGGTGGGAGGAGTCATTTGGTGAGTTTTGAGTGAAATCCAATCGCTAGAAGTATGGAATACACCAACCACTCCAATTAGGAACGAACTGCCGTTGAACTTGAATTGTCCATTTTCTTTCACCTCTTGATTTCTGATCGAGCCCAAAACTTGGGCAACATCATAATATGGTCGGAGGAGTCATTTGGTGAGTTTTGAGTGAAATCCAATCGCTAGAAGTATGGAATGCACCAACCACTCCAATTAGGAACGAACTGCCGTTGAACTTTAATTGTCCAATTTCTCACACCTGTTGATTTCGGATCGAGCCCAAAACCTGGGCAACATGATAATATGGTGAGAGGGGTCATTTGGTCAGTTTTGGGTGAAATCCAATCGCTAGAAGTATGGAATATACCAACCACTCCAATTTTGAACGACCTGCCGTTGTACTTGAATTGTCCAATATCTCTCTCCTATTGATTTCGGATCGAGCCCAAAACTTGGGCAACATCATAATATGGTGGGAGGAGTCATTTGGTAAGTTTAGAGTGGAATCCAATCGCTAGAAGTATGGAATACACCAACCACTCCAATTAGGAACGAACTGCCATTGAACTTGAATTGTCCAATTTCTCACACCTATTGATTTCGGATCGAGCCCAAAACCTGGGCAGCATGATAATATGGTGGGAGGGGTCATTTGCTGAGTTTTCGGTGAAATCCAATCGCTAGAAGTATGGAATACACCAACCACTCCAATTAGGAACGAACTGCCGTTGAACTTGAATTATCCAATTTCTTTCACCTATTGATTTCGGTGAAATCAAATCGCTAGAAGTATGGAATACACCAACCACTCCAATTTGGAACGAACTGCCGTTGAACTTGAATTGTCCAATTTCTCACACCTGTTGATTTCGGATCGAGCCCAAAACCGGGGCAACCTGATAATATGGTGAGAGGGGTCATTTGGTTAGTTTTGGGTGAAATCTAATCGCTAGAAGTATGGAATACACCGACCACTCCAACCAGGAACGAAGTTCCGTTGTACTTGAATTATCCAATTTCTTACACCCAAAACAAGGGCAACATCGTAATTTGGTGGGAGGAGTCATTTGGTGAGTTTTGAGTGAAATTCAATCGCTAGAAGTATGGAATACACCAACCACTCCAATTAGGAACTAACTGCCGTTGAACTTGAATTGTATAATTTCTCACACCTATTGATTTCGGATCGAGCCCAAAACTTGGGCAACATCATAATATGGTGGGAGGAGTTATTTCGTGAGTTTTGAGTGATATCCAATCGCTAGAAGTATGGAATACACCAACCACTCCAATTTGGAACGAACTGCCGTTGAACTTGAATTGTCCAATTTCATACACCAAATGATATCTGATCGAGCCCAAAACTTGGGCAACATCATAATATGGTGGGAGGAGTCATTTGGAGAGTTTTGAGTGAAATCCAATCGCTAGAAGTATGCAATACACCGACCACTCCAATTAGGAACGAACTGCCGTTGAACTTGAATTGTCCAATTTCTTTCACCTATTGAATTCGGATCGGGCCCCAAACTTGGGCAACATCATAATATGGTGGGAGGAGTCATTTGGTCAGTTTTGAGTGAAATCCAATCGCTAGAAGTATGGAATACACCAACCACTCAAATTAGGAACGAACTGCCGTTGAACTTGAATTGTCCAATTTCTCACACCTATTGATTTCGGATCGAGCCCACAACTTGGGCAGCATGATAATATGGTGGGAGGGGTCATTTGGTAAGTTTTCGGTGAAATCCAATCGCCAGAATTATGGAATACACCAACCACTCCAATTAGGAACGAACTGCCGTTGAACTTGAATTGTCCAATTTCTTTCACCTATTGATTTCGGATCGGGCCCCAAACTTGGGCAACATCACAATATGGTGGGAGGAGTCATTTGGTCAGTTTTTAGTGAAATCCAATCGCTAGAAGTATGGAATACACCAACCACTCCAATTTGGAATGAACTGCCGTTGAACTTGAATTGTCCAATTTCTCACACCTATTGACTTCGGATCGAGCCCAAAACTTGGGCAACATCATAATATGGTGGGAGGAGTCATTTGGTGAGTTTTGAGTGAAACCTAATCGCTAGAAGTATGGAATACACCAACCACTCCAATTAGGAACGAACTGCCGTTGAACTTGAATTGTCCAATTTCTCACACCAATTGATTTCGGATTGAGCCCAAAACTTGGGCAACATCATAATATGGTGGGAGGAGTCATTTGTTGAGTTTTGAGTGAAATCCAATCGCTAGAAGTATGGAATTCACCAACCACTCCAATTAGGAACGAACTGCCGTTGAACATGAATTGTCCAATTTCTCACACCTATTGATTTCGGATCGAGCCCCAGTCTTGGGCAACATCGTAATATGGTGGGGGGAGTCATTTGGTGAGTTTTGAGTGAAATCCAATCGCTAGAAGTATGGAATACACCAACCACTCCAAGTAGGAACGAACTGCCGTTGAACTTGAATTGTCCAATTTCTCACACCTATTGATTTCGGATCGAGCCCAAAACTTGGGCAACATCATAATATGGTGGGAGGAGTCATTTGGTGAGTTTTGAGTGAAATCAAATCGCTAGAAGTACGGAATTCACCAACGACACCAATTAGGAAGGAACTGCCGTTGAACTTGAATTGTCCAATTTCTCACACCAATTGATTTCGGTTCGAGCCCAAAACTTGGGCAACATCATAATATGGTGGGAGGAGTCATTTGGTGTGTTTTGTGTTGAATCCAATCGCCAGAACTATGAGTTACCCCAACCACTCCAATTTGGAACGAACTGCTGTTGAACTTGAATTGTCCAATTTCCCACACCTATTGATTTCGGATCGAGCCCCAAACTTGGGCAACATCACAATATGGTGGGAGGAGTCATTTGGTGAGTTTTGAGTGAAATCCAATCACTAGAAGTATGGAATACACCAACCACTCCAATTAGGAACGAACTGTCGTTGAACTTGAATTGTCCAATTTCTCACACCTATTGATTTCGGATCGAGCCCAAAACTTTTACAACATCATAATATGGTGGGAGGAGTCATTTGGTGAGTTTTGAGTGAAATCAGATTGCTAGAAGTACGGAATTCACCAACCACTCCAATCAGGAACGAACTGCCGTTGAACTTGAATTGTCAAATTTCTCACACCTATTGATTTCGGATCGAGCCCCAAACTTGGGCAACATCACAATATGGTGGGAGGAGTCATTTGGTGAGTTTTTAGTGAAATCCAATCGCTAGAAGTATGGAATACACCAACCACTCCAATTAGGAACGAATTGCGGTTGAACTTGAATTGTCCAATTTCTCACACCAATTGATTTCGGATCGAGCCCAAAACTTGGGCAACGTCATAATATGGTGGGAGGAGTCATTTGGTGAGTTTTGAGTGAAATCCAATCGCTAGAAGTATGGAATTCACCGACCACTCCAATTAGGAACGAACTGCCGTTGAACTTGAATTGTTCAATTTCTCACACCTATTGATTTCGGATCGATCCCCAGTCTTGGGCCGCATCATAATATGGTGGGAGGAGTCATTTGGTGAGTTTTGAGTGAAATCCAATCGCTAGAAGAATGGAATACGCCAACCACTCCCATTAGGAACGAATTGCCGTTGAACTTGAATTGTTCAATTTCTCACACCTATTGATTTCGGATCGAGCCCCAGTCTTGGGCAACATCATAATATGGTGGGAGGAGTCGTTTGGTGAGTTTTGAGTGAAATTCATTCTTTAGAAGTATGGAATACACCAACCACTCCAATCAGGAACGAACTGCCTTTGAACTTGAATTGTAACAACTCGATCCTTAATTAATTTTCGATTATTATTTTTTTCTAGAAAAAGACTATTTTGCCCCTGGAATATTTTAACGGGTATGAAAGTTGACTTTTTGACCGGGAAGGAATTTGAAAATTTTGATTGGATCGTTATGCAGAGCACGTCGAAACGAGTTCTTAGACACGTAGTGAGCTCGAATCGGAGTTGTAACGAAAAAGTTGCGATAAAGGAATTTGTCCGGTGGCAAACTTGTAAACAGTTCAAAGATGGTTTTTAGAAAACCAGAAAAAAAATCTCTTTTTACTCTCCCGACACGTCTGTTATTGTTGAGCCCCCAAATCTGATAAGCCCAACAAATTCCCTAAATATTCTCTATTCTGCACAAGTCCCATAAACCCATCATAATCCCAAAACCGACAGAACCTCCTCAAGACTTACTGATCTGTTCACAGGTCCAAAGCATCAACTTACTGAGCTCGAAACGAAATAGTTCCTTCTTCAAACTTGTTCGTCTGTCTCATGAGTCGAACATATCCGAAAATTAGCCCAGTCGGAGAAATATAAACACCTCAAACCCCAGTTGGAGTATGAACAGCTCATCTCTGTCTGATACTCTGTGTTAAGCACGGATTTCTCTTTGCATGCGGGTTTCTGTTGCGATTCTTACCTCTATTCCTTCATAACAATTGTTTCTGAGGTCGACATCTACAACATATCCAAATTCCAAGGCAAACGGAGATTTCTATCTACTGTAAATCGTGTTCAAGGTGAGACTAGTCTTCACTTTCATTCTGTTTGCTGGTTTCACTCTAGTGTGCTCTTATTCACTCTTGCATGTGGCCTTCCTCTGATCTAGTGGCTTCGTTCCTTTCATAAAAGTTGTTCGTCTTTGTCTTGGCTATAATCTGTCAAAATTGGAGCTTCATCCAAGAATTGTAGTCATCTCAAGGCTGGTTGAAGTGTTGCCTACTTATTTTGTTCTGCTGTATTGAGGTAGGCTCGAATTCTTTCTTGTGTGTTAATTTCTATTGATCATTCGACAACACTTTCTTCATACAGGTTGTTCCTTAGTTATAGAACTATGACATATCCAAAATTCACAGCAATTTAAGTTCTATAACCATCTGAAACCTTGTTCAAAGTTAGTAAGTCCTCTAGTCTGCTGTTTAAATGCTACAGCACCTTACTCACTCTTGGATGTCGATTTCCTTTGTTCAGATGACCAAGGTTTCTTCTTGAAAGTTGTTCAGTTTCCTGTTTTCTACAACATATCCAAAATTAGTGGTTATTCAATAAGTTTAGACCTCTCGGACAGAGTATAACTGAAACAAACTCCTCTCTCGTTATCAAGTGTTGTTTGGGAGTTTTACTCCTAGGGGGAATTCTTTGTGCATTGCGGAAAGATTCAAGGATTATGGTACACCGGTTCAGCGTACTCGATAAGAATGGTCTTAAACTAGTACACGCACTTTTAGAAGCCGGGGGTCAGGGCTTTAAATTAAATTATTGTGTTGAGCAATTTTATTGATTTAATATTTATGATGGCTTAAATAGGTACTCGGGTACCAGCTGATTCACAGGAGGGACCCTCAAAGGGTCAGAGCAACTCGGACGCACAGTGAGTGGACTTTTGTTTTATAAATGGATTTTATGTTATTAAAGTTTCAATATTTGATCTTGAAGGATTTATTTATGGCTATTACTTTCCGAGCAGGAATAATGAAATTATATATATGTTCTCGATTATATGTTATTATATTTAAATGCAAATGGCTTGGAAAGTAAGAAATGAGGTTTTAATCATATTGAATGATTGGTTGAGGAATAAAATGGTAATTTCCAGGAAGGGCATGTATTTTGTTTTTAAACCACCATAGGTACCCAAAAATGTTGCCTTCGGATAAATTGTTGCTTTCGATTATAATGATGTCCAAGGACATCCCAATTGCCTTCAGATGAGTCAGCGTGCGTTTGACAATTGCCCACAAGTTCGGGGACGCTCAAACTTTGTGGTGCTAGGAATGCGGCTCGGGTGGACCAAGTGTCCTCTGAGTCTTGCAAGGAATGCGGCTCGAGTAACTTTATGCTACCGAGACCTGCTAGGAGGAATTGACGGAAATTATGGAATTGACGGATTTATGATGGGTACACCTAGGTGGAAGGAAATTGTTTCCCTTTATTAATCTCAGATATTTTGTTAATGTTTCACTGAATATATGCTCAGCTATATGTATGAGGATTTGCATGCCTGAATTTTCATACGGATATTGAACATGGATATGATTAAATTTTCTAAATGTTTTAACAGAGGGGTTAGTATGTTGATACCTTATGTTCTAAAACTTTATTTTTGTCCACTCACGTTTTTCAATGTTTTGCGCCCCCAGGCAGTAGTCGTGTACGGGGACATCACCACAGGGCCGTCACTTTCCTCCATCCATCTCCTCCGCTACGTAGGAGTTCTTTTTGTATTTATACTGTTATCTTAAATTCTGAATTAGTTGCTCTGAAGATTTGCCCAAAGATCTTCTGTATGGCCTCAGGCCGGTTAGTTGGTTAAGTTGTTTGGATGTACGTTGAAAGCATGCTGGCGGTTGTGATGTTTTCTTTTTTATATGTATGCTTTCCAACAGGTGAAAATTTGGGAAAAGATTCAGTTTACAGAGGAGACTCTGCCGAATTTTCGGCGGATGTCAAACCTAAAAAGAATTTGGATTTTAGTAAGAAGGGCAAATTAGTCATTTGTGCTTGACACCCGCCAGGTGTCGGACACACACAGGGTTCGACTCGGATTCCAAAGTGGAATTTGGGTCGGGTCTTGTCATGAATTGTCCAATTTCTTACACCTATTGATTTCGGATCGAGTCCAAAACTTGGGCAACATCATAATATGGTGGGAGGAGTCATTTGGTGTGTTTTGAGTGAAATCCGATCCCTAGAACTATGAATTACCCCTACCACTCAACTTTGAAACGAACTGCCGTTGAACTTGAATTGTCCAATTTCTCACACCTATTGATTTCGGATCGAGCCCAAAACTTGGGCAACATCATAATATGGTGGGAGGAGTCATTTGGTGTGTTTTCTGTTGAATCCAATCGCCAGAACTATGAGTTACCCCAACCACTCCAATTTGGAACGAACTGGCTTTAAACTTGAATTGTCCAATTTCTTACACCTATTGATTTCGGATCGAGCCCAAAACTTGGCAACCACTTAATATCGTATTAGGAGTCATTTGGTATGTTTTGAGTGAAATCCAATCGCTAGAACTATGAATTACCCCAACCACTCCAATTTGGAACGAACTGCCTTTGAACTTGAATTGTCCAATTTCTTACACCTATTGATTTCGGATCGAGCCCAAAGCTTGGGCAACATCATAATATGGTGGGAGGAGTCATTTGGTAAGTTTTGAGTGAAATCCAATCGCCAGAACTATGAATTACAACAACCACTCCAATTAGGAACGAACTGCTGTTGAACTTGAATTGTCCGATTTCTCACACCTATTGATTTCGGATCGAACCCAAAACTTAGGCAACATCATAATATGGTGGAAGTAGTCATTTGATGAGTTTTGAGTGAAATCCAATCGCTAGAAGTATGGAATACACCAACCACTCCAATTAGGAACGAACTGCCGTTGAACTTGGATTGTCCAATTTCTTACACCTATTGATTTCGGAGCGAGCCCAAAACTTGGGCAACATCATAATATGGTGGGAGGAGTCATTTGGTGAGTTCTGAGTGAAATCGAATCGCAAGAAGTATGGAATACACCAACCACTCCAATTAGGAACGAACTGCCGTTGAACTTGAATTGTCCAATTTCTTACACCTATTGATTTCGGATCGAGCCCAAAACTAGGGCAACATCATAATATGTTGGGAGGAGTCATTTGGTGTGTTTTAAATGAAATCCATTCGCTAGAACTATGAATAACCCCAACCACTCAAATTTGGAACTAACTGCCTTTGAATTTGAATTGTCCAATTTCTTACAGCTATTGATTTCGGATCGAGCCCAAAACTTGGGCAACATCATAATAAGGTGGGAGGAGTGATTTGGTGTGTTTTGAGTGAAATCCAATCGCCAAAACTATGAATTCCCCAACCACTGCAATTTGGAACGAACTTCCTTTCCACTTGAATTGTCCAATTTATTACACCTAGTGATTTCGGATCGAGCCCCAAACTTGGGCAACATCATAATATGGTGGGCGGAGTCATTTGGTGTGTTTTGAATTAAATCCATTCGCTAGAACTATGAATTACCCCAACCACTGAAATTTGGAACGAACTGCCTTTCAATTTGAATTTTCCAATTTCTTTCCCCTATTCATTTCATATCGCGCCCAAAACTTGGGCAACATCATAATATGGTGGGAGGAGTCATTTGGAGAGTTTTGAGAGAAATTCAATCACTAGAAGTATGGAATACACCAACCACTCCAATTAGGAACGAACTGCCGTTGAACTTGAATTGTCCAATTTCTTACACCTATTGATTTCGGATCGAGCCCAAAACTTGGGCAACGTCATAATATGGTGGGAGGAGTCATTTGGTGAGTTCTGAGTGAAATCGAATCGCAAGAAGTATGGAATACACCAACCACTCCCATTAGGAACAAACTGCCGTTGAACTTGAATTGTCCAATTTGGAACACCAATTGATTTCGGATCGAGCCCAAAACTTGGGCAACACCATAATATGGTGGGAGGAGTCATTTGGTGAGTTTTGAGAGAAATTCAATCACTAGAAGTATGGAATACACCAACCACTCCAATTAGGAACGAACTGCCGTTGAACTTGAATTGTCCAATTTCTTACACCTATTGATTTCGGATCGAGTCCAAAACTTGGGCAACATCATAATATGGTGGGAGGAGTCATTTGGTGTGTTTTGAGTGAAATCCGATCCCTAGAACTATGAATTACCCCTACCACTCAACTTTGGAACGAACTGCCGTTGAACTTGAATTGTCCAATTTCTCACACCTATTGATTTCGGATCGAGCCCAAAACTTGGGCAACATCATAATTTGGTGGGAGGAGTCATTCGGTGAGTTTTCAGTGAAATCCAATAGATAGAAGTTTGGAAAACACCAACCACACCCATTAGGAACGAACTGCCGTTGAACTTGAATTGTCTAATTTCTCACACCTATTGATTTCGTATCGAGCCCGAAACTTGGGCAACATCATAATATGGTGGGAGTAGTCGTTTGGAAGGTTTTGAGTGAAATCCAATTGCCAGAAGTATGGAATACACCAACAACTCCAATTTGGAACGAACTGCCTTTGAACTTGAATTGTGCAATTTGGAACACCTATTGATTTCGGATCTAGCCCAAAACTTGGCCAACATCATAATATGGTGGGAGTAGTCATTTGATGAGTTTTGAGTGAAATCCAATTGCCAGAACTATGAATTACCCCAACCACTCCAATTTGGAACGAACTGCCGTTGAACTTGAATTGTCCAATTTCTTACACCTATTGATTTCGGATCGAGCCCAAAACTTGGTCAACAACATAATATGGTGGGAGGAGCCATTTGGCGTGTTTTGAGTGAAATCAAATCCCCAGAACTATGAATTACCACAACCACTCCAATTTGGAACGAATTGCCTTTGAACTTGAATTGTCCAATTTCTTACACCTGTTGATTTCGGATAGAGGCCAAAACTTGGGGAACATCATAATATGGTGGTAGGAGTCATTTGGTGAGTTTTGAGTGAAATCCAATCGCTAGAAGTATGGAATACTCCAACCACTCCAATTAGGAACGAACTGTCGTTGAACTTGAATTGTGCAACTTCTTGCACCTCTGGATTTCGGATCGAGCCCAAAACTTGGGCAACATCATAATATGGTGGGAGGAGTCATTTGGTGAGTTTTGAGTGAAATCCAATCACTAGAAGTATGGAATACAGCAACCACTCCAATTAGGAACGAACTGCCGTTGAACTTGAATTGTTCAATTTCTTACACGTATTGATTTCGGATCCAGCCCAAAACTTGGGCAACATCGTAATATGGTGGGAGGAGTCATTTGGTGAGTTTTGAGTGAAATTAAATCGCTAGAAGTATGGAATACACTAACCACTCCAATTAGGAGCGAATTGCCGTTGAACTTGAAATGTCCAATTTCTCACACCTATTGATTTCAGATCGTACCCCAAACTTGGGCAACACCATAATATGGTGGGAGGAGTCATTTGGTGTGTTTTGAGGGAAATCCAATCCAAAGAACTATGAATTACCCCAACCACTCCAATTTGGAACGAACTTCCTTTGAACTTGAATTATCCAATTTCTCAGACCTATTGATTTCGGATCAAGCCCAAAACTTGGGCAACATCATAATATCGCGGGACCAGTCATTTGGTGAGTTTTGAGTGAAATCCAATCGCCAGAACTATGGAATTCACCAACCACTCCAAATTGGAACGAACTGCCGTTGAACTTGAATTTTCCAATTTCTTAAACCTATTGATTTCGAATCGAGCCCAAAACTTGGGCAACACCGTAATATGGTGGGAGGAGTCATTTGTTGAGTTTTGAGTGAAATCCAATCGCTAGAAGTATGTAATACACCAACCACTCCAATTAGGAACGAACTGCCGTTGAACTTGAATTGTCCAATTTCTCAAACCTTTTGATTTCGGATCGAGCCCAAAACTTGGGGAACATGATAATATGGTGGGAGGAGTCATTTGGTGAGTTTTGAGTGAAATCCAATCGCTAGAAGTATCGAATACACCACCCACTCCAATTAGGAACGAACTGCCGTTGAACTTGAATTGTCAAATTTCACCCACCTATTGATTTCAGATCGGGCCCCAAACTTGGGCAACAGAATAATATGGTGGGAGGAGTCATCTGGGGTGTTTTGAGTGAAATCCAATCGCCAGAACTATGAATTACCCCAACCATTCCAATTTGGAACGAACTGCCTTTGAACTTGAATTGTCCAATTTCTTACACCTATTGATTTCGGATCGAGCCCAAAACTTGGGCAACATAATAATATGGTGGAAGGAGTCATTTGGTGAGTTTTGAGTGAAATCCAACCGCTAGAAGTATGGAATACAAAAACCACTCCAGTTACGAACGTACTGTCGTTGAGCTTGAATTGTCCGATTTCTCACACCTATAGATTTCGGATCGTGCCCAAAACTTGGGCAACATCATAATATGGTGGGTGGAGTCATTTGGTGAGTTTTGAGTGAAATCCAATCGCTAGAAGAATGGAATACACCAACCACTCCAGTTAGGAACGAATTGCCGTTGAACTTGAATTGTCCAATTTGGAACACCTATTGATTTCGAATCGAGCCCAAAACTTGGGCAACATCATAATATGGTGGGAGGAGTCATTTGGTGAGTTTTGAGTGAAATCCAATCGATAGAAGTATGGAATACACCAACCACTCCAATTAGGAATGAATTGCCGTTGAACTTGAATTGTCCAATTTCTAACACCTATTGATTTAGGATCGAGCCCCAAACTTGGGCAACACCATAATATGGTGGGAGGAGTCATTTGGTGACTTTTGAGTGAAATCCAATCGCTTGAAGTATGGAATACACCAACTACTCCAATTAGGAACGAACTGCCGTTGAACTTGAATTGTCCAATTTCTCATACCTATTTATTTCGGATCGAGCCCAAAACTTCGGCAACATCATAATATGGTGGGAGGAGTCATTTGGTATGTTTTTAGTGAAATCCAATCGCGAGAACTATGAATTACCCCAACCACTCCAATTTCGAACGAACTGCCTTTGAACTTGAATTGTCCAATTTCTCACACCTATTGATTTCGGTTCGAGCCCAAAACTTGAGCAACATGATAATATGGTGGGAGGAGTCATTTGGTAAGTTTTGAGTGAAATCCAATCGCTAGAAGTATGGAATACACCAACCACTCCAATTAGGAACGAACTGCCGTTGAACTTGAATTGTCCAATTTCTCACACCTGTTGATTTCGGATCGAGACCAAAACATGGAAAACATCGTAATATGGTGGGAGGAGTCATTTAGTGAGTTTTGAGTGAAATCCAATCGCTAGAAGTATGGAATACACCAACCACTCCAATTTGGAACGAACTGCCGTTGAACTTGAATTGTCCAATTTCTCACACCTATTGATTTCGGATGGAGCCCAGAACTTGGGCAACATCATAATATGGTGGGAGGAGTCATTTGGTGAGTTTTGAGGGAAATCCAATCGCTAGAAGTATGTAATACACCAACCACTCCAATTAGGAATGAACTGCCGTTGAACTTGAATTGTCCAATTTCTCAAACCTATTGAATTCGGATCGAGCCCAAAACCTGGGGAACATGATAATATGGTGGGAGGAGTCATTTGGTGAGTTTTGAGTGAAATCCAATCGCTAGAAGTATCGAATACACCAACCACTCCAATTAGGAACGAATTGCCGTTGAACTTGAATTGTCGAATTTCACCCACCTATTGATTTCAGATCAGGCCCCAAACTTGGGCAACATAATAATATGGTGGGAGGAGTCATTTGGTGTGTTTTGAGTGAAATCCAATAGCCAGAACTATGAATTTCCCCAACCACTCCAATTTGGAAAGAACTGCGTTTGAAATTGAATCGTCCAATGTCTCGCACATATTGATTTCGGATCGAGCCCAAAACTTGGGCAACATCAAAATATGGTGGGAGGAGTCATTTGGTGAGTTTTGAGTGGAATCCAATCGCTAGAAGTATGGAATACACCAACCACTCCAATGAGGAACGAACTGCCGTTGAACTTGAATTGTCCAATTTCGAACACCTATTGATTTCGGATCGAGCCCAAAACTTGGGCAACATCATAATATGGTGGGAGGCGTCCTTTGGTGACTTTTGAGTGAAACCCAATCGCTAGAAGTATGGAATACACCAACCACTCCAATTAGGAACGAACTGTCGTTGAACTTGAATTGTCCAATTTCTCACACCTATTGATTTCGGATCGAGCCCAAAACTTGGGTAACATCATAATATGGTGGGAGGAGTCATTTGGTTAGTTTTGAGTGAAATCCAATCGCTAGAAGTACGGAATACACCAACCACTCCAATTAGGAACGAACTGCCGTTGAACTTGAATTGTCCAATTTCGAACACCTATTGATTTCGGATCGAGCCCAAAACTTGGGCAACATCATAATATGGTGGGAGGAGTCATTTGGTGAGTTTTGAGTGGAATCCAATCGCTAGAAGTATGGAATACACCAACCACTCCAATGAGGAACGAACTGCCGTTGAACTTGAATTGTCCAATTTCGAACACCTATTGATTTCGGATCGAGCCCAAAACTTGGGCAACATCATAATATGGTGGGAGGAGTCATTTGGTGAGTTTTGAGTGAAATCCAATCGCTAGAAGTATAGAATACACCAGCCACTCCAATTAGGAACGAACTTCGTTTGAACTTGAATTGTCCAATGTCTCGTACATATTGACTTCGGATCGAGCCCAAAACTTGGGCAACATCATAATATGGTGGGAGGAGTCATTCGGTGAGTTTTGAGTGAAATCCAATCGCTAGAAGTATGGAATACACCATCCACTCCAATTAGGAACGAACTGCTGTTGATCTTGAATTGTGCAATTTCTTTCACCTATTGACTTCGGATCGAGCCCAAAACTTGGGCAACACCATAATACGGTGGGAGGAGTCATTTCGTGAGTTTTGAGTGAAATCCAATCGCCTGAACTATGGAATACACCAACCACTCCAATTAGGAACGAACTGCCGTTGAACTTGAATTGTCCAATTTGGAACACCTATTGATTTCGGTTCGAGCCCAAAACTTGGGCAACATCATAATATGGTGGGAGGAGTCATTTGGTGAGTTTTGAGTGAAATCCAATCGCTAGAAGTATGGAATACACCAACCACTCCAATTAGGAACGAACTGCCGTTGAACTTGAATTGTCCAATTTGGAACACCTATTGATTTCGGATCGAGCCCAAAACTTGGGCAACATCATAATATGGTGGGAGGAGTCATTTGGTGAGTTTTGAGTGAAATCCAATCGCTAGAAGTATGGAATACACCAACCACTCCAATTAGGAACGAACTGCCGTTGAATTTGAATTGTCCAATTTCTCACACAAATTGATTTCGGATCGAGCCCAAAACTTGGTTAACATCATAATATGGTGGGAGGAGTCATTTGGTGAGTTTTGAGTGAAATCCAATCGCTAGAAGTATGGAATACACCAACCACTCCAATTAGGAACGAACAGCCGTTGAACTTGAATTGTCCAATTTCTCACACCTATTGATTTCGGATCGAGCCCCAAACTTGGGCAACATCATAATATGGTGGGAGGAGTCATTTGGTCAATTTTGAGTGAAATCCAATCGCTAGAAGTATGGAATACACCAACCACTCCAATTAGGAACGAACTGCCGTTGAACTTGAATTGTCCAATTTCGAACACCAATTGATTTCGGATCGAGCCCAAAACTTGGGCAACATCATAATATGGTGGGAGGCGTCCTTTGGTGACTTTTGAGGGAAACCCAATCGCTAGAAGTATGGAATACACCAACCACTCCAATTAGGAACGAACTGTCGTTGAACTTGAATTGTCCAATTTCTCACACCTATTGATTTCGGATCGAGCCCAAAACTTGGGTAACATCATAATATGGTGGGAGGAGTCATTTGGTTAGTTTTGAGTGAAATCCAATCGCTAGAAGTACGGAATACACCAACCACTCCAATTAGGAACGAACTGCCGTTGAACTTGAATTGTCCAATTTCGAACACCTATTGATTTCGGATCGAGCCCA
Source organism: Prunus avium (assembly GCF_965620075.1). Lineage (NCBI taxonomy): Eukaryota > Viridiplantae > Streptophyta > Magnoliopsida > Rosales > Rosaceae > Prunus > Prunus avium. Next base: position 11,336,340 of record NC_142291.1, read on the forward strand.
AAATTTGGGCAACATCATAATATGGTGGGAGGAGTCATTTGGTGAGTTTTGAGTGGAATCCAATCGCTAGAAGTATGGAATACACCAACCACTCCAATGAGGAACGAACTGCCGTTGAACTTGAATTGTCCAATTTCGAACACCTATTGATTTCGGATCGAGCCCAAAACTTGGGCAACATCATAATATGGTGGGAGGAGTCATTTGGTGAGTTTTGAGTGAAATCCAATCGCTAGAAGTATGGAATACACCAACCACTCCAATTAGGAACGAACTGCCGTTGCACTTGAATTGTCCAATTTCTCACACCTATTGATTTCGGATTGAATCGCAAACTTGTGCAACATCATAATATGGTGGGAGGATTCATTTGGTGAGTTTTGAGTGAAATCCAATTGCTAGAAGTATGGAATACACCAACCACTCCAATGGGGAACGAACTGCCGTTGAACTTGAATTGTGCAATTTCGAACACCTATCGATTTCGGATCGAGCCCAAAACTTGGGCAACATCATAATATGGTGAGAGGAGTCATTTGGTGAGTTTTGAGTGAAATCCAATCGCTAGAAGTATGGAATACACCAACCACTCCAATTAGGAACGAACTGCCGTTGAACTTGAATTGTCCAATTTCTCACACCTATTGATTTCGGATCGAGCCCAAAACTTGGGCAACATCATAATATGGTGGGAGGAGTCATTTGGTTAGTTTTGAGTGAAATCCAATCGCTAGAAGTACGGAATACACCAATCACTCCAATTAGGAACGAACTGCCGTTGAACTTGAATTGTCCAATTTCGAACACCAATTGATTTCGGATCGAGCCCAAAACTTGGGCAACACCATAATATGGTGAGAGGAGTCATTTGGTGAGGTTTGAGTGAAAGCCAATCGCTAGAAGTATGGAATACACCAACCACTCCAATGGGGAACGAACTGCCGTTGAACTTGAATTGTGCAATTTCGAACACCTATCGATTTCGGATCGAGCCCAAAACTTGGGCAACATCATAATATGGTGAGAGGAGTCATTTGGTGAGTTTTGAGTGAAATCCAATCGCTAGAAGTATGGAATACACCAACCACTCCAATTAGGAACGAACTGCCGTTGAACTTGAATTGTCCAATTTCTCACACCTATTGATTTCGGATCGAGCCCAAAACTTGGGCAACATCATAATATGGTGGGAGGAGTCATTTGGTTAGTTTTGAGTGAAATCCAATCGCTAGAAGTACGGAATACACCAATCACTCCAATTAGGAACGAACTGCCGTTGAACTTGAATTGTCCAATTTCGAACACCAATTGATTTCGGATCGAGCCCAAAACTTGGGCAACACCATAATATGGTGTGAGGAGTCATTTGGTGAGTTTTGAGTGAAACCCAATCGCAAGAAGTATGGAATACACCAACCACTCCAATTAGGAACGAACTGCCGTCGAAGTTGAATTGTCCAATTTCTCACACCTATTGATTTCGGATGGAGCCCAAAACTTGGGCAACATCATAATATGGTGGGAGTAGTCATTTGGTGAGGTTTGAGTCAAATCCAATCCCTAGAAGTATGGAATACACAAACCACTCCAATTAGGAACGAACTGCCGTTGAACTTGAATTGTCCAATTTGGAACACCTATTTATTTCGGATCGAGCCCAAAACTTGGGCATCATCATAATATGGTGGGAGGAGTCATTTGGTGAGTTTTGAGCGAAATCCAATCGGTAGAAGTACGGAATACACCAACCACTCCAATTAGGAACGAACTGCCGTTGAACTTGAATTGTCCAATTTCGAACACCTATTGATTTCTGATGGAGCCCAAAACTTGGGCAACATCATAATATGGTCGGAGGAGTCATTTGGTTAGTTTTGAGTGAAATCCAATCGCTAGAAGTATGGAATACACCAACCACTCCAATTAGGAACGAACTGCCGTTGAACTTGAATTGTCCAATTTTGAACACCTATTGATTTCGGATCGAGCCCAAAACTTGGGCAACATCATAATATGGTGGGAGGAGTCATTTGGTGAGTTTTGAGTGAAATCCAATCGCTAGAAGTATGGAATACACCAACCACTCCAATTAGGAACGAATTGTCGTTGAAGTTGAATTGTCCAATTTCGAACACCTATTGATTTCGGATCGAGCCCAAAAATTGGGCAACATCATAATATGGTGGGAGGAGTCATTTGGTGAGTTTTGAGTGAAATCCAATCTCTAGAAGTATGGAATACACCAACCACTCCAATTAGGAACGAACTGCCGTTGAATTTGAATTGTCCAATTTGGAACACCTATTGATTTCGGATCGAGCCCAAAACTTTGGCAACATTATAATATGGTGGGAGGAGTCATTTGGTGAGTTTTGTGTGAAATCCAATCACTACAAGTATGGAATACACCAACCACTCCCATTAGGAACGAACTGCCGTTGTACTTGAATTGTCCAATTTCTCACACCTATTGATTTCGGATTGAATCGCAAACTTGTGCAACATCATAATATGGTGGGAGGATTCATTTGGTGAGTTTTGAGTGAAATCCAATTGCTAGAAGTATGGAATACACCAACCACTCCAATGGGGAACGAACTGCCGTTGAACTTGAATTGTGCAATTTCGAACACCTATCGATTTCGGATCGAGCCCAAAACTTGGGCAACATCATAATATGGTGAGAGGAGTCATTTGGTGAGTTTTGAGTGAAATCCAATCGCTAGAAGTATGGAATACACCAACCACTCCAATTAGGAACGAACTGCCGTTGAACTTGAATTGTCCAATTTCTCACACCTATTGATTTCGGATCGAGCCCAAAACTTGGGCAACATCATAATATGGTGGGAGGAGTCATTTGGTTAGTTTTGAGTGAAATCCAATCGCTAGAAGTACGGAATACACCAATCACTCCAATTAGGAACGAACTGCCGTTGAACTTGAATTGTCCAATTTCGAACACCAATTGATTTCGGATCGAGCCCAAAACTTGGGCAACACCATAATATGGTGAGAGGAGTCATTTGGTGAGGTTTGAGTGAAAGCCAATCGCTAGAAGTATGGAATACACCAACCACTCCAATGGGGAACGAACTGCCGTTGAACTTGAATTGTGCAATTTCGAACACCTATCGATTTCGGATCGAGCCCAAAACTTGGGCAACATCATAATATGGTGAGAGGAGTCATTTGGTGAGTTTTGAGTGAAATCCAATCGCTAGAAGTATGGAATACACCAACCACTCCAATTAGGAACGAACTGCCGTTGAACTTGAATTGTCCAATTTCTCACACCTATTGATTTCGGATCGAGCCCAAAACTTGGGCAACATCATAATATGGTGGGAGGAGTCATTTGGTTAGTTTTGAGTGAAATCCAATCGCTAGAAGTACGGAATACACCAATCACTCCAATTAGGAACGAACTGCCGTTGAACTTGAATTGTCCAATTTCGAACACCAATTGATTTCGGATCGAGCCCAAAACTTGGGCAACACCATAATATGGTGTGAGGAGTCATTTGGTGAGTTTTGAGTGAAACCCAATCGCAAGAAGTATGGAATACACCAACCACTCCAATTAGGAACGAACTGCCGTCGAAGTTGAATTGTCCAATTTCTCACACCTATTGATTTCGGATGGAGCCCAAAACTTGGGCAACATCATAATATGGTGGGAGTAGTCATTTGGTGAGGTTTGAGTCAAATCCAATCCCTAGAAGTATGGAATACACAAACCACTCCAATTAGGAACGAACTGCCGTTGAACTTGAATTGTCCAATTTGGAACACCTATTTATTTCGGATCGAGCCCAAAACTTGGGCATCATCATAATATGGTGGGAGGAGTCATTTGGTGAGTTTTTAGTGAAATCCAATCGGTAGAAGTACGGAATACACCAACCACTCCAATTAGGAACGAACTGCCGTTGAACTTGAATTGTCCAATTTCGAACACCTATTGATTTCTGATGGAGCCCAAAACTTGGGCAACATCATAATATGGTCGGAGGAGTCATTTGGTTAGTTTTGAGTGAAATCCAATCGCTAGAAGTATGGAATACACCAACCACTCCAATTAGGAACGAACTGCCGTTGAACTTGAATTGTCCAATTTTGAACACCTATTGATTTCGGATCGAGCCCAAAACTTGGGCAACATCATAATATGGTGGGAGGAGTCATTTGGTGAGTTTTGAGTGAAATCCAATCGCTAGAAGTATGGAATACACCAACCACTCCAATTAGGAACGAATTGTCGTTGAAGTTGAATTGTCCAATTTCGAACACCTATTGATTTCGGATCGAGCCCAAAAATTGGGCAACATCATAATATGGTGGGAGGAGTCATTTGGTGAGTTTTGAGTGAAATCCAATCTCTAGAAGTATGGAATACACCAACCACTCCAATTAGGAACGAACTGCCGTTGAATTTGAATTGTCCAATTTGGAACACCTATTGATTTCGGATCGAGCCCAAAACTTTGGCAACATTATAATATGGTGGGAGGAGTCATTTGGTGAGTTTTGTGTGAAATCCAATCACTACAAGTATGGAATACACCAACCACTCCCATTAGGAACGAACTGCCGTTGTACTTGAATTGTCCAATTTCTCACACCTATTGATTTTGGACCGGGCCCCAAACTTGGGCAACATCATAATATGGTGGGAGGAGTCATTTGTTGAGTTTTGAGTGAAATCCAATCGCTAGAAGTGTGGAATACACCAACCACTCCAATTAGGAACGAACTGCCGTTGAACCTGAATTGTCCAATTTCGAACACCTATTGATTTCGGATCGAGCCCAAAACTTGGGCAACATCATAATATGGTGGGAGGCGTCCTTTGGGGACTTTTGAGTGAAACCCAATCGCTAGAAGTATGGAATACACCAACCACTCCAATTAGGAACGAACTGCCGTTGAACTTGAATTGTCCAATTTCGAACACCTATTGATTTCGGATAAAGCCCAAACCTTGGGCAACATCATAATATGGTGGGAGGCGTCCTTTGGTGACTTTTGAGGGAAACCCAATCGGTAGAAGTATGGAATACACCAACCACTCCAATTAGGAACGAACTGCCGTTGAACTTGAATTGTCCAATTTCTCACACCTATTGATTTCGGATCGAGCCCAAAACTTGGGCAACATCCTAATATGGTGGGAGGAATCATTTGGTTAGTTTTGAGAGAAATCCAATCGCTAGAAGTACGGAATACACCAACCACACCAATTAGGAACAAACTGCCGTTGAACTTGGATTGTCCAATTTCGAACACCTATTGATTTCGGATGGAGCCCAAAACTTGGGCAACATCTTAATATGGTGGGAGGAGTCATTTGGTTAGTTTTGAGGGAAATCCAATCGCTAGAAGTACGGAATACACCAACCACTCCAATTAGGAACGAACTGCCGTTGAACTTGAATTGTCCAATTTCTCACACCGATTGATTTCGGATCGAGCCCAAAACTTGGGTAACATCATAATATGGTGGGAGGAGTCATTTTGTGAGTTTTGAGTCAAATCCAATTGCTAGAAGTATGGAATACACCGACCACTCCAATTACGAACGAACTGCCGTTGAACTTCAATTGTCCAATTTCTCACACCTATTGATTTCGGATCGAGCCCAAAACTTGGGCAACATCATAATATGGTGGGAGGAGTCATTTGGTGAGTTTTGAGTAAAATCCAATCGCTAGAAGTATGGAATTCACCAACCACTCCAATTAGGAACGAACTACCGTTGAACTTGAATTCTCCAATTTCTCACACCTATTGATTTCGGATCGAGCCCCAAACTTGGGCATCATCATAATATGGTGGGAGGAGTCATTTGTTGTGTTTTGAGTGAAATCCAATCGCCAGAACTATGAATTACCCCAACCACTCCAATTTGGAACGAACTGCTTTTGAACTTGAATTGTCTAATTTCTAACACCTATTGTTTTCAGATCGAGCCCAAAACTTGGGCAACATCATAATATGGTGGGAGGAGTCATTTGGGGTGTTTTGAGTGAAATCCAATCTCTAGAAGTATGGAATACACCAACCACTCCAATTTGGAACGAACTGCCGCTGAACTTGAATTGTCCAATTTCTTACACCTATTGATTTCGGATCGAGCCCAAAACTTGGGCAACATCATAATATGGTGGGAGGAGTCATTTGGTGACTTTTTGAATGAAATCCAATTGCTAGAAGTATGGAATAGTGTTAAGCTCATAATTTCATACATATACATGCCCAATTTACTTACTTCTTTTGCTTAGTTTCCTATAATTCTGAGTTATTTGCCTCTATTTGTGTGTTTTGTAACCCAATAGAGCAAGAGAGCATAATTCATGCAATTCAAGCATGTTAAGGCCTAATTTGGATGAATGGAAGAAGAGCTTAAAGACAAACTCATTTTTCCTACAGTCCAGTTTCGTGGGTCACATTACAAGATCTGTTTCAGCAACCTACACAGCTCGGATGAGGCCGCATTCTTCATGAACGCTGTTCCAATGGGTGTGTACTATAACATATCCAAAATTCAACCCCATTGGATAACTCTGGAGTCCGTAACCTAGCAAACACTGAACCATGCTCAGGATGGATTTTTGTCAGCGAGCAAAACGAGTTAGCAATTTGTTTCGGCCTTAACTTCCTCCTCCGAGCTTGGATTGGGCCAATACTTGTGTGGTTGGATCATACACATTCTGAACTTCAAAATGGACATCTTAAAGTCTTCATTTGATTCAGCCTAGCCCAATTCGTAAGCCCAAGAAGTTGCTGGTCATGCTGACATGAGGATGAGCTGGTTGGAAGCTTGGTCATGGTGAGCTAGGCATGAGCTATTGTAGCTGGTTGGAAGCTTGGTCATGGTGACATGAAGATGAGCTAGGGCTGCTGGTGGAATTTATTGGTGAAGTGCATCAACCAATTCAGATTTTATAATGCAAGTGTTGTATGCATTAGTGAAGTGCATCAACCAATTCATCTTTTATAATGCAAGTGTTGTATGCATTAGCCATATTGAATTCAGATTTATCACTCCCCTCTCCCTATAAATACCACATCCATTCCACATTCAAGACACAACAAATCCTGGGATTCACAACCCCACAATTCACTCCAACCATCCTCAAACACTCTCACAATCCCGAACACTCCAACAATCACCAAAACAACTCCAGCTAACTTCTCTTCCATTTCCCTACGAATTTCATCTTCCTTAGCCATCACCACTCACTCAAACTCATCCCAAATCACCTCCATATCCTTCATACATCTTTCTAGAAGTGGGGAAGCTCTTGGAGAAGCATTAGAAGTGGAGAAGCACTTGGAGAAGCCTTGGACACCACAAGAACTTCAGAAAAAGGGTTTTTCTACTCTTATTGCATTCATTATGTTTTCTCATTTCTGTTCAAGTCTCTTTTCCATTATGAGTAGCTAAATCCATAACTAGGGCTTCGATGTAACCTAACATGAATATTCTGGGTTTATAAGTTTGGAGTTTCAAGTTTGATTCATGATTCATGTTCTTATTCATTATGCTTATAAGTTAACATGCTTGTTTGAATGATTGATCACCATTAGAACTTGTTTGTTAACTATCTTGGTTTGAATTAAGAGTATACACCATGCTTTAATTCGAATTGAACTATGAATAGGAAGAGTATGTATGGACATTCGACAACAGGGATTAGATACATACTTGGTTGTTTAAAATGTTCTTCTATGCTTAATGGGTTCCTAATGCTTAATTTTAGGTTAGACAACAAATGATCAAATTAGGGAATTAGGAACACAAGGTTAGGACCAAACACCATGGCCTAATCATACTTTAGCTAGAATCAATCTTTGAATCTGAATTAGACTTGTTACTTGAATCTTTATAACCCAGAATTGAATTGTTATGGTGAATCGAATGCCCTAGTCTCCAAACCTGTGTTTTAACCTTCAAAACCACCCTTTGTTACTTTTGTTTACTTGCTTTCCGTTGCAATTTCAGTTTGTTCATTTCTTTCTATAATCACAAGCATTCTCACTTCAAAGTTCATTTTAATCTTGCTGCATTTGTTTTCAAACTCACTCTTGCTTTAAATTCTGTTTTAGATTTAACTTCCTAACTTCTTGAATTCGGTAATCTAAAGTACATAACTAATTTGAACTTCTCAGTCTTCGTGGGTACGACCTCGTACTTGTCTTGCTATACTACTAATTGCCCCGTACAATTGCGAGTTAACATATTATTAACAACAAATAGACCAAGCACTCCAATTAGGAACGAACTGCCGTTGAACTTGAATTGTCCAATTTCTCACATCTATTGATTTAGGATCAAGCCCAAACCATGGGCAACAACATAATATGGCGGGAGGAGTCATTTGGTGTGTTTTCAGTGAAATCCAATCGCCAGAACTACAAATTACCCCAACCACTCCAATTTGGAAAGAACTGCCTTTGAACTTGAATTGTCGAATTTCTTACACCTATTGATTTCGGATCGATCCCAAAACCTGGGCGACAACATAATATGGTGGGAGGAGTCATTTGGTGTGTTTTGAGTGAAATCCAATCCCCAGAACTATGAATTACCCCAACCACTCCAATTTGGAACGAACTGCCTTTGAACTTGAATTGTCCAATTTCTTACACCTATTGATTTCGGATCGAGCCCAAATCTTGGGCAACATCATAATATGTTGGGAGGAGTCATTTGGTGAGTTTTGAGTGAAATCCAATCGCTAGAGGTATGGAATACACCAACCACTCCAATTAGGAACGAACTGCCGTTGAACTTGAATTGTCCAATTTCTTACACCTATTGATTTCGGATCCAGCCCAAAACTTGAGCAACATCATAATATGCTGGGAGGAGCCATTTGGTGAGTTTTGAGTGAAATCCAATCGCTAGAAGTATGGAATACACCAACCACTCCAATTTGGAACAAACTGCCGTTGAACTTGAATTGTCTAATATCCCACATCTATTGATTTCGGATCGAGCCCAAAACATGGGCAACAACAGAATATGGCGGGAGGAGTCATTTGGTGAGTTTTGAGTGAAATCCAATCGCTAGAAGTATGGAATACACCAACCGCTCCAATTAGGAACGATCTGCCGTTGAACTTGAATTGTCCAATTTCTCACACCTATTGATTTCGGATCTTGCCCAAAATTTGGGCAACATCATAATATGGTGGGAGGAGTCATTTTGTGAGTTTTGAGGGAAATCCAATCGCAAGAACTATGGAATGCACAAACCACTCCAATTAGGAACGAACTGCCGTTGAACTTGAATTGTCCAATTTCTCACACTTGTTGATTTCGGATCGAGCCCAAAACCTGGGCAACCTGATAATATGGTGAGAGGGGTCATTTGGTTAGTTTTGGGTGAAATCCAATCGCTAGAAGTATGGAATGCACGAACCACTCCAATTAGGAACGAACAGCCGTTGAACTTGAATTATCCAATTTCTTACACCTATTGATTTCGGATCGAGCCCAAAACTTGGGCAACATCATAATATGGTGGGAGGAGTCATTTGGTGAGTTTTGAGCGAAATCCAATCGCTAGAAGTATGGAATACACCAACCACTCCAATTAGGAACGAACTGCCGTTGAACTTGAATTGTCCAATTTCTCACACCTATTGATTTCGGATCGGGCCCAAAACTTTGGCAACTTCATAATTTGGTGGGAGGAGTCATTTGGTGAGTTTTGAGTGAAATCCAAACGCTAGAAGTATGGAATACACCAATCACTCCAATTAGGAACGAACTGCCGTTGAACTTGAATTGTCCATTTTCTCACACCTATTGATTTCGGATCAAGCCCAAAACTTGGGCAACATCATAATATGGTGGCAGGAGTCATTTGGTGAGTTTTGAGTGAAATCCAATAGCTAGAAGTATGGAATACACCAACCACTCCAATTAGGAACGAACTGCCGTTGAACTTGAATTGTCAAATTTCTTTCACCTATTGATTTCGGATCGAGCCCAAAACTTGGGCAACATCATAATACGGTGGGAGGAGTCATTTGGTGAGTCATAATATGGTGGGAGGAGTCGTTTGGTGAGTTTTGAGTGAAATCCAATAGCTAGAAGTATGGAATACACCAACCACTCCAATTAGGAACGAACTGCCGTTGAACTTGAATTGTCCGATTTCTCAAACCTATTGATTTCGGCTCGAGCCCCAAACTTGGGCAACATCATAATATAGTGGGAGTAGCCATTTCGGGAGTTTTGCGTTAAATCCAATTGCTAGAAGTAGGGAATACACCAACCACTCCAATTAGGAACAAACTGCCGTTGAACTTGAATTGTCCAATTTCACACACCAATTAATTTCAAATCGAGCCCAAAACTTGGGCAACATCATAATATGGTGGGAGGAGTCATTTGGTGAGTTTTGAGTGAAATCCAATCTTTAGAAGTATCGAATACACCAACCACTCCAATTAGGAACGAATTGTCGTTGAAATTGAATTGACCAATTTCTCACACCTATTGATTTCAGATCGAGCCCAAAACTTGGGCAACATCATAATATGGTGGGAGGAGTCATTTGGTGAGTTTTGAGAAGTATGGAATACACCGACCACTCGAATTTGGAACGAACTGCCGTTGAACTTGAATTGTCCAATTTCTCACACCTATTGATTTCGGATCGAGCCCCAAACTTGGGCGACACCATAATATGGCGGGGGGAGTCATTTGGTGAGTTTTGAGTGAAATCCAATCGATAGAAGTATGGAATACACCAACCACTCCAATTACAAACGAACTGCCGTTGAACTTGAATTGTCCAATTTCTCACACCTATTGATTTCGAATCGAGCCCAAAACATGGGCAACATCATAATATGGTGGGAGGAGTCATTTGGTGAGTTTTGAGTGCAATCCAATCGCTAGAAGTATGGAATACACCAACCACTCGTACTAGGAATGAACTGCCGTTGAACTTGAATTGTCCAATTTCTCACAGCTATTGATATCGGATCGAGCCCCAAACTTGGGCAACATCATAATATGGTGGGAGGAGTCATTTGGTGAGTTTTGAGTGAAATCCAATCGCTAGAAGTATGGAATACACCAACCACTCCAATTTGGAACGAACTGCCGTTGAACTTGAATTGTCCAATTTCTCACACCTATTGATTTCGGATCGGGCCCAAAACTTGGGCAACATCATAATATGGTGGGAGGAGTCATTTGGTGAGTTTTGAGTGCAATCCAATCGCTAGAAGTGTGGAATACACCAACCACTCCAATTAGGAACGTACTGCCGTTGAACTTGAATTGTCCAATTTTTCACACCTACTGATTTCGGATCGGGCCCAAAACTTGGGCAACTTCATAATATGGTGGGACGAGTCATTTGGAGAGTATTGAGTGAAATCCAATCGCAAGAAGTGTGGAATACACCAACCACTCCAATTAGGAACGAACTGCCGTTGAACCTGAATTGTCCAATTTCTCACACCAATTGATTTCGGATCGAGCCCAAAACTTGGGCAACATGATAATACGGAGGGAGGGGTCATTTGGTAAGTTTTGGGTGAAATCCAATCGCTAGAAGTATGGAATACACCAACCACTCCAATTAGGAACGAACTGCCGTTGAACTTGAATTGCCCAATTTCTTTCACCTATGGATTTCGGATCGGACCCCAAACTTGGGCAACATCATACTATGGTGGGAGGAGTCATTTGGTGAGTTTTGAGTGAAATCCAATCGCTAGAAGTATGGAATACACCAACCACTCCAATTAGGAACGAACTGCCGTTGCACTTGAATTGTCCAATTTCTCACACCTATTGATTTCGGATTGAATCGCAAACTTGTGCAACATCATAATATGGTGGGAGGATTCATTTGGTGAGTTTTGAGTGAAATCCAATCGCTAGAAGTATGGAATACACCAACCACTCCAATGGGGAACGAACTGCCGTTGAACTTGAATTGTGCAATTTCGAACACCTATCGATTTCGGATCGAGCCCAAAACTTGGGCAACATCATAATATGGTGAGAGGAGTCATTTGGTGAGTTTTGAGTGAAATCCAATCGCTAGAAGTATGGAATACACCAACCACTCCAATTAGGAACGAACTGCCGTTGAACTTGAATTGTCCAATTTCTCACACCTATTGATTTCGGATCGAGCCCAAAACTTGGGCAACATCATAATATGGTGGGAGGAGTCATTTGGTTAGTTTTGAGTGAAATCCAATCGCTAGAAGTACGGAATACACCAATCACTCCAATTAGGAACGAACTGCCGTTGAACTTGAATTGTCCAATTTCGAACACCAATTGATTTCGGATCGAGCCCAAAACTTGGGCAACACCATAATATGGTGAGAGGAGTCATTTGGTGAGGTTTGAGTGAAAGCCAATCGCTAGAAGTATGGAATACACCAACCACTCCAATGGGGAACGAACTGCCGTTGAACTTGAATTGTGCAATTTCGAACACCTATCGATTTCGGATCGAGCCCAAAACTTGGGCAACATCATAATATGGTGAGAGGAGTCATTTGGTGAGTTTTGAGTGAAATCCAATCGCTAGAAGTATGGAATACACCAACCACTCCAATTAGGAACGAACTGCCGTTGAACTTGAATTGTCCAATTTCTCACACCTATTGATTTCGGATCGAGCCCAAAACTTGGGCAACATCATAATATGGTGGGAGGAGTCATTTGGTTAGTTTTGAGTGAAATCCAATCGCTAGAAGTACGGAATACACCAATCACTCCAATTAGGAACGAACTGCCGTTGAACTTGAATTGTCCAATTTCGAACACCAATTGATTTCGGATCGAGCCCAAAACTTGGGCAACACCATAATATGGTGTGAGGAGTCATTTGGTGAGTTTTGAGTGAAACCCAATCGCAAGAAGTATGGAATACACCAACCACTCCAATTAGGAACGAACTGCCGTCGAAGTTGAATTGTCCAATTTCTCACACCTATTGATTTCGGATGGAGCCCAAAACTTGGGCAACATCATAATATGGTGGGAGTAGTCATTTGGTGAGGTTTGAGTCAAATCCAATCCCTAGAAGTATGGAATACACAAACCACTCCAATTAGGAACGAACTGCCGTTGAACTTGAATTGTCCAATTTGGAACACCTATTTATTTCGGATCGAGCCCAAAACTTGGGCATCATCATAATATGGTGGGAGGAGTCATTTGGTGAGTTTTGAGTGAAATCCAATCGGTAGAAGTACGGAATACACCAACCACTCCAATTAGGAACGAACTGCCGTTGAACTTGAATTGTCCAATTTCGAACACCTATTGATTTCTGATGGAGCCCAAAACTTGGGCAACATCATAATATGGTCGGAGGAGTCATTTGGTTAGTTTTGAGTGAAATCCAATCGCTAGAAGTATGGAATACACCAACCACTCCAATTAGGAACGAACTGCCGTTGAACTTGAATTGTCCAATTTTGAACACCTATTGATTTCGGATCGAGCCCAAAACTTGGGCAACATCATAATATGGTGGGAGGAGTCATTTGGTGAGTTTTGAGTGAAATCCAATCGCTAGAAGTATGGAATACACCAACCACTCCAATTAGGAACGAATTGTCGTTGAAGTTGAATTGTCCAATTTCGAACACCTATTGATTTCGGATCGAGCCCAAAAATTGGGCAACATCATAATATGGTGGGAGGAGTCATTTGGTGAGTTTTGAGTGAAATCCAATCTCTAGAAGTATGGAATACACCAACCACTCCAATTAGGAACGAACTGCCGTTGAATTTGAATTGTCCAATTTGGAACACCTATTGATTTCGGATCGAGCCCAAAACTTTGGCAACATTATAATATGGTGGGAGGAGTCATTTGGTGAGTTTTGTGTGAAATCCAATCACTACAAGTATGGAATACACCAACCACTCCCATTAGGAACGAACTGCCGTTGTACTTGAATTGTCCAATTTCTCACACCTATTGATTTTGGACCGGGCCCCAAACTTGGGCAACATCATAATATGGTGGGAGGAGTCATTTGTTGAGTTTTGAGTGAAATCCAATCGCTAGAAGTGTGGAATACACCAACCACTCCAATTAGGAACGAACTGCCGTTGAACCTGAATTGTCCAATTTCGAACACCTATTGATTTCGGATCGAGCCCAAAACTTGGGCAACATCATAATATGGTGGGAGGCGTCCTTTGGGGACTTTTGAGTGAAACCCAATCGCTAGAAGTATGGAATACACCAACCACTCCAATTAGGAACGAACTGCCGTTGAACTTGAATTGTCCAATTTCGAACACCTATTGATTTCGGATAAAGCCCAAACCTTGGGCAACATCATAATATGGTGGGAGGCGTCCTTTGGTGACTTTTGAGGGAAACCCAATCGGTAGAAGTATGGAATACACCAACCACTCCAATTAGGAACGAACTGCCGTTGAACTTGAATTGTCCAATTTCTCACACCTATTGATTTCGGATCGAGCCCAAAACTTGGGCAACATCCTAATATGGTGGGAGGAATCATTTGGTTAGTTTTGAGAGAAATCCAATCGCTAGAAGTACGGAATACACCAACCACACCAATTAGGAACAAACTGCCGTTGAACTTGGATTGTCCAATTTCGAACACCTATTGATTTCGGATGGAGCCCAAAACTTGGGCAACATCTTAATATGGTGGGAGGAGTCATTTGGTTAGTTTTGAGGGAAATCCAATCGCTAGAAGTACGGAATACACCAACCACTCCAATTAGGAACGAACTGCCGTTGAACTTGAATTGTCCAATTTCTCACACCGATTGATTTCGGATCGAGCCCAAAACTTGGGTAACATCATAATATGGTGGGAGGAGTCATTTTGTGAGTTTTGAGTCAAATCCAATTGCTAGAAGTATGGAATACACCGACCACTCCAATTACGAACGAACTGCCGTTGAACTTCAATTGTCCAATTTCTCACACCTATTGATTTCGGATCGAGCCCAAAACTTGGGCAACATCATAATATGGTGGGAGGAGTCATTTGGTGAGTTTTGAGTAAAATCCAATCGCTAGAAGTATGGAATTCACCAACCACTCCAATTAGGAACGAACTACCGTTGAACTTGAATTCTCCAATTTCTCACACCTATTGATTTCGGATCGAGCCCCAAACTTGGGCATCATCATAATATGGTGGGAGGAGTCATTTGTTGTGTTTTGAGTGAAATCCAATCGCCAGAACTATGAATTACCCCAACCACTCCAATTTGGAACGAACTGCTTTTGAACTTGAATTGTCTAATTTCTAACACCTATTGTTTTCAGATCGAGCCCAAAACTTGGGCAACATCATAATATGGTGGGAGGAGTCATTTGGGGTGTTTTGAGTGAAATCCAATCTCTAGAAGTATGGAATACACCAACCACTCCAATTTGGAACGAACTGCCGCTGAACTTGAATTGTCCAATTTCTTACACCTATTGATTTCGGATCGAGCCCAAAACTTGGGCAACATCATAATATGGTGGGAGGAGTCATTTGGTGACTTTTTGAATGAAATCCAATTGCTAGAAGTATGGAATAGTGTTAAGCTCATAATTTCATACATATACATGCCCAATTTACTTACTTCTTTTGCTTAGTTTCCTATAATTCTGAGTTATTTGCCTCTATTTGTGTGTTTTGTAACCCAATAGAGCAAGAGAGCATAATTCATGCAATTCAAGCATGTTAAGGCCTAATTTGGATGAATGGAAGAAGAGCTTAAAGACAAACTCATTTTTCCTACAGTCCAGTTTCGTGGGTCACATTACAAGATCTGTTTCAGCAACCTACACAGCTCGGATGAGGCCGCATTCTTCATGAACGCTGTTCCAATGGGTGTGTACTATAACATATCCAAAATTCAACCCCATTGGATAACTCTGGAGTCCGTAACCTAGCAAACACTGAACCATGCTCAGGATGGATTTTTGTCAGCGAGCAAAACGAGTTAGCAATTTGTTTCGGCCTTAACTTCCTCCTCCGAGCTTGGATTGGGCCAATACTTGTGTGGTTGGATCATACACATTCTGAACTTCAAAATGGACATCTTAAAGTCTTCATTTGATTCAGCCTAGCCCAATTCGTAAGCCCAAGAAGTTGCTGGTCATGCTGACATGAGGATGAGCTGGTTGGAAGCTTGGTCATGGTGAGCTAGGCATGAGCTATTGTAGCTGGTTGGAAGCTTGGTCATGGTGACATGAAGATGAGCTAGGGCTGCTGGTGGAATTTATTGGTGAAGTGCATCAACCAATTCAGATTTTATAATGCAAGTGTTGTATGCATTAGTGAAGTGCATCAACCAATTCATCTTTTATAATGCAAGTGTTGTATGCATTAGCCATATTGAATTCAGATTTATCACTCCCCTCTCCCTATAAATACCACATCCATTCCACATTCAAGACACAACAAATCCTGGGATTCACAACCCCACAATTCACTCCAACCATCCTCAAACACTCTCACAATCCCGAACACTCCAACAATCACCAAAACAACTCCAGCTAACTTCTCTTCCATTTCCCTACGAATTTCATCTTCCTTAGCCATCACCACTCACTCAAACTCATCCCAAATCACCTCCATATCCTTCATACATCTTTCTAGAAGTGGGGAAGCTCTTGGAGAAGCATTAGAAGTGGAGAAGCACTTGGAGAAGCCTTGGACACCACAAGAACTTCAGAAAAAGGGTTTTTCTACTCTTATTGCATTCATTATGTTTTCTCATTTCTGTTCAAGTCTCTTTTCCATTATGAGTAGCTAAATCCATAACTAGGGCTTCGATGTAACCTAACATGAATATTCTGGGTTTATAAGTTTGGAGTTTCAAGTTTGATTCATGATTCATGTTCTTATTCATTATGCTTATAAGTTAACATGCTTGTTTGAATGATTGATCACCATTAGAACTTGTTTGTTAACTATCTTGGTTTGAATTAAGAGTATACACCATGCTTTAATTCGAATTGAACTATGAATAGGAAGAGTATGTATGGACATTCGACAACAGGGATTAGATACATACTTGGTTGTTTAAAATGTTCTTCTATGCTTAATGGGTTCCTAATGCTTAATTTTAGGTTAGACAACAAATGATCAAATTAGGGAATTAGGAACACAAGGTTAGGACCAAACACCATGGCCTAATCATACTTTAGCTAGAATCAATCTTTGAATCTGAATTAGACTTGTTACTTGAATCTTTATAACCCAGAATTGAATTGTTATGGTGAATCGAATGCCCTAGTCTCCAAACCTGTGTTTTAACCTTCAAAACCACCCTTTGTTACTTTTGTTTACTTGCTTTCCGTTGCAATTTCAGTTTGTTCATTTCTTTCTATAATCACAAGCATTCTCACTTCAAAGTTCATTTTAATCTTGCTGCATTTGTTTTCAAACTCACTCTTGCTTTAAATTCTGTTTTAGATTTAACTTCCTAACTTCTTGAATTCGGTAATCTAAAGTACATAACTAATTTGAACTTCTCAGTCTTCGTGGGTACGACCTCGTACTTGTCTTGCTATACTACTAATTGCCCCGTACAATTGCGAGTTAACATATTATTAACAACAAATAGACCAAGCACTCCAATTAGGAACGAACTGCCGTTGAACTTGAATTGTCCAATTTCTCACATCTATTGATTTAGGATCAAGCCCAAACCATGGGCAACAACATAATATGGCGGGAGGAGTCATTTGGTGTGTTTTCAGTGAAATCCAATCGCCAGAACTACAAATTACCCCAACCACTCCAATTTGGAAAGAACTGCCTTTGAACTTGAATTGTCGAATTTCTTACACCTATTGATTTCGGATCGATCCCAAAACCTGGGCGACAACATAATATGGTGGGAGGAGTCATTTGGTGTGTTTTGAGTGAAATCCAATCCCCAGAACTATGAATTACCCCAACCACTCCAATTTGGAACGAACTGCCTTTGAACTTGAATTGTCCAATTTCTTACACCTATTGATTTCGGATCGAGCCCAAATCTTGGGCAACATCATAATATGTTGGGAGGAGTCATTTGGTGAGTTTTGAGTGAAATCCAATCGCTAGAGGTATGGAATACACCAACCACTCCAATTAGGAACGAACTGCCGTTGAACTTGAATTGTCCAATTTCTTACACCTATTGATTTCGGATCCAGCCCAAAACTTGAGCAACATCATAATATGCTGGGAGGAGCCATTTGGTGAGTTTTGAGTGAAATCCAATCGCTAGAAGTATGGAATACACCAACCACTCCAATTTGGAACAAACTGCCGTTGAACTTGAATTGTCTAATATCCCACATCTATTGATTTCGGATCGAGCCCAAAACATGGGCAACAACAGAATATGGCGGGAGGAGTCATTTGGTGAGTTTTGAGTGAAATCCAATCGCTAGAAGTATGGAATACACCAACCGCTCCAATTAGGAACGATCTGCCGTTGAACTTGAATTGTCCAATTTCTCACACCTATTGATTTCGGATCTTGCCCAAAATTTGGGCAACATCATAATATGGTGGGAGGAGTCATTTTGTGAGTTTTGAGGGAAATCCAATCGCAAGAACTATGGAATGCACAAACCACTCCAATTAGGAACGAACTGCCGTTGAACTTGAATTGTCCAATTTCTCACACTTGTTGATTTCGGATCGAGCCCAAAACCTGGGCAACCTGATAATATGGTGAGAGGGGTCATTTGGTTAGTTTTGGGTGAAATCCAATCGCTAGAAGTATGGAATGAACGAACCACTCCAATTAGGAACGAACAGCCGTTGAACTTGAATTATCCAATTTCTTACACCTATTGATTTCGGATCGAGCCCAAAACTTGGGCAACATCATAATATGGTGGGAGGAGTCATTTGGTGAGTTTTGAGCGAAATCCAATCGCTAGAAGTATGGAATACACCAACCACTCCAATTAGGAACGAACTGCCGTTGAACTTGAATTGTCCAATTTCTCACACCTATTGATTTCGGATCGGGCCCAAAACTTTGGCAACTTCATAATTTGGTGGGAGGAGTCATTTGGTGAGTTTTGAGTGAAATCCAAACGCTAGAAGTATGGAATACACCAATCACTCCAATTAGGAACGAACTGCCGTTGAACTTGAATTGTCCATTTTCTCACACCTATTGATTTCGGATCAAGCCCAAAACTTGGGCAACATCATAATATGGTGGCAGGAGTCATTTGGTGAGTTTTGAGTGAAATCCAATAGCTAGAAGTATGGAATACACCAACCACTCCAATTAGGAACGAACTGCCGTTGAACTTGAATTGTCAAATTTCTTTCACCTATTGATTTCGGATCGAGCCCAAAACTTGGGCAACATCATAATACGGTGGGAGGAGTCATTTGGTGAGTCATAATATGGTGGGAGGAGTCGTTTGGTGAGTTTTGAGTGAAATCCAATAGCTAGAAGTATGGAATACACCAACCACTCCAATTAGGAACGAACTGCCGTTGAACTTGAATTGTCCGATTTCTCAAACCTATTGATTTCGGCTCGAGCCCCAAACTTGGGCAACATCATAATATAGTGGGAGTAGCCATTTCGGGAGTTTTGCGTTAAATCCAATTGCTAGAAGTAGGGAATACACCAACCACTCCAATTAGGAACAAACTGCCGTTGAACTTGAATTGTCCAATTTCACACACCAATTAATTTCAAATCGAGCCCAAAACTTGGGCAACATCATAATATGGTGGGAGGAGTCATTTGGTGAGTTTTGAGTGAAATCCAATCTTTAGAAGTATCGAATACACCAACCACTCCAATTAGGAACGAATTGTCGTTGAAATTGAATTGACCAATTTCTCACACCTATTGATTTCAGATCGAGCCCAAAACTTGGGCAACATCATAATATGGTGGGAGGAGTCATTTGGTGAGTTTTGAGAAGTATGGAATACACCGACCACTCGAATTTGGAACGAACTGCCGTTGAACTTGAATTGTCCAATTTCTCACACCTATTGATTTCGGATCGAGCCCCAAACTTGGGCGACACCATAATATGGCGGGGGGAGTCATTTGGTGAGTTTTGAGTGAAATCCAATCGATAGAAGTATGGAATACACCAACCACTCCAATTACAAACGAACTGCCGTTGAACTTGAATTGTCCAATTTCTCACACCTATTGATTTCGAATCGAGCCCAAAACATGGGCAACATCATAATATGGTGGGAGGAGTCATTTGGTGAGTTTTGAGTGCAATCCAATCGCTAGAAGTATGGAATACACCAACCACTCGTACTAGGAATGAACTGCCGTTGAACTTGAATTGTCCAATTTCTCACAGCTATTGATATCGGATCGAGCCCCAAACTTGGGCAACATCATAATATGGTGGGAGGAGTCATTTGGTGAGTTTTGAGTGAAATCCAATCGCTAGAAGTATGGAATACACCAACCACTCCAATTTGGAACGAACTGCCGTTGAACTTGAATTGTCCAATTTCTCACACCTATTGATTTCGGATCGGGCCCAAAACTTGGGCAACATCATAATATGGTGGGAGGAGTCATTTGGTGAGTTTTGAGTGCAATCCAATCGCTAGAAGTGTGGAATACACCAACCACTCCAATTAGGAACGTACTGCCGTTGAACTTGAATTGTCCAATTTTTCACACCTACTGATTTCGGATCGGGCCCAAAACTTCGGCAACTTCATAATATGGTGGGACGAGTCATTTGGAGAGTATTGAGTGAAATCCAATCGCAAGAAGTGTGGAATACACCAACCACTCCAATTAGGAACGAACTGCCGTTGAACCTGAATTGTCCAATTTCTCACACCAATTGATTTCGGATCGAGCCCAAAACTTGGGCAACATGATAATACGGAGGGAGGGGTCATTTGGTAAGTTTTGGGTGAAATCCAATCGCTAGAAGTATGGAATACACCAACCACTCCAATTAGGAACGAACTGCCGTTGAACTTGAATTGCCCAATTTCTTTCACCTATGGATTTCGGATCGGACCCCAAACTTGGGCAACATCATACTATGGTGGGAGGAGTCATTTGGTGAGTTTTGAGTGAAATTCAATCGCTAGAAGTATGGAATACACCAACCACTCCAATTAGGAACGAATTGCCGTTGAACTTGAATTGTCCACTTTCTCACACCTATTGATTTCGGATCGAGCCCAAAACTTGGGCAACATCATAATATGGTGGGAGAAGTCATTTGGTGAGTTTTGAGTGAAATCCAATTGCTAGAAGTATGGAATACCCCAACCAATCCAATTAAGAACGAACTGCCGTTGAACTTGAATTGTCCAATTTCTCACACCTATTGATTTCGGATCGGGCCCGAAACTTGGGCAACTTCATAATATGGTGGGAGGAGTCATTTGGGGAGTTTTGAGTGAAATCCAATCGCTAGAAGTGTGGAATACACCAACCGCTCCAATTAGGAACGAACTGCCGTTGAACTTGAATTGTCCAATTTCGAACACCTATTGATTTCGGATCGAGCCCAAAACTTGGGCAACATCATAATATGTTGGGAGGAGTCATTTTGTGATTTTTGAGTGAAATCCAATAGCTAGAAGTATGGAATACACCAACCACTCCAATTCAGAACGAACTGCCGTTGAACTTGCATTGTCCAATTTCTCACACCAATTGATTTTGGATCGAGCCCCAAACTTGGGCAACAACATAATATGGTGGGAGGAGTCATTTGGGAAGTTTTGAGCAAAATCCAATCGCTAGAAGTATGGAATACACTAACCACTCCAATTAGGAACGAACTGCCGTTGAACTTGAATTGTCCAATTTCTCACACCTATTGATTTCGGATCGGGCCCAAAACTTGGGCAACTTCATAATATGGTGGGAGGAGTCATTTGGTGAGTTTTGAGTGAAATCCAATCGCTAGAAGTATGGAATACACCAACCACTCCAATTAGGAACGAACTGCCGTTGAACTTGAATTGTCCAATTTCTCACACCTATTGATTTCGGATCGAGCCCAAAACTTGGGCAAAATAATAATATGGTGTTAGGAGTCATTTGGGTTGTTTTGAGTGAAATCCAATAGCTAGAAGTATGGAATACACCAACCACTCCAATAAGGAACGAACTGCCGTTGAACTTGAATTGTCCAATTTCTCACACCTATTGATTTCGGATCGGGCCCAAAACTTGGGCAACTTCATAATATGGTGGGAGGAGTCATTTGGTGAGTTTTGAGTGAAATCCATTCGCTAGGAGTATGGAATACACCAACCACTCCAATTAGGAACGAACTGCCGTTGAACTTGAATTGTCCATTTTCTCAGACCTATTGATTTCGGATCAAGCCCAAAACTTGGGCAACATCATAATATGGTGGGAGGAATCATTTGGTGAGTCATAATATGGCGGGAGGAGTCCTTTGGTGAGTTTTGAGTGAAATCGAATAGCTAGAAGTATGGAATACACCAACCACTCCAATTAGGAACGAACTGCCGTTGAACTTGAATTGTCCGATTTCTCACACCTATTTATTTCGGCTCGAGCCCCAAACTTGGGCAACATCATAATATGGTGGGAGGAGTCATTTGGTGAGTTTTGAGTGAAATCCAATCGCTAGAAGTATGGAATTCACCAACCACTCCAATTAGGAACGAACTGTCGTTGAACTTGAATTGTCCAATTTCTCGCACCTATTTATTTCGGATCGAGCCCAAAACTTGGGCAACATCATAATATGGTGGGAGGAGTCATTTGGTGAGTTTTGAATGAAATCCAATCGCTAGAAGTCTGGAATACACCAACCACTCCAATTAGGAACGAACTGCCGTCGAACTTGAATTGTCCAATTTTTTACACCTATTGATTTCTGATCAAGCCCAAAACATGGGCAACATCATAATATGGTGGGAGGAGTCATTTGGTGAGTTTTGAGTGAAATCCAATCGCTAGAAGTATGGAATACACCAACCACTCCAATTTGGAACGAACTGCCATTGAACTTGAATTGTCCAATTTCTCATACCTATTGATTTCGGATCGAGCCCAAAACATGGGCAACATCATAATATGGTGGGAGGAGTCATTTGGTAAGTTTTGAGTGAAATCCAATCGCTAGAAGTATGGAATACACCAACCACTCCAATTAGGAACGAACTGCCGTTGAACTTGAATTGTCCAATTTCTCACACCTATTGATTTCGGATCGAGCCCAAAACTTGGGCAACATGATAATGTGGTGGGAGGGGTCATTTGGTGAGTTTCGGGTGAAATCCAATCGCTAGAAGTATGGAATACACCCACCACTCCAATTAGGAACGAACTGCCGTTGAACTTGAATTGTCCAATTTCTCACACCTATTGATTTCGGTTCGAGCCCAAAACTTGTGCAACATTATAATATGGTGGGAGGGGTCATTTGGCGAGTTTTGGGTGAAATCCAATTGCTAGAAGTATGGAATACACCCACCACTCCAATTAGGAACGAACTGTCTAATATCTCACATCTATTGATTTCGGATCGAGCCCCAAACATGGGCAACAACAAAATATGGCGGGAGGAGTCATTTGGTGTGTTTTGAATGAAATCCAATCCCCAGAACTATGAATTACCCCAACCACTCCAATTTGGAAAGAACTGCCTTTGAACTTGAATTGTCGAATTTCTTACACCTATTGATTTCGGATCGAGCCCAAAACTTGGGCAACAATATAAAATGGTGGGAGGAGTCATTTGGTGTGTTTTGAGTGAAATCCAATCCCCAGAACTATGCTTTACCATAACCACTCCAATTTGGAACGAACTGTGTTTGAACTTGAATTGTTCAATTTCTTACACCTATTGATTTCGGATTGAGCCCAAAACTTGGGCAACATCATAATATGGTGGAAGGACTCATTTGGTGTGTTTTGAGTGAAATCCAATTGCTAGAAGTATGGAATACACCAACCACTCCAGTTCGGAACGAACTGCCGTTTAACTTGAATTGTCCAATTTCGAACACCTATTGATTTCGGATCGAGCCCAAAACTTTGGCAACATCATAATATGGTGGGAGGAGCCATTTGGTGAGTTTTGAGTGAAATCCAATCGCTAGAAGTATGGAATACACGAACCACTCCAATTAGGAACGAACTGCCGTTGAACTTGAATTGTCTAATATCCCACATCTATTGATTTCGGATCGACCCCAAAACATGGGCAACAACAGAATATGGCGGGAGGAGTCATTTGGTGAGTTTTGAGTGAAATCCAATCGCTAGAAGTATGGAAAATACCAACCACTCCAATTAGGAACGTACTGCAGTTGAACTTGAATTGTCCAATTTCTCAGACCTATTGATTTCGGATCGAGCCCAAAAGTTGGGCAACAACATAAAATGGTGGGAGGAGTCATTTGGTGTGTTTTGAGTGAAATCCAATCCCCAGAACTATGAATTACCCCAACCACTCCAATTTGGCAAGAATTGCCTTTGAACTTGAATTGTCCAATTTCTTACACCTATTGATTTTGGATCGAGCCCAAAACTTGGGCAACAACATAATATGGTGGGAGGAGTCATTTGGTGCGTTTTGAGTGAAATCCAATCCCCAGAACTATGAATTACCCCAACCACTCCTATTTGGAACGAACTGCCTTCGAACTTGAATTGTCCAATTTCTTACACCTATTGATATCGGGTCGAGCCCAAAACTTGGGCAACAACATAATATGGCGGGAGGAGTCATTTGGTGTTTTTTGAGTGAAATCCAATTGCCAGAACTATGAATTACCCCAACCACTTCAATTTGGAACGAACTGCCTTTGAACTTGAATTGTCCAATTTCTTACACCTATTGACATCTGGTCGAGCCCAAAACTTGGGCAACAACATAATATGGTAGGAGGAGTCATTTGGTGTGTTTTGAGTGAAATCCAATCGCAAGAACTATGAATTATCCCAACCACTCCAATTCGGAACGAACTGCCGTTGAACTTGAATTGTCCAATTTCTCAGACCTATTGATTTCGGATCGAGCCCAAAACTTGGGCAACAACATAATGTCGTGGGAGGAGTCATTTGGTGTGTTTTGAGTGAAATCCAATCGCCAGAACTATGAATTGCCCCAACCACTCCAATTTGGAACGAACTGCCTTTGAAGTTGAATTGTCCAATTTCTTACACCTATTGACATCGAATCGAGCCGAAAACATGGGCAACATCATGATATGGTGGGAGGAGTCAATTGGTGTGTTTTGAGTGAAATCCAATCGCCAGAACTATGAATTACCCCAAGCACTCCGATTTGGAACGAACGGTCTTTGAACTTGAATTGTCCCATTTCTTACACCTATTGATATCGGATCGAGCCCAAAACTTGGACAACAACAAAATATGGTGGGTGGAGTCATTTGGTGTGGTTTGAGTGAAATCCAATCGCTAGAACTACGAATTACCCCAACCACTCCAATTTGGAACGAACTGCCTTTGAACTTGAATTGTCAAATTTCTTACACCTATTGATTTGGGATCGAGCCCAAAACTTGGGCAACATCATAATATGGTGGGAGGAGTCATTTGGTGTGTTTTGAGTGAAATCCAATCGCTAGAAGTGTGGAATACACCAACCACTCCAATCAGGAACGAACTGCCGTTGAACTTGAATTGTCCAATTTCTCACATCTGATCTCGGATCGAGCCCAAAAGTTGGGCAAGAACATAATATGGTGGGAGGAGTCATTTGGTGTGTTTTGAGTGAAATCCAATCGCCAGAACTATGAATTACCCCAACCACTCCAATTTGGAATGAACTTCCTTTGAACTTAAATTGTCCAATTCCCTACACCTATTGATATCGGATCGAGCCCAAAACATGGGCAACATCATAATCTGGTGGGAGGAGTCATTTGGTGTGTTTTGATTGAAATCCAATCGATAGAAGTATGGAATACACCAACCACTCCAATTAGGAACGAACTGCCGTTGAACTTGAATTGTCCAATTTCTTACACCTATTGATTTCGGATCTAGCGCAAAACTTATGCAACATCATAATATGTTAGGAGGAGTCATTTGGTGTGTTTTGAGTGAAATCCAATCCCCAGAACTATGAATTACCCCAACCACTCCAATTTGGAAAGAACTGCTTTTGAACTTGAATTGTCCAATTTCTTACACCTATTGATTTCGGATCGAGCCCAAAATTTGGGCAACATCATAATATGGTGGGAGGAGTCATTTGGTGAGTTTTGAGTGAAATCCAATCGCTAGAAGTATGGAATACACCAACCACTCCAATTAGGAACGAACTGCCGTTGAACATGAATTGTCCAATTCCTCACATCTATTGATGTCGGATCGAGCCCAAAACACGGGCAACAACATAATATGGCTGGAGGAGTCGTTTGGTGTGTTTTGAGTGAAATCCAATCACCAGAACTATGAATTACCCCAACCACTCCAATTTGGAACGAACTGCCTTTGAACTTGAATTGTCCAATTTCTTACACCTATTGATTTCGGATCAAGCGCAAAACTTATGCAACATCATAATATGGTGGGAGGAGTCATTTGGTGAGTTTTGAGTGAAATCCAATCTTTAGAAGTATGGAATACACCAACCACTCCAATTTGGAACGAACTGCCGTTGAACATGAATTGTCCACTTCCTCACATCTATTGATGTCGGATCGAGCCCAAAACATGGGCAACAACATAATATGGCTGGAGGAGTCATTTGTTGTGTTTTGAGTGAAATCCAATCACCAGAACTATGAATTACCCCAACCACTCCAATTTGGAACGAACTGCCTTTGAACTTGAATTGTCCAATTTCTTACACCTATTGATTTCGGATCGAGCCCAAAACTTGGGCAACATCATAATATGGTGGGAGGAGTCATTTGGTGAGTTTTGAGTGAAATCCAATCATTAGAAGTATGGAATACATTAACCACTCCAGTTAGGAACGAACTGCCGTTGAACATGAATTGTCCAATTTCTCACACCTATTGATTTCGGATCGAGCCCAAAACTTGGGCAACATCATAATATGGTGGGAGGAGTCATTTGGTGTGTTTTGAATGAAATCCAATCGCCAGAACTTTGAATTGTCCCGACCACTCCAATGTGGAACGAACTGCCTTTGAACTTGAATTGTCGAATTTGGAACACCTATTGATTTCGGATCGAGCCCAAAACTTGGGCAACATCATAATATGGTGGGAGGAGTCATTTGGTGTGTTTAGAGTGAAATCCAATTGCCAGAACTTTGAATTGTCCCGACCACTCCAATGTGGAACGAACTGCCTTTGAACTTGAATTGTCCAATTTGGAACACCTATTGATTTCGGATCGAGCCCAAAACTTGGGCAACATCATAATATGGTGGGAGGAGTCATTTGGTGTGTTTTGAGTGAAATCCAATCGCTAGAAGTATGGAATACACCAACCACTCCAGTTAGGAACGAACTGCCGGTGAACTTGGATTGTCCAATTTCTTACACCAATTGATATCGGATTGAGCCCAAAACTTGGGCAACAACATAATATGGTGGGAGGAGTCTTTTGGTGTGGTTTGAGTGAAATCCAATCCCTAGAACTATGAATTACCCCAACCACTCCAATTTGGAACGAACTGCCTTTGAACTTGAATTGTCCAATTTGGAACACCTATTGATTTCGGATCGAGCCCAAAACTTGGGCAACATCTTAATATGGTGGGAGGAGTCATTTGGTGAGTTTTGAGTGAAATCCAATCGCTAGAAGTATGGAATACACCAACCACTCCAATTAGGAACGAACTGCCGTTGAACATGAATTGTCCAATTCCTCACATCTATTGATGTCGGATCGAGCCCAAAACACGGGCAACAACATAATATGGCTGGAGGAGTCATTTGGTGTGTTTTGATTGAAATCCAATCGATAGAAGTATGGAATACACCAACCACTCCAATTAGGAACGAACTGCCGTTGAACTTGAATTGTCCAATTTCTTACACGTATGGATTTCGGATCGAGCCCAAAACTTGGGCAACATCACAATATGGTGGGAGGAGTCATTTGGTGTGTTTTAAGTGAAATCCGATCGCTAGAACTATGAATTACCCCAACCACTCCAATTTGGAACGAACTGCCTTTGACCAAGAATTGTCCAAATTCTTACACCTGTGGATTTCGGATCGAGCCCAAAACTTGGGGAACATTATAATATGGTGGGAGGAGTTATTTGGTGAGTTGTGAGTGAAATTCAATTGCTAGAAGTATGGAATACACCAACCACTCCAATTACGAACGAACTGCCTTTGAACTTGAATTGTCCAATTTCTTACACCTATTGATTTCGGATCGAGCCCAAAATTTGGGCAACATCATAAAATGGTCGGAGGAGTCATTTAGTGAGTTTTGAGTGAAATTCAATTGCTAGAAGTATGGAATACACCAACCACTCCAATTACAAACGAACTGCCTTTGAACTTGAATTGTCCAATTTCTTACACCTATTGATTTCGGATCGAGCCCAAAACTTGGGCAACAACGTATTATGGGGGGAGGAGTCATTTGGTGTGTTTTGAGTGAAATCCAATCGCTAGAAGTATGAATTACCCCAACCACTCAAATTTGGAACGAACTGCCTTTGAACTTGAATTTTCCAATTTCATTCACCTATTGATATCGGAACGAGCCCAAAACTTGGGCAACAACGTAATATGGTGGGAGGAGTCATTTGGTGTGTTTTGAGTGAAATCCGATCGCTAGAACTATGAATTACCCCAACCACTGCAATTTGGAATGAACTGCCTTTCAACTTGAATTGTCCAATTTCTTACACCTATTGATTTCAGATCGGGCCCCAAACTTGGGCAACATCATAATATGGTGGGAGGAGTCATTTGGTGTGTTTTAAATGAAATCCATTCGCTAGAACTATGAATTACCCCAACCACTCAAATTTGGAATGAATTGCCTTTGAATTTGAATTGTCCAATTTCTTACAGCTATTGATTTCAGATCGAGCCCAAAACTTGGGCCACATCATAATATGGTGGGAGGAGTCACTTGGTGTGTTTTGAGTGAAATCCAATCGCCAAAACTATGAATTACCCCAACCACTGCAATTTGGAATGAACTGCCTTTCAACTAGAATTGTTCAATTTCTTACACCTATTGATTTCATATCAAGCCCCAAACTTGGGCAACATCATAATATGGTGGGAGGAGTCATTTGGGGTGTTTTGAGTGAAAACCAATCGCTAGAACTATGAATTACCCCAACCACTGCAATTTGGAACGAACTGCCTTTCAACTGGAATTGTCCAATTTCCTACACCTATTGATTTAGGATCGAGCCCCAAACTTGGGCAACATCATAATATGGTGGGAGGAGTCATTTGGTGTGTTTTGAATTAAATCCATTCGCTAGAACTATGAATTACCCCAACCACTCAAATTTGGAACGAACTGCCTTTGAACTTCAATTGTCCAATTTCTTACACCTATTGATTTCGGATCGAGCCCAAAACTTGGGAAACATCATAATATGGTGGGAGGAGTCACTTGGTGTGTTTTGAGTGCAATCCAATCGCCAAAACTATGAATTACGCCAACCACTGCAATTTGGAACGAACTGCCTTTCAACTTGAATTGTTCAATTTCTTACAACTTTTGATTTTATATCGAGCCCCAAACTTGGGCAACATCATAATATGGTCGGAGTAGTCATTTGGTGAGTTTTGAGTGAAATCCAATCGCTAGAAGTATGGAATACACCAACCACTCCAATTAGGAACGAACTGCCGTTGAACTTGAATTGTCCAATTTGGAACACCTATTGATTTCGGATCGAGCCCAAAACTTGGGCAACATCATAATATGGCGGGAGGAGTCATTTGGTGAGTTTTGAGTGAAATCCAATCGCTAGAAGTATGGAATACACCAACCACTCCAATGAGGAACGAACTGCCGTTGAACATGAATTGTCCAATTCCTCACATCTGTTGATGTCGGATCGAGCCCAAAACATGGGCAACAACATAATATGGCTGGAGGAGTCATTTGGTGAGTTTTGAGTGAAATCCAATCGCTAGAAGTATGGAATAAAACAACCACTCCAATTAGGATCGAACAGCCGTTGAACTTGAATTGTCCAATTTCGAACACCTATTGATCTCGGATGGAGCCCAAAACTAGGGCAACATCATAATATGGTCGGAGGAGTCATTTGGTGAGTTTTGAGTGAAGTACAATCGCTAAAAGTACGGAATACACCAACCACTCCAATTAAGAACAAACTGCCGTTGAACTTGGATTGTCCAATTTCTCACACCTATTGATTTCGGATCGAGCCCAAAACTTGGGCAACATCAAAATATGGTGGGAGGAGTCATTTGGGGTGTTTTGATTGAAATCCAATCGCCAGAAGTATGGAATACACCAACCACTCCAATTAGGAACGAACTGCCGTTGAACTTGAATTGTCCAATTTCTCACACCTATTGATTTCGGATCGAGCCCAAAACTTGGGAAACATCATAATATGGTGGGAGTAGTCATTTGATGAGTTTTGAGTGAAATCCAATCGCTAGAACTATGAATTATCCCAACCATTCCATTTTGGGTCGAACTGCTTATGAACTTGAATTGTCCAATTTCTTACACCGATTGATTTCGGATCGAGCCCAAAACTTGGGCAACATCATAATATGGTGGGAGGAGTCATTCGGTGAGTTTTCAGTGAAATCCAATAGATAGAAGTATGGAATACACCAACCACTCCAATTAGGAACGAACTGCCGTTGAACTTGAATTGTCCAATTTCTCACACCTATTTATTCCGGATCGAGCCCAACACTTGGGCAACATCATAATATGGTGGGAGGAGTTATTTGGTTTGTTTTGAATGAAATCTATTCACTAGAACTATGAATTAGTCCTACCACTCAAATTTGGAACGAACTGCCTTTGAACTTGAATTGTCCAATTTCTTACACCTATTGATTTCGGATCGAGCCCAAAACTTGGGCAACATCATAATATGGTGGGAGGAGTCATTTGGTGAGTTTTGAGTGAAATCCAATCGCTAAAAGTACGGAATACACCAATCACTCCAATTAAGAACAAACTGCCGTTGAACTTGAATTGTCCAATTTCTCACACCTATTGATTTCGGATCGAGCCCAAAACTTGGGCAACATCATAATATGTTGGGAGGAGTCATTTGGTGTGTTTTGATTGAAATCCAATCGCCGGAACTATGAATTAAACCAAACACTCCAATTAGGAACGAACAGCCGTTGAACTTGAATTGTCAAATTTCTCACACCTATTGATTTCGGATCGAGCCCAAAACTTGGCCAACATCATAATATGGTGGGAGGACTCATTTGGTGAGTTTTCAGTGAAATCCAATCGCTAGAAGTATGGAATACACCAACCACTCCAATTCGGAACGAACTGCCGTTGAACTTGAATTGTCCAATTTCTTGCACATATTGATTTCGGATCGAGCCCAAAACTTGGGCAACATCATAATATGGTGGGAGGAGTCATTTGGAGTGTTTTCAATGAACTCCATTCGCTAGAACTATGAATTACTCCAACCACTCAAATTTGGAACGAACTGCCTTTGAACTTGAATTGTCCAATTTCTTACACCTATTGATTTCGGATCGAGCCCAAAACTTGGGCAACATCATAATATGGTGGGAGGAGTCATTTGGTTAGTTTTGAGTGAAATCCAATCGCTAGAAGTATGGAATACACCAACCACTCCAATTAAGAACAAATTGCCGTTGAACTTGAATTGTCCAATTTCTCACACCTATTGATTTCGGATCGAGCCCAAAACTTGGGCAACATCATAATATGGTGGGAGGAGTCATTTGGTGTGTTTTGATTGAAATCCAATCACCATAAGTATGGAATACACCAACCATTCAAATTTGGAACGAACTGCCTTTCAACTTGAATTGTCCAATTTCTTACACCTATTGATATCGGATCGAGCCCAAAACTTGGGCAACATCATAATATGGTGGGAGGAGTCATTTGGTGAGTTAGGAGTGAAATCCAATCAGTAGAAGTTTTGAATACACCAACCACTCTAATTAGGAACGAACTGCCGTTGAACTTGAATTGTCCAATTTGGAACACCTATTGATTTCGGATCGAGCCCAAAACTTGGGCTACATCATAATATGGTGGGAGGAGTCATTTGGTGAGTTTTGAGTGAAATCCAATCGCTAGAAGTATGGAATACACCAACCGCTCCAATTAGGAACGAACTGCCGTTGAACTTGAATTGTCCAATTTCTCACACCTATTGATTTCGGATCGAGCCCAAAACTTGGGAAACATCATAATATGGTGGGAGTAGTCATTTGATGAGTTTTGAGTGAAATCCAATCGCTAGAACTATGAATTACTCCAGCCACTCCAATTTGGGACGAACTGCCTTTGAACTTGAATTGTCCAATTTCTTACACCGATTGATTTCGGATCGGGCCCAAAACTTGCGCAACATCATAATATGGCGGGAGGAGTCATTCGGTGAGTTTTCAATGAAATCCAATGGATAGAAGTATGGAATACACCAACCACTCCCATTAGGAACGAACTGCCGTTGAACTTGAATTGTCCAATTTCTCACACCTATTGATTTCGGATCGAGCCCAAAACTTTGGCAACATCTTAATATGGCGGGAGTAGTCATTTGATGAGTTTTGAGTGAAATCCAATCGCTAGAAGTATGGAATACACCAACCACTCCAATTAGGAACGAACTGCCGTTGAACTTGAATTGTCCAATTTCTCACACCTATTGATTTCGGATCGAGGCCAAAACTTGGGAAACATCATAATATGGTGGGAGTAGTCATTTGATGAGTTTTGAGTGAAATCCAATCGCTAGAAGTATGGAATACACCAACCACTCCAATTAGGAACGAACTGCCGTTGAACATCAATTGTCCAATGTCTCACACCTATTGATTTCGGATCGAGCCCAAAACTTGGGCAACAACATAATATGGTGGGAGGGGTCGTTTGGTAGGTTTTGAGTGAAATCCAATTGCCAGAACTATGAATCACCCCAACCACTCCAATTTGGAACGAACTGCCTTTGAACTTGAATTGTCCAATTTCATACACCTGTTGATTTCGGATCGGGCCCAAAACTTGGGCAACATCATAATATGGTGGGAGGAGTCATTTGGTGTGTTTTGAATAAAATCCATTCCCTAGAACTATGAATTACCCTAACCACTCAAATTTGGAACAAACTTCCTTTGAACTTAAATTGTCCAATTTCTTATACCTATTGATTTCGGATCGAGCCCAAAACTTGGGCAACATCATAATATGGTGGGAGGAGTCATTTGGTGAGTCTTGAGTGAAACCCAATCGCCAGAACTATGAATTTCCCCAACCACTCCAATTTGGAACGAACTGCCTTTGAACTTGAATTGCCCAATTCTTACATCTATTGATTTTGGATCGAGCCCAAAACTTTAGCAACATCATAATATGGTGGGAGGAGTCATTTGGTGAGTTTTGAGTGAAATCCAATCGCTAGAAGTATGGAATACACCAAACACTCCAATTAGGAACGAACTGCCGTTGAACTTGAATTGTCCAATTCGGAACACCTATTGATTTCGGATCGAGCCCAAAACTTGGGCAACATCATAATATGGTGGGAGGAGTCATTTGGTGAGTTTTGAGTGAAATCCAATCGCTAGAAGTATGGAATACACTAATCACTCCAATTAGGAACGAACTGCCGTTGAACTTGAATTGTCCAATTTGGAACACCTATTGATTTCGGATCGAGCCCATAACTTGGGCAACACCATAATATGGTTTGAGGAGTCATTTGGTGAGTTTTGAGTGAAATCCAATCGCTAGAAGTATGGAATACACCAACCACTCCAATTACGAACGAACTGCCATTGAACTTGAATTGTCCAATTTGGAACACCTATTGATTTCGGATCGAGCCCAGAACTTGGGCAACATCATTACATAGTGGGAGGAGTCATTTGGTGAGTTGTGAGTGGAATCCAAACGCTAGAAGTATGGAATACTGATCGGTTCATAATTGTATATCATTTTGTACCCTTCTAGCTTATGATTTGGTTATGTTTTTGAGTTAAACTTATGCTTTTAATCCTTTTTGTGTTTATCTTTCAGTTCATTGAGCTTTAGGTAATAATGATGGCTTTAGAGAGCATAATTCATGCAATTCAAGCATGTTAAGGCCTAATTTGGATGAATGGATGAAGAGCTTAAAGACAAACTCATTTTGGCTACAGTCCCCTGCCAGTCCAGTTCCGTAGGTCATATTGCAAGCTTTGTTTCAACAACCTACATAGCTCTAATGAGGCCACATTCTTCATGAAAGTTGTTCCAATGGGTGTGTACTATAACATATCCAAAATTCAGCCCCATTGGATAAATATGGAGTCTGTTACCTAGCAAACACAGAGGCATGCTCAGGATGGATTTTATCAGCGCGCAAAATGAGTTAGCAATTTGTTTTGGCCTTAACTTCCTCCTCCGACCTTGGATTGGCCCAAATGATATATGGCTGGAAAGAAGACATTCTGAACTTCAAGTTTGAGTGCTTAAATTTCTAATTTGATTAAGAGAAGCCCAAGTTGTAAGCCCTTGAAGTTACTGGTCATGCTGACCTCAGCATGTGCTGGTTGGATGCTTGGTCATGGTGAGCTAGGTATGAGCTATCATTTCTGGTTGGAAGCTTGGTCATGGTGACATGAAGATGAGCTAGGGCTGCTGGTGGGATCTATTGGGCAAGTGCATCACCCAATTTAGATTTTCTAATACAAGTGCATCAACCATTTCAGATTTTATAAAACAAGTGTTGTATGCATTAGCCATATTGAATTCAGATTTTCACTTCCCCTAGGCCTATAAATAGGGAAGTTCTCTAAGCTTGTAAACACACCCCAAGGGGGGGAGCTCTCAAACACTTCTCTAGAGCTCCCTTCCCTTCTCTCCCTCAAATTCTCTTAGTTTTGCTTTCTAGTTCTCAATTCTAGCTTTCTTTAATGTTTTCTTAGTTGTAATTTATTTTTCTTGTAATGTACATTCTTTCTTAAGTATTCAAGTTTAATTAGTTTCCAAGTTTCAATTATGATTTTTGTTCTTATTCATTATGCTTATAAGTTAATATGCTAGTTTGAATGATTGATCACCATTTAGGCTTGCATGTTAGCTATCTTGGTTTGAATTAAGAGTATACACCATGCTTTAATTCGAATTGAACTAGGAATAGGAAGAGTATGTATGGACATTCGACAACAGGGATTAGATACATGCTTGGTTGTTTAAATTGTTCTTCTATGCTTAATGGGTTCCTAATGCTTAATTTTAGGTTAGACAACAAATGATCAAATTAGGGAATTAGGAACACAAGGTTATGACCACACACCATGGCTTAATCATACTTTAAGCTTAATCCATTTTGGTGCAGCTGAATCTACACAACAAGTTTTTGGCGCCGTTGCCGGGGATTGGCAACATAGTTTGGTTCTATTTCTTTTCCCTACTTGTTTTATTTTTATTTTTCATTTTCATGTTTTTCTAAACAATTTCAAGTTTTAAAGTTAATGATGTTAATGGACCAGTTGTGTTTGTAGTCCAACAGAAAAGGACAATTGCCCAACAAGCAAGAGAACTGGGTTTAAGTCCCAGCTTACACAACCCATTGATGCTTGTTGCTTTGAAGCATGGAATTGGACTTGTGTTGATTTTTCCTTTTCATTTTTAGTTTTTTTTTATATATTTCATAATCCTTTAATTCCGTTTCAAGTTTTTCTGTGTGTTTGTTTTAGCAATGTAAATAGCTCAATAAAAATGGAGAGAGATGGCAACCTCAATCATAAGAATGGGAAGTGTGGAGCAATGGGAGAAGTCGCGACCTCCAAGTGCATCACACTCGACCTAATCGCTTCAAGAGGGAGCATTTCAATCCTTTCTCTTTACTTGTTATTATTTTAAATTTTTGTTTCTTTTTTTTATAAAAATTTAAAAAAAATAAAAAATTTAAAAATTTAAAAAGATTTTTCATATGAGCTGACTTATGGTAACTCCAGTGAGCACTTCCGTCAATACAGTGTCTAGGAGTTCTTTAGGCGACACCTTCGGTGTCTAAGAAGTTTGGGTTTTAAGCGGGACCATTGTGACCCCTCCAACCTTCCCGGATCCCCTGGCTGTGTTTTCTGAGGCCCTTAACTGGTCATCCGTGAGTTGCTTATATATATATATATATATATTTTTTTTTTCTTTCTAAACCTTCTTCTTAACTTTTCCCCTTATCATTTACATGTTCTCAATCATCTTTACTTTGCTTAAACATTGAGGACAATGCTTCATTTAAGTTTGGGGGTGCTGGAAAGTTTTTAGCTTTTGTGTTTGTGTCTGAAAACGTAGGCTTCTTCATTGCTACAAATTTTTTTTTTCTGCTACTGTTTTGAAAGTTTGGTCCACGTTGTGTTCTTCATTTTTTCATGCTGAATCCAACGACGTAAAGAACGTTAAATTTGACCAAGTGGTTTGAAAGTTACATGTCAAAACAGATTATATGTTGAAATTGAGCAGAATAGCAATTTGAAACCTCACGTTTTTCTTTTATGTTTCTTTTCTTTGAGTCATTTTCAGTTTTCCTTCCCACACCAATGATAAATCTTGAGTCTAACTTCTAATATGGCTCTTATGAATTTGATAAGCATTGTGTTAGGTCTGAATCTTATTCTTTTGTAGCTAAGTCTCACATAATTATGCTTGAGCTTTCTATGCACTTTAGCCATGATTATACAACTCTTGCATGTCTTACCCAATTGTATGCATTTTTGCTTGTGTGATTCACTGGAATGTTAAGTTATAACTAAGATATGATTTAGGCCATCTTTGTTAAGCCTCTTTCTTTTTCCTCCATCAACCCATACAATACATATTCCATTGTAAACCCTTTTGTGCCCAAACACTTAGCCATTTCTTTCTATCACCTTATCATCTATTAAATATCCTACCATCTAGGGGACATGTAGAGTATGATTGTATTTGAGATTGTAATGTATTCAAGGCAATAAATGAGCTATTAAAAAAAAAAATTCAGAAGAAAAAGAGAAAAGAAGTGTGGCCAATGTAGTCACGACCCTAGGGTGATATAAGGAGAAATCAAGGTGATCTAGGGTAAAGAGCCGCAAAATTGGGCCAAATATTATACAAAGTGTGTAAATGTCAAAATCAAATTGTGAAGTGATTCAATTGCAAAATCTGGTATTGTGAGCTTTTCAATTTATGTGCCTTACATTTCAAATGTCAATGATCTTGTTTACATGATATGCTCTACTTTGTTCCTTAGACTTTGTGTTCCAATATCCATTCCTTTTCTAACCATTACATTACATCCATGAGTAAAGTCCTATTGATTTTGGTTTAGCTTGGCAAACTTGTGTTCATTCTTGCAGGAATTCATATCGTTGTTTGAGAAGCATGAGTTGTATCTTCATGGCTATTTCACACACACACCTTGAGCATGATTTTTGTGAGATTGTGGTAGCACTTGAATAATGTTTGGAACTTCCTTAGTGCTTGTTTTGTTCCTTGTTGAGCCATGTCTATGAAGTTTAAAATTTCTGTTCGGTTGGAAGGTTAACGTTTTTGTTTTTGTTTTGTTTTTGTTTTTGTTTTTCTTAAGGACTAACAAATCTATTAAGTTTTCTAACCACTTTGTTTTGTAGAGTCAGTAAAACGTTTGTGGGTATCGTATCTGTTAAACCCTCAGGAGACACAACTCCTCCTACTAGGGATGCTTAGAGGTTTAAAGGCTTGTTGCATACGCTCAATGCAATCGAGTTACCTACGAAAGTGGTCTAGTTAAACTTCTTGTTTTGTTTTTATCTTTGTTTTTCTTGTTGTTTTGCTCGAGGACTAGCAAAATCTAGGTTTGGGGGTATTTGATCGGTTCATAATTGTATATCATTTTGTACCCTTCTAGCTTATGATTTTGTTATGTTTTTGAGTTAAACTTATGCTTTTAATCCTTTTTGTGTTTATCTTTCAGTTCATTGAGCTTTAGGTAATAATGATGGCTTTAGAGAGCATAATTCATGCAATTCAAGCATGTTAAGGCCTAATTTGGATGAATGGATGAAGAGCTTAAAGACAAACTCATTTTGGCTACAGTCCCCTGCCAGTCCAGTTCCGTAGGTCATATTGCAAGCTTTGTTTCAACAACCTACATAGCTCTAATGAGGCCACATTCTTCATGAAAGTTGTTCCAATGGGTGTGTACTATAACATATCCAAAATTCAGCCCCATTGGATAAATATGGAGTCTGTTACCTAGCAAACACAGAGGCATGCTCAGGATGGATTTTATCAGCGCGCAAAATGAGTTAGCAATTTGTTTTGGCCTTAACTTCCTCCTCCGACCTTGGATTGGCCCAAATGATATATGGCTGGAAAGAAGACATTCTGAACTTCAAGTTTGAGTGCTTAAATTTCTAATTTGATTAAGAGAAGCCCAAGTTGTAAGCCCTTGAAGTTGCTGGTCATGCTGACCTCAGCATGTGCTGGTTGGATGCTTGGTCATGGTGAGCTAGGTATGAGCTATCATTTCTGGTTGGAAGCTTGGTCATGGTGACATGAAGATGAGCTAGGGCTGCTGGTGGGATCTATTGGGCAAGTGCATCACCCAATTTAGATTTTCTAATACAAGTGCATCAACCATTTCAGATTTTATAAAACAAGTGTTGTATGCATTAGCCATATTGAATTCAGATTTTCACTTCCCCTAGGCCTATAAATAGGGAAGTTCTCTAAGCTTGTAAACACACCCCAAGGGGGGGAGCTCTCAAACACTTCTCTAGAGCTCCCCTCCCTTCTCTCCCTCAAATTCTCTTAGTTTTGCTTTCTAGTTCTCAATTCTAGCTTTCTTTAATGTTTTCTTAGTTGTAATTTATTTTTCTTGTAATGTACATTCTTTCTTAAGTATTCAAGTTTAATTAGTTTCCAAGTTTCAATTATGATTTTTGTTCTTATTCATTATGCTTATAAGTTAATATGCTAGTTTGAATGATTGATCACCATTTAGGCTTGCATGTTAGCTATCTTGGTTTGAATTAAGAGTATACACCATGCTTTAATTCGAATTGAACTATGAATAGGAAGAGTATGTATGGACATTCGACAACAGGGATTAGATACATGCTTGGTTGTTTAAATTGTTCTTCTATGCTTAATGGGTTCCTAATGCTTAATTTTAGGTTAGACAACAAATGATCAAATTAGGGAATTAGGAACACAAGGTTATGACCACACACCATGGCTTAATCATACTTTAGCTAGAATCAATCCATTAATCTAATTGAACTTGGGAACTTATTTGCTTGAGGTATTTCCTTTTTCTTGTTTTATTTATTTCTTTTTTTTATTTCTGTTTTGTGTAGGAGAAATGAATGGGATCATTCAATCACCAATCCTCGTGGGATCGACCTCGCACTTACATACGCTATACTACCGAACGGCTCGTGCACTTGCGAGTATCACAAGTTGAGGATGCAGCTTAATCCATTTTGGTGCAGCTGAATCTACACAACAAATACACCAACCACTCCAATTAGGAAAGAACTGCCGTTGAACTTGAATTGTCCAATTTGGAACACCTATTGATTTCGGATCGAGCCCAAAACTTGGGCAACATCGTAAAATGGTGGGAGGAGTCATTTGGTGAGTTTTGAGTGAAATCCAATCGCTAGAAGTGTGGAATACACCAACCACTCCAAGTAGGAACGAACTGCCGTTGAACTTGAATTGTCCAATTTCTCACACCCATTTATTTCGGATCGAGCCCCAAAGTTGGGCAACATCATAATATGGTGGGAGGAGTCATTTGGTGAGTTTTGAGTGAAATCCAATCGCTAGAAGTATGGAATACACCAACCACTCCAATTAGGAACGAACTGCCGTTGAACTTGAATTGTCCAATTTGGAACACCTATTGATTTCGGATCGAGCCCAAAACTTGGGCAACATCATAATATGGTGGGAGGAGTGATTTGGTGAGTTTTGAGTGAAATCCAATCGCTAGAAATATTGAATACACCAACCACTCCAGTTAGGAACGAACTGCCATTGAACTTAAATTGTCCAATTTCTAACACCTATTGAGTTCGGATCGAGCCCAAAACTTGGGCAACATCATAATACGGTGGGAGGAGTCATTTGGTGAGTTTTGAGTGAAATCCAATCGCTAGAAGTATGGAATACACCAACCACTCCAATTAGGAACGAACTGCCGTTGAACTTGGATTGTCCAATTTGTCACACCTATTGATTTCGGATCGAGCCCAAAACTTGGGCAACATCATAATATATTGGGAGGAGTCATTTGGTGAGTTTCGAGTGAAATCCAATCGCTAGAAGAATGGAATACACCAACCACTCCAATTAGGAACGAACTGTCGTTGAACTTGAATTGTCCAATTTCTCACACCCATTTATTTAGGATCGAGCCCCAAAGTTGGGTAACATCATAATATGGTGCGAGGAGTCATTTGGTGAGTTTTGAGTGAAATCCAATCGCTAGAAGTATGGAATACACCAACCACTCCAATTAGGAACGAACTGCCGTTGAACTTAACTTGTCCAATTTCTCACACCTATTGATTTCGGATCGAGCCCAAAACTTGGGCAACATCATAATATGGTGGGAGGAGTCATTTGGTGAGTTTTGAGTGAAATCCAATCGCTAGAAGTGTGGAATACACCAACCACTCCAATTAGGAACGAACTGTCGTTGAACTTGAATTGTCCAATTTCTCACACCTATTGGTTTCAGATCGAGCCCAAAACTTGGGCAACATCATAAAATGGTGGGAGGAGTCATTTGGTGAGTTTTGAGTGAAATCCAATCGTTAGAAGTATGGAATACATCAACCACTCCAACTAGGAACGAACTGCCGTTGAACTCGAATTGTCCAATTTCTCACACCCATTGATTTCGGATCGAGCCCCAAACTTGGGCAACATCATAATATGGTGGGAGGAGTCATTTGGTGAGTTTTGAGTGAAATCCAATCGCTAGAAGTATGGAATACACCAACCACTCCAATTAGGAACGAACTGTCGTTGAACTTGAATTGTCCAATTTCTCACTCCTATGGATTTCGGAACGATTCCAAAACTTAGGCAACCTCAAAATATGGTAGGAGGAGTCATTCGGTGAGTTTTGAATGAAATCCAACCGCTAGAAGTATGGAATACACCAACCACTCCAGTTAGGAACGAACTGTCGTTGAACTTGAATTGTCCAATTTGGAACACCTATTGATTTCGGATCGAGCCCAAAACTTGGGCAACATCATAATATGGTGGGAGGAGTCATTTGGTGAGTTTTGAGTGAAATCCAATCGCTAGAAGTATGGAATACACCAACCACTCCAATTAGGAACGAACTGTCGTTGAACTTGAATTGTCCAATTTCTCACACCTATTGATTTCGGATGGAACCCCAAACTTGTGCAACAACATAATATGGTGGGAGGAGTCATTTGGTGAGTTTTGAGTGAAATCCAATCGCTAGAAGTATGGAATACACCAACCACTAAAATTAGGAACGAACTGTCATTGAACTTGAATTGTCCAATTTCTCACACCTATTGATTTCGAATCGAGCCCAAAACTTGGGCAACATCATAATATGGTGGGAGGAGTCATTTGGTGAGTTTTGAGTGAAATCCAATCGCTAGAAGTATGGAATACACCAACCACTCCAATTAGGATCGAACTGCCGTTGAACTTGAATTGTCCAATTTGGAACACCTATTGATTTCGGATCGAGCCCAAAACTTGGGCAACATCACAATATGGGGGGAGGAGTCATTTGGTGAGTTTTGAGTGAAATCCAATCGCTAGAAGTATGGAATACACCAACCACCCCAATTAGGAACGAACTGTCGTTGAACTTGAATTGCCCAATTTGGAACACCTATTGATTTCGGATCGAGCACAAAACGTGGGCAACATCATAATATGGTGGGAGGAGTCATTTGGTGAGTTTTGAGTGAAATCCAATCGGTAGAAGTATGGAATACACCAACCACTCCGATTAGGAACGAACTGTCGTTGAACTTGAATTGTCCAATTTCTCACACCTATTGATTTCGAATCGAGCCCAAAACTTGGGCAACATCATAATATGGTGGGAGGAGTCATTTGGTGAGTTTTGAGTGAAATCCAATCGCTAGAAGTATGGAATACACCAACCACTCCAATTAGGAACGAACTGTCGTTGAACTTGAATTGTCCAATTTCTCACACCTATTGATTTCGGATGGAACCCCAAACTTGTGCAACAACATAATATGGTGGGAGGAGTCATTTGGTGAGTTTTGAGTGAAATCCAATCGCTAGAAGTATGGAATACACCAACCACTAAAATTAGGAACGAACTGTCATTGACCTTGAATTGTCCAATTTCTCACACCTATTGATTTCGAATCGAGCCAAAAACTTGGGCAACATCATAATATGGTGGGAGGAGTCATTTGGTGAGTTTTGAGTGAAATCCAATCGCTAGAAGTATGGAATACACCAACCACTCCAATTAGGAACGAACTGTCGTTGAACTTGAATTGTCCAATTTCTCACACCCATTGATTTCGGATGGAACCCCAAACCTGTGCGACATCATAATATGGTGGGAGGAGTCATTTGGTGAGTTTTGAGTGAAATCCAATTGCTAGATGTATAGAATACACCAACAACTCCAATTAGGAACGAACTGCCGTTGAACTTGAATTGTCCAATTTCTCACACCTATTGATTTCGGATCGAGCCCCAAACTTAGGCAAGATCATAATATGGTGGGAGGAGTCATTTGGTGAGTTTTGAGTGAAATCCAATCGCT
This sequence comes from Prunus avium, assembly GCF_965620075.1. Taxonomy (NCBI): domain Eukaryota; kingdom Viridiplantae; phylum Streptophyta; class Magnoliopsida; order Rosales; family Rosaceae; genus Prunus; species Prunus avium. Next base: position 11,379,272 of record NC_142291.1, read on the forward strand.
AGAAGTGTGGAATACACCAACCACTCCAATTAGGAACGAACTGTCGTTGAACTTGAATTGTCCAATTTCTCACACCCATTGATTTCGGATGGAACCCCAAACTTGTACGACATCATAACATGGAGGGAGGAGTCAATTGGGGAGTTTTGAGTGAAATCCAATCGCTAGAAGTATGGAATACACCAACCACTCCAATTAGGAACGAACTGCCGTTGAACTTGAATTGTCCAATTTGGAACACCTATTGATTTCGGATCAAGCCCAAAACTTGGCCAACATCATACTATGGTGGGAGGAGTCATTTGGTGAGTTTTGAGTGAAATCCAATCGCTAGAAGTATGGAATACACCAACCACTCCAATTAGGAACGAACTGTCGTTGAACTTGAATTGTCCAATTTCTCACACCCATTGATTTCGGATGGAACCCCAAACTTATGCGACATCATAATATGGTGGGAGGAGTCATTTGGTGAGTTTTGAGTGAAATCCAATCGCTAGAAGTATGGAATACACCAACCACTCCAATTAGGAACACACTGCCGTTGAACTTGAATTGTCCAATTTCTAACACCTATTGAGTTCGGATCGAGCCCAAAACTTGGGCAACATCATAATATGGTGGGAGGAGTCATTTGGTGAGTTTTGAGTGAAATCCAATCGCTAGAAGTATGGAATATGTCAACCACTCCAATTAGGAACGAACTGCCGTTGAAATTGAATTGTCCAATTTGTCACACCTATTGATTTCGGATCGAGCCCAAAACTTGGGCAAGATCATAATATAGTGGGAGGAGTCATTTGGTGAGTTTTGAGTGAAATCCAATCGCTAGAAGTATGGAATACACCAACCACTCCAATTAGGAACGAACTGCCGTTGAACTTAAATTGTCCAATTTCTCACACCTATTGATTTCGGATGGAGCCCAAAACTTGGGCAACATCATAATATGGTGGGAGGAGTCATTTGGTGAGTTTTGAGTGACATCCAATCGCTAGAAGTATGGAATACACCAACCACTCCAATTAGGAACGAATTGCCGTTGAACTTGGATTGTCCAATTTGTCACACCTATTGATTTCGGATCGAGCCCAAAACTTGGGCCACATCAGAATATGGTGGGAGGAGTCATTTGGTGAGTTTTGAGTGAAATCCAATCGCTAGAAGTATAGAATACACCAACCACTCCAATTAGGAACGAACAGCCGTTGAACTTCAATTGTCCAATTTCTCACACCTATTGATTTCGGATCGAGCCCCAAACTTGGGCAACATCATAATATGGTGGGAGGAGTCATTTGGTGAGTTTTGAGTGAAATCCAATCGCTAGAAGTATGGAATACACCAACCACTCTAATTAGAAACGCACTGCCGTTGAACTTGAATTGTCCAATTTCTAACACCTATTGCGTTCGGATCGAGCCCAAAACTTGGGCAACATCATAATATGGTGGGAGAAGTCATTTGGTGAGTTTTGAGTGAAATCCAATCGCTAGAAGTATGGAATACACCAACCACTCCAATTAGGAACGAACTGCAGTTGAACTTGAATTGTCCAATTTCTCACACCTATTGATTTCGGATCGAGCCCCAAACTTGGGCAACAACATAATATGGTGGGAGGAGTCATTTGGTGAGTTTTGAGTGAAATCCAATCGCTAGAAGTACGGAATACACCAACCACTCCAATTAGGAATGAACTGCCGTCGAACTTGAATTGTCCAATTTGGAACACCTATTGATTTCGGATTGAGCCCAAAACTTGGGCAACATCATAATATGGTGGGAGGAGTCATTTGGTGAGTTTTGAGTGAAATCCAATCGCTAGAAGTATGGAATACACCAACCACTACAATTAGGAACGAACTGCCGTTGAACTTTAATTGTCCAATTTCTCACACCTATTGATTTCGCATCGAGCCCAAAACTTGGGCAACAACATAATATGGAGGGAGGAGTCATTTGGTGAGTTTTGAGTGAAATCCAATCGCTAGAAGTATGGAATACACCAACCACTCCAATTAGGAACAAACTGCCGTTGAACTTGAATTGTCCAATTGTCCAATTTCTCACACCTATTGATTTCGGATCGAGCCCAAAACTTGGGCAACATCATAATATGGTGGGAGGAGTCACTTGGTGAGTTTTGAGTGAAATCCAATCGCTAGAAGTATGGAATACACCAACCACTAAAATTAGGAACGAACTGTCATTGAACTTGAATTGTCCAATTTCTCACACCCATTGATTTCGGATGGAACCCCAAACTTGTGCGACATCATAACATGGAGGGAGGAGTCATTTGGTGATTTTTGAGTGAAATTCAATCGCTAGAAGTATGGAATACACCAACCACTCCAATTAGGAACGCACTGCCGTTGAACTTGAATTGTCCAATTTCTAACACCTATTGAGTTCGGATCGAGCCCAAAACTTGGGCAACATCATAATATGGTGGGAGGAGTCATTTGGTGAGTTTTGAGTGAAATCCAATCGCTATAATATGGAATACACCAACCACTCCAATTAGGAACGAACTGCCGTTGAACTTGAATTGTCCAATTTGTCACACCTATTGATTTCGGATCGAGCCCAAAACTTGGGCAACATCATAATATGGTGGGAGGAGTCATTTGGTGAGTTTTGAGTGAAATCCAATCGCTAGACGTATGGAATACACCAACCACTCCCACTAGGAACGAATTGTCGTTGAACTTGAATTGTCCAATTTGGAACACCTATTGATTTCGGATCGAGCCCAAAACATGGGCAACATCATAATATGGTGGGAGGAGTCATTTGGTGAGTTTTGAGTGAAATCAAATCGCTAGAAGTATGGAATACACCAACCGCTCCAATTAGGAACGAAGTGCCGTTGAAATTGAATTGTCCAATTTCTCACACCTCTTGATTTCGGATCGAGCCCAAAACTTGGGCAACATCATAATATGGTGGGAGGAGTCATTTGGTGAGTTTTGAGTGATATCCAATCGCTAGAAGTGTGCAATACACCAAACACTCGAATTAGGAACGAACTGCCGTTGAACTTGAATTGTCCAATTTGGAACACCTATTGATTTCGGATCGAGCCCAAAACTTGGGCAACATCATAATATGGTGGGAGGAGTCATTTGGTGAGTTTTGAGTGAAATCCAATCGCTAGACGTATGGAATACACCAACCACTCCCACTAGGAACGAATTGTCGTTGAACTTGAATTGTCCAATTTCTCACAACTATTGATTTCGGATCGAACCCCAAACTTATGCAACATCATAATATGGTGGGAGGAGTCATTTCTTGAATTTTGAGTGAAATCCAATCGCTAGAAGTATGGAATACACCAACCACTCCAATAAGGAACGAACTGCCGTTGAACTTGAATTGTCCCATTTGGAACACCTATTCATTTCGGATCGAGCCCAAAACTTGGGCAACATCATAATATGGTGGGAGGAGTCATTTGGTGAGTTTTGAGTGAAATCCAATCGCTAGAAGTATGGAATACACCAACCACTAAAATTAGGAACGAACTGTCATTGAACTTGAATTGTCCAATTTCTCACACCCATTGATTTCGGATGGAACCCCAAACTTGTGCGACATCATAACATGGAGGGAGGAGTCATTTGGTGATTTTTGAGTGAAATTCAATCGCTAGAAGTATGGAATACACCAACCACTCCAATTAGGAACAAACTGCCGTTGAACTTGAATTGTCCAATTTGGAACACCTATTGATTTCGGATCGAGACTAAAACTTGGGCAACAACATAATATGGTGGGAGGAGTCATTTGGTGAGTTTTGAGTGAAATCCAAACGCTAGAAGTATAGAATACACCAACAACTCCAATTAGGAACGAACTGCCGTTGAACATGAATTGTCCAATTTCTCACACCTATTGATTTCGGATCGAGCCCCAAACTTGGGCAACATCATAATATGGTGGGAGGAGTCATTTGGTGAGTTTTCAGTGAAATCCAATCGCTAGAAGTATGGAATACACCAACCACTCCAAATAGAAACGAACTGCAGTTGAACTTGAATTGTCCAATTTCTCACACCTATTGATTTCGGATGGAGCCCCAAACTTGGACAACATCATAATATGGTGGGAGGAGTCATTTGGTGAGTTTTGAGTGAAATCCAATCGCTAGAAGTATGGAATACACCAACCACACCAATTAGGAATGAACTGCCGTTGAACTTGAATTGTCCAATTTGGAACACGTATTGATTTCGGATCGAGCCCAAAACTTGGGCAACATCATAATATGGTGGGAGGAGTCATTTGGTGAGTTTTGAGTGAAATCCAATCGCTAGAAGTATGGAATACACCAACCACTAAAATTAGGAACGAACTGTCATTGAACTTGAATTGTCCAATTTCTCACACCCATTGATTTCGGATGGAACCCCAAACTTGTGCGACATCATAACATGGAGGGAGGAGTCATTTGGTGATTTTTGAGTGAAATTCAATCGCTAGAAGTATGGAATACACCAACCACTCCAATTAGGAACGCACTGCCGTTGAACTTGAATTGTCCAATTTCTAACACCTATTGAGTTCGGATCGAGCCCAAAACTTGGGCAACATCATAATATGGTGGGAGGAGTCATTTGGTGAGTTTTGAGTGAAATCCAATCGCTAGAAGTATGGAATACACCAACCACTACAATTAGGAACGAACTGCCGTTGAACTTTAATTGTCCAATTTCTCACACCTATTGATTTCGCATCGAGCCCAAAACTTGGGCAACAACATAATATGGAGGGAGGAGTCATTTGGTGAGTTTTGAGTGAAATCCAATCGCTAGAAGTATGGAATACACCAACCACTCCAATTAGGAACAAACTGCCGTTGAACTTGAATTGTCCAATTTGGAACACCTATTGATTTCGGATCGAGCCCCAAAACTTGGGCAACATCATAATATGGTGGGAGGAGTCATTTGGTGAGTTTTGAGTGAAATCCAATCGCTAGAAGTATGGAATACACCAACCACTAAAATTAGGAACGAACTGTCATTGAACTTGAATTGTCCAATTTCTCACACCCATTGATTTCGGATGGAACCCCAAACTTGTGCGACATCATAACATGGAGGGAGGAGTCATTTGGTGATTTTTGAGTGAAATTCAATCGCTAGAAGTATGGAATACACCAACCACTCCAATTAGGAACGCACTGCCGTTGAACTTGAATTGTCCAATTTCTAACACCTATTGAGTTCGGATCGAGCCCAAAACTTGGGCAACATCATAATATGGTGGGAGGAGTCATTTGGTGAGTTTTGAGTGAAATCCAATCGCTATAATATGGAATACACCAACCACTCCAATTAGGAACGAACTGCCGTTGAACTTGAATTGTCCAATTTGTCACACCTATTGATTTCGGATCGAGCCCAAAACTTGGGCAACATCATAATATGGTGGGAGGAGTCATTTGGTGAGTTTTGAGTGAAATCCAATCGCTAGAAGTATGGAATACACCAACCACTCCAATTAGGAACGAACTGCCGTTGAACTTAAATTGTCCAATTTCTCACACCTATTGATTTCGGATCGTGCCCAAAACTTGGGTAACATCATAATATGGTGGGAGGAGTCATTTGGTGAGTTTTGAGTGAAATCCAATCGCTAGAAGTTTGGAATACACCAAACACTCCAATTAGGAACGAACTGCCGTTGAACTTGAATTGTCCAATTTCTCACACCTACTGATTTCGGATCGAGCCCAAAACATGGGCAACATCATAATATGGTGGGAGGAGTCATTTGGTTAGTTTTGAGTGAAATCCGGTCGCTAGAAGTATGGAATACACCAACCACTCCAACTAGGAACGAACTGCCGTTGAACTTGAAATGTCCAATTTGGAACACCTATTGATTTCGGATCGAGCCCAAAACATGGGCAACATCATAATATGGTGGGAGGAGTCATTTGGTGAGTTTTGAGTGAAATCAAATCGCTAGAAGTATGGAATACACCAACCGCTCCAATTAGGAACGAAGTGCCGTTGAAATTGAATTGTCCAATTTCTCACACCTCTTGATTTCGGATCGAGCCCAAAACTTGGGCAACATCATAATATGGTGGGAGGAGTCATTTGGTGAGTTTTGAGTGATATCCAATCTCTAGAAGTGTGCAATACACCAAACACTCGAATTAGGAACGAACTGCCGTTGAACTTGAATTGTCCAATTTGGAACACCTATTGATTTCGGATCGAGCCCAAAACTTGGGCAACATCATAATATGGTGGGAGGAGTCATTTGGTGAGTTTTGAGTGAAATCCAATCGCTAGACGTATGGAATACACCAACCACTCCCACTAGGAACGAATTGTCGTTGAACTTGAATTGTCCAATTTCTCACAACTATTGATTTCGGATCGAACCCCAAACTTATGCAACATCATAATATGGTGGGAGGAGTCATTTGTTGAATTTTGAGTGAAATCCAATCGCTAGAAGTATGGAATACACCAACCACTCCAATAAGGAACGAACTGCCGTTCAACTTGAATTGTCCAATTTGGAACACCTATTGATTTCGGATCAAGCCCAAAACATGGGCAACATCATAATATGGTGGGAGGAGTCATTTGGTGAGTTTTGAGTGAAATCCAATCGCTAGAAGTGTGGAATACACCAACCACTCCAATTAGGAACGAACTGCCGTTGAAATGGAATTGTCCAATTTCTCACACCTATTGATTTCGGATCGAGCCCAAAACATGGGCAACATCATAATATGGTGGGAGGAGTCATTTGGTGAGTTTTGAGTGAAATCCAATCGCTAGACGTATGGAATACACCAACCACTCCAATTAGGAACGAACTGCCGTTGAACTTGAATTGTCCAATTTGGAACACCTATTCATTTCGGATCGAGCCCAAAACTTGGGAAACATCATAATATGGTGGGAGGAGTCATTTGGTGAGTTTTGAGTGAAATCCATTCGCTAGAAGTATGGAATACACCAACCACTCCAATTAGGAACGAACTGCCGTTGAACTTGAAATGTCCAATTTGGAACACCTATTGATTTCGGATCGAGCCCAAAACATGGGCAACTTCATAATATGGTGGGAGGAGTCATTTGGTGAGTTTTGAGTGAAATCCATTCGCTAGAAGTATGGAATACACCAACCACTCCAATTAGGAACGAACTGCCGTTGAAATTGAACTGTCCAATTTCTAACACCTATTGATTTCGGATCGAGCCCAAAACTTGGGCAACATCATAATATGGTGGGAGGAGTCATTTGGTGAGTTTTGGTTGAAATCCAATCGCTAGAAGTACGGAATACACCAACCACTCCAATTAGGAACGAACTGCCGTTGAACTTGAATTGTCCAATTTCTCACACCTATTGATTTCGGATCGAGCCCAAAACTTGGGCAACATCATAATATGCTGGGAGGAGTCATTTGATGAGTTTTGAGTGAAATCCAATCGCTAGAAGTATGGAATACACCAACCACTCCAATTAGGAACGACCTGCCGTTGAACTTGAATTGTCCAATTTCTCAAACCTATTGATTTCGGATCGAGCCCAAAACTTGGGAAACATCATAATATGGTGGGAGGAGTCATTTGGTGAGTTTTGAGTGAAATCCACTCGCTAGAAGTATGTAATACACCAACCACTCCAATTAGGAACGAACTGCCGTTGAACTTGAATTGTCCAATTTGGAACACCTATTCATTTCGGATCGAGCCCAAAACTTGGGCAACAGCATAATATGGTGGGAGGAGTCATTGGGTGAGTTTTGAGTGAAATCCAATCGCTAGAAGTATGGAATACACCAACTACTCCAATTAGGAACGAACTGCCGTTGAAATTGAATTGTCCAATTTCTCACACCTATTGATTTCGGATCGACCCCAAAACGTGGGCAATATCATAATATGGTGGGAAGACTCATTTGGTGAGTTTTGAGGGAAATCCAATCGTTAGAGGTATGGAATACACCAACCACTCCCATTAGGAACGAACTGCCGTTGAACTTCAATTGTCCAATTTCTCACACCTGTTGATTTCGGATCGAACCCCAAACTTGTGCAACACCATAATATGGTGGGAGGAGTCATTTGGTGAGTTTTGAGTGAAATTCAATCGCTAGAAGTATGGAATACACCAACCACTGCAATTAGGAACGAACTGCCGTTGAACATGAATTGTCCAATTTGGAACACCTATTGATTTCGGATCGAGCCCCAAACTTGTCCAACATCATAATATGGTGGGAGGAGTCATTTGGTGAGTTTGAGTGAAATCCAATCGCTAGAAGTATGGAATACACCAACCGCTCCAATTAGGAACGAACTGCCGTTGAAATTGAATTGTCCAATTTCTCAAACCTATTGATTTCGGATCGAGCCCAAAACTTGGGCAACAACATAATATGGTGGGAGGAGTCATTTGGTGAGTTTTGAGTGAAATCCAATCGTTAGAAGTATGGAATACACCAGCCACTCCAATTAGGAACGAACTGCCGTTGAACTTGAATTGTCAAATTCGGAACACCTATTGATTTCGGATCGAGCCCAAAACTTGGGCAACATCATACTATGGTGGGAGGAGTCATTGGGTGAGTTTTGAGTGAAATCCAATCGCTAGAAGTATGGAATACACCAACCACTCCAATTTGGAATGAACTGCCGTTGAACTTGAATTGTCCAATTTGGAACACCTATTGATTTCGGATCGAGCCCAAAACTTGGGCAACATCATAATATGGTGGGAGGACTCATTTGGTGAGTTTTGAGGGAAATCCAATCGCTAGTGGTATGGAATACACCAACCACTCCCATTAGGAACGAACTGCCGTTGAACTTGAATTGTCCAATTTCTCACACCTATTGATTTCGGATCGAACCCCAAACTTGTGCAACATCATAATATGGTGGGAGGAGTCATTTGGTGAGTTTTGAGTGAAATCCAATCGCTAGAAGTATGGAATACACCAACCACTCCAATTAGGAACGAACTGCCGTTGAACTTGAATTGTCCAATTTGGAACACCTATTGATTTCGGATCGAGCCCAAAACTTGGGCAACATCATAATATGGTGGGAGGAGTCATTTGGTGAGTTTTGAGTGAAATCCAATCGCTAGAAGTATGGAATACACCAACCACTCCAATTAGGAACGAACTGCCGTTGAACTTGAATTGTCCAATTTGGAACACCTATTGATTTCGGATCGAGCCCAAAACTTGGGCAACATCATAATATGGTGGGAGGAGTCATTTGGTGAGTTTTGAGTGAAATCCAATCGCTAGAAGTATGGAATACACCAACCACTCCAATTAGGAACGAACTGCCGTTGAACTTGAATTGTCCAATTTGGAACACCTATTGATTTCGGATCGAGCCCAAAACTTGGGCAACATAATAATATGGTGGGAGGAGTCATTGGGTGTGTTTTGAGTGAAATTCAATCGCTAGAAGTACGGAATACACCAACCACTCCAATTAGGAACGAACTGCCGTTGAACTTGAATTGTCCAATTTCTCACACCTATTGATTTCGGACTGAGCCCCAAAGTTGGGCAACATGATAATATGGTGGGAGGAGTCATTTGGTGAGTTTTGAGTGAAATCCAATTGCTAGAAGTATGGAATACACCAACTACTCCAATTAGGAACGAACTGCCGTTGAACTTGAATTGTCCAATTTGGAACACCTATTGATTTCGGATCGATCCCAAAACTTGGGCAACATCATAATCATAGTATGGTGGGAGGAGTCATTTGGTGAGTTTTGAGTGAAATCTAATCGCTAGAAGTATGGAATACACCAACCACTCCAATTAGGAACGAACTGCCGTTGAACTTGAATTATCCAATTTGAAACACCTATTGATTTCGGATAGAGCCCAAAACTTGGGCAACATCATAATATGGTGGGAGGAGTCATTTGGTGACTTTTGAGTGAAATCCAATCGCTAGAAGTACGGAATACACCAACCACTCCAATCAGGAACGAACTGCCGTTGAACTTGAATTGTCCAATTTGGAACACCTATTGATTTCGGATCGAGGCCAAAGCTTGGGCAACATCATAATATGGTGGGAGGAGTCATTTGGTGAGTTTTGAGTGAAATCCAATCGCTAGAAGTATGGAATACACCAACCACTCCAATTAGGAACGAACTGCTGTTGAACTTGAATTGTCCAATTTGGAACACCTATTGATTTCGGATCGAGCCCAAAACTTGGGCAACAACATAATATGGCGGGAGGAGTCATTTGGTGAGTTTTGAGTGAAATCCAATCGCTAGAAGTGTGGAATACACCAACCACTCCAATTAGGAACGAACTGCCGTTGAACTTGAATTGTCCAATTTCTCACACCTATTGATTTCGGATCGAGCCCAAAACTTGGGCAACATAATAATATGGTGGGAGGAGTCATTGGGTGAGTTTTGAGTGACATCCAATCGCTCGAAGTATGTAATACACCAACCACTCCAATTAGGAACGAACTGCCGCTGAAATTGAATTGTCCAATTTCGAACACCTATTGATTTCGGATCGAGCCCAAAACTTGGGCAACAACATAATATGGTGGGATGAGTCATTTGGTGAGTTTTGAGTGAAATCCAATCGCTAGAAGTATGGAATACACCAACCACTCCAATTAGGAACGAACTGCCGTTGAACTTGAATTGTCCAATTTCTCACACCTATTGAGTTCGGATCGAGCCCAAAACTTGGGCAACATCATAATATGGTGGGAGGAGTCATTTGGTGAGTTTTGAGTGAAATCCAATTGCTAGAAGTGTGGAATACACCAACCACTCCAATTTGGAACGAACTGCCGTTGAACTTGAATTGTCCAATTTCTCACACCTATTGATTTCGGATCGAGCCGAAAACCTGGGCAACATCATAATATGGTGGGAGGAGTCATTTGGGGAGTTTTGAGTGAAATCCAATCGCTAGAAGTATGGAATACACCAACCACTCCTATTTGGAACGAACTGCCGTTGAACTTGAATTGTCCAATTACTCACACCTATTGATTTTGGATCAAGCCCAAAACTTGGGCAACATCATAATATGGTGGCAGGAGTCATTGGGTGAGTTTTGAGTGACATCCAATCGCTCGAAGTATGGAATACACCAACCACTCCAATTAGGAACGAACTGCCGCTGAAATTGAATTGTCCAATTTCTCACACCTATTGATTTCGGATCGATCCCAAAACTTGGGCAACATCATAATATGTTGGGAGGAGTCGTTTGGTGAGTTTTGAATGAAATCCAATCCCTAGAAGTACGGAATGCACCAACCACTCCAATTAGGAACGAACTGCCGTTGAACTTGAATTGTCCAATTTGGAACACCTATTGATTTCGGATCGAGCCCAAAACTTGGGCAACAACGTAATATGGTGGGATGAGTCATTTGGTGAGTTTTGAGTGAAATCCAATCGCTAGAAGTATGGAATACACCAACCACTCCAATTAGGAACGAACTGCTGTTGAACTTGAATTGTCCAATTTGGAACACCTATTGATTTCGGATCGAGCCCAAAACTTGGGCAACAACATAATATGGCGGGAGGAGTCATTTGGTGAGTTTTGAGTGAAATCCAATCGCTAGAAGTATGGAATACACCAACCACTCCAATTAGGAACGAACTGCCGTTGAACTTGAATTGTCCAATTCGGAACACCTATTGAATTCGGATCGAGCCCAAAACTTGGGCAACATCATACTATGGTGGGAGGAGTCATTTGGTGAGTTTTGAGTGAAATCCAATCGCTAGAAGTATGGAATACACCAACCACTCCAATTAGGAACGAACTGCCGTTGAACTTGAATTGTCCAATTTCTCACACCTACTGATTTCGAATCGAGCCCAAAACGTGGGGAACATCGTAATATGGTGGGAGGAGTCATTTGGTGAGTTTTGAGTGAAATCCAATCGCTAGAAGTATGGAATACACCAACCACTCCAATTAGGAACGAACTGCCGTTGAACTTGAATTGTCCAATTTCTCACACCTATTGATTTCGGCTCGAGCCCAAAACTTGGGCAACATCATAATATGGTGGGAGGAGTCATTTGGTGAGTTTTGAGTGAAATCCAATCGCTAGAAGTTTGGAATACACCAACCACTCCAATTAGGAACGAACTGCCGTTGAACTTGAATTGTCCAATTTCTCACACCTATTGATTTCGGATCGAGCCCAAAACTTGGGCAACATCGTAATATGGTGGGAGGAGTCATTTGGTGAGTTTTGAGTGAAATCCATTCGCTAGAAGTATGGAATACACCAACCACTCCAATTAGGAACGAACTGCCGTTGAACTTGAATTGTCCAATTTGAAACACCTATTGCTTTCGGATAGAGCCCAAAACTTGGGCAACATCATAATATGGTGGGAGGAGTCATTTGGTGAGTTTTGAGTGAAATCCAATCGCTAGAAGTATGGAATACACCAACAATTCCATTTAGGAACGAACTGCCGTTGAACTTGAATTGTCCAATTTCTCACACCGATAGATTTCGGATCGATCCCCAAACCTGGGCAACATCATAATATGGTGGGAGGAGTCATTTGGTGAGTTTTGAGTGAAATCCTATCGCTAGAAGTACGGAACACACGAACCACTCCAATTAGGAACGAACTGCCGTTGAACTTGAATTGTCCAATTTGGAACACCTATTGATTTCGGATCGAGCCCAAAACTTTGGCAACAACATAATGTGGTGGGAGAAGTCATTTGGTGAGTTTTGAGTGAAATCCAATCGCTAGAGGTATGGAATACACCAACCACTCGAATTAGGAACGAACTGCCGTTGACCTTGAATTGTCCAATTTCTCACACCTATTGATTTCGGATCGAGCCCAAAACTTGGGCAACATCATAATATGGTGGGAGGAGTCATTTGGTGAGTTTTGGGTGAAATCCAATCGCTAGAAGTATGGAATACACCAACCACTCCAATTTGGAACAAACTGCCATTGAAATTGAATTGTCCAATTTCTCACACCTATTGATTTCGGATCGAGCCCAAAACTTGGGCAACATCATAATATGGTGGGAGGAGTCATTTGGTGAGTTTTGAGTGAAATCCAATCGCTAGAAGTACGGAACACACCAACCACTCCAATTAGGAACGAACTGCCGTTGAACTTGAATTGTCCAATTTCTCACACCTATTGATTTCGGATCGAGCCCAAAACTTGGGCAACATAATAATATGGTGGGAGGAGTCATTGGGTGAGTTTTGAGTGACATCCAATCGCTCGAAGTATGGAATACACCAACCACTCCAATTAGGAACGAACTGCCGCTGAAATTGAATTGTCCAATTTCTCACACCTATTGATTTCGGATCGATCCCAAGACTTGGGCAACATCATAATATGGTGGGAGGAGTCGTTTGGTGAGTTTTGAATGAAATCCAATCGCTAGAAGTACGGAATGCACCAACCACTCCAATTAGGAACGAACTGCCGTTGAACTTGAATTGTCCAATTTCGAACACCTATTGATTTCGGATCGAGCCCAAAACTTGGGCAACAACATAATATGGTGGGATGAGTCATTTGGTGAGTTTTGAGTGAAATCCAATCGCTAGAAGTATGGAATACACCAACCCCTCCAATTAGGAACGAACTGCCGTTGAACTTGAATTGTCCAATTTCTCACACCTATTGAGTTCGGATCGAGCCCAAAACTTGGGCAACATCATAATATGGTGGGAGGAGTCATTTGGTGAGTTTTGAGTGAAATCCAATTGCTAGAAGTGTGGAATACACCAACCACTCCAATTAGGAACGAACTGCCGTTGAACTTGAATTGTCCAATTTCTCACACCTATTGATTTCGGATCGAGCCGAAAACCTGGGCAACATCATAATATGGTGGGAGGAGTCATTTGGGGAGTTTTGAGTGAAATCCAATCGCTAGAAGTATGGAATACACCAACCACTCCTATTTGGAACGAACTGCCGTTGAACTTGAATTGTCCAATTACTCACACCTATTGATTTTGGATCAAGCCCAAAACTTGGGCAACATCATAATATGGTGGGAAGAGTCCTTTGGTGAGTTTTGAGTGACATCCAATCGCTAGAAGTGTGGAATACACCAATCACGCCAATTAGGAACGAACTGCCGTTGAACTTGAATTGTCCAATTTGGAACACCTATTCATTTCGGATCGAGCCCAAAACTTGGGCAACATCATAATATGGTGGGAGGAGTCATTTGGTGAGTCTTGAGTGAAATACAATCGCTAGAAGTATGGAATACAACAACCACTCCAATTAGGAACGAACTGCCGTTGAACTTGAATTGTCCAATTTCTCACACTTATTGATTTCGGATCGAGCCCAAAACTTAGGCATCATCATAATATGGTGGGAGGAGTCATTTGGTGAGTTTTGAGTGAAATTCAATCGCTAGAAGTATGGAATACACTAGCCGCTCCAATTAGGAACGAATTGCCGTTGAACTTGAATTGTCCAATTTGGAACTCCTATTGATTTCGGATCGAAACCAAAACTTTGGCAACATCGTAAAATGGTGGGAGGAGTCATTTGGTGAGTTTTGAGTGAAACCCAATCGCAAGAAGTATGGAATACACCAACCACTCCAATTAGGAACGAACTGCCGTTGAACTTGAATTGTCCAATTTGAAACACCTATTGCTTTCGGATAGAGCCCAAAACTTGGGCAACATCATAATATGGTGGGAGGAGTCATTTGGTGAGTTTTGAGTGAAATCCAATCGCTAGAAGTATGGAATACACCAACAATTCCATTTAGGAACGAACTGCCGTTGAACTTGAATTGTCCAATTTCTCACACCGATAGATTTCGGATCGATCCCCAAACCTGGGCAACATCATAATATGGTGGGAGGAGTCATTTGGTGAGTTTTGAGTGAAATCCTATCGCTAGAAGTACGGAACACACGAACCACTCCAGTTAGGAACGAACTGCCGTTGAACTTGAATTGTCCAATTTGGAACACCTATTGATTTCGGATCGAGCCCAAAACTTTGGCAACATCATAATATGGTGGGAGGAGTCATTTGGTGAGTTTTGAGTGAAATCCAATCGCTAGAGGTATGGAATACACCAACCACTCGAATTAGGAACGAACTGCCGTTGACCTTGAATTGTCCAATTTCTCACACCTATTGATTTCGGATCGAGCCCAAAACTTGGGCAACATCATAATATGGTGGGAGGAGTCATTTGGTGAGTTTTGGGTGAAATCCAATCGCTAGAAGTATGGAATACACCAACCACTCCAATTTGGAACAAACTGCCATTGAAATTGAATTGTCCAATTTCTCACACCTATTGATTTCGGATCGAGCCCAAAACTTGGGCAACATCATAATATGGTGGGAGGAGTCATTTGGTGAGTTTTGAGTGAAATCCAATCGCTAGAAGTACGGAACACACCAACCACTCCAATTAGGAACGAACTGCCGTTGAACTTGAATTGTCCAATTTC
Source organism: Prunus avium (assembly GCF_965620075.1). NCBI lineage: Eukaryota > Viridiplantae > Streptophyta > Magnoliopsida > Rosales > Rosaceae > Prunus > Prunus avium. Next base: position 11,394,791 of record NC_142291.1, read on the forward strand.
TCACACCTATTGATTTCGGATCGAGCCCAAAACTTGGGCAACATAATAATATGGTGGGAGGAGTCATTGGGTGAGTTTTGAGTGACATCCAATCGCTCGAAGTATGGAATACACCAACCACTCCAATTAGGAACGAACTGCCGCTGAAATTGAATTGTCCAATTTCTCACACCTATTGATTTCGGATCGATCCCAAGACTTGGGCAACATCATAATATGGTGGGAGGAGTCGTTTGGTGAGTTTTGAATGAAATCCAATCGCTAGAAGTACGGAATGCACCAACCACTCCAATTAGGAACGAACTGCCGTTGAACTTGAATTGTCCAATTTCGAACACCTATTGATTTCGGATCGAGCCCAAAACTTGGGCAACAACATAATATGGTGGGATGAGTCATTTGGTGAGTTTTGAGTGAAATCCAATCGCTAGAAGTATGGAATACACCAACCCCTCCAATTAGGAACGAACTGCCGTTGAACTTGAATTGTCCAATTTCTCACACCTATTGAGTTCGGATCGAGCCCAAAACTTGGGCAACATCATAATATGGTGGGAGGAGTCATTTGGTGAGTTTTGAGTGAAATCCAATTGCTAGAAGTGTGGAATACACCAACCACTCCAATTAGGAACGAACTGCCGTTGAACTTGAATTGTCCAATTTCTCACACCTATTGATTTCGGATCGAGCCGAAAACCTGGGCAACATCATAATATGGTGGGAGGAGTCATTTGGGGAGTTTTGAGTGAAATCCAATCGCTAGAAGTATGGAATACACCAACCACTCCTATTTGGAACGAACTGCCGTTGAACTTGAATTGTCCAATTACTCACACCTATTGATTTTGGATCAAGCCCAAAACTTGGGCAACATCATAATATGGTGGGAAGAGTCCTTTGGTGAGTTTTGAGTGACATCCAATCGCTAGAAGTGTGGAATACACCAATCACGCCAATTAGGAACGAACTGCCGTTGAACTTGAATTGTCCAATTTGGAACACCTATTCATTTCGGATCGAGCCCAAAACTTGGGCAACATCATAATATGGTGGGAGGAGTCATTTGGTGAGTCTTGAGTGAAATACAATCGCTAGAAGTATGGAATACAACAACCACTCCAATTAGGAACGAACTGCCGTTGAACTTGAATTGTCCAATTTCTCACACTTATTGATTTCGGATCGAGCCCAAAACTTAGGCATCATCATAATATGGTGGGAGGAGTCATTTGGTGAGTTTTGAGTGAAATTCAATCGCTAGAAGTATGGAATACACCAGCCGCTCCAATTAGGAACGAATTGCCGTTGAACTTGAATTGTCCAATTTGGAACTCCTATTGATTTCGGATCGAAACCAAAACTTTGGCAACATCGTAAAATGGTGGGAGGAGTCATTTGGTGAGTTTTGAGTGAAACCCAATCGCAAGAAGTATGGAATACACCAACCACTCCAATTAGGAACGAACTGCCGTTGAACTTGAATTGTCCAATTTCTCACACCTATTCATTTCGGATAGAGCCCAAAAGTTGGGCAACATCATAATATGGTGGGAGGAGTCATTTGGTGAGTTTTGAATGAAATCCAATCTCTTGAAGTACGGAATACACCAACCACTCCAATTAGGAACGAACTGCCGTTGAACTTGAATTGTCCAATTTCTCACACCTACTGATTTCGGATCGAGCCCCTAACTTGGGCAACATCATAATATGGTGGGAGGAGTCATTTGGTTTGTTTTGAGTGAAATCCAATCGCTAGACGTATGGAATACACCAACCACTCCAATTAGGAACGAACTGTCGTAGAAATTGAATCGACCAATTTCTCACACCTATTGATTTCGGATCGAGCCCAAAACTTGGGCAACATCATAATATGGTGGGAGGAGTCGTTTGGTGAGTTTTCATTGAAATCCAATCGCTAGAAGTATGGAATACACCAACCACTCCAGTTAGGAACGAACTGCCGTTGAACTTGAATTGTCCAATTTCTCACACCTATTGATTTCGGATCGAGCCCCAAACTTGGGCAACACCATAATATGGTGGGAGGAGTCATTTGGTGAGTTTTGAGTGAAATCCAATCGCTAGAAGTATGGAATAATCCAACCACTCCAATTAGGAAAGAATTGCCGTTGAACATGAATCGTCCAATTTGGAACACCTATTGATTTCGGATCGAGCCCAAAACTTGGGCAACATCATAATGTGGTGGGAGGAGTCATTTGGTGAGTTTTGAGTAAAATCCAATCGCTAGAAGTATGGAATACAAAAACCACTCCAATTAGGAACGAACTTCCGTTGAACTTGAAGTGTCCAATTTCTCACACCTATTGATTTCAGATCAAGCCCCAAACTTGGGCAACATCATAATATGGTGGGAAAAGTCATTTGGTGAGTTTTGAGTGAAATCCAATCGCTAGAAGTATGGAATACACCAACCACTCCAATGAGGAACGAACTGCCGTTGAACTTGAATTGTCCAATTTGGAACACGTGTTGATTTCGGATCGAGCCCAAAACTTGGGCAACATCATAATATGGTGGGAGGAGTCATTTGGTTAGTTTTGAGTGAAGTCCAATTGCTAGAAGTATGGAATACACCAACCACTCCAATTAGGAATGAACTGCCGTTAAACTTGAATTGTCCAATTTCTCACACCTATTGATTTCGGATCGAGCCCCAAACTTAGGCAACATCATAATATGGTGGGAGGAGTCATTTGGTTAATATTGAGTGAAATCCAGTCGCTAGAAGTATGGAATACACCAACCACTCCAATTAGGAACGAACTGCAGTTGAACTTGAATTGTCCAATTTGGAACACGTATTGATTTCGGATCGAGCCCAAAACTTGGGCAACATCATAATATGGCGGGAGGAGTCATTTGGTTAGTTTTGAGTGAAATCCAATTGCTAGAAGTATGGAATACACCAACCACTCCCGTTAGGAACGAACTGCCGTTCAACTTGAATTGTCCAATTTCGCACACCTATTGATTTTGGATCGAACCCCATACTTGTGCAACATCATAATATGGTGGGAGGAGTCATTTGGTGAGTTTTCAGTGAAATCCAATCGCTAGAAGTAGGGAATACACCAACCACTCCAATTAGGAACGAACTGCCGTTGAACTTGAATTTTCCAATTTGGAACACCTATTGATTTCGGATCGAGCCCAAAACTTGGGCAACATCATAATATGGTGGGAGGAGTCATTTGGTGAGTTTTGAGTGAATTCCAACCGCTAGAAGTATGGAATACTCCAACCACTCCAATGAGGAACGAACTGCCGTTGAACATGAATTGTCCAGTTTGGAGCACCTATTGATTTCGGATCGAGCCCCAAACTTGGGCAACATCATAATATGGTGGGAGGAGTCATTTGGTGAGTTTTGAGTGAAATCCAATCGCTAGAAGTTTGGAATACACCAACCACTCCAATTAGGAACAAACTGCCGTTGAACTTGAATTGTCCAATTTCTCACACCTATTGATTTCGGAGCGAGCCCAAAACTTGGGCAACATCATAATATGATGGGAGGAGTCATTTCGTGAGTTTTGAGTGAAATCCAATCGCTAGAAGTATGGAATACACCAACCACTCCAATTAGGAACGAACTGCCGTTGAACTTGAATTGTCCAATTTGGAACACCAATTGATTTCGGACCGAGCCGATAACCTGGGCAACATCATAATATGGTGGGAGGAGTCATTTGGTGAGTTTTGAGTGAAATCCAATCGCTACAAGCAAGGAATACACCAACCACTCCAATTAGGAACGAACTGCCGGTGAACTTGAATTATCCAATTTCTCACACCTATTGATTTTGGATCGAGCCCAAAACTTGGGCAACATCATAATATGGTGGTTAGAGTCCTTTGGTTAGTTTTGAGTGAAATCCAATCGCTAGAAGTGTGGAATACACCAACCACGCCAATTAAGAATGAACTGCCGTTGAACTTGAATTGTCCAATTTGGAACACCTATTGATTTCGGATCGATCCCAAAAGTTGGGCAACATCATAATATGGTGGGAGGAGTCATTTGGTGAGTTTTGAGTGAAATCCAAACGCTCGAAGTATGCTATACACCAACCACTCCAATTAGGAACGAACTGCCGTTGAACTTGAATTGTCCAATTTCTCACACCTATTGATTTCGGATCGAGACCAAAACTTGGGCAACATCATAATATGGTGTGAGGAGTCATTTGGTGAGTTTTGAGTGAAATCTAATCGCTAGAAGTATGGAATACACCAACCACTCCAATTAGGAACGAACTGCCGTTGAACTTGAATTGTCCAATTTCTCACACCTATTGATTTCGGATCGAGCCCAAAACTTGGGCAACATCATAATATGGATGGAGGAGTCATTTGGTGAGTTTTGAGTGAAATCGAATCGCTAGAAGTATGGAATACACCAACCACTCCAATTAGGAACGAACTGCAGTTGAACTTGAATTGTCCAATTTGGAACACGTATTGATTTCGGATCGAGCCCAAAACTTGGGCAACATCATAATATGGCGGGAGGAGTCATTTGGTTAGTTTTGAGTGAAATCCAATTGCTAGAAGTATGGAATACACCAACCACTCCCGTTAGGAACGAACTGCCGTTCAACTTGAATTGTCCAATTTCGCACACCTATTGATTTTGGATCGAACCCCATACTTGTGCAACATCATAATATGGTGGGAGGAGTCATTTGGTGAGTTTTCAGTGAAATCCAATCGCTAGAAGTAGGGAATACACCAACCACTCCAATTAGGAACGAACTGCCGTTGAACTTGAATTTTCCAATTTGGAACACCTATTGATTTCGGATCGAGCCCAAAACTTGGGCAACATCATAATATGGTGGGAGGAGTCATTTGGTGAGTTTTGAGTGAATTCCAACCGCTAGAAGTATGGAATACTCCAACCACTCCAATGAGGAACGAACTGCCGTTGAACATGAATTGTCCAGTTTGGAGCACCTATTGATTTCGGATCGAGCCCCAAACTTGGGCAACATCATAATATGGTGGGAGGAGTCATTTGGTGAGTTTTGAGTGAAATCCAATCGCTAGAAGTTTGGAATACACCAACCACTCCAATTAGGAACAAACTGCCGTTGAACTTGAATTGTCCAATTTCTCACACCTATTGATTTCGGAGCGAGCCCAAAACTTGGGCAACATCATAATATGATGGGAGGAGTCATTTCGTGAGTTTTGAGTGAAATCCAATCGCTAGAAGTATGGAATACACCAACCACTCCAATTAGGAACGAACTGCCGTTGAACTTGAATTGTCCAATTTGGAACACCAATTGATTTCGGACCGAGCCGATAACCTGGGCAACATCATAATATGGTGGGAGGAGTCATTTGGTGAGTTTTGAGTGAAATCCAATCGCTACAAGCAAGGAATACACCAACCACTCCAATTAGGAACGAACTGCCGGTGAACTTGAATTATCCAATTTCTCACACCTATTGATTTTGGATCGAGCCCAAAACTTGGGCAACATCATAATATGGTGGTTAGAGTCCTTTGGTTAGTTTTGAGTGAAATCCAATCGCTAGAAGTGTGGAATACACCAACCACGCCAATTAAGAATGAACTGCCGTTGAACTTGAATTGTCCAATTTGGAACACCTATTGATTTCGGATCGATCCCAAAAGTTGGGCAACATCATAATATGGTGGGAGGAGTCATTTGGTGAGTTTTGAGTGAAATCCAAACGCTCGAAGTATGCTATACACCAACCACTCCAATTAGGAACGAACTGCCGTTGAACTTGAATTGTCCAATTTCTCACACCTATTGATTTCGGATCGAGACCAAAACTTGGGCAACATCATAATATGGTGTGAGGAGTCATTTGGTGAGTTTTGAGTGAAATCTAATCGCTAGAAGTATGGAATACACCAACCACTCCAATTAGGAACGAACTGCCGTTGAACTTGAATTGTCCAATTTCTCACACCTATTGATTTCGGATCGAGCCCAAAACTTGGGCAACATCATAATATGGATGGAGGAGTCATTTGGTGAGTTTTGAGTGAAATCGAATCGCTAGAAGTATGGAATACACCAACCACTCCAATTAGGAACGAACTACCGTTGAACTTGAATTGTCCAATTTGGAACACCTATTGATTTCGGATCGAGCCCAAAACTTGGTCAACATCATAATATGGTGGGAGGAGTCATTTGGTGAGTTTTGAGTGAAATCCAATCTTTAGAAGTATGGAATACTCCAACCACTCCAATTAGGAACGAACTGCCGTTGAACTTGAATTGTCCAATTTGGAACACCTATTCATTTCGGATCGAGCCCAAAACTTGGGCAACATCATAATGTGGTGGGAGGATTCATTTGGTGAGTTTTGAGTGAAATCCAATCGCTAGAAGTATGGAATACACCAACCACTCCAATTAGGAACGAACTGCCGTTGAACGTGAATTGTCCAATTTCTCACACCTATTCATTTCGGATCGAGCCCCTAACTAGGGCGACATCATAAAATGGTGGGAGGAGTCATTTGGTGAGTTTTGAGTGAAATCCAATCGCTAGAAGTATGGAATACACCAACCACTCCAACTAGGAACGAACCGCCGTTGAACTTGAATTGTCCAATTTGGAACACCTATTGATTTCGGATCGAGCCCAAAACTTGGGGAACATCATAATACGGTGGGAGGAGTCATTTGGTGAGTTTTGAGTGAAATCCAATTGCTAGAAGTATGGAATACACCAACCACTCTAATTAGGAATGAACTGCCGTTGAACTTGAATTGTCCAATTTCTCACACCTATTGATTTCGGATCGAGCCCCAAACTTGGGTAACATCATAATATGGCGGGAGGAGTCATTTGGTGAGTTTTGAGTGAAATCCAATCGATAGACGTATGGAATACAACAACAACTCCAATTAGGAACGAACTGCCGTTGAACTTGAATTGTCCAATTTCTCACACCTATTGATTTCGGATCGAGCCCAAAACTTGGGCAACATCATAATGTGGTGGGAGGAGTCATTTGGTGAGTTTTGAGTGAAATCCAATTGCTAGAAGTATGGAATACACCAACCACTCCAATTTGGAACGAACTGCCGTTGAACTTGAATTGTCCAATTTCTCACATCTATTGATTTCGGATCGAGCCCAAAACTTGGGCAACATCATAATATGATGCGAGGAGTCATTTGGTGAGTGTTGAGTGAAATCCAATCGCTAGAAGTATGGAATACACCAACCACTCCAATTAGGAACGAACTGCCGTTGAACTTGAATTGTCCAATTTGGAACACCAATTGATTTCGGACCGAGCCGATAACCTGGGCAACATCATAATATGGTGGGAGGAGTCATTTGGTGAGTCTTAAGTGAAATCCAATCGATACAAGCAAGGAATACACCAACCACTCCAATTAGGAACGAACTGCCGGTGAACTTGAATTGTCCAATTTCTCACACCTATTGATTTCGGATCGAGACCAAAACTTGGGCAACAACATAATATGGTGGGAGGAGTCATTTGGTGAGTTTTGAGTGAAATCCAATCGCTAGAAGTATGGAATACACCAACCACTCCAATTAGGAATGAACTGCCGTTGAACTTGAATTGTCCAATTTCTCACACCTATTGATTTCGGATCGAGCCCCAAACTTAGGCAACATCATAATATGGCGGGAGGAGTCATTTGGTGAGTTTTGAGTGAAATCCAATCGATAGACGTATGGAATACACCAACAACTCCAATTAGGAACGAACTGCCGTTGAACTTGAATTGTCCAATTTCTCACACCTATTCATTTCGGATCGAGCCCCTAACTAGGGCGACAACATAAGATGGTGGGAGGAGTCATTTGGTGAGTTTTGAGTGAAATCCAGTCGCTAGAAGTATGGAATACACCAACCACTCCAATTAGGAACGAACCGCCGTTGAACTTGAATTGTCCAATTTGGAACACCTATTGATTTCGGATCGAGCCCAAAACTTGGGCAACATCATAATATGGTGGGAGGAGTCATTTGGTGAGTTTTGAGTGAAATCCAATCGCTAGAAGTATGGAATACACCAACCACTCCAATTAGGAACGAATTGCCGTTGAACTTGAATTGTCCAATTTGGAACACCTATTGATTTCGGATCGGGCCCAAAACTTGGGCAACATCATAATATGGTGGGAGGAGTCATTTGGTGAGTTTTGAGTGAAATCCAATCGCTAGAAGTATGGAATACACCAACCACTCCAATTAGGAATGAATTGCCGTTGAACTTCAATTGTCCAATTTGGGACACCTATTGATTTCGGATCGAGCCCAAAACTTGGGCAACATCGTAATATGGTGGGAGGAGTCATTTGGTGAGTATTGAGTGAAATCCAATCGCTAGAAGTATGGAATACACCAACCACTCCAATTAGGAACGAACTGCCGTTGAACTTGAATTGTCCAATTTGGAACACCAATTGATTTTGGATCGAGCCCAAAAGTTGGGCAACATGATAATATGGTGGGAGGAGTCATTTGGTGAGTTTTGAGTGAAATCCAATTGCTAGAAGTATGGAATACACCAACCACTCCCATTAGGAACGAACTGCCGTTGAACTTGAATTGTCCAATTTTGCACACCTATTGATTTTGGATCGAACCCCATACTTGTGCAACATCATAATATTGTGGGAGGAGTCATTTGGTGAGTTTTGAGTGAAATCCAATCGCTAGAAGTATGGAATACACCAACCACTCTAATTAGGAATGAACTGCCGTTGAACTTGAATTGTCCAATTTCTCACACCTATTGATTTCGGATCGAGCCCCAAACTTGGGTAACATCATAATATGGCGGGAGGAGTCATTTGGTGAGTTTTGAGTGAAATCCAATCGATAGACGTATGGAATACAACAACAACTCCAATTAGGAACGAACTGCCGTTGAACTTGAATTGTCCAATTTCTCACACCTATTGATTTCGGATCGAGCCCAAAACTTGGGCAACATCATAATGTGGTGGGAGGAGTCATTTGGTGAGTTTTGAGTGAAATCCAATTGCTAGAAGTATGGAATACACCAACCACTCCAATTTGGAACGAACTGCCGTTGAACTTGAATTGTCCAATTTCTCACATCTATTGATTTCGGATCGAGCCCAAAACTTGGGCAACATCATAATATGATGCGAGGAGTCATTTGGTGAGTGTTGAGTGAAATCCAATCGCTAGAAGTATGGAATACACCAACCACTCCAATTAGGAACGAACTGCCGTTGAACTTGAATTGTCCAATTTGGAACACCAATTGATTTCGGACCGAGCCGATAACCTGGGCAACATCATAATATGGTGGGAGGAGTCATTTGGTGAGTCTTAAGTGAAATCCAATCGATACAAGCAAGGAATACACCAACCACTCCAATTAGGAACGAACTGCCGGTGAACTTGAATTGTCCAATTTCTCACACCTATTGATTTCGGATCGAGACCAAAACTTGGGCAACAACATAATATGGTGGGAGGAGTCATTTGGTGAGTTTTGAGTGAAATCCAATCGCTAGAAGTATGGAATACACCAACCACTCCAATTAGGAATGAACTGCCGTTGAACTTGAATTGTCCAATTTCTCACACCTATTGATTTCGGATCGAGCCCCAAACTTAGGCAACATCATAATATGGCGGGAGGAGTCATTTGGTGAGTTTTGAGTGAAATCCAATCGATAGACGTATGGAATACACCAACAACTCCAATTAGGAACGAACTGCCGTTGAACTTGAATTGTCCAATTTCTCACACCTATTCATTTCGGATCGAGCCCCTAACTAGGGCGACAACATAAGATGGTGGGAGGAGTCATTTGGTGAGTTTTGAGTGAAATCCAGTCGCTAGAAGTATGGAATACACCAACCACTCCAATTAGGAACGAACCGCCGTTGAACTTGAATTGTCCAATTTGGAACACCTATTGATTTCGGATCGAGCCCAAAACTTGGGCAACATCATAATATGGTGGGAGGAGTCATTTGGTGAGTTTTGAGTGAAATCCAATCGCTAGAAGTATGGAATACACCAACCACTCCAATTAGGAACGAATTGCCGTTGAACTTGAATTGTCCAATTTGGAACACCTATTGATTTCGGATCGGGCCCAAAACTTGGGCAACATCATAATATGGTGGGAGGAGTCATTTGGTGAGTTTTGAGTGAAATCCAATCGCTAGAAGTATGGAATACACCAACCACTCCAATTAGGAATGAATTGCCGTTGAACTTCAATTGTCCAATTTGGGACACCTATTGATTTCGGATCGAGCCCAAAACTTGGGCAACATCGTAATATGGTGGGAGGAGTCATTTGGTGAGTATTGAGTGAAATCCAATCGCTAGAAGTATGGAATACACCAACCACTCCAATTAGGAACGAACTGCCGTTGAACTTGAATTGTCCAATTTGGAACACCAATTGATTTTGGATCGAGCCCAAAAGTTGGGCAACATGATAATATGGTGGGAGGAGTCATTTGGTGAGTTTTGAGTGAAATCCAATTGCTAGAAGTATGGAATACACCAACCACTCCCATTAGGAACGAACTGCCGTTGAACTTGAATTGTCCAATTTTGCACACCTATTGATTTTGGATCGAACCCCATACTTGTGCAACATCATAATATTGTGGGAGGAGTCATTTGGTGAGTTTTGAGTGAAATCCAATCGCTAGAAGTATGGAATACACCAACCACTCCAATTAGGAACGAACTGCCGTTGGACTTGAATTTTCCAATTTGGAACACCTATTGATTTCGGATCGAGCCCAAAACTTGGGAAACATCATAATATGGTGGGAGGAGTCATTTGGTTAGTTTTGAGTGAAATCCAATTGCTAGAAGTATGGAATACACCAACCACTCCCATTAGGAATGAACTGCCGTTGAACTTGAATTGTCCAATTTCGCACACCTATTGATTTCGGATCGAGCCCCAAACTTGGGCAACATCATAATATGGCGGGAGGAGTCATTTGGTGAGTTTTGAGTGAAATCCAATCGATAGGCGTATGGAATACACCAACAACTCCAATTAGGAACGAACTGCCGTTGAACTTTAATTGTCCAATTTCTCACACCTATTGAGTTCGGATTGAGCCCAAAACTTGGGCAACATCATAATGTGGTGGGAGGAGTCATTTGGTGAGTTTTGAGTGAAATCCAATTGCTAGAAGTATGGAATACACCAACCACTCCAATTAGGAACGAACTGCCGTTGAACTTGAATTGTCCAATTTCTCACACCTATTGATTTCGGATCGAGCCCAAAACTTGGGCAACATCATAATATGATGGGAGGAGTCATTTGGTGAGTTTTGAGTGAAATCCAATCGCTAGAAGTATGGAATACACCAACCACTCCAATTAGGAACAACCTGCCGTTGAACTTGAATTGTCCAATTTGGAACACCAATTGATTTCGGACCGAGCCGATAACCTGGGCAACATCATAATATGGTGGGAGGAGTCATTTGGTGAGTTTTAAGTGAAATCCAATCGATACAAGCAAGGAATACACCAACCACTCCAATTAGGAACGAACTGCCGGTGAACTTGAATTGTCCAATTTCTCACACCTATTGATTTCGGATCGAGACCAAAACTGGGGCAACATCATAATATGGTGGGAGGAGTCATTTGGTGAGTTTTGAGTGAAATCCAATCGCTAGAAGTATGGAATACACCAACCCCTCCAATTAGGAACGAACTGCCGTTGAACTTGAATTGTCCAATTTGGTACACCTATTGATTTCGGATCGAGCCCAAAACTTGGGCAACATCATAATATGGTGGGAGGAGAAATTCGGTGAGTTTTGAGTGAAATCCAATCGCTACAAGTATGGAATACACCAACCACTCCAATTAGGAACGAACTGCCGTTGAACTTGAATTGTCCAATTTCTCACACCTATTGATTTCGTATCGATCCCCAAACTTGGGCAACGTCCAAATATGGTGGGAGGAGTCATTTGGTGTGTTTTGAGTGAAATCCAATCGCTAGAAGTATTCTATACACCAACCACTCCAATTAGGAACGAACTGCCGTTGAACTTGAATTGTCCAATTTCTCACACCTATTGACGTCGGCTCGAGACCAAAACTTGGGCAACATCATAATATGGTGGGAGGAGTCATTTGGTGAGTTTTGAGTGAAATCCAATCGCTAGAAGTATGGAATACACCAACCACTCCAATTCGGAATGAACTGCCGTTGAACTTGAATTGTCCAATTTCTCACACCTATTGATTTGAGATCGAGCCCAAAACTTTCGCAACGTCATAATATGGTGGGAGGATTCATTTGGTGAGTTTTGAGTGAAATCCAATCGCTAGAAGTATGGAATACACCAACCACTCCAATTAGGAACGAACTGTCGTTGAAATTGAATTGACCAATTTCACACACTTATTGATTTCGGATCGAGCTCAAAATTTGGGCAACACCATAACGTGGTGGGAGGAGTCATTGGGGAGTTTTGAGTGAAATCCAATCGCTAGAAGTATGGAATACTACAACCACTCCAATTAGGAAAGAACTGCCGTTGAACTTGAATTGTCTAATTTCTCGCACATATTGATTTCGGACAGAGCCCCAAACTTACGCATCACCATAATATGGTGGGAGGAGTCATTTGGTGAGTTTTGAGTGAAATCCAATCGCTAGAAGTATGGAATACACCCACCACACCAATTAGGAACGAACTGCCGCTAAACTTGAATTGTCCAATTTCTCACACCTATTGATTTCGGACCGAGCCCCAAACTTGCGCATCACCATAACATGGTGGGAGGAGTCATTTGGTGAGTTTTGAGTGAAATCCAATCGCTAGAAGTATGGAATACACCAACCACTCCAATTAGGAACGAACTGCCGTTGAACTTGAATTGTCCAATTTGGAACACCTATTGATTTCGGATCGAGCCCAAAACTTGGGCAACAACATAATATGGTGGGAGGAGTCATTTGGTGAGTTTTGAGTGAAAACCAATCGCTCGAAGTATGCTATACACCAACCACTCCAATTAGGAACGAACTGCCGTTGAACTTGAATTGTCCAATTTCTCACACCTATTGATTTCGGATCGAGACCAAAACTTGGGCAACATCATAATATGGTGGGAGGAGTCATTCGGTGAGTTTTGAGTGAAATCCAATCGCTACAAGTGTGGAATACACCAACCACTCCAATTAGGAACGAAATGCCGTTGAACTTGAATTGTCCAATTTCTCACACCTATTGACTTCGGATCGAGCCCAAAACTTGGGCAACATCATAATATGGTGGGAGGAGTCATTTGGGGAGTTTTGAGTGAAATCCAATCGCTAGAAGTATGGAATACACCAACCACTCCAATTAGGAACGAACTGCCGGTGAACTTCAATTGTCCAATTTCTCACACCTATTGATATCGGATCGAGCCCAAAACTTGGGCAACATCATAATATGGTGGGAGGAGTCATTTGGTGAGTTTTGAGTGAAATCCAATCGGTAGAGGTATGGAATACACCAACCACTCCCATTAGGAATGAACTGCCGCTGAACTTGAATTGTCCAATTTCTGACAACTGTTGATTTCGGATCGAACCCCAAACATGTGCAACATCATAATATGGTGGGAGGAGTCATTTGGTGAGTTTTGAGTGAAATCCAATCGCTAGAAGTGTGGAATACACCAACCACTCAAATTAGGAACGAACTGCCGTTGAACTTGAATTGTCCAATTTGGAACACCTATTGATTTCGGATCGAGCCCAAAACTTGGGCAACATCATAATATGGTGGGAGGGGTCATTTGGTGAGTTTTGAGTGAAATCCAATCGCTACAAGAATGGAATACACCAACCACTCCAGTTAGGAACGAACTGTCGTTGAAGTTGAATTGACCAATTTCTCACACCTATTGATTTCGGATCGAGCCCAAAACTTGGGCAACCTCATAACATGGTGGGAGGAGTCATTTGGTGAGTTTTGAGTGAAATCCAATCGCTAGAAGTATGGAATACACCAACCACCCCAATTAGGAACGAACTGCCGTTGAACTTGAATTGTCCAATTACTCACACCTATTGATTTCGGATCGATCCCCAAACTTGGGCAACGTCATAATATGGTGGCAGGAGTCATTTGGTGTGTTTTGAGAGAAATCCGATCGCTAGAAGTATGCTATACACCAACCACTCCAATTAGGAACGAACTGCCGTTGAACTTGAATTGTCCAATTTGGAACACCTATTGATTTCGGATCGAGATCAAAACTTGGGCAACACCGTAATAAGGTGGGAGGAGTCATTTGGTGAGTTTTGGGTGAAATCCAATCACTAGAAGTACGGAATACCCCAACCACTCCAATTAGGAACGAACTGTCGTTGAAGTTGAATTGACCAATTTCTCACACCTATTGATTTCGAATCGAGCCCAAAACTTGGGCAACCTCATAACATGGTGGGAGGAGTCATTTGGTGAGTTTTGAGTGAAATCCAATCGCTTGAAGTATGGAATACACCAACCACTACAGTTAGAAACGAACTGCCGTTGAACTTGAATTGTCCAATTTCTCACACCTATTGATTTCGGATCGAGCCCAAAACTTGGGCAACATCATAATATCGTGGGCGGAGTCATTTGGTTAGTTTTGAGTGAAATCCAATCGCTAGAAGTACGAAATACACCAACCACTCCAATTAGGAACGAACTGCCGTTGCACTTGAATTGTCCTATTTCGAACACCTATTGATTTCGAATCGTGCCCAAAACTTGGGCAACTTCATAATATGGTGGGAGGAGTCATTTGGTGAGTTTTGAGTGAAATCCAATCGCTAGAAGAATGGAATACACCAACCACTCCAATTAGGAACGAACTGCCGTTGAACTTGAATTGTCCAATTTCTCACACCAATTGATTTCGTATCGATCCCCAAACTTGGGCAACGTCATAATATGGTGGGAGGCATCATTTGGTGTGTTTTGAGTGAAATCCAATCGCTAGAAGTATGCTATACACCAACCACTCCAATTAGGAACGAACTGCCGTTGAACTTGAATTGTCCGATTTCTCACGCCTTTTGATTTCGGATCGAGCCAAAAACTTGGGCAACATCATAATATGGTGGGAGGAGTCATTTGGTGAGTTTTGAGTGAAATCCAATCGCTAGAAGTATGCTATACACCAACCACTCCAATTAGGAACGAACTGCCGTTGAGCTTGAATTGTCCAATTTCTCACTCCTATTGATTTCGGATCGAGCCCAAAACTTGGGCAACATCATAATATGGTGGGAGGAGTCATTTGGTGAGTTTTGAGTGAAATCCAATCGCTAGAAGTATGCTATACACCAACCACTCCAATTAGGAACGAACTGCCGTTGAGCTTGAATTGTCCAATTTCTCACTCCTATTGATTTCGGATCGAGCCCAAAACTTGGGCAACATCATAATATGGTGGGAGGAGTCATTTGGTTAGTTTTGAGTGAAATCCCATCGCTAGAAGTACGGAATACACCAACCACTCCAATTAGGAACGAAATGCCGTTGAACTTGAATTGTCCAATTTCGAACACCTATTGATTTCGGATCGAGACCAAAACTTGGGCAACATCATAATATGGTGGGAGGAGTCATTTGGTGAGTTTTGAGTGAAATCCAATCGCTAGAATTATGCTATACATCAACCACTCCAATTATGAAAGAACTGCAGTTGAACTTGAATTGTCCAAGTTCTCACACCTATTGATTTCGGATCGAGCCCAAAACTTGGGCAACATCATAATATGGTGGGAGGAGTCATTTGGTGAGTTTTGAGTGAAATCCAATCGCTAGAATTATGCTATACACCAACCACTCCAATTAGGAACGAACTGCCGTTGAACTTGAATTGTCCAATTTCTCACACCTATTGATATCGGATCGAGCCCAAAACTTGGGCAACATCATAATATGGTGGGAGGAGTCATTTGGTGAGATTTGAGTGAAATCCAATAGCTAGGAGTGTGGAATACACCAACCACTCCAATTAGGAACGAACTGCCGTTGAACTTGAATTGTCCAATTTGGAACACCTATTGATTTCGGATCGAGCCCAAAACTTGGGCAACATCATAATATGGTGGGAGGAGTCATTTGGTGAGTTTTGAGTGAAATCCAATCGCTACAAGTATGGAATACACCAACCACTCCAATTAGGAACGAACTGTCGTTGATGTTGAATTTACCAATTTCTCACACCTATTGATTTCGGATCGAGCCCAAAACTTGGGCAACCTCATAACATGGTGGGAGGAGTCATTTGGTGAGTTTTGAGTGAAATCCAATCGCTAGAAGTATGGAATACACCAACCACTCCAATTAGGAACGAACTGCCGTTGAACTTGAATTGTCCAATTACTCACACCTATTGATTTCGGATCGATCCCCAAACTTGGGCAACGTCATAATATGGTGGGAGGAGTCATTTGGTGTGTTTTGAGAGAAATCCAATCGCTAGAAGTATGCTATACACCAACCACTCCAATTAGGAACGAACTGCCGTTGAACTTGAATTGTCCAATTTGAAACACCTATTGATTTCGGATCGAGACCAAAACTTGGGGAACATCGTAATATGGTGGGAGGAGTCATTTGGTGAGTTTTGGGTGAAATCCAATCGCTAGAAGTATGGAATACACCAACCACTCCAATTAGGAACGAACTGCCGTTGCACTTGAATTGTCCTATTTCGAACACCTATTGATTTCGAATCGTGCCCAAAACTTGGGCAACTTCATAATATGGTGGGAGGAGTCATTTGGTGAGTTTTGAGTGAAATCCAATCGCTAGAAGAATGGAATACACCAACCACTCCAATTAGGAACGAACTGCCGTTGAACTTGAATTGTCCAATTTCTCACACCAATTGATTTCGTATCGATCCCCAAACTTGGGCAACGTCATAATATGGTGGGAGGCATCATTTGGTGTGTTTTGAGTGAAATCCAATCGCTAGAAGTATGCTATACACCAACCACTCCAATTAGGAACGAACTGCCGTTGAACTTGAATTGTCCGATTTCTCACGCCTTTTGATTTCGGATCGAGCCAAAAACTTGGGCAACATCATAATATGGTGGGAGGAGTCATTTGGTGAGTTTTGAGTGAAATCCAATCGCTAGAAGTATGCTATACACCAACCACTCCAATTAGGAACGAACTGCCGTTGAGCTTGAATTGTCCAATTTCTCACTCCTATTGATTTCGGATCGAGCCCAAAACTTGGGCAACATCATAATATGGTGGGAGGAGTCATTTGGTGAGTTTTGAGTGAAATCCAATCGCTAGAAGTATGCTATACACCAACCACTCCAATTAGGAACGAACTGCCGTTGAGCTTGAATTGTCCAATTTCTCACTCCTATTGATTTCGGATCGAGCCCAAAACTTGGGCAACATCATAATATGGTGGGAGGAGTCATTTGGTTAGTTTTGAGTGAAATCCCATCGCTAGAAGTACGGAATACACCAACCACTCCAATTAGGAACGAAATGCCGTTGAACTTGAATTGTCCAATTTCGAACACCTATTGATTTCGGATCGAGACCAAAACTTGGGCAACATCATAATATGGTGGGAGGAGTCATTTGGTGAGTTTTGAGTGAAATCCAATCGCTAGAATTATGCTATACATCAACCACTCCAATTATGAAAGAACTGCAGTTGAACTTGAATTGTCCAAGTTCTCACACCTATTGATTTCGGATCGAGCCCAAAACTTGGGCAACATCATAATATGGTGGGAGGAGTCATTTGGTGAGTTTTGAGTGAAATCCAATCGCTAGAATTATGCTATACACCAACCACTCCAATTAGGAACGAACTGCCGTTGAACTTGAATTGTCCAATTTCTCACACCTATTGATATCGGATCGAGCCCAAAACTTGGGCAACATCATAATATGGTGGGAGGAGTCATTTGGTGAGATTTGAGTGAAATCCAATAGCTAGGAGTGTGGAATACACCAACCACTCCAATTAGGAACGAACTGCCGTTGAACTTGAATTGTCCAATTTGGAACACCTATTGATTTCGGATCGAGCCCAAAACTTGGGCAACATCATAATATGGTGGGAGGAGTCATTTGGTGAGTTTTGAGTGAAATCCAATCGCTACAAGTATGGAATACACCAACCACTCCAATTAGGAACGAACTGTCGTTGATGTTGAATTTACCAATTTCTCACACCTATTGATTTCGGATCGAGCCCAAAACTTGGGCAACCTCATAACATGGTGGGAGGAGTCATTTGGTGAGTTTTGAGTGAAATCCAATCGCTAGAAGTATGGAATACACCAACCACTCCAATTAGGAACGAACTGCCGTTGAACTTGAATTGTCCAATTACTCACACCTATTGATTTCGGATCGATCCCCAAACTTGGGCAACGTCATAATATGGTGGGAGGAGTCATTTGGTGTGTTTTGAGAGAAATCCAATCGCTAGAAGTATGCTATACACCAACCACTCCAATTAGGAACGAACTGCCGTTGAACTTGAATTGTCCAATTTGAAACACCTATTGATTTCGGATCGAGACCAAAACTTGGGGAACATCGTAATATGGTGGGAGGAGTCATTTGGTGAGTTTTGGGTGAAATCCAATCGCTAGAAGTATGGAATACACCAACCACTCCAATTAGGAACGAATTGTCGTTGAAGTTGAATTGACCAATTTCTCACACCTATTGATTTCGGATCGAGCCCAAAACTTGGGCAACATCATAACATGGTGGGAGGAGTCATTTGGTCAGTTTTGAGTGAAATCCAATCGCTAGAAGTATGGAATACACCAACCACTACAGTTAGGAACGAATTGCCGTTGAACTTGAATTGTCCAATTTCTCACACCTATTGATTTCGGATCGAGCCCAAAACTTGGGCAACATCATAATATGGTGGGAGGAGTCATTTGGTTAGTTTTGAGTGAAATCCAATCGCTAGAAGTACGGAATACACCAACCACTCCAATTAGGAACGAACTGCCGTTGAACTTGAATTGTCCAATTTCGAACACCTATTGATTTCGGATCGAGCCCAAAACTTGGGGAACTTCATAATATGGTGGGAGGAGTCATTTGGTGAGTTTTGAGTGAAATCCAATCGCTAGAAGAATGGACGACACCAACCACTCCAATTAGGAACGAACTGCCGTTGAACTTGAATTGTCCAATTTCTCACACCAATTGATTTCGGATCGAGCCCAAAACTTGGGCAACATCATAACATGGTGGGAGGAGTCATTTGGTGAGTTTTGAGTGAAATCCAATCGCTAGAAGTACGGAATACACCAACCACTCCAATTAGGAACGAACTGCCGTTGAACTTGAATTGTCCAATTTGGAACACCTATTGATTTCGGATCGAGCCCCAAACTTGGGCAACATCATAATGTGGTGGGAGGAGTCATTTGGGGAGTTTTGAGTGAAATCCAATCGCTCGAAGTATGGATAACACCAACCACGCCAATTAGGAACAAACTGCCGTTGAATTTGAATTGTCCAATTTCTCACACCTATTGATTTCGGATCGAGCCCAAAACTTGGGCAACATCATAACATGGTGGGAGGAGTCATTTGGTGAGTTTTGAGTGAAATCCAATCGCTAGAAGTACGGAATACACCAACCACTCCAATTAGGAACGAACTGCCGTTGAACTTGAATTGTCCAATTTCGAACACCTATTGATTTCGGATTGAGCCCAAAACTTGGGCAACATCATAATATGGTGGGAGGAGTGATTTGGTTTGTTTTGAGTGAAATCCAATCGCTAGAAGTACGGAATACACCAACCACTCCAATTAAGAACGAACTGCCGTTGAACTTGAATTGTCAAATTTGGAACACCTATTGATTTCGGATCGAGCCCCAAACATTTGCAACATCATAATATGGTGGGAGGAGTCATTTGGTGAGTTTTGAGTGAAATCCAATTGCTAGAAGTATGGAATACACCAACCACTCCAATTAGGAACGAACTGCCGTTGAACCTGAATTGTCCAATTTCTCACACCTATTGATTTCGGATCGAGCCCCAAACTTGGGCAACGTGATAATATGGTGGGAGGAGTCATTTGGTGAGTTTTGAGTGAAATCCAATCGCTAGAAGTATGGAATACACCAACCACTCCAATTACGAACGAACTGCCGTGGAACTTGAATTGTCCAATTTCTAACACCTATGGATTTCGGATCGAGCCCAAAACTTGGGCAACATCATAACATGGTGCGAGGAGTCATTTGGTGAGTTTTGAGTGAAATCCAATCGCTAGAAGTACAGAATACACCAACCACTCCAATTGGGAACGAACTGCCGTTGAACTTGAATTGTCCAATTTGGAACACCTATTGATTACGGATCGAGCCCAAAACAAGGGCAACGTCATAATATGGTGGCAGGAGTCATTTGGTGAGTTTTGAGTGAAATCCGATCGCTAGAAGTATGTAATACACCAACCACTCCAATTAGGAACGAACTGCCGTTGAACTTGAATTATCCAATTTCTCACACCTATTGATATCGGATCGAGCCCAAAATTTGGGCAACATCATAATATGGTGGGAGGAGTCCTTTGGTGAGTTTTGAGTGAAATCCAATAGCTAGAAGTACGGAATACACCAACCACTCCAATTAGGAACGAACTGCCGTTGAACTTGAATTGTCCAATTTCTCACACCTATTGATTTCGGATCGAGCCCCAAACTTGGGCAACATCATAATGTGGTGGGAGGAGTCATTTGTTGAGTTTTGAGTGAAATCCAATCGCTCGAAGTATGGATAACACCAACCACGCCAATTAGGAACAAACTGCCGTTGAACTTGAATTGTCCAATTTCTCACACCTATTGATTTCGGATCGAGCCCAAAACTTGGGCAACATCATAACATGGTGGGAGGAGTCATTTGGTGAGTTTTGAGTGAAATCCAATCGCTAGAAGTACGGAATACACCAACCACTCCAATTAGGAACGAACTGCCGTTGAACTTGAATTGTCCAATTTGGAACACCTATTGATTTCGGATCGAGCCCCAAACATTTGCAACATCATAATATGGTGGGAGGAGTCATTTGGTGAGTTTTGAGTGAAATCCAATCGCTAGAAGTATAGAATAAACCAACCACTCCAATTAGGAACGAACTGCCGTTAAACCTGAATTGTCCAATTTCTCACACCTATTGATTTCGGATCGAGCCCCAAACTTGGGCAACGTGATAATATGGTGGGAGGAGTCATTTGGTGAGTTTTGAGTGAAATCCAATCGCTAGAAGTATGGAATACACCAACCACTCCAATTACGAACGAACTGCCGTTGAACTTGAATTGTCCAATTTCTAACACCTATTGATTTCGGATCGAGCCCAAAACTTGGGCAACATCATAACATGGTGGGAGGAGTCATTTGGTGAGTTTTGAGTGAAATCCAATCGCTAGAAGTACGGAATACACCAACCACTCCAATTAGGAACGAACTGCCGTTGAACTTGAATTGTCCAATTTCGAATACCTATTGATTTCGGATCGAGCCCAAAACTTTGGCAACATCATAATATGGTGGGAGGAGTCCTTTGGTGAGTTTTGAGTGAAATCCAATCGCTCGAAGTATGGATAACACCAACCACGCCAATTATGAACAAACTGCCGTTGAACTTGAATTCTCCAATTTCTGACTCCTATTGATTTCGGATCGAGCCCATAAGTTGGGCAACATCATAACATGGTGGGAGGAGTCATTTGGCGAGTTTTGAGTGAAATCCAATCGCTAGAAGTACGGAATACACCAACCACTCCAATTAGGAACGAACTGCCGTTGAATTTGAATTGTCCAATTTCGAACACCTATTGATTTCGGATCGAGCCCAAAACTTGGGCAACATCATAACATGGTGGGGAGGAGTCCTTTGGTGAGTTTCGAGTGAAATCCAATCGCTAGAAGTACGGAATACACCAACCACTCTAATTAGGAACGAACTGCCGTTGAACTTGAATTGTCCAATTTCGAACACCTATTGATTTCGGATCGAGCCCCAAACAATTGCAACATCATAATATGGTGGGAGGAGTCATTTGGTGAGTTTTGAGTGAAATCCAATCGCTAGAAGTATGGAATACACCAACCACTCCAATTAGGAACGAACTGCCGTTGAACCTGAATTGTCCAATTTCTCACACCTATTGATTTCGGATCGAGCCCCAAACTTGGGCAACGTGATAATATGGTGGGAGGAGTCATTTGGTGAGTTTTGAGTGAAATCCAATCGCTAGAAGTATGGAATACACCAACCACTCCAATTAGGAACGAACTGCCGTTGAACTTGAATTGTTCAATTTCTGACACCTATTGATTTCGGATATAGCCCCAAACTTGGGCAACATCATAATATGGTGGGAGGAGTGATTTGGTTAGTTTTGAGTGAAATCCAATCGCTAGAAGTACGGAATACACCAACCACTCCAATCAGGAACGAACTGCCGTTGAACTTGAATTGTCCAATTTCGAACACCTATTGATTTCGGATAGAGCCCCAAACATTTGCAACATCATAATATGGTGGGAGGAGTCATTTGGTGAGTTTTGAGTGAAATCCAATCGCTAGAAGTATGGAATACACCAACCACTCCAATTAAGAACGAATTGCCGTTGAACCTGAATTGTCCTATTTCTCACACCTATTGATTTCGGATCGAGCCCCAAACTTGGGCAACGTGATAATATGGTGGGAGGAGTCATTTGGTGAGTTTTGAGTGAAATCCAATCGCTAGAAGTATGGAATACACCGACCACTCCAATTTGGAACGAACTGCCGTTGAACTTGAATTGTCCAATTTCGAACACCTATTGATTTCGGATCGAGCCCAAAACTTGGGCAACATCGTAATATGGTGGGAGGAGTCATTTGGTGAGTTTTGAGTGAAATCCAATCACTAGAAGTATGGAATACACCAACCACTCCAATTAGGAACGAACTGCCGTTCAACTTGAATTATCCAATTTTGAACAGCTATTGAGTTCGGATCGAGCCCAAAACATAGGCAACATCATATTATGGTGGTAGGAATCATTTGGTGTGTTTTGAGTGAAATACAATCGCTAGAAGTATGGAATACACCAACCACTCCAATTAGGAACGAATTGCCGTTGAACTAGAATTGTCCAGTTTGGAACACCTATTGATTTCGGATCGAGCCCAAAACTTGGGCAACATCATAATTTGGTGGGAGGATTCATTTGGTGAGTTTTGAGTGAAATCCAATCGATAGAAGTATGGAATACACCAACCACTCCTATTAGGAACGAACTGCCGTTGAACTTGAATTGTCCAATTTCTCACACCTATTGAATTCGGATTGAACCCCAAACTTGGGAAACATCGTAGTATGGTGGGAGGAGTCATTTGGTGAGTTTTGAGTGAAATCCAATCGCTAGAAGTATGGAATACACCAACCACTCCAATTTGGAACGAAATGCCGTTGAACTTGAATTGTCCAATTTGGAACACCTATTGATTTCGGATCGAGCCCAAAACTTGGGCAACATCATAATGTGGTGGGAGGAGTCATTTGGTTAGTTTTGAGTGACATCCAATCGCTAGAAGAATGGAATACACCAACCACTCCAATTAGGAACGAACTGCCGTTGAACCTGAATTGTCCAATTTGGAACACCCATTGATTTCGGATCGAGCCCAAAACTTGGGCAACATCATAATATGGTGGGAGGAGTCATTTGGTGAGTTTTGAGTGACATCCAATCGCTAGAAGTATGGAATACACCAACCCCCCCAATTAGGAACGAACTGCAGTTGAACTTGAATTGTCCAATTTCTCACACCTATTGATTTCGGATCGAGCCCAAAACTTGGGCAACATCGTAATATGGTGGGAGGAGTCATTTGGTGAGTTTTGAGTGAAATCCAATCGCTAGAAGTATGGAATACACCAACCACTCCAATTAGGAACGAACAGTCGTTGAAATTGAATTGTCCAATTTCTCACAACTATTGATTTCGGATCGAGCCCAAAACTTGGGCAACATCATAACATGGTGGGAGGAGTCATTTAGTGAGTTTTGAGTGAAATCCAATCGCTAGAAGTATGGAATACACCAACCACTCTAATTAGGAACGAACTGCCGTTGAACTTGAATTGTCCAATTTGGAACAACTATTGATTTCGGATCGAGCCCAAAACTTGGGCAACATCATAACATGGTGGGAGGAGTCATTTGGTGAGTTTTGAGTGAAATCCAATCGCTAGAAGTATGGAATACACCAACCACTCCAATTAGGAACGAACTGCCGTTGAACTTGAATTGTCCAATTTGGAACACCTATTGATTTCGGATCGAGCCCAAAACTTGGGCAACATCATAATATGGTGGGAGGAATCATTTGGTGAGTTTTGAGTGAAATCCAATCGCTAGAAGTGTGGAATACACCAACCACTCCAGTTAGGAACGAACTGCCGTTGAACATGAATTGTCCAATTTGGAACACCTATTGATTTCGGATCGAGCCCAAAACTTGGACAACATCATAATATGGTGGGAGGTGTCATTCGGTGAGTTTTGAGTGAAATCCAATGGAGGGAGGAGTCATTCTGTGACTTGAACTATCTCATTCTTCTCATTCTTCACAACGGTGATTCCGGACTTCTTCGGAACAACTTGTACAGGGCTCACCCACTTAGAATCTGAAATTGGGTAGATGATTCCTACATCGAGTAGCTTTGAAACTTCAGCTCTAACCACCTCTTTCATGTTGGGATTTAGCCTCCTTTGGGCATCACGGGATGGTTTGCTGTCTTCTTCCATTAGAATCCGGTGCATGCACATGCTTGGACTAATTCCTTTGATGTCTGCTATGGTCCACCCAATGGCTGTTTTATGCTCTTTTAGAACCTTAATTAAGCTCTCTTCTTCATGTGAGGTGAGACCTGCAGCAATTATAACAGGGAGAGTTTCGTTAGCACCCAAATAAGTATATTTAAGATGATTGGGCAGTGGTTTAAGTTCTAGCTTTGGTGGGGTGATAATGGATGGCTCCAATTTCGTGGATGATGGTCGAAGAGGCTCGAGTGGTGGCCTAAAGGATGGTGGGTATGGTTGAAACACTTCTAAGGCAGCCACCACTTCTTGGAACTCCGGTTCACGAAGATCTTCCTCTTCTTGTGTTAAGACAGCTTCTAGAGCATCATTAGACTTTCTCTGCAAAATTTTGGAAGAAACCTCATGATCCACAACATCAATTGAAAAGCAAGAATCAAGAGAGATAGAAGGTTGAGATAGAGCATTAAGCATTTTAAATTCAACAGTTTCACCCAGAACAGTCATGGAAAGGGTGCTATCTTTCACTTTGATAACTGTGTCTGCAGTGGCCATGAATGGCCTGCCTAGGAGAATGCGATCAACATGATCTCCATTTGGATTGTTTTCCATGTCCATCACTACAAAATCAGCAGGGAGAATTAGTGTATTAACTTGAACTAAAATATCTTCTACAATACCTTTTGGATATTTTATAGAATGATCAGCTAGTTCAAGTCGTATTGAAGTCTTCTTCATCCCTTCTAAGCCAAGCTTTTGATACAATGAATATGGCATTAGGTTGACACTTGCTCCCAAGTCCAACATGGCTCTTCCAACCTTATTGCCTCCAATGTTAATGGGAATGTCAAAGCTGCTAGGATCAACTAGTTTTGGTGGAAGCTTCCTTTGCAACACAGCACTTACATTCTGGTCAAGCTTTACATCTTCATTTGGAGCGAAATTGAGCTTGTGAGTTTTCAAGTCCTTGATGAACTTTCCATATGCAGGAATCTGTTCAATAACATCAAGCAAAGGCAAATTGATATTAACTTTACTCAAAATATCATAAATCTCTTTAAAAGCCTTATCTTGCTTTGCTTTCTTAAGACGGCCTGGAAATGGAATCGGTGGAACATATGGAGCGGGTGGCACGTATCTATCTTCTTGAAGTTGTGGTGGCACAAATTTGTCATCTCTCTTATGCAATTGGAATTGTTTGGATTCCTGAGAATCTGATTTGGCATTAGGAGCAGATTGAGAAGTTTTGAGATGTTCCCCTTCTGTAGCCGTGGTCTCCTCCTCTTCATCTTCTACAATCACAACATCATTTGAAAGATTAGAATCAACTTTACTATCAATGATCTTACCTGATCTGAGCACATGAATGGCCTTGGCTTCTTGGTTCTTTGGATTGATCTCGGTTTGGCTTGGCCATTTCCCAGGTGCTCTTTGAGTTATTTCAGCAGCTAATTGGCCTATTTGAACTTCCAATTTGGCAATGGCAGCTTGTGTAGTTTGCTGGAAATTGGATTGGTTGATTGCCATCTGCTTAACTATATCCTCCAATGATGATGTTTGTTGTGGCTTTTGGAATGAAGGGGGATTGGCTTGATTCTGAGTATTCCTCCATGAAAAGTTTGGATGATTCCTCCAACCTGGATTATAACTTTGAGAGTATGGATCATTTCTTGGACCTTGGTTGTAGGAATTTACCAACTTAGCTTGCTCTTGCACAAATTCTGGATATCCAGCCTCAAGTGGACAAGCAATGGTAGCATGGTCAGGAGTTTCGCAAATACTACACACTTCCTTCGGAGGGCTTCTTGAGTTTAATGCAAGAAGAGCATCTAGCTTTTGTTCCAGTTTTGAAATCTGCACACTAGAAGCATCATTAGAACCACTAATAACACGTTTACCTCTTGTATCCGTATGTTGGGTCTCCATTGCTATCTCCTCAAAGAGTTCGTATGTTTCTTCTGGAGTTTTGGTTTTAAAAGAACCACCTGCAAAATTGGTGACTATATTATGACTAGAAGGGGTTAGTCCTTTATAAAACATACGCATTTGAAGCTTCAATGGAATCCCATGATGAGGACATTGGTTGAGCAGCCCATTGAATCTCTCCCATGCTTCACAAAATGATTCATCATCTTGCTGTGCAAATAACAAGATCTTATCCCTAAGCATGTCGGTCTTTTGTGTGGAGAAGTATTTCTCCAAGAACTTCTTTTGAATGGCAGCCCATGTAGTGAGTGAACCAGGCTTCAAAGAATTCAACCAATATTTCGCCTTATCCTTCAAAGTGTATGGAAACACTCTCATTCGAAGTTGATCTTCTGTCACACCTGTCAAGGGAAAGGAACTCACAACATTAAAAATATCCTTTATATGAGTTAATGGATCTTCATTAGGTAAACCATAAAAGGAAGGCAGCATATTAAGATGAGAAGATTTAAGCTCATAATTTCGAGCTACAGTGGGCAGCAAAATGCTTGAAGGAGATGCTGGAATTGTTGGGATATCAAGTTCTCCCATGAACTCATTGGCAGCCATCTCTTCTTCTTCTTCTTGGTCTGAACTTGCTTCCGAATTTGAAGGTGAAGAACCAGGAAGTTCAGTGTGGAGAGCAATACTTGTAAATGTGGCAAGAGCTTGCTCTTTTGCAGTTGACAACTCTCTTTCTAGACGATTATGAACTTCAGAGATCACCCGGTTGGGTTGCAACCATGGTCCTGCGTTCAAAGATCTGGAGCGTTGGAACGAAGACCTCACTTGTTCAAGGAACGGTCTTTTAGACATAAACTACCTGAAACAGAAAATTAGATTAATTAGAAACACTAAAAAGAATAGGGTAACCTTGGGCACATAACCAGGGAAGAACTTTCGTTCAGTCCCCGGCAACGGCGCCAAAATTTATTGTTAATTGTTATGTTAACTCGCAATTGTACAGGGCAATTAGTAATATAGCAAGACAAGTACGAGGTCATACCCACGAAGACTGAGAAGTTCAAATTAGTTATGTACGTAGATTACCGAATTCAAGAAGTTAGGAAGTTAAGTCTAAAACAGAAATTAAAGTGAGAGTGATTGTGATTGTGAAAGGAAGTGAGCAAACTGAAATTGCAAATGAAAGCAAATAAACAAGTGTAACAAAGAGTGGTTTTAAGAGTTGGAAAACAGGTTTGGAGACTAGGGCATTCGAATCACCATAACAATTTAATTCTGGGTTATATGGAGTCAAGTAACAAGTCTAATTCAGATTCAAAGATTGATTCTAGCTAAAGTATGATTAGGCGATGGTGTTTGGTCCTAACCTTGTGTTCCTAATTCCCTAATTTGATCATTTGTTGTCTAACCTAAAATTAAGCATTAGGAACCCATTAAGCATAGAAGAACAATTTAAACAACCAAGCATGTATCTAATCCCTGTTGTCGAATGTCCATACATACTCTTCCTATTCATAGTTCAATTCGAATTAAAGCATGGTGTCTACTCTTAATTCAAACCAAGATAGTTAACAAACAAGTTCTAATGGTGATCAATCATTCAAACAAGCATGTTAACTTATAAGCATAATGAATAAGAACATGAATCATGAATCAAACTTGAAACTCCAAACTTATAAACCCAGAATATTCATGTTAGGTTACATCGAAGCCCTAGTTATGGATTTAGCAACTCATAATGGAAAAGAAACTAAAATAGAAATGGGAAAACATAATGAATGCCATAAGAGTAGAAAAACCCTTTTCTGAAGTTCTTGTAGTGTCCAATGCTTCTCCAAGAGCTTCTCCACGTCTAGAAGGATGTATGAAGGATATGGAGGTGATTTGAGATGAGCTTGAGTGAGTGGTGATGGCTGAGAAAGAGGAAATTCGTAGGGAAATGGAAGGGAGGTTTTCTGGAGCTGTTTTGGTGATTTTGGGGCAGTTTAGAGTATTGGGTTGATTGCTTGAGTGTTTGGGGTTGTGGGAATGTATGAGGATGATTTCTGGATGATGGAAGTGTGGAGGATGGCTGAAGTGAATTTTGTAGCTTGAAGACTCCTCTATTTATAGGGCTAAGAGGGAGGAACATCATGATGAAATCCAACACCACCATTCCTCATTTAATACAACCCATAACTCCCACTTCATCTTGTCTATGTTAGTGTGGTTGGAATCAATCCCATCCCATACTTCTTTTTCTGCACCTCAAGCTTTCTTCACATGGAATCAAAGGTGATCAATTGTGGCTGCCTTTTGCTGCCAACCCATGTGGTCTTCTTTTGGTTGTTGAACAAAAACGAGTCTTCTGAAACAGACTTGGTGTAGGAAGGCCAGAGGTTTCAAAACTTATCCAATGGGGCTCAAATTTGGATATGTTATAGTAGACACCCATTGGAACAACTTCTATGAAGAAAGTATTCCCATCGGAGCAGTAGAAGTATGCGTTTTGGGCCTTGAAATTTGGCTGCCGAACAGAGACTGGAATTGACTTCATTTCATTTATGCTTTACATGCATGCACATGCTTTCTCTATAATAACTCCAGCATGTACCAACTTGATCCTTTAGACTTTCATAGCTGGAATGCCTCCCCACTTCACTCATTATGTTGGATCCAAAGTCAGTTGCAGCGTGGGTGAGGCACATGGCTCAAAGGAGGAGACAAGGCTCAAACCTGGCAGCTGCAAATCCTCCTGAGCATGGTTCAGTGTTGGACGGGCTAAGGACTCCACACATGTTCAATTGGGCTGAATTTTGGATATGTTATACTAGACACCCAATTGAACAATCTCTATGAAGAATGTCTCCTCATCCGAATTGTGCAGTTTGCTAAAATGAGACCTACAAGGTGACTTACGAAACTGGACTGACAAGAAGTGTGGCCCAACTTCGGTTTTGTCTTTAAGCTCTTGCTCTTATCCCAATCAGCCCTTAACATGCATGGATTGCATCAAATGTGATCTCTTGCTATCTTAACCTACAAAACACACAAACAGAGGTAAGTGACTCAAAATAAAGAGAAACTAAGCAAAATCACTAAGTAAAGAAGGCAAGCAAGTGTACGAAATTATGGACTTCTCAAAATAGAAAACGGATTAAAAGCACAAGTTTAACTAAATAACATAACCAAATCATAAGCTAGAAGGGTACAAAATGATATACAATTATGAACCGATCACCAATCGCTAGAAGTATGGAATACACCAACCACTCCAATTAGGAACGAACTGCCGTTGAACTTGAATTGTCCAATTTCTCACACCTATTGATTTCGGATGGAACCCCAAACTTGTGCAACATCATAATATAGTGGGAGGAGTCATTTGGTGAGTTTTGAGTGAAATCCAATCGCTAGAAGTATGGAATACACCAACCACTCCAATTAGGAACGAACTGCCGTTGAACTTGAATTGTCCAATTTGGAACACCTATTGACTTCGGATCGAGCCCAAAACTTGGGCAACATCATAATATGGTGGGAGGAGTCATTTGGTGAGTTTTGAGTGAAATCCAATCGCTAGAAGTATGGAATACACCAACCACTCCAATTAGGAACGAACTGCCGTTGAACTTGAATTGTCCAATTTGGAACACCTATTGATTTCGGATCGAGCCCAAAACTTGGGCAACATCATAATATGGTGGGAGGAGTCATTTGGTCAGTTTTGAGTGAAATCCAATCGCGAGAAGTATGGAATACACAAACCACTCCAATTAGGTACAAACTGCCGTTGAACTTGAATTGTCCAATTTGGAACACCTATTGATTTCGGATTGAGCCCAAAACTTGGGCAACATCATAATATGGTGGGAGGAGTCATTTGGTGAGTTTTGAGTGAAATCCAATTGCTAGAAGTATGGAATACACCAACCACTCCAATTAGGAACGAACTGCCGTTGAACTTGACTTGTCCAATTTCGAACACCTATTGATTTCGGATCGAGCCCAAAAGTTGGGAAACATCATAATATGGTGGGAGGAGTCATTTGGTGAGTTTTGAGTGAAATCCAATCGCTAGAAGTATGGAATACACCAACCACTCCAATTAGGAACGAACTGCCGTTGAACTTGAATTGTCCAATTTCTCACACCTATTGATTTCGGATCGAGCCCAAACCTTGGGCGACATCATAATATGGTGGGAGGAGTCATTTGGTGAGTTTTGAGTGAAATCCAATTGCTAGAAGTTTGGAATACACCAACCACTCCAATTAGGAACGAACTGCCGTTGAACTTGAATTGTCCAATTTGGAACACCTATTGATTTCGGATCGAGCCCAAAACTTGGGAAACATCATAATATGGTGGGAGGAGTCATTTGGTGAGTTTTGAGTGAAATCCAATCGCTAGAAGTATGGAATACACCAACCACTCCAATTAGGAACGAACTGCCGTTGAACTTGAATTGTTCAATTTCTGACACCTATTGATTTCGGATCGAGCCCCAAACTTGGCAACATCATAATATGGTGGGACGAGTAATTTGGTGAGTTTTGAGTGAAATCCAATCGCTAGAAGTATGGAATACACCAACCACTCCAATTAGGAACGAACTGCCGTTGAACTTGAATTGTTCAATTTCTGACACCTATTGATTTCGGATATAGCCCCAAACTTGGGCAACATCATAATATGGTGGGACGAGTAATTTGGTGAGTTTTGAGTGAAATCCAATCGCTAGAACTATGGAATACACCAACCTCTCCAGTTAGGAACGAACTGCTGTTGAACTTGAATTGTCCAATTTGGAACACCTATGGATTTCGGATCGAGCCCAAAACTTGGGCAACATCGTAATATGGTGGGAGGAGTCATTTGGTGAGTTTTGAGTGAAATCCAATCGCAAGAAGTATGGAATACACCAACCACTCCAATTAGGAACGAACTGCCGTTGAACTTGAAATGTCCAATTTGGAACACCTATTGATTTCGGATCGAGCCCAAAACTTGGGCAACATCATAATATGGTGGGAGGAGTCATTTGGTGAGTTTTGAGTGAAATCCAATTGCTAGAAGTATGGAATACACGAACCACTCCAATTAGGAACGAACTGCCGTTGAACTTGAATTGTCCAATTTGGAACACCTATTGATTTCGGATCGCGCCCAAAACTTGGGCAACATCATAATATGGTGGGAGGAGTCATTTGGTGAGTTTTGAGTGAAATCCAATCGCGAGAAGTATTAAATACACCAACCACTCCAATTAGGAATGAAATGCCGTTGAACTTGAATTGTCCAATTTGGAACACCTATTGATTTCGGATCGAGCCCAAAACTTGGGCAACATCATAATATGGTGGGAGGAGTCATTTGGTGAGTTTTGATTTAAATCCAATAGCTAGAAGAATGGAATACACCAACCACTCCAATTAGGAACGAACTGCCGTTGAACTTGAATTGTCCAATATCTCACACCTATTGATTTCGGATCGAGCCCAAAACTTGGGCAACATCATAATATGGTGGGAGGAGTCATTTGGTGAGTTTTGAGTGAAATCCAATCGCTAGAAGTACGGAATACACAAACCACTCCACTTAGGAACGAACTGCCGTTGAACTTGACTTGTCCAATTTCTCACACCTATTGGTTTCGGATCGAGCCCCAAACTTGGGCAACATCATAATATGGTGGCAGGAGTCATTTGGTGAGTTTTGAGTGAAATCCAATTGCTAGAAGTATGGAATACACCAACCACTCCAATTAGGAACGAACTGCCGTTGAACTTGAATTGTCCAATTTGGAACACCTATTGATTTCGGATTGCGCCCAAAACTTGGGCAACATCATAATATGGTGGGAGGAGTCATTTGGTGAGTTTTGAGTGAAATCCAATCGCGAGAAGTATTAAATACACCAACCACTCCAATTAGGAATGAAATGCCGTTGAACTTGAATTGTCCAATTTGGAACACCTATTGATTTCGGATCGAGCCCAAAACTTGGGCAACATCATAATATGGTGGGAGGAGTCATTTGGTGAGTTTTGATTTAAATCCAATAGCTAGAAGAATGGAATACACCAACCACTCCAATTAGGAACGAACTGCCGTTGAACTTGAATTGTCCAATATCTCACACCTATTGATTTCGGATCGAGCCCAAAACTTGGGCAACATCATAATATGGTGGGAGGAGTCATTTGGTGAGTTTTGAGTGAAATCCAATCGCTAGAAGTACGGAATACACAAACCACTCCACTTAGGAACGAACTGCCGTTGAACTTGACTTGTCCAATTTCTCACACCTATCGGTTTCGGATCGAGCCCCAAACTTGGGCAACATCATAATATGGTGGCAGGAGTCATTTGGTGAGTTTTGAGTGAAATCCAATTGCTAGAAGTATGGAATACACCAACCACTCCAATTAGGAACGAACTGCCGTTGAACTTGAATTGTCCAATTTGGAACACCTATTGATTTCGGATCGAGCCCAAAACTTGGGCAACATCATAATATGGTGGGAGGAGTCATTTGGTGAGTTTTGAGTGAAATCCAATCGCGAGAAGTATTAAATACACCAACCACTCCAATTAGGAATGAAATGCCGTTGAACTTGAATTGTCCAATTTCGAACACCTATTGATTTCGGATCGACCCCAAAACTTGGGCAACATCATAATATGGTGGGAGGAGTCATTTGGTGAGTTTTGATTTAAATCCAATAGCTAGAAGAATGGAATACACCAACCACTCCAATTAGGAACGAACTGCCGTTGAACTTGAATTGTCCAATATCTCACACGTATTGATTTCGGATCGAGCCCAAAACTTGGGCAACATCATAATATGGTGGGAGGAGTCATTTGGTGAGTTTTGAGTGAAATCCAATCGCTAGAAGTACGGAATACACAAACCACTCCACTTAGGAACGAACTGCCGTTGAACTTGACTTGTCCAATTTCTCACACCTATTGGTTTCGGATCGAGCCCCAAACTTGGGCAACATCATAATATGGTGGCAGGAGTCATTTCGTGAGTTTTGAGTGAAATCCAATTGCTAGAAGTATGGAATACACCAACCACTCCAATTAGGAACGAACTGCCGTTGAACTTGAATTGTCCAATTTGGAACACCTATTGATTTCGGATCGAGCCCAAAACTTGGGCAACATCATAATATGGTGGGAGGAGTCATTTGGTGAGTTTTGAGTGAAATCCAATCGCGAGAAGTATTAAATACAACAACCACTCCAATTTGGAACGAACTGCCGTTGAACTTGAATTGTCCAATTTCGAACACCTATTGATTTCGGATCGAGCCCAAAACTTGGGCAACATCATAATATGGTGGGAGGCGTCATTTGGTGAGTTTTGATTTAAATCCAATCGCTAGAAGTTTGAAATACACCAACAAATCCAATTAGGAACGAACTGCCGTTGAACTTGAATTGTCCAATTTGGAACACCTATTGATTTCGGACCGGGCCCCAAACTTGGGCAACATCATAATATCGTGGGAGGAGTCATTTGGTGAGTTTTGAGTGAAATCCAATCGCTAGAAGTATGGAATACACCAACCACTCCAATTAGGAACGAACTGCCGATGAACTTGAATTGTCCAATTTCGAACACCTATTGAGTTCAGATCGAGCCCAAAACTTGGGCAACATCATAATATGGTGGGAGGAGTCCTTTGGTGAGTTTTGAGTGAAATCCAATATTTAGAAGTATGGAATACACCAACCACTCCAATTAGGAACGAACTGTCGTTGAAATTGAATTGACCAATTTGGAACACCTATTGATTTCGGATCGAGCCCTAAACTTGGGCAACATCATAATATGGTGGGAGGAGTCATTTGGTGAGTTTTGAGTGAAATCCAATCGCGAGAAGTATTAAATACAACAACCACTCCAATTTGGAACGAACTGCCGTTGAACTTGAATTGTCCAATTTGGAACACCTATTGATTTCGGATCGAGCCCAAAACGTGGGCAACATCATAATATGGTGAGAGGAGTCATTTGGGGAGTTTTGAGTGAAATCCGATCGCTAGAAGTGTGGAATACCCCAACTACTCCAATTAGGAACGAACTGCCGTTGAACTTGAATTGTCCAATTTCTCACACCTATTGATTTCGGATCGAGCACCAAACTTGGGCAACATAATAATATCGTGGGAGGAGTCATTTGGTTAGATTTGAGTGAAATCCAATCGCTAGACGTATAGAATACACCAACCACTCCAGTTAGGAACGAACTGCCGTTGAACTTGAATTGTCCAATTTCTCACACCTATAGATTTCGGATCGAGCCCAAAACTTGGGAAACAACATAATATGGTGGGAGGAGTCATTTGGTTTGTTTTGAGTGAAATCCAATCGATAGAAGTATGGAATACTCCAACCACTCCAATTAGGAACGAACTGCCGTTGAACTTGGATTGTCCAATTTCTAACACCTATTGATTTCGGATCGAGCCCAAAACTTGGGCAACATCATAATATGGTGGGAGGAGTCATTGGGTGAGTTTTAAGTGAAATCCAATCACTAAAAGTATGGAATACACCAACCACTCCAATTAGGAACGAACTGCCGTTGAAATTAAATTGTCCAATTTCTAACACCTATTGATTTCGGATCGAGCCCAAAACTTGGGCAACATCATAATATGGTGGGAGGAATCATTTGGTGAGTTTTGAGTGAAATCCAATCGATAGAAGTATGGAATACACCAACCACTCCCATTAGGAACGAACAGCCGTTGAACTTGAATTGTCCAATTTCTCACACCCATTGATTTCGGATCGAGCCCAAAACTTGGGAAACATCATTATATGGTGGGAGGAGTCATTTGGTGAGTTTTGAGTGAAATCCAATCGCTAGAATTGTGGAATACCCCAACCACTTCAATTAGGAACGAACTGACGTTGAACTTGAATTGTCCAAATTCTCACACCTATTGATTTCGGGTCGAGCCCCAAACTTGGGCGACGTGATAATATGTTGGGAGGACTAGTTTGCTGAGTTTGAGTGAAATCCAATCGCTAGAAGTATGAATACACCAACCACTCCAATTAGGAACGAAGTGCCGTTGAAATTGAATTGTCCAATTTCTCACACCTATTGATTTCGGATCGATCCCAAAACTTGGGCAACATCATAATATGGTGGGGGGAGTTATTCGGTGAGTTTTGAGTGAAATCCAATCGCTAGAAGTATGGAATACACCAACCACTCCAATTAGGAACGAACTGCCATTGAAATTGAATTGTCCAATTTCTCACACCTATTGATTTCGGATCGATCCCAAAACTTGGGCAACATCATAATATGGTGGGAGGAGTCCTTTGGTGAGTTTTGAGTGAAATCCAATCGCTAGAAGTATGGAATACACCAACCACTCCAATTAGGAACGAACTGCCGTTGAACTTGAATTGTCCAATTTGGAACACCTATTGATTTCGGGTCGAGCCCAAAACTTGGGCGACATCATAATATGGTGGGAGGAGTCATTTGGTGAGTTTTGAGTGAAATCCAATTGCTAGAAGTATGGAATACACCAACCACTCCAATTAGGAACGAACTGTCGTTGAACTTGAATTGTCCAATTTCTCACACCTATTGATGTCGGATCGAGCCCAAAACTTGGACAACATCGTAATATGGTGGGAGGAGTCATTGGGTGAGTTTTGAGTGAAATCCAATCACTAGAAGTATGGAATACACCAACCACTCTAATTAGGAACGAACTGCCGTTGAAATTGAATTGTCCAATTTCTCACACCTATTGATTTCGGATCGAGCCCAAAACTTGGGCAACATCATAATATGGTGGGATGAATCATTTGGTGAGTTTTGAGTGAAATCCAATCGCTAGAAGTATGGAATACACCAACCACTCCCATTAGGAACGAACTGCCGTTGAACTTGAATTGTCCAATTTGGAACACCTATTGATTTCGGATCGAGCCCAAAACTTGGTCAACAACATAATATGGTGGGAGGAGTCATTTGGTGAGTTTTGAATGAAATCCAATCGCTAGAATTATGGAATACACCAACCACTCCAATTAGGAACGAACTGATGTTGAACTTAAATTGTCCAAATTCTCACAGCTATTGATTTCGGGTCGAGCCCCAAACTTGGGCAACGTCATAATATGTTGGGAGGAGTAATTTGCTGAGTTTTGAGTGAAATCCAATCGCTAGAAGTATGGAATACACCAACCACTCCAATTAGGAACGAACTGCCGTTGAACTTGAATTGTCCAATTTCTCACACCTATTGATTTCGGATCGAGCCCAAAACTTGGGCAACATCATAATATGGTGGGAGGAGTTATTTGGTGAGTTTTGAGTGAAATCCAATCGCTAGAAGTATGGAATACACCAACCACTCCAATTAGGAACGAACTGCCATTGAAATTGAATTGTCCAATTTCTCACACCTATTGATTTCGGATCGATCCCAAAACTTGGGTAACATCATAATATGGTGGGAGGAGTCATTTGTTGAGTTTTGAGTGAAATCCAATCGCTAGAAGTATGGAATACACCAACCACTCCAATTAGGAACGAACTGCCATTGAAATTGAATTGTCCAATTTCTCACACCTATTGATTTCGGATGGAACCCCAAACTTGTGCAACATCATAATACGGTGGGAGGAGTCATTTGGGGAGTTTTGAGTGAAATCCAATCGCTAGAAGTATGGAATACACCAACCACTCCAATTAGGAACGAACTGCCGTTGAACTTGAATTGTCCAATTTCGAACACCTATTGATTTCGGATCGAGCCCAAAACTTGGGCAACATCATAATATGGTGGGAGGAGTCCTTTGGTGAGTTTTGAGTGAAATCCAATCGCTAGAATTATGGAATACACCAACCACTCCAACTAGGAACGAACTGCCGTTGAACTTGAATTGTCCAATTTCTCACACCTATTGATTTCGGATCGAGCCCAAAACTTGGGAAACATCATAATATGGTGGGAGGAGTCATTGGGTGAGTTTTGAGTGAAATCCAATCACTAGAAGTATGGAATACACCAACCACTCCAATTAGGAACGAACTGCCGTTGAAATTGAATTGTCCAATTTCTCACACCTATTGATTTCGGATCGAGCCCAAAACTTGGGCAACATCATAATATGGTGGGAGGAGTCATTTGGTGAGTTTTGAGTGAAATCCAATCGCTAGAATTATGGAATACACCAACCACTCCAATTAGGAACGAACTGACGTTGAACTTGAATTGTCCAAATTCTCACAGCTATTGATTTCGGGTCGAGCCCCAAACTTGGGCAACGTCATAATATGTTGGGAGGAGTAATTTGCTGAGTTTTGAGTGAAATCCAATCGCTAGAAGTATGGAATACACCAACCACTCCAATTATAAACGAACTGCCGTTGAACTTGAATTGTCCAATTTCGAACACCTATTGATTTCGGATCGAGCCCAAAACTTGGGCAACATCATAATATGGTGGGAGGAGTTATTTGGTGAGTTTTGAGTGAAATCCAATCGGTAGAAGTATGGAATACACCAACCACTCGAATTAGGAACGAACTGCCATTGAAATTGAATTGTCCAATTTCTCACACCTATTGATTTCGGATCGATCCCAAAACTTGGGCAACATCATAATATTGTGGGAGGAGTTATTTGTTGAGTTTTGAGTGAAATCCAATCGCTAGAAGTATGGAATACACCAACCACTCCAATTAGGAACGAACTGCCATTGAAATTGAATTGTGCAATTTCTCACACCTATTGATTTCGGATGGAACCCCAAACTTGTGCAACATCATAATACGGTGGGAGGAGTCATTTGGGGAGTTTTGAGTGAAATCAAATCGCTAGAAGTATGGAATACACCAACCACTCCAATTAGGAACGAACTGCCGTTGAACTTGAATTGTCCAATTTCTCACACCTATTGATTTCGGACCGAGCCCCAAACTTGGGCATCATTGTTGTTAATTATTATGTTAACTCGCAATTGTACGGGGCAATTAGTAGTATAGCAAGACAAGTACGAGGTCGTACCCACGAAGACTGAGAAGTTAAAACTAGTTATGTACCTAGCTTACCAAATTCTAGAAAGTAGGAGGTTATGTCTAAAACAGAATTTAAAGCAAGAGTGGTTGTGATTGTTGAACAAAATAAGCAAAATGAAATTGCAAACAAAAACAAGTAAACAAATGTAACAAAGAGTGGTTTTAAGAGATGGAAAAAAGATTTGGAGAATAGGGCATTCGAATCACCATAACAATTCAATTCTGGGTTATAAGGTGTCAAGTAACAAGTCTAATTCAGATTCAAAGATTGATTCTAGCTAAAGTATGATTAGGCCATGGTGTTTGGTCCTAACCTTGTGTTCCTAATTCCCTAATTTGATCATTTGTTGTCTAACCTAAAATTAAGCATTAGGAACCCATTAAGCATAGAAGAACAATTTAAACAACCAAGCATGTATCTAATCCCTGTTGTCGAATGTCCATACATACTCTTCCTATTCATAGTTCAATTCGAATTAAAGCATGGTGTCTACTCTTAATTCAAACCAAGATAGCTAACATGCAAGCCTAAATGGTGATCAATCATTCAAACTAGCCTATTAACTTATAAGCATAATTAATAAGAACAAAAACCATAATTGAAACTTGGAAACTAATTAAACTTGAAACTTAAGAAAGAATGTACATTACAATGAAAAGTAAAGTGAAACTAAGAAAAACTTAATCAAAATTTCAGAATTTCATTACAACAATTGAAAAGTTAGAAAGAGAAACTAAGAGAATTTGAGGGAGAGAGGGGAAGGGAGCTCTAGAGAAGTGTTTGAAAGCTCCCCCCCTTGGGGTGTGATTTATGAAGCTTGAAGACTTCTCTATTTATAGGGCTAAGAGGAAGGAACATCATGATGAAATCCAACATCACCATTCCTCATTTAATACAACCCATAACTCCCACTTCATCTTGCCTATGTTAGTGTGGTTGGAATCAACTCCATCCCATACTTCTTTTGTTGCACCTCAAGCTTTCTTCACATGCAACATCACCATTCCTCATTTAATACAACCCATAACTCCCACTTCATCTTGCCTATGTTAGTGTGGTTGGAATCAACTCCATCCCATATTTCTTTTGTTGCACCTCAAGCTTTCTTCACATGGGATTGCTGGTTTCTTCTTTTAGCATGGAGGTCTGGCTCTTTATTTGCTGCCAACCCATGTGCTGCTAGTCTTTGTTGCTGGCTAATAAAGTTCTTTTGCTGTTGCACATGTGTTGCTGGAAAAACGAATCCTCCTGAGCAGGGTTCAGTGTTGGACGGGCTGAGGACTCTAGATATGTTCAATTGGGCTGAAATTTGGATATGTTATACTAGACACCCATTGGAACAACTTCTATGAACAATGTCTTCCCATCTGAGCAATACAAGTGTACATTGTGGGCCTTACAAGTTGACTGCCGAAAATAGACTGGAATGTATGGTGTGCATTTTGATGGGCCCACGGATTGGGCTTGGCTTCATCAATTGATACGTTTTAGCAGTCCATCTTATAGTTCAGAATCTCTTCTTTCCAACCACATATTAATTGGGCCAATACATGTTGGGAGGAGGAAGTTAAGGCCGAAACAAATTGCTAACTCAGTCTGCTCGTTTTTGCACCATTTTGCATATTTTCCTATCCAAAGCCACCATTGCTATCTAAGGCCCAATGAACTGAATGATAAACAGAAAAGGGATTAAAAGCACAAGTTTAACTCAATAACATAACCAAATCATAAGCTAGAGGGGTACAAAATGATATACAATTATGAACTGATCAAATACCCCCATACCTAGATTTTGCTAGTCCTTGAGCAAAACAACACAAAACAAAGTTAAAAACAAAACAAGAAGTTAACTTAACCACTTCTGCAGGTAACTCGATTGCATTGAGCGCATGCAACAAGCCTTTAAACCTCTAGGCATCCCTAGTAGGAGGAGTTGTGTTTCCTGAGGGTTTAACAGAAACGATACCCACAAACGCTTTACTAACTCTACAAAACAAAGTGGTTAGTAAAACTTGAAATCAACTAATGAGAACGAAAGAAAACTTTAGTCATACCTCCAACACCATAGAGTTGCCAATATAGGTGATCAATCAGTGTGTAATGTGGAAGCTATAGCTCAAAGGCACACGGTTTCAAAGCAAGCACACTCAAGCCTTGAGGAAAGAACATGCTTCGACTCTAATTCTCACAGATAACACTCAATCGTTCAGAACCTAAGGTTTAATTTTCTCAAGAAAGCATAAGTGAGTGTATGAAGTAGAAACACAAGTTTTGGTTAGATCTCAAGAAGGGAATCAAATACTAAGAATAGAGATACACACATACTTACCAGCACCCATGAATACATCCTCAAAGATCAGCTAGGTCTTTCACAAGGTTGTAATGAAAGGCTAAGGTTATGGGAAATGGAAGAATTGGAAGGAAAAACAAGTAACTTAAGAACATACCAAGGTTGCATTCTTCATTGATCTGCAAGGTATCATTGACTTATAATGGCATGGCTGCAAACTTCATGGTACCACCTGGCATACACTTTATTTATTTATTTATTTATTTTACACTTAGATCAAATCGAAACACTTTCATCTTCGTTGATTTGATCTACATCTTCATTAACTTCATTGCACAGATTCACACCATCTTTCATTTAGGCACATGGCAGCAACTTCCTTGCTTCAAACTTTATCTTGGCACACCTTTGTATATTTCTAAGCTATAGGGTATGGCTACAATAGGTCAAGTATCTCAGATTGAGATACAATGGTAGGGAAATGATGAGGGTGATAGAAGAAAAGGCTTTAAGTGTTTGGCTTCAAGAGGGTTGATGGAACACACATATAGGTAGGGTGAAAAGAAAGCACATCGAATGGTTTTGCACACATAGCCTAGCATCACTTCAATGAGTTCATTCATGAATGAGAGCAAGCACATGATATCTGCAAAAGAGAATCATCCTTAGTATTCAATCAAAATGGAATAATGAGATCATTTAGAGTGAAATGAAGAAAATAAATTGGGATGAGAAATAGAAACACTTTAAACCCTCTCAAGAAAGCAATTAGGCTCAATATAGCTCACTAGGGTAGTCTCCACTATTCTCCTTTGAGAATTTGAGCATGGTACTTTAGCCACCAGAATTCTAAGAGCCAAAGCTTTGTGAAGTGCAAAATTCTGATATGAAACCTCAATGGCAGCTCCATAGCATCGATTGTATGACATTAAAAAAAAAAATTAGTGACAAATGAACGAAAATTGAAAATACAAATGAATGAAATTTGAAAACCTTCCCCCCAGACCTGAATTGAACATTGTCCTCAATGTTAAAGCAAAGTAAAGATGATTGAGAACAAGTAAATGATAAAAGGAAAAGTTAAGAAAAAGGTTTAGAAAATAAAATAAAATAAAATAAAAATATATATATACAAGCAACTCACGGATGACCAGTTAAGGGCCTCAGAAAACACAGCCAGGGGATCCGGGAAGGTTGGAGGGGTCACAATGGTCCCGCTTAAAACCCAAACTTCTTAGACACCGAAGGTGTCTCCTAAAGAACTCCTAGACACTGTATTGACGGAGGTGCTCACTGGGGTTACCAAAAGTTAGCTCATATGAAAAAAAAAAAAAATTTCTTCTTTTTTTAAAATTTTTTTTTTAAAAATTTATTTATTTAAAGAAACAGAAACTTAAAATGACTAAAATAAAAACAAAACAAGTAAAGAGAAAGGATAGAAATGCTCCCCCTTGATGCGATTAGGTCGATTGCTACCAAGCACCTTCTTCTTGAACACATGGGTTGCCTCCCAAGAAGCGCCTTAGTTACTGTCTTGGCAAGACATTGTGCAATCAGCTAAGTTGATGGTACGAAGGGAAGTTGATCTACCACATGGCCAGTTTGGATGCCAGCTGAAACTCCCTCATAGAATGGCTTTAAACGTTGTCCATTTACTTTGAAAGTCGAGCCATCTTTAGGGTTTTGAATCTCCACAGCT
The DNA here is from genome assembly GCF_965620075.1 of Prunus avium. NCBI lineage: Eukaryota > Viridiplantae > Streptophyta > Magnoliopsida > Rosales > Rosaceae > Prunus > Prunus avium. The sequence continues at coordinate 11,437,669 of NC_142291.1, forward strand.
CCATAGGGAGAAACATTGACCACGGTGAATGGGCCTTGCCATCTAGACTTCAATTTTCCTGGAAAGAGACGCAATCGTGAGTTAAACAAAAGAACTGACATACCTTTGGAGAACTCTTTTCGTTGAATGTTTCTGTCATGGTAACTCTTGGTTCGTTCTTTGTAAAGCTTTGCATTCTCATAAGACTCATGTCTAATTTCTTCCAATTCATTGAGCTGAAACTTTCTAGCATGGCCTGCCTTGTCTAGATCAAAATTTAACTTCTTGATGGCCCAAAAAGCATTGTGTTCAAGCTCCATTGGCAGGTGACAAGCTTTCCCAAACACAAGACGATAAGGGCTCATCCCAATGGGAGTCTTATATGCAGTCCTATAAGCCCATAATGAATCATTGAGCTTGGCTGCCCAATCTTTCCTTGTATTGTTCACCACCTTCTCCAGGATGTGCTTAATTTCTCTATTGCTTATTTCCACTTGACCAGAAGTTTGCGGATGATATGGTGTAGAGACTCGATGGGTGATGTTGTACTTCTTCATGAGTGCTTCGAATGGCTTGTTACAGAAGTGGCTGCCTCCATCACTAATGACAGCCCTTGGAGTACCAAACCTTGTGAAAATATTATCCTTCAAGAACTTGAGCACCACCTTATGATCATTGGTTTTGGTGGCTATGGCTTCCACCCATTTAGACACATAATCAACAGCAACAAGTATGTAAGTACAACCAAAGGAAGATGGGAATGGTCCCATGAAATCAATACCCCACACATCGAAGAGCTCCACAACAAGTATGCTATTCAATGGCATTTCGTTCCTGCGACTTATGTTCCCCATCCTTTGACACCTATCACACTTAACACAAAAATTAAACGCATCTTTGAATAGAGTGGGCCAAAAGAAACCAGATTGGAGAATTTTAAGTGCTGTTTTCTTAGCTCCAAAGTGACCTCCACAAGCCAATTCGTGGCTATGCCTAAGTATGCTTTCTTGCTCTTCTTCTGGAACACATCTTCTGATGAGTTGATCCGGGCAATGCTTGAATAAGAAAGGTTCATCCCAGACATAATGTTTCACCATGGAAAAGAACTTCTTCTTGTCCTAAGAAGTTTGATCATTTCTAAGAACACCACAAGCAAGATAATTAACAAAATCAGCATACCATGGTTCTTTGACTTGGGCAGCATATAGTTGTTCATCAGGGAAAGTCTCATTCAAGGGTAGCACAGCTTCTCCTTTTTCTTCAACCACAATTCTGCTCAAATGATCAGCTACCACATTCTCACATCCCTTCTTGTCTCGAATTTCCAAATCGAACTCTTGCAGCAAGAAAATCCATCTAATCAAGTGCGGTTTGGCGTCCTTCTTAGTGAGCAAGTATCTAAGAGCTGCATGGTCAGAATAAACAATTACTTTAGAACCAACAAGATAAGAACGAAATTTTTCTAAAGCAAAAACCACAGCAAGGAACTCCTTCTCTGTTGTGGAGTAGTTGATTTGAGCATCATTCAAGGTCCGGCTAGCATAATGAATCACATGGGGGAGCTTGTTCTTCTTTTGACCTAAAACTGCACCAATAGCAAAGTCAGAGGCATCACACATTATTTCAAATGGTAAAGACCAATCTGGAGCTATGATAATAGGGGCTGAAGTTAGCTCCCTCTTCAAGGTAGTAAAGGCTTCCATGCAAGCTTCATTAAACTCAAAAACAGCATCCTTAGCAAGGAGATTACACAATGGCCTTGTAATGCTTGAGAAATTTTTGACGAACCTTCTATAAAATCCAGCATGACCCAGAAAGCTTCTAACTCCTTTCACAGAGGTAGGGGGTGGCCGATTTGAGATGAGATCGATCTTGGCTTTATCCACTTCAATTCCCTTGCTTGAAATCACATGGCCTAACACAATGCCTTGCCTCACCATGAAGTGACACTTTTCCCAATTCAAAATCAGATTTGTTTCCTGGCATCTTTTAAGCACTAGAGACAAGTGGTGAAGACAATCATCAAAAGAGGAACCAAAAACTGAAAAATCATCCATAAATACCTCAATGAATCGTTCCACCATATCTGAAAAGATTGCCATCATGCATCTTTGGAAAGTTGCTGGGGCATTGCACAAACCGAATGGCATCCTTCTATAAGCAAACGTACCAAATGGGCATGTGAATGTGGTTTTCTCTTGGTCTTCCGGAGCAATGGGAATTTGATTATAACCTGAAAAACCATCAAGAAAACAATAGTAAGCATGGCCAGATAAACGTTCAAGCATTTGATCAATAAAAGGCAAGGGGAAATGTTCTTTTCTAGTGGATGTGTTCAACTTCCTGTAATCAATGCAAACTCTCCAACCAGTGATAGTTCGTGTAGGAACTATCTCATTCTTCTCATTCTTCACAACGGTGATTCCGGACTTCTTCGGAACAACTTGTACAGGGCTCACCCACTTAGAATCTGAAATTGGGTAGATGATTCCTACATCGAGTAGCTTTAAAACTTCAGCTCTAACCACCTCTTTCATGTTGGGATTTAGCCTCCTTTGGGCATCACGGGATGGTTTGCTGTCTTCTTCCATTAGAATCCGGTGCATGCACATGCTTGGACTAATTCCTTTGATGTCTGCTATGGTCCACCCAATGGCTGTTTTATGCTCTTTTAGAACCTTAATTAAGCTCTCTTCTTCATGTGAGGTGAGACCTGCAACAATTATAACAGGGAGAGTTTTGTTAGCACCCAAATAAGTATATTTAAGATGATTGGGCAGTGGTTTAAGTTCTAGCTTTGGTGGGGTGATAATGGATGGCTCCAATTTCGTGGATGATGGTCCAAGAGGCTCGAGTGGTGGCCTAAAGGATGGTGGGTATGGTTGAAACACTTCTAAGGCATCCACCACTTCTTGGAACTCCGGTTCACAAAGATCTTCCTCTTCTTGTGTTAAGACAGCTTCTAGAGCATCATTAGACTTTCTCTGCAAAATTTTGGAAGAAACCTCATGATCCACAACATCAATTGAAAAGCAAGAATCAAGAGAGATAGAAGGTTGAGATAGAGCATTAAGCATTTTAAATTCAACAGTTTCACCCAGAACAGTCATGGAAAGGGTGCTATCTTTCACTTTGATAACTGTGTCTGCAGTGGCCATGAATGGCCTGCCTAGGAGAATGCGATCAACATGATCTCCATTTGGATTGTCTTCCATGTCCATCACTACAAAATCAGCAGGGAGAATTAGTGTATTAACTTGAACTAAAATATCTTCTACAATACCTTTTGGATATTTTATAGAATGATCAGCTAGTTCAAGTCGTATTGAAGTCTTCTTCATCCCTTCTAAGCCAAGCTTTTGATACAATGAATATGGCATTAGGTTGACACTTGCTCCCAAGTCCAACATGGCTCTTCCAACCTTCTTGCCTCCAATGTTAATGGGAATGTCAAAGCTGCCAGGATCAACTAGTTTTGGTGGAAGCTTCCTTTGCAACACAGCACTTAACATTCTGGTCAAGCTTTACATCTTCATTTGGAGCGAAATTGAGCTTGTGAGTTTTCAAGTCCTTGATGAACTTTCCATATGCAGGAATCTGTTCAATAACATCAAGCAAAGGCAAATTGATATTAACTTTACTCAAAATATCATAAATCTCTTTAGAAGCCTTATCTTGCTTTGCTTTCTTAAGACGGCCTGGAAATGGAATCGGTGGAACATATGGAGCGGGTGGCACGTATCTATCTTCTTGAAGATGTTGTTGTGTAGATACAACTGCACCAAAATGGATTCAATTGCATCCTCAACTTGTGATACTCGCAAGTGCACGAGCCGTTCGGTAGTATAGCGTATGTAAGTGCGAGGTCGATCCCACGAGGATTGGTGATTGAATGATTCAATTCATTTTCCCTACACAAAACAGAAATGAAAAAGAAAGGAAATAAATACAACAAGAAAAAAGGAAATAACTCGAGCAAATAAGTTCCCAAGTTCAATTAGATTAATGGATTGATTCTAGCTAAAGTATGATTAAGCCATGGTGTGTGGTCATAACCTTGTGTTCCTAATTCCCTAATTTGATCATTTGTTGTCTAACCTAAAATTAAGCATTAGGAACCCATTAAGCATAGAAGAACAATTTAAACAACCAAGCATGTATCTAATCCCTGTTGTCGAATGTCCATACATACTCTTCCTATTCATAGTTCAATTCGAATTAAAGCATGGTGTATACTCTTAATTCAAACCAAGATAGCTAACATGCAAGCCTAAATGGTGATCAATCATTCAAACTAGCATATTAACTTATAAGCATAATGAATAAGAACATGAACCATAATTGAAACTTGGAAACTAATCAAACTTGAAAAACTAAAGAAAAGAATTTACATAATGAAAAGTAGAGTGGAACTAAGAAAAACTTAAGGAAAATTTCAGCACAAATATTTCATTATAACAATTGAAGACTAGAAAGAGAAACTAAGAGAATTTGAGGGAGAGAAGGGAAGGGAGCTCTAGAGAAGTGTTTGAGAGCTCCCCCCCTTGGGGTGTGTTTACAAGCTTAGAGAACATCCCTATTTATAGGCCTAGGGGAAGTGAAAATCTGAATTCAATATGGCTAATGCATACAACACTTGTATTATAAAATCTTGAATTGGTTGATGCACTTGTATTAGAAAATTTGAATTGGTTGATGCACTTGTATTAGAAAATCAGAATTGGTTGATGCACTTCACCAATAAATCCCACCTGCAGCCCTAGCTCATCTTCATGTCACCATGACCAAGCTTCCAACCAGAAACAATAGCTCATCCTGAGGTCAGCATGATCAGCAACTTCAAGGGCTTACAAATTGGGCTTCTCTTAAGCAAATGATGACTTTAAGCACTCCAAATTGAAGTTCAGAATGTGTCTGATCCAACCACACAAGTATTGGCCCAATCCAAGCTCTGATGAAGAAGTTAAGGCCAAAACAAATTGCTAACTCGTTTTTGCTCGCTGTCAAAATCCATCCTGAGCATGGTTCTGTGTTTGCTAGGTAATAGACTCCATATTTATCCAATGGGGCTGAATTTTGGATATATTATAGTATACACCCATTGGAACAACGTTCATGAAGAATGTTGCCTCATCCGAGCTATGTAGGTTGCTGAAACAAAGCTTGCAATATGACCTACGAAACTGGACTGGCAGGGGGCTGTAGCCAAAATGAGTTTGTCTTTAAGCTCTTCATCGATTCATCCAAATTAGGCTTTAACATGCTTGAATTGCATGAATTATGCTCTCTTGCTCTTTTTGCCTACAAAACACACAAAGAGAGGCAAATAACATAGAAATCTAGGAAACTAAGCAAAAGAAGTAAGTAAATTTGGGCATGTATATGTATGAAATTATGAGCTTAACAGATGTGGTGGCACAAATTTGTCATCTCTCTTATGCAATTGGAATTGTTTGGATTCTTGAGAATCTGATTTGGCATTAGGAGCAGATTGAGAAGTTTTGAGATGTTCCCCTTCTGTAGCCGTGGTCTCCTCCTCTTCATCTTCTACAATCACAACATCATTTGAAAGATTAGAATCAACTTTATTATCAATGATCTTACCTGTTCTGAGCACATGAATGGCCTTGGCTTCTTGGTTCTTTGGATTGATCTCGGTTTGGCTTGGCCATTTCCCAGGTTCTCTTTGAGTTATTCCAGCAGCTAATTGGCCTATTTGAACTTCCAATTTGGCAATGGCAGCTTGTGTAGTTTGCTGGAAATTGGATTGGTTGATTGCCATCTGCTTAACTATATCCTCCAATGATGATGTTTGTTGTGGCTTTTGGAATGAAGGGGGATTGGCTTGATTCTGAGTATTCCTCCATGAAAAGTTTGGATGATTCCTCCAACCTGGATTATAACTTTGAGAGCATGGATCATTTCTTGGACCTTGGTTGTAGGAATTTACCAACTTAGCTTGCTCTTGCACAAATTCTGGATATCCAGCCCCAAGTGGACAAGCTATGGTAGCATGGTCAGGAGTTTCGCAAATACTACACACTTCCTTCGGAGGGCTTCTTGAGTTTAATGCAAGAAGAGCATCTAGCTTTTGTTCCAGTTTTGAAATCTGCACACTAGAAGCATCATTAGAACCACTAACAACACGTTTACCTCTTGTATCTGTATGTTGGGTCTCCATTGCTATCTCCTCAAAGAGTTCATACGTTTCTTCTGGAGTTTTGGTTTTATAAGAACCACCTGCAAAATTCGTGACAATATTATGACTAGAAGGGGTTAGTCCTTTATAAAACAAACGCATTTGAAGCTTCAATGGAATCCCATGATGAGGACATTGATTGAGCAGCCCATTGAACCTCTCCCATGCTTCACAAAACGACTCGTCATCTTGCTGTGCAAATAACAAGATCTTATCCCTAAGCATGTCGGTCTTTTGCGTGGAGAAGTATTTCTCCAAGTATTTCTCCAAGAACTTCTTTTGAATGGCAGCCCATGTAGTGAGTGAACCAGGCTTCAAAGAATTCAACCAATATTTCGCCTTATCCTTCAAAGTGTATGGAAACACTCTCATTCGAAGTTGATCTTCTGTCACACCTGTCAAGGGAAAAGAACTCACAACATTAAAAATATCCTTTTATATGAGTTAATGGATCTTCATTAGGTAAACCATAAAAGGAAGGCAGCATATTAAGATGAGAAGATTTAAGCTCATAATTTCGAGCTACAGTGGGCAGCAAAATGCTTGAAGGAGATGCTGGAATTGTTGGGATATCAAGTTCTCCCATGAACTCATTGGCAGCCATCTCTTCTTCTTCTTCTTGGTCTGAACTTGCTTCCGAATTTGAAAGTGAAGAACCAGGAAGTTCAGTGTGGAGAGCAAGACTTGAAAATGTGGCCAGAGCTTGCTCTTTTGCAATTGACAACTCTCTTTCTAGACGACTCTGAATTTCAGAGGTCACTCGTCTGGGTTGTGATCGGTTCATAATTGTATATCATTTTGTACCCTTTTAGCTTATGATTTGGTTATGTTATTGAGTTAAACTTGTGCTTTTAATCCATTTTCTATTTTGATAAGTCCATAATTTCATACACTTGCTTGCCTTCTTTACTTAGTGATTTTGCTTAGTTTCTCTTTATTTTGAGTCACTTACCTCTGTTTGTGTGTTTTGTAGGTTAAGATAGCAAGAGATCACATTTGATGCAATCCATGCATGTTAAGGGCTGATTGGGATAAGAGCAAGAGCTTAAAGACAAAACCAAAGTTGGGCCACACTTCTTGTCAGTCCAGTTTCGTAAGTCACCTTACAGGTCTGATTTCAGCAATCTGCACAACTGGGATGAGGAGACATTTTTCATAGAAGTTGTTCAATTGGGTGTCTAGTATAACATATCCAAAATTCAGCCCAATTGAATACATTTTGAAACCTCTGGCCTTCCTACACTAAGCCTGGTTCAGAAAACTCGTTTTTCAGCAACCAAAAGGCAACCACATGGGTTGGCAGCAAAAGGCAACCATATGGGTTGGCAGCAAAGGCAGCCACAACTGATCACCTTTGAACCCATGTGAAGATGCTTGAGGTGCAGCAGCAAAAGATGAAGGATGGTGTGGAAATCCATCATGATGTTCCTCCCTCTTAGCCCTATAAATAGAGAAGCCTTCAAGCTTCAAATCACACCCCAATGGGGGGAGCTCTCAAACACTTCTCTAGAGCTCCCTTCCCTTCTCTCCCTCAAATTCTCTTAGTTTCCTTTCAAGTTGTCAATTGTTGTAACAAAATGATTTTACTAAATTTTCCTTCAAGTTTTCAAGTTCTACTTTAATTTTATTTGTAATGTACATTCTTTCTTAAGTATTCAAGTTTAATTAGTTTCCAAGTTTCAATTATGGTTTTTGTTCTTATTCATTATGCTTATAAGTTAATACGCTAGTTTGAATGATTGATCACCATTTAGGCTTGCATGTTAGCTATCTTGGTTTGAATTAAGAGTAGACACCATGCTTTAATTCGAATTGAACTATGAATAGGAAGAGTATGTATGGACATTCGACAACAGGGATTAGATACATGCTTGGTTGTTTAAATTGTTCTTCTATGCTTAATGGGTTCCTAATGCTTAATTTTAGGTTAGACAACAAATGATCAAATTAGGGAATTTGGAACACAAGGTTTTGACCAAACACCATGGCTTAATCATACTTTAGCTAGAATCAATCCGTTAATCTAATTGAACTTGGGAACTTATCTACTTGAGTTATTTTCTTTTCTTTCTTTCTTGTTTTATTTATTTTCTTTCTTGTTCTTCTGTTTTGTATAGGAAAACTGAATTGGATTATTCAATCACCAATCCTCGTGGGATCGACCTCGCACTTACATATGCTATACTACCAAACGGCTCGTGCACTTGCGAGTATCACAAGTTGAGGATGCAGCTGAATCCATTTTGGTGCAGCTGAATTGAAGCAACAAGTTTTTGGCGCCGTTGCCGGGGATTGGTAACATTGTTTGATTCTATTTGGCTTTCCTACTTTTTTTTTTTTTTTTTTCTTAACTGGACAATTTCTTGTTTTAAAGTTAATGACGTTAATGGACAAGTTGTGTTTGTAGTCCAACAGAAAAGGACAATTGCCCAACAAGCAAGAGAACTGGGTTTAAGTCCCATCTTACACAACCCATTGGTGTTTGATACTTTGAAGCATGAAATTGGATGTGTGTTGATTTTCCTTTTCATTTTAGTTTTTATTTCCTCATCCTTTTAATTATATTTCAAGTTTTCTGTGTTTGTTTTAGCAATTTATTATAGCTCAATAATAAAGGGAAAGAGAAGGCAACTTCAATCATAAAGATAGGAAGTGTGGAGTAGTGGGAGAAGTCGCGACCTCCAAATGCATCACGCTCGACCTAATCGCTTCAAGGGGGAGTATTCCAATCCTTTCTCTTTAGTTGTTTTCTTATTATTTCAATAATTTTAATTTTCTATTTCTTTTATAAGAAAAAAAAAAAGATTTTTCATATGAGCTGACTTATGGTAACTCCAGTAAGCACTTCCGTCAATACAGTGTCTAGGAGTTCTTTAGGCGACACCTTCGGTGTCTAAGAAGTTTGGGTTTTAAGCGGGACCATTGTGACCCCTCCAACCTTCCCGGATCCCCTGGCTGTGTTTTCTGAGGCCCTTAACTGGTCATCCGTGAGTTGCTTGTATATTCGTGTGTTTTTAAATTAAGTTTTTTTTATATTTTCTTTGTTATCTTTTCTGTTGAGTCTTTGTTTTTGTTTTTGTTTTGTTAAGTTAGTTTATGTATTTATTTACGTGGTTTGGTTAGTTAGTTTATTTCTGAGTGTTAAAAACACATCTTTATTTCACTTCAAAGCTAGAATTTGAGGGAGAGAAGGGAAGGGAGCTCTTGAGAAGTGTTTGAGAGCTCCCCCCCTTGGGGTGTGTTTACAAGCTTAGAGAACTTCTCTATTTATAGGCCTAGGGGAAGTGAAAATCTGAATTCAATATGACTAATGCATACAACACTTGTATTATAAAATCTGAATTGGTAGATGCACTTCACCAATAAATCCCACCAGCAGCCCTAGCTCATCTTCATGTCACCATGACCAAGCTTCCAACCAGAAACAATAGCTCATCCTGAGGTCAGCATGACCAGCAACTTCAAGGGAATACAAATTGGGCTAGGCTGAATCAAATGAAGACTTTAAGATGTCCATTGTGAAGTTCAGAATGTGTATGATCCAACCACACAAGTATTGGCCCAATCCAAGCTCGGAGGAGGAAGTTAAGGCCGAAACAAATTGCTAACTCGTTTTGCTCGCTGACAAAAATCCATCCTGAGCATGGTTCAGTGTTTGCTAGGTTACGGACTCCAGATTTATCCAATGGGGCTGACGTTTGGATATGTTATAGTACACACCCATGGGAACACCTTTCATGAAGAATGCGGCCTCATCCGAGTTGTGTAGGTTGCTAAAACAAAGCTTGCAATATGACCTACGGAACTGGACTGGCAGGGAGCTGTAGCCAAAATGAGTTTGTCTTTAAGCACTTCTTCCCTTTATCCAAATCAGGCTTTAACATGCATGGATTGCATCATTTCCTATCCAAAGCCATCATTGTTACCTAAAGCTAAAAGATAAACACAAAAAGGATTAAAAGCACAAGTTTAACTAAAAAACATAACCAAATCATAAGCTAGAAGGGTACAAAATGATATATAATTATGAACCGATCAAATACCCCCAAACCTAGATTTTGCTAGTCCTCGAGCAAAACAACACAAAACAAAGTTAAAAACAAAACAAGAAGTTAACTAGACCACTTTCGTAGGTAACTCGATTGCATTGAGCGTATGCAACAAGCCTTTAAACCTCTAGGCATCCCTAGTAGGAGGAGTTGTGTCTCCTGAGGGTTTAACAGTTACGATACCCACAAATGTTTTAATGACTCTGTAAAACAAAGTAATTAGAAAACTTAAAAGATTTGTTAGTCCTGAAGCAAAACCAAAAACAAAAACAAAAAATAATTACATTAACAAAAACAAAACAAAAACAAAAACAATTACAAAAATAAAAAGAACTCAAGACAATCTTTCCGAACATTTTCTGAAGAGAAATGACTCATGCACATGACTCAAAAGTTTTAACAATAAAAGCTCAATTTTAAACATTATTCACAAAGCGGCAAAGTTCAAAACATAATATGCTCAAAGTGTGGTAGTGTGATAGCCAAATGCAACAAATTCCCCAATCTTAGTTTTCACACAATTTCAAAAATCATACAAAGCACAAATTCAACTTCAAATCTCACCAAAATTGTCCTCTCACAAATGAATCACTCGGAAGAGGGCTACAATGCAACAGTCAGTTATAAACATGAGATTAGAGTTAAACCATAAGGGACTTAACTCAAAATAGGAAGATGAAGAACTTGCATTAATATGATCTCAAGAAGGATGCCAAACACTTAAAAGTAGAAAAATAAATGCAATTCAACCACATGACATTTAAGATCAATTTAGGTCTTTAGCATAGGTTGTAATGGGGCCAAGGGTGTAAGGTGAGTAAGAAATGAAGGGTATGGATAAAACAAAGTCCAAGAAACTCAAAATATAAGAGCATAAAACAATTGTTTACAAGACTTCGAATCATCACGATTAGATTTTTTCTTTTACACGATCAAAACTCCTTATACCTTCATTTACAATTATTCATACTCCTTTCCTTGAATTGAACAAACACCAATTTATTTAGAAGGCCCAAAAATGAAACCCAAAAATGAAATTTCATTCAACCACCACTTAATCACAATTTTTCTCTTTTCTTTTCTTTTCTTTCACCAATTGAGTGAATTTTTTTTTTCTTTATGTAATATCCCTTCCCAAACTTAGCATGAAAAACACATCCGAATTAGAGCTCATGAGTTCCTTAGAAAGGTAAATTCTTGTTTTTCGGGCTAAGGCGAGGAAATATAATTGGTAAAAATGAAAGAAAAGGTTTACATGTAGGCTCAAAATGGTTAACAATGGAAAATCATGCTTAAGCATGCATAAGGTTAGCTTGAAAGGCACAAACGATCCAAAGAGGGCCTTAATATCACTTCTTAAATGTCATGAAATCAAATTGCATAAGAATGAATGACTTTTAAGTGTTCAACCAAATCAATGAATAATGAGATCAAACAACAACTTTGATGACAAGAAAATAAGAGTATGTGTATAACACTCATGAAATGAAGCACAAGGCTCAAAAGCTCACATTGTATGGTTATATAAGTCTAATTTGTGCTTGATACAATTCTTTGGGTCATGCAAATCCTTTAATTGGAGAATTATGAAACAAATGGCAAGTGCAAAGAAGGTTTCGAACATATCATGCTAGAACGATGCCAAATTAATTATATATATATATATATATATATATATATTTTTAAAAAAATTTTAAGAAAAACCAAGTTTACTTGCTAAACTCCAATACCCCCAAACCTAGAAATGAACATTGTCCTCAATGTTTAAAAATTAGCCACAAACAATGTCATAACAACAAATGAAAGGTATTAAAGCAAATAAAAAAAAATCACAAAATCACAAAAGAAAACAAAAACAAAATAATTATAAAATAAAAATTACAACACAAACAAACAAAAAAAAAAAAAAATGAAACAGTAAACCCTAATCACACAATTCTGAAACCCAAAAAAATTTTGAAGCCGAAAGCCCACAATTTCGAAAAACAAACCACGGTGAATTTAACCCACTTTGAAACCCAAACTAAAGTGAAACCCGACCCACAATTTGTTTTCATTTCCGGCTTTTTATTATTATTTAGTTTTGTAAAAACAAACTATCGAACCGTGATTAGCAACACAAAGAGCGGGATTTTAACATGGGTCATGATGTCTCGGTTCAGTGTAAGGGACCAACAGACAGGGCGAGACACGTGTCGACGCATAGAGGCGCCGCAGACTCCACAAGCAAAAATTACAGGCTCATGGAAAGGCGCGAAGACTTTACTGAACGCGTTCGTTCAGAAAAGACACGTCGTGATAAATGAGTTGGGTATGGTTGGAAGGCGAGAAGGTTGTGGGACTCAAGGAATGCTGGAGATTCAGAAAATGCTCAGATGCTGTAATGGCTAGGGTTTGTCAAAGACTAAGTCTATAAGAAAAGGTGAAAAAAACACAAACTCAGAAACACACAAAAGAGAAAAGAAAGAAAGAAGAAAAGAGAGTGAGAAATCCAATGGCCTCTAACTAGCCATTTTCGTTGGATCTCAACCTAGCTCCACCGACTCAGACACGAGGCCAAGCAGCAGCACCAGTATGGATGCCCTACTTTGCTTCCGCACGGGGGCCTGTGACAGTAACTGACTCAATACTCCTGGACAACGATGTTGCCTTTGGAGTGGCTAGAAATTTAGTGACTCCTAAAGATATACATGTTCTGGGGACAAGGGATGACAACCGGGTCGTGAGCGATGCCCTGGCACTAAGCGTGCAGAGTACGGCAACAGTCGCAAGTTTGGGTCATCGCCTACTTGCGAAGTCCCATGAGGTAGAGGTGCTAAAGGGTCAGTTGGCGGCGGAGCGAAGTATGGTTGAGGAGTGTCAGACTGCTATAACTGTGCTCCACGCGGTCTCCGCTACCAATTTGGGCATGCGATTACTGGCGAGGACAAGGGAGTGTGCCGCGATGAGCGAGGAAATAGCTTCGTTGAAGGCTATGGTGGCGGACTTGCAGAAGCGGCTCTACTGTGCCAATCAGCACGTGGAAGCACTGCAGAGAAAAAATGAGGACCATATGGAGCTGCTGCAGATTCTACAAGTGCGAGAAAATAGAGGCAAGCCATGATGATGATGGAGATGAAGAAGATGATGAAGAAGATGATGATGATGATGATGTTTTTTTTTTTTTTTTTTTTTTCTTTGTTATGTTTTTTTTTTTTGTTTTGTTTTGTTTTGTTTTGTTTTGTTTTTATTTATGCAATGTTTGAAATAAAAATGTGTTTTAACACTCAGAAATAAACTAACTAACCATACCACGTAAATAAATAAATAAACTAACATAACAACACAAAAACAGAAACAAAACAAAAACAAAGACTCAACAGAAAAGAAAACAAAGAAAATAAAAAAAAACTTAATTTAAAAACACACAATATACAAGCAACTCACGGATGACCAGTTAAGGGCCTCAGAAAACACAGCCAGGGGATCCGGGAAGGTTGGAGGGGTCACAATGGTCCCGCTTAAAACCCAAACTTCTTAGACACCGAAGGTGTCGCCTAAAGAACTCCTAGACACTGTATTAACGGAAGTGCTCACTGGGGTTACCATAAGTCGGCTCATATGAAAATTAAATTAAATTATTTTTAAAATTTTTTTTATAAATATATTCTCGTAAGAAAAAGAAACAAAAACAAATTAAGATAACATGAAACAACAAACCATAAACGAAAATGAACTAAGTACTCTAAACAAACTCAAACAAACGATATAAATTATTGTACTAAAAGAAACAAACCAAGAAACCAAAGAAAAAAAACAAACAGCACTTTCTATCACCTATTTATCACCATTTGGACAGATTCGTTTCTATGTTTTTCAGCTTCGACCTCTGTTCAGTTTTTAGGCTATAACTTTCCAACCGTAAGTCCAAATTTTACGTTCTTTATATGGTTGGATTCAGCATAGAAAAACAAAGAACTCAACGGGGACCAAAAGGCAAAAACAACTACGGAAATAAACAGAATTCAAAGAAGAGAAAGGATTGAAATGCTCCCCTTGAAGCGATTAGGTCGAGCGTGATGCATTTGGAGGTCGCGACTTCTCCCACTACTCCACACTTCCTATCTTTGAAGTTACCATCTCTCTCCATTTTTATTAAGCTGTCATAAATTGCTAAAACAAACACACAAACTTGAAATGGAATTAAAAGGATTAGGAAATAAAAACTAAAATGAAAAGGAAAATCAACACACATCCAATTCCATGCTTCAAAGCAACAAGCACCAATGGGTTGTGTAAGCTGGGACTTAAACCCAGTTCTCTTGCTTGTTGGGCAATTGTCCTTTTCTGTTGGACTACAAACACAACTTGTCCATTAACGTCATTAACTTTAAAACAAGAAATTGTCCAGTTAAGAAAAAAAAATAAAGTAGGAAAGCCAAATAGAATCAAACAATGTTACCGATCCCCGGCAACGGCGCCAAAAACTTGTTGTATAGATACAGCTGCACCAAAATGGATTAAGCTGCATCCTCAACTTGTGATACTCGCAAGTGCACGAGCCGTTCGGTAGTATAGCGTATGTAAGTGCGAGGTCGATCCCACGAGAATTGGTGATTGAATGATTCAATTCATTTTCCCTACACAAAACAAAAACAAAAACAAAGAACATGAAAGAAGGAAGAAAATAAGAAAGTAACTCAAGCAAATAAGTTCCCAAGTTCAATTTAGATTAATGGATTGATTCTAGCTAAAGTATGATTAAGCCATGGTGTGTGGTCATAACCTTGTGTTCCTCATTCCCTAATCTGATCATTTGTTGTCTAACCTAAAATTAAGCATTAGGAACCCATTAAGCATAGAAGAACATTTTAAACAACCAAGTATGTATCCAATCCCTGTTGTCGAATGTCCATACATACTCTTCCTATTCATAGTTCAATTCGAATTAAAGCATGGTGTCTACTGTTAATTCAAACCAAGATAGCTAACATGCAAGCCTTAATGGTGATCAATCATTCAAACTAGCATATTAACTTATAAGCATAATGAATAAGAACATGAACCATAATTGAAACTTGGAAACTAATCAAACTTGAAACTAAAGAAAAGAATTTACATAATGAAAAATAAATTACAACTAAGAAGCAAAAGGAAAGCTAGAATTGAGAACTAGAAAGCAAAATTAAGAGAATTTGAGGGAGAGAAGGGAAGGGAGCTCTAGAGAAGTGTTTGAGAGCTCCCCCCCTTGGGGTGTGTTTACAAGCTTAGAGAACTTCTCTATTTATAGGCCTAGGGGAAGTGAAAATCTGAATTCAATATGACTAATGCATACAACACTTGTATTATAAAATCTGAATTGGTTGATGCACTTCACCAATAAATCCCACCAGCAGCCCTAGCTCATCTTCATGTCACCATGACCAAGCTTCCAACCAGAAACAATAGCTCATCCTGAGGTCAGCATGACCAGCAACTTCAAGGGCTTACAAATTGGGCTAGGCTGAATCAAATGAAGACTTTAAGATGTCCATTGTGAAGTTCAGAATGTGTATGATCCAACCACACAAGTATTGGCCCAATCCAAGCTCGGAGGAGGAAGTTAAGGCCGAAACAAATTGCTAACTCGTTTTGCTCGCTGACAAAAATCCATCCTGAGCATGGTTCAGTGTTTGCTAGGTTACGGACTCCAGAGTTATCCAATGGGGCTGAATTTTGGATATGTTATAGTACACACCCATTGGAACAACCTTCATGAAGAATGCGGCCTCATCGGAGTTGTGTAGGTTGCTAAAACAAAGCGTGCAATATGACCTACGGAACTGGACTGGCAGGGAGCTGTAGCCAAAATGAGTTTGTCTTTAAGCACTTCTTCCCTTTATCCAAATCAGGCTTTAACATGCATGGATTGCATCATCTCTTATCCAAAGCCATCATTGTTACCTAAAGCTGAAAGATAAACACAAAAAGGATTAAAAGCACAAGTTTAACTCAAAAACATAACCAAATCATAAGCTAAAGGGTACAAAATGATATATAATTATGAACCGATCACACCTATTGATTTCGGATCGATATGGAATACACCAACCACTCCAATTAGGAACGAACTGCCGTTGAACTTGAATTGTCCAATTTCTCACACCTATTGATTTCGGATCAAGCCCCAAACTTGGGCAACGTCATAATATGGTGGGAGGAGTCATTTGGTGAGTTTTGAGTGAAATCCAATCGCTAGAAGTATGGAATACACCAACCACTCCAATTAGGAACGAACTGCCGTTGAACTTGAATTGTCCAATTTGGAACACCTATTGATTTCGGATCGAGCCCAAAACTTGGGCAACATCATAATATGGTGGGAGGAGTCATTTGGTGAGTTTTGAGTGAAATCCAATCGCTAGAAGTATGGAATACACCAACCACTCCAATTAGGAACGAACGGCCGTTGAACTTGAATTGTCCAATTTCTAACACCTATTGATTTCGGATCGAGCCCAAAACTTGGGCAACATCATAATATGGTGGGAGGAGTCATTTGGTGAGTTTTGAGTGAAATCCAATCGCTAGAAGTATGGAATACACCAACGACTCCCATTTGGAACGAACTGCCGTTGAACTTGACTTGTCCAATTTCTCACACCTATTGATTTCGGATCGAGCCCAAAACATGGGCAACATCATAATATGGTGGGAGGAGTCATTTGGAGAGTTTTGAGTGAAATCAAATCGCTAGAAGTATGGAATACACCAACCACTCCAATTAGGAACGAACTGCCGTTGAACTTGAATTGTCCAATTTCTCACACCTAGTGATTTCGGATCGAGCCCAAAACTTGGGCAACATCATAATATGGTGGGAGGAGTCATTTGGTGAGTTTTGAGTGAAATCCAATCGCTAGAAGTATGGAATACACCAACCACTCCAATTAGGAACGAAATGCCGTTGAACTTGAATTGTCCAATTTCTCACACCTATTGATTTCGGATCGAGCCCAAAACTTGGGCAACATCATAATATGGTGGGAGGAGTCATTTGGTGAGTTTTGAGTGAAATCCAATCGCTAGAAGTATGGAATACACCAATGACTCCCATTTGGAACGAAGTGCCGTTGAACTTGAATTGTCCAATTTCTCACACCTATTGATTTCGGATCGAGCCCAAAACTTGGGCAACATCATAATATGATGGGAGGAGTCATTTGGAGAGTTTTGAGTGAAATCAAATCGCTAGAAGTATGGAATACACCAACCACTCCAATTAGGAACGAACTGCCGTTGAACTTGAATTGTCCAATTTGGAACACCTATGGATTTCGGATCGAGCCGAAAACTTGGGCAACATCATAATATGGTGGGAGGAGTCATTTGGTGAGTTTTGAGTGAAATCCAATCGCTAGAAGTATGGAATACACCAACCACTCCAATTAGGAACGAACTGCCGTTGAACTTAAATTGTCCAATTTCTCACACCTGTTAATTTCGGATCGAGCCCAAAACTTGGGCAATATCATAATATGGTGGGAGGAGTCATTTGGCGAGTTTTGAGTGAAACCCAATCACTAGAAGTATGGAATACACCAACGACTCCCATTAGGAACGAACTTCCGTTGAACTTGAATTGTCCAATTTCTCACACCTATTGATTTCGGATCGAGCCCAAAACTTGGGCAACAACGTAATATGGTCGGAGGAGTCATTTGGTGAGTTTTGAGTGAAATCCAATTGCTAGAAGTATGGAATACACCAACCACTCCAATTAGGAACGAACTGCCGTTGAACTTCAATTGTCCAATTTGGAACACCTATTGATTTCAGATCGAGCCCAAAACATGGGCAACATCATAATATGGTGGGAGGAGTCATTTGGTGAGTTTTGAGTGAAATCCAATCGCTAGAAGTATGGAATACACCAACCACTCGAATTAGGAACGAACTGCCGTTGAACTTGAGTTGTCCAATTTGGAACACCTATTGATTTCAGATCGAGCCCAAAACTTGGGCAACATCATAATATGGTGGGAGGAGTCATTTGGAGAGTTTTGAGTGAAATCCAATGGCTAGAAGTATGGAATACACCAACCACTCCAATTAGGAACGAACTGCCATTGAACTTGAATTGTCCAATTTGGAACACCTATTGACTTCGGATCGAGCCCAAAACTTGGGCAACATCATAATATGGTGGGAGGAGTCATTTGGTGAGTTTTGAGTGAAATCCAATTGCTAGAAGTATGGAATACACCAACCATTCCAATTAGGAACGAACTGCCATTGAACTTGAATTGTCCAATTTGGAACACCTATTGATTTCGGATCGAGCCCAAAACTTGGGCAACATCATAATATGGTGGGAGGAGTCATTTGGTGAGTTTTGAGTGAAATCCAATCGCTAGAAGTATGGAATACACCAACCACTCCAATTAGGAACAAACTGTCGTTGAACTTGAATTGTCCAATTTCTCACACCTATTGATTTCGTATCGAGCCCAAAACTTGGGCAACATCATAATATGGTGGGAGGAGTCATTTGGTGAGTTTTGAGTGAAATCCAATCGCTAGAAGTATGGAATATACCAACCACTCCAATTAGGAACGAACTGTCGTTGAAATTGAATTGACTAATTTCTCACACCTATTGATTTCGGATCGAGCCCAAAACTTGGGCAACATCATAATATGGTGGGAGGAGTCATTTGGTGATTTTTGAGTGAAATCCAATCGCTAGAAGTATGGAACACACCAACCACTCCAATTAGGAACGAACCGCCGTTGATCTTGAATTGTCCAATTTGGAACACCTATTGATTTCGGATCGAGCCCAAAACTTGGGCAACATAATAATATGGTGGGATGAGTCATTTGGTGAATTTTGAGTGAAATCCCATCGCTAGAAGTATGGAATACACCAACCACTCCAGTTAGGAACGAACTGCCGTTGAACTTGAATTGTCCAATTTCTCACACCTATTGATTTCGGATCGAGCCCCAAACTGGGGCAACGTCATAATATAGTGGCAGGAGTCGTTTGGTGAGTTTTGAGTGAAATCCAATCGCTAGAAGTATGGAATACACCAACCACTCCAATTAGGAACGAACTACCGTTGAACTTGAGTTGTCCAATTTCGAACACCTATTGATTTCGGATCGAGCCCAAAACTTGAGCAACAACATAATATGGTGGGAGGAGTCATTTGGTGAGTTTTGAGTGAAATCCAATCGCTAGAAGTATGGAATACACCAAGCACTCCAATTAGGAACGAACTACCGTTGAACTTGAGTTGTCCAATTTCGAACACCTATTGATTTCGGATCGAGCCCAAAACTTGAGCAACAACATAATATGGTGGGAGGAGTCATTTGGTTAGTTTTGAGTGAAATCCAATCGCTAGAAGTATGGAATACACCAACCACTCCAATTAGGAACGAACCACCGTTGATCTTGAATTGTCCAATTTGGAACACCTATTGATTTCGGATCGAGCCCAAAACTTGGGAAACATCATAATATGGTGGGAGGAGTCACTTGGTGAGTTTTGAGTGAAATCCAATCGCTAGAAGTATGGAATACACCAACCACTCCAATTAGGAACAAACTGTCGTTGAACTTGAATTGTCCAATTTCTCACACCTATTGATTTCGTATCGAGCCAAAAACTTGGGCAACATCATAATATGATGGGAGGAGTCATTTGGTGAGTTTTGAGTGAAATCCAATCGCTAGAAGTTTGGAATACACCAACCGCTCCAATTAGGAACGAACTGCCGTTCAAATTGAATTGTCCAATTTCTCACACGTATTGATTTCTGATCGAGCCCAAAACTTGGGCAACGTCATAACATGGTTGGAGGAGTCATTTGGTGAGTTTTGAGTGAAATCCAATCACTAGAAGTATGGAATACACCAACCACTCCAATTAGGAATGAACTACCGTTGAACTTGAGTTGTCCAATTTCGAACACCAATTGATTTCGGATCGAGCCCAAAACTTGGGAAACATCATAATATGGTGGGAGGAGTCATTTGGTGAGTTTTGAGTGAAATCCAATCGCTAGAAGTATGGAACACACCAACCACTCCAATTAGGAACGAACTGCCATTGAACTTGAATTGTCCAATTTCTCACACCTATTGATTTCGGACCGAGCCCCAAACTTGGGCCACATCATAATACGGTGGGAGGACTCATTTGGTGAGTTTTGAGTGAAATCCAATCGCTAGAAGTATGGAATACACCAACGACTCCCTTTAGGAACGAACTGCCGTTGAACTTGAATTGTCCAATTTCTCACACCTATTGATTTCGGACCGAGCCCCAAACGTGGGCAACATCATAATATGGTGGGAGGAGTCATTTGGTTAGTTTTGAGTGAAATCCAATAGCTAGAAGTATGGAATACACCAACCACTCCAATTAGGAACGAGCTGCCGTTGAACTTTAATTGTCCAATTTCTCACACCTATTGATTTCGGATCGACCCCAAAACTTGGGCAACATCATAATATGGTGGGAGGAGTGATTTGGTGAGTTTTGAGTGAAATCCAATCGCTAGAAGAATGGAATATACCAACCACTCCAATTAGGAACGAACTGCCGTTGAACTTGAATTGTCCAATCTCTCACACCTATTAATATCGTATCGAGCCCAAAACTTGGGCAACAACATAATATGGTGGGAGGAGTCATTTGGTGAGTTTTGAGTGAAATCCAATCGCTAGAAGTATGGAATACACCAACCACTCCAATTAGGAACGAACTGTCGTTGAAATTGAATTGACTAATTTCTCACACCTATTGATTTCGGATCGAGCCCAAAACTTGGGCAACATCATAATATGGTGGGAGGAGTCATTTGGTAAGTTTTGAGTGAAATCCAATCGCTAGAAGTATGGAACACACCAACCACTCCAATTAGGAACGAACTGCCGTTGAACTTGAATTGTCCAATTTCTCACACCTATGGATTTCGGACCGAGCCCCAAATGTGGGCAACATTATAATATGGTGGGAGGAGTCATTTGGTGAGTTTTGAGTGAAATCCAATCGCTAGAAGTATGGAATACACCAACCACTCCAATTAGGAACGAACTGCCGTTGAACTTGAATTGTCCAATTTGGAACACCTATTAAATTCGGATCGAGCCCAAAACTTGGGCAACATCATAATATGGTGGGAGGAGTCATTTGGTGAGTTTTGAGTGAAATCCAATCGCTAGAAGTATGGAATACACCAACCACTCCAATTAGGAACGAACTACCGTTGAACTTGGGTTGTCCAATTTCGAACACCTATTGATTTCGGATCGAGCCCAAAACTTGAGCAACAACATAATATGGTGGGAGGAGTCATTTGGTGAGTTTTGAGTGAAATCCAATCGCTAGAAGTATGGAATACACCCACCACTCCAATTAGAAACGAACCGCCGTTGATCTTGAATTGTCCAATTTGGGACACCTATTGAGTTCGGATCGAGCCCAAAACTTGGGAAACATCATAATATGGTGGGAGGAGTCACTTGGTGAGTTTTGAGTGAAATCCAATTGCTAGAAGTATGGAATACACCAACCACTTCATTTAGGGACGACCTGCCGTTGAACTTGAATTGTCCAATTTGGAACACCTATTGATTTCGGATCGAGCCCAAAGGTTGGGCAACATCATAATATGGTGGGGGGAGTCATTTGGTGAGTTTTGAGTGAAATCCAACTGCTGGAAGAATGGAATATACCAACCACTCCAACTAGGAACGAACTGCCGTTGAACTTGAATTGTCCAATTTCTCACACCTATTGATTTCGGATTGAGCCCAAAAGTTGGGCAACATCATAATATGGTGGGAGGAGTCATTTGGTGAGTTTTGAGTGAAATCCAATCGCTAGAAGTATGGAATGCACCAACCACTCCAATTAGGAACGAACTGCCGTTCAAATGGAATTGTCCAATTTCTCACACGTATTGATTTCTTTTTGAGCCAAAAAATTTGGGCAACGTCATAATATGGTGGGAGGAGTCATTTGGTGAGTTTTGAAATACAATCGCTAGAAGTATGGAATACACCAACCACTCCAATTAGGAACGAACTGCCGTTGAACTTGAATTGTCCAATTTCTCCCACCTATTGATTTCGGATCGAGCGCAAAACATGGACAACATCATAATATGGTGGGAGGAGTCATTTGGTGAGTTTTGAGTGAAATCCAATCGCTAGAAGTATGGAATACACCAACCACTCCAATTAGGAACGAACTGCCGTTGAACTTGAATTGTCCAATTTCTCCCACCTATTGATTTCGGATCGAGCCCAAAACTTGGGCAACATCATAATATGGTGGGAGGAGTCATTTGGTGAGTTTTGAGTGAAATCCGATCGCTAGAAGTATGGAGTACACCAACCACTCCAATTAGGAACGAACTGCCGTTGAACTTGAATTGTCCAATTTCTCACACCTATTGATTTTGTATCGAGTCCAAAACTTGGGCAACGTTATAATACGGTGGGAGGAGTCATTTGGTGAGTTTTGAGTGAAATCCAATCGCTAGAAGTATGGAATACACAAACCATTCCAATTAGGAACGAATTGCCGTTGAACTTGAATTGTCCAATTTCTCACACCTATTGATATCGGACGGAGCCCCAAACGTGGGCAACATCATAATATGGTGGGAGGAGTCATTTGGTGAGTTTTGAGTGAAATCCAATAGCTAGAAGTATGGAATACACCAAAGACTCCCATTAGGAACGAACTGCCGTTGAACTTGAATTGTCCAATTTCTCACACCTATGGATTTCGGACCGAGTCCCAAATGTGGGCAACATTATAATATGGTGGGAGGAGTCATTTGGTGAGTTTTGAGTGAAATCCAATCGCTAGAAGTATGGAATACACCAACCACTCCAATTAGGAACGAACTGCCGTTGAACTTGAATTGTCCAATTTGGAACACCTATTAATTTCGGATCGAGCCCAAAACTTGGGCAAAATCATAATATGGTGGGAGGAGTCTTTTGGTGAGTTTTAAGTGAAATCCAATCGCTAGAAGTATGGAATACACCAACCACTCCAATTAGGAACGAACTGCCGTTCAAATTGAATTGTCCAATTTCTCACACGTATTGATTTCTGATCGAGCCCAAAACTTGGGCAACGTCATAATATGGTGGGAGGAGTCATTTGCTGAGTTTTGAGTGAAATCCAATCGCTAGAAGTATGGAATACACCAACCACTCCAATTAGGAACGAACTACCGTTGAACTTGAGTTGTCCAATTTCGAACACCTATTTATTTCGGATCGAGCCCAAAACTTGAGCAATAACATAATATGGTGGGAGGAGTCATTTGGTGAGTTTTGAGTGAAATCCAATCGCTAGAAGTATGGAATACACAAACCATTCCAATTAGGAACGAATTGCCGTTGAACTTGAATTGTCCAATTTCTCACACCTATTGATATCGGACGGAGCCCCAAACGTGGGCAACATCATAATATGGTGGGAGGAGTCATTTGGTGAGTTTTGAGTGAAATCCAATAGCTAGAAGTATGGAACACACCAACCACTCCAATTAGGAACGAACTGCCGTTGAACTTGAATTGTCCAATTTCTCACACCTATGGATTTCGGACCGAGCCCCAAACGTGGGCAACAATATAATATGGTGGGAGGAGTCATTTGGTGAGTTTTGAGTGAAATCCAATCGCTAGAAGTACGGAATACACCAACCACTCCAATTAGGAACGAACTGCCGTTGAACTTGAATTGTCCAATTTGGAACACCTATTGATTTCGGATCGAGCCCTAAACTTGGGCAACATCATAATATGGTGGGAGGAGTCATTTGGTGAATTTTGAGTGAAATCCAATCGCTAGAAGTATGGAATACACCAACCACTCCAATTAGGAACGAACTGCCGTTGAACTTGAATTGTCCAGTTTCTCACACCTATTGATTTCGGACCGAGCCCCAAACTTGGGCAACATCATAATATGGTGGGAGGAGTCATTTGGTGAGTTTTGAGTGAAATCCAATCGCTAGAAGTATGGAATACACCAACCACTCCAATTAGGAACGAACTGCCGTTGAACTTGAATTGTCAAATTTCTCACACCTATGGATTTCGGACCGAGCCCCAAACGTGGGCAACATCATAATATGGTGGGAGGAGTTGTTTGGTGAGTTTTGAGTGAAATCCAATCGCTAGAAGTATGGAATACACCAACCACTCCAATTAGGAACGAACCGCCGTTGAACTTGAATTGTCCAATTTGGAACACCTATTGATTTCGGATCGAGCCCAAAACTTGGGCAACATCATAATATGGTGGGAGGAGTCATTTGGTGAGTTTTGAGTGAAATCCAATCGCTAGAACTATGGAATACACCAACCACTCCAATTAGGAACGAACTGCCGTTGAACTTGAATTGTCCAATTTCTCACACCTATTGAATTCGGACCGAGCCCCAAACTTGGGCAACATCATAATATGGTGGGAGGAGTCATTTGGTGAGTTTTGAGTGAAATCCAATCGCTAGAAGTATGGAATACACCAACCACACCAATTAGGAACGAACTGCCGTTGAACTTGAATTGTCCAATTTCTCACACCTATTGATTTCGGACCGAGCCCCAAACTTGGGCAACATCATAATATGGTGGGAGGAGTCATTTGGTGAGTTTTGAGTGAAATTCAATCGCTAGAAGTGTGGAATACACCAACCACTACAATTAGGAACGAACTGCCGTTGAACTTGAATTGTCCAATTTGGAAAACCTATTGATTTCGGATCGAGCCCAAAACTTGGGCAACATCATAATATGGTGGGAGGAGTCATTTGGTGAGTTTTGAGTGAAATCCAATCGCTAGAAGTATGGAATACACCAACCACTCCAATTAGGAACGAACCGCCGTTGAACTTGAATTGTCCAATTTGGAACACCTATTGATTTCGGACCGAGCCCCAAACTTGGACAACATCATAATATGGTGGGAGGAGTCATTTGGAGAGTTTTGAGTGAAATTCAATCGCTAGAAGTATGGAATACACCAACCACTCCAATTAGGAACGAACTACCGTTGAACTTGAATTGTCCAATTTCTCACACCTATTGATTTCGGAACGAGCCCCAAACTTGGGCAACATCATAATATGGTGGGAGGAGTCATTTGGTGAGTTTTGAGTGAAATCCAATCGCTAGAAGTATGGAATACACCAACCACTCCAATTAGGAACGAACTGCCGTTGAACTTGAATTGTCCAATTTCTCACACCTATTGATTTCGGACCGAGCCCCAAACTTGGGCAACATCATAATATGGTGGGAGGAGTCATTTGGTGAGTTTGGAGTGAAATCCAATCGCTAGAAGTGTGGAATACACCAACCACTCCAATTAGGAACGAACTGCCGTTGAACTTGAATTGTCCAATTTCTCACACCTATTTATTTCGGATCGAGTCCAAAACTTGGGCAACATCATAATATGGTGGGAGGAGTCATTTGGTGAGTTTTGAGTGAAATCCAATCGCTAGAAGTATAGAATACACCAACCACTCCAATTAGGAACGAACCGCCGTTGAACTTGAATTGTTCAATTTGGAACACCTATTGATTTCGGATCGAGCCCAAAACTTGGGCAACATCATAATATGGTGGGAGGAGTCATTTGGTGAGTTTTGAGTGAAATCCAATCGCTAGAAGTATGGAACACACCAACCACTCCAATTAGGAACGAACTGCCGTTGAACTTGAATTGTCCAATTTCTCACACCTATGGATTTCGGACCGAGCCCCAAACGTGGGCAACATTATAATATGGTGGGAGGAGTCATTTGGTGAGTTTTGAGTGAAATCCAATCGCTAGAAGTATGGAATACACCAACCACTCCAATTAGGAACGAACTGCCGTTCAAATTGAATTGTCCAATTTCTCACACGTATTGATTTCTGATCGAGCCCAAAACTTGGGCAACGTCATAATATGGTGGGAGGAGTCATTTGGTGAGTTTTGAGTGAAATCCAATCGCTAGAAGTATGGAATACACCAACCACTCCAATTAGGAACGAACTGCCGTTGAACTTGAATTGTCCAATTTGGAACACCTATTGATTTCGGATCAAGCCCAAAACTTGGGCAACACCATAATATGGTGGGAGGAGTCAATTGGTGAGTTTTGAGTGAAATCCAATCGCTAGAAGTATGGAATACACCAACCACTCCAATTAGGAGCAATCTACCGTTGAACTTGAATTGTCCAATTTCTCACACCTATTGATTTCAGATCGAGCCCCAAACTTGGGCAACGTCATAATATGGTGGGAGGAGTCATTTGGTGAGTTTTGAGTGAAATCCAATCGCTAGAAGTATGGAATACACCAACCACTCCAATTAGGAACGAACTGTCGTTGAAATTGAATTGACCAATTTCTCACACCTATTGATTTCGGATCGAGCCCAAAACTTGGGCAACATCATAATATGGTGGGAGGAGTCATTTGGTGAGTTTTGAGTGAAATCCAATTGCTAGAAGTATGGAACACACCAACCACTCCAATTAGGAACGAACAGCCGTTGAACTTGAATTGTCCAATTTCTCACACCTATTGATTTCGGATTGAGCCCAAAACTTGGGCAACATCATAATATGGAGGGAGGAGTCATTTGGTGAGTTTTGAGTGAAATCCAATCGCTAGAAGTATGGAATACACCAACCACTCCAATTAGGAACGAAATGCCGTTGAACTTGAATTATCCAATGTCTTACACCTATTGATTTTGGATTGAGCCCAAAACTTGGGCAACATCATAATATGGTGGGAGGAGTCATTTGGTGAGTTTTGAGTGAAATCCAATCTTTAGTAGTATGGAATACACCAACCACTCCAATTAGGAACGAACTGCCGTTGAACTTGAATTATCCAATTTCTTAATCCTATTGATTTCGGATCGAGCACAAAACTTGGGCAACATCATAATATGGTGGGAGGACTCATATGGTGAGTATTGAGTGAAATCCAATCGCTAGAAGTATGGAATACACCAACGACTCCAATTAGGAACGAACTGCCGTTGAACTTGAATTGTCCGATTTCTTTCACCTATTGATTTCTGATCGAGGCCAAAACTTGGGCAACATCATAATATGGTGGGAGGAGTCATTTGGAGAGTTTTGAGTGAAATCCAAACGCTAGAACTTTGGAATGCACCAACCACTCCAATTTGGAACGAACTGCCGTTGAACTTGAATTGTCCAATTTCTCACACCTATTGATTTCGGATCGAGCCCAAAACTTGGGCAACATCATAATATGGTGGGAGGAGTCATTTGGTGAGTTTTGAGTGAAATCCAATCGCTAGAAGTATGGAATACACTAACCACTCCAATTAGGAACGAACTGCTGTTGAACTTGAATTGTCCAATTTGGAACACCTATTGATTTCGGGTCGAGCCCAAAACTTGGGCAACAACATAATATGGCGGGAGGAGTCATTTGGTCAGTTTTGAGTGAAATCCAATCGCTAGAAGTATGGAATACACCAACAACTCCAATTAGGAACGAACTGCCGTTGAACGGGAATTGTCCAATTTCTCACAACTATTGATTTCGGTTCGAGCCCAAAACCTGGGCAACAAGATAATGTGGTGGGAGGGGTCAGTTGGTGAGTCTTGGGTGAAATCCAATCGCTAGAAGTATGGAATATTCCAACCACTCCAATTAGGAACGAACTGCCGTTGAACTTGAATTGTCCAATTTCTCTCACCTATTGATTTCGGATCGAGCCCCAAACCTGGGCAACATCATAATATGGTGGGAGGAGTCATTTGGTGAGTTTTGAGTGAAATCCAATCGCTAGAAGTATGGAATACACCAACCACTCCAATTAGGAACGAACTGCCGTTGAACTTGAATTGTCCAATTTCTTTCACCTATTGATTTCGGATCGAGACCAAAACTTGGACAACATCATAATATGGTGGGAGGAGTCATTTGGTGAGTTTTGAGTGAAATCCAATCGCTAGAAGTGTGGAATACACCAACCACTCCAATTAGGAACGAACTGCGGTTGAACTTGGATTGTCCAATTTCTCACACCTATTGATTTCGGATCGAGCCCAAAACCTGGGCAACATGATAATATGGTGAGAGGGGTCATTTGGTCAGTTTTGGGTGAAATCCAATCACTAGAAGTATGGAATATACCAACCACTCCAATTTTGAACGACCTGCCGTTGTACTTGAATTGTCCAATATCTCTCTCCTATTGATTTCGGATCGAGCCCAAAACTTGGGCAACATCATAATATGGTGGGAGGAGTCATTTGGCAAGTTTAGAGTGAAATCCAATCGCTAGAAGTATGGAATACACCAACCACTCCAATTAGGAACGAACTGCCATTGAACTTGAATTGTCCAATTTCTCACACCTATTGATTTCGGATCGAGCCCAAAACCTGGGCAGCATGATAATATGGTGGGAGGGGTCATTTGCTGAGTTTTCGGTGAAATCCAATCGCTAGAAGTATGGAATACACCAACCACTCCAATTAGGAACGAACTGCCGTTGAACTTGAATTATCCAATTTCTTTCACCTATTGATTTCGGTGAAATCAAATCGCTAGAAGTATGGAATACACCAACCACTCCAATTAGGAACGAACTGCCGTTGAACTTGAATTGTCCAATTTCTCACACCTGTTGATTTCGGATCGAGCCCAAAACCGGGGCAACCTGATAATATGGTGAGAGGGGTCATTTGGTTAGTTTTGGGTGAAATCTAATCGCTAGAAGTATGGAATACACCGACCACTCCAACTAGGAACGAACTTCCGTTGTACTTGAATTATCCAATTTCTTACACCTATTGATTTCAGATCGAGCCCAAAACAAGGGCAACATCGTAATTTGGTGGGAGGAGTCATTTGGTGAGTTTTGAGTGAAATTCAATCGCTAGAAGTATGGAATACACCAACCACTCCAATTAGGAACTAACTGCCGTTGAACTTGAATTGTATAATTTCTCACACCTATTGATTTCGGATCGAGCCCAAAACTTGGGCAACATCATAATATGGTGGGAGGAGTCATTTCGTGAGTTTTGAGTGATATCCAATCGCTAGAAGTATGGAATACACCAACCACTCCAATTTGGAACGAACTGCCGTTGAACTTGAATTGTCCAATTTCATACACCTAATGATATCTTATCGAGCCCAAAACTTGGGCAACATCATAATATGGTGGGAGGAGTCATTTGGAGAGTTTTGAGTGAAATCCAATCGCTAGAAGTATGCAATACACCGACCACTCCAATTAGGAACGAACTGCCGTTGAACTTGAATTGTCCAATTTCTTTCACCTATTGAATTCGGATCGGGCCCCAAACTTGGGCAACATCATAATATGGTGGGAGGAGTCATTTGGTCAGTTTTGAGTGAAATCCAATCGCTAGAAGTATGGAATACACCAACCACTCAAATTAGGAACGAACTGCCGTTGAACTTGAATTGTCCAATTTCTCACACCTATTGATTTCGGATCGAGCCCACAACTTGGGCAGCATGATAATATGGTGGGAGGGGTCATTTGGTAAGTTTTCGGTGAAATCCAATCGCCAGAAGTATGGAATACACCAACCACTCCAATTAGGAACGAACTGCCGTTGAACTTGAATTGTCCAATTTCTTTCACCTATTGATTTCGGATCGGGCCCCAAACTTGGGCAACATCACAATATGGTGGGAGGAGTCATTTGGTCAGTTTTTAGTGAAATCCAATCGCTAGAAGTATGGAATACACCAACCACTCCAATTTGGAACGAACTGCCGTTGAACTTGAATTGTCCAATTTCTCACACCTATTGACTTCGGATCGAGCCCAAAACTTGGGCAACATCATAATATGGTGGGAGGAGTCATTTGGTGAGTTTTGAGTGAAACCTAATCGCTAGAAGTATGGAATACACCAACCACTCCAATTAGGAACGAACTGCCGTTGAACTTGAATTGTCCAATTTGTCACACCAATTGATTTCGGATTGAGCCCAAAACTTGGGCAACATCATAATATGGTGGGAGGAGTCATTTGTTGAGTTTTGAGTGAAATCCAATCGCTAGAAGTATGGAATTCACCAACCACTCCAATTAGGAACGAACTGCCGTTGAACTTGAATTGTCCAATTTCTCACACCTATTGATTTCGGATCGAGCCCCAGTCTTGGGCAACATCGTAATATGGTGGGGGGAGTCATTTGGTGAGTTTTGAGTGAAATCCAATCGCTAGAAGTATGGAATACACCAACCACTCCAAGCAGGAACGAACTGCCGTTGAACTTGGATTGTCCAATTTCTCACACCTATTGATTTCGGATCGAGCCCCAAACTTGGGCAACATCATAATATGGTCGGAGGAGTCATTTGGTGAGTTTTGAGTGAAATCCAATCGCTAAAAGTATGGAATACACCAACCACTCCTATTAGGAACGAACTGCCGTTGAACTTGAATTGTCCAATTTCTCACACCTATTGATTTCGGATCGAGCCCAAAACTTGGGCAACATCATAATATGGTGGGAGGAGTCATTTGGTGAGTTTTGAGTGAAATCAAATCGCTAGAAGTACGGAATTCACCAACGACACGAATTAGGAAGGAACTGCCGTTGAACTTGAATTGTCCAATTTCTCACACCAATTGATTTCGGTTCGAGCCCAAAACTTGGGCAACATCATAATATGGTGGGAGGAGTCATTTGGTGTGTTTTGTGTTGAATCCAATCGCCAGAACTATGAGTTACCCCAACCACTCCAATTTGGAACGAACTGCTGTTGAACTTGAATTGTCCAATTTCCCACACCTATTGATTTCGGATCGAGCCCCAAACTTGGGCAACATCATAATATGGTGGGAGGAGTCATTTGGTGAGTTTTGAGTGAAATCCAATCGCTAGAAGTATGGAATACACCAACCACTCCAATTAGGAACGAACTGCCGTTGAACTTGAATTGTCCAATTTGGAACACCTATTGATTTCGTATCGAGCCCCAAACTTGGGCAACATCATAATATGGTGGGAGGAGTCATTTGGTGAGTTTTGAGTGAAATCCAATCGCTAGAAGTATGGAATACACCAACCACTCCAATTAGGAACGAACTGCCGTTGAACTTGAATTGTCCAATTTGGAACACCTATTGATTTCGGATCGACCACAAAAGTTGGGCAACATCATAATATGGTGGGTGGAGTCCTTTGGTGAGTTTTGAGTGAAATCCAATCGCTAGAAGTATGGAATACACCAACCACTCCAATTAGGAACGAACTGCCGTTGAATTTGAATTGTCCAATTTCTCACACAAATTGATTTCGGATCGAGCCCAAAACTTGGTTAACATCATAATATGGTGGGAGGAGTCATTTGGTGAGTTTTGAGTGAAATCCAATCGCTAGAAGTATGGAATACACCAACCACTCCAATTAGGAACGAACTGCCGTTGAACTTGAATTGTCCAATTTCTCACACCTATTGATTTCGGATCGAGCCCCAAACTTGGGCAACATCATAATATGGTGGGAGGAGTCATTTGGTCAATTTTGAGTGAAATCCAATCGCTAGAAGTATGGAATACACCAACCACTCCAATTAGGAACGAACTGCCGTTGAACTTGAATTGTCCAATTTCGAACACCAATTGATTTCGGATCGAGCCAAAAACTTGGGCAACATCATAATATGGTGGGAGGCGTCCTTTGGTGACTTTTGAGTGAAACCCAATCGCTAGAAGTATGGAATACACCAACCACTCCAATTAGGAACGAACTGTCGTTGAACTTGAATTGTCCAATTTCTCACACCTATTGATTTCGGATCGAGCCCAAAACTTGGGTAACATCATAATATGGTGGGAGGAGTCATTTGGTTAGTTTTGAGTGAAATCCAATCGCTAGAAGTACGGAATACACCAACCACTCCAATTAGGAACGAACTGCCGTTGAACTTGAATTGTCCAATTTCGAACACCTATTGATTTCGGATCGAGCCCAAAACTTGGGCAACATCATAATATGGTGGGAGGAGTCATTTGGTGAGTTTTGAGTGAAATCCAATCGCTAGAAGTATGGAATACACCAACCACTCCAATGAGGAACGAACTGCCGTTGAACTTGAATTGTCCAATTTCGAACACCTATTGATTTCGGATCGAGCCCAAAACTTGGGCAACATCATAATATGGTGGGAGGAGTCATTTGGTGAGTTTTGAGTGAAATCCAATCGCTAGAAGTATGGAATACACCAACCACTCCAATTAGGAACGAACTGCCGTTGAACTTGAATTGTCCAATTTCTCACACCTATTGATTTCGGATTGAATCGCAAACTTGTGCAACATCATAATATGGTGGGAGGATTCATTTGGTGAGTTTTGAGTGAAATCCAATCGCTAGAAGTATGGAATACACCAACCACTCCAATGGGGAACGAACTGCCGTTGAACTTGAATTGTCCAATTTCGAACACCTATTGATTTCGGATCGAGCCCATAACTTGGGCAACATCATAATATGGTGAGAGGAGTCATTTGGTGAGTTTTGAGTGAAATCCAATCGCTAGAAGTATGGAATACACCAACCACTCCAATTAGGAACGAACTGCCGTTGAACTTGAATTGTCCAATTTCTCACACCTATTGATTTCGGATCGAGCCCAAAACTTGGGCAACATCATAATATGGTGGGAGGAGTCATTTGGTGAGTTTTGAGTGAAATCCAATCGCTAGAAGTACGGAATACACCAATCACTCCAATTAGGAACGAACTGCCGTTGAACTTGAATTGTCCAATTTCGAACACCAATTGATTTCGGATCGAGCCCAAAACTTGGGCAACACCATAATATGGTGAGAGGAGTCATTTGGTGAGTTTTGAGTGAAACCCAATCGCAAGAAGTATGGAATACACCAACCACTCCAATTAGGAACGAACTGCCGTCGAAGTTGAATTGTCCAATTTCTCACACCTATTGACTTCGGATGGAGCCCAAAACTTGGGCAACATCATAATATGGTGGGAGTAGTCATTTGGTGAGGTTTGAGTCAAATCCAATCCCTAGAAGTATGGAATACACAAACCACTCCAATTAGGAAAGAACTGCCGTTGAACTTGAATTGTCCAATTTGGAACACCTATTTATTTCGGATCGAGCCCAAAACTTGGGCAACATCATAATATGGTGGGAGGAGTCATTTGGTGAGTTTTGAGTGAAATCCAATCGGTAGAAGTACGGAATACACCAACCACTCCAATTAGGAACGAACTGCCGTTGAACTTGAATTGTCCAATTTCGAACACCTATTGATTTCAGATGGAGCCCAAAACTTGGGCAACATCATAATATGGTCGGAGGAGTCATTTGGTTAGTTTTGAGTGAAATCCAATCGCTAGAAGTATGGAATACACCAACCACTCCAATTAGGAACGAACTGCCGTTGAACTTGAAATGTCCAATTTCGAACACCTATTGATTTCGGATGGAGCCCAAACTTGGGCAACATCATAATATGGTGGGAGGAGTCATTTGGTGAGTTTTGAGTGAAATCCAATCGCTAGAAGTATGGAATACACAAACCACTCCACTTAGGAACGAACTGCCGTTGAACTTGAATTGTCCAATTTGGAACACCTATTTATTTCGGATAGAGCCCAAAACTTGGGCAACATCATAATATGGTGGGAGGAGTCGTTTGGTGAGTTTTGTGTGAAATCCAATCGGTAGAAGTATGGAATACACCAACCACTCCAATTAGGAACGAACTGCCGTTGAACTTGAATTGTCCAATTTTGAACACCTATTGATTTCGGATCGAGCCCAAAACTTGGGCAACATCATAATATGGTGGGAGGAGTCATTTGGTGAGTTTTGAGTGAAATCCAATCGCTAGAAGTATGGAATACACCAACCACTCCAATTAGGAACGAATTGTCGTTGAACTTGAATTGTCCAATTTCGAACACCTATTGATTTCGGATCGAGCCCAAAAATTGGGCAACATCATAATATGGTGGGAGGAGTCATTTGGTGAGTTTTGAGTGAAATCCAATCTCTAGAAGTATGGAATACACCAACCACTCCAATTAGGAACGAACTGCCGTTGAATTTGAATTGTCCAATTTGGAACACCTATTGATTTCGGATCGAGCCCAAAACTTTGGCAACATTATAATATGGTCGGAGGAGTCATTTGGTTAGTTTTGTGTGAAATCCAATCACTACAAGTATGGAATACACCAACCACTCCCATTAGGAACGAACTGCCGTTGTACTTGAATTGTCCAATTTCTCACACCTATTGATTTTGGACCGGGCCCCAAACTTGGGCAACATCATAATATGGTGGGAGGAGTCATTTGTTGAGTTTTGAGTGAAATCTAATCGCTAGAAGTGTGGAATACACCAACCACTCCAATTAGGAACGAACTGCCGTTGAACTTGAATTGTCCAATTTCGAACACCTATTGATTTCGGATCGAGCCCAAATCTTGGGCAACATCATAATATGGTGGGAGGCGTCCTTTGGGGACTTTTGAGTGAAACCCAATCGCTAGAAGTATGGAATACACCAACCACTCCAATTAGGAACGAACTGCCGTTGAACTTGAATTGTCCAATTTCGAACACCTATTGATTTCGGATAAAGCCCAAAACTTGGGCAACATCATAATATGGTGGGAGGCGTCCTTTGGTGACTTTTGAGGGAAACCCAATCGGTAGAAGTATGGAATACACCAACCACTCCAATTAGGAACGAACTGCCGTTGAACTTGAATTGTCCAATTTCTCACACCTATTGATTTCGGATCGAGCCCAAAACTTGGGCAACATCCTAATATGGTGGGAGAAATCATTTGGTTAGTTTTGAGAGAAATCCAATCGCTAGAAGTACGGAATACACCAACCACACCAATTAGGAACAAACTGCCGTTGAACTTGGATTGTCCAATTTCGAACACCTATTGATTTCGGATGGAGCCCAAAACTTGGGCAACATCTTAATATGGTGGGAGGAGTCATTTGGTTAGTTTTGAGGGAAATCCAATCGCTAGAAGTACGGAATACACCAACCACTCCAATTAGGAACGAACTGCCGTTGAACTTGAATTGTCCAATTTCTCACACCGATTGATTTCGGATCGAGCCCAAAACTTGGGTAACATCGTAATATGGTGGGAGGAGTCATTTTGTGAGTTTTGAGTCAAATCCAATTGCTAGAAGTATGGAATACACCGACCACTCCAATTACGAACGAACTGCCGTTGAACTTCAATTGTCCAATTTCTCACACCTATTGATTTCGGATCGAGCCCAAAACTTGGGCAACATCATAATATGGTGGGAGGAGTCATTTGGTGAGTTTTGAGTAAAATCCAATCGCTAGAAGTATGGAATTCACCAACCACTCCAATTAGGAACGAACTACCGTTGAACTTGAATTCTCCAATTTCTCACACCTATTGATTTCGGATCGAGCCCCAAACTTGGGCATCATCATAATATGGTGGGAGGAGTCATTTGTTGTGTTTTGAGTGAAATCCAATCGCCAGAACTATGAATTACCCCAACCACTCCAATTTGGAACGAACTGCTTTTGAACTTGAATTGTCTAATTTCTAACACCTATTGTTTTCAGATCGAGCCCAAAACTTGGGCAACATCATAATATGGTGGGAGGAGTCATTTGGGGTGTTTTGAGTGAAATCCAATCTCTAGAAGTATGGAATACACCAACCACTCCAATTTGGAACGAACTGCCGCTGAACTTGAATTGTCCAATTTCTTACACCTATTGATTTCGGATCTAGCCCAAAACTTGTGCAACATCATAATATGGTGGGAGGAGTCATTTGGTCACTTTTTGAGTGAAATCCAATTGCTAGAAGTATGGAATAGTGTTAAGCTCATAATTTCATACATATACATGCCCAATTTACTTACTTCTTTTGCTTAGTTTCCTATAATTCTGAGTTATTTGCCTCTATTTGTGTGTTTTGTAACCCAATAGAGCAAGAGAGCATAATTCATGCAATTCAAGCATGTTAAGGCCTAATTTGGATGAATGGAAGAAGAGCTTAAAGACAAACTCATTTTTCCTACAGTCCAGTTTCGTGGGTCACATTACAAGATCTGTTTCAGCAACCTACACAGCTCGGATGAGGCCGCATTCTTCATGAACGCTGTTCCAATGGGTGTGTACTATAACATATCCAAAATTCAACCCCATTGGATAACTCTGGAGTCCGTAACCTAGCAAACACTGAACCATGCTCAGGATGGATTTTTGTCAGCGAGCAAAACGAGTTAGCAATTTGTTTCGGCCTTAACTTCCTCCTCCGAGCTTGGATTGGGCCAATACTTGTGTGGTTGGATCATACACATTCTGAACTTCAAAATGGACATCTTAAAGTCTTCATTTGATTCAGCCTAGCCCAATTCGTAAGCCCAAGAAGTTGCTGGTCATGCTGACATGAGGATGAGCTGGTTGGAAGCTTGGTCATGGTGAGCTAGGCATGAGCTATTGTAGCTGGTTGGAAGCTTGGTCATGGTGACATGAAGATGAGCTAGGGCTGCTGGTGGAATTTATTGGTGAAGTGCATCAACCAATTCAGATTTTATAATGCAAGTGTTGTATGCATTAGTGAAGTGCATCAACCAATTCATCTTTTATAATGCAAGTGTTGTATGCATTAGCCATATTGAATTCAGATTTATCACTCCCCTCCCCCTATAAATACCACATCCATTCCACATTCACGACACAACAAATCCTGGGATTCACAACCCCACAATTCACTCCAACCATCCTCAAACACTCTCACAATCCCAAACACTCCAACAATCACCAAAACAACTCCAGCTAACTTCTCTTCCATTTCCCTACGAATTTCATCTTCCTTAGCCATCACCACTCACTCAAACTCATCCCAAATCACCTCCATATCCTTCATACATCTTTCTAGAAGTGGGGAAGCTCTTGGAGAAGCATTAGAAGTGGAGAAGCACTTGGAGAAGCCTTGGACACCACAAGAACTTCAGAAAAAGGGTTTTTCTACTCTTATTGCATTCATTATGTTTTCTCATTTCTGTTCAAGTATCTTTTCCATTATGAGTAGCTAAATCCATAACTAGGGCTTCGATGTAACCTAACATGAATATTCTGGGTTTATAAGTTTGGAGTTTCAAGTTTGATTCATGATTCATGTTCTTATTCATTATGCTTATAAGTTAACATGCTTGTTTGAATGATTGATCACCATTAGAACTTGTTTGTTAACTATCTTGGTTTGAATTAAGAGTATACACCATGCTTTAATTCGAATTGAACTATGAATAGGAAGAGTATGTATGGACATTCGACAACAGGGATTAGATACATACTTGGTTGTTTAAAATGTTCTTCTATGCTTAATGGGTTCCTAATGCTTAATTTTAGGTTAGACAACAAATGATCAAATTAGGGAATTAGGAACACAAGGTTAGGACCAAACACCATGGCCTAATCATACTTTAGCTAGAATCAATCTTTGAATCTGAATTAGACTTGTTACTTGAATCTTTATAACCCAGAATTGAATTGTTATGGTGAATCGAATGCCCTAGTCTCCAAACCTGTGTTTTAACCTTCAAAACCACCCTTTGTTACTTTTGTTTACTTGCTTTCCATTGCAATTTCAGTTTGTTCATTTCTTTCTATAATCACAAGCATTCTCACTTCAAAGTTCATTTTAATCTTGCTGCATTTGTTTTCAAACTCACTCTTGCTTTAAATTCTGTTTTAGATTTAACTTCCTAACTTCTTGAATTCGGTAATCTAAAGTACATAACTAATTTGAACTTCTCAGTCTTCGTGGGTACGACCTCGTACTTGTCTTGCTATACTACTAATTGCCCCGTACAATTGCGAGTTAACATATTATTAACAACAAATAGACCAAGCACTCCAATTAGGAACGAACTGCCGTTGAACTTGAATTGTCCAATTTCTCACATCTATTGATTTAGGATCAAGCCCAAACCATGGGCAACAACATAATATGGCGGGAGGAGTCATTTGGTGTGTTTTCAGTGAAATCCAATCGCCAGAACTACAAATTACCCCAACCACTCCAATTTGGAAAGAACTGCCTTTGAACTTGAATTGTCGAATTTCTTACACCTATTGATTTCGGATCGATCCCAAAACCTGGGCGACAACATAATATGGTGGGAGGAATCATTTGGTGTGTTTTGAGTGAAATCCAATCCCCAGAACTATGAATTACCCCAACCACTCCAATTTGGAACGAACTGCCTTTGAACTTGAATTGTCCAATTTCTTACACCTATTGATTTCGGATCGAGCCCAAATCTTGGGCAACATCATAATATGTTGGGAGGAGTCATTTGGTGAGTTTTGAGTGAAATCCAATCGCTAGAGGTATGGAATACACCAACCACTCCAATTAGGAACGAACTGCCGTTGAACTTGAATTGTCCAATTTCTTACACCTATTGATTTCGGATCCAGCCCAAAACTTGAGCAACATCATAATATGGTGGGACCGTTGAACTTGAATTGTCTAATATCCCACATCTATTGATTTCGGATCGAGCCCAAAACATGGGCAACAACAGAAT
Source organism: Prunus avium (assembly GCF_965620075.1). Lineage (NCBI taxonomy): Eukaryota > Viridiplantae > Streptophyta > Magnoliopsida > Rosales > Rosaceae > Prunus > Prunus avium. The sequence continues at coordinate 11,476,538 of NC_142291.1, forward strand.
ATGGCGGGAGGAGTCATTTGGTGAGTTTTGAGTGAAATCCAATCGCTAGAAGTATGGAATACACCAACCGCTCCAATTAGGAACGATCTGCCGTTGAACTTGAATTGTCCAATTTCTCACACCTATTGATTTCGGATCTTGCCCAAAATTTGGGCAACATCATAATATGGTGGGAGGAGTCATTTTGTGAGTTTTGAGGGAAATCCAATCGCTAGAACTATGGAATGCACAAACCACTCCAATTAGGAACGAACTGCCGTTGAACTTGAATTGTCCAATTTCTCACACTTGTTGATTTCGGATCGAGCCCAAAACCTGGGCAACCTGATAATATGGTGAGAGGGGTCATTTGGTTAGTTTTGGGTGAAATCCAATCGCTAGAAGTATGGAATGCACCAACCACTCCAATTAGGAACGAACAACCGTTGAACTTGAATTATCCAATTTCTTACACCTATTGATTTCGGATCGAGCCCAAAACTTGGGCAACATCATAATATGGTGGGAGGAGTCATTTGGTGAGTTTTGAGTGAAATCCAATCGCTAGAAGTGTGGAATACACCAACCACTCCAATTAGGAAGGAACTGCCGCTGAACTTGGATTGTCCAATTTCTCAAACCTATTGATTTCGGATCGAGCCCCAAACTTGGGCAACATCATAATATGGTGGGAGGAGTCATTTGGTGAGTTTTGAGCGAAATCCAATCGCTAGAAGTATGGAATACACCAACCACTCCAATTAGGATCGAACTGCCGTTAAACTTGAATTGTCCAATTTCTCACACCTGTTGATTTCGGATCGAGCCCAAAACCTGGGCAACCTGATAATATGGTGAGAGGGGTCATTTGGTTAGTTTTGGGTGAAATCCAATCGCTAGAAGTATGGAATACACCAACCACTCCAATTAGGAACGAACTGCCGTTGAACTTGAATTGACCAATTTCTCACACCTATTGATTTCGGATCGAGCCCAAAACTTGGGCAACACCATAATATGGTCGGAGGAGTCATTTTGTGAGTTTTGAGTGAAATCCAATCGCTAGAAGTATGGGATACACCAACCAGTCCAATTAGGAACGAACTGCCGTTGAACTTGAATTGTCCAATTTCTCACACCTACTGATTTCGAATAGAGCCCAAAACTTGGGCAACATGATAATATGGTGGGAGGGGTGATTTGGTGAGTTTTGGGTGAAATCCAATCGCTAGAAGTATGGAATACACCAACCACTCCAATTAGGAACGAACTGCCGTTGAACTTGAACTGTCCAATTTCTCACACCTATTGATTTCGGATCGAACCCAAAACTTGGGCAACATCATAACATGGTGGAAGAGTCATTTGGTGAGTTTTGAGTGAAATCCAATCGCTAGAAGTATGGAATACACCAACCACTCCAATTAGGAACGAACTGCCATTGAACTTGAAGTGTCCAATTTCTCACACCAATTGATTTCGGATCGAGCCCAAAACTTGGGCAACATCATAATATGGTGGGAGGAGTGATTTTGTGAGTTTTGAATTAAATCCAATCGCTAGAAGTATGGAATACTCCAACCACTCCAATTAGGAATGAACTGCCGTTGAACTTGAATTGTCCAATTTCTCACACCTATTGATTTCGGATCGGGCCCAAAACTTTGGCAACTTCATAATTTGGTGGGAGGAGTCATTTGGTGAGTTTTGAGTGAAATCCAAACGCTAGAAGTATGGAATACACCAACCACTCCAATTAGGAACGAACTGCCGTTGAACTTGAATTGTCCATTTTCTCACACCTATTGATTTCGGATCAAGCCCAAAACTTGGGCAACATCATAATATGGTGGCAGGAGTCATTTGGTGAGTTTTGAGTGAAATCCAATAGCTAGAAGTATGGAATACACCCACCACTCCAATTAGGAACGAACTGCCGTTGAACTTGAATTGTCAAATTTCTTTCACCTGTTGATTTCGGATCGAGCCCAAAACTTGGGCAACATCATAATACGGTGGGAGGAGTCATTTGGTGAGTCATAATATGGTGGGAGGAGTCGTTTGGTGAGTTTTGAGTGAAATCCAATAGCTAGAAGTATGGAATACACCAACCACTCCAATTAGGAACGAACTGCCGTTGAACTTGAATTGTCCGATTTCTCAAACCTATTGATTTCGGCTCGAGCACTAAACTTGGGCAACATCATAATATAGTGGGAGTAGCCATTTCGGGAGTTTTGCGTTAAATCCAATTGCTAGAAGTAGGGAATACACCAACCACTCCAATTAGGAACAAACTGCCGTTGAACTTGAATTGTCCAATTTCACACACCAATTAATTTCAAATCGAGCCCAAAACTTGGGCAACATCATAATATGGTGGGAGGAGTCATTTGGTGAGTTTTAAGTGAAATCCAATCTTTAGAAGTATCGAATACACCAACCACTCCAATTAGGAACGAATTGTCGTTGAAATTGAATTGACCAATTTCTCACACCTATTGATTTCAGATCGAGCCCAAAACTTGGGCAACATCATAATATGGTGGGAGGAGTCATTTGGTGAGTTTTGAGAAGTATGGAATACACCGACCACTCGAATTTGGAACGAACTGCCGTTGAACTTGAATTGTCCAATTTCTCACACCTATTGATTTCGGATCGAGCCCCAAACTTGGGCGACACCATAATATGGCGGGAGGAGTCATTTGGTGAGTTTTGAGTGAAATCCAATCGATAGAAGTATGGAATACACCAACCACTCCAATTACAAACGAACTGCCGTTGAACTTGAATTGTCCAATTTCTCACACCTATTGATTTCGAATCGAGCCCAAAACATGGGCAACATCATAATATGGTGGGAGGAGTCATTTGGTGAGTTTTGAGTGCAATCCAATCGCTTGAAGTATGGAATACACCAACCACTCGTATTAGGAATGAACTGCCGTTGAACTTGAATTGTCCAATTTCTCACAGCTATTGATATCTGATCGAGCCCCAAACTTGGGCAACATCATAATATGGTGGGAGGAGTCATTTGGTGAGTTTTGAGTGAAATCCAATCGCTAGAAGTATGGAATACACCAACCACTCCAATTTGGAACGAACTGCCGTTGAACTTGAATTGTCCAATTTCTCACACCTATTGATTTCGGATCGGGCCCAAAACTTGGGCAACATCATAATATGGTGGGAGGAGTCATTTGGTGAGTTTTGAGTGCAATCCAATCGCTAGAAGTGTGGAATACACCAACCACTCCAATTAGGAACGTACTGCCGTTGAACTTGAATTGTCCAATTTCTCACACCTACTGATTTCGGATCGGGCCCAAAACTTGGGCAACTTCATAATATGGTGGGAGGAGTCATTTGGAGAGTATTGAGTGAAATCCAATTGCAAGAAGTGTGGAATACACCAACCACTCCAATTAGGAACGAACTGCCGTTGAACCTGAATTGTCCAATTTCTCACACCAATTGATTTCGGATCGAGCCCAAAACTTGGGCAACATGATAATACGGAGGGAGGGGTCATTTGGTAAGTTTTGGGTGAAATCCAATCGCTAGAAGTATGGAATACACCAACCACTCCAATTAGGAACGAACTGCCGTTGAACTTGAATTGCCCAATTTCTTTCACCTATTGATTTCGGATCGGACCCCAAACTTGGGCAACATCATACTATGGTGGGAGGAGTCATTTGGTGAGTTTTGAGTGAAATTCAATCGCTAGAAGTATGGAATACACCAACCACTCCAATTAGGAACGAATTGCCGTTGAACTTGAATTGTCCACTTTCTCACACCTATTGATTTCGGATCGAGCCCAAAACTTGGGCAACATCATAATATGGTGGGAGGAGTCATTTGGTGAGTTTTGAGTGAAATCCAATTGCTAGAAGTATGGAATACCCCAACCACTCCAATTAAGAACGAACTGCCGTTGAACTTGAATTGTCCAATTTGTCACACCTATTGATTTCGGATCGGGCCCGAAACTTGGGCAACTTCATAATATGGTGGGAGGAGTCATTTGGGGAGTTTTGAGCGAAATCCAATCGCTAGAAGTGTGGAATACACCAACCGCTCCAATTAGGAACGAACTGCCGTTGAACTTGAATTGTCCAATTTCGAACACCTATTGATTTCGGATCGAGCCCAAAACTTGGGCAACATCATAATATGTTGGGAGGAGTCATTTTGTGATTTTTGAGTGAAATCCAATAGCTAGAAGTATGGAATACACCAACCACTCCAATTCAGAACGAACTGCCGTTGAACTTGCATTGTCCAATTTCTCACACCAATTGATTTTGGATCGAGCCCCAAACTTGGGCAACAACATAATATGGTGGGAGGAGTCATTTGGGAAGTTTTGAGCAAAATCCAATCGCTAGAAGTATGGAATACACTAACCACTCCAATTAGGAACGAACTGCCGTTGAACTTGAATTGTCCAATTTCTCACACCTATTGATTTCGGATCGGGCCCAAAACTTGGGCAACTTCATAATATGGTGGGAGGAGTCATTTGGTGAGTTTTGAGTGAAATCCAATCGCTAGAAGTATGGAATACACCAACCACTCCAATTAGGAACGAAATGCCGTTGAACTTGAATTGTCCAATTTCTCACACCTATTGATTTCGGATCGAGCCCAAAGCTTGGGCAAAATAATAATATGGTGTTAGGAGTCATTTGGTGAGTTTTGAGTGAAATCCAATAGCTAGAAGTATGGAATACACCAACCACTCCAATAAGGAACGAACTGCCGTTGAACTTGAATTGTCCATTTTCTCACACCTATTGATTTCGGATCAAGCCCAAAACTTGGGCAACATCATAATATGGTGGGAGGAATCATTTGGTGAGTCATAATATGGTGGGAGGAGTCCTTTGGTGAGTTTTGAGTGAAATCGAATAGCTAGAAGTATGGAATACACCAACCACTCCAATTAGGAACGAACTGCCGTTGAACTTGAATTGTCCGATTTCTCACACCTATTTATTTCGGCTCGAGCCCCAAACTTGGGCAACATCATAATATGGTGGGAGGAGTCTTTTGGTGAGTTTTGAGTGAAATCCAATCGCTAGAAGTATGGAATTCACCAACCACTCCAATTAGGAACGAACTGTCGTTGAACTTGAATTGTCCAATTTCTCGCACCTATTCATTTCGGATCGAGCCCAAAACTTGGGCAACATCATAATATGGTGGGAGGAGTCATTTGGTGAGTTTTGAATGAAATCCAATCGCTAGAAGTCTGGAATACACCAACCACTCCAATTGGGAACGAACTGCCGTCGAACTTGAATTGTCCAATTTTTTACACCTATTGATTTCTGATCAAGCCCAAAACATGGGCAACATCATAATATGGTGGGAGGAGTCATTTAGTGAGTTTTGAGTGAAATCCAATCGCTAGAAGTATGGAATACACCAACCACTCCAATTTGGAACGAACTGCCATTGAACTTGAATTGTCCAATTTCTCATACCTATTGATTTCGGATCGAGCCCAAAACATGGGCAACATCATAATATGGTGGGAGGAGTCATTTGGTAAGTTTTGAGTGAAATCCAATCGCTAGAAGTATGGAATACACCAACCACTCCAATTAGGAACGAACTGCCGTTGAACTTGAATTGTCCAATTTCTCACACCTATTGATTTCGGATCGAGCCCAAAACTTGGGCAACATGATAATGTGGTGGGAGGGGTCATTTGGTGAGTTTCGGGTGAAATCCAATCGCTAGAAGTATGGAATACACCCACCACTCCAATTAGGAACGAACTGTCTAATATCTCACATCTATTGATTTCGGATCGAGCCCCAAACATGGGCAACAACAAAATATGGCGGGAGGAGTCATTTGGTGTGTTTTGAATGAAATCCAATCCCCAGAACTATGAATTACCCCAACCACTCCAATTTGGAAAGAACTGCCTTTGAACTTGAATTGTCGAATTTCTTACACCTATTGATTTCGGATCGAGCCCAAAACTTGGGCAACAATATAAAATGGTGGGAGGAGTCATTTGGTGTGTTTTGAGTGAAATCCAATCCCCAGAACTATGCTTTACCATAACCACTCCAATTTGGAACGAACTGTGTTTGAACTTGAATTGTTCAATTTCTTACACCTATTGATTTCGGATTGAGCCCAAAACTTGGGCAACATCATAATATGGTGGAAGGACTCATTTGGTGTGTTTTGAGTGAAATCCAATTGCTAGAAGTATGGAATACACCAACCACTCCAGTTCGGAACGAACTGCCGTTTAACTTGAATTGTCCAATTTCGAACACCTATTGATTTCGGATCGAGCCCAAAACTTTGGCAACAACATAATATGGTGGGAGGAGTCATTTGGTGTGTTTTGAGTGAAATCCAATCGCCAGAACTATGAATTACCCCAACCACTCCAATTTGGAATGAACTTCCTTTGAACTTAAATTGTCCAATTCCCTACACCTATTGATATCGGATCGAGCCCAAAACATGGGCAACATCATAATCTGGTGGAAGGAGTCATTTGGTGTGTTTTGATTGAAATCCAATCGATAGAAGTATGGAATACACCAACCACTCCAATTAGGAACGAACTGCCGTTGAACTTGAATTGTCCAATTTCTTACACCTATTGATTTCGGATCTAGCGCAAAACTTATGCAACATCATAATATGTTGGGAGGAGTCATTTGGTGAGTTTTGAGTGAAATCCAATCGCTAGAAGTATGGAATACACCAACCACTCCAATTAGGAACGAACTGCCGTTGAACATGAATTGTCCAATTCCTCACATCTATTGATGTCGGATCGAGCCCAAAACACGGGCAACAACATAATATGGCTGGAGGAGTCGTTTGGTGTGTTTTGAGTGAAATCCAATCACCAGAACTATGAATTACCCCAACCACTCCAATTTGGAACGAACTGCCTTTGAACTTGAATTGTCCAATTTCTTACACCTATTGATTTCGGATCAAGCGCAAAACTTATGCAACATCATAATATGGTGGGAGGAGTCATTTGGTGAGTTTTGAGTGAAATCCAATCGCTAGAAGTATGGAATACACCAACCACTCCAATTTGGAACGAACTGCCGTTGAACATGAATTGTCCAATTCCTCACATCTATTGATGTCGGATCGAGCCCAAAACATGGGCAACAACATAATATGGCTGGAGGAGTCATTTGTTGTGTTTTGAGTGAAATCCAATCACCAGAACTATGAATTACCCCAACCACTCCAATTTGGAACGAACTGCCTTTGAACTTGAATTGTCCAATTTCTTACACCTATTGATTTCGGATCGAGCCCAAAACTTGGGCAACATCATAATATGGTGGGAGGAGTCATTTGGTGAGTTTTGAGTGAAATCCAATCATTAGAAGTATGGAATACATTAACCACTCCAGTTAGGAACGAACTGCCGTTGAACATGAATTGTCCAATTTCTCACACCTATTGATTTCGGATCAAGCCTAAAACTTGGGCAACATCATAATATGGTGGGAGGAGTCATTTGGTGTGTTTTGAATGAAATCCAATCGCCAGAACTTTGAATTGTCCCGACCACTCCAATGTGGAACGAACTGCCTTTGAACTTGAATTGTCGAATTTGGAACACCTATTGATTTAGGATCGAGCCCAAAACTTGGGCAACATCATAATATGGTGGGAGGAGTCATTTGGTGTGTTTAGAGTGAAATCCAATCGCCAGAACTTTGAATTGTCCCGACCACTCCAATGTGGAACGAACTGCCTTTGAACTTGAATTGTCCAATTTGGAACACCTATTGATTTCGGATCGAGCCCAAAACTTGGGCAACATCATAATATGGTGGGAGGAGTCATTTGGTGTGTTTTGAGTGAAATCCAATCGCCAGAACTACGAATTACCCCAACCACCCCAATTTGGAACGAACTGCCTTTGGACTTGAATTGTCCAATCTCGTACACAGATTGATTGCGGATCGAGCCCAAAACTTCGGAAACATCATAATATGGTGGGAGGAATCAATCGGTGTGTTTTGAGTGAAATCCAATCGCTAGAAGTATGGAATACACCAACCACTCCAGTTAGGAACGAACTGCCGGTGAACTTGGATTGTCCGATTTCTTACACCAATTGATATCGGATTGAGCCCAAAACTTGGGCAACAACATAATATGGTGGGAGGAGTCTTTTGGTGTGGTTTGAGTGAAATCCAATCCCTAGAACTATGAATTACCCCAACCACTCCAATTTGGAACGAACTGCCTTTGAACTTGAATTGTCCAATTTGGAACACCTATTGATTTCGGATCGAGCCCAAAACTTGGGCAACATCTTAATATGGTGGGAGGAGTCATTTGGTGAGTTTTGAGTGAAATCCAATCGCTAGAAGTATGGAATACACCAACCACTCCAATTAGGAACGAACTGCCGTTGAACATGAATTGTCCAATTCCTCACATCTATTGATGTCGGATCGAGCCCAAAACACGGGCAACAACATAATATGGCTGGAGGAGTCATTTGGTGTGTTTTGATTGAAATCCAATCGATAGAAGTATGGAATACACCAACCACTCCAATTAGGAACGAACTGCCGTTGAACTTGAATTGTCCAATTTCTTACACGTATGGATTTCGGATCGAGCCCAAAACTTGGGCAACATCACAATATGGTGGGAGGAGTCATTTGGTGTGTTTTAAGTGAAATCCGATCGCTAGAACTATGAATTACCCCAACCACTCCAATTTGGAACGAACTGCCTTTGAACTTGAATTGTCCAATTTCTTACACCTATTGATTTCGGATCGAGCCCAAAATTTGGGCAACATCATAAAATGGTGGGAGGAGTGATTTGGTGAGTTGTGAGTGAAATTCAATTGCTAGAAGTATGGAATACACCAACCACTCCAATTACGAACGAACTGCCTTTGAACTTGAATTGTCCAATTTCTTACACCTATTGATTTCGGATCGAGCCCAAAATTTGGGCAACATCATAAAATGGTGGGAGGAGTCATTTGGTGAGTTTTGAGTGAAATTCAATTGCTAGAAGTATGGAATACACCAACCACTCCAATTACAAACGAACTGCCTTTGAACTTGAATTGTCCAATTTCTTACACCTATTGATTTCGGATCGAGCCCAAAATTTGGGCAACATCATAAAATGGTGGGAGGAGTCATTTGGTGAGTTTTGAGTGAAATTCAATTGCTAGAAGTATTGAATACACCAACCACTCCAATTACAAACGAACTGCCTTTGAACTTGAATTGTCCAATTTCTTACACCTATTGATTTCGGATCGAGCCCAAAACTTGGGCAACAACGTATTATGGGGGGAGGAGTCATTTGGTGTGTTTTGAGTGAAATCCAATCGCTAGAAGTATGAATTACCCCAACCACTCAAATTTGGAACGAACTGCCTTTGAACTTGAATTTTCCAATTTCATTCACCTATTGATATCGGAACGAGCCCAAAACTTGGGCAACAACGTAATATGGTGGGAGGAGTCATTTGGTGTGTTTTGAGTGAAATCCGATCGCTAGAACTATGAATTACCCCAACCACTGCAATTTGGAATGAACTGCCTTTCAACTTGAATTGTCCAATTTCTTACACCTATTGATTTCAGATCCGGCCCCAAACTTGGGCAACATCATAATATGGTGGGAGGAGTCATTTGGTGTGTTTTAAATGAAATCCATTCGCTAGAACTATGAATTACCCCAACCACTCAAATTTGGAACGAATTGCCTTTGAATTTGAATTGTCCAATTTCTTACAGCTATTGATTTCAGATCGAGCCCAAAACTTGGGCCACATCATAATATGGTGGGAGGAGTCACTTGGTGTGTTTTGAGTGAAATCCAATCGCCAAAACTATGAATTACCCCAACCACTGCAATTTGGAATGAACTGCCTTTCAACTTGAATTGTTCAATTTCTTACACCTATTGATTTCATATCGAGCCCCAAACTTGGGCAACATCATAATATGGTGGGAGGAGTCATTTGGGGTGTTTTGAGTGAAAACCAATCGCTAGAACTATGAATTACCCCAACCACTGCAATTTGGAACGAACTGCCTTTCAACTGGAATTGTCCAATTTCCTACACCTATTGATTTAGGATCGAGCCCCAAACTTGGGCAACATCATAATATGGTGGGAGGAGTCATTTGGTGTGTTTTGAGTGAAATCCAATCGCTAGAAGTATGAATTACCCCAACCACTCAAATTTGGAACGAACTGCCTTTGAACTTGAATTTTCCAATTTCATTCACCTATTGATATCGGAACGAGCCCAAAACTTGGGCAACAACGTAATATGGTGGGAGGAGTCATTTGGTGTGTTTTGAGTGAAATCCGATCGCTAGAACTATGAATTACCCCAACCACTGCAATTTGGAACGAACTGCCTTTCAACTGGAATTGTCCAATTTCCTACACCTATTGATTTAGGATCGAGCCCCAAACTTGGGCAACATCATAATATGGTGGGAGGAGTCATTTGGTGTGTTTTGAATTAAATCCATTCGCTAGAACTATGAATTACCCCAACCACTCAAATTTGGAACGAACTGCCTTTGAACTTCAATTGTCCAATTTCTTACACCTATTGATTTCGGATCGAGCCCAAAACTTTGGAAACATCATAATATGGTGGGAGGAGTCACTTGGTGTGTTTTGAGTGAAATCCAATCGCCAAAACTATGAATTACCCCAACCGCTGCAATTTGGAACGAACTGCCTTTCAACTTGAATTGTTCAATTTCTTACAACTTTTGATTTTATATCGAGCCCCAAACTTGGGCAACATCATAATATGGTCGGAGTAGTCATTTGGTGAGTTTTGAGTGAAATCCAATCGCTAGAAGTATGGAATACACCAACCACTCCAATTAGGAACGAACTGCCGTTGAACTTGAATTGTCCAATTTGGAACACCTATTGATTTCGGATCGAGCCCAAAACTTGGGCAACATCATAATATGGCGGGAGGAGTCATTTGGTGAGTTTTGAGTGAAATCCAATCGCTAGAAGTATGGAATACACCAACCACTCCAATGAGGAACGAACTGCCGTTGAACATGAATTGTCCAATTCCTCACATCTGTTAATGTCGGATCGAGCCCAAAACATGGGCAACAACATAATATGGCTGGAGGAGTCATTTGGTGAGTTTTGAGTGAAATCCAATCGCTAGAAGTATGGAATAAAACAATCACTCCAATTAGGATCGAACAGCCGTTGAACTTGAATTGTCCAATTTCGAACACCTATTGATCTCGGATGGAGCCCAAAACTAGGGCAACATCATAATATGGTGGGAGGAGTCATTTGGTGAGTTTTGAGTGAAGTACAATCGCTAAAAGTACGGAATACACCAACCACTCCAATTAAGAACAAACTGCCGTTGAACTTGGATTGTCCAATTTCTCACACCTATTGATTTCGGATCGAGCCCAAAACTTGGGCAACATCAAAATATGGTGGGAGGAGTCATTTGGGGTGTTTTGATTGAAATCCAATCGCCAGAAGTATGGAATACACCAACCACTCCAATTAGGAACGAACTGCCGTTGAACTTGAATTGTCCAATTTCGCACACCTATTGATTTCGGATCGAGCCCAAAACTTGGGAAACATCATAATATGGTGGGAGTAGTCATTTGATGAGTTTTGAGTGAAATCCAATCGCTAGAACTATGAATTATCCCAACCATTCCATTTTGGGTCGAACTGCTTATGAACTTGAATTGTCCAATTTCTTACACCGATTGATTTCGGATCGAGCCCAAAACTTGGGCAACATCATAATATGGTGGGAGGAGTTATTTGGTTTGTTTTGAATGAAATCTATTCACTAGAACTATGAATTAGTCCTACCACTCAAATTTGGAACGAACTGCCTTTGAACTTGAATTGTCCAATTTCTTACACCTATTGATTTCGGATCGAGCCCAACACTTGGGCAACATCATAATATGGTGGGAGGAGTTATTTGGTTTGTTTTGAATGAAATCTATTCACTAGAACTATGAATTAGTCCTACCACTCAAATTTGGAACGAACTGCCTTTGAACTTGAATTGTCCAATTTCTTACACCTATTGATTTCGGATCGAGCCCAAAACTTGGGCAACATCATAATATGGTGGGAGGAGTCATTTGGTGAGTTTTCAGTGAAATCCAATCGCTAAAAGTACGGAATACACCAATCACTCCAATTAAGAAAAACTGCCGTTGAACTTGAATTGTCCAATTTCTCACACCTATTGATTTCGGATCGAGCCCAAAACTTGGGCAACATCATAACATGTTGGGAGGAGTCATTTGGTGTGTTTTGATTGAAATCCAATCGCCGGAACTATGAATTAAACCAAACACTCCAATTAGGAACGAACAGCCGTTGAACTTGAATTGTCAAATTTCTCACACCTATTGATTTCGGATCGAGCCCAAAACTTGGCCAACATCATAATATGGTGGGAGGAGTCATTTGGTGAGTTTTCAGTGAAATCCAATCGCTAGAAGTATGGAATACACCAACCACTCCAATTCGGAACGAACTGCCGTTGAACTTGAATTGTCCAATTTCTTGCACCTATTGATTTCGGATCGAGCCCAAAACTTGGGCAACATCATAATATGGTGGGAGGAGTCATTTGGAGTGTTTTCAATGAACTCCATTCGCTAGAACTATGAATTACTCCAACCACTCAAATTTGGAACGAACTGCCTTTGAACTTGAATTGTCCAATTCTTACATCTATTGATTTTGGATCGAGCCCAAAACTTTAGCAACATCATAATATGGTGGGAGGAGTCATTTGGTGAGTTTTGAGTGAAATCCAATCGCTAGAAGTATGGAATACACCAAACCACTCCAATTAGGAACGAACTGCCGTTGAACTTGAATTGTCCAATTTTTCACACCTATTGATTTCGGATCGAGCCCAAAACTTGGGAAACATCATAATATGGTGGGAGTAGTCATTTGATGAGTTTTGAGTGAAATCCAATCGCTAGAACTATGAATTACTCCAGCCACTCCAATTTGGGACGAACTGCCTTTGAACTTGAATTGTCCAATTTCTTACACCGATTGATTTCGGATCGGGCCCAAAACTTGCGCAACATCATAATATGGCGGGAGGAGTCATTCGGTGAGTTTTCAATGAAATCCAATGGATAGAAGTATGGAATACACCAACCACTCCCATTAGGAACGAACTGCCGTTGAACTTGAATTGTCCAATTTCTCACACCTATTGATTTCGGATCGAGCCCAAAACTTTGGCAACATCATAATATGGCGGGAGTAGTCATTTGATGAGTTTTGAGTGAAATCCAATCGCTAGAAGTATGGAATACACCAACCACTCCAATTAGGAACGAACTGCCGTTGAACTTGAATTGTCCAATTTCTCACACCTATTGATTTCGGATCGAGCCCAAAACTTGGGAAACATCATAATATGGTGGGAGTAGTCATTTGATGAGTTTTGAGTGAAATCCAATCGCTAGAAGTATGGAATACACCAACCACTCCAATTGGGAACGAACTGCCGTTGAACATCAATTGTCCAATGTCTCACACCTATTGATTTCGGATCGAGCCCAAAACTTGGGCAACATCATAATATGGTGGGAGGGGTCGTTTGGTAGGTTTTGAGTGAAATCCAATTGCCAGAACTATGAATCACCCCAACCACTCCAATTTGGAACGAACTGCCTTTGAACTTGAATTGTCCAATTTCATACACCTGTTGATTTCGGATCGGGCCCAAAACTTGGGCAACATCATAATATGGTGGGAGGAGTCATTTGGTGTGTTTTGAGTAAAATCCATTCCCTAGAACTATGAATTACCCTAACCACTCAAATTTGGAACAAACTTCCTTTGAACTTAAATTGTCCAATTTCTTATACCTATTGATTTCGGATCGAGCCCAAAACTTGGGCAACATCATAATATGGTGGGAGGAGTCATTTGGTGAGTCTTGAGTGAAACCCAATCGCCAGAACTATGAATTTCCCCAACCACTCCAATTTGGAACGAACTGCCTTTGAACTTGAATTGTCCAATTCTTACATCTATTGATTTTGGATCGAGCCCAAAACTTTAGCAACATCATAATATGGTGGGAGGAGTCATTTGGTGAGTTTTGAGTGAAATCCAATCGCTAGAAGTATGGAATACACCAAACACTCCAATTAGGAACGAACTGCCGTTGAACTTGAATTGTCCAATTCGGAACACCTATTGATTTCGGATCGAGCCCAAAACTTGGGCAACATCATAATATGGTGGGAGGAGTCATTTGGTGAGTTTTGAGTGAAATCCAATCGCTAGAAGTATGGAATACACTAATCACTCCAATTAGGAACGAACTGCCGTTGAACTTGAATTGTCCAATTTGGAACACCTATTGATTTCGGATCGAGCCCAAAACTTGGGCAACACCATAATATGGTTTGAGGAGTCATTTGGTGAGTTTTGAGTGAAATCCAATCGCTAGAAGTATGGAATACACCAACCACTCCAATTACGAACGAACTGCCGTTGAACTTGAATTGTCCAATTTGGAACACCTATTGATTTCGGATCGAGCCCAGAACTTGGGCAACATCATAATATAGTGGGAGGAGTCATTTGGTGAGTTGTGAGTGGAATCCAATCGCTAGAAGTATGGAATACACCAACCACTCCAATTAGGAAAGAACTGCCGTTGAACTTGAATTGTCCAATTTGGAACACCTATTGATTTCGGATCGAGCCCAAAACTTGGGCAACATCGTAAAATGGTGGGAGGAGTCATTTGGTGAGTTTTGAGTGAAATCCAATCGCTAGAAGTGTGGAATACACCAACCACTCCAAGTAGGAACGAACTGCCGTTGAACTTGAATTGTCCAATTTCTCACACCCATTTATTTCGGATCGAGCCCCAAAGTTGGGCAACATCATAATATGGTGGGAGGAGTCATTTGGTGAGTTTTGAGTGAAATCCAATCGCTAGAAGTATGGAATACACCAACCACTCCAATTAGGAACGAACTGCCGTTGAACTTGAATTGTCCAATTTGGAACACCTATTGATTTCGGATCGAGCCCAAAACTTGGGCAACAACGTAAAATGGTGGGAGGAGTCATTTGGTGAGTTTTGAGTGAAATCCAATCGCTAGAAGAATGGAATACACCAACCACTCCAATTAGGAACGAACTGTCGTTCAACTTGAACTGTCCAATTTCTCACACCCATTTATTTCGGATCGAGCCCCAAAGTTGGGTAACATCATAATATGGTGGGAGGAGTCATTTGGTGAGTTTTGAGTGAAATCCAATCGCTAGAAGTATGGAATACACCAACCACTCCAATTAGGAACGAACTGCCGTTGAACTTAACTTGTCCCATTTCTCACACCTATTGATTTCGGATCGAGCCCAAAACTTGGGCAACATCATAATATGGTGGGAGGAGTCATTTGGTGAGTTTTGAGTGAAATCCAATCGCTAGAAGTGTGGAATACACCAACCACTCCAATTAGGAACGAACTGCCGTTGAACTTGAATTGTCCAATTTCTCACACCTATTGGTTTCAGATCGAGCCCAAAACTTGGGCAACATCATAAAATGGTGGGAGGAGTCATTTGTTGAGTTTTGAGTGAAATCCAATCGTTAGAAGTATGGAATACACCAACCACTCCAACTAGGAACGAACTGCCGTTGAACTCGAATTGTCCAATTTCTCACACCCATTGATTTCGGATCGAGCCCCAAACTTGGGCAACATCATAATATGGTGGGAGGAGTCATTTGGTGAGTTTTGAGTGAAATCCAATCGCTAGAAGTATGGAATACACCAACCACTCCAATTAGGAACGAACTGTCGTTGAACTTGAATTGTCCAATTTCTCACTCCTATGGATTTCGGAACGATTCCAAAACTTAGGCAACCTCAAAATATGGTAGGAGGAGTCATTCGGTGAGTTTTGAATGAAATCCAATCGCTAGAAGTATGGAATACACCAACCACTCCAGTTAGGAACGAACTGTCGTTGAACTTGAATTGTCCAATTTGGAACACCTATTGATTTCGGATCGAGCCCAAAACTTGGGCAACATCATAATATGGTGGGAGGAGTCATTTGGTGAGTTTTGAGTGAAATCCAATCGCTAGAAGTATGGAATACACCAACCACTCCAATTAGGAACGAACTGTTGTTGAACTTGAATTGTCCAATTTCTCACACCTATTGATTTCGGATGGAACCCCAAACTTGTGCAACAACATAATATGGTGGGAGGAGTCATTTGGTGAGTTTTGAGTGAAATCCAATCGCTAGAAGTATGGAATACACCAACCACTAAAATTAGGAACGAACTGTCATTGAACTTGAATTGTCCAGTTTCTCACACCCATTGATTTCGAATCGAGCCCAAAACTTGGGCAACATCATAATATGGTGGGAGGAGTCATTTGGTGAGTTTTGAGTGAAATCCAATCGCTAGAAGTATGGAATACACCAACCACTCCAATTAGGATCGAACTGCCGTTGAACTTGAATTGTCCAATTTGGAACACCTATTGATTTCGGATCGAGCCCAAAACTTGGGCAACATCACAATATGGGGGGAGGAGTCATTTGGTGAGTTTTGAGTGAAATCCAATCGCTAGAAGTATGGAATACACCAACCACCCCAATTAGGAACGAACTGTCGTTGAACTTGAATTGCCCAATTTGGAACACCTATTGATTTCGGATCGAGCACAAAACGTGGGCAACATCATAATATGGTGGGAGGAGTCATTTGGTGAGTTTTGAGTGAAATCCAATCGCTAGAAGTATGGAATACACCAACCACTCCGATTAGGAACGAACTGTCGTTGAACTTGAATTGTCCAATTTCTCACACCTATTGATTTCGAATCGAGCCCAAAACTTGGGCAACATCATAATATGGTGGGAGGAGTCATTTGGTGAGTTTTGAGTGAAATCCAATCGCTAGAAGTATGGAATACACCAACCACTCCAATTAGGAACGAACTGTCGTTGAACTTGAATTGTCCAATTTCTCACACCTATTGATTTCGGATGGAACCCCAAACTTGTGCAACAACATAATATGGTGGGAGGAGTCATTTGGTGAGTTTTGAGTGAAATCCAATCGCTAGAAGTATGGAATACACCAACCACTAAAATTAGGAACGAACTGTCATTGACCTTGAATTGTCCAATTTCTCACACCTATTGATTTCGAATCGAGCCCAAAACTTGGGCAACATCATAATATGGTGGGAGGAGTCATTTGGTGAGTTTTGAGTGAAATCCAATCGCTAGAAGTATGGAATACACCAACCACTCCAATTAGGAACGAACTGTCGTTGAACTTGAATTGTCCAATTTCTCACACCCATTGATTTCGGATGGAACCCCAAACCTGTGCGACATCATAATATGGTGGGAGGAGTCATTTGGTGAGTTTTGAGTGAAATCCAATCGCTAGATGTATAGAATACACCAACAACTCCAATTAGGAACGAACTGCCGTTGAACTTGAATTGTCCAATTTCTCACACCTATTGATTTCGGATCGAGCCCCAAACTTAGGCAACATCATAATATGGTGGGAGGAGTCATTTGGTGAGTTTTGAGTGAAATCCAATCGCTAGAAGTGTGGAATACACCAACCACTCCAATTAGGAACGAACTGTCGTTGAACTTGAATTGTCCAATTTCTCACACCCATTGATTTCGGATGGAACCCCAAACTTGTACGACATCATAACATGGAGGGAGGAGTCAATTGGGGAGTTTTGAGTGAAATCCAATCGCTAGAAGTATGGAATACACCAACCACTCCAATTAGGAACGAACTGCCGTTGAACTTGAATTGTCCAATTTGGAACACCTATTGATTTCGGATCAAGCCCAAAACTTGGCCAACATCATACTATGGTGGGAGGAGTCATTTGGTGAGTTTTGAGTGAAATCCAATCGCTAGAAGTATGGAATACACCAACCACTCCAATTAGGAACGAACTGTCGTTGAACTTGAATTGTCCAATTTCTCACACCCATTGATTTCGGATGGAACCCCAAACTTATGCGACATCATAATATGGTGGGAGGAGTCATTTGGTGAGTTTTGAGTGAAATCCAATCGCTAGAAGTATGGAATACACCAACCACTCCAATTAGGAACACACTGCCGTTGAACTTGAATTGTCCAATTTCTAACACCTATTGAGTTCGGATCGAGCCCAAAACTTGGGCAACATCATAATATGGTGGGAGGAGTCATTTGGTGAGTTTTGAGTGAAATCCAATCGCTAGAAGTATGGAATATGTCAACCACTCCAATTAGGAACGAACTGCCGTTGAAATTGAATTGTCCAATTTGTCACACCTATTGATTTCGGATCGAGCCCAAAACTTGGGCAACATCATAATATAGTGGGAGGAGTCATTTGGTGAGTTTTGAGTGAAATCCAATCGCTAGAAGTATGGAATACACCAACCACTCCAATTAGGAACGAACTGCCGTTGAACTTAAATTGTCCAATTTCTCACACCTATTGATTTCGGATGGAGCCCAAAACTTGGGCAACATCATAATATGGTGGGAGGAGTCATTTGGTGAGTTTTGAGTGACATCCAATCGCTAGAAGTATGGAATACACCAACCACTCCAATTAGGAACGAACTGCCGTTGAACTGGATTGTCCAATTTGTCACACCTATTGATTTCGGATCGAGCCCAAAACTTGGGCCACATCATAATATGGTGGGAGGAGTCATTTGGTGAGTTTTGAGTGAAATCCAATCGCTAGAAGTATAGAATACACCAACCACTCCAATTAGGAACGAACAGCCGTTGAACTTCAATTGTCCAATTTCTCACACCTATTGATTTCGGATCGATCCCCAAACTTGGGCAACATCATAATATGGTGGGAGGAGTCATTTGGTGAGTTTTGAGTGAAATCGAATCGCTAGAAGTATGGAATACACCAACCACTCTAATTAGAAACGCACTGCCGTTGAACTTGAATTGCCCAATTTCTAACACCTATTGCGTTCGGATCGAGCCCAAAACTTGGGCAACATCATAATATGGTGGGAGAAGTCATTTGGTGAGTTTTGAGTGAAATCCAATCGCTAGAAGTATGGAATACACCAACCACTCCAATTAGGAACGAACTGCAGTTGAACTTGAATTGTCCAATTTCTCACACCTATTCATTTCGGATCGAGCCCCAAACTTGGGCAACAACATAATATGGTGGGAGGAGTCATTTGGTGAGTTTTGAGTGAAATCCAATCGCTAGAAGTACGGAATACACCAACCACTCGAATTAGGAATGAACTGCCGTTGAACTTGAATTGTCCAATTTGGAACACCTATTGATTTCGGATTGAGCCCAAAACTTGGGCAACATCATAATATGGTGGGAGGAGTCATTTGGTGAGTTTTGAGTGAAATCCAATCGCTAGAAGTATGGAATACACCAACCACTACAATTAGGAACGAACTGCCGTTGAACTTTAATTGTCCAATTTCTCACACCTATTGATTTCGCATCGAGCCCAAAACTTGGGCAACAACATAATATGGAGGGAGGAGTCATTTGGTGAGTTTTGAGTGAAATCCAATCGCTAGAAGTATGGAATACACCAACCACTCCAATTAGGAACAAACTGCCGTTGAACTTGAATTGTCCAATTTGGAACACCTATTGATTTCGGATCGAGACTAAAACTTGGGCAACAACATAATATGGTGGGAGGAGTCATTTGGTGAGTTTTGAGTGAAATCCAAACGCTAGAAGTATAGAATACACCAACAACTACAATTAGGAACGAACTGCCGTTGAACATGAATTGTCCAATTTCTCACACCTATTGATTTCGGATCGAGCCCCAAACTTGGGCAACATCATAATATGGTGGGAGGAGTCATTTGGTGAGTTTTGAGTGAAATCCAATCGCTAGAAGTATGGAATACACCAAACACTCCAATTAGGAACGAACTGCCGTTGAACTTGAATTGTCCAATTTCTCACACCTATTGATTTCGGATCGAGCCCAAAACTTGGGCAACATCATAAAATGGTGGGAGGAGTCATTTGGTGAGTTTTGAGTGAAATCCAATCGCTAGACGTATGGAATACACCAACCACTCCCACTAGGAACGAATTGTCGTTGAACTTGAATTGTCCAATTTCTCACAACTATTGATTTCGGATCGAACCCCAAACTTATGCAACATCATAATATGGTGGGAGGAGTCATTTGTTGAATTTTGAGTGAAATCCAATCGCTAGAAGTATGGAATACACCAACCACTCCAATAAGGAACGAACTACCGTTGAACTTGAATTGTCCAATTTGGAACACCTATTCATTTCGGATCGAGCCCAAAACTTGGGCAACATCATAATACTGTGGGAGGAGTCATTTGGTGAGTTTTGAGTGAAATCCAATCGCCACACCAACCACTCCAATTAGGAACGAACTGCCGTTGAAATGGAATTGTCCAATTTCTCACACCTATTGATTTCGGATCAAGCCCAAAACATGGGCAACATCATAATATGGTGGGAGGAGTCATTTGGTGAGTTTTGAGTGAAATCCAATCGCTAGACGTATGGAATACACCAACCACTCCAATTAGGAACGAACTGCCGTTGAACTTGAATTGTCCAATTTGGAACACCTATTCATTTCGGATCGAGCCCAAAACTTGGGAAACATCATAATATGGTGGGAGGAGTCATTTGGTGAGTTTTGAGTGAAATCCATTCGCTAGAAGTATGGAATACACCAACCACTCCAATTAGGAACGAACTGCCGTTGAACTTGAAATGTCCAATTTGGAACACCTATTGATTTCGGATCGAGCCCAAAACATGGGCAACTTCATAATATGGTGGGAGGAGTCATTTGGTGAGTTTTGAGTGAAATCCATTCGCTAGAAGTATGGAATACACCAACCACTCCAATTAGGAACGAACTGCCGTTGAAATTGAATTGTCCAATTTCTCACACCTATTGATTTCGGATCAAGCCCAAAACATGGGCAACAACATAATATGGTGGGAGGAGTCATTTGGTGAGTTTTGAGTGAAATCCAATTGCTAGAAGTATGGAATACACCAACCACTCCAATTAGGAACGAACTGCCGTTGAACTTGAATTGTCCAATTTGGAACTCCTATTGATTTTGGATCGAGCCCAAAACTTGGGCAACAACATAATATGGTGGTAGGAGTCATTTGGTGAGTTTTGAGTGAAATCCAATCGCTAGAAGTATGGAATACACCAACCGCTCCAATTAGGAACGAACTGCCGTTGAAATTGAATTGTCCAATTTCTAACACCTATTGATTTCGGATCGAGCCCAAAACTTGGGCAACTGTTGTGTAGATACAGCTGCACCAAAATGGATTCAGTTGCATCCTCAACTTGTGATACTCGCAAGTGCACGAGCCGTTCGGTAGTATAGCGTATGTAAGTGCGAGGTCGATCCCACGAGGATTGGTGATTGAATGATCCAATTCATTTTTCCTACACAAAACAGAAATGAAAAAGAAAGGAAATAAATAAAACAAGGAAGAAAGAAAATAACTAACTCAAGCAGATAAGTTCCCAAGTTCAATTAGATTAACGAATTGATTCTAGCTAATGTATGATTAAGCCATGGTGTGTGGTCATAACCTTGTGTTCCTAATTCCCTAATTTGATCATTTGTTGTCTAACCTAAAATTAAGCATTAGGAACCCATTAAGCATAGAAGAACAATTTAAACAACCAAGCATGTATCTAATCCCTGTTGTCGAATGTCCATACATACTCTTCCTATTCATAGTTCAATTCGAATTAAAGCATGGTGTATACTCTTAATTCAAACCAAGATAGCTAACATGCAAGCCTTAATGGTGATCAATCATTCAAACTAGCATATTAACTTATAAGCATAATGAATAAGAACATGAACCATAATTGAAACTTGGAAACTAATCAAACTTGAGACTAAAGAAAAGAATTTACATAATGAAAAGTAAAGTGGAACTAAGAAAAACTTAAGGAAAATTTCAACACAAAAGATTTCATTACAACAATTGAAAACTAGAAAGAGAAACTAAGAGAATTTGAGGGAGAGAAGGGAAGGGAGCTCTAGAGAAGTGTTTGAGAGCTCCCCCCCTTGGGGTGTGTTTACAAGCTTGGGAAACCTCACTATATATAGGCCTAAGGAAGCTGAAAATCTGAATTAAGTATGGCTAATGCATACAACACTTGTTTTATAAAATCTGAAATGGTTGATGCACTTCACTAATGCATACAACACTTCCATTATAAAATCTGAAATGGTTGATGCACTTCACTAATAAATCCCACCAGCAGCCCTAGCTCATCTTCATGTCACCATGACCAAGCTTCCAACCAGAAATAATAGCTCATCCTGAGGTCAGCATGACCAGCAACTTCAAGGGCTTACGAATTGGGCTTCCCTTAAGCAAATTAAGACTTTAAGCACTCAAACTTGAAGTTCAGAATGTCTTCTTTCCAGCCATATATCATTTGGGCCAATCCAAGGTCGGAGGAGGAAGTTAAGGCCAAAACAAATTGCTAACTCATTTTGCGCGCTGATAAAATCCATCCTGAGCATGGCTCTGTGTTTGCTAGGTAACAGACTCCACAATTATCCAATGGGGCTGAATTTCGGATATGTTATAGTATATACCCATTGGAACAACTTTCATGAATAATGTGGCCTCATCCGAGCTATGTAGATTGCTGAAACAAAGCTTGCAATATGACCTACGAAACTGGGCTGGCAGGGGACTGTAGCCAAAATTGAGTTTGTCTTTAAGCTCTTCATCCATTCATCCAAATTAGGCCATAACATGCATTGATTGCATCATTTACTATCCAAAGCCCTCATTATTACCTAAAGCTCAATGAACTGAAAGATAAACACAAAAAGGATTAAAAGCACAAGTTTAACTCAAAAACATAACCAAATCATAAGCTAGAAGGGTACAAAATGATATACAATTATGAACCGATCAGCAACATCATAATATGGTGGGAGGAGTCATTTGGTGAGTTTTGAGTGAAATCCAATCGCTAGAAGTATGGAATACACCAACCACTCCAATTAGGAACGAACTGCCGTTGAACTTGAATTGTCCAATTTGGAACACCTATTGATTTCGGATCGAGCCCAAAACTTGGGCAACATCATAATATGGTGGGAGGAGTCATTTGGTGAGTTTTGGGTGAAATCCAATCGCTAGAAGTACGGAATACACCAACCACTCCAATTAGGAACGAACTGCCGTTGAACTTGAATTGTCCAATTTCTCACACCTATTGATTTCGGATCGAGCCCAAAACTTGGGCAACATCATAATATGCTGGGAGGAGTCATTTGATGAGTTTTGAGTGAAATCCAATCACTAGAAGTATGGAATACACCAACCACTCCAATTAGGAACGACCTGCCGTTGAACTTGAATTGTCCAATTTCTCAAACCTATTGATTTCGGATCGAGCCCAAAACTTGGGCAACATCATAATATGGTGGGAGGAGTCATTTGGTGAGTTTTGAGTGAAATCCACTCGCTAGAAGTATGGAATACACCAACCACTCCAATTAGGAACGAACAGCCGTTGAACTTGAATTGTCCAATTTGGAACACCTATTGATTTCGGATCGAGCCCAAAACTTGGGCAACAGCATAATATGGTGGGAGGAGTCATTGGGTGAGTTTTGAGTGAAATCCAATCGCTAGAAGTATGGAATACACCAACCACTCCAATTAGGAACGAACTGCCGTTGAAATTGAATTGTCCAATTTCTCACACCTATTGATTTCGGATCGACCCCAAAACTTGGGCAATATCATAATATGGTGGGAAGACTCATTTGGTGAGTTTTGAGGGAAATCCAATCGTTAGAGGTATGGAATACACCAACCACTCCCATTAGGAACGAACTGCCGTTGAACTTCAATTGTCCAATTTCTCACACCTGTTGATTTCGGATCGAACCCCAAACTTGTGCAACACCATAATATGGTGGGAGGAGTCATTTGGTGAGTTTTGAGTGAAATTCAATCGCTAGAAGTATGGAATACACCAACCACTGCAATTAGGAACGAACTGCCGTTGAACATGAATTGTCCAATTTGGAACACCTATTGATTTCGGATCGAGCCCCAAACTTGTGCAACATCATAATATGGTGGGAGGAGTCATTTGGTGAGTTTGAGTGAAATCCAATCGCTAGAAGTATGGAATACACCAACCGCTCCAATTAGGAACGAACTGCCGTTGAAATTGAATTGTCCAATTTCTCAAACCTATTGATTTCGGATCGAGCCCAAAACTTGGGCAACATCATAATATGGTGGGAGGAGTCATTTGGTGAGTTTTGAGTGAAATCCAATCGTTAGAAGTATGGAATACACCAGCCACTCCAATTAGGAACGAACTGCCGTTGAACTTGAATTGTCAAATTCGGAACACCTATTGATTTCGGATCGAGCCCAAAACTTGGGCAACATCATACTATGGTGGGAGGAGTCATTGGGTGAGTTTTGAGTGAAATCCAATCGCTAGAAGTATGGAATACACCAACCACTCCAATTTGGAATGAACTGCCGTTGAACTTGAATTGTCCAATTTGGAACACCTATTGATTTCGGATCGAGCCCAAAACTTGGGCAACATCATAATATGGTGGGAGGACTCATTTGGTGTGTTTTGAGGGAAATCCAATCGCTAGTGGTATGGAATACCCCAACCACTCCCATTAGGAACGAACTGCCGTTGAACTTGAATTGTCCAATTTCTCACACCTATTGATTTCGGATCGAACCCCAAACTTGTGCAACATCATAATATGGTGGGAGGAGTCATTTGGTGAGTTTTGAGTGAAATCCAATCGCTAGAAGTATGGAATACACCAACCACTCCAATTAGGAACGAACTGCCGTTGAACTTGAATTGTCCAATTTGGAACACCTATTGATTTCGGATCGAGCCCAAAACTTGGGCAACATCATAATATGGTGGGAGGAGTCATTTGGTGAGTTTTGAGTGAAATCCAATCGCTAGAAGTATGGAATACACCAACCACTCCAATTAGGAACGAACTGCCGTTGAACTTGAATTGTCCAATTTGGAACACCTATTGATTTCGGATCGAGCCCAAAACTTGGGCAACATCATAACATGGTGGGAGGAGTCATTTGGTGAGTTTTGAGTGAAATCCAATCGCTAGAAGTATGGAATACACCAACCACTCCAATTAGGAACGAACTGCCGTTGAACTTGAATTGTCCAATTTGGAACACCTATTGATTTCGGATCGAGCCCAAAACTTGGGCAACAGAATAATATGGTGGGAGGAGTCATTGGGTGTGTTTTGAGTGAAATCCAATCGCTAGAAGTATGGAATACACCAACCACTCCAATTAGGAACGAACTGCCGTTGAAATTGAATTGTCCAATTTCTCACACCTATTGATTTCGGATCGAGCCCAAAAGTTGGGCAATATCATAATATGGTGGGAGGACTCATTTGGTGAGTTTTTAGGGAAATCCAATCGCTAGAGGTATGGAATACACCAACCACTCCCATTAGGAACGAACTGCAGTTGAACTTGAATTGTCCAATTTCTCACACCTGTTGATTTCGGATCGAACCCCAAACTTGTGCAACATCATAATATGGTGGGAGGAGTCATTTGGTGAGTTTTGAGTGAAATTCAATCGCTAGAAGTATGGAATACACCAACCACTCCAATTAGGAACGTACTGCCGTTGAATTTGAATTGTCCAATTTCTCACACCTATTGATTTCGGATCGAGCCCCAAACTTGGGCAACATCATAAGGTGGTGGGAGGAGTCATTTGATGAGTTTTGAGTGAAATCCAATTGCTAGAAGTATGGAATACACCAACCCCTCCAATTAGGAACGAACTGCCGTTGAACTTGAATTGTCCAATTTGGAACACCTATTGATTTCGGATCGAGCCCAAAACATGGGCAACATCATAATATGGTGGGAGGACTCATTTGGTGAGTTTTGAGGGAAATCAAATCGCTAGTGGTTTGGAATACACCAACCACTCCCATTAGGAACGAACTGCCGTTGAACTTGAATTGTCCAATTTCTCACACCTGTTGATTTCGGATCGAACCCCAAACTTGTGCAACATCATAATATGGTGGGAGGAGTCATTTGGTGAGTTTTGAGTGAAATCCAATCGCTAGAAGTATGTAATAAAACAACCACTCCCATTAGGAACGAACTGCCGTTGAACTTGAATTGTGCAATTTCTCACACCTATTGATTTCGGATTGAACCCCAAACTTGGGCAACATGATGATATGGTGGGAGGAGTCATTTGGTGATTTTTGAGTGAAATTCAATCGCTAGAAGTATGGAATACACCAACCATCGAGCCCAAAACTTGGGCAACATCATAATATGGTGGGAGGAGTCATTTGGTGAGTTTTGAGTGAAATCCAATCGCTAGAAGTATGGAATACACCAACCACTCCAATTAGGAACGAACTGCCGTTGAAGTTGAATTGTCCAATTTGGAACACCTATTGATTTCGGATCGAGCCCAAAACTTGGGCAACATCATAATATGGTGGGAGGGGTCATTTGGTGAGTTTTGAGTGAAATCCAATCGCTAGAAGTATGGAATACACCAGCCACTCCAATTAGGAACGAACTGCCGTTGAACTTGAATTGTCCAATTTGGAACACCTATTGATTTCGGATCGAGCCCAAAACTTGGGCAACATCGTAAAATGGTGGGAGGAGTCATTTGGTGAGTTTTGAGTGAAACCCAATCACATGAAGTGTGGAATACACCAACCACTCCAATTAGGAACGAACTGCCGTTGAACTTGAATTGTCCAATTTCTCACACCTATTGATTTCGGATTGAGCCCAGAACTTGGGCAACATCATAATATGGTGGGAGGACTCATTTGGTGAGTTTTGAGGGAAATCCAATCGCTAGTGGTATGGAATACACCAACCACTCCAATTAGGAACGAACTGCCGTTGAACTTGAATTGTGCAATTTCTCACACCTATTGATTACGGATCGAACCCCAAACTTGGGCAACATCATAATATGTTGGGAGGAGTCATTTGGTGAGTTTTGAGTGACATCCAATCGCTAGAAGTATGGAATACAACAACCACTCCAATTAGGAACGAACTGCCGTTGAACTTGAATTGTCCAATTTCTCACACCTGTTGATTTCGGATTGAACCCCAAACTTGTGCAACATCATAAGATGGTGGGAGGAGTCATTTGCTGAGTTTTGAGTGAAATCCAATCGCAAGAAGTATGGAATACACCAACCACTCCAATTAGGAACGAACTACCGTTGAACTTTAATTGTCCAATTTCTCTCACCTATTGAGTTCGGATCTAGATCAAAACTTGGGCAACATCATAATATGGTGGGAGGACTCATTTGGTGAGTTTTGAGGGAAATCCAATCGCTAGAGGTATGGAATACACCAACCACTCCCATTAGGAACGAACTGCCGTTGAACTTGAATTGTCCAATTTCCCACACCTGTTGATTTTGGATCGAACCCAGAACTTGGGCAACGTCATAATATGGTGGGAGGGGTTATTTGTTGAGTTTTGAGTGAAATCCAGAGGGTAGAAGTATGGAATACACCAACCACTCCAATTAGGAACGAACTGCTGTTGAACTTGAATTGTCCAATTTGGAACACCTATTGATTTCGGATCGAGCCCAAAACTTGGGCAACATCATAATAGGGTGGGAGGAGTCATTTGGTGAGTTTTGAGTGAAATCCAATCGCTAGAAGTATGGAATACACCAACCACTCCAATTAGGAACGAACTGCCGTTGAACTTGAATTGTCCAATTTGGAACACCTATTGATTTCGGATCGAGCCCAAAACTTGGGCAACATCATAATATGGTGGGAGGAGTCATTGGGTGTGTTTTGAGTGAAATCCAATCGCTAGAAGTATGGAATACACCAACCACTCCAATTAGGAACGAACTGCCGTTGAAATTGAATTGTCCAATTTCTCACACCTATTGATTTCGGATCGAGCCCAAAAGTTGGGCAATATCATAATATGGTGGGAGGACTCATTTGGTGAGTTTTGAGGGAAATCCAATCGCTAGAGGTATGGAATACACCAACCACTCCCATTAGGAACGAACTGCAGTTGAACTTGAATTGTCCAATTTCTCACACCTGTTGATTTCGGATCGAACCCCAAACTTGTGCAACATCATAATATGGTGGGAGGAGTCATTTGGTGAGTTTTGAGTGAAATTCAATCGCTAGAAGTATGGAATACACCAACCACTCCAATTAGGAACGTACTGCCGTTGAATTTGAATTGTCCAATTTCTCACACCTATTGATTTCGGATCGAGCCCCAAACTTGGGCAACATCATAAGGTGGTGGGAGGAGTCATTTGATGAGTTTTGAGTGAAATCCAATTGCTAGAAGTATGGAATACACCAACCACTCCAATTAGGAACGAACTGCCGTAGAAATTGAATCGACCATTTTCTCACACCTATTGATGTCGGATCGAGCCCAAAACTTGGGCAACATCATAATATGGTGGGAGGAGTCATTTGGTGAGTTTTGAGTGAAATCCAATCGCTAGAAGTATAGAATACACCCATCACTCCAGTTAGGAACGAACTGCCGTTGAACTTGAATTGTCCAATTTGGAACACCTATTGATTTCGGATCAGCCCCAAAACTTGGGCAACATCATAATATGGCGGGAGGAGTCATTTGGTGATTTTTGAGTGAAATCCAGTCGGTAGAAGTATGGAATACACCATCCACTCCAATTAGGAACGTACTGCCGTTGAACTTGAATTGTCCAATTTCTCACACCTATTGATTTCGGATCGATCCCGAAACTTGGGCAACATCATAATATGGTGGGAGGAGTCATTTGGTGAGTTTTGAGTGAAATCCAATAGCTAGAAGTATGGAATACACCAACCCCTCCAATTAGGAACGAACTGCCGTTGAACTTGAATTGTCCAATTTTGAACACCTATTGTTTTCGGATCAAGCCCAAAAGTTGGGCAACATTTTATGGTGGGAGGAGTCATTTGGTGAGTTTTGAGTGAAATCCAATCGCTAGAAGTATGGAATACACCAACCACTCCAATTAGGAACGAACTGCCGTTGAACTTGAATTGTCCAATTTGGAACACCTATGGATTTCGGATCGAGCCCAAAACATGGGCAACATCATAATATGGTTTGAGGAGTCATTTGGAGAGTTTTGAGTGAAATCCAATCGCTAGAAGTGTGGAATACACCAACCACTCCAATTAGGAACGAACTCCCGTTGAAATTGAATTGTCCAATTTCTCACACCTATTGATTTCGGATCGATCCCAAAACTTGGGCAACATCATAATATGGTGGGAGGAGTCATTTGGTGAGTTTTGAGTGAGATCCAATCGCTAGAAGTATAGAATACACCAACCACTCCAATTAGGAACGAACTGCCGTTGAAATTGAATTCTCCAATTTCTCACACCTATTGATTTCGGATCGAGCCCAAAACTTGGGCAACATCATAATATGGTGGGAGGAGTCATTTGGTGAGTTTTGAGTGAAATCCAATCGCTAGAAGAATGGAATACACCAACCACTCCAGTTAGGAACGAATTGCCGTTGAACTTGAATTGTCCAATTTGGAACACCTATTGATTTCGAATCGAGCCCAAAACTTGGGCAACATCATTATATGGTGGGAGGAGTCATTTGTTGAGTTTTCAGTGAAATCCAGTCGGTAGAAGTATGGAATACACCAACCACTCCAATTAGGAACGAACTGCCGTTGAACTTGAATTGTCCAATTTGGAACACCTATTAATTTCGGATCGATCCCAAAACTTGGGCAACATCATAATATGGTGGGAGGAGTCATTTGGTGAGTTTTGAGTGAAATCCAATCGCTAGAAGTATGGAATACACCAACCACTCCAATTAGGAACGAACTGCCGTTGAACTTGAATTGTCCAATTTGGAACACCTATTGATTTCGGATCGAGCCCAAAACTTGGGCAACATCATAATATGGTGGGAGGAGTCATTGGGTGAGTTTTGAGTGAAATCCAATCGCTAGAAGTATGGAATACACCAACCACTCCAATTAGGAACGAACTGCCGTTGAAATTGAATTGTCCAATTTCTCACACATATTGATTTCGGATCGAGCCCAAAACTTGGGCAATATCATAATATGGTGGGAGGACTCATTTGGTGAGTTTTGAGGGAAATCCAATCGCTAGAGGTATGGAATACACCAACCACTCCCATTAGGAACGAACTACAGTTGAACTTGAATTGTCCAATTTCACACACCTGTTGATTTCGGATCGAACCCCAAACCTGTGCAACATCATAATATGGTGGGAGGAGTCGTTTGGTGAGTTTTGAGTGAAATTCAATCGCTAGAAGTATGGAATACACCAACCATCGAGCCCAAAACTTGGGCAACATCATAATATGGTGGGAGGAGTCATTTGGTGAGTTTTGAGTGAAATCCAATCGCTAGAAGTATGGAATACACCAACCACTCCAATTAGGAACGAACTGCCGTTGAAGTTGAATTGTCCAATTTGGAACACCTATTGATTTCGGATCGAGCCCAAAACTTGGGCAACATCATAATATGGTGGGAGGAGTCATTTGGTGAGTTTTGAGTGAAATCCAATCGCTAGAAGTATGGAATACACCAGCCACTCCAATTAGGAACGAACTGCCGTTGAACTTGAATTGTCCAATTTGGAACACCTATTGATTTCGGATCGAGCCCAAAACTTGGGCAACATCGTAAAATGGTGGGGGGAGTCATTTGGTGAGTTTTGAGTGAAACCCAATCACATGAAGTGTGGAATACACCAACCACTCCAATTAGGAACGAACTGCCGTTGAACTTGAATTGTCCAATTTCTCACACCTATTGATTTCGGATCGAGCCCAGAACTTGGGCAACATCATAATATGGTGGGAGGACTGATTTGGTGAGTTTTAAGGGAAATCCAATCGCTAGTGGTATGGAATACACCAACCACTCCCATTAGGAACGAACTGCCGTTGAACTTGAATTGTGCAATTTCTCACACCTATTGATTTCGGATCGAACCCCAAACTTGGGCAACATGATAATATGGTGGGAGGAGTCATTTGTTATGTTTTGAGTGAAATTCAATCGCTAGAAGTATGGAATACACCAACCACTCCAATTAGGAACGTACTGCCGTTGAATTTGAATTGTCCAACTTCTCACACTTATTGATTTCGGATCGAGCCCCAAACTTGGGCAACATCATAATATGGTGGGAGGAGTCATTTGGTGAGTTTTGAGTGAAATCCAATCGCTAGAAGTATGGAATACACCAACCACTCCAATTAGGAACGAACTGCCGTTGAACTTGAATTGTCCATTTTGGAACACCTATTGATTTCGGATCGATCCCAAAACTTGGGCAACATCATAATATGGTGGGAGGAGTCATTTGGTGAGTTTTGAGTGAAATCCAATCGCTAGAAGTATGGAATACCCCAACCACTCCAATTAGGAACGAACTGCCGTTGAACTTGAATTGTCCAATTTGGAATACCTATTGATTTCGGATCGAGCCGAAAACTTGGGCAACATCATAATATGGTGGGAGGAGTCATTGGGTGAGTTTTGAGTGAAATCCAATCGCTAGAAGTATGGAATACACCAACCACTCCAATTAGGAACGAACTGCCGTTGAAATTGAATTGTCCAATTTCTCACACCTATTGATTTCGGATCGAGCCCAAAAGTTGGGCAATATCATAATATGGTGGGAGGACTCATTTGGTGAGTTTTGAGGGAAATCCAATCGCTAGTGGTATGGAATACACCAACCACTCCCATTAGGAACGAACTGCCGTTGAACTTGTATTGTCCAATTTCTCACACCTGTTGATTTCGGATCGAACCCCAAACTTGTGCAACATCATAATATGGTGGGAGGAGTCATTTGGTGAGTTTTGAGTGAAATCCAATCGCTAGAAGTATGTAATAAAACAACCACTCCCATTAGGAACGAACTGCCGTTGAACTTGAACTGTGCAATTTCTCACACCTATTGATTTCGGATTGAACCCCAAACTTGGGCAACATGATGATATGGTGGGAGCAGTCATTTGGTGAGTTTTGAGTGAAATTCAATCGCTAGAA
Source organism: Prunus avium (assembly GCF_965620075.1). Classification (NCBI taxonomy): domain Eukaryota; kingdom Viridiplantae; phylum Streptophyta; class Magnoliopsida; order Rosales; family Rosaceae; genus Prunus; species Prunus avium. Next base: position 11,508,837 of record NC_142291.1, read on the forward strand.
GTATGGAATACACCAACCACTCCAATTAGGAACGTACTGCCGTTGAACTTGAATTGTCCAACTTCTCACACTTATTGATTTCGGATCGAGCCCCAAACTTGGGCAACATCATAATATGGTGGGAGGAGTCATTTGGTGAGTTTTGAGTGAAATCCAATAGCTAGAAGTATGCAATACACCAACCCCTCCAATTAGGAACGAACTGCCGTTGAACTTGAATTGTCCAATCTCTCACACCTATTGATTTCGGATCGAACCCCAAACTTGTGCAACATCATAATACGGTGGGAGGAGTCATTTTGTGAGTTTTGAGTGAAATCCAATCGCTAGAAGTATGGAATACACCAACCACTCCCATTAGGAACGAACTGTCGTTGAACTTGAATTGTGCAATTTGGAACACCTATTGATTTCGGATCGAGCCCAAAACCTGGGAAACATCATAATATGGTGGGAGGAGTCATTTGGTGATTTTTGAATGAAATCCAGTCGGTAGAAGTATGGAATACACCAACCACTCCAATTAGGAACGAACTACCGTTGAACTTGAATTGTCCAATTTGGAACACCTATTGATTTCGGATCCAGCCCAAACCTTGGGCAACAACATAATATGGTGGGAGGAGTCATTTGGTGATTTTTGAATGAAATCCAGTCGGTAGAAGTATGGAATACACCAACCACTCCAATTAGGAACGAAGTGCCGTTGAACTTGAATTGTCCAATTTGGAACACCTATTGATTTCAGATCCAGCCCAAAACTTGGGCAACAACATAATATGGTGGGAGGAGTCATTTGGTGAGTTTTGAGTGAAATCCAATCGCTAGAAGTATGGAATACACGAACCACTCCAATTAGGAACGACTTGCCGTTGAAATTGAATCGACCAATTTCTCACAACTATTGATGTCGGATCGAGCCCAAAACTTGGGCAACATCATAATATGGTGGGAGGAGTCATTTGGTGTGTTTTGAGTGAAATCCAATCGCTAGAAGTGTGGAATACAACAACCACTCCAATTAGGAACGAACTGCCGTTGAACTTTAATTGTCCAATTTCTCACACCTGTTGATTTCGGATTGAACCCCAAACTTGTGCAACATCATAATATGGTGGGAGGAGTCATTTGCTGAGTTTTGAGTGAAATCCAATCGCTAGAAGTATGGAATACACCAACCACTCCAATTAGGAACAAACTGCCGTTGAACTTTAATTGTCCAATTTCTCACACCTATTGAGTTCGGATCGAGATCAAAACTTGGGCAACATCATAATATGGTGGGAGGACTCGTTTGGTGAGTTTTGAGGGAAATCCAATCGCTAGGGGTATGGAATACACCAACCACTCCCATTAGGAACGAACTGCCGTTGAACTTGAATTGTCCAATTTCTCACACCTGTTGATTTTGGATCGAACCCAGAACTTGGGCAACGTCATAATATGGTGGGAGGGGTTATTTGTTGAGTTTTGAGTGAAATCCAGAAGGTAGAAGTATGGAATACACCAACCACTCCAATTAGGAACGAACTGCTGTTGAACTTGAATTGTCCAATTTGGAACACCTATTGATTTCGGATCGAGCCCAAAACTTGGGCAACATCATAATATGGTGGGAGGAGTCATTTGGTGAGTTTTGAGTGAAATCCAATCGCTAGAAGTATGGAATACACCAACCACTCCAATTAGGAACGAACTGCTGTTGAACTTGAATTGTCCAATTTGGAACACCTATTGATTTCGGATCAAGCCCAAAACTTGGGCAACATCATAATACGGTGGGAGGAGTCATTTGGTGAGTTTTGAGCGAAATCCAATCGCTAGACGTATGGAATACACCAACCACTCCAATTAGGAACGAACTGCCGTTGAAATTGAAACGACCATTTTCTCCCACCTATTGATGTCGGATCGAGCCCAAAACTTGGGCAACATCATAATATGGTGGGAGGAGTCATTTGGTGAGTTTTGAGTGAAATCCAATCGCTAGAAATATAGAATAGACCCACCACTCCAGTTAGGAACGAACTGCCGTTGAACTTGAATTGTCCAATTTGGAACACCTATTGATTTCGGATCGGCCCCAAAACTTGGGCAACATCATAATATGGCGGGAGGAGTCATTTGGTAATTTTTGAGTGAAATCCAGTCGGTAGACGTACGGAATACACCATCCACTCCAATTAGGAACGTACTGCCGTTGAACTTGAATTGTCCAATTTCTCACACCTATTGATTTCGGATAGATCCCCAAACTTGGGCAACATCATAATATGGTGGGAGGAGTCATTTGGTGAGTTTTGAGTGAAATCCAATAAGGAGAAGTGTGGAATACACCAACCCCTCCAATTAGGAACGAACTGCCGTTGAACTTGAATTGTCCAATTTGGAACACCTCTTGATTTCGGATCGAGCCCAAAACTTGGGCTACAATATAATGTGGTGGGAGGAGTCATTTGGTGAGTTTTGAGTGAAATCCAATCGCGAGAAGTATGGAAGACAACAACCACTCCAATTAGGAACGAACTGCCGTTGAACTTAAATTGTCCAATTTCTCACACCTATTGATTTCGGATCCAGCCCCTAACTTGGGCAACATCATAATATGGTGGGAGGAGTCATTTGGTGAGTTTTGAGTGAAATCCAATAGCTAGAAGTATGGAATACACCAAACACTCCGATTAGGAACGAACTGCCGTTGAACTTGAATTGTCCAATTTGGAACACCTATTGATTTCGGATCGAGCCCAAAACTTGGGCAACATCATAATATGGTGGGAGGAGTCATTTAGTGAGTTTTGAGTGAAATCCAATCGCCTGAAGTATGGAATACACCAACCACTCCAATTAGGAACGAACTGCCGCTGAACTTGTATTGTCCAATTTCTCACACCTATTGATTTCGGATCGAGCCGAAAACTTGGGTAACATCATAATATGGTGCGAGGAGTCATTTGGTGAGTTTTGAGTGAAATCCAATCGCTAGAAGTATGGAATACACCAACCACTCCAATTAGGAACGAACTGCCGTTGAACTTGAATTGTCCAATTTCTCACACCTATTGATTTCGGATCGAGCCCCTAACTTGGGTAACATCATAATATGGTGGGAGGAGTCATTTGGTGAGTTTTGAGTGAAATCCAATCGCTAGAAGTGTGGAATACACCAACCACTCCAATTAGGAACGAACTTCCGTTGAACCTGAATTGTCCAATTTCTCACACCTATTGATTTCGGATCGAGCCGAAAACTTGGGCAACATCATAATATGGTGGGAGGAGTCATTTGGTGAGTTTTGAGTGAAATCCAATCGCTAGAAGTATGGAATACACCAACCACTCCAATTAGGAACGAACTGCCGTTGAACTTGAATTGTCCAATTTGGAACACCTATTGATTTCGGATCGAGCCCGAAACTTGGGCAACATCGTAATATGGTGGGAGGAGTCATTTGGTGAGTTTTGAGTGAAATCCAATCGCTAGAAGTATGGAATACACCAACCACTCCAATTAGGAACGAACTGCCGTTGAACTTGAATTGTCCAATTTCTCACACCTATTGATTTCGGATCGAGCCCCTAACTTGGGATCATAATATGGTGGGAGGAGTCATTTGGTGAGTTTTGAGTGAAATCCAATCGCTAGAAGTATGGAATACACCAACCACTCCAATTAGGAACGAACTTCCGTTGAACCTGAATTGTCCAATTTCTCACACCTATTGATTTCGGATCCAGCCCCTAACTTGGGCAACATCATAGTATGGTGGGAGGAGTCATTTGGTGAGTTTTGAGTGAAATCCAATAGCTAGAAGTATGGAATACACCAAACACTCCGATTAGGAACGAACTGCCGTTGAACTTGAATTGTCCAATTTCTCACACCTATTGATTTCGGATCGAGCCGAAAACTTGGGGAACATCATAATATGGTGGGAGGAGTCATTTAGTGAGTTTTGAGTGAAATCCAATCGCTAGAAGTATGGAATACACCAACCACTCCAATTAGGAACGAACTGCCGTTGAACTTGAATTGTCCAATTTCTCACACCAATTGATTTCGGATCGAGCCGAAAACTTGGGCAACATCATAATATGGTGCGAGGAGTCATTTGGTGAGTTTTGAGTGAAATCCAATCGCTAGAAGTATGGAATACACCAACCACTCCAATTCGGAACGAACTGCCGTTGAACTTGAATTGTCCAATTTCTCACACCTATTGATTTCGGATGGAACCCCAAACTTGTGCAACATCACAATATGATGGGAGGACTCATTTGGTGAGTTTTGAGTGAAATCCAATCGCTAGAAGTATGGAATACACCAACCACTCCAATTAGGAACGAACTGCCGTTGAACTTGAATTGTCCAATTTCTCACACCTATTGGTTTCGGATCGAGCCCCTAACTTGGGTAACATCATAATATGGTGGGAGGAGTCATTTGGTGAGTTTTGAGTGAAATCCAATCGCTAGAAGTATGGAATACACCAACCACTCCAATTAGGAACGAACTTCCGTTGAACCTGAATTGTCCAATTTCTCACACCTATTGATTTCGGATCGAGCCGAAAACTTGGGCAACATCATAATATGGTGGGAGGAGTCATTTGGTGAGTTTTGAGCGAAATCCAATCGCTAGAAGTATGGAATACACCAACCACTCCAATTAGGAACGAACTGCCGTTGAACTTGAATTGTCCAATTTGGAACACCTATTGATTTCGGATCGAGCCCAAAACTTGGGCAACATCGTAATATGGGGGGAGGAGTCATTTGGTGAGTTTTGAGTGAATTCCAATCGCTAGAAGTATGGAATACCCCAACCACTCCAATTAGGAACGAACTGCCGTTGAACTTGAATTGTCCAATTTGGAATACCTATTGATTTCGGATCGAGCCCAAAACTTGGGCAACATCATAATATGGTGGGAGGAGTCATTGGGTGAGTTTTGAGTGAAATCCAATCGCTAGAAGTATGGAATACACCAACCACTCCAATTAGGAACGAACTGCCGTTGAAATTGAATTGTCCAATTTCTCACACCTATTGATTTCGGATCGAGCCCAAAACTTGGGCAATATCATAATATGGTGGGAGGACTCATTTGGTGAGTTTTGAGGGAAATCCAATCGCTAGAGGTATGGAATACACCAACCACTCCCATTAGGAACGAACTGCAGTTGAACTTGAATTGTCCAATTTCACACACCTGTTGATTTCGGATCGAACCCCAAACTTGTGCAACATCATAATATGGTGGGAGGAGTCGTTTGGTGAGTTTTGAGTGAAATTCAATCGCTAGAAGTATGGAATACACCAACCATCGAGCCCAAAACTTGGGCAACATCATAATATGGTGGGAGGAGTCATTTGGTGAGTTTTGAGTGAAATCCAATCGCTAGAAGTATGGAATACACCAACCACTCCAATTAGGAACGAATTGCCGTTGAAGTTGAATTGTCCAATTTGGAACACCTATTGATTTCGGATCGAGCCCAAAACTTGAGCAACATCATAATATGGTGGGAGGAATCATTTGGTGAGTTTTGAGTGAAATCCAATCGCTAGAAGTATGGAATACACCAGCCACTCCAATTAGGAACGAACTGCCGTTGAACTTGAATTGTCCAATTTGGAACACCTATTGATTTCGGATCGAGCCCAAAACTTGGGCAACATCGTAAAATGGTGGGAGGAGTCATTTGGTGAGTTTTGAGTGAAACCCAATCACATGAAGTGTGGAATACACCAACCACTCCAATTAGGAACGAACTGCCGTTGAACTTGAATTGTCCAATTTCTCACACCTATTGATTTCGGATCGAGCCCAGAACTTGGGCAACATCATAATATGGTGGGAGGACTGATTTGGTGAGTTTTAAGGGAAATCCAATCGCTAGTGGTATGGAATACACCAACCACTCCCATTAGGAACGAACTGCCGTTGAACTTGAATTGTGCAATTTCTCACACCTATTGATTTCGGATCGAACCCCAAACTTGGGCAACATGATAATATGGTGGGAGGAGTCATTTGGTATGTTTTGAGTGAAATTCAATCGCTAGAAGTATGGAATACACCAACCACTCCAATTAGGAACGTACTGCCGTTGAATTTGAATTGTCCAATTTCTCACACCTATTGATTTCGGATCGAGCCCCAAACTTGGGCAACATCATAATATGGTGGGAGGAGTCATTTGATGAGTTTTGAGTGAAATCCAATTGCTAGAAGTATGGAATACACCAACCCCTCCAATTAGGAACGAACTGCCGTTGAACTTGAATTGTCCAATTTGGAACACCTATTGATTTCGGATCGAGCCCAAAACTTGGGCAACATCATAATATGGTGGGAGGACTCATTTGGTGAGTTTTGAGGGAAATCCAATCGCTAGTGGTTTGGAATACACCAACCACTCCCATTAGGAACGAACTGCCGTTGAACTTGTATTGTCCAATTTCTCACACCTGTTGATTTCGGATCGAACCCCAAACTTGTGCAACATCATAATATGGTGGGAGGAGTCATTTGGTGAGTTTTGAGTGAAATCCAATCGCTAGAAGTATGTAATAAAACAACCACTCCCATTAGGAACGAACTGCCGTTGAACTTGAACTGTGCAATTTCTCACACCTATTGATTTCGGATTGAACCCCAAACTTGGGCAACATGATGATATGGTGGGAGCAGTCATTTGGTGAGTTTTGAGTGAAATTCAATCGCTAGAAGTATGGAATACACCAACCACTCCAATTAGGAACGTACTGCCGTTGAACTTGAATTGTCCAACTTCTCACACTTATTGATTTCGGATCGAGCCCCAAACTTGGGCAACATCATAATATGGTGGGAGGAGTCATTTGGTGTGTTTTGAGTGAAATCCAATCGCTAGAGGTATAGAATACACCCACCACTCCAGTTAGGAACGAACTGCCGTTGAACTTGAATTGTGCAATTTGGAACACCTATTGATTTCGGATCGAGCCCAAAACCTGGGAAACATCATAATATGGTGGGAGGAGTCATTTGGTGATTTTTGAGTGAAATCCAATAGCTAGAAGTATGCAATACACCAACCCCTCCAATTAGGAACGAACTGCCGTTGAAGTTGAATTGTCCAATCTCTCACACCTATTGATTTCGGATCGAACCCCAAACTTGTGCAACATCATAATACGGTGGGAGGAGTCATTTTGTGAGTTTTGAGTGAAATCCAATCGCTAGAAGTATGGAATACACCAACCACTCCCATTAGGAACGAACTGCCGTTGAACTTGAATTGTGCAATTTGGAACACCTATTGATTTCGGATCGAGCCCAAAACCTGGGAAACATCATAATATGGTGGGAGGAGTCATTTGGTGATTTTTGAATGAAATCCAGTCGGTAGAAGTATGGAATACACCAACCACTCCAATTAGGAACGAACTACCGTTGAACTTGAATTGTCCAATTTGGAACACCTATTGATTTCGGATCCAGCCCAAACCTTGGGCAACAACATAATATGGTGGGAGGAGTCATTTGGTGATTTTTGAATGAAATCCAGTCGGTAGAAGTATGGAATACACCAACCACTCCAATTAGGAACGAACTGCCGTTGAACTTGAATTGTCCAATTTGGAACACCTATTGATTTCAGATCCAGCCCAAAACTTGGGCAACAACATAATATGGTGGGAGGAGTCATTTGGTGAGTTTTGAGTGAAATCCAATCGCTAGAAGTATGGAATACACGAACCACTCCAATTAGGAACGACTTGCCGTTGAAATTGAATCGACCAATTTCTCACAACTATTGATGTCGGATCGAGCCCAAAACTTGGGCAACATCATAATATGGTGGGAGGAGTCATTTGGTGTGTTTTGAGTGAAATCCAATCGCTAGAGGTATAGAATACACCCACCACTCCAGTTAGGAACGAACTGCCGTTGAACTTGAATTGTCCAATTTGGAACACCTATTGATTTCGGATCCAGCCCAAAACTTGGGCAACATCATAATATGTTGGGAGGAGTCATTTGGTATGTTTTGAGTGAAATTCAATCGCTAGAAGTGTGGAATACAACAACCACTCCAATTAGGAACGAACTGCCGTTGAACTTTAATTGTCCAATTTCTCACACCTGTTGATTTCGGATTGAACCCCAAACTTGTGCAACATCATAATATGGTGGGAGGAGTCATTTGCTGAGTTTTGAGTGAAATCCAATCGCTAGAAGTATGGAATACACCAACCACTCCAATTAGGAACGAACTGCCGTTGAACTTTAATTGTCCAATTTCTCACACCTATTGAGTTCGGATCGAGATCAAAACTTGGGCAACATCATAATATGGTGGGAGGACTCGTTTGGTGAGTTTTGAGGGAAATCCAATCGCTAGGGGTATGGAATACACCAACCACTCCCATTAGGAACGAACTGCCGTTGAACTTGAATTGTCCAATTTCTCACACCTGTTGATTTTGGATCGAACCCAGAACTTGGGCAACGTCATAATATGGTGGGAGGGGTTATTTGTTGAGTTTTGAGTGAAATCCAGAAGGTAGAAGTATGGAATACACCAACCACTCCAATTAGGAACGAACTGCTGTTGAACTTGAGTTGTCCAATTTGGAACACCTATTGATTTCGGATCGAGCCCAAAACTTGGGCAACATCATAATATGGTGGGAGGAGTCATTTGGTGAGTTTTGAGTGAAATCCAATCGCTAGAAGTATGGAATACACCAACCACTCCAATTAGGAACGAACTGCTGTTGAACTTGAATTGTCCAATTTGGAACACCTATTGATTTCGGATCAAGCCCAAAACTTGGGCAACATCATAATACGGTGGGAGGAGTCATTTGGTGAATTTTGAGCGAAATCCAATCGCTAGACGTATGGAATACACCAACCACTCCAATTAGGAACGAACTGCCGTTGAAATTGAAACGACCATTTTCTCACACCTATTGATGTCGGATCGAGCCCAAAACTTGGGCAACATCATAATATGGTGGGAGGAGTCATTTGGTGAGTTTTGAGTGAAATCCAATCGCTAGAAATATAGAATAGACCCACCACTCCAGTTAGGAACGAACTGCCGTTGAACTTGAATTGTCCAATTTGGAACACCTATTGATTTCGGATCGGCCCCAAAACTTGGGCAACATCATAATATGGCGGGAGGAGTCATTTGGTGATTTTTGAGTGAAATCCAGTCGGTAGACGTACGGAATACACCATCCACTCCAATTAGGAACGTACTGCCGTTGAACTTGAATTGTCCAATTTCTCACACCTATTGATTTCGGATAGATCCCCAAACTTGGGCAACATCATAATATGGTGGGAGGAGTCATTTGGGGAGTTTTGAGTGAAATCCAATAAGGAGAAGTGTGGAATACACCAACCCCTCCAATTAGGAACGAACTGCCGTTGAACTTGAATTGTCCAATTTGGAACACCTCTTGATTTCGGATCGAGCCCAAAACTTTTGCTACAATATAATATGGTGGGAGGAGTCATTTGGTGAGTTTTGAGTGAAATCCAATCGCGAGAAGTATGGAAGACAACAACCACTCCAATTAGGAACGAACTGCCGTTGAACTTAAATTGTCCAATTTCTCACACCTATTGATTTCGGATCCAGCCCCTAACTTGGGCAACATCATAATATGGTGGGAGGAGTCATTTGGTGAGTTTTGAGTGAAATCCAATAGCTAGAAGTATGGAATACACCAAACACTCCGATTAGGAACGAACTGCCGTTGAACTTGAATTGTCCAATTTGGAACACCTATTGATTTCGGATCGAGCCCAAAACTTGGGCAACATCATAATATGGTGGGAGGAGTCATTTAGTGAGTTTTGAGTGAAATCCAATCGCTAGAAGTATGGAATACACCAACCACTCCAATTAGGAACGAACTGCCGCTGAACTTGTATTGTCCAATTTCTCACACCTATTGATTTCGGATCGAGCCGAAAACTTGGGTAACATCATAATATGGTGCGAGGAGTCATTTGGTGAGTTTTGAGTGAAATCCAATCGCTAGAAGTATGGAATACACCAACCACTCCTATTAGGAACGAACTGCCGTTGAACTTGAATTGTCCAATTTCTCACACCTATTGATTTCAGATGGAACCCCAAACTTGTGCAACATCATAATATGATGGGAGGAGTCATTTGGTGAGTTTTGAGTGAAATCCAATCGCTAGAAGTATGGAATACACCAACCACTCCAATTAGGAACGAACTGCCGTTGAACTTGAATTGTCCAATTTCTCACACCTATTGATTTCGGATCGAGCCCCTAACTTGGGTAACATCATAATATGGTGGGAGGAGTCATTTGGTGAGTTTTGAGTGAAATCCAATCGCTAGAAGTGTGGAATACACCAACCACTCCAATTAGGAACGAACTTCCGTTGAACCTGAATTGTCCAATTTCTCACACCTATTGATTTCGGATCGAGCCGAAAACTTGGGCAACATCATAATATGGTGGGAGGAGTCATTTGGTGAGTTTTGAGTGAAATCCAATCGCTAGAAGTATGGAATACACCAACCACTCCAATTAGGAACGAACTGCCGTTGAACTTGAATTGTCCAATTTGGAACACCTATTGATTTCGGATCGAGCCCGAAACTTGGGCAACATCGTAATATGGTGGGAGGAGTCATTTGGTGAGTTTTGAGTGAAATCCAATCGCTAGAAGTATGGAATACACCAACCACTCCAATTAGGAACGAACTGCCGTTGAACTTGAATTGTCCAATTTCTCACACCTATTGATTTCGGATCGAGCCCCTAACTTGGGATCATAATATGGTGGGAGGAGTCATTTGGTGAGTTTTGAGTGAAATCCAATCGCTAGAAGTATGGAATACACCAACCACTCCAATTAGGAACGAACTTCCGTTGAACCTGAATTGTCCAATTTCTCACACCTATTGATTTCGGATCCAGCCCCTAACTTGGGCAACATCATAGTATGGTGGGAGGAGTCATTTGGTGAGTTTTGAGTGAAATCCAATAGCTAGAAGTATGGAATACACCAAACACTCCGATTAGGAACGAACTGCCGTTGAACTTGAATTGTCCAATTTGGAACACCTATTGATTTCGGATCGAGCCCAAAACTTGGGGAACATCATAATATGGTGGGAGGAGTCATTTAGTGAGTTTTGAGTGAAATCCAATCGCTAGAAGTATGGAATACACCAACCACTCCAATTAGGAACGAACTGCCGTTGAACTTGAATTGTCCAATTTCTCACACCTATTGATTTCGGATCGAGCCGAAAACTTGGGCAACATCATAATATGGTGCGAGGAGTCATTTGGTGAGTTTTGAGTGAAATCCAATCGCTAGAAGTATGGAATACACCTACCACTCCAATTCGGAACGAACTGCCGTTGAACTTGAATTGTCCAATTTCTCACACCTATTGATTTCGGATGGAACCCCAAACTTGTGCAACATCACAATATGATGGGAGGACTCATTTGGTGAGTTTTGAGTGAAATCCAATCGCTAGAAGTATGGAATACACCAACCACTCTAATTAGGAACGAACTGCCGTTGAACTTGAATTGTCCAATTTCTCACACCTATTGGTTTCGGATCGAGCCCCTAACTTGGGTAACATCATAATATGGTGGGAGGAGTCATTTGGTGAGTTTTGAGTGAAATCCAATCGCTAGAAGTATGGAATACACCAACCACTCCAATTAGGAACGAACTTTCGTTGAACCTGAATTGTCCAATTTCTCACACCTATTGATTTCGGATCGAGCCGAAAACTTGGGCAACATCATAATATGGTGGGAGGAGTCATTTGGTGAGTTTTGAGCGAAATCCAATCGCTAGAAGTATGGAATACACCAACCACTCCAATTAGGAACGAACTGCCGTTGAACTTGAATTGTCCAATTTGGAACACCTATTGATTTCGGATTGAGCCCAAAACTTGGGCAACATCGTAATATGGGGGGAGGAGTCATTTGGTGAGTTTTGAGTGAATTCCAATCGCTAGAAGTATGGAATACACCAACCACTCCAATTAGGAACGAACTTCCGTTGAACCTGAATTGTCCAATTTCTCACACCTATTGATTTCGGATCCAGCCCCTAACTTGGGCAACATCATAGTATGGTGGGAGGAGTCATTTGGTGAGTTTTGAGTGAAATCCAATAGCTAGAAGTATGGAATACACCAAACACTCCGATTAGGAACGAACTGCCGTTGAACTTGAATTGTCCAATTTGGAACACCTATTGATTTCGGATCGAGCCCAAAACTTGGGGAACATCATAATATGGTGGGAGGAGTCATTTAGTGAGTTTTGAGTGAAATCCAATCGCTAGAAGTATGGAATACACCAACCACTCCAATTAGGAACGAACTGCCGTTGAACTTGAATTGTCCAATTTCTCACACCTATTGATTTCGGATCGAGCCGAAAACTTGGGCAACATCATAATATGGTGCGAGGAGTCATTTGGTGAGTTTTGAGTGAAATCCAATCGCTAGAAGTATGGAATACACCAACCACTCCAATTCGGAACGAACTGCCGTTGAACTTGAATTGTCCAATTTCTCACACCTATTGATTTCGGATGGAACCCCAAACTTGTGCAACATCACAATATGATGGGAGGACTCATTTGGTGAGTTTTGAGTGAAATCCAATCGCTAGAAGTATGGAATACACCAACCACTCCAATTAGGAACGAACTGCCGTTGAACTTGAATTGTCCAATTTCTCACACCTATTGGTTTCGGATCGAGCCCCTAACTTGGGTAACATCATAATATGGTGGGAGGAGTCATTTGGTGAGTTTTGAGTGAAATCCAATCGCTAGAAGTATGGAATACACCAACCACTCCAATTAGGAACGAACTTCCGTTGAACCTGAATTGTCCAATTTCTCACACCTATTGATTTCGGGTCGAGCCGAAAACTTGGGCAACATCATAATATGGTGGGAGGAGTCATTTGGTGAGTTTTGAGCGAAATCCAATCGCTAGAAGTATGGAATACACCAACCACTCCAATTAGGAACGAACTGCCGTTGAACTTGAATTGTCCAATTTGGAACACCTATTGATTTCGGATTGAGCCCAAAACTTGGGCAACATCGTAATATGGGGGGAGGAGTCATTTGGTGAGTTTTGAGTGAATTCCAATCGCTAGAAGTAAGGAATACACCAACCACTCCAATTAGGAACGAACTGCCGTTGAACTTGAATTGTTCAATTTCTCACACCTATTCATTTCGGATCGAGCCCAAAACTTGGGCAACATCAAAATATGTTGGGAGGAGTCATTTGGTGAGTTTTGAGTGAAATCCAATCGCTAGAAGTATGGAATACACCAACCACTCCAATTAGGAACGAACTGCCGTTGAACTTGAATTGTCCAATTTCTCACACCTATTCATTTCGGATCGAGCCCAAAACTTGGGCAACATCATAATATGGTGGGAGGAGTCATTTGGTGAGTTTTGAGTGAAATCCAATCGCTAGAAGTATGGAATACACCAACCACTCCAATTAGGAACGAACTGCCGTTGAACTTGAATTGTCCAATTTGGAACACCTTTTGATTTCGGATCGAGGCCAAAACTTGGGCAACATCATAATATGGTGGGAGGAGACATTTGGTGAGTTTTGAGTGAAATCCAATCGCTAGAAGTATGGAATACACCAACCACTCCAATTAGGAACGAACTGCCGTTGAACCTGAATTGTCCAATTTCTCACACCTATTGATTTCGTATGGAACCCCAAACTTGTGCAACATCATAATATGGTGGGAGGATTCATTTCGTGAGTTTTGAGTGAAATCCAATAGCTAGAAGTATGGAATACACCAACCACTCCAATTAGGAACGAACTGCTGTTGAACTTAAATTGTCCAATTTCTCACACCTATTGATTTCGGATCGAGCCCAAAACTTGGGCAACATCATAATATGGTGGGAGTAGTCATTTGGGGAGTTTTGAGTGAAATCCAATCGCTAGAAGTATGGAATACACCAACCACTCCAATTAGGAGCGAACTGCCGTTGAACTTGAATTGTCCAATTTGGAACACCTATTGACTTCGGATCGAGACCAAAACTTGGGCAACATCATAATATGTTGGGAAGAGTCATTTAGTGAGTTTTGAGTGAAATCCAATCGCTAGAAGTATGGAATACACCAACCACTCCAATTAGGAACGAACTGCCGTTGAACTTGAATTGTCCAATTTCTCACACCTATTGAATTTGGATCGAGCCCTTAACTTGGGCAACATCATAATACGGTGGAAGGAGTCATTTGCTGAGTTTTGAGTGAAATCCAATCGCTAGAAGTATGGAATACACCAACCACTCCAATTAGGAACGAACTGCCGTTGAACTTGAATTGTCCAATTTGGAACACCAATTGATTTCGGATCGAGCCCAAAACTTGGCCAACATCATAATGTGGTGGGAGGAGTCATTTGGTGAGTTTTAAGTGAAATCCAATCGCGAGAAGTATGGAATACACCAACCACTCCAATTAGGAACGAACTGCCGTTGAACTTGAATTGTCCAATTTGGAACACCTATTGATTTCGGATCGAGCCCAAAACTTGGGCAACATCGTAATATGGTGGGAGGAGTCATTTGGTGAGTTTGAGTAAAATCCAATCGCTAGAAGTATGGAATACACCAACCACTACAATTAGGAACGAACTGCCGTTGAAATTGAATTGTCCAATTTGGAACACCTATTGAGTTCGGATCGAGCCCAAAACTTGGGCAACATCATAATATGGTGGGACGAGTCATTTGGTGAGTTTTGAGTGAAATCCAATCGCTAGAAGTATGGAATACACCAACCACTCCAATTAGGAACGAATTGCCGTTGAACCTGAATTGTCCAATTTCTCACACATATCGATTTCTTGTGGAACCCCAAACTTGTACAACATCATAATATCATGGGAGGAGTCATTTCGTGAGTTTTGAGTGAAATCCAATCCCTAGAAGTATGGAATACACCAACCACTCCAATTATGAACGAACTGCTGTTGAACTTAAATTGTCCAATTTCTCAGACCTATTGATTTCGGATCGAGCCCAAAACTTGGGCAACATCATAATATGGTGGGAGGAGTCATTTGGTGAGTTTTGAGTGAAATCCAATCGCTAGAAGTATGGATTACACCAACCACTCCAATTAGGAACGAACTGCCGTTGAACTTGAATTGTCCAATTTCTCGCACCTATTGACTTCGGATTGAGCCCAAAACTTGGGCAACATCATAATACGGTGGAAGGAGTCATTTGCTGAGTTTTGAGTGAAATCCAATCGCTAGAAGTATGGAATACACCAACCACTCCAATTAGGAGCGAACTGCCGTTGAACTTGAATTGTCCAATTTGGAACACCTATTGACTTCGGATCGAGACCAAAACTTGGGCAACATCATAATATGTTGGGAAGAGTCATTTAGTGAGTTTTGAGTGAAATCCAATCGCTAGAAGTATGGAATACACCAACCACTCCAATTAGGAACGAACTGCCGTTGAACTTGAATTGTCCAATTTCTCACACCTATTGAATTTGGATCGAGCCCTTAACTTGGGCAACATCATAATACGGTGGAAGGAGTCATTTGCTGAGTTTTGAGTGAAATCCAATCGCTAGAAGTATGGAATACACCAACCACTCCAATTAGGAACGAACTGCCGTTGAACTTGAATTGTCCAATTTGGAACACCAATTGATTTCGGATCGAGCCCAAAACTTGGCCAACATCATAATATGGTGGGAGGAGTCATTTGGTGAGTTTTGAGTGAAATCCAATCGCTAGAAGTATGGAATACACCAACCACTCCAATTAGGAACGAACTGCCGTTGAACCTGAATTGTCCAATTTCTCACACCTATTGATTTCGTATGGAACCCCAAACTTGTGCAACATCATAATATGATGGGAGGAGTCATTTGGTGAGTTTTGAGTGAAATCCAATCGCTAGAAGTATATAATACACCCACCACTCCAACAAGGAACGAACTGCCGTTGAACTTGATTTGTCCAATTTCTCACACCTATTGATTTCTGATCGAGCCCAAAACTTGGGCAACATCATAATATGGTGGGAGGAGTCATTTAGTGAGTCTTGAGTGAAATCCAATCGTTAGAAGTATGGAATACACCAACCACTCCAATTAGGAACGAACTGCTGTTGAACTTGAATTGTCCAATTTGGAACACCTATTGATTTCGGATCGAGCCCAAAACTTGGGCAACATCATAATGTGGTGGGAGGAGTCATTTGGTGAGTTTTAAGTGAAATCCAATCGCGAGAAGTATGGAATACACCAACCACTCCAATTAGGAACGAACTGCCGTTGAACTTGAATTGTCCAATTTGGAACACCTATTGATTTCGGATCGAGCCCAAAACTTGGGCAACATCGTAATATGGTGGGAGGAGTCATTTGGTGAGTTTGAGTGAAATCCAATCGCTAGAAGTATGGAATACACCAACCACTCCAATTAGGAACGAATTGCCGTTGAACCTGAATTGTCCAATTTCTCACACATATCGATTTCGTATGGAACCCCAAACTTGTACAACATCATAATATCATGGGAGGAGTCATTTCGTGAGTTTTGAGTGAAATCCAATCCCTAGAAGTATGGAATACACCAACCACTCCAATTATGAACGAACTGCTGTTGAACTTAAATTGTCCAATTTCTCAGACCTATTGATTTCGGATCGAGCCCAAAACTTGGGCAACATCATAATATGGTGGGAGGAGTCATTTGGTGAGTTTTGAGTGAAATCCAATCGCTAGAAGTATGGATTACACCAACCACTCCAATTAGGAACGAACTGCCGTTGAACTTGAATTGTCCAATTTGGAACACCTATTGATTTCGGATCGAGACCAAAACTTGGGCAACATCATAATATGGTGGGAGGAGTCATTTAGTGAGTCTTGAGTGAAATCCAATCGCTAGAAGTATGGAATACACCAACCACTCCAAGTAGGAACGAATTGCCGTTGAACTTGAATTGTCCAATTTGGAACACCTATTGATTTCGGATCGAGACCAAAACTTGGGCAACATCATAATATGGTGGGAGGAGTCATTTAGTGAGTTTTGAGAGAAATCCAATCGCTAGAAGTATGGAATACACCAACCACTCCAATTAGGAACGAAGTGCCGTTGAACTTGAATTGTCCAATTTCTCACACCTATTGATTTCGGATCGAGCCCCTAAATTGGGCAACATCATAATATGGTGGGAGGAGTCATTTGGTGAGTTTTGAGTCAAATCCAATCGCTAGAAGTATGGAATACACCAACCACTCCAATTAGGAACGAACTGCCGTTGAACTTGAATTGTCCAATTTGGAACACCAATTGATTTCGGATCGAGCCCAAAACATGGGCAACACCATAATATGGTGGGAGGAGTCATTTGGTGAGTTTTGAGTGAAATACAATCGCTAGAAGTATGGAATACACCAACCACTCCAATTAGGAACGAACTGCCGTTGAACTTGAATTGTTCAATTTCTCACACCAATTGATTTCGGATCGAGCCCAAAACTTGGGCAACATCATAATATGTTGGGAGGAATCATTTGGTGAGTTTTGAGTGAAATCCAATCGCTAGAAGTATGGAATACACCAACCATTACAATTAGGAACGAACTTCCATTGAACTTGAATTGTCCAATTTCTCACACCTATTGATTTCGGATCGAGCCCAAAACTTGGGCAACATCGTAATATGGTGGGAGGAGTCATTTGGTGAGTTTTGAGTGAAATCCAATCGCTATAAGTATGGAATACACCAACCATCCCAATTAGGAACGAACTGTCGTTGAACTTGAACTGTCCAATTTCTCAAACCTATTGATTTCGGATCGAGCCCAAAACTTGGGCAACATCATAATATGGTCGGAGGAGTCATTTGGTGAGTTTTGAGTGAAATACAATCGATAGAAGTATGAAATACACCAACCACTCCAATTAGGAACGAACTGCCATTGAACTTGAATTGTCCAATTTGGAACACCTATTGATTTCGGATCAAGCCCCAAACTTGGGCAACATCATAATATGGTGGGAGGAGTCATTTGGTGAGTTTTGAGTGAAATCCAATCGCTAGAAGTGTGGAATATACCAACCACTCCAATTAGGAACGAACTGCCGTTGAACTTGAATTGTCCAATTTCTCACACCTATTGATTTCGGATCGAGCCCAAAACTTGGGCAACATCATAATATGGTGGGAGGAGTCATTTGGTGAGTTTTGAGTGAAATCCAATCGCTAGAAGTATGGAATACACCAACCTCTCCAATTAGGAACGAACTGCCGTTGAACTTGAATTGTCCAATTTGGAACACCTTTTGAGTTCGGATCGAGCCCAAAACTTGGGCAACATCATAATATGGTGGGAGGAGTCATTTGGTGAGTTTTGAGTGAAATCCAATCGCTAGAAGTATGGAATACACGAACCACTGCAATTAGGAACGAACTGCCGTTGAACTTGTATTGTCCAATTTCTCACACCTATTGATTTCGGATCGAGCCCCAAACTTGGGCAACATCATAATATGGTGGGAGGAGTCATTTGGTGAGTTTTGAGTGAAATCCAATCGCTAGAAGTATGGAATACACCAACCACACCAATTGGGAACGAACTGCCGTTGAACTTGAATTGTCCAATTTCTCACACCTATTGATTTCGGATCGAGCCGAAAACTTGGGCAACAGCATAATATGGCGGGAGGAGTCATTTGGTGAGTTTTGAGTGAAATTCAATCGCTAGAAGTATGGAATACACCAACCACTCCAATTAGGAACGAACTGCCGTTGAACTTGAATTGTCCAATTTCTCACACCTATTGATTTCGGATCGAGCCCCTAGCTTGGGCAACGTCATAATATGGTGGGAGGAATCATTTGGTGAGTTTTGAGTGAAATTCAATCGCTTGAAGTATGGAATACACCAACCACTCCAATTAGGAACGAACTGTCGTTGAACTTAAATTGTTCAATTTCTCACACCTATTCATTTCGTATGGAACCCCAAACTTGTGCAACATCATAATATGATGGGAGGAGTCATTTAGTGAGTTTTTAGTGAAATCCAATCGCTAGAAGTATGGAATACACCAACCACTACATTTTGGAACGAACTGCCGTTGAACTTAAATTGTCCAATTTCTCACACCTGTTGATTTCGGATCGAGCCGAAAACTTGGGCAACATCATAATATGGTGGGAGGAGTCATTTGGTGAGTTTTGAATGAAATCCAATCGCTAGAAGTATGGAATACACCAACCACTCCAATTAGGAACGAACTGCCGTTGAACTTGAATTGTCCAATTTCTCGCACCTATTGATTTCGGATCGAGCCCAAAACTTGGGCAAGATCATAATATGGTGGGAGGAGTCATTTGGTGAGTTTTGAGAGAAATCCAATCGCTAGAAGTATGTAATACACCAACCACTCCAATTAGGAACGCACTTCCGTTGAACTTGAATTGTCCAATTTGGAACACCTATTGATTTCGGATCGAGCCCAAAACTTGGGCAACATCATAATGTGGTGGGAGGAGTCATTTGGTGAGTTTTAAGTGAAATCCAATCGCGAGAAGTATGTAATACACCAACCACTCCAATTAGGAACGAACTGCCGTTGAACTTGAATTGTCCAATTTGGAACACCTATTGACTTCGGATCGAGCCCAAAACTTGGGCAACATCGTAATATGGTGGGAGGAGTCATTTGGTGAGTTTTGAGTGAAATCCAATCGCTAGAAGTATGGAATACACCAACCACTCAAATTAGGAACGAACTGCCGTTGAACTTGAATTGTTCAATTTCTCACACCTATTGATTTCGGATCGAGCCCAAAACTTGGGCAACGTCATAATATGGTGGGAGGAGTCATTTGGTGAGTTTTGAGTGAAATCCAATCGCTAGAAGTATGGAATACACCAACCACTCCAATTAGGAACGAACTGCCGTTGAACTTGAATTGTCCAATTTCTCACACCTATTGATGTCGGATCGAGCCCCTAACTTGGGCAACGTCATAATATGGTGGGAGGAGTCATTTGGTGAGTTTTGAGTGAAATCCAATCGCTAGAAGTATGGATTACACCAAACCCTCCAATTAGGAACGAACTGCCGTTGAACTTGAATTGTCCAATTTGGAACACCTATTGATTTCGGATCGAGCCCAAAACTTGGGCAACATCATAATATGGTGGGAGGAGTCATTTGGTGAGTTTTGAGAGAAATCCAATCGCTAGAAGTATGGAATACACCTACCACTCCAATTGGGAACGAACTGCCGTTGAACTTGAATTGTCCAATTTGGAACACCTATTGATTTCGGATCGAGCCCAAAACTTGGGCAACATCATAATATGGTGGGAGGAGTCATTTGGTGAGTTTTGAGTGAAATCCAATCGCTAGAAGTATGGATTACACCAAACACTCCAATTAGGAACGAACTGCCGTTGAACTTGAATTGTCCAATTTGGAACACCTATTGATTTCGGATCGAGCCCAAAACTTGGGCAACATCATAATATGGTGGGAGGAGTCATTTGGTGAGTTTTGAGAGAAATCCAATCGCTAGAAGTATGGAATACACCAACCACTCCAATTAGGAACGAACTGCCGTTGAACTTGAATTGTCCAATTTGGAACACCTATTGATTTCGGATCGAGCCCCAAACTTGGGCAACATCATAATATGGTGGGAGGAGTCATTTGGTGAGTTTTGAGTGAAATCCAATCGCTATAAGTATGGAATACACCAACCACTCCAATTAGGAATGAACTGCCGTTGAACTTGAATTGTCCAATTTGGAACACCTATTGATTTCGGATCGAGCCCAAAACTTGGGCAACATCGTAATATGGTGGGAGGTGTCGTTTGGTGAGTTTTGAGAGAAATCCAATCGCTAGAAGTATGGAATACACCTACCACTCCAATTCGGAACGAACTGCCATTGAACTTGAATTGTCCAATTTCTCACACCTATTGATTTCGGATGGAACCCCAAACTTGTGCAACATCATAATATGGTGGGAGGAGTCATTTGGTGAGTTTTGAGTGAAATCCAATCGCTATAAGTATGGAATACACCAACAACTCCAATTTGGAACGAACTGCCGTTGAACTTAAATTGTCCAATTTCTCACACCTATTGTGTTCGGATCGAGCCCAAAACTTGGGCAACATCATAATATGGTGGGAGGAGTCATTTGGTGAGTTTTGAGTGAAATCCAATTGCTAGAAGTATGTAATACACCAACCACTCCAATTCGGAACGAACTGCCGTTGAACTTGAATTGTCCAATTTGGAACACCTATTGATTTCGGATCGAGCCCAAAACTTGGGCAACATCATAATATGGTGGGAGGAGTCATTTGGTGAGTTTTGAGTGAAATCCAATCGCTAGAAGTATGGAATACACCAACCACTCCAATTAGGAACGAACTGTCGTTGATCTTGAATTGTCCAATTTGAAACACCTATTGATTTCGGATCGAGCCCAAAACTTGGGCAACATCATAATATGGTGGGAGGAGTCATTTGGTGAGTTTTGAGTGAAATCCAATCGCTAGAAGTATGGAATACACCAACCACTCCAATTAGGAAGGAACTGCCGTTGAACTTGAATTGTCCAATTTGGAACACCTATTGATTTCGGATCGAGCCCAAAACTTGTGCTACATCATAATATGGTGGGAGGAGTCATTTGGTGAGTTTTGAGTGAAATCCAATCGCTAGAATTATGGAATACACCAACCACTCCAATTCGGAACGAACTGCCGTTGAACTTGAATTGTCCAATTTCTCACACCAACTGATTTCGGATGGAACCCCAAGCTTGTGCAACATCATAATATGGTGGGAGGAGTCATTTGGTGTGTTTTGAGTGAAATCCAATCGCTAGAAGTTTGGAATACACCAACAACTCCAATTAGGAACGAACTGCCGTTGAACTTAAATTGTCCAATTTATCACACCTATTGTGTTCGGATCGAGCCCAAAACTTGGGCAACATCATAATATGGTGGGAGGAATCATTTGGTGAGTTTTGAGTGAAATCCAATCGCTAGAAGTGTGGAATACTCCAACCACTCCAATTAGGAACGAACTGCCGTTGAACTTGAATTGTCCAATTTGGAACACCTATTGATTTCGGATCTAGCCCAAAACTTGGGCAACATCATAATATGGTGGGAGGAGTCATTTGGTGAGTTTTGAGTGAATTCCAATCGCTAGAAGTATGGAATACACCAACCACTCCAATTAGGAATGAACTGCCGTTGAACTTGAATTGTCCAATTTGGAACACCTATTGATTTCGGATCGAGCCCAAAACTTGGGCAACATCATAATATGGTGGGAGGTGTCATTTGGTGAGTTTTGAGAGAAATCCAATCGCTAGAAGTATGGAATACACCTACCACTCCAATTCGGAACGAACTGCCATTGAACTTGAATTGTCCAATTTCTCACACCTATTGATTTCGGATGGAACCCCAAACTTGTGCAACATCATAATATGGTGGGAGGAGTCATTTGGTGAGTTTTGAGTGAAATCCAATCGCTAGAAGTATGGAATACACCAACAACTCCAATTTGGAACGAACTGCCGTTGAACTTAAATTGTCCAATTTCTCACACCTATTGTGTTCGGATCGAGCCCAAAACTTGGGCAACATCATAATATGGTGGGAGGAGTCATTTGGTGAGTTTTGAGTGAAATCCAATTGCTAGAAGTATGTAATACACCAACCACTCCAATTAGGAACGAACTGCCGTTGAACTTGAATTGTCCAATTTGGAACACCTATTGATTTCGGATCGAGCCCAAAACTTGGGCAACATCATAATATGGTGGGAGGAGTCATTTGGTGAGTTTTGAGTGAAATCCAATCGCTAGAAGTATGGAATACACCAACCACTCCAATTAGGAACGAACTGTCGTTGAACGTGAATTGTCCAATTTGAAACACCTATTGATTTCGGATCGAGCCCAAAACTTGGGCAACATCATAATATGGTGGGAGGAGTCATTTGGTGAGTTTTGAGTGAAATCCAATTGCTAGAATTATGGAATACACCAACCACTCCAATTCGGAACGAACTGCCGTTGAACTTGAATTGTCCAATTTCTCACACCTACTGATTTCGGATGGAACCCCAAACTTGTCCAACATCATAATATGGTGGGAGGAGTCATTTGGTGAGTTTTGAGTGAAATCCAATCGCTAGAAGTATGGAATACACCAACAACTCCAATTAGGAACGAACTGCCGTTGAACTTAAATTGTCCAATTTCTCACACCTATTGTGTTCGGATCGAGCCCAAAACTTGGGCAACATCATAATATGGTGGGAGGAATCATTTGGTGAGTTTTGAGTGAAATCCAATCGCTAGAAGTGTGGAATACTCCAACCACTCCAATTAGGAACGAACTGCCGTTGAACTTGAATTGTCCAATTTGGAACACCTATTGATTTCGGATCTAGCCCAAAACTTGGGCAACATCATAATATGGTGGGAGGAGTCATTTGGTGAGTTTTGAGTGAATTCCAATCGCTAGAAGTATGGAATACACCAACCACTCCAATTAGGAACGAACTGCCGTTGAACTTGAATTGTCCAATTTGGAACACCTATTGATTTCGGATCGAGCCCCAAACTTGGGCAACCTCATAATATGGCGGGAGGAGTCATTTGGTAAGTTTTGAGTGAAATCCAATCGCTAGAAGTACGGAATACGCCAACCACTCCAATTAGGAATGAACTGCCATTGAACTTGAATTGTCCAATTTATCACACCTATTGATTTCGGATCGAGCCCAAAACTTGGGCAACATCATAATATGGTGGGAGGAGTCATTGGGTGAGTTTTGAGTGAAATCCAATCGCTAGAAGTATGGAATACACCAACCACTCCAATTAGGAACGAATTGCCGTTGAACTTTAATTGTCCAATTTCTCGCACCTATTGATTTCGGATCGAGCCCAAAACTTGGGCAACATCATAATATGTTGGGAGGAGTCATTTGGTGAGTTTCGAGTGAAATCGAATCGCTAGAAGTATGGAATACACCAACCACTCCAATTTCGAACAAACTGCCGTTGAACTTGAATTGTCCAATTTGGAACACCTATTGATTTCGGATCGAGCCTAAAACTTGGGCAACATCATAATATGGTGGGAGGAGTCATTTGGTGAGTTTTCAGTGAAATCCAATTGCTAGAAGTATGGAATACACCAACCACTCCAATTCGGAACGAACTGCCGTTGAACTTGAATTGTCCAATTTCTCACACCTACTGATTTCGGATGGAACCCCAAACTTGTGCAACATCATAATATGGTGGGAGGAGTCATTTGGTGAGTTTTGAGTGAAATCCAATCGCTAGAAGTATGGAATACACCAACAACTCCAATTAGGAACGAACTGCCGTTGAACTTAAATTGTCCAATTTCTCACACCTATTGTGTTCGGATCGAGCCCAAAATACGGGCAACATCATAATATGGTGGGAGGAATCATTTGGTGAGTTTTGAGTGAAATCCAATCGCTAGAAGTGTGGAATACACCAATCACTCCAATTAGGAACGAACTGCCGTTGAACTTGAATTGTCCAATTTGGAACACCTATTGATTTCGGATCTAGACCAAAACTTGGGCAACATCATAATATGGTGGGAGGAGTTATTTGGTGAGTTTTGAGTGAAATCCAATCGCTAGAAGTATGGAATACACCAACCACTCCAATTAGGAACGAACTGCCGTTGAACTTGAATTGTCCAATTCGGAACACCTATTGATTTCGAATCGAGCCCCAAACTTGGGCAACAACATAATATGGCGGGAGGAGTCATTTGGTGAGTTTTGAGTCAAATCCAATCGCTAGAAGTACGGAATACACCAACCACTCCAATTAGGAACGAACTGCCATTGAACTTGAATTGTCCAATTTCTCACACCTATTGATTTCGGATCGAGCCCAAAACTTGGGCAACATTATAATATGGTGGGAGGAGTCATATAGTGAGTTTTGAGTGAAATCCAATCGCTAGAAGTATGGAATACACCAACCACTCCAATTAGGAACGAACTGCCGTTGAACTTGAATTGTCCAATTTGGAACACCTATTGATTTCGGATCGAGCCCAAAACTTGGGCAACATTATAATATGGTGGGAGGAGTCATTTGGTGAGGTTTGAGAGAAATCCAATAGCTAGAAGTATGGAATACACCAACCACTCCAATTAGGAACAAACTGCCGTTGAACTTGAATTGTCCAATTTGAAACACCTATTGAATTCGGATCGAGACCAAAACTTGGGCAACATCATAATATGGTGGGAGGAGTCATATAGTGAGTTTTGAGTGAAATCCAATGGCTAGAAGTTTGTTATACACCAACCAGTCCAATTAGTAACGAACTGCCGTTGAACTTGAATTGTCCAATTTCTCACACCTGTTGATTTCGGATCGTTCCCCAAACTTGGGCAACATCATAGTATGGTCGGAGGAGTCATTTGGTGAGTTTTGAGTGAAATCCAATCGCTAGAAGTATGGAATACACCAATCACTCCAATTAGGAACGAACTGCCGTTGAACTTGAATTGTCCAATTTGGAACACCTATTGATTTCGGATCGAGCCCAAAACTTGGGCAACATCATAATATGGCGGGAGGAGTCATTTCGTGAGTGTTGAGTGAAATCCAATCGCTAGAAGTATGGAATACACCAACCACCCCAATTAGGAACAAACTGCCGTTGAACTTGAATTGTCCAATTTCTCACACCTATTTTTTTCGGATCGAGCCCCAAACTTGGGCAACAACATAATATGGTCGGAGGAGTCATTTGGTGAGTTTTGAGTGAAATCCAATCGCTAGAAGTATGGAATACACCAACAACTCCAATTAGGAACGAACTGCCGTTGAACTTGAATTGTCCAATTTCTCACACCTATTGATTTCGGATCGAGCCCAATACTTGGGCGACATCATAATATGGTGGGAGGAGTCATTTGGTGAGTTTTGAGTGAAATCCAATCGCTAGAAGTATGGAATACACCAACCACTCCAATTAGGAACGAACTTCCATTGAACTTGAATTGTCCAATTTGGAACACCTATTGATTTCGGATAGAGCCCAAAACTTGGGCGACATCATAATATGGTGGGAGGAGTCATTTGGTGAGTTTTGAGTGAAATCCAATCGCTAGAAGTATGGAAGACACCAACAACTCCAATGAGGAACGAACTGCCGTTGAACTTGAATTGTCCAATTTGAAACACCTATTGATTTCGGTTCGAGACCAAAACTTGGGCAACATCATAATATGGTGGGAGGAGTCATATAGTGAGTTTTGAGTGAAATCCAATCGCTTGAAGTATGTTATACACCACCCACTCCAATTAGGAACGAACTGCCGTTGAACTTAAATTGTCTAATTTCTCACAACTATTGAGTTCGGATCGAGCCCAAAACTTGGGCAACATCATAATATGGTGGGAGGAGTCATTTGGTGAGTTTTGAGTGAAATCCAATCGCTAGAAGTATGGAATACACCAACCACTCCAATTAGGAACGAACTGCCGTTGAACTTGAATTGTCCAATTTCTCACACCTATTGATTTCGAATGGAACCCCAAACTTGTGCAACATCATAATATGGTGGGAGGAGTCATTTGGTGAGTTTTGAGTGAAATCCAATCGCAAGAAGTATGGAATACACCAACAACTCCAATTAGGAACGAACTGCCGTTGAACTTGAATTGTCCAATTTCTCACACCTATTGAGTTCGGATCGAGCCCCAAACTTGGGCAACATCATAATATGGTGGGAGGAGTCATTTGGTGAGTTTTGAGTGAAATCCAATCGCTAGAAGTATGGAATACACCAACCACTTCAATTAGGAACGAACTGCCGTTGAACATGAATTTTCCAATTTCGCACACCTATTCATTTCGGATCGAGCCAAAAACTTGGGCAACATCATAATATGGTGGGATCAGTCATTTGGTGGGTTTTGAGTGAAATCCAATCGCTAGAAGTATGGAATACACCAACCACTCCAATTAGGAACGAACTGCCGTTGAACTTGAATTGTCCAATTTGGAACACCTATTGATTTCGGATCGAGACCAAACCTTGGGTAACATCATAATATGGTGGGAGGAGTCATTTAGTTAGTTTTGAGTGAAATCCAATCGCTAGAAGTATGGAATACACCAACCACTCCAATTAGGAACGAACTGCCGTTGAACTTGAATTGTCCAATTTCTCACACCTATTGATTTCGGATCGAGCCCCAAACTTGGGCAACATCATAATATGGTGGGAGGAGTCATTTGGTGAGTTTTGAGTGAAATCCAATCGCTAGAAGTATGGAATACACCAACCACTCCAATTAGGAACGAACTGCCGTTGAACTTGAATTGTCCAATTTCTCACACCTATTGATTTCGGATCGAGCCCAAAACTTGGGCCACATCATAATATGGTGGGAGGAGTCATTTGGTGAGTTTTGAGTGAAATCCAATCGCTAGAAGAATGGAATACACCAACCACTCCAATTAGGAACGAACTTCCGCTGAACTTCAATTGTCCAATTTCTCACACCTATTGATTTCGGGTCGAGCCCAAAACTTGGGCAACATCATAATATGGTGGGAGGAGTCATTTGGTGAGTTTTGAGTGAAATCCAATCGCTAGAAGTATGGAATACACCAACCACTCCAATTAGGAACGAACTGCCGTTGAACTTGAATTGTCCAATTTCTCACACCTATTGATTTCGCATCGAGCCCAAAACTTGGGCAATATCATAATATGGTGGGAGGAGTCATTTGGTTAGTTTTGAGTGAAATCCAATCGCTA
The DNA here is from genome assembly GCF_965620075.1 of Prunus avium. Classification (NCBI taxonomy): domain Eukaryota; kingdom Viridiplantae; phylum Streptophyta; class Magnoliopsida; order Rosales; family Rosaceae; genus Prunus; species Prunus avium. Next base: position 11,536,812 of record NC_142291.1, read on the forward strand.
GAAGTGTGGAATACACCAACCACTCCAATTAGGAACGAACTGCCGTTGAACTTGAATTGTCCAATTTCTCACACCTATTGAATTCGGATCGAGCCCAAAACTTGGGCAACATCATAATATGGTGGGAGGAGTCATTTGGTGAGTTTTGAGTGAAATCCAATTGCTAGAAGAATGGAATACACCAACCACTCCAATTAGGAACGAACTTCCGCTGAACTTCAATTGTCCAATTTCTCACACCTATTGATTTCGGGTTGAGCCCAAAACTTGGGCAACATCATAATATGGTGGGAGGAGTCATTTGGTGAGTTTTGAGTGAAATCCAATCGCTAGAAGTATGGAATACACCAACCACTCCAATTAGGAACGAACTGCCGTTGAACTTGAATTGTCCAATTTGGAACACCTATTGATTTCGGATCGAGCCCAAAACTTGGGCAACATCATAACATGGTGGGAGGAGTCATTCGGTGAGTTTTGAGTGAAATCCAATCGCTAGAAGTATGGAATACACCAACAACTCCAATTAGGAACGAACTGCCGTTGAACTTAAATTGTCCAATTTCTCACTCCTATTGTGTTCGGATCGAGCCCAAAACTTGGGCAACATCATAATATGGTGGGAGGAATCATTTGGTGAGTTTTGAGTGAAATCCAATCGCTAGAAGTGTGGAATACTCCAACCACTCCAATTAGGAACGAACTGCCGTTGAACTTGAATTGTCCAATTTGGAACACCTATTGATTTCGGATCTAGCCCAAAACTTGGGCAACATCATAATATGGTGGGAGGAGTCATTTGGTGAGTTTTGAGTGAATTCCAATCGCTAGAAGTATGGAATACACCAACAACTCCAATTTGGAACGAACTGCCGTTGAACTTAAATTGTCCAATTTCTCACACCTATTGTGTTCGGATCGAGCCCAAAACTTGGGCAACATCATAATATGGTGGGAGGAGTCATTTCGTGAGTTTTGAGTGAAATCCAATCCCTAGAAGTATGGAATACACCAACCACTCCAATTAGGAACGAACTGCCGTTGAACTTGAATTGTCCAATTTGGAACACCTATTGATTTCGGATCGAGCCCAAAACTTGGGCAACATCATAATATGGTGGGAGGAATCATTTGGTGAGTTTTGAGGGAAATCCAATCGCTAGAAGTATGGAATACACGATCCACTCCAATTAGGAACGAACTGCCGTTGAACATGAATTTTCCAATTTCGCACACCTATTCATTTCGGATCGAGCCAAAAACTTGGGCAACATCATAATATGGTGGGATCAGTCATTTGGTGGGTTTTGAGTGAAATCCAATCGCTAGAAGTATGGAATACACCAACCACTCCAATTAGGAACGAACTGCCGTTGAACTTGAATTGTCCAATTTGGAACACCTATTGATTTCGGATCGAGACCAAACCTTGGGTAACACCATAATATGGTGGGAGGAGTCATTTAGTGAGTTTTGAGTGAAATCCAATCGCTAGAAGTATGGAATACACCAACCACTCCAATTAGGAACGAACTGCCGTTGAACTTGAATTGTCCAATTTCTCACACCTATTGATTTCGGATCGAGCCCCAAACTTGGGCAACATCATAATATGGTGGGAGGAGTCATTTGGTGAGTTTTGAGTGAAATCCAATCGCTAGAAGTATGGAATACACCAACCACTCCAATTAGGAACGAACTGCCGTTGAACTTGAATTGTCCAATTTCTCACACCTATTGATTTCGGATCGAGCCCAAAACTTGGGCAACATCATAATATGGTGGGAGGAGTCATTTGGTGAGTTTTGAGTGAAATCCAATCGCTAGAAGAATGGAATACACCAACCACTCCAATTAGGAACGAACTTCCGCTGAACTTCAATTGTCCAATTTCTCACACCTATTGATTTCGGGTCGAGCCCAAAACTTGGGCAACATCATAATATGGTGGGAGGAGTCATTTGGTGAGTTTTGAGTGAAATCCAATCGCTAGAAGTATGGAATACACCAACCACTCCAATTAGGAACGAACTGCCGTTGAACTTGAATTGTCCAATTTCTCACACCTATTGATTTCGCATCGAGCCCAAAACTTGGGCAATATCATAATATGGTGGGAGGAGTCATTTGGTTAGTTTTGAGTGAAATCCAATCGCTAGAAGTGTGGAATACACCAACCACTCCAATTAGGAACGAACTGCCGTTGAACTTGAATTGTCCAATTTCTCACACCTATTGAATTCGGATCGAGCCCAAAACTTGGGCAACATCATAATATGGTGGGAGGAGTCATTTGGTGAGTTTTGAGTGAAATCCAATTGCTAGAAGAATGGAATCACTACAAGAAAAATAACTTATGACAACATGTAATCAACAACGTGCATTCATATGCGTTGTGGAACAATATTTTTAACAACCCGCAGAAGCAGCATGTTGTATTATACAATTTATAACAACGTGCGTGTATAGCGTGTTGTCAAAATATAGAATAGAGCTATTTTCACAACGCGGCCTTGCATGTTGTAGTAGTTTTAAGTTCTACAACGCACGAAGCGTGTTGTCAAAATTATATTAATTTATTAAATAAATAAAATATTGGCGGAAAAGATAGTGAAATTTTTTGCGGGAAAAAGCCCCGCATGCGCATGCGCATCCTCTCTCTCTTTCTTTCTCTTTCTATTTCTCTCTCTCTTTTTCTTCTCTCTTTTTTCTTCTTCTTTTCTCTTCTCCCTGTACCGCCGACAGTCTCTCTCTTCTTTCTCTTTTTCTTTCTTTCTCTTTTTCTTTCTTTTCTTTCTCTTTCTCTTTTTTCTTGTTCTTCTCTCTCTCTCTCTTTTCTTCTACCTCTTTTTTTTTTTTCCCTATCCCTCTCTTCTTCTCCCTACGTTATTTCTGGTTCTATTTTTTTTTTCAAATCCCTTTTTCTTCTTTCTTCTTCCATATGAATTTATCTTGTAGATCTTGTACATCTGGGTTCAATTCTTGTATATTTGGAATCAGATTCCAAACCGTCAGTCTCTCCCAAACCTTCACAAAGTTGAAGGAGCAAAGGCCAGGTAAGCAATTTTAGGTCTTTGCTTTAGGAAATTTGGACTTACAATGTAGAAAGGTTTAAAATTTGCATCTAATTTTGGTTTTTAAGGAATCAGCCATATATGTCTTTATACATGTACTCAGGCAAGCAATTTAGTGCCTGCAAGGTTTTGGCCAGATCCACATGCCTATTCTTGGTACCCATCTATGTTACTTTTATTTTCCCTGTCTTTGTAGACGATGTTACTTTTATTTTCCCTGTCCTTAACATGAATTTATTGCTGCAAACTGGGATTACTATTTAGTTTAGCTTTGCTTATGAATGCTAAATTTGCTGATTGGTTTAGTTACTTGGTTTTCCAGACTTTGTTGCAATGCACTGATGCCTTGTATTGCTTTATGTTAAGAGGGATGGCATGATTCTTTACATGCGTTTGATGGTTCTGATTGCCATGGTTTATTATTATTTGTTAGGTAGGATCCCAATTTTTCTTCACCTTCCAGCTTGCTTTAAGTTTAAACAATTGATCAAAACACAAGTAAATCTGAAATTGAATACGGTGAAAGTGACAAAACCAAAACCAACTCAGCAACTGGAAAAAGTGGGAATGATGTGTTTGATAATGGCTGCCATGGTTTATTATTATTTGTTAGGTAGGATCCAAGGTTCGGTAAAAACAAAAACAAAAATCACCATTAATGCGGTAAAAACAAAAACAAAAATCACCAATAATGCGGATAATGCGGGGCAATATTATAAGACGACATTAATGCGGTAAAAACAAAAAAAAAATCACCAATAATGCGGATAATGCGGGGCAATATTATATTACAAAAACCCTAAACCATAATGCGGATAATGCGGGGCAAAAATCACCAATAATGCGGTAAAAACAAAAACAAAAACCCTAAACAATAATGCGGATAATGCGGGGCAAAAATCACCAATAATGCGGTAAAAACAAAAACAAAAATCACCAACATAAAACGTATATAAAACCCTCCCAATTAAAAAAGATCATCAAAACCATGGCTAGTTGTGGTTCTCCCTGTGGAGCCTGCAAGTTCTTGAGAAGAAAATGTGTGACGGGGTGTATTTTTGCGCCTCATTTCTGCTATGAAGAGGGAGATGTTGATTTTTCTGCCATCCACAAGGTTTTTGGCGCAAGCAATGTGTCGAGGCTTTTAGTTCACCTTCCGTTGAGCGATCGATGCAAGGCCGCAATGTCGATATCATATGAAGCTCAAGCCAGGATTCAAGATCCCATATATGGATGTGTTTCACATATTTTTGCTCTCCAACAGCAGGTTAATCATTTAGTACCCTTTGTATGTTCAGATTGGGTTTCTGTTCAGATTGTATGTTGAAGTAACTGATGAGTATATGCTTTTGGTTTGAACTTTTCAGGTGGTCAACTTACAAGCACAGTTAGCTTTCCTCAAGGATCAAGCAGCTCAAAGCTTTGTCAATGGCTCAAACCCTAATCAAGCAGCTCAAAGTTGGAATTATGAGAATGGAATTATGAATTCAAATATCCCAGAAGAAAATTTAGTGAATATCCCAGAAGAAAATGTCTCATATGGCAGCTTCGAAGAGGGCACTTCTCATTCCATGTCTTCTTTTGGCATGCAAACAAATTACAACAGGCAATGGGGTTTTCAGGATGCTGATGAGCTTCAATCAGTGGTTTCCAGCTACATTCACCATCGATGAGTATATTGGGATGAATATAACTTTGTAATATGTATATGGAACTCCTTATTTATCTTTTGAATGAAAGCTTTGTATTCTGGGATGCCTTATGAATGTGAAGTAAGGAAATATTTATGTTTATCATAGAGCTTCTATTTATAGATAAATTATACTTTTATCAGGTAATTTTGATAATTATTTAAAAAAAACATATATATTTGATATAACAACGCGCATTGCTTGTTGTCAAAACATAAACAACAACGAGCACAGACATGTTGTCATAATATTATAAGACAACACGCTCGGCACGTTGTTGTCAATCGCTCCTACAACGTGCGCATGTTGTGGTTAATGTTGTTCACAACGAGCGCCAAAATAAATGACGACGTTCAACGCGTGTTGTCGAAAGCCCTACACCTTTTAACGACATCGGCTTCAACAATGTGCGCCGCATGTTGTCAATATGTTTTCACAACGCACATTGCGCGTTGTGAAAGGACTTTTTTCTTGTAGTGAATACACCAACCACTCCAATTAGGAACGAACTTCCGCTGAACTTCAATTGTCCAATTTCTCACACCTATTGATTTCGGGTCGAGCCCAAAACTTGGGCAACATCATAATATGGTGGGAGGAGTCATTTGGTGAGTTTTGAGTGAAATCCAATCGCTAGAAGTATGGAATACACCAACCACTCCAATTAGGAACGAACTGCCGTTGAACTTGAATTGTCCAATTTGGAACACCTATTGATTTCGGATCGAGCCCAAAACTTGGGCAACATCATAACATGGTGGGAGGAGTCATTCGGTGAGTTTTGAGTGAAATCCAATCGCTAGAAGTATGGAATACACCAACAACTCCAATTAGGAACGAACTGCCGTTGAACTTAAATTGTCCAATTTCTCACACCTATTGTGTTCGGATCGAGCCCAAAACTTGGGCAACATCATAATATGGTGGGAGGAATCATTTGGTGAGTTTTGAGTGAAATCCAATCGCTAGAAGTGTGGAATACTCCAACCACTCCAATTAGGAACGAACTGCCGTTGAACTTGAATTTTCCAATTTGGAACACCTATTGATTTCGGATCTAGCCCAAAACTTGGGCAACATCATAATATGGTGGGAGGAGTCATTTGGTGAGTTTTGAGTGAATTCCAATCGCTAGAAGTATGGAATACACCAACAACTCCAATTTGGAACGAACTGCCGTTGAACTTAAATTGTCCAATTTCTCACACCTATTGTGTTCGGATCGAGCCCAAAACTTGGGCAACATCATAATATGGTGGGAGGAGTCATTTGGTGAGTTTTGAGTGAAATCCAATCGCTAGAAGTATGGAATACACCAACCACTCCAATTAGGAACGAACTGCCGTTGAACTTGAATTGTCCAATTTGCAACACCTATTGATTTCGGATCAAGCCCAAAACTTGGGCAACATCATAATATGGTGGGAGGAGTCATTTGGTGAGTTTTGAGGGAAATCCAATCGCTAGAAGTATGGAATACACCATCCACTCCAATTAGGAACTAACTGCCGTTGAACTTGAATTGTCCAATTTGGAACACCTATTGATTTCGGATCGAGCCCAAAACTTGGGCAACATCATAATATGGTGGGAGGAGTCATTTGGTGAGTTTTGAGTGAAATCCAATCGCTAGAAGTATGGAATACACCAACCACTCCAATTATGAACGAACTGCCGTTGAACTTGAATTGTCCAATTTGGAACACCTATTGATTTCGGATCGAGCCCAAAACTTGGGCAACATCGTAATATGGTGGGAGGAGTCATTTGGTGAGTTTTGAGTGAAATCCAATCGCTAGAAGTATGGAATACACCAACCACTCCAATTAGGAACGAACTGCCGTTGAACCTGAATTGTCCAATTTGGAACACCTATTGATTTCAGATCGAACCCAAAACTTGGGCAACATCACAATATGGTGGGAGGAGTCATTTGGTGAGTTTTCAGTGAAATCCAATCGCTAGAAGTATGGAATACACCAACCACTCCAATTAGGAACGAACTGCCGTTGAACTTGAATTGTCCAATTTCTCACACCTATTGATTTCGAATGGAACCCCAAACTTGTGCAATATCATAATATGGTGGGAGGAGTCATTTGGTGAGTTTTGAGTGAAATCCAATCGCAAGAAGTATGGAATACACCAACAACTCCAATTAGGAACGAACTGCCGTTGAACTTGAATTGTCCAATTTCTCACACCTATTGAGTTCGGATCGAGCCCCAAACTTGGGCAACATCATAATATGGTGGGAGGAGTCATTTGGTGAGTTTTGAGTGAAATCCAATCGCTAGAAGTATGGAATACACCAACCACTTCAATTAGGAACGAACTGCCGTTGAACATGAATTTTCCAATTTCGCACACCTATTCATTTCGGATCGAGCCAAAAACTTGGGCAACATCATAATATGGTGGGATCAGTCATTTGGTGGGTTTTGAGTGAAATCCAATCGCTAGAAGTATGGAATACACCAACCACTCCAATTAGGAACGAACTGCTGTTGAACTTGAATTGTCCAATTTGGAACACCTATTGATTTCGGATCGAGACCAAACCTTGGGTAACATCATAATATGGTGGGAGGAGTCATTTAGTGAGTTTTGAGTGAAATCCAATCGTTAGAAGTATGGAATACACCGACCACTCCAATTAGGAACGAACTGCCGTTGAACTTGAATTGTCCAATTTCTCACACCTATTGATTTCGGATCGAGCCCCAAACTTGGGCAACATCATAATATGGTGGGAGGAGTCATTTGGTGAGTTTTGAGTGAAATCCAATCGCTAGAAGTGTGGAATACTCCAACCACTCCAATTAGGAACGAACTGCCGTTGAACTTGAATTGTCCAATTTCTCACACCTATTGATTTCGGATCGAGCCCAAAACTTGGGCAACATCATAATATGGTGGGAGGAGTCATTTGGTGAGTTTTGAGTGAAATCCAATTGCTAGAAGAATGGAATACACCAACCACTCCAATTAGGAACGAACTTCCGCTGAACTTCAATTGTCCAATTTCTCACACCTATTGATTTCGGGTCGAGCCCAAAACTTGGGCAACATCATAATATGGTGGGAGGAGTCATTTGGTGAGTTTTGAGTGAAATCCAATCGCTAGAAGTATGGAATACACCTACCACTCCAATTAGGAACGAACTGCCGTTGAACTTGAATTGTCTAATTTCGCACACCTATAGATTTCGGATCGAGCGATAAACTTGGGCAACATCATAATATGGTGGGAGGAGTCATTTGGTGAGTTTTGAGTGAAATCCAATCGCTAGAAGTATGGAATACACCAACCACTCCAATTAGGAACGAACTGCCGTTCAACTTGAATTGTCCAATTTCTCACACCTATTGATTACGGATCCAGGCCCAAACTTGGGCAACATCATAATATGGGGGGAGGAGTCATTTGGTGAGTTTTGAGTGAAATCCAATCGCTAGAAGTATCGAATACACCAACCACTCCCATTAGGAACGAACGGCCGTTGAACTTGAATTGTCCAATTTCTCACACCTATTGATTTCGGATCGAACCCCAAACTTGTGCAACACCATATTATGTTGGGAGGAGTCTTTTGGTGAGTTTTGAGTGAAATCCAATCACTAGAGGTATGGAATACACCAACCACTCCAATTCGGAACGAACTGCCGTCGAACTTGAATTGTCCAATTTCTCACACCTATTGATTTCGGATCGAGCCCCAAACTTGGGCAACATCATAATATGGTGGGAGGAGTCATTTGGTGAGTTTTGAGTGAAATCCAATCACTAGAGGTATGGAATACACCAACCACTCCAATTCGGAACGAACGGCCGTTGAACTTGAATTGTCCAATTTCTCACCCCTATTGATTACGGATCGAACCCCAAACTTGTGCAACATCATATTATGGTGGGAGGAGTCATTTGGTGAGTTTTGAGTGAAATCCAATCACTAGAAGTATGGAATACACCAACCACTCCAATTAGGAACGAACTGCCGTTGAACTTGAATTGTCCAATTTCTCACACCTATTGAGTTCTGATCGAGCCCAAAACTTGGGCAACATCATAACATGGTGGGAGGAGTCATTCGGTGAGTTTTGAGTGAAATCCAATCGCTAGAAGTATGGAATACACCCACCACTCCCATTAGGATTGAACTGCCGTTGAACTTAAATTGTCCCATCTCTCACACCAATTGATTTCGAATCGAGCCCAAAATTTGGGCAACATCATAATATGGTGGAAGGAGTCATTTGGTGAGTTTTGAGTGAAATCCAATTGCTCGAAGTATGGAATACACCAACCAATCCCATTAGGAACGAACTGCCGTTGAAGTTGAATTGTCCAATTTCTCACACCTATTGAGTTCTGATCGAGCCCAAAACTTGGGCAACATCATAACATGGTGGGAGGAGTCATTCGGTGAGTTTTGAGTGAAATCCAATCGCTAGAAGTATGGAATACACCCACCACTCCCATTAGGATTGAACTGCCGTTGAACTTAAATTGTCCCATTTCTCACACCAATTGATTTCGAATCGAGCCCAAAATTTGGGCAGCATCATAATATGGTGCAAGGAGTCATTTGGTGAGTTTTGAGTGAAATCCAATTGCTCGAAGTATGGAATACACCAACCAATCCCATTAGGAACGAACTGCCGTTGAAGTTGAATTGTCCAATTTCTCACACCTATTGATTTCGGATCGAACCCCAAACTTGTGCAACATCATATTATTGTGGGAGGAGTCATTTGGTGAGTTTTGAGTGAAATCCAATCGCTAGAAGTATGGAATACACAAACCACTCCAATTAGGAACGAACTGCCGTTGAACTTGAATTGTCCAATTTGGAACACCTATTGATTTCGGATCGAGCCCAAAACTTGGGCAACATCATAATATGGTGGGAGGAGTCATTTGGTGAGTTTTGAGTGAAATCCAATCCCTAGAAGTATGGAATACACCAACCACTCCAATTAGGAACGAACTGCCGTTGAACTTGAATTGCTTAATTTCTCACACCTATTGATTTCGAATCGAGCCCAAAACTTGGGCAACATCATAATATGTTGGGAGGAGTCATTTGGTGAGTTTTCAGTGAAATCCAATCGCTAGAAGTATGGAATACACCAACCTCTCCAATTAGGAACGAACTGCCGTTGAACTGGAATTGTCGAATTTCTCACACCTATTGATTTCGGATCGAGCCCAAAACTTGGGCAACATCATAATATGGTGGGAGGAGTCATTTGGTGAGTTTTGAGTGAAATCAAATCGCTAGAAGTATGGAAAACACCAACCACTCCAATTAGGAACGAACTGCCGTTGGACTTGAATTGTCCAATTTGGAACACCTATTGACTTCGCATCGAGCCCAAAACTTGTGCAACATCATATTATTGTGGGAGGAGTCATTTGGTGAGTTTTGAGTGAAATCCAATCGCTAGAAGTATGGAATACACAAACCACTCCAATTAGGAACGAACTGCCGTTGAACTTGAATTGTCCAATTTGGAACACCTATTGATTTCGGATCGAGCCCAAAACTTGGGCAACATCATAATATGTTGGGAGGAGTCATTTGGTGAGTTTTCAGTGAAATTCAATCGCTAGAAGTATGCAATACACCAACCACTCTAATTTGGAAAGAACTGCCGTTGAACTTGAATTGCTCAATTTCTCACACCTATTGATTTCGGATCGAGCCCAAAACTTGGGCAACATCATAATATGTTGGGAGGAGTCATTTGGTGAGTTTTCAGTGAAATCCAATCGCTAGAAGTATGGAATACACCAACCACTCCAATTAGGAACGAACTGCCGTTGAACTTAAATTGTCCAATTTCTCACACCTCTTGATTTCGGATCGAGCCCAAAACTTGGGCAACATCATAATATGTTGGGAGGAGTCATTTGGACAGTTTTCAGTGAAATCCAATCGCTAGAAGTATGGAATACACCAACCACTCCAATTAGGAACGAACTGCCGTTGAACTTGAATTGTCCAATTTCTCACACCTATTGAGTTCGGATCGAGCCCAAAACTTGGGCAACATCATAATATGGTGGGAGGAGTCATTTGGACAGTTTTCAGTGAAATCCAATCGCTAGAAGTATGGAATACACCAACCACTACAATTAGGAACGAACTGCCGTTGAACTTGAATTGTCCAATTTCTCACACCTATTGATTTCGGATCGAGCCCAAAACTTGGGCAACATCATAACATGGTGGGAGGAGTCATTCGGTGAGTTTTGAGTGAAATCCAATCGCTAGAAGTATGGAATACACCAACCACTCCAATTAGGAACGAACTTCCGTTGAACTTGAATTGTCCAATTTGGAACACCTATTGATTTCGGATCGAGCCCAAAACTTGGGCAACAACATAATATGGTGGGAGGAGTCATTTGGTGAGTTTTGATTGAAATCCAATCGCTAGAAGTATGGAATACACCAACTACACCAATTAGGAACGAACTGCCGTTGAACTTGAATTGCCAAATTGCTCACACCTATTGATTTCGGATGGAACCCCAAACTTGTGCGACATCATAAAATGGTGGGAGGAGTCATTTGGTGAGTTTTGAGGGCAATCCAATCGCTAGAAGTATGGAATACACCAACCACTCCAATTAGGAACGAACTGCCGTTGAACTTAAATTGTCCAATTTCTCACACATATTGAGTTCGGATCGAGCACAAAACTTGGGCAACATCATAATATGGTGGGAGGAGTCATTTGGTGAGTTTTGAGTGAAATCAAATCGCTAGAAGTATGGAAAACACCAACCACTCCAATTAGGAACGAACTGCCGTTGGACTTGAATTGTCCAATTTGGAACACCTATTGACTTCGCATCGAGCCCAAAACTTGGGCAACATCATAATATTGTTGGAGTAGTCATTTGGTGAGTTTTGAGTGAAATCCAATCGCTAGAAGTATGGAATACAACATCCACTCCAATTAGGAACGAACTGCCGTTGAACTTGAATTGCTCAATTTCTCACACCTATTGATTTCGGATCGAGCCCAAAACTTGGGCAACATCATAATATGTTGGGAGGAGTCATTTGGACAGTTTTCAGTGAAATCCAATCGCTAGAAGTATGGAATACACCAACCACTCCAATTAGGAACGAACTGCCATTGAACTTGAATTGTCCAATTTCTCACACCTATTGATTTTGGATCGAGCCCAAAACTTGGGCAATCCCATAATATGGTGGGAGGAGTCATTCGGTCAGTTTTGAGTGAAATCCAATCGCTAGAAGTATGGAATACACAAACCACTCCAATTAGGAACGAACTGCCGTTGAACTTGAATTGTCCAATTTGGAACACCTATTGATTTCGGATCGAGCCCAAAACTTGGGCAACATCATAATATGTTGGGAGGAGTCATTTGGTGAGTTTTCAGTGAAATTCAATCGCTAGAAGTATGGAATACACCAACCACTCTTATTCGGAACGAACTGCCGTTGAACTTGAATTGCTCAATTTCTCACACCTATTGATTTCGGATCGAGCCCAAAACTTGGGCAACATCATAATATGTTGGGAGGAGTCATTTGGACAGTTTTCAGTGAAATCCAATCGCTAGAAGTATGGAATACACCAACCACTCCAATTAGGAACGAACTGCCGTTGAACTTGAATTGTCCAATTTCTCAAACCTATTGAGTTCGGATCGAGCCCAAAACTTGGGCAACATCATAATATGGTGGGAGGAGTCATTTGGACAGTTTTCAGTGAAATCCAATCGCTAGAAGTATGGAATACACCAACCACTACAATTAGGAACGAACTGCCGTTGAACTTGAATTCTCCAATTTCTCACACCTATTGATTTCGGATCGAGCCCAAAACTTGGGCAACATCATAACATGGTGGGAGGAGTCATTCGGTGAGTTTTGAGTGAAATCCAATCGCTAGAAGTATGGAATACACCAACCACTCCAATTAGGAACGAACTTCCATTGAACTTGAATTGTCCAATTTGGAACACCTATTGATTTCGGATCGAGCCCAAAACTTGGGCAACAACATAATCTGGTGGGAGGAGTCATTTGGTGAGTTTTGATTGAAATCCAATTGCTAGAAGTATGGAATACACCAACCACTCCAATTAGGAACGAACTGCCGTTGAACTTAAATTGTTCAATCTCTCACACCTATTGAGTTCGGATCGAGCCCAAAACTTGGGCAAAATCATAATATGGTGGGAGGAGTCATTCGGTGAGTTTTGAGTGAAATCCAATCGTTAGAAGTATGGAATACACCAACCACCCCAATTTGGAACGAACAGCCGTTGAACTTGAATTGTTCAATTTCTCACACCTATTGATTTCGGATCGAGCCCAAAACTTGGGCAACATCATAATATGTTGGGAGGAGTCATTTGGTGAGTTTTCAGTGAAATCCAATCGCTAGAAGTATGGAATACACCAACCACTCCAATTAGGAACGAACTGCCGTTGAACTTAAATTGTCCAATTTCTCACACCTATTGAGTTCGGATCGAGCCCAAAACTTGGGCAACATCATAATATGGTGGGGGTGAGTTTTGAGTGAAATGCAATCGCTAGAAGTGTGGAATACACCAACCACTCCAATTAGGAACGAAGTGCCGTTGAACTTGAATTGTCCAATTTCTCACACATATTGAGTTCGGATCGAGCACAAAACTTGGGCAACATCATAATATGGTGGGAGGAGTCATTTGGACAGTTTTCAGTGAAATCCAATCGCTAGAAGTATGGAATACACCAACCACTCCAATTAGGAACGAACTGCCATTGAACTTGAATTGTCCAATTTCTCACACCTATTGATTTTGGATCGAGCCCAAAACTTGGGCAACCCCATAATATGGTGGGAGGTGTCATTCGGTCAGTTTTGAGTGAAATCCAATCTCTAGAAGTATGGAATACACAAACCACTCCAATTAGGAACGAACTGCCGTTGAACTTGAATTGTCCAATTTGGAACACCTATTGAGTTCGGATCGAGCTCAAAACTTGGGCAACATCATAATATGGTGGGAGGAGTCATTCGGTGAATTTTGAGTGAAATCCAATCGCTACAAGTATGGAATACACCAACCACTCCAATTAGGAACGAAATGCCGTTGAACTTGAATTGTCCAATTTCTCACACCTATTGATTTCGGATCGAGCCCAAAACTTGGCAACATCATAATATGGTGGGAGTACTCATTTGGTGAGTTTTGAGGAAAATCCAATCGCTAGTGGTATGGAATACACCTACCACTCCCATTAGGAACGAAATGCCGTTAAACTTGAATTGTCCAATTTCTCACACCTATTGATTTCGGATCGAGCCCAAAACTTGGGCAACATCATAATATGGTGGGAGGAGTCATTTAGTGAGTTTTGAGAGAAATCCAATCGCTAGAAGTATGGAATACACCAACCACTCCAATTAGGAACGAAGTGCCGTTGAACTTGAATTGTCCAATTTCTCACACCTATTGATTTCGGATCGAGCCCTTAAATTGGGCAACATCATAATATGGTGGGAGGAGTCATTTGGTGAGTTTTGAGTGAAATCCAATCGCTAGAAGTATGGAATACACCAACCACTCCAATTAGGAAGGAACTGCCGTTGAACTTGAATTGTCCAATTTGGAACACCTATTGATTTCGGATCGAGCCCAAAACTTGGGCAACAACATAATCTGGTGGGAGGAGTCATTTGGTGAGTTTTGATTGAAATCCAATTGCTAGAAGTATGGAATACACCAACCACTCCAATTAGGAACGAACTGCCGTTGAACTTAAATTGTTCAATCTCTCACACCTATTGAGTTCGGATCGAGCCCAAAACTTGGGCAACATCATAATATGGTGGGAGGAGTCATTCGGTGAGTTTTGAGTGAAATCCAATCGTTTGGAAGTATGGAATACACCAACCACCCCAATTTGGAACGAACAGCCGTTGAACTTGAATTGTTCAATTTCTCACACCTATTGATTTCGGATCGAGCCCAAAACTTGGGCAACATCATAATATGTTGGGAGGAGTCATTTGGTGAGTTTTCAGTGAAATCCAATCGCTAGAAGTATGGAATACACCAACCACTCCAATTAGGAACGAACTGCCGTTGAACTTAAATTGTCCAATTTCTCACACCTATTGAGTTCGGATCGAGCCCAAAACTTGGGCAACATCATAATATGGTGGAGGTGAGTTTTGAGTGAAATGCAATCGCTAGAAGTGTGGAATACACCAACCACTCCAATTAGGAACGAACTGCCGTTGAACTTAATTGTCCAATTTGGAACACCTATTGATTTCGGATCGAGCCCCAAACTTGGGCAACATCATAATATGGTGGGAGGAGTCATTTGGTGAGTTTTGAGTGAAATCCAATCGCTAGAAGTATGGAATACACCAACCCCTCCCATTAGCAACGAACTGCCGTTGAACTTGAATTGTGCAATTTCTCACACCTATTGATTTCGGATCGAACCCCAAACTTGTGCAAGATCATATTATGGTGGGAGGAGTCATTTGGTGAGTTTTGAGTGAAATCCAATCGCTAGAAGTATGGAATACACCAACCACTCCAATTAGGAACGAACTGCCGTTGAACTTGAATTGTCCAATTTGGAACACCTATTGATTTCGGATCGAACCCCAAACTTGGGCAACATCATAATATGGTGAGAGGAGTCATTTGGTGATTTTTGAGTGATATCCAATCGCTAGAAGAATGAAATACACCAACCACTCCAATGAGGAACGAACTGCCGTTGAACTTGAATTGTCCAATTTCTCACACCTATTGATTTCGGATCGAGCCCAAAACTTGGGCAACATCATAATAGGGTGGATGGAGTCATTTGGTGAGTTTTGAGTAAAATCCAATCGCTAGAAGTATGGAATACACCAACCACTCCCATTAGGAACGAACTGCCGTTGAAATTGAATTGTCCAATTTCTCACACCTATTAATTTCGAATCGAGCCCAAAACTTGGGCAACATCATAATACGGTGGGAGGAGTCATTTGGTTAGTTTTGAGTGAAATCCAATCGCTAGAAGTATGGAATACACCAACCACTCCAATTAGGAACGAACTGCCGTTGAACTTGAATTGTCAAATTTCGAACACCTTTTGATTTCAGATCGAGCCCAAAACTTGGGCAACATCAGAATATGGTGGGAGGAGTCATTTGATGAGTTTTGAGTGAAATCCAATCGCTAGAAGTATGGAGTACACCAACCACTCCAATTAGGAACGAACTGCCGTTCAACTTGAATTGTCCAATTTCTCACACCTATTGATTTCGGATCGAGCCCAAAACTTGGGCAACAGCATAATATGGTGGGAGGAGTCATTGGGTGAGTTTTGAGTGAAATCCAATCGCTAGAAGTATGGAATACACCAACCACTCCAATTAGGAACGAACTTCCGTTGAAATTGAATTGGCCAATTTCTCACACCTATTGATTTAGGATCGAGCCCAAAACTTGGGCAATATCATAATATGGTGGGAGGACTCATTTGGTGAGTTTTGAGGGAAATCCAATCGCTAGAGGTATGGAATACACCAACCACTCCCATTAGGAACGAACTGCCGTTGAACTTGAATTGTCCAATTTCTCACACCTGTTGATTTCGGATCGAACCCCAAACTTGTGCAACATCATAATATGGTGGGAGGAGTCATTTGGTGAGTTTTTAGTGAAATCCAATCGCTAGAAGTATGGAATACACCAAACACTTCAATTAGGAACGAACTGCCGTTGAACATGAATTGTCCAATTTGGAACACCTTTTGATTTCGTATCGAGCCCCAAACTTGTGCCACATCATAATATGGTGGGAGGAGTCATTTGGTGAGTTTTGAGTGAAATCCAATCGCTAGAAGTATGGAATACACCAACCACTCCAATTAGGAACGAACTGCCGTGGAAATTGAATTGTCCAATTTCTCAAACCTATTGATTTCGGATCGAGCTCAAAACTTGGGCAACATCATAATATGGTGGGTGTAGTCATTTGGTGAGTTTTGAGTGAAATCCAATCTCTAGAAGTATGGAATACACCAACCACTACAATTAGGAACGAACTGCCGTTGAACTTGAATTGTCCAATTTCTCACACCTATTGATTTCGGATCGAGCCCAAAACTTGGGCAACAGCATAATATGGTGGGAGGAGTCATTGGGTGAGTTTTGAGTGAAATCCAATCGCTAGAAGTATGGAATACACCAACCACTCCAATTAGGAACGAACTTCCGTTGAAATTGAATTGGCCAATTTCTCACACCTATTGATTTCGGATCGAGCCCAAAACTTGGGCAACAACATAATATGGTGGGAGGAGTCATTTGGTGAGTTTTGAGTGAAATCCAATTGCTAGAAGTACGGAATACACCAACCACTCCAATTAGGAACGAACTGCCGTTGAACTTGAATTGTCCAATTTCTCACACCTATTGATTTCGGATCGAGCCCAAAACTTGGGCAACATCATAATATGGCGGGAGGAGTCATTTGGTGAGTTTTGAGTGTAATCCAATCGCTAGAAGTATGGAATACACCAACCACTCCAATTAGGAACGAACTGCCGTTGAACTTGAATTGTCCAATTTCTCACACCTATTGATTTCGGATCGAGCCCAAAACTTGGGCAACATCATAATATGGTGGGAGGAGTCATTTGGTGAGTTTTGAGTGAAATCCAATCGCTAGAAGTACGGAATACACCAACCACTCCAATTAGGAACGAACTGCCGTTGAACTTGAACTGTCCAATTTCTCACACCTATTGATTTCGGATCGAGCCCAAAACTTGGGCAACATCATAATATGGTGGGAGGAGTCATATGGTGAGTTTTGAGTGAAATCCAATCGCTAGAAGTATGGAATACACCAACCACTCCAATTTGGAACGAACTGCCGTTGAACTTGAATTGTCCAATTTCGAACACCTATTGATTTCGGATCGAGACCAAAACTTGGGCAACATCATCATATCGTGGGAGGAGTCATATAGTGAGTTTTGAGTGAAATCCAATCGCTAGAAGTATGTTATACACCAACCACTCCAATTAGGAACGAACTGCCGTTGAACTTGAATTGTCCAATTTCTCACACCTATTGATTTCGGATCGAGCCCCAAACTTGGGCAACATCATAATATGGTGGGAGGAGTCATTTGGTGAGTTTTGAGTGAAATCCAATCGCTAGAAGTATGGAATACACCAACCACTCCAATTAGGAACGAACTGCCGTTGAACCTGAATTGTCCAATTTCTCACACCTCTTGATTTCGGATCGAGCCCAAAACTTGGGCAACATCATAATATGGTGGGAGGAGTCATTTCGTGAGTTTTGAGTGAAATCCAATCGCTAGAAGTATGGAATACACCAACCACTACAATTAGGAACGAACTGCCGTTGAACTTAAATTGTCCAATTTCTCACACCTGTTGATTTCGGATCGAGCCGAAAACTTGGGCAACATCATAATATGGTGGGAGGAGTCATTTGGTGAGTTTTGAGTGAAATCCAAACGCTAGAAGTATGGAATACACCAACCACTCCAATTAGGAACGAACTGCCGTTGAACTTGAATTGTCCAATTTCTCACACCTATTGATTTCGGATCGAGCCCAAAACTTGGGCAACATCATAATATGGTGGGAGGAGTCATTTGGTGAGTTTTGAGTGAAATCCAATCGCTAGAAGTATGTAATACACCAACCACTCCAATTAGGAACGAACTGCCGTTGAACTTGAATTGTCCAACTTCGAACACCTATTGATTTCGGATCGAGCCCAAAACTTGGGCAACATCATAATATGGTTCGAGGAGTCATTTGGTGAGTTTTGAGTGAAATCCAATCGCTACTAGTGTGGAATAAACCAACCACTCCAATTAGGAACGAACTGCCGTTGAAATAGAATTGTCCAATTTCTCTCACCTATTGATTTCGGATCGATCCCAAAACCTGGGTAACTTCATAATATGGGGGGAGGAGTCATTTGGTGAGTTTTGAGTGAAATCCAATCGCTAGAAGTATGTAATACACCAACCATTCCAATTAGGAACGAACTGCCGTTAAACTTGAATTGTCCAATTTGGAACACCTATTGATTTCGGATCGAGCCCAAAACTTGGGCAACATCATAATGTGGTGGGAGGAGTCATTTGGTCAGTTTTAAGTGAAATCCAATCGCGAGAAGTATGGAATACCCCAACCACTCCAATTAGGAACGAACTGCCGTTGAACTTCAATTGTCCAATTTGGAACACCTATGGATTTCGGATCGAGCCCAAAACTTGGGCAACATCGTAATATGGTGGGAGGAGTCATTTGGTGAGTTTTGAGTGAAATCCAATCACTAGAAGTATGGAATTCACCAACCATTCCAATTAGGAACGAACTGCCGTCGAACTTGAATTGTCCAATTTGGAACACCTATTGATTTCGGATCGAGCCCAAAACTAGGGCGACATCATAATATGGTGGGAGGAGTCGTTTGGTGAGTTTTGAGTGAAATCCAATCGCTAGAATTATGGAATACACCAACCACTCCAATTCGGAACGAACTGCCGTTGAACCTGAATTGTCCAATTTCTCATACCTATTGATTTCGTATGGAACCCCAAACTTGTGCAACATCATAATATGATGGGAGGAGTCATTTCGTGAGTGTTGAGTGAAATCCAATCGCTAGAAGTATGGAATACACCAACCACTACAATTAGGAACGAATTGCCGTTGAACCCCAAACTTGTGCAACATCATAATATGGTGGGAGGAGTCATTTGGTGAGTTTTGAGTGAAATCCAATCGCTAGAAGTATGGAATACACCAACAACTCCAATTTGGAACGAACTGCCGTTGAACTTAAATTGTCCAATTTCTCGCACCTATTGCGTTCGGATTGAACCCCAAACTTGTGCAACATCATAATATGGTGGGACTAGTCATTTGGTGAGTTTTGAGTGAAATCCAATCGCTAGAAGTATGGAATACACCAACAACTCCAATTTGGAACGAACTGCCGTTGAACTTAAATTGTCCAATTTCTCGCACCTATTGCGTTCGGATCGAGCCCAAAACTTGGGCAACATCATAATATGGAGGGAGGAATCATTTGGGGAGTTTTGAGTGAAATCCAATCGCTAGAAGTATGGAACACACCAACCACTCCAATTAGGAACGAACTGCCGTTGAACTTGAATTGTCCAATTTGGAACACCTATTGATTTCGGATCGAGCCCAAAACTTGGGCAACATCATAATATTGTGGGAGGAGTCATTTGGTGAGTTTTGAGTGAAATCCAATCGCTAGAAGTATGGAATACACCAACCACTCCAATTAGGAACGAACTGCCGTTGAACTTGAATTGTCCAATTTCTCACACCTATTGATTTCGGATCGAGCCCAAAACTTGGGCACCACCATAGTATGGTGGGAGGAGTCATTTGGTGAGTTTTGAGTGAAATCCAATCGCTAGAAGTATGGAATACACCAACCACTCCAATTAGGAACTAACTGCCGTTGAACTTGAATTGTCCAATTTCTCACACCTATTGATTTCGGATCGAGCCCAAAACTTGGGCAACATCATAATATGGTGGGAGGAGTCATTTGGTGAGTTTTGAGTGAAATCCAATCGCTAGAAGTATGGAATACACCAACCACTCCAATTAGGAACGAACTGCCGTTGAACATGAATTGTCCAATTTCTCACACCTATTGATTTCAGATCGAGCCCCAAACTTGGGCAACGTCATAATATGGTCGGAGGAGTCATTTGGTGAGTTTTGAGTGAAATCCAATCGCTAGAAGTATGGAATACACCAACCACTCCAATTAGGAACGAACTGCCGTTGAACTTGAATTGTCCAATTTCTCGCACCTATTGATTTCGGATCGACCCCAAAACTTGGGCAACATCATAATATGTTGGGAGGAGTCATTTGGTGAGTTTTGAGTGAAATCCAATCGCTAGAAGTATGGAATACACCAACCACTACAATTAGGAACGAACTGCCGTTGAACTTGAATTGTCCAATTTCTCACACCAATTGATTTCGGATCGAGCCCCAAACTTGGGCAACGTCATAATATGGTCGGAGGAGTCATTTGGTGAGTTTTGAGTGAAATCCAATCGCTAGAAGTATGGAATACACCAACCACTCCAATTAGGAACGAACTGCCGTTGAACTTGAATTGTCCAATTTCTCACACCTATTGATTTCGGATCGAGCCCAAAACTTGGGCACCATCATAGTATGGTGGGAGGAGTCATTTGGTGAGTTTTGAGTGAAATCCAATCGCTAGAATTGTGGAATACACCAACCACTCCAATTAGGAACGAACTGCCGTTGAACTTGAATTGTCCAATTTCTCACACCTATTGATTTCAGGTCGAGCCCAAAACTTGGGCAAGATCATAATATGGTGGGAGGAGTCATTTGGTGAGTTTTGAGTGAAATCCAATCGCTAGAAGTTTGGAATACACCAACCACTCCAATTAGGAACGAACTGCCGTTGAACTTGAATTGTCCAATTTCTCACACCAATTGATTTCGGATGGAACCCCAAACTTTTGCAACATCATAATATGGTGGGTGGAGTCATTTGGTGAGTTTTGAGTGAAATCCAATCGCTAGAAGTGTGGAATACACCAACAACTCCAATTAGGAACGAATTGCCGTTGAACTTAAATTGTCCAATTTCTCACACCTATTGAGTTCGGATCGAGCCCAAAACTTGGGCAACAACATAATATGGTGGGAGGAGTCATTTGGTGAGTTTTGAGTGAAATCCAATTGCTAGAAGTATGGAATACACCAACCACTCCAATTAGGAACGAACTGCCGTTGAACTTGAATTGTCCAATTTGGAACACCTATTGATTTCGGATCGAGCCCAAAACTTGGGCAACAACGTAATATGGTGGGAGGAGTCATTTGGTGAGTTTTGAGTGAAATCCAATCGCGAGAAGTATGGAATACACCAACCACTGCAATTAGGAACGAACTGCCATTGAACTTGAATTGTCCAATTTCTCACACCTGTTGATTTCGGATCGAGCCCAAAACTTGGGCAACATCATAATATGGTGGGAGGAGTCATTTGGTGAGTTTTGAGTGAAATCCAATCGCTAGAAGTATGGAATACACCAACCACTCCAATTAGGAACGAACTGCCGTTGAACTTGAATTGTCCAATTTCTCACACCTATTGATTTCGGATCGAGCCCAAAACTTGGGGAACAACGTAATATGGTGGGAGGAGTCATTTGGTGAGTTTTGAGTGAAATCCAATCGCTAGAAGTATGGAATACACCAACCACTGCAATTAGGAACGAACTGCCATTGAACTTGAATTGTCCAATTTCTCACACCTGTTGATTTCGGATCGAGCCCAAAACTTGGGCAACATCATAATATGGTGGGAGGAGTCATTTGGTGAGTTTTGAGTGAAATCCAACCGCTAGAAGTATGGAATACACCAACCACTCCAATTAGGAACGAACTGCCGATGAACTTAAATTGTCCAATTTCTCACACCTATTGAGTTCGGATCGAGCCCAAAACTTGGGCAACATCATAATATGGTGGGAGGAGTCGTTTGGTGAGTTTTGAGTGAAATCCAATCGCTAGAAGTATGGAATACACCAACCACTACAATTAGGAACGAACTGCCGTTGAACTTGAATTGTCCAATTTCTCGCACCTATTGATTTCGGATCGAGCCCAAAACTTGGGCAACATCATTATGTGGTGGGAGGAGTCATTTAGTGAGTTTTGAGTGAAATCCAATCGCTAGAAGTGTGGAATACACCAACCACTCCAATTAGGAACGAAATGCCGTTGAACTTGAATTGTCCAATTTCTCACACCTATTGATTTCGGATCGAGCCCCAAACTTGGGCAACATCATAATATGGTGGGAGGAGTCATTTGGGGAGTTTTGAGTGAAATCCAATCGTTAGAAGTATGGAATACACCAACCACTGCAATTACGAACGAATTGCCGTTGAACTTGAATTGTCCAATTTGGAACACCTATTGATTTCGGATTGAGCCCAAAACTTGGGCAACATCATAATATGGTGGGAGGAGTCATTTGGTGAGTTTTGAGTGAAAACCAATCGCTAGAAGTATGGAATACACCAACCACTCCAATTAGGAACGAACGGCCGTTGAACTTGAATTGTCCAATTTCGCACACCTATAGATTTCGGATCGAGCCATAAACTTGGGTAACATCTTAATATGGTGGGAGGAGTCTTGTGGTGAGTTTTGAGTGAAATCCAATCGCTAGAAGTATGGAATACACCAACCACTCCAATTAGGAACGAACTGCCGTTGAACTTGAATTGTCCAATTTGGAACACCTATTGATTTCGGATCGAGCCCAAAACTTGGGCAATATCATAATATGGTTGGTGGAGTCATTTGGTGAGTTTTGAGTGAAATCCAATCACTAGAATTATGGAATACACCAACCACTCCAATTAGGAACGAACTGCCGTTGAACTTGAATTGTCCAGTTTGGAACACCTATTGATTTCGGTTCGAGACCAAAACTTGGGCAACATCATAATATGGTGGGAGGAGGCATTTAGTGGGTTTTGAGTGAAATCCAATCGCTAGAAGTGTGGAATACACCAACCACTCCAATTAGGATCGAACTGCCGTTGAACTTGAATTGTCCAATTTCTCACCCCTATTGATTTCGGATCGAGCCCCAAACTTGGGCAACATCATAATACGGTGGGAGGAGTCACTTGGTGAGTTTTGAGTGAAATCCAATCGCTAGAAGTATGGAATACACCAACCACTCCAATTAGGAACGAACTGCCGTTGAACTTGAATTGTCCAATTTGGAACACCTATTTATTTCGGATCGATCCCAAAACTTGGGCAACATCATAATATGGTGCGAGGAGTCATTTGTGAGTTTTGAATGAAATCCAATCGCTAGAAGTATGGAATACACCAACCACTAGGAACGAACTGCTGTTGAACTTGAATTGTCCAATTCCTCACACCTATTGATTTCGGATCGAGCCCCAAACATGGGTAACATCATAATATGGTGGGAGGAGTCATTTGGTGAGTTTTGAGTGAAATCCAATCGCTAGAAGTATGGAATACACCAACCACTCCAATTAGGAACGAGCTGCCGTTGAACTTGAATTTTCCAATTTGGAACACCTATTGATTTCGGATCGAGCCCAAAATTTGGGCAACGTCATAATATGCTGGGAGGAGTCATTTGGTGAGTTTTGAGTGAAATCCAATCGCTAGAAGTACGGAATACACCAACCACTCCAATTAGGAACGAACTGCCGTTGAACTTGAATTGTCCAATTTCTCACCCCTATTGATTTCGGATCGAGCCCCAAACTTGGGCAACATCATAATATGGTGGGAGGAGTCATTTGGTGAGTTTTGAGTGAAATCCAATCGCTGGAAGTATGGAATACACCAACCACTCCAATTAGGAAGGAACTGCCGTTGAACTTGAATTGTCCAATTTCTCACACCTATTGATTTCGGATCGAGCCCAAAACTTGGGCAACATCATAATATGGTGGGAGGAGTCATTTGGTGAGTTTTGAGTGAAATCCAATAGCTAGAAGTATGGAATACACCAACCACTCCAATTTGGAACGAACTGCCGTTGAACTTGAATTGTCGAATTTGGAACACCTATTGATTTCGGATCGAGCCCAAAACTTGGGCAACATCATAATATGGTGGGAGGAGTCATTTGGTGAGTTTTGAGTGAAATCCAATCGCTGGAAGTATGGAATACACACCAACCACTCCAATTAGGAACGAACTTCCGTTGAACTTCAATTGTCCAATTTCTCACACCTATTAATTTCGGATCGAGCCCAAAACTTGGGCAACATTATAATATGGTGGGAGGAGTCATTTGGTGAGTTTTGAGTGAAATCCAATCGCTAGAAGTACGGAATACACCAACCACTCCAATTAGGAACGAACTGTCGTTGAACTTGAATTGTCCAATTTCTCACACCTATTGATTTCGCGTCGAGCCCAAAACTTGGGCAACATCATAATATGGTGGGAGGAGTCATTTGGTTAGTTTTGAGTGAAATCCAATCGCTAGAAGTGTGGAATACACTGTTGTGTAGATTTCAGCTGTACCAAAATGGATTCAGCTGCATCCTCAACTTGTGATACTCGCAAGTGCACGAACCGTTGGTAGTTTAGCGTATGTAAGTGCGAGGTCGATTCCACAGGGATTGGTGATTGAATGATCCAATTCAGTTTTCCTACACAAAACAGAAACAAAAACAAAGAACATGAAAGAAGGAAGAAAATAAGAAAGTAACTCAAGCAAATAAGTTCCCAAGTTCAATTTAGATTAATGGATTGATTCTAGCTAAAGTATGATTAAGCCATGGTGTGTGGTCATAACCTTGTGTTCCTAATTCCCTAATTTGATCATTTGTTGTCTAACCTAAAATTAAGCATTAGGAACCCATTAAGCATAGAAGAACATTTTAAACAACCAAGCATGTATCTAATCCCTGTTGTCGAATGTCCATACATACTCTTCCTATTCATAGTTCAATTCGAATTAAAGCATGGTGTATACTCTTAATTCAAACCAAGATAGCTAACATGCAAGCCTAAATGGTGATCAATCTTTCAAACTAGCATATTAACTTATAAGCATAATGAATAAGAACAAAAACCATAATTGAAACTTGGAAACTAATTAAACTTGAATACTTAAGAAATAATGTACATTACAAGAAAAATAAATTACAACTAAGAAAACATTAAAGAAAGCTAGAATTGAGAACTAGAAAGCAAAACTAAGAGAATTTGAGGGAGAGAAGGGAAGGGAGCTCAAGAGAAGTGTTTGAAAGCTCCCCCCCTTGGGGTGTGTTTACAAGCTTGGGAAACCTCACTATTTATAGGCCTAAGGAAGATGAAAATCTGAATTCAATATGGCTAATGCGTACAACACTTGTTTTATAAAATCTGAAATGGTTGATGCACTTGTATTAGAAAATTTGAATTGGTTGATGCACTTCACCAATAAATCCCACCAGCAGCCCTAGCTCATCTTCATGTCACCATGACCAAGCTTCCAACCAGAAACAATAGCTCATCCTAAGGTCAGCATGACCAGCAACTTCAAGGGCTTACGAATTGGGCTTCCCTTAAGCAAATTAAGACTTTAAGCACTCAAACTTGAAGTTCAGAATGTCTTCTTTCCAGCCATATATCATTTGGGCCAATCCAAGGTCGGAGGAGGAAGTTAAGGCCAAAACAAATTGCTAACTTATTTTGCGCGCAGATAAAATCCATCCTGAGCATGGCTCTGTGTTTATTTGGTAACAGACTCCATATTTATCCAATGGGGCTGCATTTTGGATATGTTATAGTACACACCCATTGGAACAACTTTCATGAAGAATGCGGCCTCATCCGAGCTGTGTAGGTTACTGAAACAAATATTGCAATGTGACCTACGGAACTGGACTGGCAAGGGTCTGTAGCCAAAATGAGTTTGTCTTTAAGCTCTTCATCCATTCATCCAAATTAGGCCTTAACATGCTTGAATTGCATGAATTATGCCCTCTTGCTCTATTTGCCTACAAAACACACAAAGGGAGGCAAATAACTAAGAATTATAGGAAACTAAGCAAAAGAAGTAAGTAAATAGGGCATGTATATGTATGATATTATGAGCTTAACATACACCAACCACTGCAATGAGGAACGAACTGCCGTTGAACTTGAATTGTCCAATTTCTCACACCTATTGAATTCGGATCGAGCCCAAAACTTGGGTAACATCATAATATGGTGGGAGGAGTCATTTGGTGAGTTTTGAGTGAAATCCAATCGCTGGAAGTATGGAATTCACCAACCACTCCAATTAGGAACGAACTGCCGTTGAACTTGAATTGTCCAATTTCGAACACCTATTGATTTCGGATCATGCCCAAAACTTGGGCAACATCATAATATGGTGGGAGGAGTCATTTGGTGAGTTTTGAGTGAAATCCAATCGCTAGAAGTATGGAATACACCAACCACTCCAATTAGGAACGAACTGCCATTGAACTTGAATTGTCCAATTTCTCACACCTATTGAATTCGGATCGAGCCCAAAACTTGGGTAACATCATAATATGGTGGGAGGAGTCATTTGGTGAGTTTTGAGTGAAATCCAATCGCTAGAAGTATGGAATACACCAACCACTCCAATTAGGAACGTACTGCCGTTGAACTTGAATTGTCCAATTGCTCACACCTAATGACTTCCGATCGAGCCCAAAACTTGGGCAACTTCATAATATGGTGGGAGGAGTCATTTGGTTAGTTTTGAGTGAAATCCAATCGCTAGAAATATGGAATACACCGACCACTCCAATTAGTAACGAACTGCCGTTAAACTTGTATTGTCCAATTTCTCACACCTATTGATTTCGGATAGAGCCCAAAACTTGGGCAACATCATAATATGGTGGGAGGAGTCATTTGGTGAGTTTTGAGTGAAATCCAATCGCTAGAAGTATGGAATACACCAACCACTCCAATTAGGAACGAACTGCCGTTGAACTTGAATTGTCCAATTTGTCACACCTATTGATTTCATATCGAGCCCAAAACTTGGGCAACACCATAATATGGTGGGACGAGTCATTTGGTGAGTTTTGAGTGAAATCCAATCGCTAGAAGTATGGAATACACCAACCACTCCAATTAGGAACGAACTACCGTTGAACTTGAATTGTCCCATTTCTCACACCTATTGATCTCAGATCGAGCCCAAAACTTGGGCAACAACATAATATGGTGGGAGGAGTCATTTGGTGAGTTTTGAGTGAAATCCAATCGCTAGAAGTATGGAATACACCAACCACTCCAATTAGGAACGAACTGCCGTTGAACTTGAATTGTCCAATTTGTCACACCTATTGATTTCGGATCGAGCCCAAAACTTGGGCAACATCATAATATGGTGGGAGGAGTCATTTGGTTAGTTTTGAGTGAAATCCAATCGCTAGAAATATGGAATACACCGACCACTCCAATTAGTAACGAACTGCCGTTAAACTTGTATTGTCCAATTTCTCACACCTATTGATTTCGGATCGAGCCCAAAACTTGGGCAACATCATAATATGGTGGGAGGAGTCATTTGGTGAGTTTTGAGTGAAATCCAATCGCTAGAAGTATGGAATACACCAACCACTCCAATTAGGAACGAACTGCCGTTGAACTTGAATTGTCCAATTTGTCACACCTATTGATTTCATATCGAGCCCAAAACTTGGGCAACACCATAATATGGTGGGACGAGTCATTTGGTGAGTTTTGAGTGAAATCCAATCGCTAGAAGTATGGAATACACCAACCACTCCAATTAGGAACGAACTACCGTTGAACTTGAATTGTCCCATTTCTCACACCTATTGATCTCAGATCGAGCCCAAAACTTGGGCAACAACATAATATGGTGGGAGGAGTCATTTGGTGAGTTTTGAGTGAAATCCAATCGCTAGAAGTATGGAATACACCAACCACTCCAATTAGGAACGAACTGCCGTTGAACTTGAATTGTCCAATTTGTCACACCTATTGATTTCGGATCGAGCCCAAAAGTTGGGCGACATCATAATATGGTGGGTGGAGTCATTTTGTGAGTTTTGAGTGAAATCCAATCGCTAGAAGTATGGAATACAGCAACCACTCCAATTAGGAACAAACTGCCGTTGAACTTGAATTTTCCAATTTCGAACACCTATTGATTTCGGATCGAGCCCAAAACTTTGGCAACATCATAATATGGTGGGGGGAGTCATTTGGTGAGTTTTGAGTGAAATCCAATCGCTAGAAGTATGGAATACACGAACCACTCCAATTAGGAACGAACTGCCGTTGAACTTGAATTGTCCAATTTGTCACACCTATGGATTTCGGATCGATCCCAAAACTTGGGCAACATCATAATATGGTGGGAGGAGTCATTTGGTGAGTTTTGAGTGAAATCCAATCGCTAGAAGTATGGAATACACCAACCACTCCAATTAGGAACGAACTGCCGTTGAACTTGAATTGTCCAATTTGTCACACCTATTGATTTCATATCGAGCCCAAAACTTGGGCAACACCATAATATGGTGGGACGAGTCATTTGGTGAGTTTTGAGTGAAATCCAATCGCTAGAAGTATGGAATACACCAACCACTCCAATTAGGAACGAACTACCGTTGAACTTGAATTGTCCCATTTCTCACACCTATTGATCTCAGATCGAGCCCAAAACTTGGGCAACAACATAATATGGTGGGAGGAGTCATTTGGTGAGTTTTGAGTGAAATCCAATCGCTAGAAGTATGGAATACACCAACCACTCCAATTAGGAACGAACTGCCGTTGAACTTGAATTGTCCAATTTGTCACACCTATTGATTTCGGATCGAGCCCAAAACTTGGGCAACATCATAATATGGTGGGAGGAGTCATTTGGTTAGTTTTGAGTGAAATCCAATCGCTAGAAATATGGAATACACCGACCACTCCAATTAGTAACGAACTGCCGTTAAACTTGTATTGTCCAATTTCTCACACCTATTGATTTCGGATCGAGCCCAAAACTTGGGCAACATCATAATATGGTGGGAGGAGTCATTTGGTGAGTTTTGAGTGAAATCCAATCGCTAGAAGTATGGAATACACCAACCACTCCAATTAGGAACGAACTGCCGTTGAACTTGAATTGTCCAATTTGTCACACCTATTGATTTCATATCGAGCCCAAAACTTGGGCAACACCATAATATGGTGGGACGAGTCATTTGGTGAGTTTTGAGTGAAATCCAATCGCTAGAAGTATGGAATACACCAACCACTCCAATTAGGAACGAACTACCGTTGAACTTGAATTGTCCCATTTCTCACACCTATTGATCTCAGATCGAGCCCAAAACTTGGGCAACAACATAATATGGTGGGAGGAGTCATTTGGTGAGTTTTGAGTGAAATCCAATCGCTAGAAGTATGGAATACACCAACCACTCCAATTAGGAACGAACTGCCGTTGAACTTGAATTGTCCAATTTGTCACACCTATTGATTTCGGATCGAGCCCAAAAGTTGGGCGACATCATAATATGGTGGGTGGAGTCATTTTGTGAGTTTTGAGTGAAATCCAATCGCTAGAAGTATGGAATACAGCAACCACTCCAATTAGGAACAAACTGCCGTTGAACTTGAATTTTCCAATTTCGAACACCTATTGATTTCGGATCGAGCCCAAAACTTTGGCAACATCATAATATGGTGGGGGGAGTCATTTGGTGAGTTTTGAGTGAAATCCAATCGCTAGAAGTATGGAATACACGAACCACTCCAATTAGGAACGAACTGCCGTTGAACTTGAATTGTCCAATTTGTCACACCTATGGATTTCGGATCGATCCCAAAACTTGGGCAACATCATAATATGGTGGGAGGAGTCCTTTGGTGAGTTTTGAGTGAAATCCAATCGCTAGAAGTGTGGAATACACCAACCACTCCAATTAGGAACGAACTGCCGTTGAACTTGAATTGTCGAATTGCTCACACCTATTGATTTCCAATCGAGCCCAAAACTTGGGCAACTTCGTAATATGGTGGGAGGAGTCATTTGGTGAGTTTTGAGTGAAATCCAATCGCTAGAGGTTTGGAATACACCAACCACTCCAATTAGGAACGAACTGCCGTTGAACTTGAATTGTCCAATTTGGAACACCTATTGATTTCGGATCGAGCCCAAAACTTGGACAACATCATAATATGGTGGGAGGAGTCATTTGGTGAGTTTTGAGTGAAATCCAATCGCTAGAAGTATGGAATACACCAACCACTCCAATTAGGAACGAACTTCCGTTGAACTTGAATTGTCCAATTTGGAACACCTATTGATTTCGGATCGAGCCCAAAACTTGGGCAACATCCTAATATGGTGGGAGGAGTCATTTGGTGAGTTTTGAGTGAAATCCTATCGGTAGAAGTATGGAATACACCAACCACTCCAATTAGGAACGAACTTCCGTTGAACTTGAATTGTCCAATTTCTCACACCTATTTATTTCGGATCGAGCCGAAAACTTGGGCAACATCATAATATGGTGGGAGGAGTCATTTGGTGAGTTTTGAGTGAAATCCAATCGCTAGAAGTATGGAATACACCAACCACTCCAATTAGGAACGAACTGTCGTTGAACTTGAATTGTCCAATTTGGAACACCTATTGATTTCGGATCGAGCCCAAAACTTGGGCAACATCATATTATGGTGGGAGGAGTCGTTTGGTGAGTTTTGAGTGAAATCCAATCGCTAGAAGTATGGAATACACCAACCACTCCAATTAGGAACGAACTGCCGTTGAACTTGAATTGTCCAATTTCTCACACCTATTGATTTCGGATCGAGCCCAAAACTTGGGCAACATCATAATATGGTGGGAGGAGTCATTTGGTGAGTTTTGAGTGAAATCCAATCGCTAGAAGTATGGAATACACCAACCACTCCAATTAGGAACGAACTGCCGTTGAACTTGAATTGTCCAATTTCTCACACCTATTGATTTCGGATCGAGCCCAAAACTTGGGCAACATCATAATATGGTGGGAGGAGTCATTTGGTTAGTTTTGAGTGAAATCCAATCGCTAGAAGTATGGAATACACCAACCACTCCAATTAGGAACGAACTGCCGTTGAACTTGAATTGTCCATTTTCTCACACCTATTGATTTCGGATCGATCCCAAAGCTTGGGCATGTCTGCCGCGCACATCTCACGGCCTGGGTTTCCTGGCCGAGGAGACGTGCG
This sequence comes from Prunus avium, assembly GCF_965620075.1. NCBI lineage: Eukaryota > Viridiplantae > Streptophyta > Magnoliopsida > Rosales > Rosaceae > Prunus > Prunus avium. The sequence goes on from NC_142291.1 coordinate 11,568,465, forward strand.
TTGACACGCGGTTTCCTGCTTTTGGGTGCGGTGCGTTTGTGCGCAGGCGTGCCAGCACGGTCTACCGTGCGTCGAGATGTTTGATGAGTATTGGATGGGTGAGTGGTGCGCCTGCTTGAACTCGTCTTCTAATCAAACGATTGTAGCCGATAGAGGAACTGGTCTCGGCCGTTAGGTTCACGGTCTGAACTACAAGGCCGTTGAGTGATGGTGTTGGTGGCGGGTTTTGGGGCGGTGCTCCGGCGCGCTGCTCAGGGAGCGGCGGTCGTGTGATATATGGGGTGAGTGAACGAACAACAAGGATGGTGCTCCGGCGCCTTGAAAGTCATGGGTCGTATGATATATTGATGAATGGATTTTCCTTACAACCTAACACTACTCCTAGGAAAGCTGATCGGTTCATAATTGTATATCATTTTGTACCCTTCTAGCTTATGATTTGGTTATGTTATTGAGTTAAACTTGTGCTTTTAATCCATTTTCTGTTTTGATAAGTCCATAATTTCATACACTTGCTTGCCTTCTTTACTTAGTGATTTTGCTTAGTTTCTCTTTATTTTGAGTCACTTACCTCTGTTTGTGTGTTTTGTAGGTTAAGATAGCAAGAGATAACATTTGATGCAATCCATGCATGTTAAGGGCTGATTGGCATATGAGGAATATGAGCTTAAAGACAAACACATTTTGGCTACAACCCCTTTCCAGCCCAATTTCGTAGGTCAACTTCTTGGCCTTGGATCAGCATGCTATGGGGCTCGAATGAGGTGAAGATCTTCATGAAACTTGTTTCTATGGGTGTCTACTACAACATATCCAAAATTCAGCCCATTTGAACATATGTAGAGTCCTTAGCCCGTCCAACACTGAACGATGCTCAGGAGGATTTGCAGCTGCTAGCTTTGAGCCTTGTCTCCTCCTTTCAGCCATGTGCCTCACCCATGCTGCAACTGACTTTGGATCCAACATAATGAGTGAAGTGGGGAGGCATTCCAGCTATGAAATTCTAAAGGAGCAAGTTGGTACATGCTGGAGTTATTATAGAGAAAGCATGTGCATGCATGTAAAGCAAAGAAATGAAATGAAGTCAATTCCAGTCTCTGTTCGGCAGCCAACTTGCAAGGCCCACAACGCACACTTTTACTGCTCCGATGGGAATACTTTCTTCATAGAAGTTGTTCCAATGGGTGTGTAGTATAACATATCCAAATTTAGTATAACATATCCAAATTTGAGCCCCATTGGATACGTTCTGAAACCTCTGGCTTTCCTACACCAAGCCTGGTTCAGAAAACTCGTTTTTCAGCAACCAAAAGGCAACCACATGGGTTGGCAACCAAAAGGCAACCACATGGGTTGGCAGCAAAGGCAGCCACAACTGATCAACTTTGAACCCATGTGAAGAAGCTTGAGGTGCAGCAAAAGAAGTATGGGATGAGATTGATTCCAACCACACTAATATAGACAAGATGGGGTGGGAGTTATGGGTTGTATTAAAGAAGGAATGGTGGTGTTGAATTTCATCATGATGTTCCTCCCTCTTAGCCCTATAAATAGAGAAGTCTTCAAGCTTCATAAATCACACCCCAAGGGGGGGAGCTCTCAAACACTTCTCTAGAGCTCCCTTCCCTTCTCTCCCTCAAATTCTCTTAGTTTCCTTTCAAGTTGTCAATTGTTGTAACAAATTGATTTTACTAAATTTTCCTTCAAGTTTTCAAGTTCTACTTTAATTTTATTTGTAATGTACATTCTTTCTTAAGTTTCAAGTTTAATTAGTTTCCAAGTTTCAATTATGGTTTTTGTTCTTATGCATTATGCTTATAAGTTAATAGGCTAGTTTGAATGATTGATCACCATTTAGGCTTGCATGTTAGCTATCTTGGTTTGAATTAAGAGTAGACACCATGCTTTAATTCGAATTGAACTATGAATAGGAAGAGTATGTATGGACATTCGACAACAGGGATTAGATACATGCTTGGTTGTTTAAATTGTTCTTCTATGCTTAATGGGTTCCTAATGCTTAGTTTTAGGTTAGACAACAAATGATCAAATTAGGGAATTAGGAACACAAGGTTATGACCACACACCATGGCTTAATCATACTTTAGGTAGAATCAATCCATTAATCTAATTGAGCTTGGGAACTTATTTGCTTGAGTTATTTCCTTTTTTTTGTTTTATTTATTTTCTTTTTCATTTCTATTTTGTGTAGGGGAAACAAATTGGATCATTCAATCACCAATCCTCGTGGGATCGACCTCGCACTTACATATGCTATACTACCAAACGGCTCGTGCACTTGCGACTATCACAAGTTGAGGATGCAGCTGAATCTATTTTGGTGCAGCTGAATCGAAGCAACAAAAGCAAGTAAAGATATTGAAAGTGCATTACAGGAAAAAATAAGTTGCTTCGTGGGAGGCTTGGTTTTGGTGTTGAACCCTTTGAATGTAGCTCGAGCCTTGTATTTATAGGGAGAGTCCCTGGAGGAGTAATCGAGGCTGAAAATCTGCATGGTGGAGCCTGATTAGAGCAAGTGGGCAGTCTAATCGACATTTGGGATCATGAAGTATGGTGGTGTGACCCCAAATCCTGGTGAATCTCGGCCGCCATTCTCGATCGTGGGTTCTGAGCTTCTGGCCGTGGAGACGCATTTATGGCCTGGATAGCTGGTGAGCTGACCTCTCAAGCTGTCAGAATTCTTGTGAGAATGTCCACGTCTAATCACTCTGATTCTTATCACCAAATCCTGACTTTAGTCACTTCCCACCTTCCCTCATGCATTAAATGCTTATTTATGGCCAGTGGGTTTGCTGCATTAAACAGGCACTACTTCATTAAATGAAGCCTGGGACCCTGTTGTCACATGATGATTTGCCTTTAATGTCTTGGCCGCAATTTTGCCTGGCCTCGGCCTCGGCCTGCGCCTGAGGCCGAGATGATCATGCATTAGCATTTCCTCTTTTGTCTTCAGGAGGGCGAACTACCCTGGTGAAACGCCGCGCTTTAGCTTTTACGAGCAAGGGCCGGGGCCGAGAAAAGGGGTTCCCTCGGCCAGCTCATGGCCGTGATTTATTAGGCACAAACAGGGCAACATCATAATATGGTGGGAGGAGTCATTTGGTGAGTTTTGAGTGAAATCCAATCGATAGAAGTATGGAATACACCAACCACTCGAATTAGGAACGAACTGCCGTTGAACTTGAATTGTCCAATTTGGAACACCTATTGATTTCGGATCGAGCCCAAAACTTGGGCAACATCATAATATGGTGGGAGGAGTCATTTGGTGAGTTTTGAGTGAAATCCAAACGCTAGAAGTATGGAATAGACCAACCACTCCAATTAGGAACGAACTGCCGTTGAACTTGAACTGTCCAATTTGGAACACCTATTGATTTCGGATCGAGCCCAAAACTTGGGCAACGTCATAATATGGCGGGAGGAGTCATTTGGTGAGTTTTGAGTGAAATCCAAACGCTAGAAGTATGGAATACACCAACCACTCCAATTAGGAACGAACTTCCGTTGAACTTGAATTGTCCAATTTCTCACACCTATTGATTTCGGATCGAGCCCAAAGCTTGGGCAGCATGATAATATGGTGGGAGGAGTCATTTGGTGAGTTTTGAGTGAAATCCAATCGCTAGAAGTATGGAATACTTCAACCACTCGAATTAGGAACGAACTGCCGTTGAACTTGAATTATCCAATTTGGAACACCTATTGATTTCGGATCGAGCCCAAAACTTGGGCAACATCATAATATGGTGGGAGGATTCATTTGGTGAGTTTTGAGTGAAATCCAATCGCTAGAGGTATGGAATACACCAACCACTCCAATTAGGGACGAACTGCTGTTGAACTTGAATTGTCCAATTTCGAACACCTATTGATTTCGGATCGAGCCCAAAACTTGGGCAACATCATAATATGGTGGGAGGAGTCATTCGGAGAGTTTTGAGTGAAATCCAATCGCTAGAAGTATGGAATACACCAACCACTCCAATTAGGAACGAACTGCCGTTGAACTTGAATTGTCCAATTTGGAACACCTATTGATTTCGGATCGTTCCCAAAACTTGGGCAACATCATAATATGGTGGGAGGAGTCATTTGGTGACTTTTGAGTGAAATCCAATCGCTGGAAGTATGGAATACACCAACCACTCCAATTAGGAACGAACTGCCGTTGAACTTGAATTGTCCAATTTCTCACACCTATTGATTTCGGATCGAGCCCAAAACTTGGGCAACATCATAATATGGTGGGAGGAGTCATTTGGTGAGTTTTGAGTGAAATCCAATCGGTAGAAGTACGGAATACACCAACCACTCCATTTAGGAACGAACTGCCGTTGAACTTGAATTGTCCAATGTCTCACACCTATTGATTTCGGATCGAAACCAAAACTTGGGCAACATCATAATATGGCGGGAGGAGTCATTTGGTGAGTTTGGAGTGAAATCCAATCGCTAGAAGTATGGAATACACGAACCACTCCAATTAGGAACGAACAGCTGTTGAACTTGAATTGTCCAATTTCTCACCCCTATTGATTTCGGATCGAGCCCAAAACTTGGGCAACATCAGGATATGGTGGGAGGAGTCATTTGGTGAGTTTTGAGTGAAATCCAATCGCTAGAAGTATGGAATACACCAACCACTCCAATTAGGAACGAACTGCCGTTGAACTTGAATTGTCCAATTTGGAACACCTATTGATTTCGGATCGAGCCCAAAACTTGCGCAACGTCATAATATGGCGGGAGTAGTGATTTGGTGAGTTTTGAGTGAAATCCAATCGCTAGAAGTATGGAATACACCAACCACTCCAATTAGGAACGAACTTCCGTTGAACTTGAATTGTCCAATTTCTCACACCTATTGATTTCGGATCGAGCCCAAAGCTTGGGCAACATCATAATATGGTGGGAGGAGTCATTTGGTGAGTTTTGAGTGAAATCCAATCGCTAGAAGTTTGGAATACACCAACCACCGGAATTAGGAACGAACTGCCGTTGAACTTGAATTGTCCAATTTGGAACACCTATTGATTTCGGATCGAGCCCACAACTTGGGCAACATCATAATATGGTGGTAGGAGTCATTTGGTGAGTTTTGAGTGAAATGCAATAGCTAGAGGTATGGAATACACCAACCACTCCAATTAGGGACGAACTGCTGTTGAACTTGAATTGTCCAATTTCGAACACCTATTGATTTCGGATCGAGCCCAAAACTTGGGCAACGTCATAATATGGCGGGAGGAGTCATTTGGTGAGTTTTGAGTGAAATCCAATCGCTAGAAGTATGGAATACTTCAACCACTCGAATTAGGAACGAACTGCCGTTGAACTTGAATTATCCAATTTGGAACACCTATTGATTTCGGATCGAGCCCAAAACTTGGGCAACATCATAATATGGTGGGAGGAGTCATTTGGTGAGTTTTGAGTGCAATCCAATCACCAGAGGTATGGAATACACCAACCACTCCAATTAGGGACGAACTGCTGTTGAACTTGAATTGTCCAATTTCGAACACCTATTGATTTTGGATCGAGCCCAAAACTTGGGCAACATCATAATATGGTGGGAGGAGTCATTTGGTGAGTTTTGAGTGAAATCCAATCGCTAGAAGTATGGAATACACCAACCACTCCAATTAGGAACGAACTGTCGTTGAACTTGAATTGTCCAATTTGGAACACCTATTGATTTTGGATCGAGCCCAAAACTTGGGCAACATCATAATATGGTGGGAGGAGTCGTTTGGTGACTTTTGAGTGAAATCCAATCGCTGGAAGTTTGGAATACCCCAACCACTCCAATTAGGAACGAACTGCCGTTGAACTTGAATTGTCCAATTTGGAACACCTATTGATTTCGGATCGAGCCCAAAACTTGGGCAACATCATAATATGGTGGGAGGAGTCATTGTTGTGTAGATTTCAGCTGCACCAAAATGGATTAAGCTGCATCCTCAACTTGTGATACTCGCAAGTGCACGAGCCGTTCGGTAGTATAGGATATGTAAGTGCGAGGTCGATCCCACGAGGATTGGTGATTGAATGATTCAATTCATTTTCCCTACACAAAACAGAAATGAAAAAGAAAGGAAATAAATAAAACAAGGAAGAAATAACTCAAGCAAATAAGTTCCCAAGTTCAATTAGATTAACGGATTGATTCTAGCTAAAGTATGATTAAGCCATGGTGTTTGGTCATAACCTTGTGTTCCTAATTCCCTAATTTGATCATTTGTTGTCTAACCTAAAATTAAGCATTAGGAACCCATTAAGCATAGAAGAACAATTTAAACAACCAAGCATGTATCTAATCCCTGTTGTCGAATGTCCATACATACTCTTCCTATTCATAGTTCAATTCGAATTAAAGCATGGTGTCTACTCTTAATTCAAACCAAGATAGCTAACATGCAAGCCTAAATGGTGATCAATCATTCAAACTAGCATATTAACTTATAAGCATAATGAATAAGAACAAAAACCATAATTGAAACTTGGAAACTAATCAAACTTGAATACTTAAGAAAGAATGTACATTACAAGAAAAATAAATTACAACTAAGAAAACATTAAAGAAAGCTAGAATTGAGAACTAGAAAGCAAAACTAAGAGAATTTGAGGGAGAGAAGGGAAGGGAGCTCTAGAGAAGTGTTTGAGAGCTCCCCCCCTTGGGGTGTGTTTACAAGCTTAGAGAACTTCCCTATTTATAGGCCTAGGGGAAGTGAAAATCTGAATTCAATATGGCTAATGCATACAACACTTGTTTTATAAAATCTGAAATGGTTGATGCACTTGTATTAGAAAATCTAAATTGGGTGATGCACTTGTATTAGAAAATCTTGAATTGGTTGATGCACTTCGCCAATAGATCCCACCAGTAGCCCTAGCTCATCTTCATGTCACCATGACCAAGCTTCCAACCAGAAATGATAGCTCATACCTAGCTCACCATGACCAAGCATCCAACCAGCACATGCTGAGGTCAGCATGACCAGCAACTTCAAGGGCTTACAACTTGGGCTTCTCTTAATCAAATTAGGACTTTAAGCACTCGAAATTGAAGTTCAGAATGTCTTCTTTCCAGCCATATGTTATTTGGGCCAATCCAAGGTCGGAGGAGGAAGTTAAGGCGAAAACAAATTGCTAACTCATTTTCCGCGCTGATAAGATCCATCCTGAGCATGGTTCTGTGTTTGCTAGGTAACGGACTCCAGATTTATCCAATGGGTCTGAATTTTGGATATGTTATAGTACACACCAATTGGAACAACTTTCATGAAGAATGTGGCCTCATTCGAGCTATGAAGGTTGTTGAAACAAAGCTTGCAATATGACCTACGGAACTGGACTGGCAGGGGGCTGTAGCCAAAATGAGTTTGTCTTTAAGCTCTTCATCCATTCATCCAAATTAGGCCTTAACATGCTTGAATTGCATGAATTATGCTCTCTAAAGCCATCATTATTACCTAAAGCTCAATGAACTGAAAGATAAACACAAAAAGGATTAAAAGCACAAGTTTAACTCAAAAACATAACCAAATCATAAGCTAGAAGGGTACAAAATGATATACAATTATGAACCGATCAAATACCCCCAAACCTAGATTTTGCTAGTCCTCAAGCAAAACAAAAGGAAAACGAAGCTAAAAACAAAACAAGAAGTTAACTAGACCACTTTCGTAGGTAACTCGATTGCATTGAGCGTATGCAACAAGCCTTTAAACCTCTAGGCATCCCTAGTAGGAGGAGTTGTGTCTCCTGAGGGTTTAACATATACGATACCCACAAACGTTTTTCTAACTCTACAAAACAAAATGGTTAGAAAACTTATTAGATTTGTTAGTCCTTAAGCAAAACCAAAAAACAAAAACAAAACAAAAACAAAAACGTTAACCTTCCAACCGAACAGAAATTTTAAACTTCATAGACATGGCTCAACAAGGAACAAAACAAGCACTAAGGAAGTTCCAAACATTATTCAAGTGCTACCACAATCTCACAAAAATCATGCTCAAGGTGTGTGTGTGAAATAGCCATGAAGATACAACTCATGCTTCTCAGACAACGATATGAATTCCTGCAAGAATGAACACAAGTTTGCCAAGCTAAACCAAAATCAATAGGACTTTACTCATGGATGTAATGGGGTTATGGTAATGGTTAGACAAAGAATAGATATTGGAACACAAAGTCTAAGGAACAAAGTAGAGCATATCATGTAAACAAGATCATTGACATTTGAAATGTAAGGCACATAAATTGAAAAGCTCACAATACCGGATTTTGCAATTGAATCACTTCACAATTTGATTTTGACATTTACACACTTTGTATAATATTTGGCCCAATTTTGCGGCTCTTTACCCTAGATCACCTTGATTTCTCCTTATATCACCCTAGGGTCGTGACTACATTGGCCACACTTCTTTTCTGTTTTTCTTTTAAATTTTTTTTTTTTTTTAATAGCTCATTTATTGCCTTGAATACAATCTGAAATACAATCATACTTTACATGTTCCCTAGATGGTAGGATGTTTAATGGATGATAAGGTGATAGAAAGAAATGGCTAAGTGTTTGAGCACAAAGGGGTTTACAATGGAATATGTATTGTATGGGTTGATGGAGGAAAAAGAAAGAGGCTTAACAAAGATGGCCTAAATCATATCTTAGTTATAAACTTGACATTCCAGTGAATCACACAAGCAAAAATGCATACAATTGGGTAAGACATGCAAGAGTTGTATAATCATGGCTAAAGTGCATAAAAAGTTCAAGCATAATTATGTGAGACTTAGCTAGCAAAAGAATAAGATTCAGACCTAACACAATGCTTATCAAATTCCTAAGAGCCATATTAGAAGTTAGACTCAAGATTTATCATTGGTGTGGGAAGGAAAACTGAAAATGACTCAAAGAAAAGAAACATAAGCTAAAAAAAACTTTCCAGCACCCCCAAACTTAAATGAAGCATTGTCCTCAATGTTAAAGCAAAGTAAAGATGATTGAGAACATGTAAATGATAAGGGGAAAAGTTAAGAAGAAGGTTTAGAAAGAAAAAAAAAAATATGAATATATAAGCAACTCATGGATGACCAGTTAAGGGCCTCAGAAAACACAGCCAGGGGATCCGGGAAGGTTGGAGGGGTCACAATGGTCCCGCTTAAAACCCAAACTTCTTAGACACCGAAGGTGTCGCCTAAAGAACTCCTAGACACTGTATTGACGGAAGTGCTCACTGGAGTTACCATAAGTCAGCTCATATGAAAAATCTTTTTAAATTTTTAAATTTTTTATTTTTTTTAAATTTTTATAAAAAAAGAAACAGAAATTTAAAATAATAACAAGTAAAGAGAAAGGATTGAAATGCTCCCCCTTGAAGCGATTAGGTCGAGTGTGATGCACTTGGAGGTCGCGACTTCTCCCATTGCTCCACACTTCCCATTCTTATGATTGAGGTTACC